>NC_044310.1:175858068-177108068 GCF_007474595.2 Lynx canadensis | reverse complement strand
TGATTTTATATTTTCTAAGGAAAAATGTGTACTGCTTACATTGCTACTTAAAACCATGTTACACTGTTGGGCTCTATACTCTCAGGAGTCTCCAGGATTTCCTTCCTTGCAGGGTGAAGAGCAGTAACAGACAGGCCTTCTCCATTGACTCCATCTCTCCAGGCACCTAGAACCTTCTCTTGACCTCCGCTTTAAGAAGAGGAGGCTAACTGCAAGATATTGCAGCAGTTTGCTGATCCCAGTACCTTCTCTGAGCCCTTTTGGATGATGAAATGTGAAGTCTAAAATAAAGGCAATAATCAGCAAATGTTCAGTAGTGTAAAAGAAGCCAGTCCGAAGTCACTGAGCTCTGACACGCTGTGATGCTGTGATTTCCAGGACACCCAGCAACACCAAGCGGCATTACAGGACAGCCGGAGAGGCTGGAGTGCAGCCGGCAGGGGAGCAGCTGGTGGGGCTGTGGGCAGCTGGGGGGTGGGGGCCCAGGGAGTAGGACAAGCATGAGGAGGGTGGGAGCCTCCTCCCTGCAGTCTGTTTCCCTCCGCTTACTAGGTTGGCACACGGATTGAAAAATGTACGTCTAAATCTATTTCTGGATTCTAAATGTGTGAAGGAAACACAGAACTTTATTATTTTATTTCTGTCAAGTTAGAGACAGATGCCCCTAAAGCGTATGCATTTTGTAGGAAGTTCTTATTCTTTAGGGGCGCATCTTTGGAAGGAAAAATCTCTAAGTTTTCTGCATGAATACTGGCAGTCAAAAGAATAGAGTCAGCACTGGTAACTAATGGAGAGGAGGGGAATAAAACCAGGGCAGATTGTTAAAAAAAGTTTTTTAAAGAACTTTTAAAGGAAAAACAATGAAGTGTTGATGGAATGTAAATATGTTATTATTTGTTAAATACCAAAAATACTGCAGGTATAAATAAACTTCAAGGTTAGTGAGAAACACTTGGACACTCGTAGAAATTCCCTCACCAGAGGTATTTGGAAACCTTCAAAGCTTAATATATCCTTTTGTGAATGGCCAGTCAGTAACTTAGGAATGGAAGAAATCTGGAAAAATAAAAACACATTGCCAATACAACAGATATATTCCTGGGAAGGGTTTTCATGTTAATTTTAACTTCAACTGTAGTGCCTCACAGCCAAAGAAAATCTTTTAAAACAGAATACGGTAGACATTTATTCAAAAAATATTTTTGGATAAAAATACTATGTGCCAGATCCTGTGCTAAGCATGGGGAACATACTGGTTAATAAGATGGAGACTGTCCCTACATGCGTGTCCCTGCCCACCCATTGAGATGACCCAGGGAAATATAATCACCAAAACAAATCGCTGCATAGAATCTAAGAGCTCAGTTAGTCCAAAGTTTTATTTTACAGTTGAGGAAACTGAGGCCCAAAATATTAAGTAAAACTGTCCATGCTCTTGGCTTCTCAATTTTTGCTTTCCAAAAAGCATTTCTTGTTTTATAGATCCTTCTAAAATTCTCAGATTGTATGATATATAACAAATGTAGATGCTAATCCATTTCAAAATACTATTTATAGGTTTTGAATACTCTTGTGCTTTTCTGGAAATAAAACAGGAAATCAACACCCCCCCGCCAAAAAAACCCCAGAAAACCCTGAGGTCCATTTTTCAATATCTAGTCCAGTTTTTTTTAAGGAAGTGTTAGCCATGTGATTCTTATTAACATCAAAAACACTCATATTGTGACTTCACTCATTTGAGGACTTTAAGATACAAAACAGATGAACATAAGGGAAGGGAAGCAAAAATAATATATAAAAACAGGGAGGGGGACAAAACATAAGAAACTCTTAAATATGGAGAACAAACAGAGGGTTATTGGAGGGATTGTGGGAGGGGGAATGGGCTAAATGGGTAAGGGGCACTAAGGAATCTAATCCTGAAATCATTGTTGTACCATGTGCTAACTAATTTGGATGTAAATATTAAAAAATTAAAAATAAAATTAAAAAAAATAGAACTACCCTGCAACCCAGCAATTGCACTACTAGGTATTTAATCAAGGGTACAGGTGTGCTGTTTTGAAGGGGCACATGCACCTGATGTTTATAGCAGTGGTATCGACAATAGCCAAAGTATGGAAAGAGCCCAGATGTCCATCGATGGATGAATGGATAAAGAAGATGTGGTATGTATACACAATGGAGTATTACTCAGCAATCAAAAAGAATGAAATCTTGCCATTTGCAAGTACGTGGATGAAACTATGCTAAGCGAAATTAGAGAAAGACAAACATACGACATCACTCATATGAGGAATTTAAGATACAAAGCCGATGAACATAAGGGAAGGGAAGCAAAAATAATATAAAAACAGGGAGGGAGACAAAACATAAGAGACTCTTAATTATAGAGAACGAACAGGGTTGCTCGAGGGCTTTGGGAGGGGAGTTGGGCTAAATTGGTAAGGGGCATTAAGGAATCTACTCCTGAAATCATTGTTGCACTATATGCTAACTAACTTGGATGTAAATTTTAAAAAAAAAAAAAAAAAAAAAAAAAAAAAAAAAGAAAAGAAAAGAAAGGAAAACAAAAAAAACCCCACAAAAAACCAGTCATATTGTGTGATAGTGACCATCTGTTTAGGATATGACTGACACATTTGGAATATCCAGAGTAATGGGAACTCAAAGCCATCATTGGTTAGAAAGGTTATCAGTCCAAGGAGATACCACTTTGGTCAGATGTACAAGAGGCATTATTAGATGCACCTCCTGGATTTCACGCCTACTTGTACTCTAGACCTCATGCGATAACTCTATGTCCTTTGGCTATCTGACCTGCAGTTGTATTGCACTGGTTAGCACAGCACTTGCCACCCACAAGGGTGTTGTGACAATTGTCGAAGTAAACGCTATAAAGCATTCTGAGCACTTGAAAAGAAGGGTGCTGCATAACTACCTAAAATCATTATACACCCACAAGTACAGCTCTTTTTTAATATACTCTTAATATGATAATATAAAAGGACATTCCTCAGGGTACATTTGAATGTGTGTTTCATTCCATTTGTTATTCATTCTAACTTTTAAATTGATTGTTATTTTCAGATATTAACCTGGCACTAAAAGGAACCTATCATTAATTTAATAATTCTATATCACCATATTTGGAAAAGAAACATTTCGGTCTCCAGAGTCCCCCTGTCTGTTAATCTGTGACTAAAATGAATTTGGTCAGGGGCTCCTGGGTGGCTCAGTCAGTTGAGTATCTGACCCTTGATTTGGGCTCAGGTCATGATCCCAGGGTCATCAGATTGAGTTCCATATTGGGTTCCACACTGAGCATGGAGCTTTCTTGGGATTCTCTCTCTCCTTCTCTCTCTGCCCCTCCCCCACTCATGATCTCTCACTCTTTAAAAAATAAATGAATGAATGAATGAATTTGGTCATACTTTTCTCCCTAAATCTGGATTACTTGGCCATGGACTCAGATATGTTACAAACACATGTTTGAGAATACATTTGGCTGGATGACTTGGATTGAAGCCTCAAAATGTAAAAAGAAAAGAAAAGGAAAAAAAGAAGGAAGGAAGGCAGGCACAACTAAACACAAGCTAACAAATGCAAATACTTGACAGCATTGAAGTTGTTAGGGCTGATGGTGACCTAAATAGACCATCACAGATTACTTTATGTACGGCTCACTTTTTCTTCCTTCCTTCCTTCCTTTCCTCCCTCCCTCTTTTTCTTTCTTTCTTTTTTTCTTTCACAACAGGTTTAATGAGTTGTAATTCACATGCCAAAAAATCTACCCTTTCAAGTGTGCAATTCAGTGTTTTTGGTGTATTCACAACGTTGCCCCATGATCAGCACAGATTCCACAACATTTTCATCACCCCAAAAAGAAACCCTGAATCCATTAGCAATTACTCCCCAATCCCCTCCCCCAAACCCTGGCAACTACCAATCTACTTTCTGTGTGTCTCTGTGGATTCTGGACATTTTATAAAAAAGAAATCATACAATATGTGGCCTTTAGTTTCTGCCTTCTTTCATTCAGAATGATGTTTCAAGTTTCATCCATGTTTATTCCTTTTTATGGCCAAATAATATTTCATCGTATGAATACTGCATTTTGTTTACTTATTCATCAGCTGATGGACATTTGAGTTGTTGCCACTTTTTACCTACTATGAATAATGCTGTTACGAATCTTAGTGTACAAGTTTTTGTGTGGACATATGTTTTCAGTTCTCTTGGACATATACCTAAAACTAGAATTGCTAGGTCAATGGTAGCTCTGTATTTAACTTTTTGAGGAACAGAAACTGTCTTTCAAATTGACTGTGTCATCTTACATTCCCACCAACAAAGAATAAAGGTTCAAATTTCTCCTTATACTTGCCAACACTTGTTATCGTCCAATTTGTTTATGATGGCCATCCTAGTAGGTGTGAAGCAGTATCTCATTATGGTTTTGATTTGCATTTCCCTAATGACTAATGACGTTGAGCATTTCTTCCATGTGATTGTTGCTCATTTGTATACCTTCTTTGAAGGAATATCTATTCAAATCTGTTGCCTATTTTTAATTGGGTTATTTCCCTTTTTATTGTTGAATTTTAAGAATTCTTTATATATTCTGGTACAAGTCCCTTATCAGATGTTTGATTTTCAAGTATTTTATGCCATTCTATGGGTTGTCTTTTTATTTTCTTAAAGTGCAGAACAAAAGTTTTTAATTTTGATGATGTCCAATTTATCTTCTCTTGTTGTTGCTTGTGCTTTTGGTGTCATATCTGAGAAACCTAAGTCAAGGTCACAAAAATTTATTCCTATGTTTTCTTCTAAGACTTTTGTATTTCTATTGATTAATTTTGAGGTATCATTCTAAACGGTGAAAGGTCAACATCCAACTTCATTCTTTTGCATGTAGATACCTAGTTGTCCCCTTGAATTGTCTGGCTGGCTTCCTTATAGAAAATCAATGGTCATATATATGAGGGTTTATTTCTGGACTTTCAATTCTACTTCATTGATCTATATGTTTACCTGTATGCCACTACTACATTGTCTCGTTTGCTGAAGCTTTGTAGTAAATTTTGAAATAGGGAAGTGTCAGGCAATTTCTGCAAAAAGAGCCAGCCAGAATTCTAATATGTATTATATTGAATATGCAGACCAATTTGCAGAGTATCACCACTTTAACAATATTAAGTCTTCCAATGTATGAACCTGAAGTGTCTTCCCATTTAGTTAGGCCTTTATTTCTTTCAGTATTGTTTTAGAGTTTTCAGTGTACAAATGTTACACTTATTTTGTTAAACTTATTCCTATTTTATTCTTTTAGATGCTACTTTAAGTGAAATTGTTTTCTTAGTTTCACATTGTTAATTGCTAGTATATTGAAATATATTGAGATTTGTATATTGATCTTGTATCCTGCAACTTTTAATATTGTTTATTAGTTCTAATATTGTTTTTAATAGAGTCCTTAGGATTTTCTATATACATGATCATGTCATCAACAAATAGAGATAGTTTTACTTTTTTCTTTCCAATATTATGACTTCTGTTTTTTTTAATTTTTTTTTCCCCTGCCTAATTGCCTTGTCTAGGTTCTCCAGCACAGTGTTGAACAGAAGTAGCAAGAGTGGATATCCTTTTCTTTGTCCTAATCCGAGGGCGAAAGTATCCAGTCTTTCACCATCATGTATGTATCGGAGTTTTTTGTAGAGTGACCTTTATCAGGTTCATGAAGTTCCCAGTATAGCTCTCTTTAAATTCCATTGATGGGCATGGCTGAATTGCTAACACTAATGAGATCTACAAGTTCTTTTGGGACTTCTTGTCCTTTTCAATATTGTAATAAGATGTGGAAACAATGCCCACTACAGGTTACATATTTTCTCTGGAAAAGGCTGAGTATTGCAAAAGGAAATTTTCTGTGTCTCTCTTTTCCTGTCTTCCAAGCATTCTTTTTTATCTCCCACCACCTGAGAGCAAACAACTGGTTGTGGTAAGTAACTACAATAGCTTCTTTCCATACTCTTCTGATGCTTGTAAGGATACAGTACCTTTGTGCACAAATTTTAATAGCACATATGCCACAGATGTTTATAAAATAAGCTGCAGGAAGTCAGTAAAGGTGTCAACTTTGGAAAACCTTCTCAAAAACCTTCTGAGAAGAAAAGATGCTATCATATCTGACTAAGAGTTTAGTTCTCAGGGGATCTGGCAAATCAACACTTGCTCTGCATCCTGGGAAAATAAGCACTGATTTGATGATGATAGTGATGCCAGGTGCCAGGTAGTACCTTTAAGAAGCTGAGGCCCAAGAGCCAATGCAGGACTGGCCACCCAGGCAAAAGCAGTCCCAACCAGGGAAGATACAGAATGACAGAGTTAATTGAATGGCTTTGGTTCTATTTTCTAACTTTTAATCTCTGTTTTCCAACTGCCTATTGCCTAATAGCTTGCCCTTTTTCCCAGTGGCCATTATTCATCTCTCACTGTCAGCTTTTAGTACTTTGCTCTTAGTTCTATGCCATGCCTAGGGAACAGTAAGTATTGCCCTTGGCTGTCTCCTGAACCTCTCCCTTAGATTGTAGAAACCTGTCTTTTGTTTCTGGAACTGACCCTGCACACACCCCAGGTTTGATTCTGCTCAGCCATGCATTATTTGTGTATGACAATTACGATCTGAAAAGCAAACCATTAAAAAAAAATTTTTTTAAGTCCACCTCTTGTGCTTTAAGAGCCAAGCAACAAATGGGTTACTATTAGTCTTAATAGCAAAACCAGTCCTGCTCTTTGAATTGAGAATCAGCTTTGCTACATCTGATAGAAGAGAGATTATTCTTTGCTAACTTTCATTCTACCAACTCCCAACATTTTAGACATTGTGGGGATAATAAGAACTTTAAAAAAATAAAGAATCTTCTATTTTCAGATAACACTATAACCCAGTCATAGATTAATTTAGAAGTTAATAATTGGGAAGGGGGGGGTTGGGTGGCTTAGTCGGCTAGGCTTCTGACTCGATTTCAGCTCAGGTCATGATCTCCTTCTTCATGGGATTGAGACCCACATTGGACTCTGCCTGACAGTACAGAGCCTGCTTGGGATTCTCTCTCTCCTTCTCTCTCAGCTCCTCCCCGTTCATGCTCACTTTCTCTCTTGCCCTCTCTCTCTCTCTGTCTCTCTGTCTCTCTCTCAAAGTAATAAATAAACTTAAAAAAAAAAAGAAGTTAGTAATTGGGAATTATCTCCTTTGTTGAAGATGACATCATTTATTCCTATCTAATAACTTCTGCTTGGTGGAAGGGACGAAAGGAATGATGGTGGGAGAAGGAATTAAGATACATAAAATCTCACAGCAGTACTATACCTTTGAAGGGTCTCAATGGGGGAAGATTGGGTGTTTCTCACGAAGTGCTAATGATCCCTAAGAGATATACTTGTAGTGCTCCATCCTGGCCTGGAGAGTCTAAGAACTACTTGCTAGAAACTGATGATAAGGACAAAGGAACTGCCTGGAACACTTGGGAAAAGGTGAAGAACTGATAGACAAAAGGAGAGAAGACTAAAAAGAGATTTGTAGTTTGGCCACACTAAGCCAACAGTGGGGCAAAGCCACGGAAAGGCAGGATGATAGTGCTTAAGCCTTGATGAGTTATGCTGATAAAGTTGTTAGCAGAGTGGAGAACCTGCTCAGATCTTGGGCTTCTGACCTAGTTCTATGATCTTGAGCTTGTAACCTATGATGAGATAGCGTATCCTTGGAGGCTTCTCATGTGACCTTCCTAAGAATCCCAGGAGAGGGATTTTCCATTTAGCTACTTGATACTAAAATTTAAATCCTGATTTTCGGGCAGTTTAAAAAAAGGACAATAGCTAATGTCATTGTAAAAGCCTGAAAAATGGAAACAAGGAAATGATCACAAAACTCTAAAAACCATTTCCAAGATTGAATCATAAAAATGTAGGCTAAAAACTTAATAGCGATAATCATGGTGATGAGGATACAGAAAACTAATGCAAGTGAAGAAATCCTTCAATTCCCCCATGGCTGTCCTAAGAGAAATGAGGCTCTAGTATGAAGGAAATATCAAAACTTGTTTTTAAAGAGTGTATAATCTCGTTATTTTCCAGAGAATTTGCATTTGGAGGTCTATTCAGAGTAAATTTCCTCAGAGAAATGTTATTTTTTCTTAGTCTGAAGATATAGACTGCAGTAGAAATAGGGTCAGAGAAAGTATTGGAAATGACACTCAAAAATGAAACAGAGGTCAAATGGAAATTCTGTGCAGGTGAAATGTTTTCAATCAGCATATATATTACTTACCTCTCTTATAGGGATAATTTAGTTTGGGGCGAGAGTGGGGGTGGGATGCAGTAGGGTGAGAGTGGGGGGAAATTCTGGTATCTTGGAGCCATACAACTAGGAAAGGAAGAGAAGAATATAAAATCTACATTTTTTTTTCTCCATCTAGATTGCCCTAAACCATTTCCAAATAGATAATACTTTTTCGAGAATACTTCTTAGAAAAAAAGATTACTGAACTTCCAAATGAAGTCTGACTTTAGATGACATAAAGGCCTTGGGTAGTGGACTTTCATTAAAACCAAAGAGGAGTAGGTTACCTAAGGGCTAGGAATTGAAATGTTCATAAATCCAATTATTCAAATATTCTAAAACTTATTTTTAGGGAAAAGTCACAAAACATAGTTACACTACACAGATAAGATGACCAAGGGGAAATTTGTATGAGAAGCAAATCTTAGAGTTTAGGATTAGGAACTCAGTACAATAGGTTCTGTATCTGTGAGAGCCAAGGGGCCATGGGAAGGATCCAAAAGTACCCTTTTCTTCAATCTAAAAGAGGATGCACTGTAGTGAACATTCCCTCTGGTGTTTTGGGCACCAGATCTCCATGCTATGTGAACCACAATTTATGAAGCCCCATATTTGTATGTAAGAGTTTACAGTTCTAATCAAATACAACTAGAAATTAAGTATTAACATATTTAAGTTTGAACACATTTTATTATATACTTAATTATTGTGCTGGATAGCGATTAGACATAAATATTAACTTTGCATTTTTTTTCTCATTTTGCCACTTTTTCAACATCTAAAACTAAGGTGAATGTTTATTATGTCCCTAATGTCAAGTACTATTTAACTGTCATCGTTTTTCTTCTTAATGTTCTCATCATGTACTTGCTTATTTGATTCAATATCCTCTCCCTCAGTACCTCAGCTCCTGGTATGGGATACTCTGTGCATAAGTACTTTATCCCAACATTTCTCTGCCGTTCTCTCATGCCGTCCACCCATACTCCAGGATTTAAGCAACCACATTCTGCTCCCGTTCCTGCTCATCATGTCTTGAGCAATAAAAGGCTTGAGGTGGAAGAATGCTGGGCCATGACCAACAGGAGGGCAACAGTAATGTTACTGTGTTGTAGGTGGGGAAGAGAGAGACCAGGGATTGAAAAATGAAGAGTGAAGAAGAGAAGGGAGAGAGTGGGCCAGCAATAGGCTGGGTATTCCTGATGACCTTAGATACTTCCCTAAATTATAGTAAAGTTCCAGTGGGCCAGGAGCATCAAAGCAAGCAAGAGGAGACCTCTTTGGGACTGTAGTGGATGGTGATATGTCACCCAGCTCCCCTTCACCAGGAGGGGACCAGAACAAGCACCAGGAGACTAAAGCAAGCAAGAGGAGACTTCTTTGGGAATGTAGTGGATGATATGATATGTCACCCAGATTTCCTTCCAATAATGAAGACCAGATGCAGGGAGTGCACGTGGCCAACAGTTTTCAGCTGTCAGCCTTCTTTGGCATTGCCTGGCCTGAAAAGAGCTGCTTTACTCTTGGTCATAGCCCCTTCTGGTAGTACCCCCTATCCAATGATGGGTCAAATATAAAGGCTGTCCCTTTCACCCAAATGAAGGACATCTCTGAAGGTTCTTCTCAGCTTCAGAATTCATTGTGATGATCAGTTGAGTCTTTCCTTGAGCCTTCATCACAGCCCAATTTCTCCTGCTGCCCATGCTCCTTTCCCTTCCCTTCCACAGGTGGTGATACCAAGAGCACTGCCTAAAATACCATATATACCAGCCTCCATCTCAGTCTTCTCTATGGGAGCCCAACCTGTGGTACTTTGTGCACACATTTGCAAAACACAGGGGTGATGACATTAAAAGTACAGGCAGCAAAAGAAAAAAATAGATGAAATGAACTTCATCAAAATTAAATACTTTTGTGCATCAAAAGATACTATTGACAGAGTGAAAAGACAATGAAATGGAAGTCAGCTATGCTCACCACTATACCACTAATGCACACGACAACTAGTGAAATGGGAGAAAATATTTGCAAATCACATATCTGACAAAGGATTAATAATCATAATATATCAAGAACTTATACAAAAAACCAACAACCCAATTTTAAAAATGGAAAAATTACTTAGACATTTTTCCGGAGAAGAAATACAGGTGGCTAATAAGTACATAAAAAATGTTCATCATCACTGATCATTAGAGAATGCAAATCAAAACCACAATGAGATACTATTTCACACCCATTGGGATAGCTATTATACACACACACACACACACACACACACACACAAACACACATACACACACACACACACACTAAACAGAAAACAACAAGTATTAGTAAAGAAGTGGAATAATTGTGGGGGGGGTGCCTGAGTGGCTCAGTCAGTTGAACATTTGACTTCGGCTCAGGTCATGATCTCACAGTTCCTGGGTTCAAGCCCCATGTTGGGCTTTGTGCTGACGGTGTAGAGTCTGCTTCATATTCTCTGTTTCCCTCTCTCTGCCCCTCCCCTGCTCGCATTTGCTCTCTGTCTCAAAATTAAATAGACATTAAAACAAAACAAAACAACAAAAAACTTGTGCACTGCTGGCGGGAATGGAAAATAGTGCAGCTGCTGTAGAAAACAGTATTAAAGTTCCTCAAAAAAATTAAAATAGAATTACCATATAACCTAGGAATTCCACTTCTGGAATTGAAAACAGGGACTTAAATCAATATTAGTACACCCATTTATACACCCTTATATGGGTGTAAGTTTCTGCTGGTGGATGAATGGATCAGATGTGGTATGTACATGCAGTGGAATATTATTCAACCTTAAAAAGAAAGGAAATTATGACACAAGCTACCACATGGGTAGATCTTGAGGATATTATGCTAAATGAAATAAGCTAGTCACAGAAGGACATGTACTATATGGTGCCACTTACATGAGGTACCTAGAGTAGTCAAATTTAGAGACAGAAAGTAGAATGGCTGAGGGAGGGAGGAATGGGGAATTAGTGTTTAGTGGGCACAGAGTTTCATTTTGGAATAATGAAAAATAATGAAAAGTGATGGTTGGGCAACAATGTGAGTGTACTTAATGCCACTGAACTACATACTTGAAAATGGTGAAAATGATCAATTTCATGCTATGTATATTTTTCCACAATAAGAAATTAATTAATTTGAAAAACACAGCTCCCACTTCCCCCATTCTGAAGGTCAATGATTATCACATCGTTACCTTCATAGCTGAATTTGGATTGATATGATTTTGAGGACTAGATTATATAGCAGCTCTCAAATTCAGCTACATGTTAGAATCATTTGGGGAACTTTAAAAACAAAATGAAGCTTCAGTTCCACCCATAGTGGTTTATATGTAATTGTCTAGGGGCCTAGGCTTTGGTATTTTTAAAAGCTCCCAGTTATTCCAGTATGCAAACATAGCCGTGATTTCCCCCAGGCTAGAAGAACCCCAGCCCACATCTTTCCCACCTACTTGCTATTGCCCCTGAGGATTTGGCCACCCGCTTACCTTTTCTAGCCTCATCTTTCTGACTCCCCTGCCCCCGCCTACATGCACCCAAGCTACAGCTGAACCAAATGACTTGTCATTCGTCCTCTCCTGTCAAACCCTGTCTGACTTCTGTCCCCTTTGTCCATGTTTCCTCTAACAGGACTGCCCTCCTCTGACTGATTTCAGCCCTCTTGGAACCCTTCTTTGGGAAACTTGCCCTCAGCACACCTCACTATATCACAAAGGTGGGAAATTCCACTCCCCAGTGCTAGGATCCAGTCTTTTTCCTGTGTTATCAGGTGTGAAGCAAGACACCAGGGAAGCTTCAATAGATACTAGTTGAACAAATAGGTTTCTTTAATAAGAGATCATGCATTCCATAATTAAATAGCAATTTTTAAAGTAAATACATTGGAAAGAATTAGCATATTGGTATTAATAAGGCAGTCTTCTTTTAACATTAATTGGGCCATTTTTTGTAATGTTTATTTATTTTTGAGAGAGAGAGAGAGAGAGAGACAGAGTGTGAGTGGGGGAGGGGCAGAAAGAGAGGGAGACAGAATCCGAAGCAGGCTCCGGGCTGTGAGCTGTCAGCACAGAGCCTGACATGGGGCTCGACCCCAAGAACTGTGAGATCATGACCTGAGCTGAAGTTGGATGCACAACCGGCAGAGCCACCCAGGTGCCCCTTAATCGGGCCATTATTATGTGCTTAGGATAGTGTTAATGCTTTATGTAGAGTTGTTTGTTTTTTTAAACTGAATCTCCATGGCAACTCTAGGAGGCAGGTATTTTCATTTCTGTATTATAAATGAAGAAACAATTTCAGACAGGTTAAGAACTTGCCCACAATCCCAGCTAGTGTGCAGTAGAGCTGAGAGTTTCAGTTGTGATACAAGTGATGTTTCTAGATCCTTCCTGATTTGGGGAAAGGGACAGAGGAAATGTAGATGGTCACTGGGGATCTAAAAGGAGAGGGGCTGTTACTGATATGAAAAAGGGACTAAAACAGAAGAGGTCACACACATAAAAGACAAACTTTGAAAATCACCTATTTTGCTCAGGCCTCAGCTTAATCATAAGGAGGTATCTAAATCTCAAATATAAGCACTATGAGACCGTTCTTCCTCTGATGCACTCCAATTAAAACCAGCCCAGCGGTATTGATGGAGGATCTACCATGTGCTAGAAACAATGCAAGATGCCTTGAGTTCCAAGCACAGACAATATAAGACCTTTGCCCCTATATAGAGTTCTGTCTCCGGTGGGGGCGAGATGTACTCTATCAACAGACACTCCAAGAACAGTGGTGTATGTTCTTATAATCACGGCATGTATCGACAGTGGTGGAAGGTGCAGAGGGACCGAGTTTTCCAGAGAAGTCAAGGAGGGTTTTATAGCACCACATGTGTATTTGTATGTATATGTGGGAGAAAGAATCTATAGGACTTAGTGGCCAATTTTTTAAAAAGAGAATGACAAAAAAGGGGAAAGTCAGGAGTCCCAGGTTTCTAGTGTAAGTAGCTGACTTGATTGAATTAAAGGCTAGGAACATAGGAACAGTGTTGCATTCAGTTTTGATCACGTGGAATGTGAAGTTCCCAAGAGACATTTAGGTGGAGGCAGAAATAATATAGGGGGCATGAGGATATAATCCAAGATTTCAGGTTAGGGAAGCAGCACAATTAAATTGTCAATTTTTAAACAAATAAATGCCAGACTGCCAGACAACATTAAAAATCCATCTGGGAGTAGACATGGGCTTTATTGCTGAAGACACCCAAGCTTCCTGACTTGGCCACTTAATGTTATGAGCTTGAGGATGTCCCTAGCCTCCCTGAATCACACAGGTGAAATGGAAACAATGTTAGCCTGTCTTGCTGGGATGTTGATGCCTTCTCCACATCTCTTCTGTAACACAACAACCTCTGCCCCCATTCTCGGCCCCAGCCAGGGAATTGCATTCCCTTAGCCACAGTTTGTTCACTGGGGCATGGACTAGAAGAAGATGGGTCGATTAAAGCCTTCACCAAGGAAGCTGGAGAGGGGCGATTTTAGATTTCTGATGATTTGGGGGCACTCTCTGGATTCGGCACTGCTTGTGGTGGTTAATACAGTCTTCCAGGACTGTTTTCAGATTAGCCATATTTGCAGACTCCTAGCAATGCACAGAGTTGGCACATGGTAATTTAAAAAAAAAAAAAAATTTTTAATGTTTATTCATTTTTGAGAGAGAGAGAGAGAGAGAGAGAGAGAGAGAGCGTGAGCCAGGGAGGGGCAGAGAGAGAGAGAGAGAGAGAGGGAGAGAGAGAGACACAGAATCTCAAGTAGGTTCCAGGCCTGGAGCTGTCAGCACAGAGCCTGACGCAGGGCTCAAACTCACAAGCCATGAAATCAGATGCTTAACCAACTGAGCCACCCAGGCCCTTCCGGCATGTGGTAGTTTTTGTTAAAGCCCGTGGATGACAAGAGTTGAGTTAAAGTTGGGGAAGGGGACTGGCCTGTGTTCAAAAGAAAGAAAGGAGATTATTTGCCTAAAGTGGTTGGGGTAGGGCAAAGTGGACTTACGATCCATAGAGAAATGGATCTCCAAGATCCATAGCTCTATTCAGGTCCTGGAAATAGATGTTTGGTATATGAAAAAGTGCATGACCATCTTTTTTATTGGACGCCTTCTAGTCACCCTCAATGGCTTAAAGTCATTGTACTGTAAGGGGTGCTCTTTAGGGTGGCCCTGTCTATGCCTCTTTCCCACGTACTCCCCAAGAAGGAAAGCAGAAATGGAAGAAAGGAGGCACCCACAGATGAGCAGAAGGACCATCCCCATCTGCTTATTCATACCTGGCTTTCCTTTTAGAGTGTAACACATTTTTTCATTTTATAATCAAGAAAAGTCAAATGAAATTCATTAATTCCAAATTATAATCAATTGACTAACTTACAAGTAAAAATGATTAAAATGAGGTTCTTTCCTATTTTGATAAAAGGAAGGAATGGAAAGGGTAGGGGAGATCTGAATATGAAAAAGAGAAATATTAAAAAAGGGAAATTTAAAAGAGGTGAATAGTGGGTGAGGGGAGCTGGGCGGCTCAGTCGGTTAAGTGTCCAACTCTTGATTTTGGCTCAGGTCATGATCTCATGGCTTGTGAGTTCGAGCCCCTCATCCCTCCTTGGGATCCCCTCTCTCCTTTTCTCTCTGCCCCTCCCCTGCTTTCTCTCTCTCTCTCGAAATAAATAGATTTTTTTAAGGTGAGTAGTGGGGATATAGGAAACATACTTCAGATTTTGCCTAGAGTTGGTTTCCAATATTTGTCAGACATTAGCGCACGTAAGATTTTTGGCGTAAGCAGCTGCCAGTAATGACAGCTGTGCATTTAGAAATCTGTAAGGCTGTTGTTATAACATTGTTGACCTTGTTCTAAAGGAACTTTGTTTGCTGAGAAGTTACAGAACTATCATAGCATTCTCTATCTTCCTAAATGGCCAGGATCCCCAGATATCAATGTTCAGTTCAGCTCAACACACACGGGTGCACCGTGCTGTATGTCAGAGACAACACCAGGGAGTAAGATAAATCAAAGGTAGTCTCTATCCTTATGGAGTGTGTGAGACAAGTGGGGGTAGCAGCCTTGGGGATGGAAGCAGGAGATGAGAGTAGGTGAGGCAGATGAACAATGGCCATATAAACAAATACATTTCTTCATTCCCTGATATGACTGGGGCCTTGACCCATTCGTAGCCATTATGTAATCATTGAAATAAATCCAGCTAAATTATTCAAAAAAATCTCCAAATGCCAATTCCATTTAATTTTAAATAACAAGCATCCCTGAGAGGGATGATTTTTGTAACGATGACTAAGGGAAAATATTTTTCTAGCAGGGTTTCTGCACAGGAAAGAATTCATTGCTTCCATCCCCACATCCCACACCCCACATTCCACACCCGTTGGTGTAAAAATATTTGTATTTAAATAATTTTAAATGTCATGCATTTATAATTAAAAGCAATTCTGTGTTCAGAGGAACAGAAATTACTGACTTCAAATCAATGAGAAAAAGTAAATTTTCCTCAAAGAAAAATTTCATGAGATTCAAAGGTAGTTTAACTCAAGCTAATGTGATACATGCCCATCAGTTGCATTTGATATCTGATGTGACCACTGGAAAAACTGCCCACCTCCAGCTGCAGGAGCATATAGGACATTCCAGCAAGAGCCCTTCTTTTCTCCCAAAGGGTCTCTCCTCTCTCCCTTCTGTTTCCCACCTTTTAAGTACTCAAGGTCTAGATATGCACAAAATGTTTTCTTTTCCTTCCCAAAATGACACTCCCCTGTCCCTTACTTCTGGCGGGTGGGATCCCTCTAATTGAACAGCTCCTGATGCCCTCTCAACATCCCTTCTGTAACACAGCAACCTCTCCCCCCATTCTCAGCCCTAGCCAGGGAACTGCATTCCCTTAGCCACAGTGTTTGTTCATGGGGCATGACTGGAAGATGGGTCAGTGGAGGCCTTCACCAAGGAAGCTGGGGAGGGGTGGATTTTTGATGATTTGGGGGCACTCTCTGGATTCCACACTGCTTGTGGTGGTTAACTTTATGTGTCAGTTTGCCTAGGCTGTGGTGCCCAGTCTTTTGGTCAAACACTAATCTAGATGTTTATGTACAGGTTTTGTTTTTTGTTTTTTTTTTTTGTTTTTTTTTTTTGTTTTGTTTTGCTTTTAATGTGATTAACTTTTAAATCAGAATTTGGGTAAAGCAGTTATCCTCCATAATGTGGGTGGCCTCATGGAATCATTTGAAGACCTTAAGAGCAAAGACAGATTTCCCAAGAAGGAATACTTCTCAAGACTACAATATAGAGACACTGCCCGAGTTTCCAGCCCTCTGCTCTGCAGAATTCAGACTCAAGACTGCAACATCAACTTGTGCCCAAATTTCTAGCCTGCCAGTCTGCCCTACAAATTGCCTCACAATTATGTGAGCAAATTCCTTAAAATAAGTACATCTCTTTTCTCTCTTGTCTGTCTCCCTTTCTCTCTGTATCTTTGGTTTTTTTCTCCTCCCTTCCTCCCTCTGTCCCCTACCTTCTGTCCTTCCTTCTGTCTCTCCTATGGATTCTGTTTCCCTGGAGAACCTTGACTAATACACTACCTAAGTCCTACTTGCACCCTTGAATTGCCCAGGGTGTTATTTGTGTGTTTGTGGCGGGAGGGCAGGAATGCTGGCTGCGTTGCAGAGCTAGGGACGCATTGCTATGGTCCCTACCACTTGGGTCCATGACTGCTGCCATACAATCCTACAGTAAGCAAGTAATTTCTATTCCAGCGGCCCCAGTCTTGCTCTAAAATGAGTGCTGATAACCCTCCCCGTGAGCCCTCCACTAGCAAGTCTCTTTCCCTTCTCCAGTATCTTCTGGTTGCTTTTTAACCTCTCTCTTCTCCCTCTGTGAAAAGAATAACCAAGAAACAAGAATTCGAAACAACATAAAAAGAAAAGAACGAGCAGAAGAACAAGAGAAAGTGTTTTTAAAAGAACAGCTTTTGGGGTGCCTGAGCAGCTCAGTCAGTTAACCTTCTGACTTCCGCTCAGGTCATGATCTCCCAGCTCGTGGGTTCGAGCCCTGCATTGGGTTCCGTGCTGACAGCTCAGAGCCTGGAGCCTGCTTCGGATTCTGTGTCTCCCTCTCTCTCTCTTCCCCTCCCCCACTCAGTCTCTGTCTCTCAAAAATGAATAAATGTTAAAATAATCGTTTTTGTTAAAGATAGCGAATGTATTGTTTTCTGTGCTATCTGCAGCTGGGGTTAGAGCCTCTGAAAAGTAACTTTCTGAGGCTCTAGTTGCTTTGTACCATTCAGACCAGCTAGGGGTGTAGGATGTAGAGGTGTGAAGATGACACTCAGCCATGGGAGAGGGCGGGGGCCGCTGTGCTGCTGCAAACTCTCCATGTTGGTCAGGAAGGCACCATAGAGCTGACTGTTGCCAAAGACATTTCTCCCAAGTGATTGGGGAGTGGGTCTGGGATTCGGGAGGCAGGAGACCTTGGAGGAGGTCAGTGAGCTTGAGGGGACGGCTTGCCTCTGGGACACTGCAAATAGGCCCATGTGTCATCTTTGTCATACTTGCTATATAGGTCACAGACACCTACTCTTGGAAAGCTTCCAGTGTAGTCCCTGATGCATAAAGAGCTGTGAACACCTGGCTTATATCAGTTGGATAATTTTACATAACTCCCACACAGCCAAGTAAATCAACACAAAATTGGAGACCAGGCACCTAACATAAAAGATGCAGAATCTAAAAGCAAGTAAGAATTAAAGTTAAAATCCTTAAATGCAATAGTAATATTCACACTGTTCCTATTTACTGGTATTTAACATATTATAATAAAACAGTAGCAAATATGGAAAAACATGATGGACAATTTATAGACCAGAAAGTGTATATTTTTACCAGAACTCACTCATCTGAAATTATAGGCATTTCAAGAGTTTAACCTGTGATATTCTGGGCCTGCCATCTATCCAGAAGAAAATAAAAAGTTAGCCTGAGAGTGTCTGCTTTTTTGTCCACTTAATGCCAAATAGCGAAGTGATAAACAGAATTCTCACCACCTGTTTTAATCTTATAATATGATATGTCTGGCTTTTTAAAAACCCAGTCTCCCTTTTGTAGATTCCCTCTCTTCTAGTCTTTTTTAGTCCTGCATTTATAGATGGAGAAAACATTACTTTTGTGGTAGTTAATCTTCACTAATATCAAAATAATAGAGAAAAGATTCATCACAGCACAATTTTAAAAGAAATACATCTGATTTTACTGCAAAAACAAAATCTGCTAAAAACTGGCATAAATCCTTGCTCACAGTCAGTGTTCAATAAATGATGTTGAAATAAATTCTGGAAGGAAAGTCCTGGAGTGCTACCACCAGGAAACAAACACACACACAAAACCCCTCATCCTTTGTACTGTTTTCCTCTCCTTTGGAAGTAAAATACAAGTCAAGATAAGATATAAACACTGAATAAGGGCATATTCCTTAAGCTTCAGATTAAGGTATATTAATTCTGGTCACATTTACTTAAGATATTAGGTTCGGTCATAAGGTTACTTGGTAAGGTCAGTGTTGTATCAAAGTATAATTTTGCTACTTGCAAAATATTTTAAGACTGTGTGGCAAAATGTCAAAGTGGATCTAGGTAACTATGCCTCAATTACATTCAGATTAAAAATAATTTCTCTCCTAGCAAGTAGACGAAGTGGGTTCTTTGAGAAGTGCAGTTAAAAAAAAAAAAAGTTAGTCTGCTAAAATGTATCTTCAGCAATGTATCAGTGGTTTGCAAAGTTTGGGGGAAAAACCAGAACACTACTTGATGCTATTACAAGGGGAAGGCCAGCGGTGACACAAGTTGTGAAAACAACAAATAATCAACAGCATTCTTTAAGGCAAATGCTTGAATCCATGAAGACATGCTGTAGAAAGCGGTTATGAGTTACAGTTTAAAATAATATTTGCAATATTTGGCTTGTTTGGAATGACAGCAGCTTCCTAAAAACACTTATAAGCATCTTCGAATAATTTCCATAAATAGAGTAACCCTGAGAATAAGTATCTGAATCCTAGAGAAAAGCCTCATGTTACTCACTCTCTGTCTTCCTTTGCTCTCTCTAAAGATCCTTATCTCAGCCCGAAGTTTTCAACCAAGGGAGATTTTTATCCCCCAGGAGACATTTGGCAACGTTCAGAAATATTTTTGGATGTCAGGGGAGATGGGGGTGCAGGTAAAGAGAAGGGGGAGATAGCACTGGCTGCTGGTAGGTGAACCGAGGCATGCTCACAAACATCCTACAATACACAGGACAGCCCCAGAATAAACAATTAACTGACCAGGGGCACCCGGGTGCCTCAATTGGTTAAGCTTCCGACTTCGGCTCATGTCATGATCTCGAAGTTCCTGATTTCCAGCCCTCCGTTGGGCTGCCTGTTGTCAGCACAGAGCTTCTGTCTCCCTCTCTTTCTGCTCCTCCTCCTCCCCTCTCTCTCTATGTCTCTCAAAAATAAACATTAAAAAAAAAAAAAGACTTAACTGACCCCAAATATCAGTAGTTCAGAGATTGAGAAACACTGGCCTGGAGATATAAACGGGGCGGGTGTGTGTGTGTATGTGCACAGTACTGGCACACAAACAAAACACATCCATACTTGAACTCTAAGAGCCCTTTGAAACCCACATAAACTGGTGTCCTTACAGATCAGCAGTTCCAGTAAAGAAATTCTACTTTCAAACTAGATGTAAGGCAAGCTCAGAAAGGATTTTCTTATTCTTCGCTCCACCCCAACTCCTCAAGTAAAATGTCTAAAGAAAGCATTGTGATAAACAATTAGAGGGATTGTTGATTTTATTCTAAGGTTTTAGAACTGTGGCTGAGCCTTAGCCTGGGATTCTCGACCGCTGTATGGGGCACCTCTACGAGGGTTTTCCTTCTGTCATGAAAGTTTTAACTGTCTATTTCAGCAGTGACTGACACATGAGCATTCTTTGTGTTATTCCTTTCGGTTGATGTCCATTTTTCCTTCTTACCCTCCAAGCCCTTATTCAAGGCAGCAGGAAATTTTCAGGCAGTGTGTTTCCTTTCTCAAGAGTTGTTCTGTGGCTGATGATGAAGTCTTTAGTATTCACAAGATTTACAGGACTTCAGCATAATTTTATTTTCACAAACCACTGATCACTTATGGCAAGTACTTTTTCTCTCTTGAAAACCATACTGCACACTGCCATTTCCTCATCCAGTCCCCTGTCTCTCTGGCCAAAGCTCTGAAGTGACTGTATTCTTCAGTATGGTCTCCCTGAGACAAGTCACCAACCACCCCTTTTATGAACAGTACCATCCACAGTAAACCCACTTGAGAAGGGTTTTGGCCTAAGTCAAACTTCAACCAGCATCAGAGGCTTGCAGACGCAACTGACAGATAACTGGAAACGTCAGTCGTGTTGGTAGATACCACACAAGAAATTTCAAGCAGGTAAAGAAAGCCCCATTTAGCAAAACCACCTACCAGCATCCTTCAAACAAACAAAACGACAAAAGAAAAAAATTAGCAGTAACCCATATAATTAATCTGTGCAAAATAACACGATTAATGTATTCATAGTAACAATCATAGAATGCTAGGCTGGAGGGGACATTCTGTACTGCTTAGGGGAGCTACGTGATGTACTAATGCCAACATCTTTCCCTCTCTCTCTCTCTCTCTCTCTCGTTTTATTTTGGTGATGAAGAAACAAAGGCTTAAGGAAGGAAAGTGACTTGACCAAACTCATACCAGTTGCTGGGCAAAGTCAGAACCGGAAACACAAGGTACGTCGTCTTCTGTGTATGTAAAAGGCTGAAAACACAAAAGACTGTGGTATTTATATGCATTTGCGTCCAATTTGTTTCTAGTACTTTTCTTCCCCCACTCTTATCTTTTCACCCAAATTTCCCAACTCCTCACATAGACTATTGTGGAAATTAGAAAACATTTTTAATGCAAATAATGCCTTTTTTAAAAAAGTTGTAAACACCCACAACATCTTTATGCTTAGTGACTTGGTGCCAACTATATATACTTACGGGTGGATGGGTATATCTGGATCTATAAATGGCATTTGTATATTCATATACATTTGTGTACCAGATTTCCAAATCTAGTTGTTTTCCCCCACCTTCCGGAAAGAAAGCATCCCTGACATTTTGATAGCATAGCCATATCTGTACAGTTCCATCATGGCAGTTTGCATTACATACTTGTTTGTGGTAAAGGCAAAAATAAATCTTGATAGTTTTCTTCCGTTGATATTTTACCATCTTTTGCTAGGGAAGATGAAAGCACAAGCAATCAGTGCTCTTCTGTGGAAGGGAAGAAGAGTTAGTTAGATCTAAATAAAAATAAGCAGCATCTCAGGCTTGACAAACTTTTCTAGAGAATTCTTTTTTCCCATACTCTGCAGAGAGCCCCTAGCATGGAGCATGTGTCTGCCAGCTAATAGATGTGTCATGCAAAACTTATTCTGTGCTTTCTCTAATCACCACCTGAAACACAGAACTAAAGCACACAATCTGATTTATTTTAATGTTTGCCCTCATACTTTAAAATAAGCATTATTTTGGAACTTTGATTGGGTCGTCATGCTCTTGTGTGACATGAGGCTCTCTTAAACTTTGGTACTACCTCAGCATATTACTCGTCTGACATAAAATTAATTAATCAATCAATCAATTAATCAAACATTCCTTGTGACTATACTTGGCAAGTTTTCTATTTAAACTGCACATAGAGACAAAACAAAACAAAAAAAACCTAGATTATTAAATGCAAAGAACAAATTAGTGGTTACCAGAGGGGAGGTGGGTAAGGGGATGGGTGAAATAGATAAAGGGGATTAAGAGTACACTTACCTTGATGAGCACATGATGAGAAATGTGTAGACTTGTTGAATCATTACATTGTACACCTGACACTAATATAACACTGCATGTTAATTATACTGGAATAAAAAAATAAAAATAAATACATCTCATACCTAAAAAATAAATAAGTAAATAAACTGCATATAGGCATACATGTGAGTTTGGTTCCAGATCACTTCAATGAAGCAAATATTGCAATAAAGCAAGTCAAATGAATTTTTTGGTTTCCCAGTGTATATACAAGTTACATTTACACTATACTGTGGTCTCTGTGCAATAGCAGTATCTCTTAAAAAACATTGTATACAAAGCTATCTACACATTCAATGCAATCCCAATCAAAATTGCACCAGCATTCTTCTCGAAGCTAGAACAAGCAATCCTAAAATTCATATGGAACCACAAAAGGCCCCGAATAGCCAAAGTAATTTTGAAGAAGAAGACCAAAGCAGGAGGCATCACAATCCCAGACTTTAGCCTCTACTACAAAGCTGTCATCATCAAGACAGCATGGTATTGGCACAAAAACAGACACATAGACCAATGGAATAGAATAGAAAGCCCAGAACTAGACCCACAAACGTATGGCCAACTAATCTTTGACAAAGCAGGAAAGAACATCCAATGGAAAAAAGACAGTCTCGGGGCGCCTGGGTGGCTCAGTCGGTTGAGCGTCCGACTTCAGCTCAGGTCACAATCTCACAGTTCGTGAGTTCGAGCCCCGCGTCAGGCTCTGGGCTGATGGCTCAGAGCCTGGAGCCTACTTCCGATTCTGTGTCTCCCTCTCTCTCTGCCCCTCCCCCATTCATGCTCTGTCTCTCTCTGTCTCAAAAATAAATAAATATTAAAAAAAAATTAAAAAAAAAAAGAAAAAAGACAGTCTCTTTAACAAATGGTGCTGGGAGAACTGGACAGAAACATGCAGAAGGTTGAAACTAGACCACTTTCTCACACCATTCACAAAAATAAACTCAAAATGGATAAAGGACCTGAATGTGAGACAGGAAACCATCAAAACCCTAGAGGAGAAAGCAGGAAAAGACCTCTCTGACCTCAGCCTTAGCAATCTCTTACTCGACGCATCCCCAAAGGCAAGGGAATTAAAAGCAAAAATGAATTACTGGGACCTTATGAAGATTAAAAGCTTCTGCACAGCAAAGGAAACAACCAACAAAACTAAAAGGCAACCAATGGAATGGGAAAAGATATTTGCAAATGACATATCGGACAAAGGGCTAGTATCCAAAATCTATAAAGAGCTCACCAAACTCCACACCCGGAAAACAAATAACCCAGTGAAGAAATGGGCAGAAAACATGAATAGACACTTCTCTAAAGAAGACATCCGGATGGCCAACAGGCACATGAAAAGATGCTCAACCTCGCTCCTTATCAGGGAAATACAAATCAAAACCACATTCAGATATCACCTCACGCCAGTCAGAGTGGCCAAAATGAACAAATCAGGAGACTATAGATGCTGGAGAGGATGTGGAGAAACGGGAACCCTCTTGCACTGTTGGTGGGAATGCAAATTGGTGCAGCCACTCTGGAAAACAGTGTGGAGGTTCCTCAGAAAATTAAAAATAGACCTACCCTATGACCCAGCAATAGCACTGCTAGGAATTTACCCAAGGGATACAGGAGTACTGATGCACAGGGGCACTTGTACCCCAATGTTTATAGCAGCACTGTCAACAATAGCCAAATTATGGAAAGAGCCTAAATGTCCATTAACTGATGAATGGAGAAAGAAATTGTGGTTCATATACACAATGGAGTACTACGTGGCAATGAGAAAGAATGAAAATGGCCCTTTGTAGCAACGTGGATGGAACTGAAGAGTGTGATGCTAAGTGAAATAAGCCATACAGAGAAAAACAGATACCATATGTTTTCACTCTTATGTGGATCCTGAGAAACTTAACAGAAACCCATGGGGGAGGGGAAGGAAAAAAAAAAAAAGAGGTTAGAGTGGGAGAGAGCCAAAGCATAAGAGACTGTTAAAAACTGAGAACAAACTGAGGGTTGATGGGGGGTGGGAGGGTGGGGAGGGTGGGTGATGGGTATTGAGGAGGGCACCTTTTGGGATGAACACTGGGTGTTATGGAAACCAATTTGACAGTAAATTTCATATATTGAAAAAAAAACATTGTATATAATTAAGAAATAGTTTATCACTAGAAAATGCTAACCATTCCATCATGTTTGCCTTCAGTGGGTCCTAATTTTTTTTCTTTTTTTTTTTTTTTTTTTTTTTTTTTGCTGCTGGGAGTTCTTGCCTGGATGTTGATGGCTGCTGACTGATCAAGATAGTGGTTGATGAAGGTTAGGGTAACTGTGGAAATCTTTTAAAATAAGACAACAGGGAAGTTTGATGCATTGATTGACTCTTCCTTTCATGAACAATTTCTCTGTAGCATGTGATGCCATAGCATTTTACCCACAGAACTTCCTTCCAGATTGGAGTTATTCCTCTCAAACTCTACTGCTGCTTTATCAAGTAAGTTTATGGAGTATTCTAAATCTTTTATTCCATTTCAACTATCTTTATAGCATCCTCATCAGGAGTCTATTTCATCTCAAGAAACTACTTTGTTTGCTCATCCATAAGAAGCAATTCCTCATCCATTAAAGTTTCATCATGAGATTGGTAGCAATTCAGTAACGTCTTCAGGCTCCACTTCTAATTCTAGTTCTCTTGCTATTTCCACCACATCTGCAGTTACTTCCTCAACTGAAGTCTTGAATCCCTCAAGGTCATCCATGTGGGTTGGAATCAACTTCTTCCAAACTCCTGTAAATGTTGATATTTTGACTTCTCCCATGAATCATGAATGTTCTTACTGGCATCTAGAATGGTGAATCCTTTCCAGAAAGTTTTCAATTTACTCTGCCCAGATCCATCAGAGGAATTACTATCTAAGGCACCTATAACCTTATGAAACCGTATTTCTTAAATAATAAGACTTGAAAGTCAAAATTACTCCTTGACCCATGGGCTGCAGAATGGATGTTGTGTTTTAGTGGGCATGAAAACATTAATCTCACTGTACATCTCCATCAGGGCTCTTGGCTTAGCAGGTACATTGTCAATGAGCAGAATTATTTGGAAAGGAATCTTTTTTTCTGAGCTGTATGTCTCAGTAGTAGGCTTAAAATATTCAGTATATTATGTTGTAAATAAATGTGCTGTCCAGGCTCTGTTGTTCCATTTATAGAGTACAGATAGAGTAGATTTAGCATAATTCTTAAGGGCCCTAGGATCTTCAGAATGGTCAATGAGGATTGACTTCAACTTAAAGTCACCAGCTGCATTAGCCCCTAAAAGAGAGTCAGCCTATCTTTTGAAGCTTTGAACACAGACATTGACTTCTCCTCTCTAGCTGTTAAAGTCCTAGATGGCATCTTCTTCCAGTATAAGGCTGTTTCATTTACACAGAAAATCTATCACTTAGTGTAACCACCTTCACCAATTTCCTCAGCAAGATCTTCTGGAGAACTTGCTGCAGCTTCTACAATCAGTGCTTACTGCTTCACCCTGCACTTTTATGTTATGGAGACAGCTTCTTTCCTTAAACCACATGAACCAATCTCTGCTAGTTTCAAACTTTTCTTCTGTAGCCTCCTCACCTCTCTCAACCTTCACAGACTTGAAAAGAGTTAGGGCCTTATTCTGGATTAGGTTTTGCTTAAGGGAATGTTGTGGCTGGTTTGATCTTCTTTCTATCCAGACCGCTAAAACTTTCTCCATACGAACAATAAAACTGTTTCACTTTCTTATCATCTGTGTGCTCACTGGAGTAGCACTTTTAATTTCCTTCTAGATCTTTTCCTTTGCATTCACAATTTGGGGAGCTGACACAAGAGGCCTGGTTCTCAGCCTGTCTCAGCTTTTGCTGTGATTTCCTCACTAAGGTTAATCATTTCTAGATTTTGATTTAAAGTGAAAGACTTACAACTCTTCTTTTCAACTAAACATTTAGAGGCCATTGTAGGGTTATTCATTGGTCTAATTTCAATATTGTTGTGTCTCAGGGAGTGGGGGTGGGGCGCCTGAGGAGAGGGAGAGAGACAGGGGAACAGCAGGTCAGTGGAACAGTCAAATACACACAGCAGTCATCAGTCAAGTTCATCATTATATGGGCACGGTTTGTGGTGCCCAAAAACAACTATAATAGTAACATCAAAGATCACTGATCACAGATCACCATATTTGTTATATTTAATGAAAAAGTGTGAAATATTGCAAGAGTTACCAAGATGTGACACAGACACAAAGTGAACAAATGCTATTGGAAAAGTGGTACCAATAGATTTGCCCAGTGCAGGGTTGCCTCAAACCTTCAATTTGTGAAAAATGTAATATCTGTGGAGGGGAGTGTGGGTGGCTCAGTCGGTTAAGCGTCCGACTTCAGCTCAGGTCATGATCTCACAGCTTGTGAGTTTGAGCTCCATGTCGGGCCCTGTGCTGGCAGCTCAGAGCCTGGAGCCTGCTTCGGATTCTGTGTCTCCCTCTCCGTCTGCTCCTCCCCCACTTGTGCTGTGTGTGTGTGTGTGTCTCTCTCTCTCAAAAATGAATAAACATTTAAAAAAAATTTTTTTAAACACAAAAATGTAGTATCTGAGAAGTGCAGTAGAGCAAAAAACAAGGTATGCCTGTATATGGTATAATACCAATTTTTACAATTGTATGAGTGTGAGCATATAGGAAGAAAGTCTAGGTGAGTATTTACCAAAATGTTAACAATGATTGGCTTTCAGTGGTAAGACTTTTCTTTATACTTGCCTATATGTTTTATAACGCTTATTGAATTCTTTAATGTTTAGGAAAGTATTAACTAAAAACAAAATACTTATGTAAAAGCCTTTTCCAACGGCACTCCTTATCTCTCTGAAGCACTGGATTTGTAGCTAGTTCTATTCATTTAATAAAAATTTACTGAATACCTACACTGTTCAAGGACCTGTACTAATAGCTATGAGATAAATCGTTTTACTGTTTTACAAAGGTCAAGCCTGTCAGCTAACAGATAATTACAGACCGCCTGCTATATGTTCATAGGGCCATGGTGCCTGCTAAGAGCTGTTCACGGTGGTGAACAGTATCCTATCTCCAAAAGCTTATATACTATAAACATGTAATTAAATAATAAAATGATAGTGGTGGTGATGCAGGTGATGAAGGAAATATTTTGGGTTATGTCACTGATGGTGACTGAGAGGTGAGGGAGCTTTGGCTGGAATGTTCATGGAAGTCCTCACTAAAGTGGTCACCTTGGGGTTGAAGCCCGAATATTAGAAAGAGACAACTTTGTAAAGATCTGGTCTCTTGAGCAGAAGGAATAGCATAAGGGAAAGAACCAAGATGAGGACAAGTTCAGTATATTCAAGGAAGAACAACAACCAAAAGACAGTGGCAGAGTACAGAGAAGGAAAAGGAACAAGCAGAAGACAGGAGGGCAGCATTCCAGGCCACAGTCCAGAACTTAGATTTGATTGTCATTGCGAGGAGAGGTTTGTGGTGAGTTCTAAGTAGAGAAGTGATGTTGTCTAGTTTGCAGCTGTTAGAGATTCTGCTGACTTGAGTTAATGGTGGATTTGCAGGCGAGGGGAGAGACAGGGAGGCCAATCAGGGTGCTTACTGTAGAGGATGCAGCTAGGAGCTGCCACGGAGGGATCATAGTGGGAGAGACATACTAAACACTTTAAAATGGATGAATGCTTCCTGACTGGGGACTTCCCCCAAAAAAGGGGGGACGGGGGGAGGCTCTGCTCTTCTATTACCTATCTACTCATCTCTTCCAACTTTTCTCTTATGGGGTGTGCATGAGATTGTTTCTCAGTATCCTTTCTCCTCTGTTTTGTAATAGAGCTCCTTGATTTCTAGCTAGGCTCATGGCCATTAGTTTATAAACTACATTTCTCAGCTTTCCTTGGTATTAGGGGTGACCTTGTGATTAAATTCAGGCCATTGAGAAATGAACTAATGTATGCCCTGTCTAAATTATCTCCTTAAGGACACAGCCACTTGGTAAGACTTTCTTACTCTTCTCTCTGGCTGAAACTCAGACATGGATCAACCAGCTTTAAGCCCAGGGCATGAGAATATAACCCCAGGGCATGGTAGAGCAACAAGATGGAGAGACAGACTTCCCTGAATGACCTCATGGAACAGCCCTCTGGCTGGCCCCAGTGGTCTGCTTTAGTCTATATCACATGAGAAAAATAAACTTTCTTTTTAGAACTATGCTGTATTTTAGAGTCTTTGGTTAGAACTACTTATTTCATACCTTCAGTAATATGAGGAGCTTTGAGAAAGCCAACAGAAGCATTGATAACAGAGAAGCTAGGGCAAGGCAGATGTCTTGGGGCTGATCAGAAGTTTTAAAAAGATAAGCTAATGTCTTCTCTTCAGTGCCCTCTTGTCTGATGTAGGAAGAAAGCATAGCTGCCTGGGAGAAAAATTATTTTGATACGGTAAATCTAGACCAAAGCCCTAGAGCCATACCCAACCCTTGGGGAGAGCTCTGACTTCCAGCTAAGATTCAGGGTGAGAGATAAAGGAACATTCCAATCATGAACTCTGTATAACTTTAAGGCTGTGATATGTTGATAAAAAAGAAACCAAAAAATAATATAAATTTGTTGTCTTTACCCATTGTTTAAAAGAACCTTTAGAGGCACCTGGGTGGCTCAGCCAGTTAAGCATCTGACTCTTGATTTTGGCCCAGGTCATGATTTCACGGTTCGTGAGTTCAAGCCCTCTGTCTGACTCCACGGTGACAGTGCAGAGCCTCCTTGGGATTCTCTCTCTCCCTCTCTCTCTGTCCCATCCCACTCTCAAAATAAATAAATAAACTTAAAAAAAAACATAAAGAAACTTTACATTTACTCTTAATGAGGAATTATGTGTATACTATATGTATATGGAAAATATACCAAGCTCTCGGTTAATTGAGCACATGTATACACGAGGCCTTCTTCCATCAGTACTGGATGGCAGTAGCCAACTATTCTCATCTGTTTGAAGTGTACCTGAATTTGGGACCCTTACTAATTAAAAATAACAACAACAACAACAACAAAAAACCACACCTATCTCAAGGTTATGAAGGGTAATACACACACAAAACAAAATGAATTAAGTAATACTAAATATTATAGTAGGTAATAAAATTGTCTCCAATATGGGGAAAACATGACCTCCCTTACAGGGTTTTTTGAAAATTAAAAAAGAGAATTATGTAAAATAACCAGCAAAAAGCATTTTTGTTGTTTCCCCTCTTCTTATACTCAATTATTTGGCTTTCAAACTGCAAAATACTCTGGACTCTGCCACAAATCCCTGAAAGAATGACCAAATGATGACTCCCAGTAAGCTGGTAATTTGGCTTTTCTACATCACTTAATACAGGAATAAGGGGTGAATGGTAAGAGGGAAGAGGGACTAACATGTATGGAGTGCTTACTATGTGTACACATTAGATTGGTCATTTCCTTTCTTTAAAGAACATTTGTTTATTTTTGAGACAGAGAAAGACACAGAGTGTGAGCAGGTGAGGGGCAGAGAGAGAGGGAGACCCAGAATCCAAAGCAGGCTCCAGGCTCTGAACTGTCAGCACAGAGCCCGGCGCGGGGCTCGAACCTACGGTCTGCGGAGATCATGACCTGAGCCAAAGTCGGACGCTTAACTGACTGAGCCACCCAGACACACTCCTGAGATCTCATGATCCTGAGATCAAGACCTGAGCTGAGATCAAGAGTTAGACGCTTAACCGACTGAGCCACCCAGATGTTCCTAGATTGGTTATTTCCTCCCATCCTCATAATTCAGTATAGTGATATAAGCATTCCTACTTTAACAATAAAGATACCAGATTTGACAGAAGTTAATTTCCTAGTCACAGAACTAATAAGTGGTTGTTAATAGTTGAGCTGAAATTCAAACCCAGGGCTGTGTGACTCCAGAGCTCACCTTCCTGCCTGCACCTCTGAGGAGGTCTAAGCCTCATGGTGCACAGAATACAAAGTTAAATGTAACACTCCCGAACGCAGTACTGGACCTCAAAACCACTTTACACTCTCAATTTTCTCGTTTAATCCCAGGCAGAGTTAATCATTTCCACCTCTTTATTCCCATTTAGTATCTTGTATGCACATTCACATGTAAGAATGGTTATTGGTTTACAGGCCATTTAATGGTGCCTCCACTAGATGGACAGCCTTTCATGGGCAAATGTTTTAGCATCTGTGTTTTTTTTTTTTTTTTTTTTTTTTTTTTTAATTTTTTTTTCTCAACGTTTATTTATTTTTGGGACAGAGAGAGACAGAGCATGAACGGGGGAGGGGCAGAGAGAGAGGGAGACACAGAGTCGGAAACATGCTCCAGGCTCTGAGCCATCAGCCCAGAGCCCGACGCGGGGCTCGAACTCACGGACCGCGAGATCGTGACCTGGCTGAAGTCGGACGCTTAACCGACTGCGCCACCCAGGCGCCCCAGCATCTGTGTTTTCTTAGTGTCTCCTACAATACCTGCAGATAGTAGGGTTCAAGAATTCAAACATTCAGTAAGTGTTTATTGAATCATCCACAAACTCCCCAACAGCACTAATGTACCCTAGTCCAGTTGCCCATGACCATTTCCAGGGATATCGCTGAGCCATCTTCAGTCTCCAGGGCCCTCAAGCTTCCTGAGGTTTCCATGAGCATCAGCAATCACACACACGTGTGAAAACATGTGAAGCACTGTGTGTCAGAACTGTTATGCACTGACTGATATAAACAAAGGCCTTCTGAGGTTGTGCTTTATGATAACCGCAGAAGCCTTTCCTAGCAAGTGAGAAAAAAGCTCCTTCACTTTTCCTGGGTTTGAGGAATTAATATGTTCTGAAGGGCAGCCTATGGGCACATGCACGCACGTGCACACACACGCTCACACGGTGCGAGCTAGCATTATCCCTACTGTATCAGGAACCTCCTGAACTGTAATCTCACAGCATGGAGGCTGAATCATACTAGTAAACATACGAGGAGCTTTCACAACAAGTTCTTTAAACATATTCATGGCTATCAGCAGTGATATTAAAATTTCAGTTAGGCAACCCTCATTTGAGCTGCATACCATCTTTACTGTAATGAGAGTCTTTGTTGTACACATTGTCACCGCGGAGGAAAGGTCATTAAGAAGCACACTCTCATGTAGATAATCACACCCTGGACCCTGTAAGTGTGATGGCAACTGGCAAAGAAAATCCACAGGTTCTTGTTCTGCATGGTAATACAAAGGAAACAAATAGTGCCTGGATCCTACTCATTTCCAGTTTTTTGTCAAAACGTTCTTAGCATAATCTTGCTGAGTCCATAAGAGCATGTAACAGAGTCATCACCCTCAGTTTGACAACACTAGGCAGAAAGGTAAAAAGCAAGCATCATTTCTTTAGAGCTGTATGCTGTGAGTGTTTTACAATCCAGACTGCTGTTCAGTGTAGGATAGTGTCAAGGACTATGAAAAGTCTGATGTTGTACCCTACTTGCAAGCTAACAAGTTAGCCTCATATAATTTCGTTTATTCTAGCAGAAGAAATAAGAAAATAAGAAATCAGAGACAGAAGACGGTTTATTATTTATAGCAATAGTAGGTGAACCAACCAGGCTAGCCTGAGGTTGCCATGAGGAGAAAAGTAAAAGTATCTTAACTGGGAACGGCAAGAGTAGAGTCTTGAGTTTTCTAGTTAGGACTATATAACTTCCTACCCCTTGCATGCTAATCATTACCCAGGAAGCAGCTGAGAGAAAATGATCCCCTTCTGGGGAGATTGCATTCAGTGATCAGATTGTCTTACTAATATGTGTGGACCAGGAGGAGATGAGGGAGGTAGAGATGGAGGTAATATTGAGCCAGTTACTGAGGAGGCCATTCCAGTGCTCAGGATGCAGGATGGCTTTCCGATGCAGAAAGGCAGGGAGCATGGAAGGTCCATCAAATGCCTTGACTGTCAGCTCATTGTTGAATGGCTTGTGATAGAAGACACACCATTGTCAGACTGCAAATGGTCCAGACAGCCAAAAACTTGACATGGATTAGTTTCAAGGGCAACAGCAGTGTGGCTAGAATTGGTTGACTGGACTAGAACAAAAACACCATCACCTGAAAAAGTATCAATAGAAGTGAGGTCCTGTGGGTAACGCTGAGAGGGAATGAAAGGCCAAAAGCAGTCAGTCTACTAGGAGTGGGTGGAGTCGATGCCCCGGGTGATGTGTCCTCCCTCATTACAAGACAAATGAGTCAACTTTGGCAGGAGCTCCAAGTCTGGCATGTAGCTGTAGCCTCTGCATCAGAAACATAGAGGCCTTTACTTTATGCCCAGTCTGTGATGGTAGATGTGTTTCCATGTCTACTATGGGGATGGATCCAGGCATGGATGGTAGAAATCTGGGCAGTGCAGGCTTAGCTTAGTCAGTGACTTGAGTCCAGTCAGTCTCAGCAGAGAACAGATTCTTAGCCTGGGCTTAATCCAGACAGTTCTATCAGCAGCCACAGTTTATTCACACAGTTTATAGCCCCAAAGAGGGGTGTCTTTAATCTGTCAGTCTTTAGTTTCTAAGAGGCAGATCAAATAGCTAGACCATTGACAGTGGCCCAAGAGTCAGTAAAAAAATATGTATATCAAAGTTCTTCAAGGACAGTATTGTCCATTGCTATGAGAACAGCCTTGATTTCAGCCCAATGACTAGAGCAATTTCCTTTATTTTGGGCTTGCATCATTGGCACTGAACTTGAACGACCATAGCAGCCCTATGAATTACACCAAGTTTCAGCCTATTGGAATAGTGAGGCTCAGGCATTTAGGGAAACTGCTGTGAATTAAGGGCCCTATAGAGCCAGTGACTTTGCCTTAGTTGGCATAGTGGGGAACAGTTTTCCCCCAAAGAATAGGTACCATTGTTATATGTAAAGTCTAGAAGCTGCTGAGGCCAAGCTGGCTGTGTTCTTAAATATACCATTTTCACTTGACAAGTGAAGCTTGTTGGGCCTGAATCTGAGGTGACTCACCCAAAAATAGGAATATCACATCAGAGAGTTGTAAGGCTTCCATGGGTCAGGCGTTCAGTTTTAGCAAGCTAATAGGTATTTGTCAAAGGAATTTTCCTGATCGTTGTATCATGAAGGTAATGAATCTAAAATCCCAAAGGGGCATCTCTGGGTGGAGGCTGCCTCCCTGTGCTAGAGGCTCTAATCAACAAAATCATCAGGCACAGAGACTTCTAGCTCAGAGGTGTCTTTAAAGTTATGGGTTAAAGTTATAACACTTTATGTTGTAACTTTCTGGATAGCTTCCAATGCAGTCTAGTCATTTGGGCTCCACTCAAAGGATGTTGATTTGCAAGTGAACCCATATGAAGAGCCAAATAGAATCCCCAAATGAGGCATTCACTGTCTCTGGTACTCGAAGTATCCAACATGGGCATCCTTTTGGTGGCAGGTTGTCAAAGAGATGGCAGTTTTTCCTTGACTGACAGAAAAATTGAATGTTGTGAATCCACCCACATAGCTTCAAGAAACTACTTGGTCAGCAGGCCCCTGAATTTTTTCAGGGTTTATCAGCCACCTCTAAGAGACATATGATAATACTGTAGTCACAGTGGTTGAACTGAGGCTTCTGATTTGCCAATTGACGGGACATCACGTAAGGAAAGCTTTGGATGTTAGAGGGTAGAGGTGCTCACTAAATACATACATCCTGGCAACTGAATTCAGTTGTTGCCCCCATTACACCACCTGTGCCAAACATTGTGACTGCCACTGGATCCATTTTACAGACTAACGGCACATCTTACCACTGGCACTTGTAGGTCAGTCTCATTTGCACAGCAAGACCTCCAATATGTTTTTAGTGCCCCTCTGGGAGTACCCAAATCCCCTAGGAATCACTATAAAGGCTTGTGTGTCATCTTAACATTCTCTACATGCACCTCTTCTCAACTGAGGAGAATCCTCTCTGATACTTATGGAACAGAGAAGTATAAGCATCAATTCTCATTGACATTAAGATGTAGAAGCAGCGGGGCACCTGGGTGGCTCAGTCGGCTGAGCGTCCATCTTCGGCTCAGGTCATGATCTCACACTCCATGAGTTCGAGCCCCGTGTCGGGCCTCTGTGCTGACAGCTCAGAGCCTGGAGCCTGCTTCGGATTCTGTGTCTCCCTCTCTCTCTGCCCCTCCCCTACTCATGCCATGTCTCTCTCTGTCTCTCAAAAAGAAATAAACATTAACAACAACAACAAAAAAAAGATGTAGAAGCAGCAACAACAGTACATTGAATTGGCTAAAAAGGCAGCATCCACAAAGTCAGGCTAGCTTCCTTTCCCCACTATAAACCCTGCCCAACTCCATTAGGTGAATCTGCATGCCTTTTCCTTCCACTCATGCAGGTAGGATAGTGAATTGGGCTTCTGTACCAATAGAGTCATAAAAGTTTTACTTCACTCCAGGACTCCCCAGCTTACCGAAATGGATGTGTATGGCCTTTAATCCTCCTTGGGGATAGGAAGGGAAACGTCAGCCCCTACCTCTAATGGTTTCTCCTTAATGTGGTTGAGGTCAGAGAGGGTAGAGAGAGATCATTTTCTCTTTCTCATTTATTAACATTATAAACCCAATCCAGAGAAGTAAGAGCCTGGACCCTAGTCAGTGCCTCATAAATGGTTTTTCAAACCATTTCAAAACAAGAGTTTTTCTTTCTCAAAAAAAAATCTCCCAAAGAAGGCCAGTATTCCCTTATAGTAGCCAGGATTCACTGCAAAAAAAATTCTGAGACCTTTTACTGTCATCTCCAAATGGATCTAAAATTAGCATTATAGATTACAGGAAGCTTTGAGGTATAAGAAAGCACAGTTGTTGCATTCTTCCTTGATAACCATTATAAACCCCACCCCCTCATCCCCATGTGACCAGTGGAAGCTCTAATGACCCATCTGGTTTTTGCCCGCGGTGGTAGCGAATATCCTTCCTTTCATGCTCTTTGTGGATACGTGTCTGTGTAACTTGTCTGGATGGGGGTGGAAACTTCTGCCCACCCAGGATAAATCTTAGCACTGGCTGTTACACATTCAGTGTTGACCCCTCGGTTGGTAAGGAAGTTCCCCCATCCAGGGGAAAGGTAGCAACAATCAAGGCACTTAGGCAACTGTCTCTGAAACTACTTCCTGATATTCAGCCTGCAACCACCTTTCTAATTCCTTGTCATTATCAGGCAACAAAGTAAAACAAACAAACATCTATTTCCTAGTTGGCCACAAAATTTAGTCCATTCACTAGTGATTCCCATGGACTTCCCTCAAATCCTGTTAACTGGCCTGTGAGGCGCTCATCCTTTCCCTTCCAGAAGGCCGTGTCTTTTATATCAGCACCCACTATCATTGCCAAAACTGTCAAGAACTGTGAAGGGTCTGACATTTACCCGACTTGCAAACCAGTAAGTTAACATGCCATAGTTTCATGGATGCTAGGAAAAAAAACAACAACAACAACAAGATTCCTAGGTCAGAGATGAAGGAGTTTATTACAGCAATAGCGACGGCTAGAGCATTGGCATTTTAACATCAGCTCCTCAGTCCCAGTTCCCACAGGGTGAGGGGAATATGCCACATGACATCACCCTGTGCAGTGCTGAGTTACAGGAGATGAACCCTGAGTCCAGAATCTTTCTGTAATGGTCAATGAGTATTCCTGCTACCTCTCACTTTGAAGGCTTTTTGCCGCATAAACATCCTTTAAAACAACAAAGGGCAAATCAGTGCTTTGCTCACAGAAATACGATTGACAAGTATCCAGTAACAAACAATATGAGAATGGCACTCAAACAGCCTGTGATTAGGAAGTCCATAGCCTATGTCATTCTGTGGATAATACAGGTGGATATGTTGGGAGCTTATGATTACTTAAATAAATTTTCAACCTGCCACAAGAGGTTAAAATAAAAATCCCCACAAGAGGAGGAAGAACATGATAATTTCAGGAGTAGAAGGAACAATAGATGTCAAGGCATGTTAAAAACAAACAAACTAACAAACCACGGTTAAGTTCAAGAGCAGCTAAAAACTGTTGAAGCAGGAACATGTGTATATGTTGGGGTTCCTTTTACTAGTGACTCTATGTGTTTAAATTTTTTTACATTAATCTTTAAATTTTTTAATTAAATAATTTGAAAATAGCAGAATTCTCCATTGAAGAGAAAAGTGCTTATGATAAAAACCTTTATTAGTTGAGGTTTGTATAGAACTTTTCTCCCCCAGAAAACCCCTTCTATGGTAGAATTGGGGAAAATATGTAAGCGTCTTATCTAAAGGTAAGATTGAAATGGAACTGTTAGTTTTAGAAATACTTGATATATTTTTTTAGTGTTTATTTATTTACTTTTGAGAGAGAGAGAGAGAGAGAGAGGAGAATGTGAATGGGGGATGGGCAGAGAGAGAGGGAGAGAAAATCCCAAGTAGACTCTGCACTGTCAGCACAGAGCCTGATGCAGGTCTCGAACCCACAAACTGTGAGATATGACCTGAGCCGAAATTAAGATTCAGATGCTTAACCAACTGAGCCACCCAGGCGCCCCAATATATTTTAAATATGGGAACAAAGACCTGGGATGAAAAGAAAGCTGAACAATTAAATTTCACTGGATGACTGGGTGCAGTATCCAACATTCTAGAAGGATCTAATTACATAACCCATGCATCACTACAGTCCCAATGTTCACTGAGCAGAACAAGGAGAATGAGGGCCTTGCAAATGTGTACAACAGAGGCTGCTTCCATACAACAACAAATGAAACCAAAACAAAACTGACTTTAAGGGGAATCTAGTCATTTATTCTCTCACTGAGTAACAACCAAGTGTCAGGCACTGGGGTAGATGAGCGGAGGACAGGCTTAAAGCCTTTTTTTTTTTTTTTAAAGGAAAGGGGAAATAAACTCATGATCTTCAGTATTTGTTTGTAAGTGGTGTTATCCTTATTGCTAGTCCCTGTATTACTTAGGACTCGAATATGTTTTTGGAAAGGAAATAGAGAATGAAATCTGAAGAGTGACAGGTACACGTGGTACAGTTCTGCACTGATGAAGATAAAATGAAGAGAGACCTCATCAAGCTCGGGAAATGGATAGAAAAGTATCCGGGAGTTCTCGGTGTGGGCAACAAGCAGACAGTAAGTCTGGGGCAAATTAATCTAAACTATGACTATAAGATGATCATCTCTGAATTATCCACTTGAAACCCTGGAAATAGAATTTATTATTGACTTGTTGCTCTGGCCTCTGTTTTGTGGCTGCTCTAAAGCCCAGCAGCCTGCTGACGGTCACTGGATCCTGAGGGTCCCAGGAAGAAGGCAGAAAGTGTCTGGGGCTGCTCCTCAGCCTGAACCCTACATCCCAAGAAAGGCAGAGAAGGCTCAATAGCTCTAAATTGGGAACAAACGGGAAGACTAAGATATCTCAGGAAGGCAAAACCGGAGAGAGTTTATTATCAAAATCTGTAAAGTCTTTAAAGGATCTATGTGGTAAGGTTCAAGGCTGCTGCATGCCATTGTACCAGTTGGATGCTGCAAGGGCACCTGGCCAAGGGCATAGTGAGGAATGGGGGACGGAGCGGGGGCCACACTGGGTCTGAAATCTAGCCGTGTTCTGCTCACTGAACCATGCCCCTGGAACAAGGCCACATGTGCCTGAAAGGCAGAGCACCCATTCCTAAACTGAATGCCAGAGGGTGCTTTTTCCTCCTCTGCATAAAGCCCTGTCTGTGCTAGCTGGGGCCCCAGAGTGAGAACATCCTCAAATCCTGGAATGCTAAAACTCAAGGGCACCCATTGAAATTCTATGAAAGTAGTTTAAAGATAAATAAAAGATGGCATTACTTTATACAGTGGGTAGTAAACATATGGAACTCATTATCCTCAAGATGTTGCGTAGTCCACAAATATAAATAGGATAAAGAAAGATTTAGATAAATTCATGCTTGTTAGATTCATATGAGCTGTTAGAGCATTGTTAGAAACACACAGGGAACGTCTCCAAATGCTTTCAGGGAAAATACCGAGATGTCCTATAATGCCAGTGCCGTGAATTGGATGAGCAAAATAACTGTCCAGGTTTTTCAGGGAAAAATAGCCAAGGTTTCCAGATATCTGAGAGTGAAGCTATTATGTCGTAAGTACATTCTTTATACTAACAAATTGCATAAAAATCTGTCTCAATGGCAATATGTACTTTGATGTGATCTTAAACTGAGTTTGTCCAACTCAACTTTTTCTTAAGAACTTGGAGTTTTCATGACAAATGCACAATATTGTACTGGGCTGTAAAAGAGTGCATGTCACTGTTTGACTATAACCTGGTCCCATGGAGCTATTGCATTAATTTTTTTTCATTGCTTTGAGTATTTCTGCTTACTTTAGATAAAAGTTTTGATCTTCTTCCCTGTACTTCAGGCTTCTGTTCTCAGATTGTGATTGGCTTCCAGGAAGAAACCTTTCCTTCCTAATATGCTGCCCTCACCTCTTTGACTCCAGAGGAAAGCACTCACTCTGTTCTGTGTCATTTCATCTCAGCTGTGAAACAGATCTTCCCTTCATTCACTAGAGCCCCCGGAGACCAGGCTGCGCTACTAACAAGCTTAACTGAAGGTTGGGGAATAACAGAAGAGGAGCACATTGTCTAACTGCTGCTAGGTTTGGCTGCCAGATGTGCTTACCCCTGAACTCAGGGAGGCTCAGACCCATTCTGAGTTTATGCCTATTTGGTTCCCACCCCAGTGCAGCTCACTCCAACCGCAGAAGCAGATCTAACAACCGCACAACTCCAAACACAAGCCCAAGCCAAGCTCCAGAGATGGAAAGGAGATGTTTCCTCCTTCCAGTTCAAGGCCAACCTTTCCAATCATCACTCATTGGTACCAGTATCTTACTTGTCCCATGGTTCCCAGTAGGATAATGCATCAAAACACAACAGCCCAACATCAATACACTCTAGACAACTCAACCTTATATTGCCCACAGGCGCTGATAGTCCTGGCCTGGTTGAGTCCTTTCTGCTCCTTTGTGTGGTCCGTCCACTCACAGGAGGCCCTGCCTGCTCATTCTTCATGCAGTCTCCAGATTTTGCTTCTGGACAACAATGCGCACAAATCTCTAAGTAAATAAGTGATACTTTTCAGGCACAATATAGTCTAAGTTCATATGCTAAAGAAAATAAATATTTGTCTAAGGGAGATACAATGCTCAGAGATGCAACTCTGCAGATTGCAAAATGGGCATTTGTTGTTGAGTTATAACACAGGGATGTTTAGCAACACAGAGTCACCAATGTAAGACAAGGCCTTTGCTTACGTATGAACACCTAAATGACTCATTCTGATTATTTTTCCAAAATACGAAAACATTCTGTCCTGCAGGTGAATTCCAGCTTCCATCTCTTGAGAGGAAAACAACGTATAGCTTTGAAATCACTGTGCTTTTCTTCTTCTTTCTGCTCATCATGTTTTCAAAAATCTTTAAGGCTAAGGTTTAGTCATCCCTCTTAGTTAAGTATGATATTTAATAGGGTCTAAAATACATTTAATCTATTTATTTTGTATATCCAACATCTCTATAATCAACGTATCTTACAACCTATGGCTTCTCAAATCACACTCAGCCAAGCAGGATTCGTGACACAGTTGCCTCTATCTGTGAGAAATTAGTCCATTATAAAACCGAGCTCACTGAAAGGATAGTGACTTGGTTTTTCCTGTCAGGGTCTAACTGGACAACTGCACAGCTCCAGACAATGTCATTTGAGGATACTTGAGGTGGGAGTATAAACGTGTGGTCTGAAAAACTTCCATGAATAGCTTCCAGTAGGACCTATAAAGCTCCAGAATTAAAACTTTTATAATGGGTGCCAGTGGTTTGGAAAAAAGTATTAGAGACAGTAATGGAGCCCTCTTAGGAAATGCCACCTCGCTCATATTCTTGGTGGCACAGTGTCTGGTAACGCTGTAGAGATACCAGTTGACTCTGCATCCAAAAGTGATTCAGAGGAACCAGCTTCTACACGTGAAGAAATTTTAGGGAATAGTTAAACCAATTTGTTTTGACTAATTTACCCTTTGGTATGCATGATAAATGATTTTCTTAAATCTTTGTCCAGGGGCACATTGGTGGCTCAGTTGAGAGTCCTGCTTTTGATTTCGGCTCAGGTCATGATCCCAGGGTTGTGGGATGGAGCCCTGTGTCAGGCTCAGTGCTGAGCGTGGAGGCTGCTTCAGATTCTCCCTCTCTCTCCCTCTCCCTCTGTCTCCTGTGTGTGTGCTCTTTTTCTCAAACAAATAAACAAACAAAAACCCCAAAAAACTATATATCCAAATAACTCATTCTATGTTATAATAAAAGCCTTAAGTCATAGTTTAATTGGTATTTTTTTTTTCCTCAGAGACATATAATGTAATGGTGTGTGTGACTGGACCAGTGGTGCTTACCTAATCTGTTCCCTATGCTTCCCAGGGCTCTTTTAAGTAGGTTGTGCCACATGACTAGTTCTGGCCAGAGGGATATGGGTGGAAAGTGACTTGTGTTATTTCTGGATCAAAGTACATAAAAACTAGGTCTTGACTTTCAAATGACTTTTCTGTCAGCACAGTAAACCCTGAAGCCTCTTATAGAGGTGATGGAGACTTTATCAGCATATGGCTCCTGAGTGACCCAGTAGAGGAGAAGCCCCAAGTGACCCTCATTGTAGCATGAAATAAGCTTTCATTGTGTAAACCAATGATGTTTGGGGATTATTTTTACTATGACATACTATAATCCGCCCAACAACCAATGGTATCTTACATCTGGTGAAATACTGTATAGGCATACTCAGTGGTAACTCAACTGGTAAATGCTTAGCAACCAGCTCTCATGGGGGTGGGAGGAGTCCCTGATTTGTATCATTTGCCTACTTTTGTGGTATAAATACTCCCACCATGGCCAATTTCAAATTACCAATGTGATATCAGCCAGCTTGCTAAATTACTGAAAATTTAGCCATTGGTTCTTGCAAACTACTATAAGTAGGCTCCAGCATACCACTAGACATATGCCACAAACATCTCCCCAGTGAACATTTTTCTCATAGAATTTCCTCTTGGTTTTGACACCCAACTTTATATATATATATATATATATATATATATATATATATATATATTCTATGTTCTATGTTCTATTGAGTTTTCAGTATGTAAATACACGTTTTTCCCATAAATCTTCGGATAAGTGTATATTTACATACTCAACACTCAATAGAACACTTTTAAAAAGCAATAAGTGGGAAAAGAAACACAACTGATAGAAAGTCAGAATCATGTGTACACATTTTAAAAAGTATATATTGTCAACAAAGGTAATTTTCTCTGTCACGGGTACTAAGAGAGACATCACAGCATACAAAGCAGCTGTTAAAAACCGTCTCAGTTCTTGGATGATCAACAAGCATTGTTTAGTCATTTTACATCATAACATGTACTATACACATTTTACCATGTTTTCATTCCCTTTTAAGTAATTTGCTGGTGGCTTAGGGCTGATGTGCAACACATTATAATTTTTCCCATTTGAAATAATAAGAAATAGGCTTCCAGTCAGCTTTGTTTACATGGAACATGTTATTGTCACTAATGGATTACTGACATTAAGTGGGAGATACTGATTATATGAATACCAACACCTTTAGCTCTCATGAGCTTTCACATAGGAATTTAATGGCATCCGTTTTGCTGGTTCAGGGAACTTTTTGCATAATTCTTCATTTGTATTGTGTCCTGGATGGACAGTATTACTGGAGAGCTAAGCTGTGAATGGATGAAGCCAGTAATTTTTACATTTCTGGTATAGTTAAAAATATATGGTATGACATTAGTTGCTCTCTATTCTGAGGTGAGAAACAGGGTCGAATCTAATTATTTCCGATTCATTGATGCAAAATAAATAAGTAACCATTCAGAGAATGGTTAACAATGACTCTTCCCAATACCTACTGCTCCCCACTCCTTTTATCCTGAGTCAGGTCAGCCTGTGGAAGAAGTAAAAGGCTATTTAAGTAAGCCCTCCTATCAAAATATACTTTTATACCTGTCATAGTTCTGACATATGCTGATAGAGCTTTATCCTTTTGTGTCTAGAGTTCCCTGGGAAGGGTCACACCTTAAATTATTTACCATCTGAGTCCTTAGAGGAAATGAAGAAAATTAGTTGAGGTCAAAGTCCTGAGGGAAAAGTTCAATGTTCCCTCTTATAGAAAGGTGTGTTCTAAGAAGGAAGAGACAAAGGGTAAGAAGGGACTAAAAAAAACAAAGTTTATCTACTTGACAGAGTAGTCTGGAATTCCCAAGAAATCCCTGACATTTATCCTAATAGATCATATTATCACCACCGTAAGGAGACCCCCGTCTAACCCACACAGATCTGATACTCCCTCACATAATAAATTTTTGGCCAGTGAAAATAACCAAATTATGTTTTTTAGATGGCTTTGCAAGGCTTTTCTCCTTTTGTACTACTAATTTTGTGATTCTATGGATGGGGTAGAATTGAATTTTACCCTTCTGATGCACTGTGTGTGCTTGCCCAGGAAAATATGGGAGTACTTGTAATTTCCTGACAGCCTTCATCCATAGCCTTGCTTCTTTGATGAACATCATCAGCATCTCTTAGAAATAGGATCTTGGGGCACCTGGGTGGCTAAGTGGGTTAAGTGTCTGACTTTGGCTTAGGTCATGACATCGCGGTTCATGAGTTCAAGCCCTGCATCGAGTCCCGTATGGGGCTTCACACTGTCTGTGTGAATCCCTGCTTGGGATTCTCTCTCCCTACCCCCCCCCGCCCCTCCCCCACTTGCTCTCTCTCTCAAAAAAAAAAAAATGAAAATTTTGAAAAAGAAAGAAACAGAATCTTAGGCCTTACCTCATACCTGCTGATTTAGAGTCTACATTTTAGTAGGTCCCCAGGATTAAAATGCACATTAATGTTTGAGAAACCTTATCAACAGTTTTTGGAAGCTAAGGAAGTTCTAAAGACTTCTGTACCAGCTCTCAAGCAAGCACCTAGTATGTGTCTGAACTGGGTGGTCAGCAAACATGTGAAAGTTTTAATCACTGAAGAGGAAACTTCTAGCATTCTTTCAGTACTACATAAAGTTGGACTGGATTGCTCTTAGAAACAAACTATTCAGGAATGACTGACGAGAGTTCTAGCTTGTTTTTATTGAATACTTCTCCTTGGTGTATAGCATAGCCTTCTTCTCTGTATTTAGTTTGTTTAAGGGCTACAGTGAAAAACTTGGACCTCAGGTTCTCTCTACCTTTATGCTGTACATAGAGCCTATCCAATAACAGTGCTAAACACAGAGACAGTCTTTGTTAGTTGATCATTTAATGCTTTGGTTATTCCATATCCAGGGCATCTTAATATTTGAAATAATTCTGTATTGCTTAAATTACTGTGTAATTCTAGGATTATGGGGCACCTGGGTGGCTCAGTCAGTTAAGCACCCAACTCTTGATTTCGGCTCAGGTCATGATCTCATGGCTTGTGAGATAGAGCCCCATGTCGGGCTCTGTCCTCACAGCACAAAGTCTGCTTGGGATTCTCTCTCTTCCTTTCTCTCTGTCTCTCTCTCTGTCTCTCTCTCTCTCTGTCTCTCCTTCGAAATAAATAAATAACCAAACAAACAAATAAACTTTAAAAAAAATAATAATTCTAGCAGTATAACATCTCAGAGTTTTTGCATAACTCTTTGGGTACCTTAAGTATCTTAAGTACACCTTTTATTTGCTTCGGGAATTCCCCCTAAATATCTAACAGCTGCTCATCTTCTGTCCGGATACTTCTAATGACATGATGCATACTTTCTCCTACATCAATTTCTCCTAGGTTTGAACACTTCTAGGTAGTACAAGTTCTCTCTCATACTGGATTAAAATTTGTCACCCTTCGGTCCTTATAATTATTTCGTCATTGCAGTTATTAATTTTACACCACATTTTCCTCAGCTGGTTGATATACTCTTCCTTGTTACTAGGAAAATTTAGAATCAAGCACAGAAATATTATGGTAGGGTTCCAAAGGCCATCAAAAAGCACACAATGAAATCAAGACTAGAAAGTATTTCTTTCTGATTTACTGTTCTATTCACTAGACTGTCTGCCAAGAAAGGCTGCTCTGTGACCAACGCTGTGATAATACCCAAGCAAAAACATCAGTCCCTGGGAAAGATCATGGATCAGGGTGTGGTAAAAACCCAGAAACTGTGTTCCTCCCTTCATGGGTCAAACATCTGGCAAGATTCCTGGGGTAGGATCTGTGGCCAAAATCCACTGTGGGGAGCCGATCCGTTCCCATAAAGGAGATTTGACTCTCTGGCAGCTGGCAGTTTTCCTCTGTGGAATGGGTGTTCCTGGCACTCCATACAAGTCCTCCCTTGCTCCTCACTCTTTTCTCCCCACCCCCACACTCCACACCCTACTGCACACACCCTCCCACTCCTACCTCAATGAAACCCCTCCCTACCGTGCACTGTGCACACACACACATGCCCCCACAGCTTCCTCTGCAAACACACCCACATCTCTCTCAGACACACGCCCAGGCAACACAAGACTTTGTCTGGGGCCCTCGTTCTGTCTTCCACACAGCCTTTTCCCACACCTGAGCACCATATCTACCAGCCTACTTCATCTTCATCTCATGATCTCCTCCGCTTTCCTTTCTTTTAGGATTTTCCTTCACCTCATCCCAGCTCACCCCACTTTGCTGCCGGGGCCTGGGAATGCTGGTGTTGTAATCTGGTTCTGCACATTTGTAATCTGGAGCTGTCACAAGCAGGAAAGTCAGCCTGCATGTGCCTGCCTGTTCTTCTCCCACAGCCAGGCTAAGACAGAGTACGGAAAGAAGCTGGCAATATGTCCTATTTCTGGAAACTACAAACACTCTTGGTTTCCCTCTTCAGATCCCCGGAGGAGCCAGTGCAGACTCTACAGGGGTCATCACCTTTCGTTCCACCCTCCCTCTAACTGCTGCACGGTTTTCCAGTCCTTTCTTGAGTTGCTCTCGTACAGCACAGTGCCTGTGGTGGTGTCCCTCACATCCTGTTCATTACAGCAAGTTGCCTGGGGCTAGGGGACCCTACAAACCCACAGATGATATAGGGGACAAGAAAAGAGGGGAATTAAGGTTGATTCTGTTTAACCAGAATCTTAGATAATTTAAATATATGTTAATCACCTGGAATCTACCTACAGACAAGACACTGAAAAAAATGCTGAATCAATGGAATACAAAACATACGAATTTATACTGTTTCCATGCTGGGTAGTACTTGATAGCTTCACTAGGATTTAAAAGTGCTCTTCCTGGGCAAATGATTTGCCATGTTGCCTAGGTTTCTTATTTTTCCTTGGTGAGGTGAATTTTCCTCTAGTTTAACTAAATGAATGTTAAGAACAATGGGGGTCCTTTATTCCTTCCATTCTAAGAACACATGAATTTTTCATAACAGCTGCTGTTTACATGGAGTGAGTATTAAGCATAGCCTATCACACTGCATTGAACATTAAACAAGCAAGTAAGATAGATACTGTTTTTGTCCACTGAAAATTTACCATCTAAGGAAAGATTGTATCAACAGGACAAAAAATATGTGACTAAATAGCCAGAAACAGCTCTGATTGCTTTTTTTCCACGTTAAAAACAAAACAAAAAAATCGGTGAGTCCCTTCTTTCCAAAGAATAAAGTCCTAACGTATAACTTTGGTGTTCAGGAAGCTACCAGTTTGAGTCCTCCTTTCCAGCTCTGTCTTCCATTCTCCCCACCAATGTGGTAGTCTATAGGCTGAACTCGCTGACTCCCAGGCGCAGTGTGCTTTCCCTCGCCATCTCGAGGCCAGGACTCCGGTCATTTCTATATTGTATCCCTCACAGTTCCTAGCCCAGTGAGTTATGCATAATTTTGTAGTTGCTGAATAAACATTTGCTGAGGGTAAGCTTCATGAGAACAAGGCAGTTACAATTAGGGCAGAATTAGAATTTGCAAAGCTCATTGAAAAACATGAAAAGGTATACCATATCCTCTTTACCAATAAAGTGTGTGCTTTCTCTTTAGATTAAGCCATGACCCCTCAAGCGTTCTTGTTCATCAACACTGTTTTTTGCGTTACCATACCTCCCCAACATTGTTACTATATTTCATGTCTCTGGGATATGCTTGTTCAGCCTCGCGTGTCCAGGCTTCACATGTCTTTGGACTGGGTTTTACCACAGACACAGAGGTTGCTATCACCAGACGTTTCCAAAACACAAAAGACATGTCAGCACAGCACAAGTAGAGACTAGAACCAGACCCTCCCCCCATAAACTAGTTAATTCACCCTCATTTCAGTATGTTGAGGAAATACTGTCTTCAAGGGTGTATAAGCATTCACGCTTCATTAATTTCTTCCTTCCTAGGGAATAACTCCCACCTCCCCTGCTCTTAATGTTTAGCTTTATTTTGTTGCTTCCTGCTTTATTTAACACCAGTAAAATGTATTAGCATCAGTTCTGCCTTCCATCAACAAACTTTGGACCAAGTTCTAGAAATTATTGTTTCCAGCCATATGATTCAAATAGTTTAAGAGTCTCAGGGTAACAAATAGAACCCAATTCAACAAGTTGTCAATAATTTTCCATGGCAATGAGCATTATAAAAGGTAAATCAGATATTCCCCATAGTAATTGTGAATATAAGTCACTAAAATTCATAAATGATCCTTAGTACTCTTTTTAACCATTAATTGCAAGTTTTGCCTTTCTCCTAACCAACACTTTTTAAAAACCAGGGTCATATAAGAGAGCAACTTTAACTTAATCTTATTTATTTGACCATTATATATAAAGAATTAGTGGTACTAACAAGCTTTGAAAAGGCTCATAAGAGAATAGTGAATGAGAAAAAAAGATTTTGTGGGTTTTTGGGGGGGGTTTGTTTTTAAAGTTTTTTATTTATTTTAAAGTTTTCATTTATTTTGAGAGTGGGCAGAGAGAGAGAGAGAATCTCAAGCAGGCCCTGCACTGCCAGCAAGGAGCCCAACATGGGGCTGAAACTCACAAACCGTGAGATCATGACCTGAGCCAAAATCAAGAGTCAGACACTTAACTGACTGAACCACCCAGGTGCCCCTGCAGTGAAATTCTAAGTTTAGTGTAGCAAGCAAAAAAGTTTTTAGAAAAAATTAGTTTTTGTACCAGATACTTCAGAATTTGAGCTTTGAATTAAAAATAATTGAGCAAAGCTTTGCAGAGTTGGGAGTGGGGCTGGGGGTAGGTGGGAAGAAAGATCATTTGTTGGGAGTGGCTGGAAACTGACATTTAGAGAGCCATGTAAAAAGAAGCAGAGCCCAGAAAGTAAATTAGTAAGTGCCTAGGGCTGGAGGGTGGGGTGAGGAGTGGATGGGAGGATGGGCGACAGCTAAGGGGTGTGGGATTTCTTTTTGAGGTAATGAAAATATTCCAAAATTGATTTGTGCAATGGATACACATCTCTGTGAATACACTAAAATCCATTAAATTGTAACTTTACGTTGTTGAATTATGTGGTATGTGAATCATATCTTCATCAAGCTATTGAAAGAAAGAGTCCATAGACGTTGGATTTTAGAATTTACTTCATCTAATCTAACTCATTCTAATCTGACTCATTGCATTCCAATTTTAAAACTATTTTTTTCCTTTCATAAGCATATAAATCTTAACTGCTCTCAGGTATATTCTCAGGCCAAGAAAAATATAAAGGGTACTGGGGTTCATGAGGTTTCTTCTGGGGAACAAGCAAGGGCTTGAAGAGCAAGCTACTGAACCTTTGTCTCAATTTTTGTTTATCTTGCAACAAGTTTAAGAAAATAGAAGTTTTGTTGCAGGAATACATGCAAAGTTCATAACCAAAGACTGTCGAGAAATTTACACAGTGCTGTAAATAATAATAATAATAATAATAATAATAATAATAATGCCAAAAAAATCCAAACACAAAGAAGATAGATTAAAATGGGAAGAAATACACCAGGATTGAATTGCAGCCCTGCAGCTTTCTAGCTGGATGATGTCAGGTAAAACACTAACCGTTCTGAGCTTTGTTTTTCTCCTTTATGAAATGGGGACCTTTATAATATGCAACATTGTTTTGAAGATACGTGATAGTGTATACAAATGTCTGGTATATAGAAAGCGCAGAATGAATTGTAGTAATTATTATTGCAAAGGACATATATTGAGGCTCTTCCTTTGGTTCAACATCTTGGACCAAATAATAACATGCTTATTATTTTATTAATCCTGAGTAAATCTGCAGTAGTCAGGATAGGCTATTTATGTGGCAATAACAGACAATCCCAAAGTCTCAGTGGCTTAAGAAAAAACAACAAAGATTTCTTTTTTACTCAATTTACATATCCATCACAGCTTGGGGCTCCTCTCTGTGCCATGCTTATTCTAGGGCTCATTTAAGGAGCTAGTATGATCCAAAATACTTCTGACCACATGGCAAAGGGGAAAAAAGAATGTGGCAAATCACAAACAAGTCTTAGAATGTATGCCTGGAGATGACACGTGACTTTTGCTTCCATATCACTGGCTAAAGAAAGTCACATGCTCTATCTTCAAGGGAGCAGGAATTATATTTTTAACATGTGCATAGAAGATGATAAGACAGAAGATTTGTTAATAGCCTTAATGATTACCAGACAATCTTATAAGGGGAATATTTTTATCCTCGATTTTAACGTAAGGAATCTGAGGCACAGGGAGAGTAAGTACTGGCCTACAGCTAAATAGCTAGGAAATGGCAGAATAAGAGATTGAAACCCAAGTCTTGGGTATCCTGACCGTTCCAGCCGGACTCTGAAAACTGAAAATATTCTACCTATAAGGATATGTGACCGTGTCTCCCTCGCCACATTCATAGGAAAAAAAAAATGTGCATATTTCCTTTGGGAACAAATTGGTACTGCCTTCTCAGAAGCCAATTTGGAACAAAAACATTAAGAATCATAAACTGTTCACACACTCTTTTGACCTAGTAATCCCCAGTTCCTGGAATTTGTCCTAAGGGAGTCATCTCAAGAAGATGAAAAAATTATAGTCACAGAAAGATCTATTGTGACATTGTTTTAGAACAGTGAAAAACTAGAAAGAATCTACATTTTCAATAATAGGAAGAGTTGAAGAACTTATTGATTATCACTCAATAAATTATTATAAAGCTATTTGTTGCTTATAATTATGAAAATCATGCAGTAATGTGGGGAAAAAAAGCTTTTGATATAATGCGAAGTAAAAAACAAGATAAAATTGTTTTTACAATATTGCAACTGTGTGATACAATCGTGTGGCAAAGATTGCTAACACACTCCAACTTTGTCCTCTCCTTCCTCCTTTTAGTAATAGAACCCCCACCTCTAATTTTAGCCATTCAGAGGGGACACCCAGCTATGGACCACATTTCCCAGCCTCTCTTGAATCCAGGTATTGCCATATGACTAGGTTCTTGCCAATAGAGTAGAAGTAGGAGGAATGTATGCAGTTTCCCAGTTTTGCCCAGAAAAGTGACAGGGCACATGTTCCCTGTGCCTTATTTATCCCCTCCCACTAGAAAGGAAACGGCAACCACTGAAGCAGTCATCCCGGGTCCAAAGATGAAAGCCATACGTTAATGGAAATATGAACTTTTTATTTTTCTGAAACTTCTTTAATTATTAAAATAAGATGATTGTGTGTTAGCATAGTTTTAATGCAACAAATCCTCAAAATTTCACTTGAATATTGTTTTTTCCAAAAGGAAATTAGATCCTCTCACATTTGTGGAAATGTTTGAGGAAAATCTGGGGAAAGAAAACAAAAATAATAGAGATACACACATGTAAGTGTGTGGTTTTTTTTTAATGTTTTTATTTATTTATTTATTTATTTGTTTGTTTGTTTGTTTTTGATAGAGAGACAGAGCATGAGCGGGGGAGGGGCAGAGAGAGAGGGAGACAAGGAATCCGAAGCAGGCTCCAGGCTCTGAGCTATCAGCACAGAGCCTGATGCCAGGCTCAAACTCATGAACTGTGAGATTGTGACCTGAGCCAAAGTCAGATGCTTAATGGACTGAGCCACCCAGGTGCCCCTGGAGGTTACATTTTTGTCCCGATCTAGGACATTTATAATTTTTTAAAAATTTTATTATTTTTTTAAATTTACATCCAAATTAGTTAGCATATAGTGCAACAATGATTTCAGGAGTAGATTCCTTAATGCCCCTTACCCATTTAGCCCATCTCCCCTCCCACACCCCTTCCAGTAACCCTCTGTTTGTTCTCCATATTTATGAGTCTCTTATGCTTTGTCTCCCTCCCTGTTTTTATATTATTTTTGTTTTCCTTCCCTTATGTTCATCTGTTTTGTCTCTGAAAGTCCTCATATGAGTGAAGTCATATGATTTTTGTCTTTCTCTGAGTAATTTCACTTAGCATAATACCCTCCAGTTCCATCCACGTAGTTGCAAATGGCAAGATTTCATTCTTTTTGATTGCCAAGTAATACTCCATTGTATATATATACCACATCGTCTTTATCTATTCATCCATCGATGGCCATTTGGACTCTTTCCATACTTTGGCTATTGTCGATAGCGCTGCTATAAACGTTGAGGTGCATGAGTCCCTTCGAAACAGCACACCTGTATCCCTTGGATAAATGCCTAGTAGTGCAATTGCTGGGTTGTAGGGCAGTTCTATTTTTAGTTTTTTGAGGAACCTCCATACTGTCTTCCAGAGTGGCTGCACCAGCTTGCATTCCCCTAGGAAATTTATAATTTTAAACAGCCCTGAGGTAGTAGGAGACCTCAGACTGCAGGTCTGGTGGGGTGGACTGTCATCAGTACAGTCCACTCAAAGGCAGAAGTGGGAGACAGGGGAGGAGAAAGGAGACAAACCAGTCACGGTTCAGTTTGACCAATACCTAATTCCTCTTTCTTTCTCGCCCTTTCTGTGTGTGTGTGTGTGTGTGTGTGTGTGTGTGTGTGTGTCTGTCTGTCTGTCTCTCTCTCTCTCTCTGTTTTTTTAAGTTTATTTATTTTGGGAGAGACAGAGTCAGGGAAGGGGCAGAAAGTGAGAGGAGAGAGAGAATTCCAAGCAGGCTGTGCATTGTCAGTGTGGAGACCCATGCAGGGCTCAATGGCTACACCTGAGCCTAAATTGAGATTCAGTCACTTAACCAACTAAGCCACCCAGGTGCTCCTCCTTTCTCTCTCTTTCTTTTTCTTTCTTTCTTTCTTTCTTTCTTTCTTTCTTTCTTTCTTTCTTTCTTTCTTTCTTTCTTTCTTTCTTCTTGCTTTCTTGCTTTCTTGCTTTCTTGCTTTCTTTTTAATATTTATTTTTGAGAGAGCACGTGGGCAGGGGAGGAGCATCGAGAGAAGGAAGCAGAGGATCTGAAGCAGCCCGCACAGACAGCAGAAAGCCTGATGCACTGCTGGAACCCAGAAAATGCCAGATGAACCAAAGAAGACACCCTGATGCTCAACCTACTGAGCTACCCAGGCGCCCCCCATCTTTTCTTTTTCTTAATGTTACTATGAAACATAACACTTATTAGCTCAAGTAAAGCCCTATGGTTTTACTCCAGGGATCACCATTTTCAAGCATCTACAAATGTGAAACCAGGAAAGCATTTCATACCTGGAAATTCTTAATGGAGAACCAGATTGTCATAGCTACATATGATTTTAAAGAAAAAGATTTCAATTTAAGTAAAAGATTTATTAATAGCTAAGATTTGTTGAGTACTTAGTATATGCCAGATACTACTCTGAGTACATTACATGTATTAACTCATTTAATCCTTCAAATTTCTGTCAGATAGGTACTACTATTTTACCTTGACCTTACAAAAAAAGAAAACTAAGGCATAGAGCACTTAAGCAATTTTCTCAAGCTCACACAACTAATAAATGGAAGTCAGACAGTCTACTTTGGAATCTGAGTTTTTATCCCCTAGCTACACTGTCTTCATCATGAATGATTAAATCCAGCAATAATATGTAATCAGGATGTCAAATAATGAATTTCCTAATTCATCTTCCTTAATGCTTATTTCAGCCTTTCTAGCAGTATATATTAAATAATTACTTGACAGATGGTTTTTGTTTGAAATGAATTACATGGCAGTTACTAAAACATGTGAAGACTGCTGTTTGCCTACAAAATAATCATTCTTCTCTCTCTAATAAAACTCCCATTTTAAGCTAGACACACTGCCAACAAGTTAAAAGACCACAGTTTGCGACCATGCTTATAGCTGTGTGGTCATGTGACTAAGTTCCACACAATGAGACCTAAATGTAAATAGGGCGGTAACTTTTGGAAAGTCTTCATAAAAGGAAGAGGGCACACCCTTCTTCTCCCCCTCCATCCTAATTTTTGGGGTGTGGATGTGCTGGTTTGTGCTCCCTGAGCTGAGATTCATGCCTTAACGATGTAAGACCAAAAGCTAAAAGCAGCCAGATCTTTGATGATGATGATGAACCACCGTGCTAGCCTTGGGCTAGCTTTCTCCAGAATTCTTTTTCCTGGACAGAGTAATGATCTAATTGCTTAAATGACTGTCTTGGGGTCTCTGTTAAGTTCATTGTAGCTAACCTTGATAATCCCAACTCATACATAAACGTAATGTTACATAATTTCCACTCAGATTTTGGGGACATCAAAAACTCATTTAAAGACACGTAAATTTAACTACTTCTCTTATAAATTTAATAAGGAAGCAACTGAAAAAGACCTTACCTAAATGGCTCTCCATCCTTACAGTGGATTTTTATGGCACCTCTTTAAGGCAGTACTTCCCAACCTTTTTCATGACATGGCACTCAGAGGAAAATAGTAACAATTATACAGTGCTGTATGAAACAGTTAGGCTGATCCTGGCCAGGGGCTACTGATACAGGAAGCCTGCCTGCCCCCAAAAATGTAGGGTTCAATTTCTCAATCCCTCACTCCTAACCTATTCGCCACAGCCCAGCTTTAATGTCATTCTACAATGGACGGATTGGTTCTGTTTACTATTAGATAAAATTTGAATCTGGAACTCATTCAAAAATCATTAAGGCTTGAGAAAAGTCAAACTATGTATTGCATAGTTTATTGTTGAAAAAATGGATGGATTGCAAGGTTAGTCAGATTACACAGACATTTATTATTTCACTTAGGATTTTTTTTAAATGACTTCATTATGAACGTGTACACTATTTCTTTTATATCCAAGATGTAATGGAAGGGTCCTTGTGAGTCCAGGAAAGAGAAGCGTTGTTTTTTTTTTTTTTTCAACGTTTATTTATTTTTTTTGGGACAGAGAGAGACAGAGCATGAACGGGGGAGGGGCAGAGAGAGAGGGAGACACAGAATGGGAAACAGGCTCCAGGCTCTGAGCCATCAGCCCAGAGCCTGACGCGGGGCTAGAACTCACGGACCGCGAGATCGTGACCTGGCTGAAGTCGGACGCTTAACCGACTGTGCCACCCAGGCGCCCCGAGAAGGGTTTCAAAGAATGAGTTTATACTACTGAAAACTAGTGCCCTGGTTTTAGCTGTAAGAGGGAAAAGGGGAACATTTATTGATCATTTTCTTTTTTTTTTTTTTTTAATTTTTTTTTTCAATGTTTATTTATTTTTGGGACAGAGAGAGACAGAGCATGAACGGGGGAGGGGCAGAGAGAGAGGGAGACACAGCATCGGAAACAGGCTCCAGGCTCTGAGCCATCAGCCCAGAGCCCAACGCGGGGCTCGAACTCACAGACCGCGAGATCGTGACCTGGCTGAAGTCGGACGCTTAACCGACTGCGCCACCCAGGCGCCCCTTATTGATCATTTTCAATCTACCTGGAGGTTCCTAATGTATTTTCTCATGAATTCCTTACCTTTTGTAAGGCAGACATTAAAGATTTTAAAAATTAGGAACCTAATCAACTAAGTAGGCAGAGCTAAAATTCAAAACTCTTCCTAAGTGTTTACATGCCTGGATTCATTCTTGCAATTATTTTTATTTAAAATTTTCCTTTAGGGGCACCTGGGTGGCTCGGTTGAGCGTCTAAATTCAGCTCAGGTCATGATCTCACAGCTGCATGAGTTCCAGCCCCACATCAGGCTCACTGCTGTCCGTACAGAGCCTGCTTCAGCTCCTCTGTCTCCCTCTGTCTCTCTGTCCCTCCCCTCCCTCCCCATCTCTCTCTGTCTCTCAAAAATAAATGAGCATTAAAAAATAATAATAAAATAAAAATTTTCTTCAATGCAACCTCGTCACAAATCCACAGAATCAGATAGGGCTTACAGTGAAAATCAAATCCAGTCCCACTCCTCCAAAGGAAACCACTTTCAAGCTTTCCCTTTAGCTTTTAAGATGATTGCCTCCATATCTCAAAAATAATATGCCTGTGTTGTCATTTTTCTTCTCCAAATGTTTATATTTTCATCTAGGTTAGAAATGTGCAAAGTTGTTGTTTTTTGTTTTTTTTTTTTTTTAATTTGTGACTCTCCTCTAGGGAAGATATAGATTTAGTCTCTTCTCTAATTTTCCTAATATGGTTATATACAATGGCTTTATCAGATCACTGATCAGTTTTTACATGATTAAGATGATGTAAATATTATTTAAAGCTGAGGCATATAATATACTATGATTATATTGCTTCTCTGGGCACAAATTTGTTTTCCTGAGAATTGATGATTATCTCATTTTATTCGTATGCTTACTTTTCTATGTACCTGTCAAAAATTAATTCCTTAAGAAAATAAAAACACTAATTTGAAAGGATAATACACACGCCCTGTGGGGTTTTTTATTGCAACATTGTTTACAATAGCCAAATTATGAAGTAGCCCAAGTGTCCATCAAGATGTGAATGTATTGGGGCGCCTGGGTGGCGCAGTCGGTTAAGCGTCCGACTTCAGCCAGGTCACGATCTCGCGGTCCATGAGTTCGAGCCCCGCGTCGGGCTCTGGGCTGATGGCTCAGAGCCTGGAGCCTGTTTCCGATTCTGTGTCTCCCTCTCTCTCTGCCCCTCCCCCGTTCATGCTCTGTCTCTCTCTGTCCCAAAAATAAATAAACGTTGAAAAAAAAATTAAAAAAAAAAAAAAGATGTGAATGTATAAAGAAGATGTGGCATACACTTTTATTTAACATAGTACTGGAAGTTGTAGTCCAATTAAACCACAAAAAGAAATAAAAGGCATTCAAATTGGTAAAGAAGTAGGATTTTCACATTCTGCAAATGATGTGATATTGTATGTAGAAAACCATAAAGACTCCACCAAATAAACTACTAGAAGTAATAAATGAATTCAGTAAAGTCACAGCATACAAAATCAATGTACAGAAATCTGTTGCATTCCTATACACTAATAATGAAGCAGCACGAAGAGAAGTTAAGAAAACAATCCCATTTACAATTTCACCAAAAATAATAAAATTCCCAGAAATAAACTTAACCACGGTGAAAGAACTGTACTCTGAAAACTATAAAACATTGATGAAAGAATTTGAAGAAGACACAAGGAAATAGAAAGACATTCCATGTCCGTGGACTGGAAGAATAAATATTGTTAAAATGCCTATACTACCCAAAGCAATCACACATTTAATGCAATCCCTATCAAAATGCTAATAGCATTTTTCACAAAACTAGAACAAACAATCCTAAAATTTATTTATAACTACAAAAGACCCAGAATAGCCAAATCAATCTTGAAAAAGAAAACAAAATAAGAAGTTTCACAATTCCAGATTTCAAATTATATTTTATAAAGCTGTAGTAATCAAAAGAGTATGGTGCTGGCACAAAAATAAACACGTAGATCAACAGAACAGAATAGAAAACCCAGAAATAAAACCACAATTATATGGTCAATTAGTCTTTAACAAAGGAGAAAAGAATATGCAATGGGAAAAAGACAGTCCTTCAACAAACAGTGTTGGGAAAACTGAGCAGCTACCTGCAAATGAATGAAACTGGACCACTTTCTTATACCATACACCAAAATAAATCCAAAATGTATTAAAGACCTAACTGTAATGCCTGAAGCCATAGAAATCCTAGAAGAGAACATAAGCAGTATGTCTCTGATCTCAGACATAGCAACGCTTTTCTAGATATGTCTCCTAAGGCAAGGGAAATAAAAACAAAAATAAACTATTGGGACTACATCAAAATAAAAATCTTCTGCACAATGAAGGAAACAACAAAACTAAAAGTCAAACTACTGAATGGGAGAAGATATTTACAAATGGCATATCTATTAAAAGGTTAGTGTCCAAAATATATAAAGAACTTCTAAAACTCAACACCCAAAAAACAAATAATCCAGTTTAGAAATGAGCAGAAAATGTGAACAGACAGTTCTACAAAGAAGACATAAGAGATGACTGACAGACACATTAAATGATGCTCAGCATCACTCATTATCAAGGAAATGCAAATGAAAACTACAATGAGATATCACCTCACACCTGTCACAATGGCTAAAATAAACAACACAAGAAAAAATAAGTATTGGTGAGGATGTGGAAAAAAAGGAACCCTCTTGCACTGTTAGTAGGAATGCAAACAGTGGTGCAGCCACTGTGGAAAACAGTATGGAGTTTCCTCAGAAAGTTAAAAATAGAACTACTCTAAATTCCAGCAACTACACTACTGGGTATTTACCCAAAAAGTACAAAAACACTAATTTAGAGATACTTACATCCCTATGTTTATAGCAGCATTATTTACAATAACAAAATTAGGGAAGCAGCCCAAGTATCCATCAGTAGATCAATAGAGAAGAAATGGTATATATACATAATGGAATATTATTCAGCCATAAAAAAGAATGAAATCTTGCTATTTACAACAACATAGATGGATGTAGAGAGTATTATGCTAAGTGAAATAAGTCAGTCAGAGGAAGACAAATACCATATGATTTCATTCATATGTGGAATTTAAGAAACAAAACAAATGAACATATGGGAAGGAAAAAAAGAGAGAGAAAGAGAAACCAAGAAACAGACTCTTAATTATAGAGAACAAACTGATGGTTACCAGAGGGAGGTGGGGGATGGGTAGGTGAAATAGGTGATGGGGATTAAAGAGTACACTTACCGTGATGAGTGCTGAATAATGTATAGAGCTATTGAATCACTATATTGTATACCTGAAACTAATATAACACTGTATGTATGGAATTAAAGAACTTAAAAAAACTAATTCCCTATTATCTTCCAGAAATGTACATCTCTTAATACATTGATATTTATGAAAGATTCTAGAAATTTCTTTATTTTCTTGGAGATATCCTTCCAGAAGCCCTTTATCCTCTTGCATCAATCTGAACTTGTTGCTCTTTAGGCTTCTTGAAGAGCTGCTGCACCCAAATCACCTTCACCGTGACCATGTGGGTTCCCTTTTCATGTCAAATGTAATGGATCTCCTATTTCTTAGATCTAATGTCTTTCTCTTTCTTGTTTTCTTCCCCTTATTTTTCTAGATAATCTGCTGTAGTAGCTTGCTACAAAAGATACATGGGAGATAAATTTTCTGAAGTTTTCTGTATCTGAAAAGTTTTTATTCTGCTGTCACACTTTGATAGTTTGGCTGGGTATTATATTCTAGGTTTAAAAAATTTATCCTGCATAATTCTTAAAGCACTGTTTGATTGCTTTTTCTAGTCCAACATTGTGGTTGAGAAGTCTGCTGATTCCTACTTTGTAGTGTAAGAGTCATTTGCTTTTCTATTCCTGGAAGCTTTTAAGGTTCTTTCTATATTCCCACTGGTCTGACACTTCTCAATGATGTGCCTGTTTTCATTTGTTGTGCTGTACTTGGTAGACACTTTCAATTTGGAAACTTATGCCTTGCAGTTCTGGGAACTTTTCTTGTGTAATTTTTTCTCCATTTCTTCTTTTTTGGGAACTACTTCTAGTCAGATATTGTACTTACTGGACTGAATCTCTAAATCTCGTATCTTTTTTCTCATTGTTCATCTATGCATATTTTGGTTCTGTTTTCATCAGATTTCCTTGACTTTGTCTTCTGATTCTTATACTGAAAATTTTTTATTATAATATTTTTCATTTCCAAGAGCCCTCTCCTGTTTTCTCCTTAATTGTTCTTTTATCATAGCATTCTGCTTTTATTTTAATGAGTTTTCTTGTTTTTAATATTTTATTTATTTTTGAGAGAGAGGGAGAGAGACAGAGTTAGTAGGGTGAGGGGTAGAGAGAGAGGGAGACACAGAATCTGAAGCAGGCTCCAGGCTCTGGGCTGTCAGCACAGAGGCTGATGCAGGGCTCAAACTCATGAACTGTGAGATCATGACCTGATGAAGTCAGACACTTAACTGACTGAGGCACCCAGGCGCCCCCTGCTTTTATTTTATATATAAAATCTTTTCATGATTTTTGAGGTTATAAGTTAGGATATGAAGAGTGCTGTTTCTATTCTCTACAGTTTCCTCTTTTATTCTTTGTGTTTTTCAAACTGAGTTCTCTCTTTAAAGTTAGAGGTTGCCTTACATGCCCAGTGGTCTTTTTGTTGTTCCTTTAAATTTAAGAATAGGTGCTAAAAAGCTGATGAGGAACTCTGTATGGGCAGATGGGGTTAGAGAGTGACAGGCTTCACTTGTGGATTGTGGAGAAAACATTTTGTTTCTTCTCTGGGTCAGTTTAGCTTTTCAGAAAACATTCCACTAATTTCTTGCCAAGGAAAGTGACTTATAAACATTTTTGACAGTAAGAAGTGATTTTCCATCACACCCCAGTCCACACACACATACATATACATAAAGGCAAAAAGCTTTCATGCAAAAATATTTACTTTGTCTACAAGTAATGCACTCTGATATTTTCTACCCAGTCTACTGAACTTTATTTTCTTTATTGTTTCTGAGAGACCTTGTGATGTATCATTCAGATCCCTCTGCAATGAAAGACTGGTTCCCCAGCTGATGAGAGTGTTGCTGGTGGGCAGTCTGCAGCTGTCAGCCCTTTAAGGGATTGCCTCAGTGCAGAGAGCTGCCATGCCCAAGGTCACATTCCCTGGGATGGCCACATCCAATGTGGGGGCTGTAGTAATTTGTTCTGTTTTCTTCTACAGGTATTGATCCCAGGGGCATGCCCTAATAAATATTCTGAACTCATAACTGAATCCTAGAGTCTGTTTCCTGGAGAACTCAGCCCATGACAATGTTGGTTATGATCCATTAAACTGATTTCATAATCCACTAATCATAACTGATTTCATAACCCACAGTTTGAAAAACACTGGCCTAGAGGTTAGTTGCTTGATTAACAGTTCTTTGATTGTGTGGCAGGGGAGAGAACACAGATAATCCAACCATTCTCAATGTAGACTTCTTTCTTTCTTTTTTTTTTTTTTTGTATTTTTTAATGTTTTTATTTATTTTTGACAGAGACAAAGAGAGAGAGAGAGAGAGAGAGAGAGCCAGCGAGGGAGGGGCAGAGAGAGAGCAAGACACAGAATCCGAGGCAGGCTCCAGGCTCTGAGCTGTCAGAACAGAACCCGACGCAGGGCACGAACCGACGAACCATGAGATCATGACCTGAGCCCAAGTCAGACACTTAGCAGACTGAACCACCCAGGTGCCCCCTCAGTGTAGACTTGTAATTTGTTTCACTGTTTAATCGCCATGCCATATCCATGTCATCTGCCAGGCCTGGTTTTTCTGATGCTCAGGCCTTTGCTAGTGAGTATCTCCAGGAAATAAACCTTCTATCTCCTCCTTGGGTGAGGGGGTAGCATGGCTGCTGATTTTCTGTGCCGAAGGGTACAAAAGCAGTTGTCTGTTCTTTTCAAGCTTTCAACTTATCTCATGCTTTACACCACACATCTCACTCCCACTCTGCCAAATCTGGTGATTCCAAGTCCTGAGCCTCTTTTAGGTTCTTCAAGGCAAAATATCTTGCTTATCTTCAGTATGTCCCACTTTACACACTTTAGACTTAGAGGCTTCCTCCCCAATTGGGCCGTTAACCCTTCTTAATTCTCTTTCCTTCAAATATTTGTTGAAATCTCTCACCTATTCCTATCCCCTCTTCTGGCCTCTACTGAAAGGACATATATGCCTGCGTTCATTTACCATCTTTTCTTTTTTTTTTTTTAATGTTTATTTTTGAGAGACAGAGACAGAGTGCAAACAGGGGGATGGGCAGAGGGAGAAAGGGAGACACAGAATTCAAAGCAGGCTCCAGGCTCTGAGCTGTCAGCACAGAGCCCTACGTGGGTCTCAAACTCACGGACTGTGAGATACTGACCTGAGCCGAAGTCGGACACTTAACCGACTGAGCTACCCAGGCTCCCCCATCTTTAGCTGGAAGCCAGCAAGTAGAAATTTACTGGTAATCATATCACCACTGTGGCTGCAGGAGGTGCAGTGAGGTATTTGCACCTGGCTCACATGTTTTTATGCAAGAAGCTTTTTATGTAAGAAGCCTTGCTTTATGTGAGCATATAAAGTTAAATCATATAGCACTCTATCTTAAAAGTCCTTATGAGCCATGAAGAGCTCTAAGATTAAAAATGATACAAGAGGGGCGCCTGGGTGGCTTGGTCGGTTAAGTGTCCGACTTCGGCTCAGGTCATGATCTCGAGGTCCATGAGTTCAAGCCCCGCGTCAGGCTCTGTGCTGACACCTCAGAGCCTGGAGCCTGTTTCTGATTCTGTGTCTCCCTCTCTCTCTGCCCCTCCCCTGTTCATGCTCTGTCTCTCTCTGTCTCAAAAATAAATAAACGTTAAAAAAAAATGATACAAGAGAGAAAATGATGACTACTTAAGAAAACAGGTGTAGTGTTGTGAAAAAAACAAAGAGTAAATTAGTTGTGTATATAAAGTAGAATAAAATTGCCCCCAGGTCTTAGTGATGACAAGAGAAATTACCAGGGACAGGAAGCAATTTTCCAGTCACGGACTGAGTGCTACTATACGTCAGGTACGGTGCCACACCTCAGAGAGATTAATGAAGAGGAGAAATGGTCCCAGCCTTCTTTCAAGGAGTTCATATCAATTATAACATTGGAAAAGCTAAACAACAAAACAAAACAAACCACACCAACACAAATTCAATTGTGTGCTCCTTATTAAAACCTACTATTATGCTCATATTTCCTATTAAAGAGTAGATTTGTGGCATTGCAGAATAGATTCTGTTTATGCCACGTAGTATATAATGTGAACTCTATGAAAAGATAAAAACAGTTGTCATGAATGGAAGAAAATCCAGCATCTTTCTATTTCATCATACTATAAATGCTGAGAAGGTTCAGGAATGACTCTTTAATGCTGGAATTTTAGGCATAGCAACATAAAGGTGAGGATGATTTAGGGAAAGCCTCTCTGGTAACCTTAAAAACATACATAAGTAGCAGAGACGGGCCTTTCTGCCTCCCCCAGGGCTAGCCCCACAGGGTGGGGAGTTCTTGGCAGGTTTTTGATGAGTGGGCTGGCCCTTATTTCTGGTACGGGCTCAGGCATAATTTGCAGCTAATTAATCTTGTCAGGCTGCCTATTGATTTCAGCTATAGCTCAAACACTGTCGTTGCAAATAACCATCCCAATGAGCCATTGTCCCATTGGTACACCCATTCACTCGAAAATGTGAGTAAAACATTTTACTTTGGATAAAAAATAAGAGCATCTGTTTTTGCTGAAAAAAAGTTACAACACCCAATGTGTCTACATTTTGGTAGAGTTCTCAAAAATAGAAAATCCAATTATTGTGTATGAAGGAGTTTTAAAAAAATAATCTAAGAATAAAAGAATTGTTTATCAACTAATTTGTGGATAGAGCTTATTAATGAAAAAAACAAACCATAATGGTCATTGGGAAAAAGTATTCTTCTTCCTGCCCACCCCCAGGCCATTATTTGGCTTTGGCTGCTGAGCAGTGGGAGTATGAAAATGTCTACCTGTATGGAGGAGAGAAGGTGAGGGGGTGGATTTGTGGGAGAACAAAAGAGAGGGTGGGTAGCGGGCACCAGGTCACTGAGCACTTGTGTGGGAAGAGGCTGGGCCCCTGAGTCAGCAAAGAGTAGGAGGCCAGGTTTGTGTGGGTGATGAGAGAGCCAAGCAGAGAAAACAAAGCCATTTTACAAATGTGAATGTCTTAAGAAAATATCCATAGGACGGTAAAAAGAGCATTAGAAAACAATTCATTAGCAATTCTAATTTTAAAAAGCAAAACTTGCTGATGATGCCATCTTACAGATAGTAATTTTGAATTTTAAAAATTACCTCTTCGAAGAATGTTTCAGTTCATATGCAGTTTTATGAGTGATCTGGGAGTTGCCTTCATAAACAAGAGTGGCCCAAAGCAGAGCAGAGGAACATGTTGAAGGTTCATGGTTAGGTGAACTTAAATTTTCCATCTAAAACAAGCGTGAAAACTCTAGGAAGAAAGGGATATCTTTCTTTCCTTATTTGTTAGCCCCAGGCATTTATATTAAGTTTCTTTTAAAAACTGTACTTGGGATTATTTAAACATCTGCATTAAAGTCTGAAACTGAAGCACCGACTCCTATAACATGAGGGTAAAGACAGATCATAGAGGTCATCTTAATGCACAGCCAAGCCACATTTACTGCATGAGCCACACAGACTCCACTGCAAAGGACTTGGCCAAGGGACAGGGTGGGAAGTCTGTAACATTTGATGAATCAATCAATCAATCAATCAATCAACAAACAAGGTGGGATGAAAGGGCACTGGCCTCCACCCATAGCAGCCTCCAGAAATAAGTGTGGAGTGTTCATGACTCCCTTGAGAGGCACATGAACTTGGACAGTGGGATGCAGAGTAGAAAGTGCCCACTCTGATGCTACAGTGCATTTCTTGGGCAACTGGGAGGGGACTGGAGACACCTAGTCCTCTATTTAACAATGCGAGCTTCCTGGCCAGGAAGTAGTCTTCTCAGACCAGAGCTAGTGAAGGAGTTTGTGTCCCATTTCTCCTGGTCTTCGCCTGTGCTTTCCCTTTGAGCTAATTCAGGTCTGCTGGGCTTGGTCCCTGGTGGACTTTCCAAAGAGGGAAAGGACTGTTTGAATTTTCTCTTTTAGGTCAGCCCAGTGAATCCCAATTCAAAGATTTGTCTTTCTCTTCCCTTTTACTGACATCTCTTAATTACCCTTTAAAAACTAGGTTTTCATACAAAATTTTTCTATGTGTTGAGGACATCCAGTCAAAGGCAAGATGAAACAGTTAGGCAGCAGTGGCTGCACAGTAAAATAAAAAGTAAGACCCTCTTAGTTTTTAAAAAATAAAGTTAATAGCCTCTAAGACTATTCTAGAGGTCACTAAAATAGAAAGTCTATCTATAATATACTTAAGTAACTGACCTCATTATATTATGAAGAAAGCTGTGATGTTATTTGTAATACTGGTATTTTGACATTTATTTTGTAGAATACTAAAATGCCTGTATTTTATTTTTAAGAAATAAACCTATTTGGTGCTATGGACTGAATTGTGTCTCTGCCCCCCAAATTCATTTGTTGAAGTCCTAACCCTTAGTACCTCAAAATGTGACTGTATTTGGAGATAGGACCTTTAAAGGGTCAATTAAGTTAAAATGAGGTTTTATGGGTGGGCCCTAGTTCAACTCTATTAGTCTCCTTAAAAGAAGAGATTAGGACCCAGACACACACAGAAGAAAGACCTTGTGAAGACACAGGGAGAATTCGGCCATCTAGAAGTCAAGGAGAGATGCCTCAGAAGAAACCAACCCTGTTGACATTTTGATCTTGGACTTCTAGCCTCTATAACTGTAAGAAAATAAATTTATGTCGTGTAAGCCACCCAGTCTGTGGTATTTTGTTATGGCGGCTCTAGCTGTCTAATACATACAGTCTTCATTCTGTGCCACACTTTGCTCTCAAGTGTTCTCTGAGAGAAGACTGCTGTTTAAGGCAGGGATGACCCTTTCCCACTTCTTGAGTCCTCTCACATAGGGTGATTGGAGAAGGGGACAGGATGTAAGAAGATGAACACTACTGAGGGAAGCAGAGAGAATCCAGCCCCTGAGGAAATGGTGGTATGGGGTCTGGGAACATCCCGTCATCTTCCTGCCCAGTAGCAACTTCTAATCCTCCTGGAAGAAGCATTAAAATGTTCTTAATGAGTACAGTTCTGTTCCATTTGCAATAGTAATGCAGTGTATAAATTCTCTGGATACCTGTTGCATAAATTATCCAGATTTGTCATTTTTTTTAAATACTACTGATATTGTAACAAACACAGTATTTCAGTACTTAAAAATTGCTTGGAATACAAACACGGACAATTGGATCCCTAACTTTACCCAGGTCCATTCAGGTTACAATTGACAGGAATAAGTCAATTTAATGGCTGTACCTCCTATGTATGTTAACTAACGATCAGCTATGTGAATGAACTGAATTCACAATACAGTAGAACCTTGGATTGTGAGTAACTTGTTCTGTGAGTGTTCCTCAAGACGAGTGAACATTTCCAATAAATTTTAACTTAATAAACGAGTGATGTCTTGCAATACAGGTAGTATGTGACACCAAACAACACATGATCACAATTGAGCCAACGGTTCTTGAAATTTGCTTTGATATACAAGTGCTTTGGTTTACAAGCATGTTTCCAGACAAATTATGCTTGCAAACCAAGGTTTTATTGGAAATCCATGGCACTTATAAATAACAGCCAAATTTAACTGTTTTTGGGGTGTGAGTTAATAAATATAAACTCCTTGCCCAGAGCAGGCTCTCCATAAATAGGTATTGAATTAAATATAAGTTATCACCTAAAATCACAATAACACCAACACGTGGCATATTTGTCCTGAAGTTCAAAGACTTAATCCATATGTCCAATTTGTTTTTAAAAGAAGGTGATCAGTAATGGAGAACAAATGTCCTATTTTTTTAAATTTTGGGATATGTATACCGTTAAAGTATAATTTTCAAAAAGATAAAATGACCAACATGCAAATAGCATATGAGTATGTAGAAAGATTTGATTCAACATGTTAAAAATGAGTGAGCAGGACGATGCTCAAACCAGTTCAATAGTACTGGAGGAGCAAGTGTCTATAGGCAGTTGAGTAAAGGAGGGAGAAGTGTGATCCGAAGGTGCCCCCAGCCCGCCCGAGCCGAGCTGCAGCCACTGCATTCTTCACCTGCCTCCTGCTCCCAACCCCCTACAGTATGCCTGTGTCAGCGGCAGGAACCGCTGGACTACGACCTGCAGGCTCCTACCTTAATTCAGAGTTCCTTCCAGGCTGAAAAAATGCAGTTCTTGTCTGAGCACTTGCAGGACTCAGCATTTAAGTCACCTGACTTCCCGCTTTGCTCTGAACCTTCCGCCCCATGTCCTGAGTCTGGCCCACCCAATGTACACTAGAGTGGGTGGCTGCCTTAATCCTTGTGCCTCAACCACAGTCGAACCTGGCTGCAACTGTCACCTGCTTAGGATTCAGGTCCTGCCTCATTCTGACCACCCTCCTTTTCAGAAACCGGTGACTTACCCCTGAGACACAGAGCAAGTAAGTCTGCAACTTGCTGTCTGCTTTCCTGGGTACCAGCCAGTTACCTCCCTGAAGCGGCCAAACCTTGCTTGCTCCCAGACCCTCTCAGGGATCAGGGTATCCTTCTCCACCCACTTCCCAGGACTACCTATAATTTTTTGTGAAGTGTCTTTGCTAAGCATTTATGACTGCTTGCCTAAATCACTACCCCCTTTTGTTGCTATCTCTCAAGATAGAATGCCCTTCTGGTTGCTAAGTTGTATCTTATTAGACCTTCCTCCTGCATTAGCTCTGCTGACTACTCCTTCCTTGAAAATTCTTTCTTTGGCGCAAGTGACCCTCTGCTGTCCTGTCTGTTATCAGTTTCTGTTGCAGGCTCTTCTTTTCTGCCCTCCTTTTATTTACTTTTATTTATTAAAATTTTTTTAATGATTATTTGTTTTTGAGAGAGAGACAGAGAGAGAGAGAGAGAGAGAGAGAGAGAGAGAGAGAGAGAGAAAGCATGAGCAGAGGAGGGGCAGAGACAGAGAGAGGGAGACACAGAATCCAAAGCAGGTTCCAGGCTCTGAACTGTCAGCACAGAGCCTGACACAGGGCTCAAACTCATGAACCGCAAGATCATGACCTAAGCTGAAGTCTGGCACTCAACCATCCGAGCCACTCAGGTGCCCTTCTGCTCTCCTTTCAAATGAAGGTGTTCAGGTTCTGTCCTTGGCCCTCCTCTCATTTGACTCTTTCCACTCATCCTGGCAGTCTTGTCCCCATTCCCCGCCTTGAATTAAGACACCTATGCTCAAGAGTCCCAGATCTTTCTCTCCTGCTCGCACCTCCTTCCTGAGCTCCAAATCTCCTACCCAGCTACTTACTAGTCTTGCATGTACTTCAAACTCACTTCCAACTGGAATTTATTATTTTTCTTTCTGAACTTGTATCTTTTGTTTTCCTAGTCTCAGTAAATAGGATGGACATTCACTCAGAGCAGAAACCCCAATCACTTTCGTGGGCAATTAGTAACCAATTTCTGTGGATTCTAAATGCATCCCCACTGCCACTGCCTTGCTTTATATCCTGATTATCCTGACCTATTTGCACTTTAAGTGGTCCTACTATCTCCCTTCCTCCATACTGCCACCAAAACGATTTTTTTAAAAAAATTGCAGGGGCACCTCGGTGGCTCAGTCAGTTAAGCGTCTGACTTCAGCTCAGGTCAGGATCTCACAGCTTGAGAGTTCCAGCCCCACGTCGGTCTCTGTGCTGACAGGGCGGAGCCTGGAGCCTGCTTCGGATTCTGTGTCTCCCTCTCTCTCTCTGCCCCTCCCCAACTCACACTCTGTCTCTCAAAAAATAAACATTAAAAAAAAAGTTTTTTAAATAAAAAAATAAAAAAATTGCAACCAGTTTAATGAATTGCATTAACTTTTTCTAGATGAAATAGACTAGAATGGGAAGTATTAGGATAATGTTTCATCAAATTTTTGTTTCATATATGTGTCTATATACACATTCATATATGTGTATATGCACATACAGTCTGCATATGAATCGCCATGTAAAATGTATTTCTTACTATAGGTGATGATCATAGAAGTTCAAAGCCATTCCTCTAAAACACAAAATTGACCAGGTCAGTTTCTTTCTTAAAATACGTCATTAGTTTCTCAGTGTCTACAGAATAAAGTTCAAACATGTAGCAAAACCTTCAAACTCCCATGGTAGAACTGCATGCAGCCTTCTTCTTCCACTTCCTATGAAGCTTTCAAACTTCAGGAGTATGTGGTTATATGCCAGGGGGTACCAAGGAGCCACCGGACAAACAGTCTAGGTCCTCCTTATAGCAACAATTTTACTTGCTGGCAAGTATGGCAAATGCTCTTTTTGTATTCAAATAGCACAGATATATTGCAAAGTAAAATTTTAAAGTTGCACAAATTTTAAGGTGAAATAGTAGGATGTAATGAAAGACTTCCTGAAGGTTTGGGACAGGATTCTCTTGTGAACATTGGAGAAATGCTGCCAGAAGCACCAGAAATGCCGTAGCCCTGTCCGTTCACATCTACCTTGAATCAAAGTTACTCGTATCCAACAACATGCAGGTACAGCGAGGCCACACGGAGCTACTCAATGTGCTGCGGGTCGCACAATACATGCGGCTGAAACTGATGTCAGCTGGCAGAAAAAAGCAAACCTTTCAAGGGGTCTAGAGTCCTAAGTTCAGGTGCCACTGTGTCGGTTACAAGCTGTAGACAGGCTCTTAACAGGACTGTGGGAGAGAACCAGACTGAGAGACATCCACCTGCATCACCTGCTACTACCCCCTGGGTCCTCAGGAAATATTCGATCCCTAGAGCTGGCTAGGCAGGTTCCTCTTCCTTTCACGTGCCCCGCAGGGATCTCTCTGAGGCTGAGGCCTTGGTGGAAGAGTAAACCCTTTATACATAGATCCTGTCTGTGAAAAATCTTAAGTCAAATCATCGAAGTCCTCTAAGTTCAATTTCTTCTTCTGAAGAGTGGGACTCATAATAACATTACCTCCCTAAGGTTATTTTGAGGCTGAGATGAGATACTTTTTTGCAAAAACACTGTAAACACACCTCCTCCTATACAACAGTAAGAATTATTACTTTTATTATATTCAGCTTATAACCTGCTTTGCGCTGAAGTTTTATATGAAGTTGGATTTTCCATTAATACCTGGAGCACTTAATTTCTTAAACTGGGTTGAGGATATGGAAATTTTCTCTCTTTAATTGTGTGAGGAAGTAGACACAAATACATGCCTCTGAAGCTCTCAGAGGATTTTCTAACATTGAGAAGACATTCCCTAAACCCTACTAAAATTATAATAAAATTATCAGAGCTTAGGAAGTTATTAGCACTTACCATTTCCAATTTGTGTCAAAAGGTAGATTCTACTTAAAGAAGAGAATATTTTAAATCTGTTTGGTGGGTTCTAGGAAGATGACTACAGAGGCAGAATAATTTTGAATCCAAGTCTCAACATAAAAATACACAGAACAACTCAATAAAATCAAAAGCCCATGGACAACATTTACACTGATGCTAGGTTACAAGGCATCCACAAAGACTTCAAAATACATGTGAGTAAGGACAAACCACCAGGAGCCACAAGACCTGAATCATATCAACCTCTGAGCAGGAAAAGCAGAGAGAAGCAGGGAAGCTTGGCAGACTTTGACAGACTTGAGACTGGGAGAAGTCCAAAGTAGCAACTATTTCTGGAAAATGTGGGTAGGTTTTGCCCAATCCAGTAGATGGTGAGTGCACCAGGTCTGTTACAAAGACTGAAGGTATTTAAGCAGTGTAGGCCCTACGAACTCTCTTTAGACACCTTCCAGAGCTCCCATCAAAGGACTGGGCGTCACACAGAAGAGAAATGAGAGCGGAATCACAATTGAGCTGGACAGAGACAACAGAACAGAGATAGAAGGAGGCCCAAATAAAAATGTCTTGGGAGGGAGGCAACGGGACCAGGAAATGTCATAAAGCAAGCCGATCCTTCTTAACTTCATGAAAACAGCAGACGACGGAGTTTGTGAAGTTAGAGAAGCTACTCAAAAACCACATCTCCTACTAAAAGTTCTAGAAAAACATTTTCACATAAAAATGAGAAACAAAAAAAGTATTGAGGCCAAATCCTTTGCAAAGTCATATCTGAGAAAAATAATTAGTAGAATAGTATCCCTATGCCAGAAAGAGACCCACAGAACAAATCAAAACTATAGCCTTCTATCACAAAAGAAGCTAAAATACATTAAGAAAATGATAAAAGACATGAAATAAAAACAATCAAAATTTTTTAAACTCAGAAAAATTTAAAAACACTGCCACTGAGGTGGCAGAACTCAGGAGACAATTAGAAATTGAAAAAAAAAATTTCAGGGGCACCTGGGTGGCTCAGTCAGTTAAGCGTGCAACTTTGGCTCAGTTCATGATCTCACCGTTAGTGGGTTCAAGCCTGACGTCAGGCTTTGTGCTGACAGCTCAGAGCCTGGAGCCTGCTTCCCATTCTGTCTCCTACTCTCTGCCCCTCCTCTCCCCCATGCTCTCTCTAAGATAAATAAACATTAAAAATAATTTCAGAAGTGACAGTAAACTAGAAGGAACACAAAAGCAAATATAATTAAACAGATTATGCCTAAGAGAAATAAAATATAAAAAGGAGAAAATTTTTAACAAATAAAAAATATAAAAAAATTTGAGAAAAAGTGACAAAATAGTGAAGATTGACAAAAGGATTCAAAAACAAGTGACCAGAATCTTTGAAGAAGAGACACAAAACAAGGTGACAAAACAAATACTAAACACAATAAAGAGAACTTTTCATTAAATAAATAACAATTTGAAACTATGTGTTGAAAAAGCACACCAGGTAGCTGAGGATATTGACCCAGAATAATCAACACCAGGACATAGTTCCAGTAAATTGAGTGAACTTTAAAGAAAATGAAAATATTCCATTGACTATGCAGTCAAAACCACCAAGTAACTTACAGGATAAGAAAATTAGATTATCATCAGGGTTTTGTTTTATTTTGTTTTGACAGCTATACTTTATGCCAAAAAGAAAATGAAATAACATGTTTAAGAGATGCAAGAAATAAAATGTGAACTGAGGATTTTATATCGTGCAAAACTGACTTTTTGCTGTAAAAAGCATAGACCGGCAGTTACCAATATGCAGGAACTCAGAGAATATTGTTTTCATTAGCCCTTCCTGAAGAATCTAGTGGAGGATGAGTTTTAGAGAAAATGATTAGGGTGACATCCATATAAGGATGGGTCGTATATAGTAAAACATAGTTATCTGAAGAAATATTATTAAATGGGAGCTAAAAGAGAGTATATATGTAAGAGCTATATTCTTGCAGAATATAGAAATAATATAACTATAAAAAATTGAGTGAGAGTGGGGACAGCATATAAAGAATATTTTAAGCTGTTCCTTGTAATTATATTGGTGGCAGTAATATGTATGTTGTCATTCTGGGCCTGTCATGTGTACAATGTGGATGAGTAATTATTAAATATTCTAATTCCATCATCTCCTATATCCTTGGGAACCAGAAATCTTGTTATGGAGTATTAGAGATACAGATGTAGTAAAAGGATAAAAAAGGCTAAGTAAAAAACCCCACAGTTCTGAATTTTAATTGGAAATATCAGTATACTAGGTATTTTTATATGTAAAATCATATCTATATGCATACTTATCAATAAATAGATTTCCTAGCTCTGCCACTGGAAAGGCCCAGAAACAATAACCACCCCTGGAACGATAAGTATTAGCACCTAGATTATGATCTTGAAATTGTATAAGAAATCAGAACTTTTGGAAACATGACTGTGATTCCATGTCTGGGACAAGTACAGGATGAACGTGGACCACTGATATAAAATATCAGAGAAGGGGCACCTGGGTGGCTCAATCAGTTAAGCATCTAGCTCTTGGTTTCGGCTCAGGTCATGATCTCATGGTTTGAGTGTTTGAGCCCCACGTCAGTGCAGAGCCTGCTTCGGAGTCTCTTTCTCCCTCTCTCACTGCCCCTCTCTCCACACTTCTCCAAACAAATTAATAAACCTTAAAATAAAATTAAAAATCAAAGAAGTTATCCAAAATTAGTATGGTGTGTGGAAAGGGCTCAGAAGCCAAACTGAAGAGAATCCTCTTAGCCAAGGACAATTTGAGCTTCAAAAAAGAATTGCCATTGATTGAAACCTATCCAATATGTTGAAATCATGAGTTCATGATAATATTTTTTAAAACATAGAGTCACCTTCAGAGGAAGGTAAGAAACCAACTTATTCTCTTAAAAACTAGTAAATAGGGGGCACCTGGATGGCTCAGTCAGTTAAGTGTCAGACTCTTGATTTCAGCTCAGGTCATGAGCTTACAGTTTGTGAGTTCGAACACTTTGTCGGGTTCTGCATTGACAGTATATAGCCTGCTTGGGATTCTCTCTCATCCTCTCTCTCTACCCCTCCCCCACTCTCTTTCTTTCAAAATAAATAAATAAACATTTTTAAAAGACAACAAAAAAACCTAGTAAATAGGAAGAAAGAACCAAGTACTTGTCCTACCTTTTCTTAATGAACTGTACCACAGAGTAACCACATAATACATAAGGAAATATATTTCCTTATTAAAGTATCCCAAACAATAAGTGGCAAAGAATTAATGGAATTTGAATATCACCATTTGCAACCCCCCAGTGAATTAATGGATCCAGATATCAACAGTTAGTAATATCACAAAAAGAGAATCAACCAAACATCATATGTCTCGTGATGAAAGAACACAATACAACCTATCATCTTGCTGAAAGAAATAAAACCCAAGTCCAGTGAAGCTTCTTAAGCCAGCTGCCAGTTTTCAGGAAATACTGAGGACAGAGGAACATGCTGTACTGCACCATGAGTATGAAAATAGCAAATTTCCAAATGGTGGAAGGATGAACCTGTAGAATGAGATTTTAAAGATATATTAAAAATATTTAATGGGCATGGGTGGGTGGGTGACTCGGTTAAGCATTAGACTTGATTTTGGCTCAGGTCATGATCTCATGGTTCATGAAATCGAGCCCCATGTTGGGCTATGCTCCTATGCTCTGACAGAGGGGAGACTGCTTGGAATTCTCCCTCTCTCCTCTTCTGTCTGCCTGTCCACCACTCATGTTCTCTCTCTCTCAAGATAAATAAACTTAAAAGAAAATTTAATGGGGGGTGTCTGGGTGGCTCAGTGGGTTAAGCATCCAGCTTCAGCTCAGGTCATGATCTCGCAGTTCATGAGTTCGACCCCCCACGTCGGGCTCCATGCTGACAGCTTAAAGCCTGGAGCCTGGGATTGGGATTGCTTCGGATTCTGTGTCTCCCTCTCTCTCTGCCCCTTCCATGCTCATGCTCTATCTCTTTCTCTCTCAAAAATAAGTTAAAAAAAAAAACATTAAAAGTTTTTAAATTTAACGGGCAGAAACATAATGTCTATGGATATGCACTTCTGCTATATAACGATAAAGAAACACATGGAAATAATTACTACAAAGATTAGGATGGGGGGTCCTTTGGGGAGAGGTAGGTGGTTTGAAATTGATGAGGCACATGGAAAGCTTCTGGAATAGCTGGAAAATTCTATATCTTGATTTGGATGTTGGCTACAAAAATGTCTGCCTTGTAATAAATAACTCATAAAGGTATACATTCATTTTGTATTGCTTAATATAGTTTTATTTTATAATAGATATAAGGATTAAAACAACTAAAACCTATCTAACATAAAGAATACCTATCACAACAAAGGGAGAGTTTCAACAAAATTCTTTCTTGTCTATTATTCAAGATCGATAAAGTGTTAAAAAGAAGCTATAATATTTCTGATGATTATAATATCTGGTAAGGAGTAGAAAGGGGGAAAACTAGGAAAAAGCAAAATAGAACCAGGTGAAATGGTAAAATGGAAGGCAGGAGGAGTAACCTCTCAATCCTAAAACAAATTCAAGAAATATTAATGGGTTTATCTTTAATTATTGCAGAAACAAGTTAAAAGCCTTAAATATTTAGATGGATTATTTTAAGCATTGTTGTTGGGCAAAATATCTGTAAGTGAAAAAAAGAAAAAAAAAAAAAAGGAGTGCCAACCTATATGAACATGCATTTCCAGGGACACACCTGTGGTTGGGACAGACAAATTCTAACCTGCAGAATGCATGCCTGAAAAAGGAATTAACTCCCTCCTCCTTTCTCTCTATTTCCTACAGAGTCTTAATGGCTCATCCTGCCCTTCATTCCAAGTGGCAAGTGACCTAGTTAACTGAACTCTCTCACATTAGACCATCCAGAATAGTCACTGCTCAGTACTCTACCCTTCCTTGTTTTCCTTTATCTACCATTCTTATTACTGTCCCCTTACTCTCCCTATAATAACCCATACTCCTTTGTTTAATTTTCTTCTCTTTCATTATTAGAATAGGAAATATTTGCTATTTAGGAAATTCAATGTTTTAGAATAAAGATGTTATGTAAATCTACAAAAGAGCAACAGAAAGAAAAATACTTACTTGATGTAGAAGCAATTCCCATTTTGAGTCCACGTGTAAATTTCAAAAAGAAAATACATTTATCAAAGTTTGTGATAATGAATAAAACTTGTTTATTAAGTCAGCGTAAATTTCAATTACCATCTTCAGAAAACTCTGAAAGCATTTGGAAACTGTCAGAACTATCACCATAGTGATTTTATTCCCTGTCTATTGCTATTCCAGTTTTTGTCTTCTGTGAAACCACTTCCCACCATGGAGGCTGAAAATGCCCATTTAGCAAGGGCATGGGCTAGTCACTTCTAATAGGACCAGCAAGGGACGCTGCAGGGAGGGTGAAGGTGAGGGTTTCTAAGAATGGTTTTACTCCCCTATTCAAGAGATGGAAGGGGAGTTAGTGCCCCCTGCCTTTGGTCATGGTTGTGTCAGGACCCAGCAGCAGGGGCATTGGCAGCCTTTTTCAGTTATGAGGAGAAAAGCTTAAAGACAAGCTAAGAGTGGTGAGTGAAGTAGAGAGCTGAAAACAGTCTGAGACCTTGATAGCACACTTAAGCTGCTGAATTAACTTGCCTTGGGACTTACTTCCATGTAACATAATAAATGTCTTCATGGTTTAAAACACTTTTAGTTGGAAATCCTGTTACTGGTAGTTGGGAACATCCTAATTAATACATACTCTGATAATATAGGTAGAGATTTTGACCCTGTCAATAAGGACAGAGCCCATAAATCACAGCGAAGAAATATAATTGAGTGAGGGGGAAAGTTCCTGAAATGTATTGAATAATAATTTTTTTCATCTAGCTTTATAGACTTTGCTTAATGTAAGTAAAATTTCAGGCACATAGGCTTTATGGGCAAAATGTGATCAATAACATTAGCAAAAACTAGAAGCAATTAATTGAATTATTTCCACTTTCCATAATCTCCACTGAAACATGACTAATCTAGAAATTATGATTGTGTTATAGAAACAGTTCAGAACAGACTCTCTTGCGTCAGTTTTCCTCATAAATAAAATATTGTTTTTATTATAAATAAACCATTATAAATATCTTCCCAATAGTTGCTTACACTTTGTTTCCAGTCCCATGATCAACAATAGCATTCTGGAAAAATAAAGGAAGTCAAATATCTTTACAACAATTCCATAATATACTTGGATCTAGCCCGATATGGATACAAGGAGACAGCAATATTGGAAATAGAAGTTATTTATATCTGATTTGGAGAGCAAGAGGGGGTGGGGAGAGAGAACATACACGCAGAAGAGCAAAATCTGAGACTCTGTTATATTTATCTTCATCTCCCAGCCCCCACATGCCCTTTTTAAAAAATATTTGAGTTCTTTCCAAAAACACATGAAAATAGATTGAGGAATTTTCTGGATAGACTGTGACCACTGGGGGCATTCTGAAGTAAGTACATGATCAAGAACTGAAAGCAAGAAGAGAAAATCCCTGTTTTAACTGAATGGAAGGGCTCCTAAATCATACACAAATTTTTTTTCATTGTCAATAAATAACCAATAGAGTCAGTTAAGGAATTTAAATGAAAAGGACATCTGCAGTTTACAGCTTTCCTGGAAAGAAAAATTGATTTTGAAATATAATGATCTCACTATAATCGTTTTATTTATTTATTTATTTATTTAAACGTTTATTTATTTTTGAGACAGAGGGAGACAAAGCATGAACGAGGGAGGGTCAGAGAGAGGGAGACACAATCTGAAACAGGCTCCAGGCTCTGAGCTGTCGCACAGAGCCCGATGCAGGGCTCGAACTCACGGACCGTGAGATCATGACCTGAGCTGAAGTTGGCCGCTCAACTGACTGAGCCACCCAGGCGCCCCTCACTGTAGTCGTTTTAATAGAAATTACTCCAGTGGAGCGGGGGAAGATCTAGATTATAGAGAATGGTCAAATTAAAAATGCTTCCGAAGGGTGTTTTGGCAGCAAAGAAAATTTTGGTAGAATTTCCTTAGGACTCAGGTGATGTGGAGTGGTAGGATTGGTGGTGTCCAGGTGAGAGATTGCTCTTTTCTTTGAAAACATAATAACTGGTTTCCAGTTTTCTGTATCTTGGTTCTTTAAATTAAGTCTTAGAAAGTTCTAACTCTTCCATCTTCTTTGTTTTCAGATTAACCAAATACATTATTTTTTTTCTCCCACAGATACTGTTTTCTAACCAACGTTTAGTCATCAATCACTTTTTAGTATTTTTTCTTTTTTTCTTTTTAAAGAACAGAACTTTAATATAGTATAGACAAAAGGCTATTTGACTCAGAATTATCAAGATTCCCAGGCCATACACTGGACCTACTGAATAGCAATGTTTGGAGATGGATGGGGCCTTATCCACACCACAACTTGAGAACTACTGTCTTTAAAGAAATTTTTTGTAATGTTTATTCACTATTGAGAGAGAGAGAGAGAGCGCACAAGGGGCAGAGAGAGGGAGACACAGGATCTGAAGCAGGCTCCAGGCTCTGAGCTGTCAGCACAGAGCCAGACATAGGGCCCCAACTCACAAACCGTGAGATCATGACCTGAGCCAAAGTCAGGCGCCCAACCAACTGAGCCATCCAGGTGCCCCAAGAACTACAATTTTAAAGAATTCCACATCTCTATATTTGAATTGAAACATTTGAATTGAATTTGACAATTATTTTTTACCATGAGGTTTACTAATTTAGTATAGAAGACATATTATCTTTCTTATAAATTATATTTATTCTCATACTTCCTAATATCACTTAGTCATACTGAAAAGCTATCTCCCTTTTAGTTTTGACATGAGTTATTCCTAAAATTATTGAACTAGTATATGGCAAGTCAATTTCAAAATATCTCACAAATGAAATCTGCTAAGAAAAACATGATCCAACAAGTCAACTTCTTTCTTTGTTTCTTTTATGGAGAGGTCTTGAACAGCCTGTTGGTGGTGGTGGTTTCTTTTTTTTCTCTTATATGTAGAATTCTAAAACTGGGAACTTCTAAAAAGAAGTTATGGGGGCACCTGGGTGGCTTAGTCATTTGAACTCTTGATTTTGGCTCAAACCATGATTCCAGGGTCATGGGATTGATACCTGTGTTGGGCTCCATGCTGATGGCAGAACCTGCTCAAGATTGTCTCTCTTTCTCTCTGGGGTCCTGAGCGTCTGACTTCTGGTTTCGGCTCAAGTCATGATCTTAGGGTTCATCGCATCAAGCCCCAGAGTGGCTCTGTGCTGACAGCGCAGAGCCTGCTTGGGATTCTCTCTCCCTCTCTCTCTGCCCCTCCCCCCACTTGTGCTATCTTTGTACCTCTCAAAATAAATAATAAGCATTTAAAAAACATTCTCTCTCTCTCTCCCTCTGCTCCTCTCCCCTACTCATGCGCTTGCGCTCTCTCTCAAAAATAAATAAATGAAAAAAAAGAAGTTACGACATATAGCCTATGTAATCTTTATGACATTGGCAGGTATCATTGCAGTAATACACCAAATCTTTCTTTATGAAAGAGCCCAAAGTAGTAGAACTTTATTTTATTCTAATTCGTTTAATTAAATGTTCTACCTACCTAGAAACCAAGTGAAAGTTCCTAAATAATTTCTGACATGAGCTAAATTTTACTTCTGATTCATAATGACTGATTATAACACTATGACAGTTACAGAAAATTAATTAGTTATGAAGAACAAGAACTCTAGAAATAAAAATGCAGAGGCTGAAAATTGAATTATAATCTTTTTTATACCATGTGGAAATAGTCATATGGAATTTAAAAACTCAGGTCATGGGGCGCCTAGATGGCTCAGTTGGTTAAGCATCCAACTTGGTTTGGGCTCAGGCCATGATTTCACAGTTCGAGAGTTTGAGCCCTGCATTGGGTTCCACACTGACATCTCAGGGCCTGCTTGGGATTCTCTCTCCTTCTCTTTCTGCCCCTCCCTTGCTCTCTCTCTCTCTCTCTCTCTCTCAAAATGAGTTAATAAAATTTAAAAATAAAATAAAATGAAAATAAAAATTCAGGTCACTAAAATAATACTAAGGAAGCTCTTTATTATACATTTCCCCCCAAAATATGTCATGTTAAAGCAATATGAATTCCATAAAGTACACACACACAATATTTTAGCTGTGATTACAAACTTGCTGAAAAAGCCACTTCCTGTCAAGCATGAAACTTATAAAACTCAAATTTTAATTCTAAAGATTTTGAATCATTTGGGGTACAGATTAAGAAGGCATATTTTGGGCTCTCCCCAGATGAACTGAATCAGTCTCTAGAGGGTATGTCTTGGGAATCTGCATTTTCATTGCTAAACGTTTACTTATTACCCACACCAATAATAGCATTCTGGAGAAAGTGCCAACTTCTTCATTATCTATGAGATCCAGACCCCCAAGCCGTAGTGCTTCATCCCATCTTAGAGGTGGATATGGGCTGTTTACCAGAAGTCCACAGCTAAAATCTGTGCCACTATTGGGCAACTGCCTTAGGAGGCAATGATTTTTTTTTCCTTTTTTTAATCATCTCTTTTGGTGTAGAAATTTATGAGCTGGTGCTATTATCCAGTTACAATTGTTTTACATCCTCTTGGCAAGTTTAATGGTGATTTCAACTACAACTTTCTCACTTCACTGACCTACTGATGGACAAACTTTTTCTCTATTTTCTGATGGATGGAAAGATAGAGCGCAAAAACTTTTGTGTATGATGCGAACTTGTAAGATCTACTCATAGCAACTTTCAGATATACAGTACAGTATTGTTAACTTTAGTCATCACACTGTACATTTCATCACCAGAACTTATTCCTAATTTAAATATTAATTTATTATACTGCTGCCTGCTCCTTTCTCTACCAGATGCTGCTGCAGGAAAACACATGTATCTACCTGCTTCTTTTAGCCACTTTTTATAGTGCCATCCAAAATTAAATCAAAATGAATGTGGTTAGAAAAAAAAGTCATTGTGCAAGAGGCGAATGCACACCTCACACTTGGACCAGGAGCTCTGCCGTTTCTCTGGAGACAGTCTGCAGGGTCAGACAAGGTGGCAGTTTCATTAATAACAGTTTATTTGTAAAACTCATCCCCTTGAAGAATTCCTTATAAGGAGATTTCTGAACTTCCCAAACCATCTATGGGTGCACACACGGTGCCAGGGGGTTGAGGACAGTTGGTTAAACCTTACTTTGAAGCCAGGGTAAGTCTAGTCAGTCCTACTCATACCTTTAGGGAAAATGAAGCTAAGTTATTTTTAGAGGATGATTTCTGTCACAATTGGCTTCCCTGAGGTACATAACCAGAAGACCAGAATTAGAAAAGAGGAAATGAACTTTTGTTCTAATAAATGTTTGGTATGAAATATTGAATCACCTTCATGGGTTTCTAGGGCCTGAGAAAGTTCCGTTCTTTAAAAAGAAAAAAAGCTACAGTATATATATTACTTAACTGCAAGTTCTCTACTAATTATCAATATTAGGGCCACTCAAGATATTTTTCCCAGTTTTATTGAGATAATTGACATATAATATTGTGTTAGTTTTAGGTGTACAACATGATTGATATATGTATATATTGCAAAATGATCATCGTAGTAAGATACATCACCTCACATAATTACAAAGACTTTTGTATATGGTGAGAACTTTTAAGATCTACTCTTAGCGAATTTCAAATAGACATTACAGTATTAACTTTAGTCATCATACTGTACATTTCGTCACCAGAACTTATTTATAATTGTAAGTTTGTATTTTTTTGAACTGTTTTGCGCATTTTGCCTGCCTTTCCCCACCCCCTCCCTGTGGCATCCATCAATCAGTTTTCTGTCTTTTTCTTTTTTTAAATGCAAGCTAATTTAAGACATGCTGTATTGGTGAGGGACCATTTTACACCCTCTTTATACTGAAGTGTGGTGTGTTGATAAGCTTGGACATATAAGTGTTACTTAAGCAACCATATTGCCAGTTTGTTATTGTTACATACACAAAGGAAAATGGGAGAAAAAAAAGGAAAAATAAAGAAACTTTGATTTGTTAAAAAAAAAAAAAAGGTGTGGGGGGGCGGGGGAGTTGTTCCTGAAGGGCCCTTCAAGAGGCATCGCTCAGGGGACCTCTGAGAACTGAGACCTAAAACTCCGCAGGTCACCGGTCAGGGAAGTTTTAGGCAAAATTCACAGAGGAGCTCCCACCCCTCCCCCCGCCGCCGTTTCCACCCTGGCGCAGGGACCGACGGGACTGGGCCACGGCCCAACTGCCTCAGGGGAAGACGAGGCCCGGAAGCCCCGAGGCCGGTAGGGGCCAGAAGAGGGCTACAGGGAGCCCCCAGGCCTCGACCAGCCGTCGCCCGCAGCCCAGAGCTAACTCCTCAGCCCCGGAAAGGCGGGGCCTCCGCCTTTCCCGCGTACGGGTCTCGCCGCCCCGCTCAGCCTCCTCGTAGGCCTTGCGCCATTGCTGCTACTATCGGCCGAACGGGGGCGCGGAGCTGGTCCCGGGGCGGGATGCGGCCGCCCCTGGGGCGGTGGTGGCTGCTAATCTGGCTGCAGCCCTTGTCCGCGCCGCCCGCTGGCGCGGTGCGCGGAGAGGAGGAGGCGGCGGCGGCGTTGGCAGGTAACCGCGGGCACTGGCGGCCGGCGCGCACGCGCGCTCCCGGACTCCTCGGGTTCGTAGGCCTTGGCGGCTCGAGGGCGCTCTCCCTGCCCTCGGCGGCGGCGGTAAGGCTCAGGCAGCCCGGTGGGCGCTTTCTCGTCCCCTAAGGCTCGCCGGGCGTGGCCGGCGGCAGGCCCAACATCCCTTATCGCCTGCTTGGGTTTCCCTGGTCTTCTTGCTGTCACTTGGACACTTATGATTTTAGGAGTAGAAGCAACCGCCAAGCTCAGTCTAGCCCAGTTTCCTCGTTTACGAAGCAGCAACCAAAGCTCCGAGATGTTTTGATTTATCTGAGGTCACACAGCTTGTCACTGGCACAGCTGACCCTAGCTAGTCTCCCGACTTTCAACACAAGACTTTTGTATAGTACATCGATTTGTGTTGAAAACCTCAGTATTTCTGTATATAGCTATTACTTTGGACTCAATAGAAGAGCTTTAGCTTTAGAATTAGACCGAAATTCCCCTGCCTCTGACTAGCTCTGCGACCTTGAGCAAGGCACGCTACTGGTCACATGTAAAGCAGATCCTATCTGACGGGATTGTTGTGATGTTTAAAGTGTGCACGATGTTACATAGGAAACAAGAGATGGTAGCTCCTCATATTGTTGTTGAGGGCTATCTGTGGAGTGCTCTCAAGATCCTGGCACGGAAGGGAGGTCGCGAGTTCCGACTCCAGAACTTCTAGTAATATGCTATGAGCTTAACATTTCTAGCTCATCCCCACTCCTCGCGTAAAATCCTTTAAAAGATTTCCTGGAATTTCTGTCCACCAGCTTCTCCTCCTCTCATTGGTAACCGCTGTTTGCAAGGGAGGCACCCAAGTGTGATCCTTTAGCCCCTCCAACGAGATCAAGGTTCTTTGTCTAAGGATGAAGACAGTTTTCCGATTCTGCCAGAGCTGCCAACTCATGGGAATCTTGCAGTGCGTTAAACACTTGGGGAACTGTTCAGTACCAGTTTTCATTGAATGGACATTCCTTGAGTGCTTCGTATGTGTTAAAAGTGCTTTAAATGCATAATCTTTTTTAATACCCACAGTAACCCTATGGGCTTGAGAACCATTTACATACCCATTTTACAGATGAGGAAAGTCAGGCTTTAGGAGTAAGAAATGTAACCGGTCTATATACTGATGAAAAAATAAATGACAGATGTGTCTAAGAGGGAGGGTTTCTGAACATAGCAGCAGCCAGAAAATTGTAAGTAGCCTTGGACCAACACCCAGAACCTTGAGTTCTAGTTATTCATTACATTTCCCCACCCACTTGCAGAATTTACTTTGGTCCAAGCACATAATCTTTATGGACAATGGTTTTCTCATGAGTAAAATAAAGTTCTTCTGTTGCTGAATGGCTTCCAGTATTTTCCTCACTTTTTTATTTGCTTCAGTCAACCCAATATTTCTCATATTTCTATTACATTTAGTATTAACTATTCCTCCTTCTATTTTGTTAGCCAAAGACCCACGTAAATGCTTATCAGAGCTACTGTTCTGCCCAAGACATGCAGGATGCCCACTGAGTTGATAGAATTCTAGCCCACAGCTAAGAAAAATGGCAATTTACATAGCCTTATAGTAACACTTGCCATTCCAGATATACTATACAGCAGAGGCTATGGAGCATCCTGGATCCTGTGAAGGTTCTAAAGACACCACATTGGAACCTCTGGACTAGACTAGGTCTAAGGAACATTGTTGCTCCAAAAGTGGTTTTATGAGTATCCCTGCGATCAAACAGCTGGTACTTCCTTTCATGAAATAGGGCCCATCTATAACATGAGAAGCTTGGATTAGATGATACTTACTGTTGTAAAATTCTGTCTTGAATGTACACACCCTTCCGTACAATAGAGAACGTTTAGAGCGAGGCCAGCTTTCTGTCACCCTATTTGGATGAAAGTCAGAGGCAAATGACACAGGAGAAGCAGATAGTTGTCTGGCTGAAAGGAAGAGTTATTCATAGTTTGCAGCCAGTGGGAGAGGGCCCTAGAGACCACATGTCCTATGATAAAGTTCAGGCCACTGGGTTGAATTCCCAGGCTTGAACTATATAGCAATAGGCCATTTGAAACTACAGCTTTCAAGGTTCTTCTCTATGGAGAAGAAAAATCAGTTCTCAAAGTTAAAATTAGCCTGAATGTACATCAGCATGTGCTAATTTCAGATTCATTCTCTATGCACATTCTTGGAGAAATAAAAATCCAGATTGATATTCAAGTCCGGTTAAAAAAACTAGGGTTACTAGAATAGGAAAGTTACCTTTGTAACTTTGGTGCTCCATGCTAACTCCTTTGAAACTAGGAATTTATAAAATAATACCCAGAAAAGTCCTTCTTCCTTTGTCCTTTCAGGAGCTAAGTTTTGTTGGTTTTCCTTTTTGTTTTTCCTATTCTTCTACCTCCCCTTCTTTGTCCCAAAAGAAAAGCAGTGATAGGCCAGATGGAGAAAAGGCAGTCTAATTTAATAAGTGATTTTATATTATAGTTTCATCTGAAGATATTTATTTCCCATATGAGGGCCATGTAAGGTTAAATTTTTAGGAAGAACGTTGCTGAAATATTTTTATGTTGGAGGTTGTTTAAGATCTGCTAGGATTTGAGGAGTGTTTGTGCTTTTTATTTTTAGCACATGCTATAAGTAGGTTTAAGTACTACCTGCCCTTTTCTGAAGTTTTGACTGAATATTTTTACCTTACATATGACTAAATTCTTTAACTTAAATATATCCTTTTACATTAGGAAAACTAAAAAATGACAAAAGTAGTACAAAGGAGTAATTTTAAATGTAATTTATTAGTTAAAGCAGGTGATACCCATCTGTCCCTTTTTTATATAAGCTATGTAATGTTAAAATTAGATTCATTGTGGGGCGCCTGGGTGGCGCAGTCGGTTAAGCGTCCGACTTCAGCCAGGTCATGATCTCGCGGTCCGTGAGTTCGAGCCCCGCGTCGGGCTCTGGGCTGATGGCTCAGAGCCTGGAGCCTGTTTCCGATTCTGTGTCTCCCTCTCTCTCTGCCCCTCCCCCGTTCATGCTCTGTCTCTGTCCCAAAAATAAATAAACGTTGAAAAAAAAAATTAGATTCATTGAATATTTATAAATTGAGTGGCACTTTTTAAAACATTTTTTTAATATTTATTTATTTTGAGAGAGCAAGCGAGCACACATGTATGAGCACCCACACTGGCAGGAGAGGGGCAGAGAGAGAGAGGGAGCTGTCATGACATAGAACCTCCATCTCAGGAACTGTGAGATCATGACCTGAGCCGAAACCAAGAGTCCGACACTTAACGGACTGAATGACCCAGGCGCCCCTAAATTGAGTGGTATTTAAAATGAACTAAGGGGGCACCTGGGTGGCTCAGTCTGTTGAGCCTCCAACTTCGGCTCAGGTCATGATCTTGTGGTCTGTGAGTTCGAGCCCTGCGTCGGGCTCTGTGCTGACGGCTCAGAGCCTGGAGCTGCTTCGGATTCTGTGTCTCCCTCTCTTTCTGCCCTCCCCAGCTCGTGCTCTGTCTCTCTCCCTTTCTCTCTCATAAACATCAAACAAATTTTTTTAAATAAAAAATAAAATGAACTAAGGAATCTCATTGGGTAAGGTAACCCTGACTCAGATCCTTTGGTAATGTAAATAATTGCGCTTTGTCTTAGCCGTTTGGGCACAATTGTCCAGAAATATATTCTACAGAAGTCAGGTTTATTGTAGAATCAAGAGAACCTGCTGAGGACTGCATAGAGTTACAGAAGGCAATGGTCATTTTGCGACTTAGAGTTGCAGACTTGCTGGGGTAGGCATTGTGATGATGGCATGCTGGGCTGGCCCTGTAGATACTCCCTAAGTGCTTAGGAGATGAGGCAGAGCTGGGATAGCCCACACTTCCAGAACTTTCTCTGCATCTGGAATCAGGTGTGAGGATGTGAATACCCAGGTTATGGGGCACCTTCTAGGGTGGAAGCATATTTCAGCCTCAGGTGGAAGCAGTAGCTGTCCCTAGGCAGGTATTGTTCTCTTCTGATCAGATGAATGATTATTATTAAGTTTTTATGAAGCCCCAGAAATTCCCTTTTGTTTTCTTGATTATATGGTGAAGGGATTTTGTTGGTATCATTGTGATATTTTTGGGTTTCCCTACATTTGCCTCCAGGAAGTTCCATCCTAGCAGAATGAACCAGCATGACTGAGGCCACATAAATAAATGATACCTATAGACATCTGGCAGCTTCACAGAGTTCAGGTCTTGAAGTGTCAGGGCTTGAACAGCCAATAGAGTTCAGATTAGCTGGCTATGTTTTCTATTTCCACCCTTAGGTGGAGATGGAGGAGGAAGAAACTGAATAATGAAATGTCTCTAGAAGATTATTTAAGGGAGGAGAGACCTAGGAAAGATAATGTTTATAAACAATCTAAGATTAGAAGATCTTGTTATCTCTAGGAAGGCAGTAGTCCAGCCTACTTAACAATCTCTATTTATTTATTTATTTATTTATTTATTTATTTATTTATTTACTTATTTTTTATTTTAGAAAGAGTGTGCACACTTGGGCAATAGATAACAATCTTGATTGCTACAGTATCTTACGCTTAGCCCAGCTAGCCCATGGCTTATGGTTTACATGAACTCACTTGAAGTTAGGCATGTTCTTCCTTAGGTATTTCAGAGTTCTTGTGTGGATTGAATGAAATTCATCTCAGAAGAGAGTTAATAACAATGAGGGCAGTCAGTGGACACCATGAAATACAAACACCTTATCTATCATATCTCATGTATTGTGTAAATTCGACATCAACTTGACCTCAAGAGCCAGAGGCCACTCTGGAGGAACGCTTTGTTCCAGGGGGAACACTTGGCAACATGCTTTTAGTAGTGTTTCTATTGAAATCAATAGCCAGAGCAACCTACCTCCTTCTGTACTTTACTTAATCCTGTTGAGGACCAGGGAGAAACTCAGAGCAAGTTATTCTCTTCTAACTGGGAGGCCTCCTATGTAGAATACACTGATGTATCATATATGAGTAAAACAAAAACTTATCGCCTCTTGCATCTCTCTGCCCTTCTCTAACCAGTGAGGACAAAGAAGAGAGTCCCTAGTCCAAGGGATCTTAAGGATTACAGCTCTCAACCCTCTAGTTAAGGTATATTGATGATGGAGTAGGGTAGGTTCTGTAGGTCCTGTGGGTTCTGTAGGCGTGATGGCAATGACACAGACTGGATAGGATGTTTGTTTACATCATGTTGCTTCAAAGGGAGGGACAAAGTGTACCTCCTTTTATTGTGCTGACTGGTGCTGGCCAGACTTTTACAAAGATTGGTCAGGCTTTCACTGTCTGGGCTATGCATGCCCAAATAACTCACTAACCCTCTGGAATTACAACACACACACACAGAAGACTGATATTTAAAGGCTGGAGATACGGTAATGAACTTGCTGTCCCTAACTTCATGGAGAGACAAAGTATAAACGAATAATAACATGAAGACAAAATAAAGCAGAGTGAGGAGAAAGTAGATAAAAGGGGCTGGAGTGTGCCTTCTCTGTGCCCTCAGAGAAGGTCTTCCTGAGAAGGTGACATTTGGGCAAACATATATTATCAGAAGGAGCAAGCTCTGCCAAAATCTGGGAAAGGCAGATTGCAGGTGAAGGAATTGGCAAGTAGGAAAACTTGAGGCAGAAATGGTTCAGCATCTTGAGGATGGGAGGATTGGTGTGGCCTGAGTAGCTGAGAGGGGGAGGGGTGGAAGAGAGAAGGTCAGAGTACTAGGTCCTTGGAAGGGAGGGTGGATTTTATTATGAATGCAATGAGAAGTCATTGGTTTTGAGCAGGTAAATAATCTGCTCTGATGGATGTTTTTGAAAGATTTATATGCTGATTGGAGAATCGGTAGTAGGGAAATGTCATACGGGCAATTCTGGAAGCTGGGAAACCAGCTAAATGGCTATTACAGTAATCCAAGTGCAAGAAGACTGGTTTGGACAGCAGAGAAGCATTTACTTCTAAATTCAGATCATTGCACTATATTTAAATTGCACCATCTTGCTCTTAAAAGTTACAGATACCAAATGATTTAAGGAGACAGTCTTAGGACCAAGGGGGAGCAAACTCATTTGAAGGCAGTATTTGTTTGCAAAGCTCAGGTCCCGGAAAGAGGATATTCCCTCAAACTACTAACAAGAGTAGTTCACTGTTCTTACAGGAATTGATTCCTTGAAGTAGTGGAGCCCACTAGGAGAGGCGATGCAGGGAGAAGCTCCTGGCATTGAGCACAAGTGTCGTATTAGGAGTAGCCCTGAAGAAACAACTGGCTGGAAGTTAACATTCTTAGTGGTCTGGGGCTGCTGGGGTCTGTGGACCTTAAGCCTCACCCCCTTTACCTGCCTGGTTGGAATGCACTCCCATTTCAACAATAGGTAGGGATTCCCCTCTTTTACTGAGGAATATAGTTGTCAGTATAAAGTTGTCAACTCTAGCCACCCGGTAGAGACCTGTTCCTGCTCAGAGACCCAACAGGAGGGCTGCGTAGAGGCAGAACATAGGATACCAGAAGGCCAGTCGACAGCCCTCCTTCTAATGCTTGTTCTCACTAGCTGAGGGCTTTTATGTGTTTTAGTTGCTTAGGTGCTCCCAGGTTCTACACTGCCTTTGACATGGTCTCTTCTACAGCTAGCTGCCAGCTCTTCGATGTCCAGGAGTGCTTTCTCCCCTGTGTAGCCCTTGGCCAGGAGTCATTTGCATTTCAGATATATCCAAGAATTCGCCTCAGCAGTTGGTTGCTTTGTGTGTTGGTAGCACTGGTTCTGCATTCCCCTTTTGGTCTTGTATATAAACAGGCTGTGCCAAGGGATGCATGTTTTAAAAATGTTTAAAAAATGTTTATTTATTTTTGAGAGAGAGGGAGAGACAGAGCGTGAGCAGGGGAGGGCAGAGAGAGGGAGACAGAATCTGAAGCAGGCTCCAGGCTCTGAGCTGTCAGCACCGAGCCTGACATGGGGCTTGAACTCAGAGACAGTGAAATCGTGACCTGAGCTGAAGTCAGCTGCTTAACAGACTGAGCCAGCCAGTGACCCCCCCACCCCCAGGGCATGCAGTTTTAATTTTTAGTAGTTTGTATTTAGCAGAGAGCTTCTAGAGCTTCCTTTACGTGCCGTTTTGAGACCTGCCTCTAAACCTGGATTCTTGTATTTCCATCTCAGACTCTCAAACTCTGCAAATTTGTTGGTATATTTAAAAAACTGTGCATTTCCTCACAATGTTAAGAGTATAGATTCGGGGCGCCTGGGTGGCTCAGTCGGTTAAGCGTCCGACTTCAGCTCAGGTCACGATCTCGCAGTCCGTGAGTTCGAGCCCCGCGTCGGGCTCTGGGCTGATGGCTCAGAGCCTGGAGCCTGTTTCCGATTCAGTGTCTCCCTCTCTCTCTGCCCCTCCCCCATTCATGCTCTGTCTCAAAAATAAATAAAGGTTAAAAAAATTTTTTTTTAAAAAGAGTATAGATTAAATGATTTGACAGTGTCACACTGGAAGATACTGGGTTCTCATGTGACTTTCCTGCTTTGTGTAGCTTTGTGACTTCCATGCAGTTGCATTGGTGGGTATTCTCTGCATCTTCTCCCCAAGTCTGTCTTCACTTCCTTTAAGCTTAATGCTTAGGATGCTTCTAGCTAGGACACAAACCTATGTGGACTTATTCAATATCATTCCCTGAATGGATGTAATTGTTGACTAGTTTCTAGTTACTCAGTCCTTCCCCAACTGTGGTGCAGCAGATTATTCTAACTTCACTTGATGTTTTTATGGAGCAGCTGACCACACTCTCCTTAGAGGAGTTGGGGGATGGGCATGAGGCCCATTTCTCTGTGTGCCCGTAACATTCTCTGTGCCTGTTTCCTATTGACACGTGTAGTGGTGACAGACACCCTGTCCTGGATCCAGAAGAATTTATGACTTTCATCTCACTTCACTTTAAATTCAGATACGGAGGCAGCCACAGAATAAAATGAATCCCATTACTTTACAGTTTTCATATGGCATTTACCCTCTCATAAAGCACCTGTCTCTCTTCCTCTGTATATTAGATTGTGTTGTGTTGTATTAAATGTTATTTATATGTTGTATATAACATAACAGATGCACATATATTTATATATGCAGACACATATGTATCTACTTCTGTCCCCACATTTCTCCTGTGTTGTAGATCTATCCATCTTCACTTAGTCCCACCAACCAAAACTCAGTTATGTCCCAAATTGAACTCATCCCCCTTTCCCTGCCCAGGCTTGCATCTTCTCCAGTGTTCCTTTTCTGGGTGAGGGACCTCACCATCTTTCCACTCACCAGAACTTTCAGGTCGTCTTCTTGCTCTCCCTCATCTAATGAATCTCCAAAGTCTGTTGATTTCAGTCCTAAGTGGTCTTTTATCTGTTCTTTCTCCCTCCTACCTAGTTCGTTTCTTGCTTGGACTCCTTTAGTAGCCTCCTTAGTGGTTCTTCTACTTTTAGTCTTCCTCACCTCTAAAATTGCACATTGCTTTAGAATTCTTTTTCTAAAACACAACTGTGTACCTGTTATTTCCCTATTAAACTGGTTATTCTCTGTTCTCACAGATCTGTTCTGTGCCCCTCTCTTCCCTGCTCGGTGTCTGGAAGTGGACATCTGTGGACTGCATCACCTGGGCTTCTTTGCCCTCCTGCTTCCCATTGCATTTGGCCAGTGAGAGGCACTGATGGGAGGGCAGGAGAGAGAGGTTGAAGTAGTCATACCTTCATCCCACCGTTCCACATTTTGGCAGGGATTGCATCCCATGACACTACTGTCCCCTGGGCTTCAGCAGCTCTGGTAACGTGGGCCCTCCCTTTGCCATTTCAGGCAAGGATGTTAAAGGCTTCCTGCTGTTGTTGATGTCTGGGAAGTTCACAGCGCCTTATTGTTAATGCCTTAACTCTGCCCACATCCTCACTGAACTCTTCAGTTAAACCCTTTTGAGTGTCATCAGTTTCCTGCTGAGACTTTGATGCTTACCTAAAATCCTTCAATGCTCTGCTTTCAGCATGAAGTCCATACTCCTTAGAGTAAGTAGTAACTACTGCTTACCTCTCTAGCTGCAGGTGTTGAAGCTGCCACCAATTCTTGCCCTCCACTTCAAGACTGAAGTACCCATTCTGGGTTCTTTTTTTTTTTTTTTTACTTTCACTTTTTATTTGAACTCCAGTTAGTTAACATAACAGTGTAATATTAGTTTCAGGTGTAGAATGTAGTGATTCATCACTCACATACAACACCTAGTGCTCATCACAAGTGCCCTCCTTAATACCGATCACCCATTTAACCCATCCTCCTGCCCACCTTCTGTGTTCTTATAGTGCCTTCCATATATCACAAGAGTACTGACACTAGACTAATTTTTTGTCTGTCTCCTGTAGGTTGGAAAGATGGAGGGACTATACTTACTATGTAGGAGAATTCATTTAGAGAATGTAAAATGCATTATTATTGTGAATAAAAGGGAAAAAAAAGATAAGATTGCGGGAAATTAAATATTTAGGAAATATAATCGCTTTTCGATCTCTCAGTTCCAAGGTGTAAAGCTCTGAAGGAAATGGATTTAATTAAAACTTCTGAGTCAGACTGTTACTGCTACAATCGAAATTCCCGAATGGAGTGGAAATACATGTGGTCAACTCTGCAGGTAAGAGCCTATGTTTAAATTATGTCTGAGGAGCTGGGAATTAAAATGTACTTCTTCAAGAATACAAAATAGCTTTTATATGACATAGAGCTGTGTATCAGTATGAAATCTAGCCTGGGAATCACATCCAGTGGCCCAAGGGAAAGGGATATGTGGAAGGGTACATTAACTCTTCATACGCTTCATCAGCCCTTCCCCAAACTACTCCAAATAAATATGGTTTCTAAGTGAGCACAATGTGCTTGCTATTCAGATACATACTTTCCAAAATCATTGCTATCCCAAGCCCCTCTCTGATTCTAGGTATGGCCAAGATAATAGTTAATCTCAATAGCCCAGTACTTTTCCTTCATTAATAATACTTACTAAGCACTAGTTAAGTGCCAGGAACTATTATAGGCTCTTAGGATACATCAGTGAACAAAATAGATCCCTGCTCCTGTGATGTTTATACTCCTAGGGATAGGAGATAGGCCATAAATGTAATAGAGAAGAAAATTATAAAACTAGTAAGTGCTATGAAAAAAGAAAATGTAGAGTCAGGTAAGCAGAATGAGGGAGGTGGGGGGGCAGTATAAAAAGAGTGATCAGGGTAGTTCTTGTAGAGAAGGTGATATTTAAGAAAGACTGTAATTTTTTTTAAATGTTTATTCGTTTTTGAGAGAGAGACACACAGAGAGAGAGACAGTGCGAGTGGAGGAGGAGGGGCAGAGAGAGAGAGAGACACAGGATCCAAAACAGGCTCTAGGCTCTGAGCTGTCAGCACAGAGCCCAAACTGGTTCAGAGCTCAAACTCATGAACCAGGAGATCATGATCTGATCCAAAGTCAGACACTTAACTGACTGAGCCACCCAGGTGCCCTGAGAAAGATTTTAATGAAGTTAGTGAGTTACCAAGATAATATGCCAAGAAAGAGTGTTCTAGGCTGAGGGAAAAAGATGGGACAGCATATCAGAAGGCATATGATGTTAATTTGTACTATTACTGATAATATACACCATTTTGATCACCTGTTTAAGGTGGTATTGTCAATTTACAATTTTACCACTGGAAAGTGACCATTTTCCCCTTTGTAATAAATGAGTATCTTGGGGCGCCTGGGTGGCGCAGTCGGTTAAGCGTCCGACTTCAGCCAGGTCACGATCTCGCGGTCTGTGAGTTCGAGCCCCGCGTCAGGCTCTGGGCTGATGGCTCGGAGCCTGGAGCCTGTTTCCGAGTCTGTGTCTCCCTCTCTCTCTGCCCCTCCCCCGTTCATGCTCTGTCTCTCTCTGTCTCAAAAATAAATAAAAACGTTGAAAAAAAAATTAAAAAAAAAATAAATGAGTATTTTGAGGAGATACTTTGAAACTAGGTAGATACTCTTTTCCTTACCTTTCACCCTATAGTTTTATTGTCCATTGATGATGCTTGCATGAACCAGTTATCATCATGCTGTTTTATCAAATGGTGATTTTCTAATTCCATTACTCTTTCCTCATTCATCAGTATTCTTCAACAAGGAAGACGTTTTCCTTCTCCAGTTTATTTATATTCATGTAATATTACAGATTGCCAATTCATTCAGTGGATTAGAATCCATTACCTCATAATTTATTTTCTTATTCAAATTATCCTAGATTTGGCCAGTAGGAATTCCTTCAAAATATCTCATGTGGGAGCACCTGGGTGGCTCAGTCGGTTAAGCGTCTGACTTCGGCTCAGGTCATGATCTCACAGTTTGTCAGTTTGAGCCCTGTGTCAGACTCTGTGCTGACAGCTCAGAGCCTGGATCCTGCTTCGGATTCTGTGTCTCCCTCTCTCTCTGCCCCTCCTCCACTCACGCTCTCTCTCTAAAAATTAAATAAAAACATTAAAAAAAAATTTTTTTTAAAGTATCTCATGTGTCCTTTTAATTTGTGCCTATCATTTGAGCATCTCTGGCAAACAGGATGCTCCAGGCTTATCTTGTAATTTCCTAAACCCAGCTCTGGAATCCTACATTTTTTCAAGGAGCATTCAGAGTTAGGTGTGTTTATTAGTGCTGGGATACCATTGTCATATGCATACACACAGAGACACAGAGACATATACACCCCTACACCTGCACATGTATCTATTTCTGTCACTTTTTTATTTTTTTTATTTATTTTTATTTATTTTTATTTATTTTTATTTTTTTTTAATTTTTTTTTTCAACGTTTATTTATTTTTGGGACAGAGAGAGACAGAGCATGAACGGGGGAGGGGCAGAGAGAGAGGGAGACACAGAATCGGAAACAGGCTCCAGGCTCTGAGCCATCAGCCCAGAGCCCGACGCGGGGCTCGAACTCACGGACCGCGAGATCATGACCTGGCTGAAGTCGGACGCTTAACCGACTGCGCCACCCAGGCGCCCCTGTCACTTTTTTTTTTTAATATGTGTTTTTGCAAGAGAGATTGAGAATCCAAAGCAGGCTCCACACTATCAGCACGAAGCCCACTATGGGGCTTGAACTCATGAACCATGAGATCATGACCTGAGCCAAAGTTGGATGCTCAACCAACTGAGCCAACCAGGGGCCCCCTGTCACTCTATCTGTTAAAAAACATGCATTCTGGGGCACCTGGGTGGCTCAGTTTGTTGAGCTTCCAACTCTTGATTTCAGCCCGGGTCATGATCCCAGGGTTTTGGACCCGAGCCCTGTATCAGGTTCTGTGCTAAGCATGGAGCCTACTTGGGATTCTCTCTCCCTCTCCCTGTGCCCCTCTCCCCCACTCACACACACACACACTCACACACACACACACTCTCTCTCTCTCTCTCTCTCTCTCTGAAATTAAAAACAAAAAAAACCCATGCTTTTTGATATCTCCCATACTACTGGGTTCATTCTAATCTCTCTCCTTGTCGTATTTGTAACTTTCTTCTCTGATAATGGGGAACCTGGTTTTCATTATCCTCAGTATATTAATTTATTTGCTTAATGCTAGGGTAGTAATTTGTTTATTTATTATTTATTTGTCAACGTTTGTTTAGAGTGTGTTTTATCTCTAGTTTAAGAGTACATAGTCTAATACTATGCTCCAAAATTACTTAGGTTAATTCATTCCCACCCATCCTCCTTCAATATGGTTATATTATTCATTTGAAATATATTTGTTTTTATTTTTAAGGGTTTTCCCCCATCCTAGTTGATTTTATTATAATTATTTTTTAGTATGTGCAATATTAGTATGGTTTAAAATCACAGGTCTACACAGAAGTATCCTCAGAGAAGTGTCACTCCCCCTCATTTCTCTATCATTCCTATCCAACCCTTGTGGGTAGTCAATATTACTAGCTTCTGTCTTTCCTGTGTTTCTTTTTTCAAAACTAAGCAGTGATGCATGTTTATAGACAGTGCTAAGGAGTGGGTTTAGATGGAGAACCAATGGCTGAGCCTGGGTCAGTCTTATATGAAGAGGTTAGGGAGGAGGAAGAGGCCAACAGAGGAGAGAGAGAGAAGGAGCAACAGGTGAAGATGTCCAGGACGCTGTGGGAAGAAGTGTTACAAGCAGGGCCAAAATGCTGTTGGTGGATCAAATATGATGACGGAGAATGCATTGGCCATTTGATTTAGCAACATGGAGGTCCCTGGTGACTTTGTCAGGGACAGCCTGTTGGAAACGACACATTGGAAGAGGGTTAAAGAGAGAATGGAGAGGAGAAGAACTGAAGACTGCAGGTATGGGCAACTTTTTAAAAGAATCTGAGTGCACTGGGAAGCAAGGGGATAGCTGGAGGGGAAAGTGGCTTTTTTGTTTTTAAATGGAAAAGCTTCAACATGTTTGTGTCCTGATAGGAATGGTCTAACAGAGAGGGATGAAGTGCTGGTAGGCTGCCCTTGAGTGGACAGAGGTGGATCTGATTCTGTGCCTTGAGAATCTTCTTTAAGTCTCCTCTGTGGCAGAAAGTTCCTCCCCACAGGCAGGAAGCAGAGCATGTGCCTGCAGGTGCTGCCGGGTGGGTGGAGGTGGGGATAGGAACCTGTTGATGTTCTCTTCTGGCTTCTTTCATTTTCAGTGGAGAGTGAGGAAGGGGAGGAGGTATTGGTGTTGAGGAAGAAAAAGCTGTGAAATCTTTGTTGAAGAGAGTGGAGAGTAGATAGGAATGTGGTGTGATCGCCTAGAGCTGCAGGTCCCACTTCAGGTTCCCACTCAGGGGCTTGAAGTCAAGCTACTATGTGTTTATCTAGCACCATTGGGTGGTACAAATGCCAAGAGTAGAATGGGTGGAGAGTTGGATTTTGCAGGTGGATGTGACAAAGCAAGAGCAGTGCAAATGAGTCGGGTACCTACAAGAGAATGATTTGTAATGATCGATCGTGGAATTTAGCTGGATTAAGAAGGGGCTAAGGACATCAAAGGGGTGAGGAGCAGGGGAAAAATGGCTTGATCCATGGTGGGGTCAAAGGCTTACTGGGGTCGGGGTACTATACAGGGCCTGCTAGAAAGGTAGGAGTTGGTGGTCAGCCAGTGGGATGCATGAAACAACCTGTAGAGGGGCTGTAGTTTGGTATGAACAAATTATCTTGTTCATGGGTGTGGCCGTGGGAGTAGTTAGCTGAGGTGGGGCAGAGAACAAGCATAAGAGGGTAGGAGTTCAAGATGCTGAGAATCAGAGCATTGGAAGGAGTTTGGCGTACATAATAAACACATTGAACCCTGAGAAATATGACAGGAAATAGTATTAGAGAGAGAGCATCAGTGAGCCAGGAACTGAAGTCCAGGAGAAATGAGTGTCGGTAATGGGTTATATCACCTGATGCCCTGTCTTCAGAGTTGGTGATCTCACTATCCTTTTCAGGCTTGCCTTACTCTTGGACAGAGAAGAGGAATAGAGAGGGAGAAAGGCAGCAGCAGAATTGTTCTTTAATGAACACTGGATTGTCACTGTTTGCTTGGTACTGTAGCCAGTACTTTGTTGTGAGACTAGAATAGGACCTGTGGTTGGATTCTGGTCCTTCTTCAGGAGGCATGGGGAGAGAAGCCTGAATTACATATGCTCAGCTGATCCAGAAGGAAGTGCTTTTTCTCACAACACAGTAGAAAATGGTAGAGACATAATTCCTGTTCTCATGTTTATAACCAAATAGTTTGCCACCTATTACTTTTGTCATCCTTTTTCACATGTCCCTTGACCACAACAACTTGCTACAGGAGGGAGTTAAGTCACCTACAACTCAGGGGAAGAAATAACCACTTTCAAAAGTCTCTGTGCTCAGTGCGTTTGAACTAAACACAGATCTGTAGGTCCATCCCTGGGATCCCTGGAATCGTGTATATCTGAGTGTTCTTTATCCAGTTATCTTGGGCTCTCTTTACTCCTCTGCTTATGATTTGAAGGAGCTTATGAGAAGTTTTAACTTCTGTGTTTATGGATTTCTTTGTTCTTATTTTATAGGTGAAAATTACCAGTTCAGGCCTGCTCAATATTGCATATATCACAGGAAGACATAATTGTCAGTATCCAGAAACCATTCTATCTTTTATCAAATGTGTGATTCATAATTTTTGGACACCAAAGGAGTCTAATGAAGTTACCATAATCATCAATCCATATGGAGAGACCATGTGCTTCTCTGTGAAGCCTGTCAGGAAGATATTTATCTATACAATTAGTGTGAATCGAAACAGTAAGTCTGTTTTCATTATACTTGATTTTATGGATTTAGTTTTTCTGGAGTGACATTTCAATAAAGTGACTTTTCTTTTACCAACTACCTTGACACAAAGTCTTTGTTGTGTGTGTGTGTCTTTTTTATTCCAGTTGTGGATTTCAAACTCTTCCTTGTGTTTGTAGCAGGTATTTTCCTCTTCTTTTATGCAAAGACCTTGAGTAGGTAAGTATCCCTTTTTATTTTGTTAATTTTGTAAATTAAAAAGAGTATAGGACAATTTTGACCCTATGCTAAGTATTTCCACACTAGTTTGCAGTTCTTGCTTTAGGTTTTACAAACAGTAGTTCTGAAGATAGTGCTTGAAAGGCCTTTTAAAACCAGAAACAGTACACATGATATGTACGTGTATATTACAGCATGCTTTTACATGCATCATTTTGTGTTACGTATTAATGTACGTTTTTTATTTGATCCTCTTAATTATGTGAACTTTGCATTATTGTTCTCATTTTATCAATGAGAAAACCAACATTCATCATCACTGACTAGTTCTTGCTAGGGCCGAGATTTATATTCCGGTTTTCTGATGCCAGATGCTTGCTCTCTCTATTAGATTCAAGCTGCCTCCAACATTTGTGGCTCTGATACAGAAGGTTGAGTTTAACAAATATTTGACTCTTAGATAAACATAGCATCCTGATATTTTGTTTATTACAACTTCTTTCATGAAAAAGGAGTCCTTTTCCAATAATATTTTACTTCTTAGCTTGCTATTCTTAATACTGTTCATTTTTCTTGTAGTGCAATTAAGTATGTTTAATGTAATCCATGGCCTTTATAAAACCAATGTTAGTTACATAGCCTGAAGAGTAAAGCTTGGACTCAGAGGAGATGGGCTATAAGCCTGAATCCTCCAGTTGGGAGATACTGACTTATGGAAGGTCTTTAACTTCTTGGTGTCTTAGCTTCCTCCTCTGTAAAATTTTGACATGGATAACTATTTCACAGGGCTGTTGTAAATGCACGCAGAGCTCTCAGACAAGTGCCTGCCACATGGTAGGCACTCAGTAATTATTCTTGGATCAGATTCTAAACATAGATAACTCAGACATTTTGTTTTGAGTTAGTGGCAAGCTATTGACTATAAATTTCAAGTATAGAAATTTCATTTTTTAAGAGTATAGGATCTAATTAAAACTAACATCTGAGTTTTTCTTCTTAGTATTCTTTATAGTTGCTATCGTCAGGTTAAACAGTTTTAATACTGAAAGTGCTGCTTGGCATTTAAATTGCTTTTATTTTCTTGTTTTGACAGAAGTCCTATTTTCTTTTACTCTTCTGGGACCGTGCTAGGTGTTTTAATGACATTAGTCTTTGTCCTGCTTCTGGTGAAAAGGTTTATTCCTAAGGTAGGCATACTGTGTATAAATGAATAAAAGAGAGAAACCATGATCTCATAGACATGAAAAATGGATCAAAGTTAATCACATTGATTATGACAGTTCCAAATTCAAACTATATTTCTACACTGTATTACAAAACTGGCTTTAAAATGTATCTTTTTCTAGAGATTCCATTTTTATTTGTTATTATGTATACCCTTAAGTAAATATAACTTTTGGTGATACTTTTTTGAGACCCCATTATTTAAAAAAAAATTTTTTAATGTTTACTTATTTTTGAGAGACAGAGAGAGACACAGAGTGTGAGTGCGGGGAGGGGAGGAACAGAGAGAGAGGGAGACACATAATCTGAAGCAGGCTTCAGGCTCTGAGCTGTCAGCACAGAGCCCGATGCGGGGCTCGAACTCAGGAGCTGTGAGATCATGACCTGAGCCAAAGTTGGATGCTTAACCAACTGAGCAACCCAGTTGCCCCAAGACCCTTTTACTTTCAGGTAGTAGATCTTTCTTAGGAATGGTGGGGGCTGATTCTATGCTGAGTAGAAATTTCTCTTATCTTGACAGAGCTGAGGAATGTCGTGATGCTGAACCATCAAGGCCTTGAGTAACAGCATTGCTACAACTGGGGATTTCTTCATTATTATCAGTTCCCCGAAACACCTTTAATGAAAGAATGCCCTGCACTTAGTTGAGGATAAATATTAGTTAATGTTGATAATGTTGCAGATACTCTGATTAAAGCTTGCAGCACTGGCATTATTTTGAGATAAATTGATTCTTTAAAACAGTGCCTCTCCACCTCCACCTTTAGTATACATGCAAGTTACCTGAGTATTATCCTGCTGAAATGCAGGTTGTGATTTGGGAGTCTGCCATGGGGCCCAAGAGTCTGCATTCCAGCAAGCTCCCGGGTAATGCCAATGCTGCTGGTTCATGGGCCATAACTTTAACAAGACACCAGAGAGCACCTTGAATTGACCTCAGTGCAGTGTGATGTAGAAGTTTCTAATAATATAAAGGGTTTATTTGTTTCCTCCTATTTTTGTGAGAGTGAATGAACCAAAACCTGTGTCATTTATTCTCTTTCACACACAGTATAGCACCTTTTGGGCTCTAATGGTTGGTTGTTGGTTTGCTTCAGTTTATGTTGTATGCCATTTGATGGAAGATCTGAAGTGGCTATGGCATGAAAACAGAATATATATATTAGGTAGGTAATTAAAAAAAAAATATATATATATATATATGTATTATTGACAAAGCTGAAAGTATAACTAAGAGGACTTCCTTTGGAAGTATGTTTCTCTCTAGCATCTAAATTTTCCTTTTGAACTAAGGAGAAGTGCTGTTAAAAACATTTTATTTTATTCCCACAGTTGATGATTTCAGTTCATTAGATCTCTCTTTAAGTTTGTTTATTTATTTATTTGGAGAAGGCATAAGTGGGGGAGGGACAGAGAGAGAGAGAGAGAGAGAGAGGAAGGGAGGGAGGAAGGGAGGGAGAGAGGAGAGGAGAGAGACAGAGGGAATCCCAAGCAGGCTTCTCCCTGTCAGCATAGAGCCTGATGGGGGGGGCTTGAACTCACAAATGGTGAGATCACAATCCGAGCCAAAATCAAGAGTCGGACACCCGACTGACTGAACCACCCAGGCAACCCTTTTAGATCTCATTTTAGTCTATTTCCCAATGACATCTTTCTTAGTTTTCTGTACTAATGATGAAAAGAGCAAAAAAGTATTTGTCCCTTTTGACTGCTTTTATGCTTTGAATCATGACTCTTTCTTAATGTATTCAGCATGAAAGGTGAAAAATCCTAAATATAAATTGCTAATGAAAACTTGAATTTTCAGAAACAGAGAAGCTATTAAGAAACCACTTGTTCTTATTTCCTGAAAGCAAAAACAAATGAACAAGTTTTAAAAATTATTTATTTGTTTTAATTGGGGAATAATGGAGAATGGGAGGGTCAACTTTCTCCTAAGCCCTTAGTGCCAAACTTCTCATATAAGTTCACCCACCCAAAACAGAAGCAATCAATTTTTTTTTTAACTGAAGATTTTTATGTCTTTAGCTCATTTTTCTTTTTATGCTTAAGTATTTTTAAAGTAAATTACAGATATCATGGTATGTTCTTCTAAATATTTCAATAAACATCTCTAAAAAAAAAGAGCATTTTCTTCTATAGTTAAATAACTATTAAATCTTAAAAAAATCAATAATTACATAAATTACTCAGGCCATGTTCAGATTTCCCCAGCGTCCTTGATGGTTGGTCTGTATAAGGTGGGATATAGTCCAGTACCATATTTTGCATTTATTATGTCTTGTAGGTCTTTTTTAATCCATAACAATTGCTTTTTTCATCATAGTGCTCTGGTGAAGAGACTAGTTGTCCTGTAGAGTGTCCCAACTGTCTGGATTTTTCTGATTACTCCTTTGTTGTATAATTTAACTTGCTCCTCTCTCCCCTGTATTTCCTAAACTGGAAATTAGATCTTGAGGCTTTCTTAGACACAAGTGAACCATTTTTCATAGTATACATCAGAGGAGATGTGTATTTCACATCAGATCAGAGGGAGGATGCAGAATATCTCATCATCCTGCCATTATTAATGTAGAAACTGAGCACTGTATTAGGGGGATATAGACTGATTCCTCCACTATATTTTCTTTTTTTGACTAGAAAGCAAAAATGAAAAAATAGGGTTTGTAGCCAACTGTGACATATGCTGAGGCTTATTCCTGACCAAAGGAACTATGGTAACATTTGCCCATCTAGGACTCTGATCTAAAAAATATACCTATCATAATAATTTATTATTAGACAACCTTAATTATCACAAAAAGTCAGCACAGTATCTCACATTGAAGGAATAACTAGCCCTCTACGTGTTTTTCAGCCTTACTTCTTTGGAAAAAGAAAACACAAATGAAGGTTTTCTGCTTAAGTCAAGGCTCTACCAGTATCTTTCACATAACTTTTCAGGTTCAGATTTTCAAGTTCTTCTGCTTTTACAGGCTATGTTTTGGTAGCTGGATTTCTCAGCTTTGCTGTTTGTTATAAGCATGGGCCCCTGGTTGATGAAAGGAGCGTGACTCTTTTGACATGGACACTGCGGCTCCTCGCCCTGGTTCTGATCTATTGTGGAGTCACCGTGCCCCAGGGCTCCTATGCAGCTCTGATCCTCATCCTGGCCTCCAGGAGTCTACGCTACCCACTGAAGGCGTTCACTTATATGAGGTGGTGCGTATCTTTTTTCTCCTTGTAAATGTGACATTTTGAGTTCTGGTTTTCTTTATTGTTTGGGGAAGTTTCTTGGATGTGTCCTATTTAGTCTCACAATTAACTACATTTCATCTGGGGATTTGGGAGAGAAAGAGGATCGAGAATTTAAGCATCTAATCCCATCTCCATTTCTAGTCTTCATTAATCTTTCAGAGGTCTCCCCCCAAATACTAGGTAATTACAGCTCATCTAGAACTTACTAAGATCAGGGGCAAAATTACTTGGGTTCTGGGTTGCCTACAATTTCTACTTTTATTCTACATTTCCTTTCATTAGGACCCAAGATTGCTTTAAAGGTATTTGTTGTGCTTATGAAATAGAGCTAAATGAATGTATTGTTTATGCTTAGGACTTTTTGGGTTTTTTTAGGTTTAAAGTTAAGGCTTAAGGGGCGCTTGGGTGGCTTAGTCGGTTAAGCGTCCAACTTCGGCTCAGGTCATGATCTCGAGGTCCATGAGTTCGAGCCCCGCGTCGGGCTCTGTGCTGACAGCTCAGAGCCTGGAGCCTGTTTCAGATTCTGTGTCTCCCTCTCTCTGTGACCCTCCCCCATTCATGTTCTGTCTATCTCTGTCTCAAAAATAAATAAACGTTAAAAAAAATTTTTTTTTAAATAAACTTAAGGCTTAAGCCCTTGAAAAATACAGAAAGAGAGATGAGGTAGCTTCTTTTGTCACAACTGTATTATGTCTCTCCTTAGTCACTGAGCCTGAACACCTGTTTTTGTGTCAGGTGCACAGATGAAGGAGATAGTCCCTACCCTTGAGGTGTACTTGCTGAGCCATCAGCATGCGTTTCTGTATCTTTGGAGTGTTAAAAATATGCCTGTTCAGGGACTATGGCACATAGAGAGAGTTCAGGAGAGTTCCTGAAAGAGATATTACTGGGCTGAATCTTAATGAATTAAAACAGCCGGGTGAATAAATGTGGGAAGGACCTCCCTGACAGGGAGAAAGCCCAGTTTGGTAGCATCATGAGGCAGGCAAGGGAGGTGGCCGTCGGCCAAGTTGTGGAGGCATCACAGGCTGTGTTAAGGAATCTAGTCTGATCCTGTGCATAGTGGAGGCAAGAAGCCATTCTGCAATGCAGTCAGCATTCTCTGCCTGCTGCCTAGACCAGAGTTACAAATCCAAATGCTTGGGGCTTGTCCTGACTGGGTGATGCTGAGCAGGGGTGAGTCAGTGGGGCCATCATGAGGACTGTGAGAAATTCTACAATGCAGCCTCATCAGTAAGGGGGCAATTACTACTCAGCTTGAGCTGATTATTACCACATAGGAATATGGGCCCTGCCTTGCCAGATCTTTTGGGTTTTTTTTAGAAAAGCTGGAAATATGGATTTGAATGTGAATTCTTATTATTTTTAAATGTTGGCAACTAACCTAAAAATAAAAATACAGTTAACACAATCAAAGCAGAGACCATGAACCTCATTGGGTGGCAGAATGTGGCCCATCTGCCTTCTGGCACAGAGGGTGGATGTAAGCGGGAGGCCCTGGGACAGTGACATCATAGCGGTCCAGGCAAGAGGTGATGAGGGCCCAGAGTCGGGCAGAGAGACAGTGAGGGAGTGAGGGTGTTAATAAATATTTATGAGGTAAACCTGGCTGAGAGGAAGGAGACTCTGGTAATTGTAGTCTATGGATCTGCTACTACACATATAGCCAGTGACAGGACAGGGCCCTCGTGCAGAGAATGTTGGCAAGACTGCAAGGTAGCGAGGCTGGGACAGAGGGGCTGCTGCTAGCTGCTCTCTGCACTGCCTCAGAGGCCAAAGGTGACTGGGACTACCAGAGGTCCCTCTGCTAGGAGGAGGCTAGCCATCCACATTCCCCAGGCCTGGGTCCTTTGCCAGGCTTGTGGCTTGAGGAACGCGGGTTAGCATTTGGGCCCTTTTGTTTTAAACCTCCAGCTGCCTCACCAAGTGTAAGGTGTGTTCTGTTACCTGTGTGATGGTCCTTTTATGCATTTGCTGTGCGTTCTGTTAACACAAACCTAATAAAATGTTTTGTAACTTCTTTAGCTTTTCATTTTGCTAATGAATAATTATGTGAACAAGTACAAGACAAAACAACAACAAAACAGGAACATAAATAACAAACCAGAGAAATAATACCTTGATTTGTACAGTATTTTAGTTTTACAAAGAGCTGTTTGAATATATCCTAATATATGGTAGCTACTCTCTTGATTATCCTTATTGAACACTTACTATAGGCCACTCGCTTTACACAAAATATCTCATCTAACCTGTATAGTGACCTAATGAGGTTTAGATGTTATATTTAAAAAAAAATTTTTTTTAAGTTTATTTATTTATGACAGAGATGGCAAAAGTGCACAAGGGGCAAAGAGCAAGGGAGACACAGAATCTGAAGCAGGCTCTGGGCTAAGCTGTCAGCACAGAGCCCAACACGGGGCTCGAACTCACAAACCACGAGATCATGACCGGAGCCAAAGTTGGACACTTAACCCACTGAGCCACCCAGGTGTCCTGTGAGGTAGATGTTATTGCTTTCACTTTGTTCATATGAGCAAAGTGAGGGTCAGAGCTGTTAATAGTTGCCTCAGTTGATACAGTGGGTAAAACTCAAAGCCAGGACTGTGTCCCAGTCTTCTGCTCAGAGACCAGAGGTTTTCCTCTAGGGAGACCAGGCTAGGTGTTCAGACAAGGAAAAGGAAACAATATTGGTGGTTCCTCAATCTGACTCATCATCCACCACACAATCTTTAAAAGACTTTTCAGGTCCCAACACTCAAAAAAATATATGTTTAGCCACCTCCTGGTAATTCTTGTACTCATCCAGATTTGGGAATCTCTGGTTAAATTTTAAACCACCCAAGAACATTTTTAAAAACTCATTGATAAATGTAACATATGTGTTAAAACCTTATCATCATTACCATCTTTATGAGATTCTCCCCTTTAGGACTTTCCTGATTCAAAAAGAAAATTCCAATAATGAGCCCCTTAGCATGTAAGCAAAGGAGAAATTATAAATTATTGTACACAAACGACCTTTGTATGGTATTTACTCCCTGTCTCTAGGATTAGTCAGAATCACCACCACTAGGTGGAGGTGATATCCCACAAATCTTCCTTTTTTTTTTTTTTTCCTTTAGGTCTAGCAAGTAAGTGGCCATGAATTCTACCAGGTCTCTGTAAAACGGTATCTCAAAAGATTTGCTTCTGTTAGTGCCCAAGATAATGAGCAGGCCAAGCATAAGGAAACCAGACTTTTAATGATCTGATTGTGCGATTAAAAATTACTGAGAATACAATGAACATGTCTATCAGAAATTGAGTCTCAAATTCCTAAGAACATTATTTAGGATGGTCCAGGAAGAGAAGAAATGTACTATTAGCCCGAACTGCATGTTCTGTATTCCATAGTCACAGTAAGAACCATAAAAAAGTATAGTGTGGTGTCAAGGAAGTTAAGTATTACTGTTACTTTCTAAGAAATGTAGTTTTATAAATCTTAAGGGTTGGATTGAGCAGTCAAATATGACCAGGAATCTAGCAACCAAATGCCACATGTTTTAGGAAAATGAAGAAATGGTGGACATCCAAGAAGCCAGTGTTTAAGTATCTGACTGAAGATGAATACCGGGAACAGGCTGATGCTGAGACAAGCAGCGCCCTGGAGGAGCTGCGTGGAGCCTGCCGCAGGCCCGACTTCCCCACGTGGCTGGTAGTCTCCAGACTCCAGGCTCCTAACAAGTAAGCCCTGCTCAGCTGCCGGGACCACACTGGGGTTGGGATGATTGTGAAAACACTGTGACGGTTTGCTACAGGTACTTCACATTAGGAACAGACTGCTGCCCAGGAGAACCCATGATGCGGAAACTGTCAGTGGCCCTGCTCTTTCTTCAGTGCTCTGACTTGCACAGAGCTGCTAATGTCAGGACAAATAGTGATCTGATGTTTGATACGGAAGGTCGTAAACATAACTTCCACATGAGAAGTGACCGGTGTCGAAAGTAATTGTCAAAGCTTACCAGGAAAGACATCTTTGTCCCAAAATCTTTTTCCTTACTGCTTCCCTTCCTTCATAGTTTTATCTAAATAACAGTGCCCTCAAATTAAACATTGAAGGGGGAAAGTATTGATGTACTAAAATAATGAATGAATAATGACTCTAATAAGAGAAAAGGAATTAGAAAACAGGACTCATTAGGATAGGCAGCAGTCAGTGCTCGTAAGTCAGCCTCCTTCTCTGCTCTTTCTCTGAATATCTCCAGAGGGATCACCTAAGCCATTCCCATTTTTACACCCAATGTATAAATGCCATTCTCTATTGAGGTAAAGTCAAATTTAATTAAAAAGAGGATAAATAGCAAGAGAACATGTTATCTTCCACATAAACCTTTCTGTGATAACATTAACTTTATTTAAAATAAAAAAACTACTTATTAGATTTGCAGACTTTGTTCTTGGAGGAAGCCACTTGTCGCCTGAAGAAATTAGTCTGCATGAAGAGCAATATGGTTTTGGGGGCGCCTTCTTGGAAGAACAGCTTTTTAACCTGAGGACTGCCTGATGACCATTGACTTCATTCTGGACAAGAAATGGGCTAAGGGCAAGGATCCTATTAACATTGGGCAGAACGGTTCTAGGGAACAGTGGCAAAAGCATTTGCTATGGAGAAGAGTCATACTGGAAAGGAAAACTAAACATTATTGAAGATAACTTCTCATTCTTGGTGAGTTCTGCTACTTATTGTAGTCATCAAGATTTTGTGAGAGTCATTGCCACTTTCCTTGAATGAAGACTTTCATTAGGAACAAGAGAATCATGTTGATCTTCAAAGAGCAAGTTAACATGAACATCTGCCTTGTCAACACCAGGCATTAAATCTTAACCTCAGAACCTGTGTCTGAAGACTGCATATAAGTGTTGGAAGAGACCTGAGATATGCTGGACCAGTGTTTTCCAAAGTATAATCCACAGGGTGCTAATAAGTGCTAGTCAGTAAAGGGATTGTGAGGTCAACTAAGATAGTAACAAAGTTAAACAAATGTACCACAGGACTTCTCAGAGCCTTTAATACTGACGATGCACGTTGTCAATCTCCTGGATAGAAACTGTGTGCTGCCATTTCTGACTTAATTTGACCACAGAACCCTTTTCCGTGAGATTGATATTCCTTGGAGCAGTTTGGAAAATGCTAATGATGGCAGAATTGAGATTTGGAGAGGTTCAATAACTTGTCCAAAACTACAAAGCTCTTTAGAGGCAGCACTGGGACTAGACATCAGCCCTAATGTTACCTACAACTCAGGGTTAAGAAGAGACCTTCAGAGGTGAGCCTAGGGGCCATCTCCCTACAGCCTTGGATCTCACAGTATTGGTGACTTTTTTATTTTTTAATAATGGACAACTATCTATTTGATAACTATGATAGAGAACATTTCCTAAGATTATATTTTAAAGTTTGATAAGATTTTTATAGACATATACATTTTAGAAAGAATTATTTTCTATAATTTTTTGTATATTGCAATTGAAGACACTTAACCTCTTGTGACATTTTGAGTTGACTGGTCCATTTTTAAAATTTAGTTATATATATTTGTAACAGTTTCCTACACAACAGACTTGTGATCTTTCTTCAGAGAACAAATATTTTTTTCTTGATTCTCCGGAGTGAAATGACCCTGAGCTTTGACCCTGGGGAAAGAAGGCCAAAACTAAGAGCTGAGAAAAGATCTGAACATGGCAAAACAATCTAAGCGTTAAGATGTGCTAAATTGATTCACTTAAAGAAGGTTTTGCTGTGTTGAGTTCTTAAAGAGGCATACAGAATGAGGAATCTCTTTTTACTAGGAGGGATGTGGATACGGAGGAAGGACATACAGAAAATTCAGGAGCTGCTTTCCTGAGCCAAGATCAGTAGAGTGTTTCTAATTGTTAAAACGAGAGCATGGCTACCCATTTGGAACTTTCTAGGTTGATTTTCAAATATTTTCTCTTTGAAGCAGTGTGTCAGTATTTTACAAGTTCCTCTTTTTACAAGACACCTTTCAGTATTAAGAGCTCTGCAGTCTTTGTGAAATGCACTAAATTCAATCTGTGCTTTCACATAGATTGATTTCAAATATCAAAGAATCTTCCATTCAAATTTATGATGATTATGATGATGACTGTTTTATAAGTGTAAACAGGTCTGACACTTTTGTTATAGTTTTATCTGAATTTTTTATAATTAAATTTATTGCCGGTATATTATGAATGTGTCAGATGCATCAGTGCTGTGCTCACCATGTTCACCTCCCAGGAGGCAGTTTTTGGCAGAATGTGTGTCTGAATGATGTGTGCACAGTCAGCTGCAGTCTGGGCCTTACCTATGCCATGTTGAAGAGGGGCTGGCTGCAGAAGGAGGCCCTAGTGGGTCAAGCTGGGTGGGACCATCACAATAAAAACAGCTAAAGAGAGGAAGAGTACAAGAGTCTTCTGGGATGCTGTTTTTCAGGTTTATTTTAGAGGAAATCATGGATTTGTCAGTTTCTGTTATGTGAGTACTGTGAAAAGCAAAACAGTTACAAGCATGAGTTGTGATACATTTGGTGTATTTCTGTTGTGTTCATTTGATTTGGGGTTTATTATAGTGCTGATCACAGTTCTAATCCCCGTGAAGCAATACACAGATGACTCCCATAGGAGAGCTTTTTTCTCTTCTTTCCTTTCTCCCTTCCCTCCTCTCTCTGTCTTCCCCCTCCCACCTCCCTCTCCCTCCTTTATTTAAAGTCCTTTAAACTGTTTATTTATTTTTTTTTTTAATTTTTTTTTTCAACGTTTATTTATTTTTGGGACAGAGAGAGACAGAGCATGAACGGGGGAGGGGTCCTTTAAACTGTTTAAATGACCATTCAGTAAAATGGCTCTGCCCTTCACGGTTAAAAGTTGGCTTCGTGCTTCATATCGCCATAGGTGTGCAATTATGGAACAGAACAGATGCTTTGTGTTAGTGCTTAGGCAAGGTGCCTCATAAAAGCTTACTGTTGTTAGCAAGTTGGGGCTATTTGACACCAAAATGTGTGGGTGAGATTTAGCGTAAGGGGGCCATGCTTAAACAATTATATCATTCAAATGTTATTTTTAAAATGTTTTAAAACACATTTTACATATCACAAAAATTGCTTTGTGAATTGGTTGTACACTTTGCCAATAATACTAAGGGCTGAAATCAGAGGGGAATGTCCATCTGATGTTTAGGACAGTATTTCAATTTATGACCTTTTAAAAAAAATCTAGAAATTTAAGAGATTTCAGTTTTTAAGAGGCTTGGAATAGATGATGGATTATATCAATATATCGAAACAAGTTCATAAATTAAGACCCCTGCAGTTGTGTTAAGAAAAGAAAAAGGATTATTGTGTATGAGGTTATTTCCTAGAGAAGTACAGTTTTTTAAATCAGCCTTTTTTGTCCAGCTATTGCATAAATAACATAATGGATGTAGAATTTCGAAGATGCCTGCATTAAGATAGAGAGGTGTTTGTAGGTGACCCCACTGCTGCCTTCTGAGACCCCCACCAGGAGGTATGACACTGATGAGTTTACCACATGAGTTAGCCAATTCATATAGTGTATTTAGTGACTCACAGCCAAAAATAAAACTAGCATAAGGATAAAAACACTTGAATTCATAAGACCAGCAGATTCTCTCCCAGAAGACACATCTATGAGGGGTCAAATAGTAGGAATAAGGTTGCTTGAGCAGAAAGAGAACAAAGGGAGTTTGTTACATAATTCAAGTGTTTGATGTCACCAGGCCAAAAAGTCTGATTTAATCCCTCAGTGGGACTACCCTAACGTGATGAGGTACTAAATCTTTTGGCACAGGCCTCCTTTATGCAGACCCTGCCAGCTTTTCCTCTCTGTGCCTGTTGTCACTGACCAGCATCTGCACCCCCTTCTACTGGGCATGTTCTTCATTCAGATACATTCTTAAAATCTTCAGTCTTTCTCTGGCTTAGGAATCTAGTTACCATTTTAAGGTAACTGCCTATTTTTGCTATGGTCTCTGAATGTGATGCCTTCACAGGTCACAGGAGATTTGGGCTGAGTGTATATTTAGTAGGATACATCTTGGAAGACACATTCAATGGGATAGCTGCTCTTTATTGTTTCAATTTTTTTTTTAATTTTTTAAATGTTTGTTTATTTTTGAGAGCAAGAGAGAGCACAAGCAGGGGAGGGGCAGAAAAAGAGAGGGAGACACAGAATCTGAAACAGGCTCCAGACTCTGAGCTGTCAGCACAGAGCCCGATGCGGGGCTCAAACTCCGGAACAGCGAGATCAGGACCTGAGCCAAAGTCACTCAACCTACTGAGCCACAGAGACACCCCTTGTTTAAATTTTTTTTTTTTTTGAGAGAGAGTGCTAGCACACACACATGTGAGCACAAGCGGGGGAGGGACAGAGGGAGAGAATCTTAAGCCGACTTCATACCCAGCAAGGAGCCCCACAGGGGCCCCCCACACAACTGTGAGATCATGACCTGAGCCGAAGTCAAGAGCCGGGTGCTTAACCAACTGAGCCACCCACTATTTTAACCACTATTATTTAAATAATTTGGGAGAATCTATTTTTTACATTTGGTCCATTTTCCAGAAAGGCAATAATCAAAAGGAGAAAGGGGAGGAGAACCAGCATTTATTGGTGATCTGTCAAGTACTATACTGGGCACTTTCTATGCCTCTTCATTTTGACTTACAATCACTGTAATATACTTTAGCATTATTTCCATTTTTCAACTGAGGAAAGACTCGGAGCAGGTTGCTAAAGGACATATGTAGCTAAAGTGGTATAATCAGAATGTAAGGCTCAGTGTGTCAGAGCCCGTGCCCTTGCTATTTCCTTTCCTGCCATCTTTAAAAAAACAAAGTTAGTCAAGTTAAGTGGCTGATCAGTTGAAGAGATGACTACATCTCCTGAATTTATGGTGTGCCAATTCTGGGGCAATGGACCAATTCCCCCGCCTCCAAACTACTGCAAATCTGTACTTTTGTACACTAAAAGTAAATTAGAATTGAGTAGCACTGGTCTACATGTTATTTTTTTGAGACCCTTCCCCCCTACCCCCATTGAGATTTTCAGGGAACAAAAAGTTCCTGACCTTTTTAAAATACAAGTTTACAGGTGAAGAGAATAATAGCTGACAATTGGGAAAGAGGGTATGTAACTTGTTAAATGATTATAAAACTCTTGCTTACATCTTTTTGACACCTCTTAGACAAAAAAGAAATATTGAAACTGTGGAACAGATATCCTATAACCTCTCCTGTCTATGGCTTTTGCACACTATAGATTTGGCCCTTGTTACTTGTCATTCTTCCTCAGCTCCTCAACTTATATTTTGCTTAATTTTGTCCCTTAACGAACTCATATCTGCAACCAACTTAATGATTATAATTCACGGAACCAAATGCTTGACTGTACAACTTACTAGGTGTCGGCAAACATCGTAACATAGCACTGTAGTCCGGGGGAATGCGATCTTATAGATGTCAGTGTTAACAAACTATGAAGAGAACGGGGTGCTGGTTGGGGAAATGAGACTGCACTCCTCTTGCCATGGGCTCTTGGCCACACAACGATGGCAGTATTTATAGTGCACACTGTGTGTCAGGTACCTCTGTGTTTCAACATCAAAACAACCTGAAGGCAGATATTACAATCACCGTCATTTTACAGTGCCTCTGAGGCACAGAGAGGTTGTGAATATATGTAAATTTCCTCTGGCAGAGCTGAGACTCAAGTCCAGACAGTGGCACTCCAGAAACCACAATTTACCCCCAGCGCTGTCAGGTTCCTGGGTTGCCATCTAAAATCTTCCTGGAGCCACAGTGGTGCAGATGGTCTTGCATTAGCCACTTGAAGCAGATGAGAGCTGAGTGAGAGCCACCTGGACTGGGCTCATTTCTCCCCCAGTCTAGACATCAACATATTTCCAGTTACTCTCTTAAGCCACAGTTTGTCTGGCATAAGGTAAATTACTTTCTGACTTGAGAAACCAGTCTCCCTTTCTCTCACCCCTTTATTTGGTCCCACTGTCTCCCCATCTGCTTGATGGTTTGGAATTCTTGAGTCAGGTAATCTTAGAGCTTTGCGGAAATGGCACAGGAGCGTTTTGGGGCTTCCGAAGTAGCTTTGTCTTATCCCCACGCACCAAAGGACAGAAGTTCTAAAGGGAAAATCACTTTTCACTTCCCTGTAGTCAGCTCTGACACAGCATGCCTCATCTTCACAGAATAACATAATTTTAGGGTCCAGCCTCTCATACTGAAGTTGAGAGAACTGAGGCCCAGAGATCACCCCAAAATGATCTCTTCCTCTAGAACTACAGTGTCCAGGTATGGTAGCCATGAGCCTCATGTGACTGTTTAAATTTAAATGAGAAATCTAATTCCTCAGATGCACTAGCCACATTGCAAGTGCTTAATAGCCACCTGTGGCTAATGGCTACCATACCAGACGGTGCTGCTTTACCAAAGCTGTTGCTCCTGGGTACTGGCTTGTCTTTCCTGACTCCTGTGACATGGGCCTTCAGGGTCCCGGCCAGCCTCCCAAGTTTTGTCTACAGGGTTGCCAGACTATCCAAGTCACCTCCAGAGTATAAGGGGTCTGACACTCACAACTAACAAAACACCAGGGGTTTGAAGTTACTGGATTTCTAGGTATCTTGGAATATCTAGAAATCCTAATGGAAATAGAACCACATACCCAAATCAGGCAAAGGTGCAGGCCAGGGCTGCTCTGTAGCTTGTTCTACCACAGCAGAAGCATGGAGTGGCCTCCCCACCTTCTGGGGGAAGGTGCTGGGTGGACCTGAGCTTTGGCATCAGGCAGGTTTCAGTTTGAATCCTGGCTCTGTGATCTCGGTTCCATGAGGTAAGCTCTATTAGCTGCAGACTCTTCCTATTATAGGAGTTCCTATTCTAGGAGCTACACTGGGTTGTTTTAAGGACAAAAAGATAAATCTCCTCGGCACACAACCAAACCCAGTAACTGTAGATGTGGTTCTCCTTTTCCAAGATTCACTGCTTAACTCCAGATTGGCTTGAAGGAATACTGCTTAGGTAATGGTCCCAGTACCACCAGCAGCCCCCACCCCACTTTACTGGAGGAACTGCAAATCCGGGAAGTGCTGAGGCAATCATTTCCTGTGGCCCATGGTGAGAGTAGTAAGCCAGTAAAGTAGTGTTGTTCTTCCTATGAATACTTAGGCTATTCCTGAGGTTTACTGGCTAGTGGATCTATGTGTGTTATAATCATCTAATATTCTACTTAAGGCTTTGAATAAATAGTTTGATAATTAGCAACTAGCCTTTTTGGGTCCACACAAGCTCAGGACTCCAGTAATTTACTCTTTCTACACTCATAAGAGAAAGAGTATGAAATAAGACTTAAGACAGTGATTATATCAGCCCAGGTTTTGTGACAACTCTGGGGATTCCCAAGGAATCTCAACTGGGGTTATAAAAGTATCAGAATTTAATTTGAATACACTTTAATATTTTTTAAAATGCCACATGGCACTTTGAGGACAGCAAGAAAAAGTTACAGAGTGCAGAACCCCATGAAGGTGTCTTCCCTAAAAAGGCTAGAAATTACTGCATCAATGCATCAGCGTTCATAGTAAATGTTCCATAACAAAGGCCTGTTGAATTTGGTCTCAATTATTCCAGAGTAAAGGGCTTTTATTTGTTTGGTCACATCTTTATCATTTAAGAAATATTTAAAAATGATATTTATTTTTATTTCAACATGTCAACTGTGCATTTCCAAAACAGCAGGCTTTTCAAAGGAATAAATCAGAACTGTAAACACAAGACACAGTATAAGTTTTTGACTTCCTAAAGTCAGTGTCACAGATCCACATACTGTACATTCATAGGTGAGGTTCAGCCTGTCAGCCACTTCTTTATTTCTATAGTTACATAAGCATAATAAATACATCTGATTTTAAAGGTCACTTAAAATGAGTCATGATAATTTACAGTACAGTACGTTTCAGTTCAAGTGCAAAAATAACTATTTGCTTAATTCTATTTCTTTCCATTATTTTATTTTTAAGCTGTGTTTTGTGGCAAAGCTAAACATCCAAGTATAGACTTTCTTCTCCCAGATGCAGTATTGGGCAGAAGTATGGTGTCGTGGAGAGGCCCTCACTTTACAACTGATCTTGTCTAATCAGGGTCAGGAGGTAAGGTGAGTTGCTCATTTTTAACTCTGTTCTTTTCTTTCCTCTCTCCTGTGCTCACTCACAGTTATTACACATACCATTGACCTTCATTCAGGTAAAGCAGTGCTTTTTCCACAGCCCTCCCCCAAGGCTTCTTAGTATCCTTAGCTTTTCATTTTTAGCAGCAAGCTTTATGCGTGAGTCACCTAGCCACTGTTCTGACTGTAGGTATAATATTTACAGTAGCACACCCCTGTCTCATCTGTCCAGTGTCTGACTGTATCTTCATGAAAAGGAATACACAGATTATTTCTTTAGTCATTGGAAAATATAGTTACTTCTTAATCCTTTCCATTCCTGGCTTCCTGTTCACCACCTTTTCCCTTCACCAAAAACAAAACAAAAACTTACCCATTGTGTAATTTTTAAAAATTATAATCCCTCTCCCAGGCACTTAAATCTTATACTGTTATTTGTAAATAGTACTGCTTAATTAAAGAAACCCTTAGGAATTCAGTGATTTTTTAAAAAATTCCATCAGCTATTTAGAGCCCAAATCACTATAAAATTGTGACATAGTGATAGAGGCTATTTACAGTATCAATATATTTGGTAAACCCTTGTCTGTCAAGCCATAGGATACTGAGTTGGTTGGTTTATTTGAAATATTCTGTCCTCTTGTCTTAAAGCCCATTTAAAAACAAAAGGCATTTAAAGCTCAGCTTAGTTTGTGGTAGTCAGTACGGCTTTTGCTGCTCAAAGAATGGACTATTTTCATTATATACCATATACATATAAAAATATATTTGCTAGAGATATGCCAAGTTTCTGATGAAACTTTTTCCTGTTTCTCTGTTTTGTTTTTTAAACAAAAGCATATAAGCTAGTAACTTTTATCCGGCTACTTCTTAAATATGTCTTGTAATTTTTTAAATAGTTCTCTTCAAGAGAAACAAAATTATAGATATATTTTATTTCTTCCCAGTTTGCATTAAGAACCAAATAATTAGAATAAATAATCAAAAGAGGGAAACTGTATCAGCATTCACCTTGAAACACTTTCTTTCCCTCCACTTACTTAGTGTAACTGCTGCTTTCAACCCTAACTGCCCTGGCAAAGAAGTCCTACAGTTCTTAACCTAACCAACCAAAGAACTGAAGTCTTTACTGAACTCTTATTTCCCTTCTGTGATTCCAGTGGGATTATAGAAATTTACCTGTTTCTGCCAATATGTACTGTAGCTTCTGTGTGTGTGTGTGTGTGTGTGTGTGTGTGTTTCCATGTTGATGAGTTCAGGTATTTAGAAGAGTATATAGTGCTATGCTTCTCAAGGTGAGGCATGTCTTGGGTTCAGGGAGCCTCTCCCTCTGTCCTGGCAGAGGGGCCCAGTTCCATGCAGGGTGGGAGATGAGTGGGAGCCCTCAGTGTCCCCCAGCGGCAGGCTGAGCCTGCTGGTCCTCCTTCTCCACACGCTGGTCCACACTGGGGTGAGTGGGGCTGCTCTGTGTCCGAGATGCTGCTGCTTGAGGGGATGGCTGGTTTCTGGATGGGTCAGAATGAGTCTCACATGGGACAGGCCGGACTCCACCAGCTAGAGAATTTTCCCGATTCTCACTGGTCCCCTGGAAGGAAAAAAGAAAAGATGTTTTGTAGTCGGTGCTAACAAATAAATCCAACACTTTCTATATGCTTTCAAGTAAGATATAGGAAACATGGGAAGATCATCCTGAAGTAACTTCAAGGAACAAGTAAGAGGCATAAAGATAGAATGTCTTACCTTTCATCTCTTTTCCTATGTGCAACTGCCAAAGCCGCATGAAAAACACAAACACTGTAAGTAGACGTATCTTGTGGATAACGGAACATCACTACCAAAATGCCTGTTACTACTAGGAAAATAATTTACATCGACAAATGTTTACTGAGCCTCCATCACTGTGATAAGTCACTGAGCAAGCAGCATAGAATTGAAACTCAGGTCATTTGCTGAGACTGCAGAATTCAAGAGCTGGAGGCACTTGTCTGACAGAAAGTAAGTAAGGCTTCTCAGCCTCAGACACAAAGCCAGGAAAGAATGTCCTGAAATTAAGAGTCCTGATGTATATTTGGGGATTTAAAGTGCACGCTAAAAGTCGAACAACACAGAACATCTGCGTGAAAAAAGAGAATGGCAACAACCACTTAGGTCATACACCATAAGAAACTAGGAGTACACGCATACCCCAGCGCATCACCCACAGCATGTCTGTAAGATGCCATGTTGCCACATTCTGTGATACATTCTGACTTCTACAAATCAGGAAACATGTTTTTCTAAAAACAGATTTTCCGGGGCACCTGGGTGGCTCAGTCGGTTAAGCGTCTCTTGATTTCGGCTCAGGTCGTGATCTCACGGTTCCTGGGATTGAGCCCCACATTGGGCTCTGCACTGATAGTGCAGAGCCTGCTGGGGATTCTCTCTCTGTGCCCCTCACCTGTGCGTGTGTGCTCTCTCTCTCTCAAGATAAATAAAGAACCAAAATGGGTTTTTCTCTCAATTAGTATATATCATTTCAAATAACTGAGCACCAAAAAAAGTTTTATTTCTGTGATTGGTTCTAAAATGTAAAGAAATCTTAATATAATGACTTCTTTTTTTTTTTTTTTAATTTTTTTTTTCAACGTTTATTTATTTTTGGGACAGAGAGAGACAGAGCATGAGCGGGCGAGGGGCAGAGAGAGGGGGAGACACAGAATCGGAAACAGGCTCCAGGCTCTGAGCCATCAGCCCAGAGCCCGACGCGGGGCTCGAACTCACGGACCGCGAATCGTGACCTGGCTGAAGTCGGACGCTTAACCGACTGCGCCACCCAGGCGCCCCTTTTAATTTTTTTTTTTTTAAATTTTTTTTTTTTTAATATAATGACTTCTTATTCATAAGAATAACCAAGCCATACCAGCCAGTTTTTATTGATCCTAACATGCCAGAAAAAAAAAAAAAGTGCAATGATATATAAGCCTAATAGGCTTCCATAAAAATAAGGTTGAGTACCCAAAGTAATGAAAACATTGCTATTCAACCAGAAGATCTCATCCTTTCTCCTGCTTCACATCCTTTATATGCTCCTCCCACCCTGATACTCCCCATTTTGACTGGGCAGGGGATTCATGTGAGTTTATAATCTTGATAAATGAATAGGATCATGCATACACCAGGATGCATTATGATTATGGGTGAAGAAATCAGATTTGGTTTAAATTATAGAAATATTACATGTTAGTTTGCAAAGTCATGAGAAATTGAACTAACATAGTTCAAACTATTTTTTAAAAAGGAGATTATCCAAATTACTCTTTATTTTTGTCTTTCTTATGTGTCCTCGGAAGCTACTCTAATATATATAGCTGACCATGACTCATCAAGTAAAAGGACATGATTAAACACAAGGAAGTAGACTCATTACTTTAGCCAGACTATTCATAGAAGTCACACTTAATCATTTCCAAAGGCAGTATATAGCTTTAGTTACAATTACCCCCAGTTTTATCAACATGATTTGACTTTACTCAGGAGAGACCACATCTCCAGGGATAAGAAAAATCATACTTTTTATTTTTCACATGAGGCCACCAGTAAAACAACAGTTCCACTAAGTTGCGTATCCCATTAGACTCATACAGAATTCATTAATTCATCAGATTATTTATTGAAGTCCTATTATATATAATGTCCCCACTAGAATTTTAGAATTACAGAAATTAATAGTTAACGGTCTCCCATGGCAAGAACCATATATGCTCACTGGAACTGGTACCTGTCAACACTGAAATTTTAAAGAAATATACAATTTATTGGATTTTTAAAATTTTCTTTCTTTCAAGAAATGTCTTCTCTGTGAAGCCTTCCTGTGCTCCATAAGGTGGAATTTTCCCTCTGCACAACCTTGTATACACCTCTATAATGCACTTGTCATAGAATACTAAAATTATTTGTGTGTCTTATTTTGCCCACTAGACCTACCATAAATCTTGGTGAGTGAATAATTAACACAACTGAGCCCACTTAAGGTAGGGACTTTACCTGCAAAGGCTGTATCTCAGGAGCACGGTTGTCTCTTGTTAGCTGCATCATCTCTTTAATTTGGTAGAGTGCGTAGACAAAGGTCACCCAGGGGGAGGAGCTGACGCCCCAGGCTGGCTTGTTCACGTCCTCCTGTTCTTCCTGGTGCTTGGTTTTCTTGGGAGGAAGTCTGGGCTCAATGCGTGGCATGACGTCTTCGGTCTGTTGCTGTACCAAGTCAATGGTGGCTATGGGAACAGGACTAGAGGGCACGGGAATCCTTTCTGCCAACATTGTCTTGTCTGGAGAGAAAATCATGTTTAAATCATTTTTTGGAGTTTTCGTCATATTTAAACAAACAAAATAAGCAGACAATCCCATGAGCCCATGCTAGTGTACTTGGCAACATCAATAAATTGCTATGTATCAGGGGCCTCTTGGTGCAGGTACTGAGCAACAGATGTGATGTTCATCTTGCAGGATCTCTTTATAGGGATTAATAGACATTAACTTGTATTTGTTTATGAAATATATTTTTCATTAAACTTAGATATAACTTAATCTGTGGGCATGGGTTATAATGAATGTGGCCTTAGGCCCACTTACAGGACTGAGTTTTTAAAGATAAGCATCAAAACAGGAAATGCCAGAAATAGCTGTTTCTGTTGGCCTTTTACTGAAGGCATAGACCATTTAGGATCATGAGGAAAACAAATGTGAGAAAGACCAGTATTGGTCCTCTTTTCTGTATAGCTCGTTAGCATTAAAACCGGCCTTGGAGTTTTCTGTAATAAGCTAGTTTTTCCCTTTACGGAAGCATTTTAGGTACTTGAGGCAAACAAATGCCCCTCAAAGGATAGGACAAAGAAGATGAGCCTTGTTCTGGGACCCATGAGTTAAGCAAGAATATTTCCATTCTACTAGTTGGCTTTCTTCATTAAAAAAAAAAAAAGCTGATTCAACTTGTACATTATATTTGATATAACCTCCTTTGTATATAACAATTTTAATGAAGGCCATGCCTGGTTAAGGGAAAACTTCAAATTTAAATTTTAAGACACTTTTTTCAAATGAAGGCAAAAACATAGTAAGTAATACCACTCCCTATCCCTAGTAGTAAAATTACTGCATAGCTTTATATGTGCAAAATCCCTTTAGAATACCAGAGAAATTTAAAACCAGTACTTCCTATACTACTTTGTACTATAAAACAAAACAAAAACAAGAAAACCCCCAAGCTACTTAAAATGGCCAGTATTCCTTTCAACATAGGACACAGCTTCTCTCTAACAATGGTACACATCAATTCTTTTTCTCATACACCACTGAGAAAATCCAGCCAGGCAGGTCTGCTATGTATTTTGTGACCACCTCTGGGTTTCTCCATGGCTTCAACCTTTAGAACCATTCAGAAAGAATAGACAGGTTTACCTTCTTCCTCACCGGGCACTGCCAGCCACTGGATCAGGGCAAAAAGCAGGAGGATCACCAGGCAGGCCATGCCGATTCCTCGAAAGGTTGCGGCAGCCCCTGTGAAAACAGAGCACTGCATAGAGTAATTCCAGGAAATGCAGAGAGCCCTCATCTACAGCTGTCAATGTGCTGAAGTTCAGGGCAAAGGCAGCAGAGCTTAGGACAAACCAGAGAATGATGAATAGCCAGTGGCTTCATAGAGTGGAAAAACACAGGCCTGGTAGGTCCCAGGAGACCCAGATGCTGGTATTGGATTGGTCATTCATCAAATTTTAAAACTGTATTTATAAAGGATTATCTCTGAGTGCCTCTTACCATAAAACTCAGTGGTGCTCTCTTCTTTGAGCACCATTTACCTAACTATTAAAACAGCCCTACTAATCTGTAGTTGGGACAGCAGAGCTCAAGTAGTGCTATAAATTCAGATACCCTGGGCCCACCTTCCATAGATCACTGATCAGTCCAGATCCCTTGAGCAGGGTAATCTTATTTCCACCCCACGCCCTGTATTTCCGATAAGGGAGACCTGACAGGGCAGACAGATTGTGTTATCAAGAGATGTAGTGACATTACCAAAGCCAACAAATAGCTAGATTTTTCTGGAATAACAATGATGAATTTTCTTTCTTCTAGCATTAATATCAGCAAGGTTAGGGTACTTTGCTTCAATTCAAAAGCACATGCTGTCCATTCATTTGTTTGGCTCCTTTGAGGTATCTGTAGCATCTCATTAGGCTGTTTGTCACAGACGTGTGCACAGTTACAGGCTGGCTCTAATCATCTTAATGACTTAAGAACTCAGCTTTACAATTATGACTACCATGAAAGTAAGGAAGATAATATGAATACTGACTGGAGTTTTAACTTCTGGCAACCTTCAGTAATAATTTAAGTGTTTACTGAGGTGTTGCTAAAAAAAAAGTCATGTTTTCAACAACGAAGGAAAGGAAAAGGAGAAAGTCATTCTTACCAAAATAATTGACTAATACGCCTCCGATCATGGCACCACAACCTCTCCCCAAACCTAGGTGAAGGCCCTGCAGGATGCCCTGAGCAGACGTCCTCAGCTCAGGGGGAACTGCTGCACTGAGATAAGAAATGCACGCTGCCCAGATGGCCGCGTGTGTCACTCCTGGAGGGGAAGAAAAGTGGGATTGTCTGATCAGCATTGCCTAGGTTACTCTTTTGTGGAGAGTGAATTATTTATTTAATTACACACACACCCCTACCTAATAAAGACATTTTTCTGATTTATGGTAAAATATACATAACGTAAAATTTACCATCTTTAACCACTTTTAAGCATTAAAGTACATTCAAAGTGGTATGCAACCATCCATCTCCAGATTTTAACACTGCAAACTGAAGCTCTGCACCCATTGAACAATAACTGCCTCTAGGCCCTGGAGACCACTATTCTACTTTCTGTCTCTGAATCTGACTACTCTGGGTACCTCATATAAGTGGAATCATTTATCAGTGGAATCGCTATTTGTCTTTCTGTGTCTGGCTTATCACTTAGCATAATGTCTTCAGAGTTCATCCACGTTTGTAGTAGGTGTCAGAATTCCCCTCCTTTTTAATATTCCATTGCAGGTATATAACACACTTTGTTTACTCATCTGTTGATGGACATTTCAGTTGTTTCCACCTTTTGGCTACTGTGAATACTGCTGCAATGTTTATGGGTGTTCGATATCTGTTTGAGTCCCTGCTGTCAGTTCTTTGGTGTGTTATACCTAGAAGTGGAATTACTAAGTCATACAGTAATAATATGTTCAACGCTTGGAGGAACTACCTGTTTTCCACAGTAGCTGTACCATTTTACATTCCCGTCAGAAATGCGCAAGAGTTAGCTCCAATTTCTCCACATCCTCACTGGCACTTGTTATTTTCCGTGTTTTTTTTTTTATAATAGCATTCCTAATGGGTATGAAGTGGTATCTCATTGTGGTTTTGATCTGCATTCCCTACTGGCTAGTGAAGATAAACATTTTTTTTTTTTTAATGTGTTTACTGGCCATTTGTATATCTTCTTTGGAGAAATGTCTATTCAAGTCTTTTGCCCATTTTTTAAAATAACTTACTAAAAATTATTTATTTATTGATTTGAGAGAGAGAGAGAGAGAGCATGAGTGGGAGAGGGCCAGAGAGAGGGAGGGAGGGAAAATTCCAAGCAGGCTCCGCACTGTTAGAGCAGAGCCTGACGCAGGCTGGAACTCACAAGCCATGAGATCATGACTTGAGCCAGAACCAAGAGTTGGACGCTTAACTGATTGAGCCACCCAGGCACCCCAGCTTTTTTTTAAAATGTTTGTTTATTTACTTATGAGAGAGAGAGAGAGAGAGAGAACGAACGAACAAGTAGGGGAGGGGCAGAGAGAGAGAGAGAGAGGAAAACAAAGAATCCCAAGCAGGCTCCACAAGATCATGACATGAGCCGAAATCAAGAGTTGGATACTTAACCAACTGAGCCACCCAGGCGCCCTGGCCAATTTTTGAACTAGGTTGTGTGGGGAGTTTTGTTGTTGAGTTATCGAAGTTCTTGATATATTTTGGGTTTTAACTCCTTACCGGACACATGTTTTTACCTAAAATTATTTCCATTATGATTAGCACCAAGAATAACATTCTTAGTGGGGCGCCTGGGTGGCTCAGTCGGTTAAGCGGCCGACTTCGGCTCAGGTCGTGATCTCGCAGTCCGTGAGTTCGAGCCCCACATTGGGCTCTGTGCTGACAGCTCAGAGCCTGGAGCCTGTTTCAGATTCTGTGTCTCCCTCTCTCTGATCCTCCCCCGTTCATGCTCTGTCTCTCTCTGTCTCAAAAATAAATAAACATTGAAAAAAAATTTTTTAAAGAATAACATTCTTAGAGATACAGCTTTTTACATAATCTGAGATTATTTATTTGGCTATAGTTCTATAAATAAGGCTAATGATTCAAAGGATATAACAATTTTTATACCTTTTAATATATAGTTCCAATGGTTTTCTGAAAGAGCGTAGAGACCATTTACAATGCCTCAATACCAGTTTCATTATATTTTCACCATTTGTCGGAGGGAGGAAAGGATAAAGATAACAGGTGAAAAATAATTTGGGTCATTATTTTAAATGTACAGCAACTGTGCATTGTCTAAATTTAAATCTCTATTAGAACCCTGCTTTAAATTTAATAAAAAATAATAAATAAATAAATACATGTAATAAAAAGATACTGTCACAACAAGTTTTACTGAGAAGGGGTTAAGAAATCATCTGATTCTGCCTAGATTAAGTAATGAGCTTGCTCCCTGAAAAATAATCCTAGTTGGAGATACTGTCATCAGAAACTCATAACCTAGGTTTTGAAAAATGAAACTAGAAGATTAATATTCACTTAATATTTAATCTGACATTAGTCCGCTTCTGACAAAAACGGAATAATGGACTGGATTTGCCCTCCTTCTGAAACAACCAAAATTGGACACAATATATGAAATATAGTTCCCAAGACACTGGATATCAACAATAATGACTGATCTCTGATTGATGGGAAACAAATGAGGAGCCCCAGCTTACTGTCTGGTTAGAGTTTAAAAGCCCCAAGGCAGGGGTGCCTGGGTGGCTCACTCAGTGAAGCGTCGGGCTTTTGGTTTTGGCTCAGGTCATGGTCTCATGGTCATGAGTTAGAGCCCCACTTTGGGCTCCACGCTGGGCATGGAGCCTGCTGAGGATTCTCTCTCTCCCTCTCTCCCTGTCTTTGTGCCCCCCCCTTCCCTGCAACAAATAAATAAACTTAAAAAAAAAAATAGCTGCAAGGCATAGAGGGGGAGCCACTGAGTTGAGATGAAGCTAACAGTCTGGAGAGACCAAGGCAGCTAGAGTTCTAGGGCAGAGTACCAGAGAGGAGAGAGCTTTACAGAAACTAGAGGGATTGGCAGGTACCCTCAAGGTACTCGAATACCCTCAAGTAATTCAGCAGAGTGCTGCAGCAAAAACATAGGTACAAACTATCCACAGCCAGGGAAGAACCATCCAAAAGCACCGCAGACAACAGTACTCAGAACCCATACAGGGCCAGGAATAGTACCTATTTCAACCACACAGGGAAGTTCATGATTGGTAGAGTATTCGGAAGGGTCTTGTGTTAGTATTATGAAAGAATTAGAATTACTGGGAACAGTGCTCTGGTCCCACCTAAGTAATCTTCAAAAGCAAAGCCCAAAAGGATCATACTATTTCCAAGTAATTTATCTGTGTCCCAGAACAAAGCTCAAGAATATTTATAAGAAATACAAAAATATCTAGCACCCAAAAAAGTAAAATTCGCAATGTCTAGCATACAATTAAATTACCAGGGATGATCTGCACTTAAGTGGATTCCACTATTCAATAATGGAATAAACACTATTTTTGCTGGATATGTTAGATTATATGCCCTATAGTTAACTGAAACAATAGAAATAATTTTTATGAGGTTTATATATGTTTCAGTAATCATTTCAACCAGGTTACTTAGATGACTAGAAATAGTATGCATACTTAATTTCCACAGAAGTCAAATGAAATATTTGCTTTATCTGACTAAACAACTGCAGTACCTTAGATAATGCCAGCTTTCTCAGAACTGAGTAATTCCTGGATAGTCTTAATTATAAATGTTGACACAGTAGTACACAATGGAAATACTTTTAAATACTTCCCTTTATATTATTAAAGATCCTGCTAAACTCCATTTCTTCTCAGATACACGTTTTTCTTCATTAACAACACTAAGGAAAAACTCCTATATTCCAAGAAATAAAATGAATGTATTCAAAAAAATTTTTTTAATGTTTATTTTTGAGAGAGCGAGTGAGCACATGAGCAGGGAGGGGCAGAGAGTGAGGGAGACAAAGAATCCCAAATAGACTCCATGCCGTCAGCACAAAGCCCGATGTGGGCTCAAACTCATGAACCACAAAACCACAAGATCATGACCTGAGCTGAAACCAAGAGTTGGACACCTAACCAACTGAGCCTTCCAGGCATCCCAGATATATTCAAAATTAATTAGATTCAATGGTAAAATCCAACATAGAGGTGGAAATCATTTCTTAAAAATGAATCATCAAAGATCTGAAACCACATCAAATGACTGTAAATTAACTTTAATAGTGAAGCCAAATCTATCGTTTTGTCTGTGTCTGAGCAATCAACTGCAGGATTTACAAGTAGACAGAGATGGGCCTATGTATTTATGTGACCAAAACAATAGCAAATATATATTTGCTGTAATTCTAGATCAACTATAAGTCTAGCAGTAAATAGGGTTTCTTTCTTTTTCTTCAAAATTCTAAGTGTTTTCTAAAACACTGAGTCTTCTAAGATAATTAAAGCATCTTCCAGCAGGATGACTTAAGTCAGGATTCTTAAAGGTTCTAAACTATTAGAATTTAGGGGGTGGTATTAAGTGGCAGTTGTAAAAGATTCTCTATAGTTAGATTTCTAGAGTTTCTTTACTGCTTTTGAGGACTAATAAGATAATTGGGAACCACATTCCGTAAAGCAACTCAGGGCATTAACTGAAGGAAAATATAGTAAACCATAAGTAGAAATTTTTTCTTTGGAACCAAATGCAAAAGAATGAAAGCCATCCTGCCTGTATGCTCCAACATTTTCCAGGGAAGATATAAAACTAAAATTGGTTTCTCTGAGATACCTTATTTCAAAATATCATGTAAACAGAAGAATCCATACCACTTCCTAGAGAAGAAACTAGCAAAACTAAAAAATCCACAAGAGGGGACTGGGTTGGTAATAACACCTTTGTATATAAAAGACAATTATGGAGTTGTGATTCTTATTCTGAAATTAAATATGCAAACTTCTAGTAATCATATTAATTATCTGAAACTCTTGACAGTGTTTTTAACCACAGTTGTATTCTGGCCCTCTAATTTTAAAACAAGGAAAAAGCAATCTAGAAACTTAAAAACCCTCTGCCATTTTTCTTATTTGTAAGACAAAGAAAATCGTAGCAATTGTGCTACCTGAAACTTTCCTGTAAGATTTAGGAGGTAAAAGATAGAAGCCGAGAAAAGAAAATGCTTCCATCCACTTTACCTTTTAGTAGAGAACTATGAAAAAAGTAGTAGCTGATTATTCTCTATATGATGAAATAAATTATTCAGTGGCATGGGTAAAAGTGTTTTCACACTAGAGCTTTTATAAGTTTTTAAACCTTTTAGTATGAGATAACTAGGTTGATGGATTAGTCGAAGAATAAAAAGATGTTGCCCCCTGACTGGTAATAGTAACAAAGGTACTTGAAGTGACTCTCCTTGCAATTGACTCTCCTTCCTTGGCTACTTGTCAGAAAACTACTGATATTTGTGAATGGCAATTCAAACACCCAACTCACATAAGAGGTGCTTAATATATATGTTTGAGTGGCAATTCAATACCATATGTTAATTGGCAGTGAATGACTCTCAAAGACCACACAAGTCACTCAGTCTCTCAGTCTGAGTCTTAGTCTCTCAGTCAATTCCTTACCTTTACTAGCGTCCCACATGATTACTTACAAGGCCTAACAGAAACACAGACATAGCTTCACAGGACCTACATCCAAGACCTTAACTGTTTGGGAATACACTACATTTGAATAACCAAGAACCACTGGAAATAAGTATGACTCACATTAAATTTTTTTCATTAATGATATAGTAGTCTACCAGGAATTGTGCTGTGTTTTTTTTTTTTTTTAAGTTTATTTATTTTGAGAGAGAGAGAGAGCAAGAGCATGCGTGGGCAGAGAAAGAGGGAAAGAGAGAATCCCAAGTAGGCTCTGCACCATCAGCACAGAGCCCAGCGTGGGGCTCAAACCTACAAACCGTGAGTGAGATCATGACCTGAGCCAAAATCAAGAGTTGGACACCCAACCAACTGAGCCACCCAGGTGCTCCTGTGCTAAGTGTTTTATATAGATTATCTCATTTATTCTTCCCAGTAGTAAGTACTATTTTTATTCTCCCTTTTCTAAAAAAGGAAAGTAGGCACAGAGAGATTAAAGTGCCTAGTCCAAAGTCACATAGACAACAGGGTAGTAGAATAGGATTTGAACCGAAGGTATAGAAGTATAGTGCTTAAGTACTATATACCCTCATAACAACTATTGTAAGTATTATATAGTAAACATAACTATCTGTTTTGAGAAGTTTTTTGATAATATCAAACATGCCCCCAAAAATCTACTAATTAAAAAAAATGTATAATCTTACCACCTACTTCCCCTCCTTTTCCAAAGAGCTCAGATCATTGATATTATCAAGTTTTTTATATGTCTCAAATAACTCTTTACCTTATAATATTCAAGATTGGTATCTGATCCTGTAACATGAATTTCAAGATTGTTCAGTCTTGTCCCAGAAAAATGCTCTACTGCAATAAATGTATGCAGGTATTAGCAAGAAAAAAATCCTTTCTTCACCAGTAGACAGCTGCTCTTTGTAAAATGCTGCCTGGCTTTTACAAAGCCATCATAATGGCTGGGAGGGGTGAGAACTGACAATCAAAATACTGGAGAACTGGGATTTTTTCTTTTGTTTTTCTTGCTCTGCCACTGACTTATGCTCACTAAACAAAACATAAGTATCCCCAAAGCACTGGCACACTGAATCAGTTGTGACAGACCCTTTCCATTGATGGACCAAAGCATACATGTCAGTTACTTCAAGGTAGTTCTCAAATGCTGGGCTTAAAAAAAAAAAAGTTAAAAAAAGCTTCTGAAAGATCCATATAGTGAAAAGTAAGAGACTGCTCTTTCTAAAAACAACAACAACAAAACAAAAACCAAAAACCAAAATCTCCACTGGGCTGGCAATAAAAGGAGTCTGTATTGGTTAAGGTAATGATAGCTGTTGTAATGGATAAACCTTGGAATCTTAGTGGTTTCATACATTAGATGTTTTATTTTCTTGCTCATCTAAAGCCCAATGGGCATGGGTCAGGAAGAGTAACAGCTGTGCTCCATGTAGTTGTTAGGGATGTGGGCAACAGAGCTTCAGCCATCTTCAACACCTGGTTACCCTGGGTACATATATCCAGCTGGCAGAGTAGGGAGTGGAGGAAGGCACATCGAAAATTTTATGGTCTGGGTTTAGAAGTGAAACACATCATTCCTGCTCACAGCCACTGAACAGAATTAGCCAAATGGTCATACCTAACTGCAAGGGAGTCTGGGAAATAGAGTCCAACTATGTGTCCATGAAGAAAAGGATACATTTCATATCAGGTGAAAAAGGATACATTTCACGTCAGGTAAAAAGCAAGCCCAGTGTCTTTTCCAAAGTAAGGGCCACCAACAGCAATGGACCTTTTAAAAAGAGCACAGAACCCTACAGAGAGCAGTTGGCCTATCAGCAGCAGCTGCATGAACCATACGTGTGTTGCACAAAAGACACTTTAAATAAGACATACAATATTGTTAAAGATCAGCGCTCCCATATCCACCAACATATAGCACTACAAGAATCACCTTCATGCTATTCATTCAAATAGCACTTACTGAGCACCCAGACTATGTGCCAGAACCCCTGCTCTGCTTTGAAAATCTGATAATGTACACATTAAAACACCTCTTTAACCACCATGGAGTTTATAGTCTAATGGGTGAAAAGTGCCTGAATTTACCTGAAAGAAAAAGACATTGAATTCCTTGAGGAGAATAAACATATTCAGCACCTAGCACAGAGCTTGACACACAATGGCAGCTGAGCAAAAGAATGGTGAAATGAAATGAAGCAGGCAGTGGTCACATGTTACGGTATAAGGAAAAAGCATTTGGAGATAAAAGGTGCCCTGGGTAAGGTTGGAGAAAGATTCCAAATCCCATGTATGAGTAAAAATGAACAGAGGAGGGGCGCCTGGGTGGCCCAGTTGGTTGAGCGTCCAACTTTGGGTCAGGTCATGATCTCATGGTTCGTGAGTTTGAGCCCCGCGTCAGGCTCTCTGCTGTCACTGTGGAGCCCACTTTGGATCCTCCATCTCCCTCTCTCTCTGCCCCTCCCCTGCACATGTGTCCTCTCTTTCTCTCTCTCAAAAATAAATATTTTAAAAAAGAAATGAAGGTTCTGTAAGTCTGTATAAGCTTCACTTTACAAGTTAAAAAAAAAAAAAGACATGTGAGTTGCTTTTTTTAAAAAAAAAAAAAGGTCTATAACTGATATAACAATATTTTATGGGCCCTTGTGAATTTCACATGGAGGCACCATTGCCTCAGCATACCTTTAAAAAGGTTTTAGGAGGTTACCACAAAAACTGACTGTGTTTAATGTCAAAACTTGCCAACCAGTGTATGCTTCATGCTCAGTGATTCCCCATATCAAGCCACACATGAGAACTGGTGTTATATCAAAAACAGTAAAAATTTCACTTCCCAAAGAAAGCTTTAAGAACAGTGTGCAGTGACTAATCATTTATGGCCAGGCTTTAATGCATAATTGCAATTTAACCTCTTCAAGGAGAATCTTCTAAATTATATTTCCTTTGGTCCTGATTTTTATTTATTTATAATTTTTCATTTTACTTTTTTTTTTTAATGTTTATTTATTTTTGAGACAGAGAGAGACAGAGCATAAACGGGGGAGGGTCAGAGAGAGACGGAGACAACAGAATCGGAAGCAGGCTCCAGGCTCTGAGCCATCGGCCCAGAGCCCGACGCGGGGCTCGAACTCACGGACCACGAGATCGTGACCTGGGCTGAAGTCGGACGCTTAACCGACTGAGCCACCCAGGCGCCCCTCATTTTACTTTTGTTATATTATCTAACATCTATTGAAGGTAACTGTGTGCCGTGTAATATGCCAAATACTTCACATGTATCAGTTTATTTAATACTCATATCAGTTTGTTCCATAGCACAAGAGTCTAAGGCTTAGCATCTTGCCTCAAAACACATAGTTTATAGGTGAGAGCTGGAATACAAGACAGTCTAATTCAAGCCTAAGCACTTTATAGTTTCTATATATTATTGCATATTTTGGTAAGTTGTCTTAAATAATTTATAGAATGAGGTGGGAACATAAGTAAATGATTAAAAACATACTGATGTTTTTATAGATATGCAATGGAGACAGGATGGTATTCTAGGAAAAAAGTTATCATATTGAAGATTCAGCTTTTAAATTTAGTTTTCAATTTTTCTTTACATATTTATAAATTTTTGACATAGAACTTACTGTATTATTCAAGAACTTTAAAAATTAGAAAATACAATTACAGTACATTTTGCAGATTATAACATCAGGTGTATCTTCCTATGTGCGTGTTTCTTTGGAGAATTCAAAAAGTGTCAGCATGGTCTTTGAATTTAAGATGTAAACAATATATTTGAACAAGAATTTAGAACAACAGTCATAAGACTACTAGCTGGGCTTGAAAAAAGCATAGAACACACCAAAGAAGCCCTTGCTGCAGAGATCAAAGACCTAAAAAGTAGTCAAGATGAATTAAAAAATCAATAGCTGAGATGAAAATAAACTAGATACAGTGACAGCAAGGACTGAAGACAGAGGAGAGAATAGGTGAAATAGAAGATAAAACTGTGGCAAATAATGAAGTTGAAAAAAAGAGGGAAAGGAAATTACTAGATCACTAGGGGGCGAATGAGAGAACTAAGTGATTCCATGAAACAAAGCTATATCCATATCATAGGAGTCCCAGAAGCAGAAGAGCAAGAAAAAGGGGCTGAAGTTTTATTTGGATATAACTGAAAACTTCCCTAACCAAGCATCCAACTCCAAGAGGCACAAAGAACCCCCTTCAAAATCAATAAAAACATGTCAACACCATGACGTATCATAGTGAAATTGGCAAAATACAAAGACAAAGACAGAATTCTGAAAGCAGCCAGGGACAAAAGGTCCTTAACCTACAAGTGTAGACACATAAGGTTGGTAGCAGACCTGTCCACTGAAACTTGGCAGGCCAGAAGGGAGTGGCAAGAAATATTCAATGTGCTGAATAGGAAAAATATGAAGCCAAGAATCCTTTACCCAGCAAAGCTGTCATTCAGAATAGAAGAGATAAAGACTTTCCCAAACAAAACCTAAAGGAGTTTATAACCACTAAACCAGCCCTGCAAGAAATTCTAAGGGGGACTCTCTGAGTGGAAACCAGCAAAGACTACAAAGGACCAGAGAACATCACTAGAAACACGAAATCTACAGATAGCATAATGGCACTAAATTCATATCTTTCAATAATCACTCTGAATGTAAATGTACTAAATGCCCCAATCAAAAGACACAGGGTATCAGAAGGGATAAAAAAACAAGATTCATCTGTATGCTGCCTAAAAGAGGCTCATTTTAGTCCTGAGGACACCTGCAGATTGAAAGTGAGGGGATGGGGAAAAAAAAAAGTGGGATGGAGAACCATCCATCATGCCAACGGATGTCAAAAGAAAGCTGGAGTAGCCATGCTTATATCAGACAAACTAGATTTTAAAACAAAGACAGTAACAAGATATGAAGAAGGGCATTAAATCATAATAAGGGGTCTATCCAACAAGAAGATCTAACAATTGTAAATATTTATGCTCCCAACTTGAAACACCCAAATATGTCAATTAATCACAAACATAAACTCATTAATAATAATATTATTGTAGGAGACTTTTAATACTCCACTTACAACAATAGACAGATTCATCTAAGCAGAAAATCCAACAAGGAAACAACAGCTCTGAATGACACACCAGACCAGATGGGCTTAGCAGATATATTCAGAATATTTCATCCTAAAGCAGCAGAATACACATTATTCTAAAGTGCACATAGAACATTCTCCAGAATAGATCATATATTGGGTCGCAAATCAGCCCCCAACAGATACAAAAAGATAGAGATCATACCATGCATATTTTCAGATCACAATGCTACAAAACTTGAAATCAACCACAAGAAAAAATCTGAAAAGCCTTCAAATACCTGGAGGTTAAAGAACATCCTACTAAAGAATGAATGGGTTAACCAGAAAATTAAAGAAGAAATTAAAAAATACATGGAAGCAAATGAAAATGAAAACATGATAGTCCAAAGCCTTCGGGGTGCAGCATAGGCAGTCCTAAAAGGAAAGTACATTGCAATTCAGGCCTATCTTAAGAAGCAAAAAAAGTCCCAAATACACACTCTAGCCTTACATCTAAAGGAGCCAGAAAAGGAGCAGCAAATAAAGCCCAAAGCCAGCAGAAGAAGGGAAATAATAAAGATTAGAGCAGAAATAATAGAGAATCCAAAAGAGCAGAACAGACCAATGAAACTAAAAGCTGGTATTTTGAAAGAATAAACAAAATTGATAAGCCCCTAGCCAGACTTCTCAAAAAGAAAAGAGAGAGGACTCAAATGGATAAAATCATGAATAAAAGAAGAAAGATCACAACCAACACCACTGAAATACAAATTATAAGAGAATACTATGAAAAAACTATATGCCAACAAATTGGACAATCTGGAAGAAATGGACAAATTCCTAGATACTCACACACTACCAAAACTCAAACAGGAAGAAATAGAAAATTTGGACAGGCCCAAAACCAGCAAAGAAATTAAATCGGTTATCAAAAATCTCCCAACATCCCTCTCTAACCTTTTTTTTTTCTTCCCCTCCCCCATAGACTTGCGTTAAGTTTCTCAGGATCCACAGAAGAGTGAAAACATATGGTATCTGTCTTTCTCTATATGATGGGGGGTGGGAGGGAGGGGAGGGTGGGTAATGGGTATTGAGGAGGGCACCTTTTGGGATGAGCACTGGATGTTGTATGGAAACCAATTTGACAATAAATTTCATATTTAAAAAAGTGCAAAAAATAAAAATAAAAATCTCCCAACAAATAAGAGTCCTGAGCCAGATGGCTTCACAGGGTAATTCTACCAGACTTTTTTTTCTTTCAAAGTTTATTTATTTTGAGAAAGAGAGAGAGAGACAGCCAGTAGAGGAGGACCAGAGAGAGAAGGGGATAGAGGATCCACAGAGGTTCTGTGCTGACAGCAGAGAGCCTGATGTGGGGTTTGAACTCATGATGAGATCATGACCTAAGCCAAAGCTGGACACTTAACCAGCTGAGCCATCCAGTTACCCCTCCACCAGACATTTAAAGAAGAGTTAACACCTATTCTCCTTAAACTATTCCAAAAAAATAGGACTGGAAGAAAAGCTTCCAAACTCATTCTATGAAGCCAGCATTACCTTGATTCCAAAATAGACAAAGACCCCACTAAAAAGGAGAATTACAGTCAATACCCCTGATGAATCTGGCTGCAAAAATTCTCAACAAGATACTAGCAAATGGAATTGAACAGTATATTAAAAGAATTATTCACCATGATCAAGTGGGATTTATTCCTGGGCTTCAGGACTAGTTTAATATTCACAAATTAATCAACATGATACATCACATTAATAAAAGAAAGGATAAGAACCATATGATCCTTTCAATAGATACAGAAAAAGCATTTGACAAAATACAGCATCCATTCTTGATAAAAATCCTCAAGAGGATAGAAGGAACATACCTCAACATCATAAAAGCCATATATGAAAGGCCCACAGCTAATATCATCCTCAATGGAGAAAACCTGAGGGCTTTCCCCCTAAGATCAGGAACATGACACAGTTGTCCACTCTCACCACTGTTCAACATAGTACTGGAAGTCCTAGCCTCAACAATCAGACAACAGAAAGAAAGAAAAGGCATCCAAATTGGCAAGGAAGAAGTCAAACTTTACAGATGAAATGATACTCTACATGGAAAACCCAAAAGACTCCACCAAAAAACGGCTAGAGCTGATCCATGAATTCAGCAAAGTCGCAGGATATAGAATCAAAGTACAGAAATTGGTTGCATTTCTATACACCGATAATGAAGGAGGAGAAAGAGAAATCAAGGAATCAATGCTATTTACAATTGTACCAAAAACCACAAGATACCTAGGAATAAACCTAACCAAAGAGGTAAAAGATCTATATGCTGAAAACTACAGAAAGCTTATGAAAGAAACTGAAGACAACACAAAGAAATGCAGAAACATTCCATGCTCATGGATTGGAAGAACAAATATTGTTAAATGTCTATAGTACCCAAAGCAATCTATACATTCAATGTAGTCTTTATCAAAATAGCACCAGCATTCTTCACAGAGCTAGAACAAACAATCCTAAAATTTGTATGGAACCACAAAGGACCTCAAATAGCCAAAGTATTGTTGAAAAAGAAAACCAAAGCTAGAGGCATCACAATTTCAGACTTTAAACTGTATTACAGCTGTATTACAAAGCTGTAATCATTAAGACAGTATGGTACTGGCATATAAACAGACCCATAGATCAATGGAATAGAAGAGAGAACCCAGAAATGGACCCACAGATACATGGCCAACTAATCTTCAACAAAGCAGGAAAGAGTATCCAATGAAAAAAAGACAGTCTCTTCAGCTGGGAAAACTGGACGACAACATGCAGAAGAGTGAAACCGGACCACTTTCTTACACCATACACAAAAATAAATTCAAAATGCATGGAAGACCTAAATGTGAGACAGGAAACCATCAAAATCCCACAGAAGAAAACAAGCAACAACCTCTTTGACCTAGGCCACAGCAACTTCTTACTTGACATGTCTCCGAAGGGAGGTAAGGGAAATAAAAGTAAAAATGAACTGTTGAGACCTCATCAAGATAAAAAGCTTCTGCACAGTGAAGGAAACAATCAACAAATCAACAAAACTAAAAGGTAACTGACGTAATGGGAGAAGATGTTTCCAAATGACATATCAGATAAAGGGTTAGTATCCAAAAACTATAGAGAACTTACCAAACTCAACACCCAAAAATCAAATAATCCAATTAAAAAATGGGCAAAAGACATGAATAGACACTTTTCCAAAGAAGACATCCAGATGGCTAACAGACACAGGAGAAAATGCTCAACATCACTCACTGTCAGGGAAATACAAATCAAAACCACAATGAGATACCACCTCACACCTGTCAGAATAGCTAAAATCAACAACTCATCAAACAACAGATGTTGGCAAGGATGTAGGAAAAGGGGAACCCTTTTGCACTGCTGGTAGGAATGCAAACCTGTGCAGCCACTCTGGAAAACAGTGTGGAGATTCCTTAAACAATTAAAAATAGAACTACCCTATGACCCAGCAATTGCAGTACTAAGTATTTATCCAAAGGATACAGGTGTACTGCTTCAAAGGGGCACATGCACCCTAATGTTTATAGCAGCACTATCAACAATAGCCAAATTATGGAAAGAGTCAAATGTCCATGGACTAATGAATGGATAGAGAATATGTGGTATATCTATATCTATATCTATATCAATATAGATATATACGTACATACATACAGTGGACTATTACTCAGTGATGAAAAAGAATGAAATCTTGCCATTTGCAACAATGTGGATGGAACTAGAATGTATCATGCTAACCGAAGTAAGTCAGAAAGACAAATATGATTTCACTCATATGTGGAATTTAAGAAACAAGACTGATGAAGATAGAGGAAGGGAAGGAAAAACAAGATAAAAACAGAGAGGGAGGCAAACCATAAGAGACTCTTAAATACAGAGAACAAACTGAGAGTTTCTGGAGAGGAGGTGGGTGGTGGTGGGCTGAGTGGGTGATGGGCACTAAGGAGGGCACTTTTAGGGATTAGCACTGGGTGTCATACGTAAGAGATAAATCACTGGGTCCTACTTCTGAAACCAAGACTACACTGTATGTTAACTAATGAATTTAAATAAAAAAAATAAAGAATTAAAACTAAATCATGAAGTTAAACTAGTATTTGTAAAATAATTGGATAGCAATTAAGTACTAAACTATATAACACAGTCTATAAATCTAAGAACAATTCAGAAAAGGAAGAGCCAAGTATGGGATAAAATGCCCAGAACAGGATTCTTGAAGCAGAAGACATTTAAAGTGAATTTTAGGTGGACAAAATAATGCCTATTTCAAAGAAAAAGTTATGTAAGAGTTTTAGTAACTAAATAAACCATGGGAGTGACACAGAATAAAATTGCTCTACTGCAATTTATAAGACAATTCTGATTTAAAAAATGATTTTAACAGTTAACACCAGTGACTTTTATATGTTAGTTTATCAACTGAAAAGCTAAACCCAGAGCATTTTTTCTATCCTACATATTCATGTGGCAAGCGACTTGTGTTTCAAGGGTTAAGCCAGACAGACAATTTCCAATATTGATGCTAACAGACTAGAGCCATGTCTAGAATTGCTGCTGTCAGATAAGGACTGCACTATCCTTTCATAGTGTCTCCATGATCTTCCAGAACATAAGAGGAAGGAAAACACAGTTCTTATTTGGCTGAATTGGCATACTAAATAAGAGCAAAACTTCATAAATATCAGTTCAAGCCCTCCTACTGGTAAAAATGAAGAACACCTTTCATCAAAATCTTAACCCAGCTCCCACTGATAGAGCATCCTGCAGAGAAGGACCTGACACAGACCTCATTTGCACCTGTCAGTGCTTAAACCATTCAAGTACCTCGAAGGACCTCTTTTGTTACAGCAGCCCTACTACACTGGCCTTACTCGCCTTAAATGCATTTTATAGCAAGAATAATTTTGATCACATTCATCTCAAAGTTAGTAAGGATTCACAACCAGTACCTGCATAGGAAGGAGCATAAAATATCTGTTTTTGATCTTTATAACAAATAGATATGCTTGATCACAACCATGAATGTTTAAATGTTTCTTGTACAAAAGTAACAGAGAAAATTCCTATAGGTCTCTAAAAATGAGATCTTGAGAAATATACATAAACTCTCCTACTCCTTCCACTGTACCCAGCAATACTTTTAGGGACTTAGACCCACTGTCTCTTTTTAAAATAAATGGCAGGCTCCTTATGGGCAGGAAATATGTCTTCTGCTTCTCTATATGGTGCTGCCAATTGCTTACAGAACAACATGTTTGCTGCAGATTGTAGCTGAACTGCTAAAAGGATAAGCCTGCAAGAGAATACAAGAATACTGGCCACTAAATATAAAAGATCTTGGGAAAAGAAACATCCTCACAATTCCCACCATTATCCAACAGTCTTACCTGTTACATTCAGTCCCAAAGAGGGAGAGACGGGCAGTGGAAGATAGGGAATAAAGCACATCCCTTGTCTCCTCCTATTCTGTTGTCCACTAGGTGATACTAGTTCTCATGGTGTTCTGGGGATGAGGCAAGGGGTAACAGGATGAAGAGATAGACCTCACCTCTATTTTTTTTTAAAGAAGATTGTCTTATATGGCACTGGCTGGGAATGGAAGTGCTGACTATTCACTGTCAAGATGCTCTGCACCCCCACCCCTCACCCCCGGCCAAGACTAGGTCTCTGGTAATCATCAGTAACAATTCCAGTCAAGGAATGAAGGAGCATCTATTATGATAGTGGGCTTGTCCTATAATTAACTCAGTGTTTTTTCATCATTTTTTCTTGTCTTTCCTACATCCTAAGTAGAGCTGCCTTAAGCACAAAGACTTGAAAGCACTTGGACGACACCTGTAAAGGTGGAAGAATCCAGACTGGCAAAACAAACCTCTTCAGTCAGAAGTGCATTTCTGTGATGCCGGATTTATTCCACGTGGGTGATCCACTATTTTCTGTGGGGAGCGCATGGGTCTAACAAAGGCAAGGGATTTTGTTTCCATTGTACAACCAAAACACGCTCAGCACTCACTTCTGCTAGGGTATCAAACGGTCTCCTCCAGTCTTAGACACAAAGAACTCTTAGAAGTGGTCACAGAGCCCTCTGTGAGACAAAGTGACTCTAGGTATTTACAGATCCCCCTTTCACTTGCTTCAGATCAGGAACTAGATTTCTAAGAGCACAGGGGAAAATAAAATGAACGACAGAGGTATAAACTATAGCCTGCCATGGGAAGCAGAATTCCTGTTTGGATTCAAACATGGCCAGCTCCCTAAATCCTGGGATAACCACTCTGAGGTATCCATAGTATTATGTAAATATGTCCTGGGTTGGCAGCTTGGGATGATGATGATAAACCCATCAAGCTCTAGCCATGGCATACACTTAGTTTCCCTGAAGTTGCCATTCTGCTTTCCATGTCTTAGCTCTGGCACATGGCTCTGTGGCATTTTCTCTATGCCAGAGTGGATTCCTATGCACCCTTCAAACTCCAGCTCATAAGTGATTTCCTTGGGAAATCTTTAAATAATATCTTTATCATTCCACTCCCTGCTCCTTCCAAGGAGATTCTCTGTTACCTGGTACGTTTTTCTGATTCCACCTAACATGCTGTAGTAATTATGTGTTTACATATCCAGCTTCCAGAACAGATGGGGAGACCTTGGGGCCCTAGTTAATATATTATTTTTTATTACATTTTATTACCTTTATTACATTCCCAGCATGCTACCTGACTCTTGTAGTTATTTAATATACCTTTGATAAATTAATAGGAAAAAAGTTTTTTGATTCATAACAACATTTATTTTTTCCCTTTTATAAAATTCCTCTTTTGTTCCTTTAACCAGTTAATTAAAAAGCTTCTCTTCTGCTCTCTTTTCTTGAGTCACTTATGTCATTTAATTCATATCAAATTAAAAGGAGAAAGAAAAATATATGCATATATTATTACAATATGCTTTGTTTTCTACGGGCATACCAGTTAGCTTTTTAATGTAGAGTCTGCACACTGTGGCATACCAATTAATAAAGAGGCAAGAATCCTGCCTCATACAATAGGACTAAAAATGGGATATCAAAGAACTGTGTTGCATTTGCCATGTTATTACACAAGTCTTTCCTGCAGTCCATATTTAGTGCTTTGTTATTCTTAAATGACACAATGCTGAGGTATGTGCTCTGCCTCAAGACTTTCAGAGGAGCACCTGTGTGGCTAAGTTGGTTAAGCATCTGACTTCGGCTTAGCTCATGATCTCATGGTTCATGAGTTCGAGCCCCTTGTTGGGCTCTGTGCTGATAGCTCAGAGCCTGGAGCCTGCTTTGGATTCTGTGTCTCCCTCTCTCTCTCTGTACCCACACCCACCCCCTCTCAAAAATAAACATTAAAAAAAAAAAGACTCTTTCAGAGTTCTAATTATTATGAACAATAATTTCTTATAAGACCAAATTTCCATTTCCTATTACAAATAAAATCCCCTTTCATCAATTATACTATTGCGCCAGACCTGAGAAAAGCACCTTTAGATTATGTATATATTTTAATTTTATTATAATGTGAATATAAATTATGTTTCCTTTCAATAAAGATAGTTTTTTTTTTCAATGCCACAATGGGATTTGGTGTTTGCATTTTATACATTTTGTTTCATCTTACAGATCATGATGAGAAATTATGTTGATTGTGCTATATTTGTATCCTCAGTGTTGGAAAATAATAATGGCGGTCTCTAAAGCTAATGAAATTGTGTATAATCACATACTATCTAGTACAATTAATGATTTAGGAGCCTGGGATGTCCCAGAAGACCTCAACTCCAATTATCTTGTCCTGAACCTTTATTTTAATCATAATGCCAACCACCAAATGGCTCAGCCAAGCAGCTAACAAGGGTTTTCAATACACAGTCTAGATTATATGAGCGAATATGGCAATGAACTTTGTATAGAAATCCAAGTTTTCATTGCTCCTAAGGCATATGGCCAGAGCCTCCTAAAAATTTTTTTTCGAAGTTATATGTTGAAGGGAAACAGTCCAATGAAGCAAAGAGAAGAACTCACATTTCAGCAAAGCTTTTAAAAGTTCATGGGAAAATAATAGCTTGACTGTAAAGCTTTAGTTGTAAATCACTAGATGTGATCAAAGTAACTGAAGAAATAAAATAATTATGACAACCTTTTCCAGTATCTATAGTTAACCTACAAACACCAAAATACCAAAGCCTTTAAAAGATAAATCCTTTTATACTTAAAACTACCTTTGGATGTGCATGCGTAACAATTGTACATAACAGTTTATTCCAGAGTTCCTTTTTCTTTGTTTAATCACAAGGGTGTGGGACAAATCCAGCTTTGTTTGGCTCAACAAACACAGAACACTCAGAGTAACTGAAGAGCCAACTCCCCTGATGTCACCTCTTCCTTAACAACCATTTCAAAATCCTATAAAACAGTAGGACTGCCCTTCCTTCACAGAGTCACATGCTGAAGGCCACTCAACTTTGACACAGTCATAGCTCAGTCAGGTAGAAAAATAATTCTAATTCCAGCTGTTAACTTACCTTGAAGAACTTCCATGGGGAGAACAGTCCAGGCATTTTCCAGGTAGGAAATATAAATATAGCGAGCCGTATTGCAAGCCAGGCCAATGTACAGAACCCTAAAAAAAAGGGGGGTTGGGGAGAAGAAGATGAGGCCCTGGAATGAGGCATAAAGCATGCAAATATTACCTACGTCTTCCCCTGCCCAAACCATCCATCATCCAGCAGTGTTCAAACTTAGGAGTGGGCAAGCTAAAAGACAATTCAAGTTAACCAGGAACTCTTAGGAGAAAGAAGGCTGCTTCTAACGTATCTGCCGTCAGCCTTTTCAAAAACACTTGTTAATATAAAAGTGACCATCACCCTTCCTGAAACTTAATTAGAAGCAGAGCTGATGCTTTTTTAAGATAGCCTGGGCACACTGCCATGTCTAATGACATTACTGGCTTCCTTCCAGGTGGCTGTAGGGTAAACATGCTGGGATTATAGCTACTTCACTCTGATGGGGGAAGGACAAGATAAAAATGAGAACATGAATATGAACTTGGTCTCACATGCAGTATCGAAGACACCAAGTTTTATAAGGAGACTCTCAAGGTCATCGAAAACTATCATCGGATGATGAATAATAAACAATTTGGAGATCAAATACTTTTTCCTGTCAGTTCAATTGACACATCTTCATTATTTACAAATAACTCCATGATATCATATGCTTACCAAACTAATAAATATATATCAACATCACTTTCCCCCCTCATAAGTACCACCACCAAAATTGTGAGAAAAACAAAATAAATAAAGGCCTTAAGTGGTACGTTACATTCTCTGTCTTTCTGAACTGGATGAGCTGGTTTGGAAGTAAATGGTGGTTGTTTCTTTGTATAAAACACAGCCTGATGGTAGAGATTTCTCTCTTTTTTTTATTTAATATTTTTTTTGAAGTTTAGTTATTGATTTTGAGAGAGAGAACAAGTGAGCACACACAAGTGGAGGAGGGGCAGAGACAGAGGGAGAAAGAGAGAATCCCAAGCAGACTCTGTGCTGTTAGTACAGAGCACCATGTGGGGCTTGATCTCACAAACCATGAGATCATGACCTGAGCTGAAATCAAGAGTCAGATTCTTAACTGACTGAGCCACCCAGGCACCCCTAGGGATTTCTCTTTCTAACTTGTTTTCCATTTTCTTTAATTTTCTAATCTTAATGCTTTTTTTTTCTTAATTCAAGTGAATGAAAATTCAAAGGTAAAAGAAATAAGCCGATATAACAGTCAGTGGTATTTTCCTCATCTTGCTCAACTATATTTTTATATTAAAATCATCAAATAAACATTGTTCTCTTTTCCCAACACTGGATCAAGGAAAGGAAATGCTTTGAGGCATCTAGCTGATATTAACCACAAATAGGGAACAGAAGGATGGGAAGAAAGACAAAAATGGTTGAGGGGCAGGGATGGGATAGGAAATAGATATTAAAAGAGATTTAGGAGATCTTCAGTGTTGAAAAGGTCTGGGTTATCATATTCTGTGGACATTATGTTCTTTGTACTTTAATGTTTTGAGGAAAAAAGCATATGTTTAGATCCTGTTTGATAAAAATTTCCTGAAGAAACTTGCTATACAGATCCATCAACAAGGGTCCTTCTGCTGGGAAACAACAACAAAAAGCCCACAGGAAATTAAAATGCAAAATACATCACACAAACATACAAATGACACAACCCATGTCTCCTTTTTAAGTTCTAATCTAACTCTGTTGATAACCTTGACATAGCCTCAGGGGTCAGTAAACATTTTCTATAAAGGGCCATACATAAATAGTTTAGGCTTTGTAGGTCTGTTGCCACTACTCAACCTTGCCACTGTAGTGTGAAAGCAGCATAGACAATATGTCCATGAGGGAGCATGGATGGCTGTATTCCAGTAAGATTTGAATTATGAACAGTGAAATTTAAATTTCATAGACAGCTGACCTCTAAACAATGCAGGGATTAGAGGTGCCAACCCCCTGCATAGTAGGAAATCCACATATAACTTTTGATTCCCCTAAAACTTAACTACCAATAGCCTACTATTGACTGGAAGCCTTACCAATAACATAAACAGTCAATTAATGTATTTTATATGTTATATGTATTATATACTATATTCTAATAATAAGATAAAGGAAATGTTACTAAGGAAAACATAAGGAAAATACATTTGCAGTACCATACTATATTTATTGAAAAATTCTGTGTATAAGAGGACCTGTACAGTTCAAACCCATGTTGTTCAAAGGTCAACTGTAGTTTTTATGCATCACAAAATATTATTCTTCTTTGACTTTTTTCAACCACTTAAAAATACAGAAACCACCTTTAGTTCTGGGCCATACAGAAACAGGCAGCAGGCCAGATTTGGCCCAAGGGCTGAAGCCTGCTAAGCCCTGATCTAGCTCATTAGTTCTTGGCTATACATCAGATTTACTCAGGTAACTATTAAAAACGACAGATGTCAAGGCCCATGCTAGTCTCAATAAAGATCTCTCTGGCTGGAACCCACGCACTGTGCTTTAGAAACCTCCCCAGTTTATTCAGATACTAAGCCAGGGTAAAGAACCACTGGTCTAGGTCATGCCACACAGCTTCCCAGTGATATGTCAGTTTAAATATCCCTTTCACGTATTAAAGAGATTCTTAGGTTGCTGAAATACTTTTCAGTGACTATTCAATAAATACATATCTAATTCTTTTCCCTTTTCATGGGTCAAAATGCTGCCTTTCTGCTCACAATTCACAATTTTACTCTTGCTGATTTCTTGAAGCACTGGCTACCCCAGAATGGTTGATGAGGACGAAATGATAGTGTTCGTCTCTCTTTTGGAATTCTGGAATAAAAGTACTGTCAGAAAACAAGAGGGTACTTGGATGCTTTTCTTTAAAATAATTACTACTACTACTAATAATAACAACAATAATAATAATGCTACAATTTATTGAGTGCTTCTTTTGGGTGATTCACTGTGTTGTAATTATAACAAGCCTGCAGAGTAGATGTTATTATCCCTGCTGAAGTCAGACGCTCAACTTTAAGATTAATAACAGGCAGGGGCACCTGGGTGGCTCAGTCGGTTACATGTCCAACTTTGGCTCAGGTCGTGATCCCACGGTTTGTGGGTTCGAGCCCCGCATCGGGCTCTGTGCTGACAGCTTGGAGCCTGAAGCCTGCTTTGGATTCTGTAGCTCCCTCTCTCTCTGCCCCTCCCCCGCTTCTCAAAAATAAATACACATTAAAAAAATTTTTAAACTGACATTTCATTCACTGTTATGGGCTGAATTGTGTCCCCTGAATTTCATATGTTGAAGTCCCAGGTCCTAACCCTCAGTACCTTGGAGTGTGACTATATAAGGAGATAGGGCCTTTAAATACGTATACATATCATTAAATACATATCATTAAATACGACATTTAAATGATGTCGCATGGGTGGGTCCTAATCCAGTATGACTGGTGTCCTGATAAGAAGAGAACAGAACAGGTCAGAGACAGGCTCAGAGAGAAGGCTGGGATGAAGACAGTGGAGAGTTCCTCGGAAGAAATAAAACCTGCTGACATCTTGATCTTGGACTTTTAGCTTCCAGAACTGTTCAGGAAATAAATTTCTAGTTGTTTAAGCCATCCAATCTGTGGTGCTTTATTGTGGCAGCCCTAGCAAATGAATTCATGCACACCTATGAAATTAAGGATTTGGAATAAAAAGAAATTAAAAATGTTTTACTAGATCATCTTCTGGACGGTCAAATTCTTTATACTGAATATAAAGCACATGTTCAGAGTCCTAGAATATTCCTGAGCACTATGAGGTCTGGAAGTACAGAAGAATAGGGTGAAAAATGCTTCTCACTGAGATACAGATACCTAATGAGCATCTATAATGAAGAAGCTCAGAGACAACCTCATCGCTTTCCTATTTCACAACAGGAAGTCAGTAAATATAAAATTAGGCAAGAAATAAAGGCAATTTTAGAATAGGTGGTTGATATAAGTGAACTTCTCTATAAAGAGGATGAACACGATTGGTAGGAAGCAAATGCTTTAGCAGAAAACAACTACACCATGGAAAACCCAAATCACTTGTCAAACGTGTGACAAGTGTCACCTTGACAAAGTGCCCCTGCTCCTTGATTCTGTATTTGAGCAAAATATAACAGGAGAAAAAAAGTGTTTATGACATTATAATTTCTTATACAACCACAATTCACAGTATTGGAAGGACAAATTGGTGGTTATTTTATAATAAAACTAGTACTTTTTTGGGCTCCTGGGTGTCTCAGTTGGTTAAGCATTCAACTCGGCTTCAGCTAGGATCATGATTTCACAGTTTGTGGGTTCAAGTCCCACATTGGGCTCTGCACTGACAGTGTGGAGTCTGCTTGGGATTCTCTCTCTCTCTCTCTCTCTCTCTCTCTCTCTCTCTCTGCCCCTCCCGTTCTCTGTCTCTCAAAGTAATTAAAATAAACTTTTAAAAAATTACGAAAACAATATGATATCCTAGCTACTATTCAATATTATTGCTATCTTTTGAATTTGTTGTGAGATTGAATGTAAGTAAACCATATAGACACAAATAGTTAAGAAAAGGACATAAAATAATCAGCATCACCATTATTGTATTCTTCCTGGACAAAGGAAATGGCAGTCTCTCTCTAGAGACTTCAGGAAAGTGCTTATTTACTTCAAGGACCACTTGGATCATCAGAAAATGTATGTGACACAATGGGAACCTTTGAAACAAAGCAGCTGATAGAAACAAGATTCTATTATAAAACATGTTTCTCTGCAGCCTATCTGGTACAATGTTCTGCTTAGCTCTCTGTCCTCCAGCCACACAAATGCCAAATGGACCCATTGGGCTACTGTCCCAACCTATCCCTCAGTATGACCTGATGTCCTACCCTTCCTTCCGATCTCACTAATTCCTTTATATGTGATCACAGCTGTTATCATGTGCCTCTCCTCATAATCCTTATCTCAGTTGTACCTGTGTGTCAACAACCTGGCTGTATGCTTCATGCGGGGTGAGATCAATTTCATGTAATATTGGCTAGGTTTTATCCCCAGTGCTTGGCACACAGTAGGCACTCAATAAATATTCAATAACTAGAGGGAAAATATAAATACTTTAAATAGAACATCACTCAACAAATATTTACTGAACACACTGTGCTAAGTGCCAGGGATATGGTGATGAACAAGATATGAACTATGAAATATATTATGCTTATAATTTTATGTGTGTGTGTATATAAGAGACAGGTATGTGAAAGAATTATTTGATTTATAAAAAAAAACCTGGAACTAGGATGATTAAAAAAATGGATGTCCATATTTGTCACCATTTGTGATTAATGTTAATAGGCTATGGTTGAAGATAATAAGTCATTTCTGTGAACAAGCAATAGTTCAATGAACAGCTGTCTGTTGTTTGCTTATCTGAGGGCCTCCTGAAGCATCATGCAGTGAATCTTCAACACATGTGCACTAGCAGATAACAGGGTTCTTGGGTACCCACAGGCCCATCTCACTAGAGGACTAAGAGTTAGCATACATGCCACAAAGCTCAAAGAATCAGTGGCGCTCCCATACCAAACACAGCACAGCCAAGGGGATCATCACTAGAGACACCAAGTCACCAAGCGCCTATCACTAAACAGGCTACTAAACAGGCTGGCTACGGACCCATCCTTGTAGAACAGAGCATAAGAACCATATTGTATGTCCGAAGAGTGATTGAAGGAAAAAGACTATTCATTTACCTATGGTTTGCACAGCTACCAATACTTCCTTTTTTTTTCTGCTAGAAAAAGTGAAGTCTGAGCCTCTGTTGGTGTTAAGTCATTCTTTATTTAGCTGCCTTCAAATATTTCCTCTCTCAGTGATTGATAAGCTAAGAGTATAATTATGGCAATCATCAGCTGGCTCACTGTGCTGGTTCCTGGCCATATTTACTCCTCTCTATTGTCCCTTTAGTTTATCTGTCTACTTTTCCTTAAGGTTGTGTGTATCTTAGGTAGAAAAATAAGGATGTTCAAAACAAAACAGAACCTTAATTAATGGAACCCAACTACTTGGAAGACACAATATGCTGTTTTGTTCTAGTTTCCATTTGGGTAAAAGTTAGATGACCACACACACACACACACACACACACACACACACACACACACACACACACACACACACATATACACACACATGCACACACCCCATATAAGTTTTTGTTTAAAAATTTTCCATGAGATGACCTGAGGTATATATAAAATACAAATTCTATCATTTCCAAACAAGAATCATTGACATTTAGTATAGCAATTAATTTGAAAAAGGCCTCAAGAGTTTTAGTTGACCCTAAGCTAAATTTGAGGGAGTTAAACAAGTTCATCAAAATTCAGGCTGAAGGAGTATCATGACCAAACCAAAAGGAGATAATAGTCTCACTGTTCTTGACTTTGGCCAAACCACAGGAGGAAGTGGGAACAATTAAAGAGATCACTGGCAAAAAAGAAAGTAGCCAGAATAAGGAGGGGAAAGAATAGTGGGCAGTCTGGGATAAGATGCCCTGTGGAAAATCCATGAGAGAACTGGAGAGACAAAGCTGTATGAGGGACATTCATAAAGGCCTTTTCTGCTGAGGAGGGAAGGGACTATGTTAACCCTAAGTCAGACCTGTGAGCAGTCAGTACAATAGAAATTGTTTTAGCTGCTAAGCAGAAACTAAGAAAATAAAGCATTCTCTCTTTTCAGCTGGATCTGATCCTGGACCGGCCCGGGACTTCAGCATAGGCATAGGAAGCCTACCCAGTAGAAGGCAGAGCTGGTAGACGAAGAAACCCAGGTTCTGACTGCATCATATGAGCTCCGATTAAAGCTACCCCTACAGGTATCTGCTAGACTTTGCAGTTGGACAATACATTCCTTGTTTTCCTTAAGCCCCTTTGAGTAAGGTTTTCTGCTTCCTCAAGTGAAAGAGTCCTAAGTGAGACAAGATCTTAGCTACCTTGTGAGGTAGCAAGTTCCACATCACTAGAAGTGGCCAAAGACTAACCATCTGCTGAGGAGTAGGGGGAAAGAAATCTAAACTGGGCTCAAGCTAAGCCTATGTGATGGTATTAGTTTGCTAGCTCTACCATAACGAATACCTCAGACTGGGTGACTTAAACAGCAGAATTGATTTTCTCACAATTCTGGAGGCTAGAAATCTAAGATCAAGGTATCAGCAGTATTAGTTTCTTCTAAGGCCTCTCTCCTTGGCTTGTAGATGGCTGTCTTCTCCTTGTGTCTTCACATGGTCTTTCTTCAATGTGTGCCTGTGTCCCAATCTCCTTTTCTCATAAGGACACCCATTATGTTAGACACTGGTCTACGCTAACGACTTCATTTCAACTACCCTTTAAATTTTTTTAAATGTTTATTTTTGAGAAAGAGAGAGATAGCCCAAGTGTGGGAAGGCAGAGAGTGAGGGGGACAGAGGATCCGAAGCAGGCCCCACGCTGACAGCAGAGAGCCCAACATGGGGCTCAAACCCACAAACCACATGATCATAACCCAAGTCAAAGTCAGACGCTTAACTGACTGAGCCACCCAGGTGCCCCTCAACTTAACTACCTCTTTTTTTTTTTTTAATTTTTTTTTTTTCAACGTTTATTTATTTTTGGGACAGAGAGAGACAGAGCATGAACGGGGGAGGGGCAGAGAGAGAGGGAGACACAGAATCGGAAACAGGCTCCAGGCTCTGAGCCATCAGCCCAGAGCCCGACGCGGGGCTCGAACTCATGGACCGCGAGATCGTGACCTGGCTGAAGTCGGACGCTTAACCGACTGCGCCACCCAGGCGCCCCTTAACTACCTCTTTAAAGACCCTGTCTCCAAATGCAGTCACATTCTGAGGTATTAGAGGTTAGGAGTTCAGTACATGAATTTGGGGGAGGGGACACAATTCAGGCCACAAAAATGATCTCCAAGGTTACTTAGAATTCCAACAAAATTTAGTAAAGAATGCCGTGTTTTACTCAAGAGCTATTTATTCCGTGGATCAGAAATAAAATGTATGATGCCAGTGGTAGCTGCCCTGGGCTTCTGAAGTCAGCATGAGGCTGCACCCTTAGAAAAGAATTGTTAGCAGTTTGTACAACCCACTCCAACTGTATTTATTCATTTATGTTATCTAGGGGACTGCTATTTACTTTTCCAGTGGTTGATGTAGAGTGAAAGGCTTTGACAAACAGTGCTAATTAATACGTTTTTACAACAGGCAGCATGGTGGGGCCTAGGCTGCACCTTGTCTGAAGTGATGTCATCCAGGGCACAGACATACTGGCAGTAGACTTTTCTCAGGAATGGTCATAACTGCCTTCACTAGCATTAAACAAAATGCAAATAAAATAAAATGCAAACATCTCAGCAAGAGCAGCCAAGTCTTTTACAAATTCTGAGCCAGTACATGGATAAATGTCCAAGTTTTATAGTTCTAACTTCCATTCAAATCTACTGGCCTTCCAGAAAGAAAATCCTCTATACAGATCCACTATCATAAATCACATTTCCCATCTCTGACCAGACAGTCTGTTGTCATGGCATCGCCTGGATGAATTTGCATGAATGGCTGTGTGCACATTTCTGATTTCTCAGCAAAACCCATTCAGAATCTGAGTCTTTGCAGGGATGGGCAGGGAGCAGTGAGGTCTGATGTGTGGTTTTTCACATACTAAAACCAACCACAGTAGAAAGTTAGATCATTAGAGTCAGAACTCAAAGAAGCCACAGCCATTAAGTCCAACCGTCTTATAAAGACAAGGAAATAGAGGTCCAGACAGGCAGAATGGGGGCCTCAAAATCCATTAGCCAGTGAAAGTCAAGGTCCCTGCTCCCTTGCCCTTTGGCTCTTTTGGTAGATAACAACAATGTGCTGTGTTCCTACTCCAGGGTCCCTACATGAAGTCAGACCTAGACAAGGGCCTGAAGAAACGCCTGTGGATTGGACCAGTAGCGACAGGGCCTAGTGACGCTAGTGTGGTTATGCCTATGGTAACAGCTATGCGTTTGGATCAAGGAAGTTGGATACATGTTTGAGTTGACTTTAGAAGACAGTTAACATTTTAAACTTTGATGAATCATTAAGAGGAATGGCATAAGAGGAAAGTAGTAAAGCAAATGCCAGTCAACAGCTGCCCAATATCCTGGATCAAAAAAGAAAAGTTAAGAGGAAAATTTTGTTATGAGATAAAATGGGTCAAAAACCTATTTCTCCTGAGGTAGCCCCAGAAAGTTCAGGTGTCAATGCTAAGACAGGACACAAGGTGAGCCAGGATTTCTGTCCCCAAGCAGACAGACTTTGAAACCAAATAATCAGAAATTGACTATCTGGCTTGGGCTGGATAAGGAACAGAAATTAGGGAGGGGCACCCCCCCACACACACACACCCCTAACAGGATTGTAAGGAGAGAGCAAAGACAGGGGCTAAGAGTCTCCATCTTGTGTAGGTCCAACCACCGACTCAGGCTGTGTTCATCAACACTTCAGGTCTCTAGACCCGCCTGGGAGGTCTCTGAGATGGACTTAGCCCACCAGGGGGTTGAAAGTTGCCCGGATCTTTTCCTTTCCTTGATCCCTAAAGTAGCTCCACAGAACCCACTGTGAAGAGTCAACTACTCTACCTACCAACACTGAATTTGAGCTATCTCCCTCTTTCTCTCTTTCTTTAACTTTCACTAGCTTTCAGACTTAATTCAATGTAATCCCAACTCACAATGCTAAACACTTTCCCTGAAGTGAAAATTAGGTTATGGGTTTTTCAAGAAAGAACAAAAAAAAATACAATTTCAGTAAACTCCTGCCCCAAACTTGTCAATTAATACATTTTTATGACTAGAAATTTTGTTGCATTCTTTTTCAAAATAGGAAACTGTAACTGAATATTAGATTCTGTCCAAACCCACTCGTCTTCCCCCTTTTTTGTGACATTAAGGAAAAAAGACCATCAACCTCAGTGGCCTTGAGACCTCTGCTTACTGCAGGCCCCTCACCATGCCTAACCCTTCATACTAGTATTTCTATAATGTTCTCCAATTCTTTAGCATTTTTCCCACTTACTATCTCATTTGTTCCTGCCAATAATCTTCTGAAATAGGAAGGGCAAGAGTTCTCATGAATCCTATTTTGCAGCTGAAGAAATCAAGGCCCTGAAAGGTGAACCAAGTTGCCAGAGTCACAAAACTAAACAAATCGCAGAACCAAGACTCAACTTGAGGTCTTCTGCTGTCAAATCCTACACCCTTCCCATAGTCAGCAGACCTCCTCCACCCTGACCATGAGGATTGGAGGCAAACAGAGAAATTGAAAGGGTACTCTTTGGGGCGCTTGGGTGGCTCAGTCGGTTAAGCGGCCGACTTCGGCTCAGGTCATGATCTCGCAGTCCGTGAGTTCGAGACCCACGTCGGGCTCTGTGCTGACAGCTCAGAGCCTGGAGCCTGTTTCAGATTCTGTGTCTCCCTCTCTCTGACCCTCCCCCATTCATGCTCTGTCTCTCTCTGTCTCAAAAATAAATAAACGTTAAAAAAAAAATTAAAAAAAAAAAAAGAAAGGGTACTCTTTTACACACACACACACACACACACACACACACACACACACCAATGACCATTCTACCTTAAAAATCTTGTTTCACAAAAATTTGCTGTGATATTCTACTTGCATTTGAAACATACTAGATTTCTAACAAAACTTGTTGATAGAACTAAGAATAACTTAATAGTAATAACTTAGTAGTAACAAAAGAGTATTCATAATTAAGAGTAACTTGGTTAAGAGTAATCAAGTAATAATGAAACTAGTCTTCATCTACTTTGATGGCTGCCAACATTATTATCTGATTCACTGAAAAGAGTATGGGATCTACCAGCCAGAGAACTGGGCTGAGTCCCCACCCCACCATTCAGAAGGGCAGACCTTGGGCAATCATAGCAAATCTGTTCCTTCTTAGTCATGCATGGTGGATCTGCCCATCCAACCAATGTAAATGACACCAGGAATGGAGTACACATGCAGAAAAAGAAGTTTACCACTGCTTGACTCACTCTCACAGTCATCCCAATGTTAAGCTACACATCACTCCTACTCCAGTATCCTCTGACTCTTAGAATCTTTGGGAATCCCAGCCCTCTCTATCCTTCTCAGGCTCTCCTTGCTCTGTTAGGACATAGGTCTTAGTCACCTCAGGCTATCATAACAAAATACTACAGAATGGGTGGCTTAAACAAGAGAAATCTATTTTCTAACAGTCCTGGAACATGGAAATCTGAGAACAGGGTGCCAGCACTGTTGGATTCTGCTGAAAACCCTCTTCCTGACTTGCAGATGGCCACCTTCTCACTGTGTCCTGCCATGGTGGAGAGAAAGAGCCAGAGCAAGCTCTCTAGTGTCTCTTCTTATAAGGGTCCTAATCCCATCATGAAGGCCCCACCCTCATGATTCCATATAACCTTAGTCACCTCCCAAAGGCCCCATCTCCAAATACCATCACGCTCGGGGTTAGGGCTTCAACACATGGATTTCAGGGTGGACACAATTCAGTCCATAACAACAGGCTTCTCTGTTCTTAATACCCATGTTCTCTGACACAATTAGGAACCTACCCTGGGGCTCCATGAACCCTGGCTGCAGGTTCTCAGGTGCTCCACCCCAGGCCCCCAGGGAGTCAACATGTCTTTTCCACCAATGGAGGTTATCCGGCTCTCATCAAGCCACTGTAAAATGAATATAACAAAACTTAACTGTTTTGTCAAGTGGCTATAACAATAAAAATATTTATGAAAACTGTATAAATTGTAAAGCCTACAATATTATTTCCATTTATTTTTATTGGTGATCTAGAAATTAGAAATGGAAATAATGATTTTCTAATGTAGTCTAATTAGGAAACTGAGAATAAAATGGTTCCCTCTAAAAGATACAAGAATCTGTGGAATATATTCCAGTTATCAGTGGCATTCCTCAGTTAAGGCAATAAAAAATAATTTTACCTTCAGGCATGTGTATTAAAAAATAGTAATTGATTTGTTTGCTGGTCTTGGGTTTGCTTTCTTAGTTTAAATTGCACTTATCAAGTAAGCCCTAAGCACAAAAAATCACACCTAAGCCATTAGGCTATTTGGGGCATCATATTCCCTCCAGTACTATGTTTCTCCAGTCCCATGGAAATGCAGGGGCCACCATTCCTAAGGGTGAATAGTGGCTCACTCTAGGATGAAGGCCTTGAGTTATGAGTGAATAACACCAAGAGAACATTAGAGAAATAATCATCAAGACTTCAGGTTCTGACTTTAGGATATAATTTTCATCCCCATCTTAGAAGCACTGAGTTTGCCTCTTTTCAATAGTCCTGCTCTATGGTTGGCACTGCTTCCAGAAGTAACACTGATAGTAACACGTTCCTTATTTGGGGTAAATGGTTTCCCAAAATGGATCTACTAGCTGAAGGGAAGTAGAGAAGGAAGATGGTTACAGAAAACTGAAATCATGGGATGGAGCTAGTTGTCCTACTTACATGCCAGTCAGTGTTCCCCCAAACACCTCTCTCCAGCCTCCTCCTCTCTTCCAAGATCTAGACTTACAAATACAACAGTGGGCATCTCCACTGTCTCAGAGGCTTCACACAAGGTCCATACTCCAGTATCCTCTCCCCGCCTCCCTGGGTTCCCTTCCTTGGCGGGTGGCACCACCACCTATGTGGTATCTAGCTCACAAAATAACTTCTCCCTTGCTCCAGCTACAGTAAATCCTGCCCAAAAGAACTTTCAGTTTTATTTGCTTTATTCTTTTCCCATTCCCAATGTCTTAGGTGCCTAAGTTAACATTTCTGTAGCACCCAACACTTTTGTTTGTTATATGGTCTTCCACACTATGTGAACCCCCATGATAGAGGTGCTGTGTCTATCTTGTTCAACATTGTATCCTAGAACAGGATCTGGTCTTTAATAAAGCTTTCTTTTAAAAAAACATTGAGTGAACATAATATTTAATTGTGAATTAACTCTATATGATACACAGCCATCATGAGAAACATTAGTTTTTTCCACTTATATTCAGTGTGAGTTTTATATGACTCTCATCCTCACACTACTGAAAGGCAGCTAATCTGGAGAAATGTGAATTTCATCGGGGGTAAAAGGAATAATTTGAGAGAATGGGCATTTTAGAGGAATGGAGGTCTTACCAGGAAGATAAAGGAAGGTACTTGAAACAGGTGAAAAAATTGTACTGACACTGGTCATCCACAACAGAAAAGAAGAAGACTGAGAGGTAAGACTGGGTTGCATAAAGGGGCAATACTTGCCACTCTAAGTCTGTGCCCATGAATCTATAAAGTAGCTGAGATCATGAGCTTTGGGATCTGAATGGCTTGGGTTTGAATCTTACCTCTGCTGTTTACTAACTGTGTCACCACGGGCAACTTATTTAACTACTCTGAACCTTTCTTCTTTGAAATAGACATACCAATGCTTAACTCACAAGGCCACTAAAAGAGTTAAATGAGGGTGTGGCATAGAGTATTTAGCACATGCCTTCGTAAGCACTTTTCCATAATAAGCACTCAAATGGTAGAATACCAGCTATTATTATTTTTGTAGTATCATCCTATAATTATATTTTTGTTAAAGTTGGAGATTTTTAAATGTTTAATGTTTATTTTTTGTTTATCCTCTAGATTGCATGGCTATTCTGAATTGTGAAGTTGCTAAAAAAAAAAAAAAAAGAAAGAAAGAAAGAGAAGAAAAAGAAAACCGCACAAAAACTCAAAACCTTCATCTGGATTGGTGGAAGGCATTAAATCAACAAAGGTAGTGCATGGATTACCAGTTTATGACTTAAGAAGAAAACAACCTATAATTTCTCTGTAACTCAGAGACTGAAGTAAATTGGGGCCCTTCTAAAGTAGAACAAGGTAAATAATGATGATAAATTTACCACTCATATAGATATTTTTAAAAAACACAAAAGCAGAAATCTGTTCATATCACCACTTGCTCAAACTCGCCAATGGCTCCCACTTCTCTTAGATGTGTCACATGCTATCCTTTAATGTGGTCCTCAAGGCCCTGCAGGATCCCTGTCCACCTTGCTGACTTCCCATTAGTCCTCACTCTCACATTAGGCCATTCACACTTGTGGTTTCCTCGGTGCCCCAAATCATCACTGGGTGGCCTCTATTCAGGACTCTACTCAAATGTCACTTCTTCAGAGAAAGTCACTTCTCCTAGCCCACCCAAGCTAAGACAGTCTCCTCTACTCAGTCACTCTGTGAACCCTCCTCCTGTGTTATTTTTGCCATATATTACTCATTATCCTCAGAAATAAAATAATCTGTTTACTGCTTATTGTCTACCCCAACCGTATGTTAGTTCCTTCCATGAGGAGCCTGTGTTTATCTTACTACACACTTGATATAGCTCCAGGGTCTAGGAAAGTCTCTGTCATCTAGTATGTGCTTAATAAATACTTGTTGAAGGAGTCAATTAATAATAACAGTAACAATACGACCTACTGTTTATAGTTGAGCACTTAGCATTGCTATCCATTATGTCATTTAATCTTAATCACAATGCTATGAAGCTAAGTACAATTATTAACCCCATTTTATAAATGAGGAACCTAAAAGGCTTAACAAAGCTAAATTGCTGCTTAACCAAGGTCAGACATACAGTAAGTGTGAGATCTAAACCTAGGTCATGCACACACACACACTCCCTATAGGTAGACTGGCAAAAAGAAGAACAAAAGGAAACAGGATAGCTACCAGACTACCCCACAATTCTACCAGGGCTTGAAAAGGTGACTGAAGCCAAGGCTAGACCAATTTGCTCCCTTCTCTTTCTCATTCTTCTAAATGGAATGAAATGTCTGGCCAACATTCCACAGTCACAGCCAAGGACTATGGCCAACACTACATCCATGAGGATTCCTCACGGTACCCAGTGGTCAACTTCAAAACACCATGGCATGGTTCAAAGATACAGTACCTAGACAAATGTAATAACATTTACTCTTTTTGAAAATGTCTGAGCTTCAATCTGTGGATTATCTTTTTCAGGAAAAATTAACAAATTACTGTTTGTCTGCTTATAGATTACTATTCAGAGATGCTATTTTCAGCAGAGAAAAGGTGAAGAAAAGACGCTTACTACTTCAGCAATAAGAACGGAGCAGTATTCTTCCTTCCAGTTGGAAAGGCTTTGGAGAGGTATGCTTCGTAGTAAACTTCTAAGAAAATTTCTTTTCTTATCCACTCTTGAAAGTATCCTACACAATTATATAATTGCAGTCTGGTAAATATTTCCATGGAGAAGTAGAAATATAATTAGTCAGATTACTTAGATTTTTGACTGCACACAAAAAAAGGCAGTAAATAGGCATTGTATGACTCAAAATAATTAAACCACTGGTACAAACACTCATACTTGGGCTTACTGCCTGTAATAAACTTTATGGTCTTTGGGATTTCACTTGTCTTTTTGGTACCTTAATATCTTTTTGTATATAAAGAAATGTACTTGCTACCCAAAACATGGTTGTTGGGCAGTTTGATATTAATTCCCAATAAGATAGTATAAATTTGCATCTGATCTCATTTGAAAGACCTGAGGCCATGATACTTATATAAAATACACTTTTAGTCATTTATATATATGCTACTTAGGAGTAAACACATGGGCAATGTACATATCAGGGGCACAAATTCTCAATGTTTGACATATTGGTATATAATACATGTCTATAAAATATATACAGTTACACTAACACACAATTCTATATAAGTATAATTATAATGATTCACTATAAGTAGACAAGCTTTCAGCTATTTTCCAACAGAGAATCCAGAAAAAACCTGCAAGGTATATCTAGCACCAAGAATGGAAAATTATGAGTATTTTTCCATATTTTCTTTAAAAATTAAATATTATGGATAAAGTGGAGGTGCTTCTTGTCCTCTTTGTTCCCCATCCCAGTCACCTCCTTTCTACATCCTGTCCAGGGCTAATAGGAATTTGAAATATATTTTTCCTCTCCAAATTTAAATGTCTTTTGATATAGATATACCCATAAAAATATGTGTAGCTTTTATTTTTTTTAATTTTTTTAATGTTTATTCATTTTTGAAAGAGAGAGAGAGAGACAGCATGCCAGTGGAGGAGGGGCAGAGAGACACGCACGCGCGCGCGCGCGCACACACACACACACACACACACACACACACAGAATCTGAAGCAGGCTGCAGGCTCTGAGCTGTTAGCATAGAGCCCGAATCTGGGTTGAACTCATGAATGGTGAGATCCTGACCTGAGCTTCATGAAGTCAGATGCTTAACCGACTGAGCCACCAAGGTGGCCTTAAAATATGTGTAGCTTTTAAAATGCATTGTGAAGGGGTGCCTGGGTGGCTCAGTCTGTTAAGCGTCCGACTTCGGCTCAGGTCATGATCTCACGATCTGTGAGTTCGAGCCCCACGTCGGGCTCTGTGCTGACAGCTCAGAGCCTGGAGCCTGCTTTGGATTCTGTGTCTCCCTCTCTCTCTGCCCCTCCCCCACTCATGCTCTGTCTCAGAAATAGACATTAAAAAAAAAATTAAAAAATAAATAAATAAAATAAAATGTATTGTGAAGATATGCATAAATGTACCAAACTATGTATCATTCTGAAACTTGCTTTTTCCCCATCCAATATATTTCTTAAAGATTTTATTTAATGTTTATTTATTTTTTAGAGAGACAGAGAGAAAAAGAGAGAGCCGGGGAGGGGCTGAGAGAGAGGAAGACACAGAATCTGAAGCAGGCTCCAGGCTCTGAGCTGTCAGCATAGAGCCCTATGTGGGGGTTCACAAACTGTGAAATCTTGAACTGAGCCGAAGATGGACGCTTAACCAACTGAGCCACCCAGGCACAACCCCCCCATTCAACATATTTTTGAGAGCTTTCCATGTTGGCATATTGATCTAGTCCATTCCTTTTGCCTTTTGCATAGGCTTCTATCTTACGACTATACCATATTGAACATATTTATTCTCCAGTTGATAGATATTTAGACTCTCTTTTCCACTGTTAGAAAGCTGCATAAGCAAGTAAGTGTCCATGTACATGTCTTTCTGCATGTGTTTAAGTTTTTCCAGATAAGGCTATACCTTAAAATACAATTTTCATTCCACAGAAAATGTCACACTTGAGCACCCCAGGGGCTGCAGAACTGGTCCCACAGTGTGGTCTAGGTAATGAATTTGCAGGAGCGGTGTTTACTCTTGCTGGTGCACACCCTGACAGACATCACCTCAGCCTGTGAGATTGCAGGGCACAACCACAAGTTACAGCTCATACAGAGTGAGCTCTGTTCTCTTTAACTCAGTGAGCACCTGGGTCAACCCAGCCACCAGAGGTAGAAGAGAAAATAGGGGCGCCTGGGTGGCTCAGTCGGTTGAGCGCCGACTTCGGCTCAGGTCACGATCTCGCGGTCCGTGAGTTCGAGCCCCGCGTCAGGCCCCTGTGCTGACAGCTCAGAGCCCGGAGCTTGTTTCGGATTCTGTGTCTCCCTCTCGCTGACCCTCCCCCGTTCATGCTCTGTCTCTCTCTGTCTCAAAAATAAATAAATAAAAAAAATAAATAAATAAATAAATAAAATAAAAATAAAAAAAAAAAAAGAAGAGAAAATAAACCAAATATGACACCAATAAATAAAAGTCCTGGATTCACTTACACTACCTTGCCATAATGGCCTTTGTTCTGAACTATGAATGGCTCAATTATCAGTAATGCTGTTATTAACAAGTCAGCCTGGTAGCTATAACATGGTAATGTATTTCTTTGCAGAGTTGCTCTTTTCAAGGGACTATAAAAAGCAAATTACTCCCTTTCAACTCTTGATCGTAAGTTCTACTTTTGAGATTCTATAGCTCACAGCTTTTTAATAATGAGAATCTATACTTGCTTGTAATAGCTCTAAAAGGCTTTTCCTATAAAAATGGATATCAATGTCTTTGAAGGTAAAGTGGGAGAGAAATAGAAAAAATAGAAATCTATCACATATAAATAATGACAGTTACAATTATAATCACTCTGTATGTCAGCTATTACAGAAATGGTAGCTTATACTTACCAAACCCTAAAAAATGGCACCAGAGAGTATATAAACAATCTATAGTCATAAAATGGGGAGGGGGGGGCAGAGAAAAACTCAGTTTGATCAAAATGTTTTTGAAAAGAGTGTTAGTTTTGAAAATTTTGAAAACCACAAACATTTGGACTTTGCAGGCTTAATGACCTGTACACTTGTGATACTGTGCTAAGCCCCTGCGTTTTTGTCATAGTCAATGGCTCTTGTATAAGCAACATGATATAGCCGAGGATTGACCAAGTAATAATTTTAAAAAATCAACTGAACTCCTAATATATGCCAGCCACTGTGCTAAGCACTTGCCCTACTTTATCTCATTAGTCTTCATTAAAAGAAATAAAAACAACAATTAAGATGTAGGTACTAAAAGTATCCCTATTTACAGATGACAAAACAGAGATGCAAAAACTTACATAACTTGTCCACATCCACACAGTTCCAAAAGGCGAAGCCGGGCTCTGAAACCAGGCAATGGGACTCTAAGCCTGTGTCTGGAACCACTATGTGGCAGTGCCTTTCATGAATAAGGACAAGAAACCATCCCCTCCCCTCGAGAGAACAGCACTTCCTTTCTCTACTTTTCTTTCTTTCTGTTTCTGCTCCTTACATTCCTTCTCCCTTTATTTTTCTCTCTTCCTTGTTTATGTTTTAAGTCCACTTATAAACACTCATAGAGGGTGCCTGGCTCAAGAGATGGGATTGGAGAAGAGCTCAGAAGGTCATTTCCTCCTAAAGCAAGATGGAAAAAGGTTACAGTGAATACCATACCGCACACTCCCCCAACACAAAATATTCTTAAGCATGAGAATACACACTTTAAGCTATAGAGCATAGACCAACATTTCAATAAGAATAAATCTTGGAGACCACCGTAATTGACTTTCCTCAGCCCATTTCTCTTCTTTGACCACAAAATTTCCTTGCTGATCTTATCTGTGTTCACAGTTTCAACTGTCCCAAATCGATATCCCCAATCCGAGACTTGGAGATACAGCTTAAGCTTCAGGCTTGGAATAATCAACTCTCTGTTCAACATTCCCAAATAGATGTTCCAATTTCAAGCCCAATTATGATTCAGATTGCATTGCCCCGAATGTGCATCTCCTTCCTGAATTTCCTGTTGGATTTAGAGGAACCACTAAACTGGACACTGGATACCCAAACTAGAAACATGGGGAACTCTACTTTATTTCCCACATACAAACCATTCTGTTAATTTTACCTCCCAAGTCCATCCCTTCCCTCAATTTCTGTTGGTGCTGCTGTAGTTCAGGTCTGTATCATTTCTCCCTGTTTCAGCTCTCCCTTGGACTATTTTAAGAACCCTCTCAGTGGGTTCCCTGCTTCAAAGTTACCTACTGTTTTGCAAGTAAATAAACATCTATGACGCTCCCCTGCTCTGAACCTTGCAGTGATTCCCTACTGCCTCCAGGATAAAGTTTGCATTCCTAATCCCAGCACCCACCTGGCCTCGAATCTCCCAGTCCTTTCAGTGGTAGGCCCTACATCCCATGAACCTGCAGTTCTCTAAGCCTAAATAGCCGTTCCGCTAAACTGAACAAATATGCAGGATTTTGATCTTTAAATAAGAGAAATACTTGCTCCTGTAGAGAATGTACTACTTAACTACAAATTTACTGTGAAAATTAAGTCTCCTTTAAAAAATGAGAAAACAGGGGCACCTGGGTGGCTGCGTTTGCGCCCCATGTCAGACACTGCACTGACATTCGGGAACCTGCTTCGAATTCTCAGTCTCCCTCTCTCTGCCCCTCCCTCGTGGCGTTGGTCAGTCGGTCTCTCTCTCTCTCTCTCTCTCAAAAACATATGAACATTAAAAAAAATGAGAAGAGAAAAAAGTTGCTTAAGGTCCACACTCTTTTTTGCATTTTCACCAAGAACTGCAAGGAAGTGTTGAGAAGCCCAGTCTGGTGAGGGAACTCAGGCAGCCTCTGGCAGGCCCATGGTGGAAGGCTGACAGGAATGGGCATGTTAGCAGGGGTCAGGGCCACCCATGGTGGTGGGCCACAGGGAGGTACAGCAGCTCTGAGAGATGCTGCCTGACAGGGCACAGGGGTCTTCAGAGCTGAGGAGAAAGACTGAGAGTCTGGGGGGCAGGGTAGAGACTGAAGAGAGCTGTGCGGAGAGCCACAGTGGCTGAGCACTGATCTGCCTCTGAGGAAAGTCCCCAAAGCTGGGAAAGATCCACCTGAAAGGACTGAAGAAAACAGTTGCCAAAACTCACAGAAGACACTGTAGGAGCTAAAAAGAAGGAAATGCCCTGGATTTTTTCCCTTCCTCCCTCCCTCCCTCTAGTCCTCCACTTGTGCCTCTCACCAGCTTGGTGGCTAGCAATCTTGGTCACAGGATGAAATCAACCGAAACCAACCAGGGAACTTGAAGAAGTGTGAATGCCTGGGTTCACCCTAGGGAGCCGTAAGTAACAGGTCTGAGTGCAGCCTGAGCACCAGGAGTCCTGAAAGCATTCCTCCTATGTCTGCTGGTTGAGAACTACTGGATGGGCTGAACCCACGCAGAAGCCAGGAGACCAGGTCCTGGGAGAAGCAGCCTGCAGAAATCAGCACCCTGCCACGGAGGGTGAGAATAGGATCTGACAGCCAGCAGATCTAGACTTAGCTAATATAATGGTAGAACAAGGGAGAGGAGAAGCAGCGAAACTTAAGTAAATAAACACGATCTTCTCTAAATCCTTCAATGGCAGGCTCGAATTCCACCTCCTCTGTGAAGCCTTCCCTGAGCACCCCAACAGTAGTGTTTCCTCCTTCTTATAATGCTGATTGCTGTTCCTCCAATGACAAAACTTCACGTCCTATGTCTCACGTGTCCTCAGCTGGTAGCCCAGCGTCTTGTTCTCTGTTCTTGGTCTTCTTGCACCAGGAAAACCTGTGCTTTCTTCCTCTTGCTGTTTGCTTCTTTCCCAAGTGACTGGCTAGCTCGTTGGGATACTTAGCTACTATTAAGTAGTAATTAATGGCTAAGCATGGTTAATCTATAACCCCTTCCAAATGACATTTGAATGGCAAAACTGACCTTGAGTGCAAGAATTTTAGGGCAAAGTCAGAGTTGATTGAGTAGATTTTTGTATCCCTTAAAATTTAAACAAATTTAAATCAAATAACATAGGTGATGGCCTAATACTGGATAGCAATGATTTACAAATTTACAAATGATTAATTGCAATGTATTTTGATCTCAGCTCTACTCACAGCTGTTAAAACATTCAGCAGCATAAACGTATCCTTAAGATACATTTATATTTCTAGTTAAAGAAGTCTAGTTATCACCTTTACATAAATTAGCCTAGAAATATACTTGCTGTAAATTCCAAAGTCATGTGATTTCACATCAAAAGAAATTTACCTCTTTTAGTGGAAATAGTCAGCATTATCCTATTTGCCTGAGAAGCTACTTTCCAGAGAAGAACAAAATCCAAGATCAAAACCAGAAATCACTTCTGTGTGTGTGTGTGTGTGTGTGTGTGTGTGTGTGTGGTTAGACTGTTAGTTTATCCCCTGAAAAACTGGACCCAAACTGTGTAACTGTTAAAATGCTAAGTACTTCAAAAGTGGACATTGTATTTTATTATTTTTTACAATATTTTTCTTCTAATGTTTATTTATTTTTGAAAGAGAGAGAGACAGACAGAGTGAGAGTGGAGAAGGGACAGAAAGAGAGGGAGACACAGAATCTGAAGCAGGCTCCAGGCTCTGAGCTGTCAGTACAGAACCTGAAGCAGGGCTTGAACTCACAAACTGTGAGATCATGACCTGAGCTGAAGTTGGGCACTTAACAGACTGAGCTACTCAGGTGCCCCTGGACATGCTATTTTAAAAAACTGTTTTCTGGTATGATATTTTTCTTCATTATGAATCTATATTAAAAAGTTGTAGAAAATCCACTTTGAGCTACATTAGGGTATTTACCATCTCTATGGTGGTTCAGACTCCTAAAAACAAACAATAAGACAGTCAGAGTATTGAAAAAAAAAACATATGTGCATACATAAGAGCCACAGGCAGATCCCTCCTTATGATCCTATAAGGAATACATAAAAGACTATCAATTCATAGAAACATAATCTCTTTGTCAACTATTGACTGTATGACAGAATTCCAGTGAAATGTTTACAACTGTCATCATCACACTTTCAAGCCCCCAAATCTCAATCACCACCACCTGACTGGGCTCCCCAAATTCTCATCAAAAGAAACATATCTGTTCTACTTGAACAGTGAGCATAATCTCGCTACAGCTATTAGGATCTTACAAAAGTAGTGAAGATAATACATTTAATGGACAGAATCAAAACCCAAAAGAGGTAAATGACCACAAATTAATGAATGGAATCCCAGTAGACTCTTGGGGGCAGCAAAGTGACCACAAGAGCCTTTTTCTTCCATCACATCATTAAATAAGAAAAGGAATATGTTTTCTGTACATAAAAGCCAGAAAATTAAGGTTAACTGAGCTGTAGGTTTTTTTTTTTTTTAATTTTTTTTCAACGTTTATTTATTTTTGGGACAGAGAGAGACAGAGCATGAACGGGGGAGGGGCAGAAAGAGAGGGAGACACAGAATCGGAAACAGGCTCCAGGCTCTGAGCCATCAGCCCAGAGCCCGACGCGGGGCTCGAACTCATGGACCGTGAGATCATAACCTGGCTGAAGTCGGACACCTAACCGACTGCGCCACCCAGGCGCCCCAGAGCTGTAGGTTTTTAAGTAATAAGTAACTAGTAATGCTCAGGAAAAAAGGAAACACAACTAAAAATGCTCAGGAAATACAAGGGTAAGTTTCATGTAATTACCAAAATTAGTAGTAAATCTTCCAGGATTTTATCATGAAAATATACACCTTAGACAAAAGGCAGAGACAGAGAAGAAACTTCTTTTCTTAGCATGTGAGAAGAGTCTAACAATTTTTTTGAAAACAGAATGCACACTCATACTCTGTACTGAGTCAATATTCAATTATTCAAATTAATATTCAATATTCAAATTAATTGATTAAACCATGACATCTAGGAACACCACTCACTCATAAGGCCTGAGTACCTCTCTGGGAATAAATGCCTGTTATTTTTTTTTTAATATTTCACCCACCCCCCCACCACTCCAGGGGGCCTGGGTGGCCTCGCCTCCTGCCCACACGTGCCCAGTCCAAATGACTGTGATTTTAAAGATGCTACTAGTTGAGGAGAGAAGTCACTCATACACTCCTGCTGAAGACAAGTATCCCATGCATCATGGTGAATCCACACAGCTCAGAGAATGTAAACACTACCTGGACAAAGTTAAAGGACCTTCCAAGTCCTTAATATTCTAATACTGTTTTCAAATTGGACCCACTGAATATGCCTTGGGGACCCTGTGGGTCTCAGAACCATCTATACAATGCTTGGCTTTGTTCAGTGACAACAAAGGGGTCAAAGATTTGAGAAACAAAAGCAGTAGGACACAGCCTCCCAAAGCAAAAGCAACCAAATAAGAAAAAAATATTCACAATTGTTTGGGGGAAAAGAATGATTCTAGGTTGAAACTTTAAACTAAATCAAATTACTTAAGTTATTAACTAATTAAAATCTTCAGTTAATAGAAGATAAAGGAAAGGAAAAAAGGTCACTGTTTCTCAAATCTTGTCAGTGCCTATTTCTCCTTTTTAATTTCTCACAGAAATAGATTTAATGATTACCACACCGACACACACAAACACACGTGGTTGCTCTCTTTCAGTCATAGCAACTTCAAATTTTAGGGTCAGACATGCCATACTTTTCTACTTAAGAAGGCTTAAGTGTAGCTAGCTGTACATTTTAGACCAACAACAGAGAAGAAAGACTTACAAAGAGCAAGGTACTGTTCGATCAACTTCAGACAAACATTAATGGTGAGGAAAATTACACAAGAAACAGCAGGCATTTATAGATTTTTTTTTGACTAAAAAGATCATACAGGAAATTTAGGTGAAAGAAAGATTTTTAAATGTCCCATGTCTTCAGGGCAGACAAAAATGCAGAGACTGATGTAATAATCAGGGAAAAAAATCATGTAAGAATCTTCTCTATGTAGTATCATGGATTAGGGATTATGATGGGTCATATCACAGCCTAATTAAATAATTTGGACATCTTCATAAAACACCATATATAACAAGGGCTGAGAATAACTGAAGGCTGAAAAAACCTAAACCACTTTATCCACTTAAACCCTCCTTCACAAATGCCTGGGACAAGTGGACCCTTCGAGGTCCACAGCATAATCTAGTTCACTACATTGGTGCTCCTATACCTGAAAACATTTATTCCAAGAGCCTCCTGGCATACAAAGAGGAAGCAGCATTTTTTGTTTGTTTTAGATAATCCAAGTAGGTTCATTACTTCCTTCCTTTTGTTTGTATTTTGAGGAGGAAGAGCAACAGGAAGTCTCATTCCCGTTCCAGCCTTACCCCAACACAAATTACAGTTTCTTTCTATGTGCTAAAAAGAGCTGTGAACTAAAAAGATGAGGTTCAGTTGCTGAGGGGCAGCAATAATAAGTATGTTCTTACCTGATATGGCCAATCAATTCAATAAGCTTGTGACTAAAAAAATAAGCTGTCAGCTCAGACACATGACTCAGGACTGAACAGACCCCAAAGAGAGTTGTAGTTCCATTCAAGTCTTCCAAATGCCAGTAGAGAAAGGTGAACACAAAGCCATATCCAAAACCCATAAACCATGCCACGAACAACACCGAGCCATACTGCACACTGCAAAGCAGTCTGATTAAGTCCCAAAAGTTGAAGGCTTGTGAGTGGCTCGTGGTGGTTGGTGTCTCCTCAGAGGACTCTGTAGAGCTGTTTCTCTCCACTTGAGGGATCTCCACCTCTTTTCCTTTATTTTCATTGTTTTTGAAATGGTTGTAGCGGAACCGGAACTGAGTGGCAACAATCAAAGCCATGGTCATGAGAACCCCAAAGACAATAAAGACGATCTGGTAGTTCCGATATTCAGGGGGTTTACACCCCTTTCCATCAATGATCACTTCTATGTGTGTGTAGTCAATCCCAATGCCCACAGACAGCATCGCCAGGCCCCAGCCCAGGGAGCCCCACATACGCTGCAATCCATAGCGATCTCTGTGTTTTCCCAGATACTGAAGTGTTACAGTGTCCACAATGGTGACAGAAGAGGCACTGAAAAATTCTCCTATTATGACAACCACCAAGATCACCAAGAATATAGCCTCAACTTCTTGTTGATCGTAAACAAGAGTGACTTGATCAGAAGGTAAAGATTTGGTGGTAGTGACAATAGCGGTGGTCGTCTCTCTGGTTACATTTCCCAGGAAGGCAGGGGTTGCCGTGCTCGGATTCAAGGTCAAGTCCATAATATGGTCAGTAATTTCATCTGTCTGAGGTTGTGGGGTGGGTGCACTGGTCTTGTTTGGAGCTGTCGAAAAGATGACAGTTTCGGTGACATTGGGCTCTGTTTCTAATATCACTGGCCAAGTGGAAGGGAGCAGGCTCCTTTTCTCACGCATTCTTGGTGATGTGGTAATGGAAGAATTGGTTGGTGGGATAGTTAACAGATGACTTGAGTTGGTGGGACGAGACGTTGGGGGAATCTTTGGTACACATCTCAAGGTAGCAGGTTTGACAAATCCAATGCCCAAGTTGAATAAAACCCAACACAAAAGAGAAAAGAGGAGGACAATTTTGCCTTTTCTAAAGCGATCTGCAACTACACCCCAAAATGGGGCACTGCAGAATTCAATGAAGTATCGGATACCTACTAGCAATCCACTCTGGCTTGGTGACATTCCCAGCTGTTTATAATACACAGGCAGAAGTGGGTAAAGAGAGCCATATGCAGAGTAAAAGAAAAAATAGAAGACCTTGGATATCAGAAGATCATTGTTTATTTTAACACAATGTTTCTCTATCCAGTCTACTTCCTCCTCAGGAAGAGCAGATGTTTCTGTGGAGGTGGGTGTTTCATTTGAAGGTGGTTCGGGTTCCCTGGAAATACCATTAAAAGGATCAGCAAGCACGTATTTTCTCTTCTGTTCCTCTTCATCATCGGTTAAGATGGCAACTTTATCATCTGCCGCCATGGCTTCTCACCACCATCAGAAAATTTTAAAGTTTTGTGACTTTCAAAATTTTTATTGTTGATCTGTAAAGTAAAATTTAAAAGATGGCTTAGTATGAAAATAACATTTAAGCACTGAGCTTCATCTTGCAAGAAACTGAGGAGTTTCAAACTACTAAATATAATAATTATGAGAGAGAATTCTCCCATTTGTCACTTGCAGTCATACAATGCTAAAAAAGAAAAATAGCTTTCAAAACATCAAATACTCTTTGTGGCCACTGATTGACAAATTACACGTTCTAATGGCAAGTTTATGGCTCCGGTTCAATCTCAAATCTTTTTCATCGATGTCTAGTGAAAATGTACAAATGACTGGGATTATGTCTAAACCAAATATAGAGAATTGAAAATAAATAGTCCTTATAGTTTATTGGTTTTACTTTTCAAACAAATCCAATGCACTATGAGGTACAGAATTTTTAGGAAATAAAGGTAGCTACAACCATTAAGTTTCTATAGAAAAGTAGAAATAAGCTTTTAACCACAACCACAAATGTAATGAGAATGAGGGAGCAAAATGCACATTTGCAATTGGAGTTGGTCACTACAGCCATGACAGATACCCTGGTAAGGAGACAGTCCTCACACTGTTTATACTGCATATGTTTCTCCAGCTGTGCTTTTATGGATTATAGTTTTAAAAAATGTCAGGAAAAAAAATGGCAGATACCATTTATTGAGTGAGCACTTACTCTATGCCAGGCAACACATAAAGATCTTTAAATGTATTAATTCATACTGATCACAAAATCCCTACTATCTTCTCCATGTTGCAGATGAGAAAAATGAGGCATGGTGAGCTTAAACAACTTGTGTAAGTGGTAGAGTGAGGATTTGAACCCTAATATTATGGCTTTAAGCTGTGTGCTCTAAAAACCACAATAAACTGCCAAATGTTACATTCTGGGCAATAAAATGTTGCCTTTTTATTAAACCTTTTTATAAGACAGGGTGTTTCATACAAAAGATAAGTAATATATCAATAGTATAAATTTATAGGAACTGTGCCACATTCCACCAGAATTTCCCTTTCTTCCTTTATACAGAGAATTAAAGAGCCAAAAGGTCCTGCTTGCATCAAGATCTGTCAGGCTGCAATGAATATATTCTGAGGTAGGAGGCATATACATTAAATACGTATTACTTCCTTTCACCTTCTAAGCCAGAGAGAAATAACTTCATTTTGCTACCCCTTGGAATAGATCTTGCTTTCCCTTTTCCCAAAACGAAGACTAACTTTCTGAAAATCTTCCAGAATCATGCCTGTAAACATTTTAAAAATAGCTCCTAGGCAGACAATAGAAACACAACTTAATGAGACCTGTGTAGTAAGTCAACTTATCTTTTACCCCCAAAAGCCAGGTGTCAAAATAGCTGTTAAGTTTTGAAAATGTTTGTGTGTTTCTTATTTTTAGATTTAAGAAAATTTTTTATTTGAGGTAAAATTCACATAACATAAAATTAACCATTTTATGTAAATGATTCAGTGGAATTTAGTGCATTCACAATGTGGTGTCACCCCCACTAGTTCCTAACTCAAGTTTTTCCTGGGGTGAAAGGGACCTTTTTTTCCCCACAAAACTTGAAGGAAAAGCAAAATCCAATCTTTTGCTGTCCAGCTGAAAGACTTTCCTCAATGTTCTATATTTATTTTTTTTTTCATCATTAGTGCTTTCACCCATCCCAGTCAGTTCCAATTCCATCTCATCACCTGAAAATAACAATAATTCTCCTTTGGACTTATTTTCTAAATTATTTTCATTTCTGAGCTCAAACTTTAAAGAAATATTTGTTCTTTTTCAAGTGTATAAAATTTCATGGCACTTCGGGGTGAAGATGGCAGGTTGTGTACATCTGGCCTCCAACCCTAAACCCCACTAAAATGACCACACACACACACACACACACACACACACACACATATTTTTAAAGTCAAAATCCAATAGTCCAAGCTAGGAGAATTAAAGCGCCTGTAAATGGAAAAATAAAGTAAGATTCTGGAAGCCAGAATATAGTTAGACAAATGGTAAATAACTTAGTAGACCTAAGAAAACAGAAACCTTGGCTGACAGTGGAATAATTTATTACTCAGAATCCTTCAAAAGCTCACAGGTTGGCCATATCAGGTTGAAGTGCAAGGAAGTGTGTGTGTGTGTGTGTGTGTGTGTGTGTGTGTGTGTATAGAGGCAGGGAGTGGAGGCTGCTGTCAATGGAGTTGACTGAAAATCTGAACACCAACTCAGGACACCCAATCCCCTTCTCCACTCCACGTGGCTCACCAAACAAGTAGAGGTTTTTTCCTCTGGAGAGGATAAAACAAGTTCTGTTGTCATACAGAAATAGCTGGAGTTGAGAGTAGAGGTACCATACTGAAAACAGGGCAGGAAGTGAACATATACATGCTGATTCCAAGCCTTAGACCTGTCCCAAATCTCCATCCCATTTCTCTCACAAGGTTCCCAGAAGCTGGCAAGGCTTTCATCCTGCAGGCAGGAAACTGGAAGGTTCTTCTCTGGAGATGCTGATACTGAAGCCTCCCTAACTAAACATCCCACCAAATCCCTCTACATGGAAGCCCAGCGTCATCAAGCCCTGTCACTAGATATGATCAGTCACCAGAATTATAAGACATTTGAGGAAAGTATCTTACATGAAAGATAGAACCATGGGGATGCCTGGTGGCTTAGTTGGTTGGGCATCTGACTTTGGCTTAGGTTATGACCTCACAGTTTGTGAATTCAAGCCCCACATTGGGTTCTCTGGTGTCAATGGAGAGCCTGCTTGGGATTCTCTGTCCCCCTTTTTCTGCCCGTCTCCCACTCATGCTCTTTCTTAAAATAAACTTAAATAAAAAAAAAAAGAACCAAAACAAACAGCAAAAAACAAAAAAACAAACAAAAAAAACACATGGAGAAAATAGGAGCTATGTGGGGAGGAAAATACTTCTAAATGTGTTATCTTCAGCAATAGGAAAAGAAATGCAACTATGAAACAAAATAATACAATATTTTTAAAGAAGGAAGAGGAGGGGAATGAAAGGAATGCCTGAATGAAAAAGTTATGGAAATGTTTTTGTGGAAAAAAGAGCATAAATGTCAAGTAGGATGATATAAAAGAAAATTTGAGGCAACTTCTTAGAGAAAAGAAAAGACAACAACAAAAACAGATCTTCCACTTCACTTCATATACAAAATCAATTCCATATGGACTGTATATCTAAAAATAAAAGACAGGGGCGCCTGCCTGGCTCAGTTAGTAGAGCATGTGACTCTTGATCTCAGAGTTGTGAGTTTGAGCCTCATGTTCGAGTACAGTTTTACTTTAAAAATTTTTAAATACAACATAAATAAAAGTAAAGTAAAGTAACATAATTTTAGAATAAAACAGAAAAATATCTTAAAGATTTCAGGATAGAAAAAGACTTATTAATAAATGCAACAATACACATATTCCCAAAATGGCTTAAAATAAATAGGAAAGATACTACCAAGTGTTGGTGAGGATGCAAAGCACCGGAATGCTCATAGATTGCTGGTAGGAATGTAAATGGATACGCTACTTTGGTAACAGTTTGGGAATAGCTATCAAACCTGAATGTATACCTGACGACAAGTCCTAGATATGTATTGAGTAGTAATCTATTCACCAAATGACATCTACAAAAAATGTTCACGGCAGAACAATTTTAATGGCTCAAAACTGGGAACAACCTGTCTACAGCAGAATACACAAAGTATGTTATATTCACATAACGAAATACTGGATAGCAGTAAAAATGAACAAACTACAACTTCATGCAATGACCAGGATGAATGTCACAAACATAATATGGACTGAGAAAAGAAAGAAGCAAAAGAGCACACACTGTATGATTCCATTTATACAGAGTTACAAAAGCAGGCAAACTAATTGATGGTATTAAAGTCAGGATACGTTTTTGCTTCCAAAGAGATGAAGTAGACACACTTTTCCATACTGCTCCTGCTGAGTACAACTGGGACATTATATATAAACCAAATATAGAAGACTCTGAAAGACAGACAGAAGGCAGACCTGCTAGGGACCTTGGTACCCAAAGAACATGGGGATGAGTGGGGCTACAGAACTTGGAAATACCAATGAATGCAAACCAAAACCAACCAACCAACCAACCAAACAACAAAAAAACAAAGTCCTCTCTGGCTTAAGGATGAGGGAAAATGCAGCCTAGAAAAAATAGAAAGCTTTAGGTAATAACTGCTCTACTCCAGCCAAATACCACAGAAGGAGACCAGGGTAATGTGACCTTACCCCCACCTCCACCAACAAAGGCTGCACAGGAGCCCAGACTTCCACCCTCACCAGGCTACAAGAGGGCACCCCAACCCCTAAGCTGAGGTGTCATCAGAGAACACCAAGTAGGGGGCTGGGACTTTCATCACTGCTAGGTGGTGATGAGATCATATCCCCACAACAGCATCAGTGGAGAACACAGGAGGATCCTGGACTTCCACTCCCACCTGTTAGTAACAAGATACCCCTACCTTTCCCACCTGAGGTGGTGTCAGAAGAGGTCTAATAGAGACTCATGACTTTTGCCACCACCCAGCACTACGGTGTCAGTGGAAGCCACATGGGGAGCAGTAACGAGGCATTCCTATTCCTTCCAGCCAGGAAGGTATCGGTGGACAACTAATGGGGTGTCAGAACACCCATCTCTACATCACAGTAACAAGGAGCTCCTTCACCCTCAGGTGTCATGAGGGGCTGAGTGGGGAACCTGGACTTCTACTTCCATCTGGCAGTGCTGAGGCAACATCTCCAATTCCCTTGCTAGAGCATGTCAGAAAAATCCAGCTGGAACAGAAGGCTTAAATACAACCCACAGTTTCATAACATAATACCCAAAGGGTCAAAATTTCAATAAAAATAATGCATACCAAGAACCCGCGAGACTTCAAAAAATGCTTCAACAAGTGATTACAAACACACTTAAAAAAATGAAGAAGAAAGCTGAAGCACAGAAATAGAAAGTCCCAGCAAAAAATGTAACATATAAAGAGAGACAAAATGGAAATTTTAGAACTGGAAAAGACAATAACCAAACTACAAAAAACTCAATGGATGGACTCTACAGCAGAATGGAGGAGAGAGGGAAAATGAGCGAACTGAAAGACAGAACATAGAAATTACATAATCTGAACAACAGAGAGAACAGACTGGAAAAAAAATTAACAGAGCCTCAAGGACCTGTGGGATCATGAAGATTGAACATTCATGTCATCAAAGTCCTGGAAAGAGAAGAAAAGGGCACAGATGAACTACTCAAAGAAATAAAAGATGAAAATTTTCAAGCTGGCAAAAGACCTACAGATTCAAGATACTGAATGCGCTCCAAACAAGAGAAACCCACACCAAAACACATCATAGTCAAACTGGAAATCAAAGACAAAGAAAAAATCTTGAAAGCAATGACACAGGACTCACAACTTACCAATATTGGAAAAACAAATGATAGCAGATTTCTCATTAGAAACTATATACACCAGAAGGAAGTGGCATGATATATTTTGTGAAAGAAAAGAATTATCAGGGTGCCTCGGTAGCTCAGTCGGTTAAACATCCAACTTCAGCTCAGGTCATGATCACACAGTTTGTGAGTTTGAGCCCCACGTCAGGCTCTGTGCTGACAACTCAGAGCCTGGAAGCTGCTTCAGATTCTGTCTCCCTCTTTCTCTGCCCCTCCCCCACTGGCACTTTGTCTCTCTCCCTCTCAAAAATAAACGAAACATTAAAAATATTTTAAAAAAAGAATTATCAACCCAGAATCTTATATCCATAAGAAAGACAGTGCAAACACCAGAAAACTACAGACCAATATTCCTTATAAACATAGACACAAAAATCCTTAGCAAAATATTAGAAAAGAAAATTTAGCAATATATAAAAAGAATTGTACACTTTGACCAAGTGAGATCTATTCCAAGGATACAAGGCTAATCCAATATTTGAAAATCAATCAATGTAAATCCACATTAAGTTGAAGAAAAAGAGTATCATAATGCTATTAATCAATGCAGAAAAAGATTTTGACAAAATTAAATACTCACTCATGAAAAGTCTCAGAAAAACAGGAAGATAGGGAAACTTCCTCAATTGGATAAAGATCATCTACAAAAACATACAGGTAACATTACACTTAATGGTGAAAGACGTTTTTCTCTAAAGGAGCAAAGCAAGATTATCTGGTCTTACCACTCTTATGCAACATAGTGTTGCATATTTCTTTCTTTTTTGATCTGTCAAAAATCAAATGGCATTTCAATAAGGACAAAAAAGAAAACAAAAGGTATACAGATCAAAAAGAAAGAAACTGTCTCTATTTGCAGCTGATATGAGACTATGTAGAAAATATCAAGAAATCTACAAAATCTCCTAGAAAGAAGAAATATTTAAATATAAATCGATGCATAGGACTAGATGTTAAAAACTACAAAATGCTGATGAAAGAAATAAAAATCTAAATAAATAGTGGGGGCCTGGGTGGCCCAGTCATTAAGCATCTGACTTCAGCTCAGGTCATGATCTCACGGTCCGTAAGTTTGAGTCCCACAATGGGTAAGCTCGAACCCCACTTTGGGTGAGCATGAGCCCCGCTTCATGTGAGCCCCGCTTCTCTCTCTCTCTCTGCTCTTCATTCACTTGCGCCCCCTCTCACAAATAAATAGGTTAATTAATTAATTAATTAATTGGAGAGACAGACCATGTTCATGAATTGGAACATTCAACACAGCAAAGATTTCAATTCTCTTAAAATTTATAACAGGTTTAACACAAACCCTACCAAAATCTGAGCAAGTGTTTTTGTTTTTGTTTTTGTTTTTGAAATAGACATGATTATTCTAAAATTTACATGAAAAGGGAACAAGAGGGGCGCCTGGGTGGCTCAGTCTGTTAAGCATCCGACTTCGGCTCAGGTCGTGATCTCGCAGTCCGTGAGTTCGAGCCCCGCGTTGGGCTCTGCACTGACAGCTCAGAACCTGGAGCCTGCTTCTGATTCTGTGTCTCCCTCTCTCTCTGACCCTCCCCCCATTCATGCTCTATCTCTCTGTCTCAAAAATAAATAAATGTTTAAAAAAAAATTTTTTAAATAAAAAAAAAGGGAACAAGAATAGCTAAAGCAATTTTGAAAAAAAAGATTTATTATGGCTACACAGTAATCAAGTCTATGTGGCATTGGCAGAAGAACAGACACACTGATCAATGGAACAGAACAGAGAGCCCAGGAATAAATCCACCCAAATATGCCCAACCGATATTTCGCAAAGATGCAAAAACAATTTAATGAGAGAAATATAACTTTTTCAATAAATGGTGCTGGAGCAATTAGACATCAATAGGCAAAAAATGAACATCAACCTAAGTTTCATGCCTTTTATGAATATTATTAACTCAAAATGGATCATGGATTTAAATGTAAGATGTAAAACTACATAACTTTTAGGGAAAAAACCTGGGAGAAAATCTTCAGGCTCTAAAGCTAGCCAAAGAGTTCTTAGACCTAACACCAAAAGCATGATTTATAAAAGGGAAAATTGATAAATTAGATTTCATCAAAATTTTAAAAATTTGTTCTGTAGAAGGTCTCTACTAAAAGGAGGAAAAGACAAATTATAGACTAGGAGAAAATATTTGCAAGACACACTCAATGAACGACTAGTATCTAGAATATATAAAGAATTGTCAAAACTCAACAGTAAAAAACAAAAAACAAACCCCAAATAATCCAATTAGAAAATGCACACAAGACATGAAGAGACATTCCATCAAAGTGGAGATACAGGATATACAGATGCATATAGATAGAGGAAAAGATGTTCATGGTCATTAACCATCAGGGAAGTGTAAATTTAATTAAAAGGTATCATGACACGTGTTAACAGTGGCTAAAATACAAATAGTGACAACATCAAATTCTGACAAGGATAAAAAAGAAACTAGATTACTCCTACATTGCTGGTGGGGATGTACAGCCACTCTGGAAAGAAGTTTGGCAATTTCTTAACAATTTAAACATGTGACTACCACATGACCCAGCAACTGCACTTTTGGGCACTTATCTCAGAGAAATGAAAAAATTTCACACAAAATACTAATACACAAATATTGACAGCAGGGGGTGCTTGGGTGGCTCAGCCGGTTGGGCGTCCAACTTTGGCTTGGGTCATGATCTCACGGTCTGTGAGTTCGAGCCCTACATCAGGCTCTGTGCTGACAGCTCAAAGCCTGGAGCCTGTTTCAGCTTCTGTGTCTCTCTCTCTACCCCTCCCCTGCTCACACTCTGTCTCTGTCTCTCTAAAAAATAAATAAACATTTAAAAAAACCCAAATATTTATAGCAGCTTTATTTGTAATACCCCCAAACTGGAAATAACCAGATGCCCTTCAATGGACTAGTTCAACAAACTATGGTACATCCATACCATAGAATATTATGCGGCAATAAAAGGGGAACAGACTATTGGTTCATATAATAACCTGAACAGATCTCAGAGAACTGTAAAGAGTGAAAAAAGTCAATCTTAAAAGATTACATACTGTATGATTCCATTCCTGTATCATCCTTGGAATGATGAAATTACTGAAATGGAGAACACATAAGAGACTTCCAGGAGTTAAGTAGGGAATAGAGGCAAGAGGAAAGTGGCAGAGTGGCTACAGAAGGGAAGCATGAGAAATCCTGGTGGTGATACAGCGTTCTGTATCTCGACCATATAGATGTATCCTGGCTGTGCTACTGTACTAAAGTTGTGCAAGATGTTACCATTGGGGAAAAGTGAGCACAGGATACATAGGCCATCTCTGTATTATTTTTTACAACTGTATGTGAATCTACAGTTATCTCAAAACAAAAACCTTAGTTTTAATAAAAGTTTTATTTTTAAAATAGTAGTTACCCTTGGGGGAGGTAGTGACTAGAAGGTGCTCTAGGGTGCTGATAATTTTATAGTTTTTGATCTGGCTCTTTTTATATGGATGGGTTCAATGTGTAAAAGGTCACTGATTTGTATGATTTTTTCAACAAAAAATGAACTTAACCTAAAATCTGAAGAAGAAAAAAAGAAAACAGATGAAAGTAGGACAGAAATGACATGACAAATATAGGATCATCCAGAAAGTCAAGTATCTACAAACATTAGAACTCCAAGAAGAGAAAATAGAGAAAATTAAGAGAAGGAAATTTTTTTAATTTGAGAAAATTTCTCAGAACTGAAAGCTATGAATTGTCTGACTGAGGCAACCCACTGAGCACCAGGCACAGAGAATAAAACAGACCTGAGCCAAGGCACATCATTAAAATTTCAGAACACTAGGACAAACAGATGACCCCACAAAGTTTCAGAGAATAAAATGTGTCACATACTAAGGATCAAGAACCAGAGATGGCTTCAGATTTCTCAACAGTAACACTGGAAGCTATAGCCAGCTAAATTATTATTCAAGTTTCTAGGTGAAATAAAGAAAGACATTTTACATATGCAGTTTCTCAAAAAAATGTACCTCTCATGTTTCTCAGATTGTGTGTGCCCCCCGCAAAAGGGGGGTGGACTAAATGAAGAAAAAGACAGGGGATATAGGACATTAAAGACCTGATGTGAGGTTGGCACCCTGCACTGGGCTCTGTGCTGACAGGCCTGGAGCCTGTTTCAGATTCTGTTGTCTCCCTCTCTCTCTACCCCTCCCCCGCTCATGCTCTGTCTCTCTCTGTCTCAAAAATAAATAAACATTTTTAAAAAATTAAAAAAAAAAAAAAGACCTGATGTGGGAGACAGGCAAAGGGACACAAGCACACTGGTGACCACAGATCCCGGCGTGACAGCTGTGCACCAGATGGAGAGGGCAGCAGGTCTAGCAGTGGCAGGTCTGAAGGCTCCCCGAGAGCTCTGACAGCAAAAGGACACTGACAGAATAACAAGACATCTGAATGTGTCAAGAGGAACTCTAACGGTGAAGAGACTGGGGATGAATTAGTGGTAAGCAGAGAGAAAGTTGGGTAAGCAAAACATCACAAGAAAACAAAAGTGGCACAGGAAAAAAAAATAACCATAGTTTACTACATGTCTCAGCTATGATTATACAGTCCTACTAATGTAAAGTCCAACAACAGTGGGAAGATAGGAACTGAGAAGATTGAACAGGTATAGAGAGCTGGGGCAGGAAACAAGAGTTAGTCCCATACCTTCCAAGGTGGGAAGACAGTAGATAATGCCTACATTTAAAAATCAAGAGGGGAGCCTGGGTGGCTCAGTCGGTTGGGCGTCCGACTTCAGCTCAGGTCACGATCTCGCGGTCCGTGAGTTCGAGCCCCGCGTCAGGCTCTGGGCTGATGGCTCAGAGCCTGGAGCCTGTTTCCGATTCTGTGTCTCCCTTCTCTCTCTGTCCCCTCCCCAACTCATGCTCTGTCTCTCTCTGTCCCAACGATAAATAAACGTTAAAAAAAAAAAAAATTTTTTTAAAAATCAAGAGCTAAGAATACAAGCATTTTATTTAAAAATACACAGATAAATATCAAAATAGTGGCCTAAAAGGCAAGAAAGTAGTTGCCTCTGGGACGGGAAATGAGGAAAGGTATAGAATCTGGTGTTTTACTTTATAAACTTGTTCATTTTTTTAAAAAAATGTTCATCTTAAAAAAAAAAAACACTTTGTATTCTGCTTTAAAAAATAAAAATTAAGGTGTGCCTGGGTGGGTGGCTCAGTTGGTTAAGTGTCCGGCTCTTGGTTTCAGCTCAGGTCATGATCTCACAGTTCATGAAACTGAGCCCTGCGTTGGGCGCTCTCTCTCTCCCTCTCTCTCTGCCCCTCCCCCACTCACACTTACTCGTGTGCACGCTCTCTCTCTCTCTCTCAAAATAAATAAATAAATAAACATAAAGAAAAAGGAAATACACAGTCATATGAGCTTTACCTTTACAAAAGAAAGTAATTTAAAGCAGCTACTTGTACCCTTCTATGACAAACTAAAGATAGTTTTCAGAATTGTACAAAATGCATTCTGATTATGAATTCTAATCAGGTGGCCTTTAATTAATTATCTTCCATAAATCAACCACTGAGTCTTTAACAAGGAGGTCATAGAAGGACACAAAGTCCTTTTAAAAGGGTACAAGTCTCTGAATTGTCCACATGATGATGAGAACTGATGCCCAAATGCTAATTCCACGCTGCAAAATATCTTACGTTAGTGTGTTGATTTAAACCTTGATGAGGGACTTTCTTCCAAAGCATTCTTTCCTCTCTATCTTATTCAAATGATTTTTTATTATCATAAGGTTATGCAAGGTGTCTCCTGTTACAGGAGTCCAGATGTTAAGTAGTCCTCAAAGTATAAACAAATGCAAAGTAGGTAAGGGAATGTTCCTGTATTATAACACTCTGTACCTTTATATGAATGTCACATTCAGTAACTTTTATAAGAATTTGAAATCTAAAAATATACACAAACAAAAACTTTCACTTTCAATTCAGGACATTAATGTTTAGACAATACTTTCAGGTTATACTTAGATTTTGAGGAAAAGGAACCAAAATAATCACAGTTATTTTTTTTAAACTTTTTATTTTTATTTACGTATTATTTTAAGTAGGTTCCGTGCCCAATGTGGGGCTCAAACTCACAACCCTGAGATCAAAAGTCACATGTTCTACTGACTGACCCAGCCAGGCACCCCCAAAATAATCACATTTAAAACACAGTGACAAAATGCAGTTTAAATATATTCATCTGTGAGATCATAGGATCAGGGACAAAAAGAAGCAAATAAACGAAACAACCTCTGTATTTTAGTAAAATTAAAATATGTCCCAAAGTAGGCCATGCTTTGGCTGCATTAGATTACATTTAATTTGCTATAAGGATTGATAGAGCAAGTATAAAGAGCAGTAAAAATATTTATATGTTGGATGAAGTACTTAATCTCTTTACAAACCAAGGAGGGATTTTGTTTATTAAGTAGTTTAACAACATGAACCCATTAAACTAACATTTTGTTTAAACCTCTGAGTCTTAAAGATTTGTTTAAAAGAGGGGCGCTCAGGTGGTTCAGTTGACTGAGCATCCAACTTCAGCTCAGGTCATGATCTCTCAGTTCGTGGGTTTGAGCCCCACATGGGCCGGGCCCTCTGCTGTCAGCACAGACACTGCTTTGGATCCTCTGTCCCCTTCTCTCTGCCCTTCCCCTGCTTGTGCGCTGGCTCTCTCAAAAACTAAATGAACATTAAAAAAAAAAAAAAAAGCTCATTTGTTTAAAAAAAATGATTTGTTTAAAAGAAACTTTTTAATGTTTATTTATTTTTTAGAGAGAGAAAAACAAAGTGTTAGTGGTGGTGGGGCAGAGAGAAGGACACAGAATCCAAAGCAGGCTCCAGGCTCTGAGATGTCAGCACAGAGCCTGATGCGGGGCTTGAACTCAAGACCGTGAGATCATGACCTGAGCCGAACTCAGATGCTTAACCAACTGAGCCACCCAGGTGTCCCTAAAAGAAACTTTTAAAAAGGAGAGAAGACATTTCAAATAGTACACAGAATTAAAATTTATTAACTTCTCTGGGAAATCTCTGTTGTAGGACTGCTGTTAAGCCAGCTTGGATAAGAAGGGCTTTTATTTATTAGGAAAGCAGAGAAGTTTTCTCATTTAGCACTCTCTAATGCTGGTAAGAACACAGCCTTTTAAAACCTGGAGAGACATTCTACCAGTACCTACCCTGAGTCATTCAAATAGCAGGTATTTCTGAATTATTGATGACAGGTGATGAAATAATCCTTGTTAAAATTGATAGCTTTCTTCATTATGTATGTAAATTGAAACTGCTTAAACGTATATTGAGTTATCCACAAATATATGAGTATGGAAATGGGTTCAACTTTGAGGGGGGAAAAAAAACCCTTAAACTTGAATATGTTCTTTGGAATAATAATTATCAAAGGTCAGGGGCACCTGGGTGGCTCAGTCGGTTAAGCATCGGACTTCAGCTCAGGCCATGATCTCGCTGTTTGTACGTTTGAGCCCCGTGTCAAGCTCTGTGCTAACAGCTCAGAACGTGGAGCCTGCTTTGGATTCTGGGTCTCCGTCTCTCTGCCCCCTCCCACTCATGCTCTGTTTCTCTCTCGCAAAAATGAACATTAACAAAAAAAAATTTTAAACAAATTGCCAAAGGTCAGACTTGCAGGCATTATAACGTAGCAACATAACCACAAGCGATGGAGAGGAAATAATCCCTGGATGACACAGAAAGGACATTTCCCTGGCACCATTGCCATCATAACTCAGTATTGCCCAGAGACCAGTACTGAAGCTGCAAAACAGGAAAATCCACTTTCTGGACCCTCAGAGCTACCTCTACACTGTCAACTGTTATTGACCATTCTCTCTAGCATTGATCAATGTGAGTCCCAGGGCAGGTCTCTAACTACTGCTGCAATCTATTATGAGCACAGACATAGAGAAACCACTCTAAACAAGTCTTAGAGTCCTGGTATTCAGGCACTACATTCTTGAACATTCAGTTCAACCCCCAGAATTTTCCAGAAAGCGCTCTCCTCAGAGGACAGCATTCAGTGTCAATTCCAGCAGATCTTTTTCAATAAGGATTGTTTTAGCATCTGCTAGACCTTTTGCCAATGTCATGAAAAAGAAACATAAGGTTGGTTTTATAACAGTTATATAAGCTACAAGGGCATTAAGATGTACAGAGGTGAATGACTGTTTTAGAATCTTCCTCTCCCTTTTGGAGCACTTTGACATGGCTCCTTAATGGCTCAGCCAAACTGTAAGATCAAAACTGGTTCTAGTCCTTCCAGCCCAGCTTGATTCCCCAAAATCCAGCTTGAACCCTCCAGATACTCAGTGGTCCCCACAGTTGCTGCCAACAGTATTCCACTTGGACTGAAACTCCTTCCAGAATCCAGAACCTGCCATCCCTGTTATTCCTGGTGGACCTTTCCCAGGCTCATAGCAAAACCTGTCTGCTGGGTGACAAGCAAACTGATCCATACAGTGGCTAATGCATACCTTGTGGCTGGCCATCTTGACAACATATTTTTACTTTAATAAGGGCTCAGCGGGCTATGTTATCATCACAATTATTACTAACTACAACACAACAACACTTAAGTAATATCTGCTATGGGTTTAAAATGTATTAACTCATTTAATCCCAATAGTTCTCTGGGGTGAGTATGATTACTCTCCCAACTTGACATGATGAAAATGGCCACAGGGAAACTAATGATTAGCCCAAGGTTAACAGGGAGTAAGAAGGAGAGCTGGCATTCAAATCCAGACAGTCTGTGCTCTTAGCATGCTGTCTCACTAGACAGGGATGTCAAAAACATGGTCTTGGGCCTCAAAGACTTGCTTTATAGTTGACAAGTTGAGCCCAAAACACAAGGAAGATTTAAATGACAAGTCACAAGAATGTAACAGACGAGAAGCCACATAGCACCCCATAATTAACAGAAAATGTTAACAGACAAGGGATGCTTCTGGGGCTCAGAGCAGAGAGCCCAAACTTCAGACAGAGGTTGTCAAGAGAATGAGGGACTTAACTTGAACCCTGAAAGATATGTAGGATTTGCCTTGGGCAAAGATGAAAGGGAAAACTATTCCAGGATGGGGGAAGAGAAAACAGAAGATCCTTAAAATGGTAATACTGGGGCTGAAGGGCATCTGAGGCTAGTGGATAGCAACAGATCACATTAGCACCAACAATTGGATGGGATGCGTGTTTGGTGATCAGTAATTCAAATGGTGAAGACCCAGTCCCTGCTATCAAGTCCAGTGGTAAGAAAGAGAGAGGGGTAAGCACAGCCAAATACACGATGCTATATGTTAAAACAGGAGCAAGCAGAGTTGACACAGAAGTCTCTGGGTGGGGCCTTAAGGAAGTCTTCAAGGATGAGAGAGTAATCCACAAGAGGAGCAGGGGAGGGCCTAATCAAGAAGGGCCTTCTACACACTACTAAGAGGTCACTGAGCAGGGGATTAGGGACTGTCAGAGATTAGAATCCTAGCTCTGCCACTGACTAGATCAATGACCTTGGAGAAGCCACTTTTCAAAGTCTCCCCATCTACAAAAGGAGGAACGTAATAATATTTTTCCGTTAAGGTAGCCAGGGGGGGATGAAAAAGCATAATGCAGTTCAATCTTAGCCTAGTGCCTGATAAATTATATAGAACTTGTTGGTATTATTTATTTCAAGCACAACAGGGAGCCACTGAAGAGAATGAAACAGAATAGAATACAATGGTCACATTTGTATTGTACAAAGATTATTATAGCTTCAGTGCAGAAAACAGAATGGCAGGATTTTGCTACTGCCACCCTACTAAGGTTTTCCTAACATTTGACCTTTTAATGTACTGGTCTTAACCAGTACATTACTTATAAGTACTAATATTCTGTGATAGAATTTACTTTGGATAGTACTCTATGAATTGTACCTAATGCAATATTTTATAACATCTGGAAATAGTAAACTTAACGATATTTTCCTGACTCCTTTCTCTGCTTCTGGAGACTGGTCTCACACCTGAGCTGTGGTAAGACTTGTGGATAATTTTATTGCTCTTTTTTATAAGTACTTCCTGTCTTCCCAACTATATTATAATCTCCTTGAATGAGGAATCTAGTGCTCAGCATATTGCCCTTTACTCTTGTAGGCTCCAATAAAGATTATTTTTGATTACTACCTGATGATAATATATTGTATATATAATATTTTACTAAAGTTTAATGTGACAGATTAATTTTAGGAAGTACAGAGAGAAGTCCCAATTGCTCTCCTGGCTTTGACAAATCAGTGCCTCTTTGAGCCTCCCTTTACTCGTTATAAAATGGGGATCAAAACACAAACCCAAGTCAACTAACTCACAGAGGGATTTTAGGGCATAAATGAAATAATGTATTGAAAAAGTATTTTTCTAACTCAAAACCACATATGTTGCTGGTGATGATTGTGATCATGTTCCTCAAGCTGTACTATTTCATTGAAATGCTAGGCCATATTTTACAATTACTCTAGAAACATCCTTCCCAAGTGAGTATTCTAGAACTTTTTGGCACCACCCATGAACTAGGCTAGAATTTTACCCATCAGTGCTTATGGATTTAAGTTTATATCCACTTCCATGTCCTCAGCCTAGTTTTTGCAGGCAATCAGGTGGGAGAGTGCACACTGACTCACTAGAGAACACACTGTTGGAGGGGTGTCTGGGTGGTTCAGTTGGTTAAGCTTAAGCGTCTAACTTCGGCTCAGGTCATGATCTCGCGGTTTGTGAGTTTGAGCCCCGCGTTGGGCTCTGTGCTGACAGCCCTGAGCCTGGAGCCTGCTTCGGATTCTGGGTCTCCCTCTCTCTCTGCCCCTCCACTGCTTGTGCTCTCTCTGTCTCTCAAAAATGAATAAATGTAACAAACAAACAAACAAAAACACACTGTTGGATTAGGGACTGGAATGATAATTAGGTATCTCCAGACCAGAAATACCTTTTCATTTAAAATATAGTCACCTGGGGGCACCTGGGTGGCCAGTCAGTTGAGCATCTGACTTCAGCTCAGGTCATGATCTCATGGTTTGTGGGTTCGAGCCCCCATCGGGCTCTGCGCTGAAAGCTCAGAGCCTGGAGCCTGTTTCGGATTCTGTGTCTCCCTCTCTCTCTGCTCCTCCCTTGCTCACACTCTGTCTCTCTCCCTCTCTCAAAAATAAATAAACGTTTAAAAAATTTTTTAAAAAATAAAATAAAATAGAATCACCTGTAGGAACATTTTAATTATATTTGTAACATAATAAACATGAAAGATAGGAGCCGAAATCCTAACATATTTCCCTTCATACTGCTAAGAGGGTGAAAGGAACAAGTTATTCTCACCTCTTCTGGGTGTGGATGTGGAGGAGGAAATAGTCTTTAATCCTAAATGTGGCTTTAGTAATAAAAAATGCCAAGGGGATTTTCACTTTCACTTTGCGTAAGACCCAACTAAATGTCATTTAAAAATTGGTAAGTTAGGTCCTTAGACTTCATCAACCATCATGGAAGCAGATTCTTGTTTTTGGCTTCTGATTAAATACTGTGCCAGTAGCTTCTAGTATAAATTTGAAGCAGGCCCCAGAACCTCATTTCCTTCTACATTTCAAATAAACTTCCTGCCTTAAAACAAGCCTAGTGTGAAGAACAAGTAACAGTTCAAATCACAACATGAACAGAATGTTTTTTAAAAGATATTTCGATCTTGTGAGTTTCTCCAACAACAACAAAATCCAGTGGATGTTTCAAAATAGGGAGTGAAAGTAACTGAATATGCTGCTGCTGATACTCAAGAAGGAAAATAAAGACGGGTGCCCGGGTGGCTCAGTCAGTTAAGCATCGGACTTCAGCTCAGGTCATGATCTCTCAGTTCAGGAGTTTGAGCCCTGCGTTGGGCTCTGTGCTGACAGTTCAGAGCCTGGAGGCTTTTAGATTCTGTCTCTTCTCTTTCTGCCTCTCCTCCATTCGCACTCTGTCTATCTGTCTCTCTCTCAAAAGTGCATAAACATTTTAAAAAATTTTTTAAAAAGGAAGGAAAATGAAGAGATTTAAGGGGGGGCAGGGTCACAGAAGGTTTGTAAAAATAGAACCGAAGTACAGTCATCTCTCCCTAAACAAAGATCAATAGCCAGAAAGGGCAAGGAAATTGCTTGTGTAGGATAACCATACTAATGAATAGGCTGGGTTTCCAATATTCGTTGCACTTCAATTGCTGACACTTAGAAACCGTCTCCCCACTGAACTAATATTCCAAACAGTGGCAGTACCCAGTTTACTGAAGCACGAGTGCTGAAAGAACCTGGGCGTTACAGAGTTCAGAACTTTTATTTACTTTTAAAGATTTTATTTTTAAGTAATCTCTACACCTACCATGAGGCCCAAGCTCACGGTCCTGAGATCAAGAGTCACACGCTCCACTGACTGAGCCAGCCAGGCACCCCCAGAGTGCATCACTTTTAAGTTAGAGGAAATTCTTTCTATTTTTCAATTCTGGAATGCCAGCAACATGTTTCCCAAGACAGGCCCGTCCAGAGCCTCCCTACTCACCACTCCCCTCTACCCACAGCAGTGGGCATGGATGGAATCCCAGCCACTCGCTTCCTCCTGAGTGACAATTCCAACCTGTGGGAGCCATGGAGTCCTTGCCAGAAGTCTTTGAAAGCATTAAAACGAATGTGTCACGCCTATGCCTTCTACTCTTTTTGGATGTACACTGATGCTACCATCATGCACTTATTTCTCTGGTAAGTGTTCGTGTGATTCTTCTAGCTTTCTAGGCATTTTCTCAGACAAGGGACCCTCCAAGCATAACTACTTTCATGTAACCGGGTCAGCACCAGAGCCGGCCACGGTGAACCTGGCCACCACCACAAGTCAACACTTAATCTTACGGAATTATTTACTAGTTTAGTGGCTGTAAATGCAATCTTTGTTTCTTTGCCAAGAAGCCAACATGAAAAATCTTAGACTTATCTTTTCAAAGCCTGAAACAAAAGATTTCTAAAAGGTTGATACTGAAAGAAGTTATTTGCTTAAGGTTTTAGAGAAAGATTTTCCTCAATAAATTTTTGCTTGCTATACTTGAGGAGCAACTTAGATGGAAGATACAATAGTTTAAAAAAAGATGAATTACAATACTATTAAAATGCTTCTTGGTTTATTTTTCAATCTAGTTATGTGAATGCCTGTTTTATACACAGAGACAGATACAATTTTTTTCAAATCTTTTCAGAAAAGGACTCACTCAGGTAAATATATTGGTATAGGACTATAGGTTCAAGATCTAAAAATACTAGGAACACTGAAAAAGCAGACTGTGTAAAAATAAGAATTATAAGGAGAAATAAAAACACAACTCCAAGTATTAGTAATATAACATTAGGTTAGAGCACTAACATGCATGCACACACACACACACACACACACACACACACGTAAAATAATGTTATAATTGCAATGGGTATTTGATGAAAGCTTATTCAGTAAAAGACTGGTGTCATTACTTGACCATTCTGACACCATTAAGACACCAAGGAAGTTAAGAGGGTTACAGAAAGTATGATCTACCCATAAGATAAGGCATTTTAGGAATTTCTAGGTGCTCAGACACATATTTTATGAGTTTATACTTTGGATCAAAATATAGACTGCAAGATTTAAAATACATTTTTCTACAGACATATAGCTATTATCTATGATTTTTATTTATATCCCCTAAATGCCATTATCTAAAACAACAATTTATATCCTAACACATTCCAGTATATATAATCTAAAATTGTTTCTTATGCTGTCAGAACTCTTGAGAGTTAGCATGAGCTATAAATGTCTTTCAGAAAATGACTTATTACCTAGCCCATTAAAGTAAAAATACATACATGCCCTACCAATACTTTTGAAAATGAAAATATTCAGTGCTGGTAAGGATGAAGATTGACAGGCACCCTCATTGTAATTCTCTCATGAGAATGCAAGGATTTAAGTGTAAGGATGTTCATTTCTGTACTTTTCATAATAATCAAAGCTGAAGCACAGGAAGCAATCAGTAACAGGAGCAGTTAAATAAACGTGGCATATCCATGTCAGAGAAAAATACAAACTTATATCCATAGGATAAAAAAATAGAACTGAATAGAACTGAATAGAATATGGAGAAATGCTTATGATATATGCATCACATTAAGTGAAAAAAAAAACCCGGATAAAAAACCCTCTGTATTCCAAGAGTTTATACTTGTAAGTCTATGTGCTTCATATGAAATATGTTTTAGAAAAAAACTTGAAGAAAATAACAAAATATTACTAGGGCCATTTCTGTGAAGTGAGGAGTACTTTAATTTTTTTTCTTACACTTTGCTGGATTTTCCTCCGATGAGCCTTTATCACTTTTAAGTATGTTTTATTTTATTTTGAGAGAGGGAGTGTGAGTGGGGAGAGAGGCAGAGGGAGGGAGGGAGGGAGGGAGGGAGAGAGGGAGAGAGAGAGAGAGAGAGAGAGAATTCCAAGCAAGCTGCATGCTCAGTGAGGAGCTGACACGGGGCTCGAGCCCACTACCCCAGGATCATGACCTGAGCCAAAAATCAAGAGCCGGACACTTAACTGACTGAGCCACCCAGGTGCCCTGAGCATTTATCACTTTTAAAATACATATGAAAGAGGCATTATTTTACGTACAAGGTAGCTGACTGACAATCAGGGCACCCTTGATTCTGTAGTTTGTAAAAAGTCACAGCAAGTTGCTAAATTGAAGTCGGCTTCTCCTTGGGCTGCTCCTGCTCACTTGAAGAGACAACTGAAAAGGCCTGTTTTAAGGGCTTTGAGACATTCTTTTTTTTTTCTTAATGTTTATGTATTTTTGAGAGAGAGAATGAGCAGGGGAGGGGCAGAGAGAGAAGGGGACAGAGGATCCGAAGTAGGCTCTGTGCTGACAGCAGAAAGCCCCATGTGGGGCTCAAGCTCACAAACCATGAGATCATGACCTAAGCTGAAGTCGGATGCTCAACCGACTGAGCCCCCCAGGCGCCCTGGCTTTGAGACATTTCTTAAAAGATTTTATATCTTTGTGATGGAAAAAGGGGAACTCCTGTGCACTGTTAATGGAATGTAAATTGGTGCAGCCACTATGAAAAACACTATGGAGATTCCACAAAAAACTGAAAATAGAATTACCACAGGATCCAGTAATTCTATTGCTGGATGTTTACCCAAAGAAAATGAAAACACAAATTGGAAAAGATATATGCATGTCTGTGTTTACTGTAGCATTATTTACAATAGCCAAGATATGTAGCCCAAGTGTCCACTAATGAATGGTTAAAGAATATATAAGTGAAATATACAATATATACAATGAATATTACTCAGCCGTAAAAAGGAACGAGATCTTGCCAGTCCCAACAACAAGGATGGACCTAGAGGGTCTTATCCCAAGTGAAATAAGTCAGACAGGAAGACAAATACCACATGATTTCACTTACATGAGTTTAAAAAACAAACAAATGAACAAACAAAAAATAGAATCATACTCAAATACAGAGAACTGGTGGTTGCCAGAGGGGAGGGATGTTGAAAGGATGGACAACATAGGTAAAGGGGATTAAGAGATACAAATTTCCACTTATAAAATAAATAAGTCATGGCAATGAAAAGTACAGCATAGGGAATATAGTCAATAATACTGCCACAACTTTGTAAGGAGGCACACGGTAACTATACTTATTGTGGTAACCACTGCTTAAGGTACAGACTTGTTGAATCACTAAGCTATACACCTGAAACTAATGTAACACTGTATGTCTGCTATACTTCAAAAAAAATAATTTTAAAAAAGATATCATACCTTCAAAATATAGGGAACCTGATTATGTAGTAAATAAAATTAAAATGTGTGTTATCTTTACCCTATGGAAGCATAACAATAAAATCTTTTATTTTTTAATTTTTAAAAAAATTTTAATGTTTATTTTTGAGAGAGAGAGAGAGACAGAGCGTGTCTCAGAGAGAGACAGGGGAGGGGCAGACAGAGAGGGAGATGCAGAATCTGAAGCAGGCTCCAGGCTCCGAGCTGTTAGCACAGAGCCTGATGCGGGGCTGGAATTCACGAGCTGTGACATCATGACCTGAGTCAAAGTTGGACGCTTAACCAATTGAGCCACCCAGGCACCCCAACAATAAAATCTTTTATTCAAACTCCCTCACAAAGGTGAGTTTGGGTTCCATTTGTCCAATAAACACAACTCCACATAAATTATCTTAAAACAGAATTAAGAAGGCACTCATAATAGCTGCAGAAGCTTAACTATGCTGGAGACAGGCCTTGTTTACCTTGGGGCCAATTCTACCTTAACCTTGTCCCTAAAGTACCCAGTGCAGTTACAAGAGAAGAATTTGCCACATGGCTCATAGGGCCCCACTCCTCCACTGTTCCGGGGTTCCGGGGTTCCAGGGTTCCTCTGCTGGCCACGTCCCTACTCTGCACCCCATGGGCAGAAGGGCCCACGGGGAGGCAGCTTGTGGAAAGCAGAGGGCACCGAGCTGTGCAGTGGATGTCTGTCTACAGAGTCACACAGGCAGCTAGCTACCACCTCAGGCTCCTTACTCACTTTCCCTTGGCACAGTTAACCCACAAATCAGGCTTGTTGAGACAACACCAGTTCCTCTTTCTAGTTCTCCTTTTATCCTCCACAAAGCCACACCAGAGCTCCCTCTGGCCTCTGCTGACTCATGAGGGCCAGTCTCCCACTCTACCCCAATCCCACTCTTGGCCTCAGATCAAAGCGTACCCTCCGAGTTATTCAAGTTGGACTTTCCGGTTTTCTATTTGCAAAATGTTCTCTGAATTTGTCTTCTCAAACACACACTGCAACAAATGTCAAAAAGATGTCTTAGCCCTCCTTTATTCAATCCTCTCTCCATACCTCTGGAATATGTTTTTTCTCAGAGCCTCAATTTCACTCCATCTGGCCCATCCTCTCCCATTCCACCCCTCCCCCGCTGCCTAAGTGCAGCAGCACCACCAGAACCTAAGGTAATACAGGGTTCTCCTTCACATCTCTGAGCCTCAAACCTCCCTTCCACACAATCATCAGCACATCCCCTGCTTAGCTGCATTTACATGACATTAGACCAAGGCGGAGGGAGGCTACTTTTAATACAAGACTCTGGGTAGTTTTTGTGGGTACTGAGGTAGGGGTAGGGGTGTGGGTGTGCTGGGAGCTATTTAGAGCCACAGACTAGCAAGACAAGTTTCAATATCTATAGCAAATACATATTAATATATAGGCTCAAGGTTTAGTTGTTTAACATTTCAGTTATTTGTTTTGGTGTGGTTTTCTGCTTTGGGCTCTGCACCAATAAATCATTGTCGTAACAAATGACTCTGAGAGTTTCCAAAAGCTTCCTGGCCAACCAAAATAAGACAGTGCCACTTCACAAAGTGATAAATAAGTGTCTTCTAAATACGGAGAATGAAAACCAACTACAAAGCAAATGTTAACTGAAATCATCGCTAGGGCCAAGTACTACACACAGTGTGTCCTTCAGGATTTAGGGCAAAAAAATTCAGGCTAATCCAGGCCCTTTTAAAAAACCCAAACAAAAAAATAATAAATAAAAATAAATAAAACCCAAACATAACCTCATAAGGAAAAAAGAAAAGCACCCTCTTTCCATCACCCCATCCCACTTCCTTCAAGTAGTCAATGTCAACAGTTTGCGGACAATGAGGGGTATGTGTGCCTGTATGCACCTGTTAAGTATCTGCATATAAATCTTTTTCAAATGCCTTTTTCACTTAACTGTATCTTGATTCTCCCCAAGACAATGTATCAAAGTGGCTAACAGACACATTTACATTTATTCCATCTCTCCCTTTCCCTACAATGCAATTGCTAAGTCAAGACTACTGAATATCAAAAGAAGTAAAAAAAAATCCTGTCTGCCTAAAACTAAATTATCTTTGGTCATTTTCATGTACTTACACTTGCCTTCAACCTAAAAATGGTGAGAAATGGGTAAATATATTTGCATTAATATGCCTGCAATATAAATTGATCTTACATAGAAAACTGTTACCATATGTAATACACGTACATTGAAATGTAGCTAATTTTCAAAGGCAGAAAGCAAAAGAGGGCACCCGCTTAGGTGGTGAGGCCCAATGGGTCCTGAATAAGGAGGCACACGGTGTGGAAACTTTCCAGGCTTTGGAGCCAGAGACATGGAGTCAAACCTAATTCCACCTCTCACCGATTATGTGGTTTGTGTACATTCTTTAACTCTTCTCAGCTTCCTTTTCGTCACTCACAATGCTGGGGAAAAGACTCATCTCTCAGAGATCTAGAAATTAAGTGTGTAAGACTGTGTTTTGAACATAGTTAAGTGCTCAAAAATGCCTTATTACTGTCAACAATCCAGATAGACTTGGTGATCCAATACCTTGTACCACCGAACACATGCAAACCTTGCTGTTCTATCTTTGTGTTTTAGTTTGCCTTATTTGTATAGAAACAGAGCCTAAATTACTGTAAACATGCCTAGAAGCTTTAATGCCTTATTGAAACAGGATCCTCTGTCCTACTCCCCCAGTGTCATGCACTGGGCTAAACAGCAATGTCCCAGCCTCCTCCTAAGCAATCCTAAATTTCCCTTCCAACCTGTGATAAACACAAGCCATCTGACTATCACTAAATAACTGAAAATATCTTGCATGTCTGCTAATGACCAGCAGCTTAACGTGTCAAAAGTCAATCTTCCCAATAACTAGGGTTCCTATCTCTCCTTTTAGTTAACAAACCATCGATGATGCATACACCTTTAGCTGGCTAGCTCCCAGTGTCTTAGGGAAGGGATGCCCTGCAGACAGCAGGAATCTACTAAATACACATAGTTGTTGGTTAACTGTCCACCCACCCCTTATATCCATCTATATTGAAAAGGCTGGATTTCCACAAAATCCTAAACTTCTAGAACAATTAAAGGCAAACTGGCCACCATACCATCCAACCCTCCTTCTACATGTGAAAAAAACTGAGGCTGGGGAAGATGTGATGTGCCCAAGGACATACAACTATGTAGACACCAATAGGAATTAGAAACTCAACGCCTTAATTTAAGGTTTTTTCTTACAACAATTAGGCAGGGTTTTTTTTCTGCTCCAGGAGCTCTGTAAGATGTTTACTAATATTTTTGGATGAAAAGGAAATGTTTGTGGCTGTGAATGTGTACGGGAGAGGCAAAATGCACCGTGTACCTGCCTTAAGGGTAATTAACCCACCGGTCTCTCTACGTGGGGAAGAGGTAGATGAAGGGGTAAGTTGCGTTTGAAATTTGTCAGTATCCTACTTAAATTTAACAGCGAGCTATGTAGGGAATAATAGGACCGAGAAAGGCTAGTAACCCCCATTAGCACCTCCAAGAGCTCTAGGGACATGTTACACCATGTTAGACTTCAGTTAAGTAAAGAAGCAGGAGGTGGTAGCAGGCCTGGGGTGGGGTGCGGGGGGGGGGGGGGGGCGGGGGAGGTATATTTTTGTAATTTTTCACCTGGGGAATCAGACGCTGTCAATTTCCTCCCCGCACACGGGCGGCCACGTTCTTTCACTGGGGCAGTCTGGAGGTTCTCGCCTCCTCCTTTCCCCCAAGGATGTTTATGGCAAGGGCGCCGGAGGGAGCGAGCGGAGAATGGCCTGGCCTTCGGGCCCAGCCCTCTGCCTGCACCCCCACCCCCACCCCTGCTGCTGCCTGCGCCCGGCTAGGGCTCCCTCCGGCAGCGCCTTTGTTTTCCCTACTCCAGTTACGTTTGCGGAAGTGCTGCCCGCGCCGGGCGCCGGGGGTGCCGGCTGCTGCCTCCCCAGCGCCCTATAAAGATGACAGCCGACACAGAAGCCGAGGGGAGGGAGGCTAGGAGGGAGGGAGGGAGCGACGGGCGAGCGGGACTGGGAACCGAGACACCCACACCTGCCCGCCCGGGAGCAGCGCCTCCGAGGCCCCCTTCCCCCGACAGCAGGTGTGCGCGCGCCGGAGGGGGGCTCTCCGCCTCAGGCCCGGCCCCGCAGGGGAAAGCTTGGGTGGGCTGCTGGGCCGCCCCGCCGAGCGCCCCCTCCCCGCGCACCGGGCCCCGACTCACCTGCTGCGGGCGGCGCTGGCGTTCAGCTGCGAGGGGCGCGGGAGCCATCTCCCCCCGGCGCGGGGCGGCGGCTCGGGGCGCCGGGGCGGCGGCTGTCGGGGCGTCGCGCACCATCGCGGGCGGGTCGCTGGTCCTCGGGGGCTGCGGCGGGCGGGGCGGCCGAGGGATGCGGGCCGATTGGGGCGACCCGCAGCGGCGCGAACCGAGCGCACCCTCCGGGGCGACCTTTCCCGCTCCTCCACGACCGGGTGCCTCCGCCGCTGGCTACCAGCTGGACCGCTTCAGGGCTGAGCGCCGAGCACCCGCCGCCAGGTGCAGCGCTCCGCCTCCTGCGGCGGCGGCGGATGCGTCGGCGGCTGCTCCTCCCGGCCTCCCGCCCGCCCGCCGGCCCCGGGGGACCCCCGGAACCAGCCTTGCCCGGGAAGCGCGCAGGGTGGGGAAAGCAGACGCAGGTTCAGCCCCGCACCCCAGCCGACCCCACCCCGCCCGGCTCCCTCCCCAGGCTAGTGATGCAGGCCTCGCTCCCGGGGGAGGGTGCGGGGAGGAGATGGCGGCCTGCTTGGGAATCTACATGCTTGGCGTTTATTGAGCGTATTAAGCGCAGACACAGTGCTGACGCTTTAGGGAGCTATCTCAGAGCCTTGGTCCCGAGCGTGGCAGACTGTCCTCAGTTGACCAGGGAGAGAGGAAGGGGGCAGGGGACTGGAGGCAAAAGGCGGGGTTTCTGGACTCGCGGGGGTAGGATACACCGGAGCTACATCAGCGTTTCAAATTGGGAAGGTGTTACCGAGTATCTGGCGCGTTGCTGAAGGAGGGTAACCGCGCGTGTCGCACTAAGAAGTAATGCAAAGTTGTATTTCTGGTTAGACCCGCTGGGAAGGTGGGGAGAGTGGAGTGGTTGTAAAAGTAGCATTCCCTCTGATAGTTTTTGTGAGCCGTGAGGGCTCTGGGGGTGCCACGTAGCGTTCGCAGGGAGCTTTGTCTTGTCCTGGCAATAAACAGCAACGATAATGGCAACTTACATTTATGAACATTTCTAATATATGAAACCTGTTTAAGGGCCATTTAACCTTACCATAGTCCTAAAGGTACAGATAGTACTATTACTTAGAAACTGATAAAACCGAGACTGAATTTCATGTGACCTATCCAAAATCACTAAATAAAAGGGAGAGAAGTCTTCTTTCATTTCCAGGATTTAACCACGAAATCTATTGATGAGAAATGATGAGAAACTTTGGGATTTGAGGTCCCTATTAGAGATAAATTAATGAAACAAAATTACGAATGCAAAGTCACTGTAGCCCTCCTGGACACCAGGAAGGGTTCTGAAGCTAAGCGACTTAGCCTCATGATAAATTAGTTGCAGTACTTTGCAGGAAAGCAAACAAAACAATTAAAGGCAGTGAATGCTGAAATTTCAAATGAAAGAGATTAGGTGGTTGTTAGAGAATGAGATATTGGGTCTAGCATGGCTTTAGACAGCTTCCTACTGCATTATTGGAAGGACAGCTCACAAAGTATCCAGTTGGTAGCTATCGTGATAGAATTACCATCCACTTCTGTCTAGCTATTAAAGAAGCAACCTTAAAAAGGGGAGAGAAAGTGAACAGATTCCACATCTAACACGTTCACGTTCTCTGCTCCATTGGAAGGAGGGGGAATGGAGAACAGGAACAAATTGTAGGAAAATAGGGTTCTTAAACCAAAGATGCTCAAAGGCAGGTCCATGTTGAAAAGTGAAGCCAAATCATCCTAGAGATGTAAGCTGGTGTTCTATTTCAAATAGGACAGGATAGCCTCAAGGGTCAGCAGAGCAGAAATCTTGTTTTCATTGGCCCTGTTTGGGCAGGATTTTTTTTTTCCTGGCAGCCCCTTCCCTTTTCAGTATAAGATGCACACATGCACCAAAGAAAAGTGATCTGCTACCCTTCATCTCCCTACCCCTGGGGTACCGAATGGGTGTGGTAGTTAGCTTCCAAGTGCACTGGGGGGTTATCCCAGAGGTCCCCGCACAGAAAGGTTCCCCAAATTAAGATGTTGATGTCACATGCTTTTTGAATCAGTTTACAATACAGGGTAAGAAACCAGGGGGAAAAGAGAGGGTACATTAACACACTTAGGATAGGGTACACTGAGGTGGTATGTTTTATGAAATGTGCCTCTCTCTCCCCTTCTCTCCTTGATTCAGCCTTCCTTGTGTGTTGGTGGGGTTACAAGGACCATCACTGAGGTGCAACAAGGGGACTTGACAGATAGGAGATGCCTGGTGCCAGAGCCAACATATGCTTTCTGTACTGAGGCACAGGAACCAGGTGCCTGGCCACCGTTCCTGCTCACCATTTATCCTGACCGGTAGCTGTGGCTTTTAACTGCATTTGTCAGGCAAAGAACAAGTGGAAGCCATGCAGGTATTACCAGTGAGTGGTGATTTTAGCCTTTTTAACCATTTTAATGTATTCCTAATATTGAGTGTCTCATGTGCTTCCTGAAGGTTTACTGCATCAAGAGTATTTGGTGCGTACTTGGACCTTCTATCCTTTCCTCTACGTTCAGTTCACATACATACTATGTACTTTCTCTCACAGACTATTTGCTTCTACTTCAGTTTTATATTTCCCCCTTATAATGTTTGTGTCTCCTATTTCCTTTGGCAGAATTATTATTCTTAAATAACAAAGCAAACATCACTATATGTGATAATAATAATAATAGCTAATACAGGACTTACCCTGATGCCAGGCACTTTCCATATATTCATTCATTTAATTCTTACAAGAGTCACATACAAGTAGCTACTGTTATTATCCCATTTTACAAATGAGAAAACTGGTGCCTGTAAAAGTTAAGTGACTTGACCAAGGTCACACCACTAAGTGGTGGAATCCACATGCAAACCAAGGTCATCCAGCTTCAGGGCCCCGGCTCTTAACCAGACCTTCACTCTTAGAAATATTTAGAAATACCTATATTCACATGTGGAGGGTTGGGGGTTTTACATACATACAAATGGTATCATCTGCTTTTCTCTGTCCACCTGTTAGCATCATTGGACACAACAGTAGTCCCCCTTATCAGCGGTTTTGCTTTCCTGAGTTTCCATTACCCGAGGTCTAACCAAGGTCTGGAAGCACATGATCCTTAATAGTAGCCTATGGTACGTTGCAACGCCTACATCGTTCACCTCACTCTGTCTCCTCACTTAGGCATTTTATCATCTCTCATCATCACAAGAAGGGTGAGTACCATCCAATATTTGAAAGAGACACCACATTCATATAACTTTTATTACAGTATACTGCTCTAATTGTTCTATTTTAGTATTGGTTAATGTTTTTTATCTCTTACTGTGCTTAATTTATGAATTAAACTTTATCACAAATTTGTATGCATCGGAAAAAACAGAGTATAGAGTTTGGTACTATCTGCGCTTTTTTTTTTTCACCACTTTTTTTTTAAGTTTATTTATTTTGAGAGAGAGGGAGAGTAAGGGAGAGAGAGAATCCTAAGCAGGCTGTGTGCTGTTAGCACAGAGCCAGATATGGGGCTCTGTCCCATGAACCGGGAGATCATGACCTGAGCCTAAATCAAGAGTCAGATGCTTAGTTGACTGAGCCACCCAGGGCCCCCATCTGTTTTTCAAGCATCCATTCAGGGTCTCAAAGTTTATCCCCTGTCGATAAGAGAGGACCTACTGCATTGACTATTCCCTCCTTGAAACTCTCCCTTCCTCTGATTTTTGTGACCCACATCCCCTGGGTTTTTCTTTTCCTCTTTAGCCACTCCCCTTTGTATACAATACCTGTCTTTTGTTCTAGGCCTTTCTTTCTTCTGTTTTTTTGTTTTTGTTTGTTTTTTCCCTGTGCTTGCTCTTCCCTATTCTTCTCTGGGGCAGCTTTTCTCCTGAGTGCCAGATCCATGTGGCCAGTTGTCCAGTAGGTTGTTTCACAGGCCCTGAGTCCCACATCAGCCCTTCGTTGGCTTCTGCCCCTCCCCACTCACTCTTACTTCTGGATTCCCAAATGGTCATCCACCCAGTTGTACAGGTGCCTCATACTTGACACCCCTTTCACCCTTACCCTCATACTCACTGTATTCGTTTCTTATTGCTGCGATACTAAATTACCACACACTTAGCAGATCAAAGCAACACAAATTTACTGTCTTATAGTCTAGAAGTCTGAAGTCCAAAATGGGTGTTACTGAGCTAAAATCAAGGTTGTCTTCAAGTGTCCTTCCATCTGTAGACTTTTACAGAAGAACCCTCGCTTTACCTTTGCAGATCTCAAGGTTGCTCACATTCCTTGGCTTGTGGAGGGGAGCCTTCCTTCCATCTTCAGAGCCCCCCACTCTAACTTCTGCTTCAGTTGTGACATTGCTTCCTGGCTCTGACCTTCTATGCCTCCTTCCTTTAAGGATCCTTGTGATGACACTGGGTTCATCCTGGTAAGCAGGATAGTCTTCTCCTATCAAGAGCCTTAACTTTTTGTTTTTTGAGTTTTTCTTTAAATTCCAGTTAGTTAACATACAGAGTAATATTAGCTTCAGGTTGTAGGATTTACTGATTTATCACTGGCATATAGCACCCAGTACAAGTGCCTCCTTATTACTTATCACCCATTTGGCCCATCCCCACCCACCTCCCTTCTTGGTAACCATCAGTTTCTTCTCTACAGTTAAGAGTCTATTTTAAGAGCCTTAACTTAATCACATCTGCAAATTCCTTTTGGCCTTGTAAGGTGACATATTCACAGGTTCCTGGGATGGAGGACGTTGGCATCCCTAGGGGGCAGTGACTTTGCCTGCCACACCCAGTCAACACCAAGCCCTCTGGAGACCATCTTTCAGAATATCTCAGGAATTTGTCTTCTGTTTTCTGTCCCTGTTTTAAGCTCATCCATGAGGTTCTCTCCTCTACCTATAATCACCATTTATTGGGCCTCTTTGCTTTAATGTGTGCTCTCATCCAATCAGTTTTCCTATTGCAACCCAAATAATGTTTAAAAACATCTGACCTATGTCACTTCTTTGCAGTCTCACGGTGCTGCGTATACCATGGGAGACCCACCATATTGTGTCAGGCCTCCTGGATGTGCTACCTGGATGTGCTACCAGCAGACCTTACTCCTCTACTTAAATCCCATCCAAAGTCCCTTGACTATAACAAAGAGATTCAAATTCTAGTAGTTAAATATGATTAAATTTTTTTTTCTCATGTAACATCTATAAGTAGGCAGGCCAAGGTTATTAGTGTGTCCCCCACCATCCATACAACACATGGATTCCCTACTCTCCAAGGTGACTCCTTTAGGTCCCACCATTCCCAGTACATGGGATGGGGAAGCATAAGCCCAGTCACTTTAAAAGGGAAGCCCCAGTGTTTTGTACACATTGTATCCATGCATTTCCCCTTGGCGGAAATGGTCACATATCTACAATCTAGGTGAAAAGGAGGGAAGTCTAGTTTAGCTGAGCAGCATATGCACAGCTAAATTCTATTACTACACAAAGAAATGGTAGTAGATTTGGGAAGTCAACGAGCAGTCTTGCACGGCAGGAAAACAGGTACTATGCAAAAGAAAAATGGAGAGTGTAATTTAGATTGGAGGATATGAAAGTCCTCTGAGGAAGGAGTAAACTAAGACCTGAGGAGAGGGCCGGGAAGAATTCTGGGCAGACCTTGCCCCACAGAATGGGCAACTCTGAGGCACAGCAAAGAGTTCAGCTTTGGTGTTTATAGCAGCACTTTCAACGATAGCCGAATTATGAGAAAGAGCCTAAAGTCCATCAACTGATGATGAATAAAGAAATTGTGATGTATAACACAATGGAATACTACTTGGCAATGAGAAAGAATGAAATATGGCCTTTGTAGCAACGTGGAATGGAACTGGAGAGTGTTATGCTAAGTGAAATAAGTCATACAGAGACACGACAGATACCATATGTTTTCACTCTTATGTGGATCCTGAGAAACTTAACAGAAGACCATGGGGGAGGGGAAGGAAAAAAAAAAGTTAGGGAGAGAGCCAAACCATAAGAGACTCTTAAAACTGAGAATAACTGAAGTTTACTGGGGAGTGGGAAGGAGGGGAGGATGGGTGATGGGCATTGAGGAGGGCACCTGTTGGGATGAGCACTGGGTGTTGTATGGAAACCAATTTGACAATAAATTTCATATTTAAAAAAAAAGTGAGTGGGGAAGCTAAAGGTAAATGTCAAGAGATTAGGTTGGAGAAGTTGGCAGAAGGCAGTTTAGGCAGAAACCTGTGCCTCCTGTTAAGCATTTGGATTTCAATTTACATTCAATGGGATCCATTGAGGGACATTTAAGAGGTCTGATTTGTACCTTTAAAAGATCCGGATAGTGGCTATTATGTGAAGAATGGGACTGAGAGGACAGAAGACGTGAGACTCATTTAGAAAACAGCCATTGGTTAGAAGAGAGATTAACATTAGCTTAGAGCTCAGAGTGGTAGCAATGGGCTGGAGAAAGTGGATGGATTTGAGACAGAGTGTTTGGAAATGTATCAGCACACTTGGTGAGTTTTGGGTGTGGGAGGCAAGGGAAAGGAGGCGGCAAGAATGACTCACAAGTTTCTGGCTCACGCAAACTGGGTGGATGGTGATAACCTTTACTGAGAGGGAGGAAGACTGTGGGAGGAGCGGGTTGAGGGAAGAAAAGAAGAGTTCACATTTTGGCATACTGCATTGAGATGCTTGTAAGACATGCAGGTTGGAACTGTGAAGTATGCAATTAAATATATGAGTCTAAAGCTCAAAAGAGAGGGCTGGACTCAGCAGGTATCAGCACTGAGGTGCTGTGTATAATCATGGGAATGAAGGGATCACCCGGAGAGAGAATATATGCGAGAATCTTTGGAAAAGTCAGTTGGTGTGGGAGGAGGGACAAAGAAGGATCAGCCATAGAAGGAGGAGGAAATTCAGAAGGGTATTGTCACTGAAGCCTAGAGAAGTTTTTTTTAAGCAGGATTGAGCAGATACCACTCCAGCTTCCTTCCTTCAGATGCCATATAATAAACATTATATCCCTGTAGACTAGGCTTTTTGCCCTTGAAGGGCTTCATGTACCTGGTGCCTTCTCTAATATGGCACTTACAAAATAGCATTTAATGACTTGTTTGTCTTCCATGGTGGACCATGAGCTCCTTAAAAACCGGGAACAACATGTCTTGTTCGAGAGTTGTATTATTTGTGTTAGCATAGTAACAGTCAACATATGGTGGTTCAAACACGATGAAAGTGTTTCCCTCCCTTATAAAGTTTACATAAATAGGTGGCTCAGTGGTGTTGGGGACCAGGAGGTTTATGTTCCTTTGATCTTATTGTTCTGTCACTTTCAACATAAAGCTCTCATCTCAAACTCCAACATGCCTTCTCCAACTCTTCCATCATATTCACATTCCAGTCATCGGGAAAGAGAAACAAGAAGGGGAAGCCATGTTCCTTTCTTTTAAGAACATGGCTAGAAGGTACATATTACACTTAAATCCCAGTGGCAGAACTCAGTGTTCAGCCATATCTAGCTGCAAGAAAGCCTGAGAAATATAGTCTTTAGTGGCATATGCACAGATTAAAATTCTATTACCATGACCAGTGGACAGAATAGATACTAGATGCAACTAGCAGCCCTCCCATACCCCTGTTACTGCATCACAGAAGCTGACTCATAGAATTGGCTTGTATGAGCATAGAGAAAGGTGGGAGGATAAACACCAAGCTTTGGAGATTGGCGGTCTCATGTGGGAGGAAACGGAAGGGCCATGGAGGGAGAGGTGATAAATATTTGTCAGATAAATGGATGATAATAAATGTATAAATTATAGGTGACAAGTGTGATGAGGTTGGTTCCTTTAGCTCCCATTGCCCACCATCCCTTCTTTCCTTGGCTTTGGCTTCATGGAGAAAGTGCTATTTATACTAGACTCAAAAGATGGCTGAGGTGCCTGGGTGGCTCGTTTGGTTGAGCGTCCAGCTCTTGGTTCTGGATCAGGTCATGATCTCATTGTTTCATAGTTTCAAGCCTTGTGTCGGGCTCTGTGATGGCAGTGCCTGCTTGGGATTCTCTCTTTCTCCATCTCTCTCTGCCTCTCCCCCCACTCTCACTGTCTCTCTCAAAAGGTAAATAATTTAACCCCACTTATCTATATGTCTGTATTTTTTTTTAAGTGGCCTAAAATATAAATAGGAAAGATGGCTAACTTCTAGAAATCCTTTATTCTGGTATCTTTTGCTTAATTCTCAGAATTTTCCAGGTGGGTAAGCATATCAACCTACAAATAATGATACTGTAGTCTCTTTTCCAATATTTATATCTGTTTTTGAAAATATATTACATTGACGAAACAATCATAAATACTCATGATGATCAATAGTTGTCCCTTGTGTTATTACTTTTTTTTACTATGAGGGCCCCTCTTGCTTCACTATTGAGAATAAGAACTAGCTAGTGCTTTGAGGTTATGTAATTTTTCATTAGGTTACTAAAATATCCCTCTGTGTATTTATCAAGTTTAAATAAGAGTTTATGACATAGTAAGAGTTTTTTTAAATTGTAATAGGTGTTTGAATGTAATTTTCTTCATGTATTTTCAAAGATGTTTTCTTGTCTGTTCACAGTCCAGTAGCACATCATCATCATATGTGTTTGTTAGACAATAATAAATTCACTATAGTGTACCATAAAGTTAAGCCCCAGATATACAAGGAAACATAAAATTCAGGTCTTTTCCATCAAGAGGCTTGTGATTTACTTACTAGCAGAGACATGGCTTAAAAAAGATTGATTATAGGGGCACCTGGGTGGCTCAGTCAGTTGACGCGACTGACTTCGGCTCAGGTCATGATCTCACAGTTTGTGAGTTCAAACCCTGCATTGGGCTCCATGCTGACAGCTCAGAGCCTGGAGCCTGCTTCTGATTCTGTGTCTCCCTCCCTCTCTCTGCCCCTCCCTCACTCATGCTCTGTCTCTCTCTGTCTCAGAAATAAATAACATTAAAAAAAAATCTAAAATAAAAGATTATTATAGGAGGTAGCATATCCTATGAGTGGCACACAGATTAACATTTCAAAAATATCACTTCCATCTTGTTCCTTTCCAATTAAGAAAAATTCATTAGATTTTTATGGCGTACTGCATAAAGTTCCAAATTTTCACCACCTTCAGTCAAACACTAAGTCTTGCCAATTTTATTTCCTTGTCATTTCTGTAACATGCTTCATCTTGCCCATCCCTACCTATACTACGCTAAGGTCTTCATGAAAAAGTTTCCAAAATGGCTTCCCTGTCTTGAGCCTTGAAAATCTGTCCAACACAAATCAAGGCACTAAATGTGGGTCACAGTTACATAATTTTTTTAAAGTATACTTATTTCTTAATCTTTTTAAAAAAATCATTATTTTTATTTATTTTTTGAGAGACTGGCATGCACACAAGCAGGGGAGGGAAGAGGTAGAGAGGAGAGAGAGAGAGAGGGAGGGAGGGAGGGAGGGAGGGGAGGGATGAGAACGAGAGAATCTTAGGCAGGCTCCACGCCCAGTGCAGAGCCTGATGCAGGGCTCAGTTTCATGACCTCGAGATCATGACCTGAGCTGAAATCAAGAGTTGGTTGTTTAACCACTTGAGCCACCCAGGTGCCCTTTATTTCTTATAATTTAAATCTTTTTCTTAGAGTATATGACCTGTAGAAGGTCATAAGGGTACAAATTCAATAAACCATAAGAGTAAAATTCAGTAATTTATAATAAATGTAATAAAAACTCTGTGTTATCACTACCACTAGCAGGAAATTGAATATTACCAACACCTCAAAAGGTCCCCCTGTAACCCTTACAAATTACTACCCCACCCTTCTCCCCAAAGGTAACCATCATTCTCATTTGTAATCGCACAGATTTGTTTTGCCTGTTTTAGAACTTTATATAAAAGGAATCAACGTATGTAGTCTTTTATATTTGATTTCTTTTGCTCAAAATTACATTGCTGTCTGTAGTTACTTCATTTCCAGTATACAAAGATGCCACATTATTTTTTTTATTCTTCAGTTGCTGGGCATTTGGATTATTTACATTCCTTCACAATTATAAATAATGCTGCTATGAACATTGCTGTACTTGTTTTTTGGTTCACATATATATGAATTTCTATCCTATATACCTAGAAGTGTAATTGCTAAATTATAGAATATGTAGGTTTTCACCTTTATTAGTTAGTACCAAAAAGATTCCCAAGGGGGTTGCAAGAATGTATACTCCTTGCCCTGACTTGGTATTTTCAGTCTTCTTTTTTTTTTTAACCTTTTATTTTGAGATAAATTTTGAAATAAATTTATACTTACAGGGAAATTATAAAAATAGAGAGCTCAACCAGCTTCCTCCAATGCTAGCATCTTACATAATGATAGTACAATGATCAAAACAAAGACACTGACATTGCTGAACCCTGATACAGATGCTATTTGGATCTCACTGGTCTTTCCACCAACATCCTTTTTCTGTTCCAGGATCAAATCCCGGATTGTACATAACACTTGTGTCTCCCTAGTCTCCTGCAATCTGTGATTGCTCCTCAATTTTCCCTGTTCCTTCCTTTACCTTGTTATTAGTACTAGGATACTAGTCAGGTAGTTTATAGAATGATTCTCAATTTAGTTTTACTGATACTTTCTCATGGTTAGAGTGAGGCCATATCTTTGGAGGAAGAATGTCACTGAGGTATGTGCCCTTCTCAGATCATATCAGGAAGCACACACATCCTATGATGTTAATCTTGATCCCTTGAGAAGGGTGATGTCTACTAGATTTCTCTCTTTCACTTTCTAATCAACAGTATTTGGAAGGAGACACTTTGATGCTTAATGCAAATATGCCATTTCCTCTTAAACCTTTGTTCATTCATTTTAACTTCCACTGGTTGTTCCTACTGGCAGCTTTTATTACTGTGATGTTCTAATGGAGATTTCCCATTTTCCTTATTACCTATACACTTATTAATTGGAGTTCTCTTGCAGAAAAAAGTTTTCCCTTCTTCTCCACTTATTTACTTATTTATTTATATCAGTATTGACTCATGGATATTTATTCTATTCTTTGACTTAAAATTCAATTTTTTCATTACTTATTTTCATTCTCAATTGTTCTGTATTTAGCCATTGGGTATTCTTTTCAGGTTGACTTCTGTGATTTTTTTCAGGGTGGAATTTGAGTATAATTTATTATTTACAGCAGAATTTTAAACATATAAATAACCATGAACTTTGGCAAAATATTTTCTAAAATCAGCCCTCACGTTAGTTGCTTCATAAACTTATTTTTTTAATTGTGGTAAAAAATGCATAACATAGAATTTACCATTGTAACTATTTTAAGCACATAGTTTGGTAGCATTAAGTGTGTTCACATTGTTGTGCGACCATCACCATCATCCATCTTTATAACTGTTTCATCTTCTGAAACTGAAACTACAAACATATTAAGCAATAACTTCCATCTTCTCCTTTCAGACTCTGGAACCCATCATTCTACTTTATGAATTTGACTACTCTAGGTACTTTATATAAGGGAAATCATACAGTGTTTGTCCTTTTGTGTCTGGCTGGGTTCACTTAGCATGATTTTCTCAGGGTTCATCCATGTTGTAGTGTGTGTTGAAATGTCTTTCCTTTATAAGGTTAACTAATATTCCATTTTAGTATATACCACATTGTGTTTATTTCTGTGCCTATTTATTTATTTATTTATTTTTAGGAGCTTCGGCATCACAAGATGCTCTAGACCCATCTCACGTATTCCAGCACTAGAACCAACTTCTCCAAAGAGCTGTCTTTTTGTTGAAGGATGGTGTTTAGAAACCAACTGATTGTGGCCATTATAACTGGGATATCACTGCTTCTAGGCCCTATCAGTGGACGGAGTAGGAAATGTATGTATGTTTATTAATCCATTTATCCATACATGTCTGCATTTATTTCTGTACCTGTCTAACTGCATATATAATTAAAAACAAAACAGCACATGAGTTCATACTGATACTTTCAATTCCAATCCAGCTTATTTATAACTATTTGTGCTTATTTATAACTTTCTTTGCCAGCGAGAAACCTGGCTTGCTTTATCTACAAGAGACTTACTTATTTATCCCAAATCAGTATGCGTGATTCAAATAGTTTAAGTAGTTTCACTAATACCCCAGAGAAGTAAGTTTACCAACTAGAGTACAGTGTGTGTGTGTGTGTGTTTTAATGTTTATTTATTTTTGAGGGAGAGAGAGAGACAGACAAAGAGACAGAGCACGAGGGTGGGGAGGGGTAAAGAGAGAAGGAGACACAGAATCCAAAGCAGTCTCCAGGCTTTGAGCTACCGCACAGAGCCTGATGCAGGGCTCAAGCTCACAGACCGTGAGATCATGACATAAGTCGAAGTTGGACACTTAACCAGCTGAGCCCCCAGGCGCCCTGAGCACAGTGTTTTGGAAATTTTTTGATTAGCCTTACAATATCCAGTTAAAACACTGTTTTCCAAAGCTCCTTAGGTCAGTTCCTTTCTTACTCAACCTTTCAACGTGGTTACTCCTGTATAACGCAATTAGATTAATTTGTAATGCAATTAGAATCACTTGCCAAAATGTTGCATTTTATCTTGAATTGCCCTCCCACATTCTATTTTTTATTTACATACAATAGGATTCATTAATTTTGGTGGATTGTTCTGTAGGTTTTTAAAAAGTGCAAAGAGTCATGTACCTATCAGCTCAGCAACGGAAAGAACAGTTCCATCACCTTAAAAATGCCCTTGTGCTATGTCACTTTGTACTTAACCCCCCTAACTCCTGGCAACCACTTATCCTAACAGTGCCTATAGATTGCCTTTTCTAGAATGTCATGTAAATGGAATCATACAAAATGTAACCTTTTAGGTCTGACTTCTTTCAGTTAGCAAATTCTGTTTAGGATCCACTGAATCAATCATTTATTCCTTTTATTGTTGAGTAGTGTTCCATTTCATCCACTCAGTGATTGAAGGATATCTGGGCTGTTTCCAGTTATTGGTTATTATTAATAAGACTTCTGTAGGGGCGCCTGGGTGGCGCAGTAGGTTAAGCGTCCGACTTCAGCCAGGTCACGATCTCACGGTCCGTGAGTTCGAGCCCCGCGTCAGGCTCTGGGCTGATGGCTCGGAGCCTGGAGCCTGTTTCCCATTCTGTGTCTCCCTCTCTCTCTGCCCCTCCCCCGTTCATGCTCTGTCTCTGTCTGTCCCAAAAATAAATAAAAACATTGAAAGAAAAAAAAAAATTTTTTAAAAAAAGACTTCTGTAAATGTGTGTATACACATTTTGTGTAAAGAAAGGCTTTCGGTTCACTCGAGTAAATACGTAAGAGTGGAGTTGCTGGGGCACGTGGGGCACATATTTAAGTTTATAAGAAATAGCCAGACCGTTTTCAGTGCAGCTGTAACATTGGCATTTTTTGCCAGCAGTACGTGGCAAGACTTTGCCAGCACTTGTCATTTACAATGTGTTTATTTTAACCCTTCTAATAGGTGTGCAGGGCATATCATTACGGTTTTCATTTGCCTTTCCCTACAACTAAAAATATTGTGCATCTTTACATATGCTTGTATTTCTCTTCTTTGGTAAAGTGTCAGATCTTTCACCCATTTTTTAAAAATTGAATACATTTAGGCAACTTTATTTTTATTTTATTTTATTTTTTTTTTTTAATTTTTTTTCAACGTTTATTTATTTTTGGGACAGAAAGAGACAGAGCATGAACGGGGGAGGGGCAGAGAGAGAGGGAGACACAGAATCGGAAGCAGGCTCCAGGCTCTGAGCCATCAGCCCAGAGCCTGACGCGGGGCTCGAACTCACGGACCGCGAGATCGTGACCTGGCTGAAGTCGGACGCTTAACCGACTGCGCCACCCAGGCGCCCCATATTTTATTTTATTTTAGAGAGAGCGAGCGAGCATGCAAGTAGAGAAGAGGGGCAAAGGGGAGAGACAGAGAGAGAAGAGAAGAGAAGAGAAGAGAAGAGAAGAGAAGAGAAGAGAAGAGAAGAGAAGAGAAGAATCCCAAGCAGGCTCCATGCTCAGTGCAGAGCCCCCATTGTGGGGCTTGATTCCAGGACCCTAGAATCATAACCTGAGCCAAAATCAAGAGTGGATGCTCAACTGACTGAGCCACTCAGGCACCCCTAGGCTACTTTTATTAAAATGAAAACAAACAAAAAAAAGGCTTTCTAAGTACCAGGCACTTTGCAATACATTAGTAAATTGGGAATGGGGATAGGATACAGAAATGAATTCAGAGGCATGGTATCTACCTTCAAGGAACCAATTGTCTAATGAGGGAGGCACTATATAAAGAAATCACTGTAATTATAAGCAGAAGAAGGTTTTGATTGCTACCACCTAGTTCCCAGGAACTAGGACCTATGACAGGGACTTAATATATACAGATGCTGATATATATGCACAAAGTCTAATTTTTACAACATTTTAAGGTAGTTACTACTATTCCCATTTTGCAGAAGAAAAAAGTGAGGTCGCCGATTTTAAACTCTCTAAGGTCACATAGCTAGATTGATGAGAACATGCTATCCGTTATATCTTGTTAGGTTTCTTTTGAGGCTTAGGAACATTTCTGTTGGAAAGTTTATTTAAAAGAAATAAATATTTCTTTTTTTAAAGTGAAGTATAATTGACCTACAATATCCTATTAGTTTCAGGTGTAGATCATACTCATTCAATATTTTTCTGCATTATGAAATGATCCCCATGATAAATTTAGTTACTGTCTGTTACCTTACAAAGCTATTACAATATTATAACTATATTCTTTACGGTGTAGATTATATCCTATGACTTATTTATTTTGTAAGTGGAAGTTTGTACCTCTTAATCCCCTGCACATGTATTACTGGCCCTTCCAATCCCCTTCCCTTCTGGTAACCAGTGGTATCCATGTTTGTGTATCTATGAGTCTATTTCTGTTTTGTTTTGTTTGTTCCTTAGTTTTTTAGATTCCACATATAAGTGATGTCATATAGTATTTCTCTTTCTCTGACTTATTTCACTTAGCATAATACCTTCTAGGTCCATCCTTGTTATCACAAATGGCGAGATTTCATTCTTTTTTATGGCTAATATTTCATTATATATATATTCACATTTTCTTTATCCATTTATCTATTAGTGGACACTTTCTCTTGCCCATTTTTATTGGGTTGTTTATATTCTTATTATTGAATTTTGAGAGTTCCTTATATATTCTGGATATAAGTCCTCTACCAGATACGTGATTTGCAAATGTTACTACAAGTCCATAGGTTGTCTTCTCATTCTTTTAACAGTGCCTTTTGCAGGGCAGAGTTTTTAATTTTTATAAAATCCAATTTATCAACTTTTTAATTTTATGGATTATACTTTTGGTGTCCTATCCAAAAAATCTTTGCCAAATCAATAAAATTAATGGTTGGTTCTTTGAAAAGATCAATAAAATTGATAATCTTCTAACCAAATAGAACAGGAGATAAAAAGAGAAGATACAAGTTACCAGTATAAAAAAAATGAGAGGGTATCATTACCAATCCTATTGAAAGGATAATAATATTATGAACAATTATATACTAATAAATTTGTCAACTTAAATACACAAATTTTTTCAAAGATATAAACTATCAAAGCTACTTGAACAAGAAATAGAGAACACAATTAGACATATATCTATTAAAGAAATTAAATTTGTACTTTAATACTTTCTCACAAAGAGAATTCTAGGCCTAGATGGTAAGTTTTACCAAAGGTTTAACTAAGAAATAATACCACTTCTATACAATTACTTCCAAAAATCGAAGAGGAGGGAACTCTTCCCAAATCAATTTATGAGGCTAAAATTACCGTGATCCTAAAACCAGACAAAAATATTATAAGAAAGTAAAACTACAGGCCAATATCCCTAACACAGATGCAAAAATTCTTAATGAAATTTTAACAAATTGCATCCAGCAATATATTAAAAATCACAACACACTCTGACCACTGGGGTTTATTCCAAGAATGCAAGGTTGGATCAATATTTAAAATCCAATCAATGTAATTCATTATGTGAGCAGAATAAAAAAGAAATGTGATTATCTCAACAGAACAAGCTGACAGACTCCAACAACTATTCAATTTAATAGTTCTATTTAATATAACGCTAGAAAAATAAAAAGCATGACAGTTGGAAAGAGAAAAAAGTAAAACGGTCTTTATTCATAGGTGACATGTTTGTCTATATAGAAAATTCTAAACAATCTATAATGAAAGAACTGAAAGAACTAATTAGTGAGAATATCCCGTTTGCAAGATAAAAAAATCAACTTAGGGGCGCCTGGGTGGCTTGGTCGGTTAAGCGTCTGACTTTGGCTCAGGTCATGATCTCATGGTCCGTGAGTTCGAGCCCCGCGTCGGGCTCTGTGCTGACGGCTCAGAGCCTGGAGCCTGTTTCAGATTCTGTGTCTCCCTCTCTCTCTGCCCCTCCCCCATTCATGCTCTGTCTCTCTCTGTCTCAAAAATAAATAAACGTTAAAAAAAAAATTAAGAGAAAAAAATCAATTTAAAAATGAATCATATTTTCCTGTATGAGCAGTGAATGACAAGTAATTTACATTTATGAGATAATACCATTTATATGACATCAAAAATATAAAATACTTATTTTTGACCTGTTAAAAACTTTTTGTTAAAAAACTTTTTAGTGTTAAAGATTACAACACATTTCTGAGAGAAATTAAAGAAAATCTAAATGAATGGAAGTAATCAACCATAATACTGGATTAGAGTCAGTATTCTTAAGATGTCAGTTCTCCCCTCATCTACAGATTAAACACAACTCCAGTCAAAATCTCCACAAGCTTTTTTGTAGGAATTGACAAACTGATTCTAAATTTACACAGGTGTGAAGGATCTAGTATGCAGAACAACTGTGAAAAAGAACAAAGTTGGAGACTTATACTATCTAATTTCCAAACTTATTATAAACCTACAGTAATCAAGACAGTGTGGTATTGGTATAAAGATAATGAAGAGACAAATGGGACAGAATGGAGAGTCCAGAAAGAGACACACACACATATACAATTGATTTTCAATGAAGCTACCAAGGTGATTCTATAGAGAAAGGAAAATGTTTCCAACACAGGTGCTGGAACAATTGATTATCCACATTTAAAAAGTGCTCCTGGCTTGCTCAGTCAGCGGAGCACGTGACTTTTGATCTTTGAGTTGTGAGTTCAAGCCCCACGTTGGGCATGGAACCTACTTAAAAAAAACAAAAGTAAAAATAAAAAAAATAAAAAGTGGGCCTCAACTTTACCTCATACCCCCTATAAAATTAACTCAAAATCAATTATTTACCTAAATATAATAGATAAAACCATAAAACTTCCAGAGGAAAACTTCATTTACATTTAATTTGGCAACTTTCCTTAAGTGTAATATTAAAAATACAAACTAAAAAATAATAAATTGGACTTTATCAAAATTAAGAACTTTTGCTCTCCAAAACACAATGTTCTAAAAATGAAAAGGGAAGGCATAGGATAGGGGAGATATTTTCAAACATATATCCAACACATGACTTGCACCTAGAATATGTAAGAACTCTCACAACTCAACAATATCAAGACAAACAATCCAATTTAAAAATGAGCAAAATATTTCAAATATACTTTATCATGGAAAATATGTCAATGGCAAATAAGCACATGAAAAGGTGCTCAATATCGTTAGCTGCTAATCTTTTTTTTTTTAATGTTAATTTTTGTATTTTGAGAGACAGCGTGCACACAGATGGGGCAGAGAGAGAGGGAGAGAGAGAATCCCAAGCAGGTTTTGTGCTGTCAGCACAGAGCCCAATGTGGGGCTCCATCTCAAGAACTGCAAGATCATGACCTGAACAGAAATAAAAAGTCAGACACTTAACCAACTGGGCCACCCAGGTGCCCACTTAGCGCAATCTTTGAACTGGGTACAATTTTGCCTCTACACCCCAGAGACATTTGGCAACGTCTGGAGACATTTTTGATGGTCACAACTGGGTTCAAGGGTACTACTGGCATGTAGTGAGTAGAGGCCAGGGATGCACAGGACAGGCCCCCACACAAAGAATTATTTGGTCTAAGATGTCAATAGTAGTAAGGTTGAGAAACTCTGCATTAGAGAAATGCAAATCAAAAACTCAGTGATATACCAGTATCCGTGTAATAGAATAAGTAAACAAATAAATAAATGGTAAGTTAAAAGACTGGACATACCAAGTATTGAAGGGAATGTGGAGTAAGCAGAACCTCACACAGAGCTGGTAGGAATACAAAATAGTTAAACCACTTTGAAAAATAATTTGGGGGCACCTGGGTGGCTCAGTCAGTTGAGTGACAGACTTTGGCTCAGGTCATGATCTGAGGGTTTGTGAGTTCAAGCCCCACGTCCGGCTGTGTGCTGACAGCCCGGAGCCTGGAGCCTGCTTTGGATTCTGTGTCTCCCTCTCTTTCTGGCCCTCCTCTTCTCATGCTCTGTCACTGTCTCTGTCTCTCAAAAATAAATAAACGTTAAAAAAATTAAAAAAAAAGAAAAAAGATAATTTGGCAGTTTCTTTAAAAGTTAATCATAAACCTACTCCAGCTATTCTATTCCTAGGTATTTCTCCAAGAGAAATGAAGACATATGTTCACATAATGACTTATACATGAATGTACATAGCAGCTTTATTTGTAACAGCCAAGAACTGGAAACAACCTAAATGTTCATCAGTACGAGAACAGATAAACAAATTGTGGTTTATTCATACAATGGAATACTACTCAGCAGTAAAAAGAAACAACTACTGATATATGCATTAATAAATATATAAACATATATGGATGAATATCAAAAATAATTATCTTGAGTGAAAGAAGCCAGACACCCCTCCAAAAAAGGAGAGTCCAGTAGAGCTCCATTTATAAAAACTAAAAAATGCCAACTGACCTATAGGAACAGAAAGCAGATCCGTGGTTGCCTGGGAATGGAAGTGAGAGAGGAAGGAAGGGAAGAATTATAAAGGGGCATGAAGAAAAGTTGGAGGATGATGGATATGTTCATTATCTTAATTGTGGTGACGGCTTTAGGAGTGGTTTACAAAAACTTATCAAATTGTACACTTTAAATATATGCAGTTTATTGCATATCATTTATACCTTTGCAAAGCTGTGGAGGCAGGGAGGCTGTGACTCATGTTCTGTGTGAACGAGTAAAATCACCCCTTTCCTCCTGGCCACTACAGACTGGACCACAGTCCAGTCTTATTTTATAAGCCCAGTGCAACTCTGCAATACTGGACTGAAAGGGAGTCGACGCCTCAGGGTATTCATGACTTAAAACTCTGTCCAAGAGGAGTGCCCCAGATTGGTTGCTTCCAAAGGACTCGAGATATTATACAAGAAATTAGGAAACTTCCCTTCCTTGCTATATAAAGTTACCATTTATTTTTAGAATAAACTCTCATTACTAAGGCTAATCTGTGCATGTTAAGGAGCCAGAAAAGTACACCTACTCATAATCATCCTCCATATGCTTGCTGAAGTGTTCTTCCAGAACTTCTAGCCAATGCAGTAAGAAAATAAAAGATGAGCTATACATATTGGAAAGGAAGAAATGAAATTGTTTTGTGTATACTATTTGATTATATATCTAGAAAATTCAGGGGAATCAAACTGAAGAATTATTAGAGCTAAAAAATAGGTTGTTATGTAATATGGCAAGGTATAAAATTGATATACAGAATTCACTATTTCCTAAATACCATTTAAAGAATAAACACCATAGTATGGGGGGGAGAGGGGGGAATGACACCATTCAGAACAACAAGAAAATTCTCACTATCTTGGTCACTTTCTCTGAACATTTTCTAGTTCTGTATCCTTCACATAGTGTTATCTTGGGTATCAACTGGAATGTATTTATAATCCTAAAGCCTTTCTAGAGAAGCTGTTGCTGTGATATCCAAAGTGTCATCATTTCCTCTTGATTCATTGTAATGCCTCCATTTGTATTTCACTCAGCAGATCAGTTGAAAACAATGTTCTGCATGCCACAGACCATAGCCCAATCCATCATACCATTTGGTTGTCTAGGAGTTTACTAATGAGTTAATTTATATAAAATGATCCTTCTTCATATTGAATATTTTTCTATATGATGGTGGACTTACTATAATTCAGGAGAGCTGTGTAGGTAAAACAGTATGTTTGTAATTATAGACTTAAATTAAAAAGACAACAACAGAAGTGCCTGGATGGCTCAATCGGTTAAGTGTCCAACTTTGACTCAGGTCATGATCTCATGGTTCGTGAGTTAGAGCCCCACATTGGCCTCTGCACTGACAGGAGCCTGCTTGGGGTTCTCTCCCTCTCCCACTCTCACTGTCCCTCTGCACGCCAAATAAATAAATAAACTTAAAAAAACATAAAAAGACAACAACAAAGAAACACATATTTGTATACTCACCAACTTGCACTAAAATAGAATTTAAAACTTTTGCTATATGGTATTTTAGAATATATGTCAAAACAAAAGTATGAAATAATTAAACTATTCTGAATGATTTAAAATCAAATAGTATTTTTGTTTCTGTTGATTTTTGCTTTTATTTTTTAAGTTTTTTTAAAAAAATTCCAGTTAGTTAGGGGCATCTGGGTGGCTCAGTCAGTTGAGTGTCTGAGTGTCTGACTTCAGTTCAGGTCATGATCTAGCGGTTTGTGAGTTCGAGCCCCGCGTCGGGCTCTGTGCTGACAGCTCAGAGCCTGGAGCCTGCTTCAGATTCTGTGTCTCTCTCTCTCTCTCTGCCCCTCCCCCCCTCATGCTCTGTCTCTCTCTGTCTCAGAAATAAATAAACCTTAAAAAAATTAAAACAAAAATTCCAGTTAGTTAATATACAGTGTAATATTAGTTTCAGATGTGTAATATAGTGATTCAGTACTTCATACAACACCTGGTGCTCATCACAACTGTACTCTTTTTTTTTTTTTTGAAGTTTATTCATTTTTGAGAGGAAGAGAATAAGTGTGAGCAGGAGAGGGGCAGAGAGAGAGAGACACACAGAGTCCGAAGCAGTCTCCAGGCTCTGAGCTGTCAGCACAGAGCCTGACACAGGGCTTGAACTCATGAACTGTGAGATCATTACCTGAGCCGAGGTCAGATGCTTAACTGCTTAACTGACTGAGCCCACCCAGTGCCCCACAAAAAGTGTACTCCTTAATCCCCTCACCTATTTCACCCAGATATCTCCCCACCAACCTCCCTTCTGGTAACCCTCAGTTTGTTCTCTATTGTTGAGTCTGTTTCTCGGTTTGCCTCTTTCTTTTTATTTTCTCTTTGCTTGTTTGTTTTGTTTCTTAAATTCCACATATGAGTGAAATCATATGGTATTTGTCTTTCTCTGACTGGCTTATTTCGCTTAGCATAATACTCTCTAGCTCCATCCATGCAATTGCAAATGGCAATACTTTTTTATGGCAATATATATATATATATATATATATATATATGCCACATCTTCTTTATCCATTCATCTATCGATAGGCACTTGGGCTGTTTCCATAGTGGACACTTGAACTTGAGCTCTTTTCCATACTTTGGCTGTTGTGGATAATGCTGCTATAAACATAGGGGTGCATGTTCCCTTTGAGTGGTGTTTGTATATTCTTTGGGTAAATACCGAGTAGTGCAATTGCTGCATTGTAGGGTAGTTCTATTTTTAACTTTTTGAGGAACCTCCATACTGTTTTCCAAAGTGGCTGCACCAGTTTGCATTTCCACCAACAGTGCAAGAGAGTTCCTTTTCCTCCACATCCTTGGCAACACCTGTTGTTTCTTGTTTTGAGGTTTTGTTTCATTTTGTTTTTGGATAGGCTTCATGCCTGATGCAGAGCCCAACACAGGGCTTGAACTCACAACCCTGAGATCAATACCCAAGCTGAGATCAAGAGTTGGACACTCAACTGACTGAGCCACCCAGGCACCTCTCGTGTTTTTTATTTTAGCCATTCTGACAGGTGTGAGGTGATATCTCATTGTAGTTTTGAATTGTGTTTCCCTGATGATCAGTGATATGGAGCATCTTTTTTTAATGTTTATTTATTTATTTTAAGAGAGAGAGAGAAAGAGAGACAGAGTGTGAGTGGGAGAGGGGCAGAGAGAGAGGAAGACACAGAATTGGAAGCAGACTCCAGGCTCTGAACTGTCAGACACAGGCCTCAAACTCACAAACTGTGAGATCATGACTTGAGCCAAAGTCAGACACCCAACCGACTGAGCCACCCAGATGCCCCTTGAGCATCTTTTATTGTGTCTGTTGGCCATCTGGATGTCTTTTTGGAAAAATGTCTATTCATGTCTTCTGCCCATTTTTAATTGGATTATTTATTTTTTGGCTGTTAAGTTTCATAAGTTCTTTATATATTTTGGATTATAACCCTTTATCAGATATGTCATTTGCAAATATCTTCTCCCTTTCCATAGGTTGCCTTTTAGTTCTGTTGTATTTATTATTAAAAACATCCCAACTGTTCACTCTGGGACCCTAAGGCCTGAGGACACTGAATTCCCTCACTGTATGTAGATAACTGAACCTCTATTGTTATAAGAGTCTCTTATATAAAATGAATGAACTTGGAATTGGTCATCTTTAAGGTCTCTTTATATACACATTGTTGTGATTCCCTGTAGTCTGTACATATCAAGTGTTTTCATCTCTGCTTTAAAAAAAATATGCAGTAAACAATGTTTCTCTTTAAAACAAAAGGCCTGGGAGGTAAACAAGTTTTTTTGTCGCTGTTGTTGAAAATTTTATTGGAATAAATATTGTTAAAATGTCAATACTACCCAAAGCTATCTACACATTCAGTGCAATCCCAATCAAAATTGCACCAGCATTCTTCTCGAAGCTAGAACAAGCAATCCTAAAATTCATATGGAACCACAAAAGGCCCCGAATAGCCAAAGTAATTTTGAAGAAGAAGACCAAAGCAGGAGGCATCACAATCCCAGACTTTAGCCTCTACTACAAAGCTGTAATCATCAAGACAGCATGGTATTGGCACAAAAACAGACACATAGACCAATGGAATAGAATAGAAAGCCCAGAACTAGACCCACAAAAGTATGGCCAACTAATCTTTGACAAAGCAGGAAAGAATATCCAATGGAAAAAAAAGATACTCTCTTTAACAAATGGTGCTGGGAGAACTGGACAGCAACATGCAGAAGAATGAAACTAGACCACTTTCTTACACCATTCACAAAAATAAACTCAAAATGGATGAAGGACCTGAATGTGAGACAGGAAACCATCGAAACCTTAGAGGAGAAAGCAGGAAAACACCTCTCTGACCTCAGCCATAGCAATCTCTTACTTGACACATCCCCAAAGGCAAAGGAAGTAAAAGCAAAAATGAACTACTGGGACCTTATGAAGATAAAAAGCTTCTGCACAGCAAAGGAAACAACCAACAAAACTAAAAGGCAACCAACAGAATGAGAAAAGATATTTGCAAATGACATATCGGACAAAGGGCTAGTATCCAAAATCTATAAAGAGCTCACCAAACTCCACACCCGGAAAACAAACAACTCGGTGAAGAAATGGGCAGAAAACATGAATAGACACTTCTCTAAAGAAGACATCCGGATGGCCAACAGGCATATGAAAAGATGCTCAATGTCGCTCCTTATCAGGGAAATACGAATCAAAACCACACTCAGATATCACCTCACGCCACTCAGAGTGGCCAAAATGAACAAATCAGGAGACTATAGATGCTGGAGAGGATGTGGAGAAACAGGAACCCTCTTGCACTGTTGGTGGGAATGCAAATTGGTGCAGCCGCTCTGGAAAACAGTGTGGAGGTTCCTCAGAAAATTAAAAATAGACCTACCCTATGACCCAGCAATAGCACTGCTAGGAATTAACCCAAGGGATACAGGAGTACTGCTGCATAGGGGCGCTTGTACCCCAATGTTTATAGCAGCACTCTCAACAATAGCCAAATTGTGGGAAGAGCCTAAATGTCCATCAACTGATGAATGGATAAAGAAATTGTGGTTTATATACACAATGGAATACTACGTGGCAATGAGAAAGAATGAAATATGGCCCTTTGTAGCAACGTGGATGGAACTGGAGAGTGTGATGCTAAGTGAAATAAGCCATACAGAGAAAGACAGATACCATATGTTTTCACTCTTATGTGGATCCTGAGAAACTTAACAGAAACCCATGGGGGAGGGGAAGAAAAAAAAAAGAGGTTAGAGTGGGAGAGAGCCAAAGCATAAGAGACTCTTAAAAACTGAGAACAAACTGAGGGTTGATGGGGGGTGGGAGGGAGGGGAGGGTGGGTGATGGGTATTGAAGAGGGCATCTTTTGGGATGAGCACTGGGTATTGTATGGAAATCAATTTGACAATAAATTTCATATATTAAAATAAATAAATAAATAAATAACCCCCCAAAAAATACATTGAAAATTTTATTGTAATATCACTAGTCTTCTGTGTATCCTATATTGAAAATATTATGACATGGCACATAGAGAATGTAAAAGGAATCATAATTCCATCTATTGTCACTTAACTAGATTGGAATTTGACTCTACTAAATTTAATATTGCTAAGGGGTGCCTGGGTGGCTTAGTTGGTTAAGCTTCCGACTTCGGCTCAGGTCATGATCTCACGGTTCGTGGGTTCGAGCCCGGCGTTGGGCTCTGTGCTGACAGCTCAGAGCCTGGAGCCTGCTTCAGATTCTGTCTCTGTCTTTCTCTGCCTCTCCCCACTCACGCTCTGTCTCTGTCTCTCAAAAATAAATAAAATGTTTAAAAAGAAATAAAAAAACTTTAATACTGCTAAAATAAAATAGGAGTAAAGTTTACATCCTTAAATACCAGGTCATCATTTTTATCACTGACAATAAGTAATGAAATACCAATTGTTAAAAGTTTTCTTTTTAAGTTTTTATTTTTACTTATTTTGAGAGACAGAGAGAGACAGAGTGCATGTGAGTGAGGAAGGAGAAGAGAGAAAGGGCAAGAGAGAGAATCCCAAGCAGAATCCCATGCCATCTGCCATGGCAGCATGGAGCCTGATGTGGGGCTCGATCTCACAAACCTTGAGATCATGACCTGAACAGAAATCAAGGGTCAGACACTCAACCAACTGAGCCACCCAGGCACCCCTGAAATATCAATTACTGAACAATTATTTAGTTAATATTTATTGGGTGCTCAAAGTTATGGTACAGTCCTTATTGAAATGGAATAATACAGAGCACACATACACACACACAGAAACAAAACAGGCCATGATATTAAAATTTTTTTTATGTTTATTTGTTTTTGAAAGAGAAAGAGAGAGAGAGAGAGAGAGAGAGAATGAGTGGGGCAAGGGCAGAGAGAGAGGGAGACAGAATCCAAAGCAGATTCCAGGCTTCAAGCTCCAGGCTCCAAGCTCCAGGCTCTGAGCTGTCAGCACAGAGCCCAATGTGGGGCTTGAACCCATGAACCGTGAGATCATGACTTGAGCTGAAGTTGGACACTTAACTGACTGAGCCCCTTAAAATATTTTCCCATAATACCACATGTATTGTTCTTTTGGAGATTACTAGATATAGGAAGATAGCTGCAGTGTCTTAACATTCACGTCAAATACTTCTGGACATACTCATTCATTTGACCAATATTTACTAAGTGCCCATTTTGAAACTCACGCTGTTCTAGGTGCTGGGAATCCAGCCACATATGTTTAAAAAGTCCCTACTTTCATCAAGCTTACATTCCAGAGGGTATATGTGACTTGTAGTCCAAATGTTACTTTTTTCTTAAAGAAATGTATCAACTTTATTTCACTGTTTATCCTAATTATAAAATATATAATTCTTGTATATTGGAAACAAAATGATACAGAAAATGAAGATTCTTTTATAATCCTATCCACCGGCGTAATTACTATGAATAGTTTGATGTATTTATTTACAGACTTTTAGAATAATTTTTTTTTTAATTTGCAAACGGAATCACTTTTATAAACTGTTTTCTTCACTTAGCAACACTGTGCACCATTACCCTATACCATGAGTATGTTTGCATAACAAGGCATCTAGACATAACTCTTTCTTTTTTTGGTTGCATAATATACTGTGCAATATACGTAGACTGCAAGTTATTTTAGCCATTCTTTTATTAATAATCATTGAGGTTATTTCCAGTTTTCCCACTATGATTAGTGTTTTGCCCCAAAATCTTTGCTTACCCCAAGGTATTCTCAAATTCACCATGTGGGACCTAGAGACAGAGGGAGCTCCAGCTTATGGCTGTCTCACTGGACTTAGGGAGACAGAAATTGGAGTTTAAGGATTGGGCAGCCAATATCTGAGGGCTTAAGAGCCCAGAGAGAAGAATAGAGAACAGTGAATCTGGTGCTTTGCATGCAATTTCCCTTCAAGGCTTTCTTTTGCGATGCCCATACATGCTATGGGCAAAATGATGAGACACCCAGCAAAAAGCAGCTACGTGCTAAGAGTCTCAAAATCTAAGAAAAGATTTTGACAGCCTCTCCTATTTTTCTTCATTTCCTTTGCAGGGGGTAGGGGGGAAGCAGGAAGAAAGTCTTGTAGACAAGCTAAAGCCTAGGAGCTAACAGAAAGTCACCAGAGGGTTTTGAGGGAAATGAGAGCCTGACTTGGAATCAATTGTACAATACTGGCATCAAAAGGGCTCCTTGTGGGGGTGCCTTGGTGGCTAAGTCAGTTAAGCATCCGACTTTGGCTGTAGTCATGATGTCACAGCTCATGAGTTCGAGCCCCACCTCTGTGCTGACAGCTTGGAGCCTGGAGCCTGCTTTGGATTCCGTGTGTCCCTCTCTCTCTCTGCCCCTCCCCCACTCACGCTCAGTCTCTCTATCTCTCAAGAATAAATAAAACGTCAAAAAAAAATTTAAAAAAAAAAAAAGGGTCCCTTGTGACTGTCCTGCCAATGAAGAGACTGCAGCACAGGGAGTTGTCCCACCCACGGTCACGTATCACCCACAGCTGCAGATTTAACTCTGACCCACAGTGTAGCTTTTCTTGAACTATGCAGGTTCCTCAAAGCCATGTTGCAGTATGTGTGTAAGAGTGAGTCAGAGGCAAGGAGAGGTCTGGCCCAAAGTGGTGACCTGGAGGTTTGAAGGATAAAAGGGGGCTAGAGGCCAGGAGATGGGGAGAGACTGGGAAGAAAGAGCTCAAGGGTGAAAATGGGTCTCCAGAGTTTGTAAGGGCAGGATCTGGAAGAGGAGGCCTGGACTCAGGAAATTAGAATGCTAGAGGAAGAGGGGGAGGGCAGACTGGGAAAGAGGATCGCTTTGGAAGCGGCTGAGTTCCAAGGCCTGACCAGGCATGGAGGTGGAAATGGCCAGCAGGCACTGAGAAATATAGGTCCAGGGTTTGAAAGAGAGATTAGGATTTTTCCCTATTCCAATCCGTGCCCTTTCTTTATTCCCTCCTCTTCTCCATCTTTCTTTTTAGAAATTTGGGAATCAAATACATAGTTGAAGTTGCAGAAATGAATGAGATCTTTAAGTGAAAAACTACATAAAGAAAAGAATTTTTTTTAAGCATGGTATGTTAGCATTTTATAATTTAAAAAACCCAATATAGGGGCACCTGGCTGGCTTAGTCAGAGGAGCATAACTCTTGATCTTGGGGTCATGAATTTGAGCCCCATGTTGGGTATAGAGATTACTTAAATGAATAAATTTTTAGAAAATTTTATAAAGGAAAATAATTACAAAATTGTGAAAACTAAATTACTAAAAAGCCCACAAACCATAAAACAAAACAACAGAAACAACCAGTATAGATGATCTGATTCATCATGAAAACTAGGGATCATGCCTCAAATCCTAGGAAAAGGGTCATCTAGATTTTACTAGCCCCTGCCCAAGGCCTGTAGGATAAATGGTAGTTAGAGTGCAGTTCATTCACAGCGCCCGGGTTGCTCCGTCGGGGAGCATGACACTTTGGCTCAGGTCGTGATCTCACGGTTCATGGGGTTCTCTTGGGTTCAAGCCCCACATTGGGCTTCACATTGACAGCACGGAGCTGGCTTTGGATCTCCTGTCTCCCCCTCGCTCTCTCTGCCCCTCCACTGCTCTCTCTCTCTCTCTCTCTCTCTCTCAAAAATAAACATTAAAAAAAAAAGAATGTAGTCCATTCCATGGTTGGACATCTCAAATCTTTCAAAATGCTTTTTGTATTGAGTTCAAACTTGCTTCTCTGTAATGTGTGTTTGCCGGTTCTTTAATACAAATAGTTAAACTTTTTTTTTACTTTGCATAATAAAATGGTATAATTCAAAGAATACAGTAGACTTCACTAATTACTTACAATTGGCCAACTAATCATCAGCATGTAGTTAGTTCTAAAGAAGAGCAGTAGAATATTAAAACAACCTGATTTACTTTTTTCACATATTAGATTGGAAAATTGATGTTATCTAGTGTTGGCAAGGATGTGGGAAATGAACATTCTCATCCTCTGCTGATAAGGTATCATTTGGTATACCTTTTCTGGAGGACCCTTTTTCAATAGGCAGCCAAATTTAGAATGTCCATTTTTGATCTAGTAATTTCGCTTCTAGGAATTTATCTTAATGGAATAATTAGAAAAATGTTCAAATATACACATTCTTCAATTATATTCATTGGCTTTTTGTATTGCAGATGTTTTAATTGAAGTATAACATACATGTAGTAAAATATACAAAATTTATACAGCTCCATGAACTTTTACAAAATAAACACTCCTGTGTACCTGCCATCAAGGCACAAAACGTTACTGGCACCCCAACAAGCTCTCTCCTGCCCTTCTCTAGTCATGGAGTCCCCAAAGGTAACTACTACTCTCATTTAGATTAGGTTCCCAAGGAGGCAGCCTCAGATATACTGTGTAGCAGGGACCAATGATTGTGGGAGGAGGGAAGAGACGAGGAGGGGAGGGAGGGGAAGGAAAGAAACAGGACTGAGCGGAAGTAGAAGTTAGGTTGAATTGCAATGTCAGCAAAGTCTTAACTAACTCTATAGGAGCTCTGAAGCTCAGAGCCCCCAGGACTCTGGGGCAATGTGATCTTCAGTCAGTTGAGGCATTTCCTCCTGAGGAGGGATCTTGATGGTGCTTTCCCTTAGTTTTGCTTGGTTTTGAACATCATATGAATGGTATCATATAGTACATGCTTTTTCTCTGTTGCTTCTTTCATTCAGCATAATGTATGTGAGATTAGTCCATACTGTTTCATTCTATTTCAGTATATAATGACATATTTACTTATTCTACTGTAGTTGAGCATTTGCTTAGTTTTCAGGGTTTGGCTATTTTGAATACTGTTGCTATGGATATTCTTGTAAATGTCGCTTGATGTATATTTACATGCATTTCTGTTGGGCATATACCTAGAAAAGGGTCATAGAACACACATATGTTCAGCTTTATTAAATATTTTTCCAAAGTGGCTGTTCAGATATGTGTTAAATATTTTTCTAAAGTAGCTGTACAAATTTATGCTCCCACCAGCAATGTAAGAGACTTTTAGTTGTTCCAAGTTCTAATACATATTATTCTGGTGGGTGTAGTGGCATGTCTATGTGGATTTTATTCTAAGTTTATTTATTTTATATAGTTTATTTATTTTGAGAGAGAGAAACAGAGACAGAGAGCGGGGGAGGGGCAGAGAAAGAGGGAGAGAGAGAATCCCAAGCAGTGGAAGCCCCTTAGGGCTCTAACTTACAAACCCACAAACTCAAGAACCCCGAGACCATGACCTGAGCTGAAATCAAGAGTCAGAGGCTTGACTAACTGACTGAGCCACCCAGGCGCCCCGTGTCTATGTGGTTTTAATGCATTTTCTTGGTGACTAGTGATGTTGAACACTTTTCATATATTTATTGGCCATTTAAACACTCTCTTTTGTAAAGGGTCTTGTGGCCATTTTAAAATTGGGCTTTATTTTTCTGGTTGACTCTGTGGGAGTCCTTTATATCTTCAGGATACAGGCCCTTTGCCATATATATATTACAGCTATCTTCTCCCCCCTCTGTAGCTCATGTTTTCCCTCTTCTCTGTACAGAAGGAAAACCACTCTAGGAAAATTGACTAAAATGTCAGCAGTAATTGTGTCTGGGTGTTGGATTTTCCTCCTTGTTTTTACTTCTTCATATATTCCAGTTCTTTAAGAAGCATGTAATGAAAAGAATACTTAAGACACAATAAAAGGAATGAATTGTTTTAAGAAAGCAGCATATTTAAAACATAATGATGTAATTTAAAGGCAACCCTTTGGAAAAAGTTAGCCAAGACAAGAACTTTGCTATAATTTGCCTTTGATATTATGTTAAGTGCCTGCACAAATCTGCTGGAGACACCTGGTGGAGAGTGTCAGTAAGCTTATGGCAAAAGTGCTTGAAATGTCACAGCACAAAGGGCCAGCTTACTTCCCAGGTGAGAAATGTACACAAAACATAGTTTGGTTCCCTTATCATCTCAGTTTGGGGATAAACTAAAAAGACCCTTCAACTCTCAGTTAGGGTAGACCTAGCTCACTGGTGGGCTGGCTCCGGGACTGGCCAGCAGATATGACAAAAATTCAGATAGAGAAAAAGACAGTGAGGTTAAAAGTGCAAATGAGACCAATTTGGGGCCGGCTACATAGTTTGTGGCACCTGGTGCAAAATGAAAATGGGGGGCTTTTTTTCAGACAGCAGGAGAAAAGGTAATAAAACACAGTACTAAAGTACTTAAGTACATACAGGTCTAAAATAAAAAGACTTTTCCTTTCTTCCACGGTCTCTCAGCCCATCGTGATATTGTTTATTTGCTCTTTAATGTCATTCTAGGTAAAGAAAATTTTAAAACTTCACTTATTGGCATGAATTTTATTCATCTTTATATTATGCCATGCCAGTTTTAAATGCAGATAGAAGTGTATTTAATTTTTATATGGAATCACAAGAATCTGGGGCGCCTGGGTGGCGCAGTCGGTTAAGCGTCCAACTTCAGCCAGGTCACGATCTCGCGGTCCGTGAGTTCGAGCCCCGCGTCGGGCTCTGGGCTGATGGCTCAGAGCCTGGAGCCTGTTTCCGATTCTGTGTCTCCCTCTCTCTCTGCCCCTCCCCTGTTCATGCTCTGTCTCTCTCTGTCCCAAAAATAAATAAAATAAAATAAATAAATAAATAAATTAATTAATTAAAAAAGAATTACATGATCCATTTTCCATAGCTCTACATGAATATATATTTTATTCTTACCACAGTAGTGGAAACAGTCCATGACACTAGCTCAACTGTTTTTATTTCTTTTCTTTTCTTGGTACTCACACATTCTGCCAGCCCTCACTACCTTCAGCTTACCGGCAAGGAAAGACTAGAAAGAGAAGGCACTGTAGGTGGCCCTCCCGTTCCCTTTCCTTCCATGCCATGATCTTCAGCCTATGCAATTTGCTAATTGCATAAATACACAGATAAGAATATACAGAATAAATAATAAATACACAGATAAAAATACACAGATAAGAAAGGGGTGATAGGTTTTCTTGGTTGTTCATTCAGGTTCCTCAGAACACCATTGCCTTCCTTTTTCATGGGAAGCAAGTTCTGGCTCTCCGGGGCTGTCAGTGCCCCCACTTAGTCGTAAGTGTAACACACTTGTATTCAGTTTGAGTCTCATTTAAGTCCTGTACATCATGGGCCCATGAGAATTCTGTCCTCACCGGGCACTGTGAGCATTAGGTGAATGGAATGGGGGCAACAGGAAGAGGGACAGACACACATTGTACATCATGCCCCTGTTCATGCACGTGCTTCACTGTCCTTTCCACTTAACTTACAAGTTCAAAGATAATTTTTTTGTTGTTGTAAGAAGAGGATTTTATTTTTTTTCCCTCCAAGTTTTTCTTTAAATTCCAGTTAACGTGTAGTGTAATATTGGTTTCTGGTGTAGAATTTAATCCCTCACTTACATATAATACCTGGTACTCATCACAAGTGCCTTCCTTAATCCCTGTCACCTATATAACCCATCTCCCTGCTGGCCTACTCTCAAAGAAAAAGTTTTTAGGAGTTTCAAGATGACAATAGCAGAACCAGGTTCAGTGCCTTTCTGATGTGGAGCCTGCTACAGTTGCACAAGTCACAAGGCCACGAAGCCAGCCCGGGAATGGTTCTGCCTTTTTGCTTTTCCTTCCTTTCCTTTTTCTTTTTCTTTCTTTCTCTTTCTTTCTTTCTTTCTTTCTTTCTTATGGGTAAATAAAGAAAACTCTAAATCCTGCATAGTCATGGCTCAGGATCAGGAATATTGAATATTCCTGAGAATTGAATATTCCTGAGAGCCAGAATTTTGGCTAGGCTGGTTATCAGAAATAATAAACAAATAAAACCTTTTAAGAAAGTTCAGCTCAAAACAGCTACTTCCCCTGGATCAGTTTCAAAGATTTACTTGTGCACAGACCAGACTTTAATGGAGTTCCCTGCCATTATAAGGGGACACGTGCTGTTACTTAGGCTTGCTTTATGAACATGTGTTTCAACCAGTCTGTACCAAGCCAGATACAATTAGAGGTGTTCACTATGGATGTGAAGGTTACAACTTAGTGTTTTTACTCTGTCTTTGCATTTAGCACTTGGAGGAAAAAATGGAAACAAAACTGGGGGACAAGAAGGAACTGTAACCTCTGCTTGCTTTTTTCCCCTTGGAGGAATGCAGCAAATGTGTGCATGTGTGGTTTGACTTTCTGCCATGGAATGAGAAGTGCTGTTTTTGCGTGGTAGCTGTGTAAGGCCGGTTGCAGCAACACACTCTGGGCTGTGAATGCAGGACAGGGAGTTATATCCAGCTTCTGTGGACTGGGCCAAGCTGACTCCTAAGGTGAATGGCTAAGCAGAGTATAGACTGGACACAAGCTCGTCTGCATGCTGTGTACTCAACAGACAGAGGCAGGGGGGCTGGTTTGATAGGAGGAGGTGATAGGGAAGTTGCTCAGAGATTTAGCCCAGGTTTTGGGAGAGGAATCACTGCTTATGTTTGTCTTGTATTTTCATCTGTGCTTTTATTGGCAGGAGGTTCACTTTCTTCATCATTTTGATAAATGCATACATTTATGGCACTTTTAATTCCTTGGGGATGAAATAGATAAGTACATTATAACTAGATAAGTGACCGTGGCTAAAGGTTGGAATAATCTGACTATAAAGGTCATGAGACATTAGTGATAAGAACAAGTGATGTGTGATCAGCAGTCAGACCAAGGCCAAAGCCTGGACAGCTCAGTTGGACTGAGTGATAGAGACTACTGGTTGTTCTCCATTGCCTGTTTCCTATCTTCCAGGGTGATAAACTGCCTGTTTTTGGGCTGGGTACATGGCTGGGTGCATTCTCCAGCTTCCCATATAAGCATAGTCACGTGACTAGGTTCTGGTCAATGAGCTGAGAAATCACCTACTCTTAACTATCTTTTCCTCTCTCTTGCTACCTGCAATGCAGATCCTGTTGTCTTAGACCATGAGAAGAAGGGCCGTAGTCGAAGGATGGAAGGAGTCCGAGTCCCTGAGGACATTGGGGTAGAGCCACCATTCAGCTTACCAAACCGCTTTCATCTTAATTGAAGCCACCGTTATTTTGTCATTTTGCCACTCATAGTTAAGGTTAATGCTTACTGATATAAAGTATTGCTGCAGGCTTAGCTTGGCTGGACTTCTTCCAGTCAGAAGGGCCATCTTAAAGACTTTATACATAGGTGCAAAAGTCTGTTTTTATACTCCCATCATTATAACATAACAAAAAGCCCTTTACAATATATATGTCTCTTGGCATTTTAAAATCTTATGCAGGGAACCAGGGCAGAAGATTGGCAACAGACAAAGTGTATTAAAAGGCAATGATCTTTAGGACCCTGCTCAATGTGGGAGCCAGTCCTTAAGAACAGTTGGGCTGAGTTAGGAGTGATGGTAGGAGGAAGCAAGTGGCTGGTAGAGGGTAACGGGTGAGAGGCATCTGTGGAAAATGTTCTAAAAAGAAAATCTTGAAAAATAATTAGCTTAACTAATTTAGTTTTTTAAATGTAAGCAAAATATCTAGTTAGGAGGAAAAGACCGTGTTATGCCATGGCATCTAGGAATACACAAATTTGCTTATTATCTTAAATAAAAGAATGCAAGTACATATCTAACACAGCACTTGGAATCTGGTGATCAATGTGTTAACTGCTAATATAGTATTGTTACTATATTAAAACAAAAGAATTAAGCTGCCCAGAGACTGCTCTTACTGCGGTGCAGTAGAGGAAGCCCTCTTGTTATCACCATCCATCTAAGTGACCTGGCCCATTAGTCTCTATTCATTAATCAACTGAATTGCTGACTGAATAAAGTGAGGTCCCTCCTTTAACTTACTGTTTAACTTTTAACTTATGTCTTGTTTCCTGGTAATTTTTAGGTTGACTGCATCATATAGGAATAATAAAAGTATTAGTAGCTTGCTTTATTGAGCATCAGTCTACTGTGTTAGAGATGTTCATATGTTATTTCATTTTCTTCTCACAATATTCCTGAGAGATGGCATAAATCATTTTACCAGATGAAGAAACTGGGATTCAAAGAGGTTACATGGCTTAGTATTTTAGCTTAAGATCACATCGTAAGTGATCCCAGTGAACCCAGCCTTGTTTACTCTAAAACCCATGTCCTTCCCCTTGTACCAGTTTTTACTCTTCCTTTGGTGGCAAGATATATGTCACGTTTCATCTCTGGTTCACTTTGGCCTATTGAAACAAAGTGGTGGACAATAATTTCCCCATAGTCATGTTATTTTTTCTTCTATTAAAAAATGTTTAAGTTTATTTATTTTGAGAGAGAGAGCCTGGAAGAGAGAGAGGGAGAGAGAAAGAATCCTAAGCAGGCTCCGCACCATCAGCACAGAGCCCAATCTGGGGCTCGAACCCACACACTGTGAGATCATGACCTGAGCCAAAATCAAGAGCTGGATGCTTAATCAACTGAACCACCAAGGCACCCACCCCAGTCATGTTATTTTTAATAGAAATTAAATCAGCTAGTGAAGATACAGTAACATATGATTGCATGAAAGAAGGAATAAACCAGTAGTTACAATAGGAAATGTGAGAACTAAAACAACAAAATGTAAATGACTACCTTACTGATAGGACCTAGAAAATAAAACCAGTAAGTAAATACTTACTAATAGCTTTTAATAGTGAACTTAATGCCTTACTGAACTATTGCTTTGTTATAATATTCATTAAGTTGCAAGTTAAGGTATTTTGTTCTAAAATTTAAAACTATTGTCCTGGGGTGCCTGGGTAGGTCAGTTGGTTAAGGGTCCAACTCTTGCTTTCAGCTCAGGTCATGATCTCACAGTCATAGGATCGAGCCCTGCACCAGGCCCTGTGCTGGGTATGGAGCCTGCTTAAGATTCTCTCCTTCTCCCTTTTCCCCTTCTGTCTCTCTTTCTCTCTCTCTCTCTCTCTCTCTCTCTCGCAAAAATAAAAAATAAAACTATTGTCCCTTTGCAAAAAAAATTGTGTTTTAGACATGTCTATAATGAATTATGAATATTTTACTTTTTTTCATAAAATCCGGTATGTATTTCCATTTATAGCACATCTCAGTTCAGAGTAGATGCATTTCAAGTACTCAACAGCCACCTGAGGCTGTGGATATCATTTGGGAAGCACAAGTCTGGATTACTGATAGATTGGATTATGATTCTCAGAATAATCTGGATAATGAAATTATAATCCCTAGAATTTATTTCTAAAAAAACAATGTCTCACATATATCATTTTGATTAGGATACATTAATATGATAAACTGATAGAAATATCTATCCTGGGGGAAAAGTATTATCAAAGCTACCAATTTCCCACTGTAATGGCACTCCTTCCTGTATTCTCTTTTTAAAAATTTTTTTTTAATGTTTATTAATTTTGAGAGAGAGAGAGAGACAGAGAGCAAGCAGGAAAGGGGCAGAGAGAGGAAGACACAGAATCAGAAGTAGGCTCCAGGCTCTGAGCTCACAACACATAGCCCGACATGGGGTTCAAACCCACAGACCGCAAGATCGTGACCTGAGCCGTAGTTGGCTGCCCAACCGACTGAGCCACCCAGGCGCCCCTCTCCTTCCTGTATTCTAAGGATAAAAATATATGAACTCTCTCTCTGACTTTTCATTATTTTGTCTACTTCTATACTCGAAAGCCTTGATATATCAATTTAACTGTATGATGAGTTTGCCCCTGCTGCAAGCTGTCCGAATACACCATGGGCATAGCTGGGCTTGTTTGAAAGTGTGAGGTTGGTTAGCTCTCCTGGCATGGAACTCTGTGCTTTTAAAAATACTTGGCCTAACATAGAAGCATTTACATAGCATCGTATCTCAAGTTACTGATTTCCAAACCCACTTGAAAGGGCTTAGCTTTTACTGTAGAGAAAGGTGGCCAGTTTTCCTCAAATTCCAGTTACTGCAAACTCTTTTGTTCCTGCCTTACCATCAAAAGGATATTATTATTTTTTTTTAATTTTTTTTTAATGTTTATTTTTGAGACAGAGAGAGACAGAGCATGAACGGGGGAGGGGCAGAGAGAGAGGGAGACACAGAATCGGAAGCAGGCTCCAGGCTCTGGGCCATCAGCCCAGAGCCCGATGCGGGGCTCGAACTCACGGACCTCGAGATCGTGACCTGAGCTGAAGTCGGACGCTTAGCCGACTGAGCCACCCAGGCGCCCCTCAAAAGGATATTAGAGTGAAAAAAAAGGACATTAGAGTGGAGGAAGTGACTTGGGTTCCCAGAACCGCTCTTCCCATTATGCAGTGGAAGCTGTCTTTTTATCACCATCTATCTGACTGGCAGATTAGTCTTTCTCTCCAGTCTCCTGTAAAACACATTGGCCAATGCACCAGACCCCTGACCTTCATGGCCAACACGCTACCTGGCACATTCCCTCTGCCCACTACCCCCATTTCCCATTCCTGTCACTTGAGTTCTGTGTTTGCCAAGAGTTGTTGACTACTTTCCAAATTGTATATTCTTTTTAAAAAAATTTTTAATGTCTATTTGTTTTTTAGAGAGAGACAAAGTGCGAGTGGGAGAGGGGCAGAGAGAGAGGAAGACACAGAATCCAAAGCAGGCTCCAGGTTCTGTGCTGTCAGCACAGAGCCCAACGTAGGGCTTGAACTCATGAACTGTGAGATCATGACTTGAGCCAAAGTCAGACACTAAACCGACTGAGCCACTCAGCTGCTCCCCAAATTATATATTCTGACTGTACTTTTAATAGATTGATTAAATATAAAGTAAAAATGATAGAGCATGATTTTGAAAAGAAATAATTAAAGGCATTGGAAAGGGTTGATAAAAGTGAGGTTTTTTTTTTTTGAAGATTTTATTTTAAGTAATCTCCACACCCAACGTGGGACTCGAACTCACAACCCCAAGATCAAGAATCACATCCTTCACGGATCAAGCCAGCCAAGTGCCCTAATAAAGGTGAGTCTTAAAAAAAATTAGAGTATGAAACTATTGTAAAAATAGAGGGAAAAATTTTAAATTCAGAATATGTCCTACGATCACTTTGCAAGTATTTTTAAGTTTTTCTTCTAAGGAAATCAACACTAGAGGTCATATTCCCATGGATGTAGTTTATGCAAGAAAAAATACAGACGTAACCTACTGATGCATGCTTAAGGAAGGGCCTTGGCTTTCCTGCAGATTGACAAGGAGTGTGCATAATGGACGTTAACAGAATAGATCTGATTTCCTGTCTTGTCTAGATTTTCTTCTCCAATAAATTAGCAAACTGCTTGTTCAGATCACACTGAAGAGGACTGTTTTCACTGCATTTTATTGATAATTTACATATCCTAAAAATGTTCATAGGGACAATAAATGCTATTCCTTTTTGTTTTGAGAGAGAGAGAGAGGTAAAGAGAGGGAGACAGAGGATCCCAAGTGGGCTCTGCGCTGATAGTGAACCATGAGATCATGACCTGAGCCATGACCTGAACTGAAGTCAGACACTTACCTGACTGAGCCACCCAAGTGCCCCAATAAATGCTTTTTCTTGAACCATATTCTGTTTCTCCATTCAGGGAGAAGGACTATTTTCCAGGTTTTCTTTTCTGTTTTGTTTTTTTTTTTTTAAGTTTATTTATTTTGAGAGAGACAGAGAAAGAGAATCCCAGGAAGGCTCTGCACTGTCAGTTCAGGGCTCAAACTCACGAACTGTGATCATGACCTGAGCCAAACTCAAAAGCTGGACGCTCAACCAACTGAGCCACCCAGGCACCACTCTGGGTTTTTATTGTTATTTATTTTATTGTTTTTAATGTTTATTTTTGAGAGACAGAAACAGAGCACGAGCGGGGGAGGGGCAGAGAGAGAGGGAGACACAGAATCCGAAGCAGGCTCCAGGCTCTGAGCTGTCAGCACAGAGCCCAACGTGGGGCTTGAACTCCTGAGCCATGAGATCATGACCAGAGCCAAAATTGGATGCTTCACGGACTGAGCCACCCAGTCGCCCCTCTGGGTTTTTATTTTTAATGTGGTTTATGAAGAACGGATTATCTTGTATTTAAAATCAACCATTAGGGGCGCCTGGGTGGCGCAGTCGGTTAAGCGTCCGACTTCAGCCAGGTCACGATCTCGCGGTCCGTGAGTTCGAGCCCCGCGTCGGGCTCTGGGCTGATGGCTCAGAGCCTGGAGCCTGCTTCCGATTCTGTGTCTCCCTCTCTCTCTGCCCCTCCCCCGTTCATGCTCTGTCTCTCTCTGTCCCAAAAATAAATAAACGTTGAAAAAAAAAATTAAAAAAAAAATAAATAAAATAAAATCAACCATTAAAACAACATTGCAAGTGGTAAGAATATATAGCTTGAGAGCCAACAGTCAATCACAAAGCATAAAGATGGCTTTAAACACTATAACTCAATTATCAGTAATGATTGAATCTGCTGTATGCGAACAATACTATTAAAAAGAGTTGGACAGTTCTTTTCATTGTAATTGTAAAAAAAAAAAAAAAAAAAAATAGAAGATGCTGCAGAAATATCCTTTGGCCCCCAGAGGGCGCGAGGCGGAAAGAAGTCAGAGCTGAGAGCTGGATGCCTTCAGATGGGGGCCTCCGACCTTACCAATGCTGCTTAAGAGAATAGGAAAAGAGGTCCACATCCACCTCAGAGGACATTCAATATGGGATTCTAGTAGACATAAGGACTGTCCATATTTAACTCTACTCCTAGTTTTTGAAGTGTAAAAATTGCAAGAATTACAGAAACCTCCTTATCCCCTCTACCTTACAGATAGAAATGGAGTGTGTATGTGAGGATATTAGAGAGAGAAATAGAGAATATTTGAGTGTGCATGCCCATGTGTGAGAGAGGGGGTGTGTGCACGTGTGAGAGAAGGAGTGTGAGAGAGAGTAGGAGGGGGCACACGGTGTCCCAGGCTTTAATTCTCATAAGCAACATAAGAATACTATTGAAAGTATGTGAATTTGGCTAAATTATGCATAAAATTGACAGTTCTAAATGTTCTGCCAAAGGCTAGAGCTGCAGATTTTCCCTTCAAGACAGGAAGCAAAACCCAAGCACAGCCCTTTCCTGTGCTCTCCCTAGTATTTCAGTGACACTTTATTTATGCTTAGGTGCTTGGAAGAGTATTACTAATTGAGCAGGAATTTTTCCTCTTCAATATTTTATTGAAGTGTTTCAAGCAACACTAGTAGCACAATATCCACTATTAAGAACTTTGCACATCAATGTAACTGCTACATGATGTCATTCATTTATTGAAATTATCGTTATTATGAACACATAATGGAAAAATGTTCCTCAAAAGAGGAAGGAGAACGTTGACCATCCATCGGACAAAGCTGTCTTCAAAAGATAAGAGATGTGGGAAATTGTTCACAGTTGGGTTTTCAAGTACATGAGAACAGAGTTCATCTACGTGCATGTATCCACAGGCGCAAGGTTTTGGATAAGGAGGCTCAGGAATGTCTCCAGTTGCTTCCTTGATCTGTATGCAATCAGTCCTCCCTTGTTGGCCCACCGATCCACGCCAGCAGCACCTTCGTTTTCCACGTGGTACACCAGCTGTGGCAAATCAAGCCCCATTTCTGAATTTCTTTGCAGGCATTCTCTTAAGTCTACCATTCCCCCACCCATGGCCCTGAGTATGGCATGAGCCGCACAAGAGTCCCACTTGAACGTGGTATCCTCTGAAAAGATGTAAATGTCAACAAGGCCTTGGACAACACAAAGGCTCTTGTAACCAGCCCCGGCTGCCCGGAATATGCGCTCGCCACATACACGTGACAATGCGGCTTTGATAGTGTCCTTTTCACTCGTACTAATGACCGCTGAAAACGGGTGGGAGCGTTCCGCCTCAGAGCTGGTGTTTTCAGTCATTTGGCTCCGCGCTTCACTGTTCTTTCTTGTAGAGTCAAGACGCTGAAGTGAATGGATGTTGGTATCCATGTAAGAAAGGCCCCAGTAGCACTGTCCTTTCCACCTGCAGAAGAGAACTTTCAGTTTGTGGCCATAGGCTGTCACATTTGTTTTATTACTTATGTTGTTTTCCAACAGGATGATATGAAAAAAGTGTATCAGGCAACAAATCTCAATGCCCTTAAGGCTAGAAATAGGTATCAAGTAGCTAATTGGTTTGTAAAAGTAACTCCTATGCCTGCACGTGTCATGTGGCTGCCAGTTAGGAATGCTGTCAGCATTATCACATCAGTCTATAACAATGTGGAAACATCTGTGGGATTTCTGGCCTCCAGGAATGGTCTGACCTCTTGTACTTCCATTTTTAAGCTGCTTGTGTTCCATTTTTCCCAACTCTGTGGGAACTCTGGAAGGGAGAGGACATGTCTGTAGTTCATGTGGCATCTAGCAGAGCACCTTGCAGTTTCTATCAGCATCCACCAAGCCCCCACTAAAATTATATTTAACCCAGGATTGAAAATAGAAGGAATTTTAATTTAAACCTGCAGACTTTAGTAGGAACACCTTAGTGTATCAAGTCATGGTAATGTCATGTGGAGTGATAGATCTTACCTGAGTGTGTTTAGATCTTGTGATACAAAAGGTTGGTTGATGACTCCCATTAGGGGCACTCCTGTCTGTAGGTCATAGACACCAATTAAAATGGTGACACACTGAAGTCCACTGGGGAAGATTCCTTGGTTGGATTTAATGTCAGCAGAACCTTTTATATACTGATAAGTTGAATCTGGAAAAAAAAAATGAAGCACATTTGTTTGGATTCAGGTAATGATTATTTCAAAGATAATGATGGATACAACTGGAAACGCTGTGCTGTATCATTTCTGTGTTCTACCAATTTGGTAACTGCTGTGGTATGAATGTATTCTCCCCAAATTCTAACCCCATAAAGGTGATCATATTAGTAAGTTAGGCCTTTGGGAGACACCTAAGTCATGAGGGTGAAACCTTAATTAATGAGATTAGTGCCTTATAGAAGAGGCTCCAGAGAGATCCTTAGTCCCTTCCACTCTATAAGGACATGGTGAGAAGGTGCCAGCTATGAAGCAGGAAGAGGGCCCTCATCTCACCATGCTGGCACTCCAGAACTTTGAGAAATAAATTTCTATTGTTTATAAGCTACCTAGTCCATGGTATTTTGTTAGCACAGCCCGAACAGACTAAGAGAGTAATCAGTCAAGTTTTGCCTTTGAGTGTCACTTGTTTCAAATTGTTATTTGACCTCTTGTACTTCCATTTTCAAGCTGCTTGTGTTCCATTTTTCCCAACTCTGTGGGAACTCTTGAAGGGAGAGGACATGTCTGTAGTTCATGTGGCATCTAGCATAGCACCTTGCATACCATAAGCACTCAAATATCCATCATATGTCAAAAGCATTTAAAAGCTAATGACTCAGGATGACTGTGGTGGGATTCTTTAGAGCCTCTTACTAATCAGAGGACAAGTATAGTGTGGATGGATGGGAAAATCTCCTTCCAGAAATCTCTCAGGGGTGAAATTACCTTTTTTTTTTGTCCCTCAAATTAAATTTTTTAAAAAAATGTTTTATTTATTTTTGAGACAGAGAGAGACAGAGCATGAGCGGGGGAGGGGCAGAGAGAGAGGGAGACACAGAATCGGAAGCAGGCTCCAGGCTCTGAGCCATCAGTACAGAGCGTGACGCGGGGCTCGAACTCACAAACTGTGAGATCATGACCTGAGCCGAAGTCGGGCACTGAACTGACTGAGCCACCCAGGCACCCCTGTCCCTTAAATTAGAAGAGGGAGTCAGTGATGGTGGCACAAAAGGAAGAAATTGATAGTCCTCCTGTGAAAAAGAAGGCAATAAGCTTAAGAGACATACATGCCAGCAGCTGACTGCCAACATCTAGTAGTGAGTTAATACCCAGTTAAGGTGTGCTGTGCAAAAGAGCTGGCTAGCAGAATCAATTCAGGATAGAAGCAAGAAATAGGAGATTCTGGTCCCTCAGAAAACCACAACTAATGCTAATTTACCATTGTGTGATAAAAGATTTTGGGAAATCTTAGTTTGCATATGTAATCCATCAACTGAATGTTCTGTAATTCCCTGATGATTAAAGGCACTTCTGTAATGTTATATTAATGTGCTTGCAAGATGGGAGGATGGGGGCAGGGGGTGCCTGGGAGTGGTCCCAGCTGTATTGGGCAGAATGTGGTAGGCAAGTGGAAACGAAAAAAAAGGAGAGACTCTGCAAATTAATATCCTGGGCATTGTATTAATAGCATCACTGAAATAGACCTACACTGTTAAAACACAGAGCTATAAACTAGGGTTCTACCACAACCATGCCCAAGAAAATAATAGGTAAGATTTACATAGGGCACACAAACTGGGAGTGAATCACATTCAGCTGTGTTATACTGTGTTTTGCTTGACCTATACAGTGGTTTTGACTGTTTACTTGTTTAATTGAATTAGTAGTCAGTGGTTAAAAAATGGGAGCTATCACTTAAAAACCTGGATTTTGGTTTCTCTTTAAAACCTAAACATCTAGACTGTACTCCTATATGGCAACAATCTGCTAGAGCTGAGTATTCTTTAAATGGCACGTGTGCTCAATTAGTTATAGCTACTGTCAGTTCATTATTCTCTCATATTTACCAGTCTGGCCTCTGAAGTCTTTCAAAGATGAATTAATTCAGCTTTGTGTGTGTGTGTGTGTGTGTGTGTGTGTGTGTGTGTACGTTAATTCAGCTTTGTATATATATGCACACACAGAGATGGCACACAAATACTTGTGCATATCCATTGTAGAAATGTTACAAATATACACATAACAACACATCATCACATGTACACTTTCACTCTTCACTATTCATTTTATAACTCTGAAATGTTAAAATCTTCTAGGAGAATTAACTACACTCTGAATTATTATTTTTCCAAGCCTCCTCCCACAAAAGGATTACTAATAAGAACAAATAAAAGCAAACATTCTCCTCTACTTACCTATGGGATCCACCCAGATTCCCAAAATGTCCTGTGGAATGCTGATCTCTATTGAATCCAGAGTTGGGTCAGTAAAAGTGACATCCTGATGGACAACCTTGGCTAACGCTTCAGATGCCAACTTGTTACCATTAAGGACTTTGCTAAGAAGCTCTACTGTTTCTTCCTCTGTTGGACACAGTCTCAAGATAATCTTTTCCCCTGGAATAAGACAAACTAAAAGCCATTACATTTCAAGAGCTCTGGGGGAGAAACAACAACTGAGGGGTGAGGAAGAGCCAAAGCTGTGCACTTAGATTGGGCGAGGGCAATATGTTCATACTCCTGGTTCCTACCCTGGTTGACTGCCAGAATCACCCAGGCAGCTTCACAAGGTCACAGGTGCCCAGTAGTGGCCGAAATACCTAGTATGACGTGAGGGGTAGATTCCAGGTATCAAAGAAACTTCTTCCCAGGAAAATGTCCACAGGGGAACATGCATACAATCTTGCATCTAGTTTAAGGGAGCTCATGAACCAGTTAAGAAACCCTGAATCCCGAGCCCTTGATAATATTTATGTTTTATGCCTTTTGCCTTCTGAATATACACAGGTCACCTTGTTAGTGTTAGAATGTATTATCGAAAGAAGGGAGGTTTTATCAGCACATGAAATGCTTCTACCTCCCTCTATAAAACTGCTTTTAACTAAAGGTGTTTATGCTCAGCAAAGTACCATAAGATGAAGTGTAACTACTCTTTACGTGTGGTAAACTGCATGACTCTAAATGACATACCTAGAAATAGCTCTCCTCTGTGAAACCCACCGGAAATTAGGATGTAAGTAAAGCTACTCATCCAAATGAAACCACAAGTTACCAAATCCGGCTGCTTCATAATCACTTTGAACATGCTTCTTAGACCCTTGGTTAATCTGGTTTCTAGCTCCCAACAGAAGTGAGGAAAGAGGCAAAAATAGGCAACTTAGTAGCAACACAAAGGGACGGCAATGGTGAATATAAACTTTTTAAAAGAAGAAGACATGGCACTTTGGGGCTTTTAGGTAAATAGACAAGTACTCCTAGTGACCCTAGACATTCCAAGGACTGGCAACAGCATCACCTGAGAGCTTGTTAGAAATTCAGAACTTCAGGCTCCATCCCACACCTGAGTTTAAAGAATCCCAAGTGATTCATGTGATCATTAAAGTTTGGGAAACACATTATGAATCTATTACAATGATGACTGTATCAGCAAGAAACATTCAATTATATTAGTTAAGTTCAAATTAAATTAGACTGTTGAAGTTGGGGAATCATAATGCTAATCACTGCCACTTAACCAAGCACCTATGACTGGGCTTAGTAAAAGTCATGGGATCAGGCCGAGAAGCAAATCATATCACATCACTCCTGTGCTTAAAATGCTCCAGTGAAGGGCACCTGGGTGGCTCAGTCAGTTAAGCATCTGACTCTTGATTTAGGCCCAGGTCATGAATCTCATGGTTTGTGAGATCAAGCCCCACATCAGGTTTCTCCTTGACAGTGAGGAGACTATTTGGGATGTTCTCTCTCTCCCTCCCTCTCTGCCCCTCCCCTGCTCACTCTCACACACACTCTCTCTCTCTGTCTCAAAATAAATAAACTTAAAAAAATAAAAAAGAATAAAAAAAATCTCTAGTGAATTCCCATCACACTTACAGGAAAATTCAAACTCCTCCTGTAAACTTCCACGCTCTGTTCCTGCCCCCACTTACCTTATCCATCCCACGTGCCATGTTTCTGTGACCCACCCCCAGCACGCTAAACTCATTCTCCCCTTCGGTTCTCAGGAATATGTATGTGGAATGCCTTTTTGCCCCTATAATTCTAGGTAAATAAAATACTAAATTGTTTTTGAGGTAGGCAAGCATAGGACTTCTATCAGTTAATCACAGGTGTTTTTTTCAACCTTAAGTTTTTTTTTTTTTCAATGTTTATTATTTTTGGGACAGAGAGAGACAGAGCATGAACGGGGAGGGGCAGAGAGAGAGGGAGACACAGAATCGGAAACAGGCTCCAGGCTCTGAGCCATCAGCCCAGAGCCTGAAGCGGGGCTCGAACTCACGGACCGCGAGATCATGACCTGGCTGAAGTCGGACGCTTAACCGACTGCGCCACCAGGCGCCCCATCAACCTTAAGAAGTTTAAATGAGATTTCTCTCAAGGAGTATCATAGAACTAATTGCATCTTAATGCACAGCCCACAAAGGGGAAAATTTTCCCAGCGTTAATCCAGAAATTAGTTTTTGCCTTTGTAACTGTGCCTCTAGAGGTTTAACTATTTGTCAGTGATCAGTGATTAAAGTTCACTATTTTAATCTTCTACCTTAAACAAATAAAACACCCAAACTAAAAATAATTTGTTTCTCTCTAAGGGATCAGAGATTTTGATATTTTTCTCTCCACCATAAGGGAACATGGAAGTAGATCAACGGACAATCTGGCCCACAGGAAACTAATTAAACAAGACATAAAATTTGGTATTAAAGGAACCTTTTATTTAATCCAACTCCTTTTACCAAGGTTCTGAGACCACAGAACTAATGAGGTGAACACGTTTTCTTTACTCAAGAGCACACAGTATTTCAGAGACAGGGCCTCTCTAGATTCTCAACCAAGGTCTATGGACTCCCCGGGAGGTCCATGAATGGGTTTAAAACTTGGACCTAGGGGCACCTGGCCAGTTGACTGAGCATCCAAATTTTGATTTCCTCTCAGGTCATGGTACCAGTGTCATGGGATAGAGCCCTGTGTCTGGCTCCAAACTGAGCACGGAGCCTACTTAAGATTGTTTCTTGGGTGCCTGGGTGGCTCAGTCGGTTGAGCATCCGACTTCAGCTCGGGTCATGATCTCACGGCTTGTGAGTTCAAGCCCCACATCGGGCTCTGAGCTGACAGCTCGGAGCCTGGAGCCTGCTTCAGATTCTGTGTCTCCCACTCTCGTCTGCCCCTTCCTCGCTCATGCTCTGTCTCTGTCTCTGTCTCTCTCTCAAGAATAAATAAAACATTAAAAAATTTTTTTTAAAAAAAAGATTGTTTCTCTCCCTCTGCCCCTCTCATCTACTCATGTTCTCTCTCTAAAAAAGCCAAAACAAAACAAAAACAAAAAAACACAAACTTGAACCTAAAATTGTCTATATAACTGTAATGTGCATCTTTCTGAGAGCATCTGTAACTTCCATTAGATTCTCAAAGGGCCATGCAACTTCCCCAAACACTATTTAAATGGTACAGATTTATATATAAAATAATACATGTGGACTTCCTAAATGCTTACAAGATACTACATCTCTCTAACTTGAATGGCATAATATTCTGAGGTACTCAATGAAGCTTACATTAAACTATGCTATTTATATGAAAGGCTTACAAACATTCCTTTACTTCTGATGTCATTGAAAATTACAATACCATATAATATTAAATTATAAAAATACATTAGGATTCTTATACTTACCCAAATCATTAGTAAACTCATTGGATTCTTCTCCCAAAATGTTTTTTCCCAAGCCTGGAAACTGAATGATTTAGAGTATGACAAAGAAACAAAAAGACAAAAACAAAGACAAAGCAAAAACAAAAAATCCCAAATCCCACATACATGTTCAATTCTGGGCATATTCTCATTCTGTACTTCAAATTAAATAGTACAACTAGATCTGAAATTTAGAAATTTACAATCCAGAAATCAATCTAGTATAAAAAGTGAAGTCAGGTTGGTTCAGTACTTAGTTTTCTAATATTTTCCCTGCTCCTTGGCCCCTCCAGGAAGTTCAAATCATGGTAGAAGTCTGGTTTCCTTATGTTCTGTTGGGTCTGCAGAAGTACTTAGAAACTTCATCCTTCCACTTACAGGCAATAGAACTAGAATATTTGCAAAGGAGACACTTGAACTGTTGCTCTTCAACAGCACCCTACTGGCTTATGTGAGTTAATGGGACTAGAGCAAGTACCTAAGACTATGACTTGAGACTGGATAGAAGGGATCAGAGGTATGACATTAGAGTCATTGCTTTCATCTTCAGGTGTCTTCCGCACTTGTTGGAGGTATCACGAGACTTCAGGCAAGGAAGGGGATACAGAAAAAAAAGGGGGTTGGAATATTTTATTGACCGATAATGCATCAAAATAGAATGAAAAAATGGAGCTAAGTAAGAATCTTCTCTCATCCCTTGTATGACCAGGAAGCTTCGGGGACATTTTGCTTCTGATCCTCTCTGTGGTAAAGATAAATTTTTCTCAAAATATGTGCTCAGTTACGATATGCATGATGTTCTCAGGGAACAAAAGCAAGGAAATGCTTCAGATATTTGAACCCAGTCATTTGCAGATGGCCAATAGCTTTCACAATGCCTGCAACAACTTGTTATTTTTTCCTCTTCTGAAGAACAATCCAAGTCAACAGGGGCTGCCAGTGAGCCCATTCATCCCGAGCTACAGGATATAAGGGTCATGAAACAAAGCCTCTTATATAGCCAGCAATGAATGTCGTTTATTGTTCATAAGTCCTGTCATATGTTATCAATGAACAGTTACCTCAGCTTGTTAAAATGCTTGTGGGGCAAATATTAGCCAATAACTGTGCATGTTGATACATTTCTAATGCAGTTGCTCAACCTTCTCTTGCACCCAAAAATAAACTTGCTTCATGTTATTGGAGCTAGATATTACAGGGCATGAAAAAGTATAGTTGGCAGAGATTTCAAGGGGTCATTTATTCTCTCTTCCTGCCTATGTTCAAGAATTCATTAAATGGTTCCAAATGGGGCGCCTGGGTGGCACAGTCGGTTAAGCGTCCGACTTCAGCCAGGTCACGATCTCGCGGTCCGTGAGTTCGAGCCCCGCGTCGGGCTCTGGGCTGATGGCTCGGAGCTGGAGCCTGTTTCCGATTCTGTGTCTCCCTCTCTCTCTGCCCCTCCCGTTCATGCTCTGTCTCTCTCTGTCCCAAAAATAAATAAACGCTGAAAAAAAAATTAAAAAAAATAAATAAATAAATGGTTCCAAATGATTCCCAACATTTGAGAATTTCATAGAAACTATTCCAATATTTTGTACTGCTTCCTGTAATAAAGTTCTATCCTCTCAAATCTTAAAAAAATATGTAATTATTAGATATCATATAAAGGCAACATGTATTGCAAAGAGCACAAACTCTGGAGCCAGTCGGCCTGTGTTCAAAAGCCAGCCCTGCTATTTGCTTGCTGTGTAACTTTGGACAAGTTACTTAACCTCTCTGGCTTCCCTTTTCTCATCCATACATTGGAATAATAGTTTCTACCTCATAAAATTATTACAATTTTAATATAAAATATAAATATATATTATTTATAATTATTTATATTATTTATAATTATATAATATTATAATAGTTACATAAATTAATATACTTAAAGCCCTTAGAAGTGCCTGACACACAGTGAGGACTCGTAATTGTCTGCTAGTGCTATTGTTTGTTATAACTACTTACAAATAGTTTCTTTCCCAGTCAGCTTAAGATACCTAGAATCACAATCATTGTTAGTTATAAATGTTTTTCTATTATAATAAAGGGAATTTCCAGTATCCAGGACAGTACAAGCCAATAACTGAGGCAACCATTAGATACAAGATTACATCAAAAGGTGGGATATGATATGTCAAGTTAAAAAAAGAACTCAATAAAACAGTATGTTCTCATTTCTACTGAGATCATTTCTATGTGCCATGCAAACAACTACATATAGACGGAAAATGTTCCTACAAGATTTGGTAAAACATAGCTGTCGTTCTCTCTAGTGTTAGGATTAAGGATTCTTATTTTTGCTTATTTTCCAGAGAACATGTATTATTTATTAAAAAGAAATTCATTGATAAGTAAAAAGCTCCACGCCCAAATGTTCTCTTTAGCTGTCAGAATTGTGATTTTTTTCCCCTTATTTGCTTTTCCGTATTTTAAATTTTTTCTGCAATGAACATTTTGGTAATTTTGTAGTCAAAACAAGGGGAGGGGAAAACCCAAGTTGTTTATTAGAATCCTAGGCGCTAGTATTCTGAGGTGGGGAGGGAAAAGGAAAAGGCATGCTATTCTATCGGAAAAAAACCACAGGGCAATTACCTTGGCTGTGACCTTTCTTACCTTGTTCTCCATATTCTGTTTTATAACTTCCTGTACCAGTACATCAGCCAGGGTCTTGAAATCAACTGCAAACTTCTTGTTCTTTTCTCCCTCTTTCTTTTCTTCTATCAGCAGCTGGAAGAGGGCTTCCTGCTGCCTGCATGCCCGGGCGATGTTGGCAGCTTTCTCAGAGACACGGAGCAGCTCCCGGAGGATAGCTGACATTCTGAACCTTGCTTTCCAGTGGCGGTGCTGGTGGAATCGGCACCTACCCTCTGGGCTGTCAGCTGGAAAAGTACAAGAATGTGAAAGAGAAAGCAGTTCAGGGAATGATGTCAGGGTGCCTCTGACACTACTAAACAGCCCGTCTGGCAGTCAACCTGGTCGGCAGGGCTGAACAGCTAGCATATGCCCTAGTCACATCTTCAGTGTGAAAGAGCAGATAGCATCTAAAATATCAAAGTTATTCTTTAATACTTCAAAATGTACTTTCAGTCTCAAAAATCCATTATGCAAAGAATTGAATTCTCAGAGAAGGGAAGTCTTTGAGAATCCTCTACATTATATTTCTAAATCCCTAGATGCACAGGCAGGTGGATACAAGCACAATGTTAAAAGGAAAACAGAAGTCTTGTAATGACCTTAGAATGATCACACAGGCTCAGTGGCAATGCTGAAGCAGCGCTTTCTTTCACCCTATTGGGGAAGAAGACAGAAGTGGAAGAGGATTTGTCCTTATCCGTTTTAGGGCAACTTTCTAAAGTACTAAGCATCACTTCAGCAAGCACTGTAGTGTCCTACAAGACTCTGAAGCCATGCTTGGGCTAACAGCTAAGCTGTCTTCCAACTACCTTTTTTTTTTAATGGGGAGAAAAAAGTCCCACAATCTGTGCTGCTGTAAAAGTTTAAATATTAAAGTAAAACACACAACTTGTTGGGACTTTAAAAGTTGTGGCTTCTAAGAAGTATGCTGTCATACCTTGACATAGCAATTGGGTAATTAGGAAACATTTCTCACTTTTCAGCAGTAGGTGCATTTCACTGAAAGCTCCAACAAGCTTAAAATGCGATGTCATTGTGAGAATTACTGTGAGGATTGTCAGTTTTGTTTTACAGTCAAGGAAACCTGAAGCCTAGAAAGATTGGGTAACTTCTTCTGGGTTACAAAAGACTAAACGGCAGGGCTCTGAGTCAGTCTCATTCACAAGCCCAGGATCTTTATTGTCATAATAAACACTCAACTTCTTAAAAAAAAATTCCCTTAATGGACTCTCAGAGGCTGAGGATTAATATAACAAGGATGTCCTTGCAATGGAATTAACTGTGGGTGGTCATAGTTGGTTTGTCTTAAGTTTGCCAAAAAAAAAAAATGCTATATTCTTAAGATTATGCGTCAACCACCATGAGAAAATATGTCCAACCTCAACAGTAACAGAAGTGAATAAAAACAATGAGATCTCTTCCTTTGCTACTAGGTAGACAAAGCTATTTTAAGCTAGCATTCATTCTTGCAGGTATGGTGAAACAGGTGCGGATGCTCTACTCAGGGACATGCAAACAAATGGCTTTCCAGAGGGGGTTTGAGATAAATGTATCAAGATTGCTACATATGTCACTTATCTTTAGGCAGTAATTCCATTTTGGCTTAATTTGTGTTAAAAAAGTCAGAGTTGGTTTAAGATATATTTGCAAAAGAAGGATTAATATTGTTTACAATAGCAAAAGGTTGAAAATAATCTTAAATATTTGTAAAATGTATGACAGACTACTATGTGGTCCTTAAAATCACGTTTTTAAGGAATATTTAATAATATGGAGATATGTTAATGCTATAGCATTAAGCGGGAAAACCTTATCACTATGTATATAGTATGATAATATGTTACCAATTTGTGTTTATATGCACACATACACTCTCTAGGTGTGTGTGTGTGTGTGTGTATACACATATATACATATATATGTATATATGTGTATATATATATCTAAAGAGAGAGAGAGAGAGAGAGAGGAGAGAGCGAGATTGAAAGACCAGTAGGTGATGCTGTACTGGTAGTTAAAAATTTTTTTTTTAACGTTTTATTTATTTTTGAGACAGAGAGAGACAGAGCATGAACAGGGGAGGGGCAGAGAGAGAGGGAGACACAGAATCGGAAGCAGACTGCAGGCTCCGAGCCATCAGCCCAGAGCCCGACGCACGGCCTGAACTCACGGACCGCGAGATCGTGACCTGAGCTGAAGTCGGCCGCCCAACCGACTGAGCCACCCAGGCGCCCCTATGCAGATATTTAATGGTAGTTATTGAGTATGAGAATTGTAAATGATTTTTTTATTATGCTTTTCTATAATTTTCAAATATTCTACAATAAATATATACTATTTTTATAATAAGAAATGACATTCAAAAGTATCTTGGGACAATTAAGCATGAAGGACAATAATTCGTCAATTCGTGGAGACAGTTGTCCAAAGTAGCGCTATGGTAATAACACAAAGAGCTGTCAGGTGGTAGAGAAGATGAAGTTAAAAATTAAACAAAAACACCTGCCTACCTAACTGCCATTTTTCATCCAGGAGTGAATAATAGTCAAAGATTCACTTTGGTTGACTTGAACCTAAACACTAAGAAAAACAGGGGTGCCTGGGTGGCTCAGTCGGTTAAGCATCCAACTTCAGCTCAGGTCATGCTCTCCCGGTTTGTGATTTCGAGCCCCACATCAGGTTCTGTGCTGATAGCTCAGAGCCTGGAGCCTGCTTCAGATTCTGTGTCTCCCTCTCTCTGTTCCTTTCCCTCTCACACTGTGCCTCTCTTTCTCTCAAAAGTAAATAAACATGAAAACATTTTTTTTAAAAAGTTATATTAATAAACTGAGGCACTTTGACTTAGAAATAATTTATGGCACCTGTACACTATAAATTATAAGTTATACAAATGTGTATATACCCGGATACATACATATCTTGGAATACACATGCCCCAAGGGTATAAATTCAGTAACTCTGATAATATTGATTTCTTTGTAAATGTTCTAAGTAACTGATTATAAGTGAAGAGAAAATAATCAGTGAACCAATAGCATCCAAATAGCTTATCTTAAAAGCAGCATAAAGATTTTAAGGAGTCTAATTTGAAAGCTTTCTAGATAAACAGTATCAGTATTGTCTATTTCCCTCAACTTTGTTAAAACCAAGTTTGTTTAAAGAAACACTATACCACTGCACTGTTGCACAACCAAGAAACTTTCCCTATGATGCCCTCAGAAACACTCAGGTGAGCTACTTACAGAAGCCACACCACTACCCCTTTCTTCCCACAGAAAGCTCACCCCAGGGATCTGGAGTTTCTCCCCTTTGAACTTGACCTTTATTTCCTCAATAATGACCATTCTCTCACAACTTGAGCACAGCAGCTTGACCAGCAGGAAAGAAGTATCAGCTATAAACTTCAGTCCTGCAATTAATAGGTGTACAGATTTTAGGAATTCATCATAACACAATACTTGGGTTTTTCAGTTCCAAAGTTATCTTAGAGTCCAACCTTAATCACTCTTTCTTCTGACCCTGGGCAACACTATCATATTTGTTAAGCTCCGGATTGAATGCCCAGTTTCAACTTCGGACTATGCTTTCTCCAGCCATCCTATAGAACCCAGCACTGTTTACCTTTCTCCAGGATCCTAGCTTCCTAAAAAATCTCTCACAGCTATCATTATCTACATGCAAAACTTTCTGATTAATTTGCACAACTAGCCTGCTACTTTCTGGCTGAATGGACCATTTCCACCATATAAACTGAACCAACATTCTCTGTGCTTCTCTTCAAACTGCTTCCATGTATCTCTCACCATCTGCCCTCAACTCAGGTCACTCAGGCCATTAGCCTGAGGGGAGCACTGAACAATTCATCCTCACCTTGAGTGACTCAACTGGAATAACTCAATTGTCTATGGAAAAACTGAGGTCTACACTCGATGCTGAATTTCTTCAGGTTTATCAGTAACTCTTAAAAACACTTGTGGAAATTGTCTTTCAGATGCTTTTTTTAAATGTGATTTTGAGAGAGAGAGAGCACACACGAGTTGGGGAGGGGCAGAGAAAGAGAGAGAGAGAAAGAGAGAGAGAGAGAGAGAGAGAGAGAGAGAGAGAATCCCAAGCAGGCTCTGTGCTCTCAGCACAGAGTCTGACTCGAGCCTCAATCTCACAAGCTGCGAGACCATGACCTGAGCTGAAATCAAGAGTCAGGTGCTTAACTGACTGAGCTACCCCGGCACCCCTCAGATGATTTTTTAAAAACAAGTCTACATACTCATTTTTTAACCTAAGCTAGTTTTATTTAAACATTTCAAATGCCTTAAATGAAAATTATTACGGACTCATGATTAGTAAGTTATGAAATTTACCATAATTTAATAGCCTTTAATAAAGAAGAAATTATTTTTGATTAGTATTTCTTAATAGTTGTTCTGAGAACCACCTGTATCAGAATTAACCAAGGTGCCTACTAAAAAGACAAATTCCTGGGCTCCATCCAAACTGGTGAATCAGAATCTTTAGGGAAAGGGCCTAGGAATCTATATTTTGTCAGCCTCCTAGATGATGCTGACCACTGAGGTTTTTTTAATATATTTTTTTCAATGTTTATTTATTTTTTTTTTAATTTTTTTTTCAACGTTTTTTTATTTTCGGGACAGAGAGAGACAGAGCATGAACGGGGGAGGGGCAGAGAGAGAGGGAGACACAGAATCGGAAACAGGCTCCAGGCTCTGAGCAGTCAGCACAGAGCCCGACGCGGGGCTCGAACTCACGGACCACGAGATCGTGACCTGGCTGAAGTCGGACGCTTAACCGACTGCGCCACCCAGGCGCTCTCAATGTTATTTTTTGAGAGACAGAGACAGAGAATGAGCTGGGTAGCGGCAGAGAGCGGGGGAGACACAGAATCTGAAGCAGGCTCCAGGCTCTGAGCTGTCAGCACAAAGCCTGACACGGGGCTTGAATTCACGAACCATGAGATCATGACCTGAGCCAAAGTCCGATGCTTAACCGACTGAGCCACGCAGGCTCCCCTGACCACTGAGATTGAATATCTACTATTCTTCAGGCCCACTTCTTTTTCTTCAATACCATTCTGGCAAGTCCATGGGGGCTGGCACCTGGTGGCAGATATCTTGGTGGAACCATGTAGGTGCAAGAGTTCCTCTATTGGTTATCCACATGCAGAGACAGGGCCAAGTTAAAATAATAGCTAACATGTATTGGGTGCTTACTGTATGCCAGGTATCCTTCTAAGCACTTTACATATTTATTTAATTTTCACAAAACCTTATGAAAAAGGTACTATTATCTCTATTTTACAGATAAGAGACTGAGGCACAGGAGGTTAAGTAGTTTGTCCAAAATCACACAGCTAGGAAGTGACTGTGACAGATCCAAGTCCCATGAAAATGGCAGTCGCTCTATTAGCCAGCACCGTAGCCAATAAAATTCTTTCATAAATTCTTACCTGTTAAGTCAGGGAAAAGTAATTATTGGGTAAATAACCATAAGTATTATTTACTATAAGGTACATTATATAGCAAAAAAATTAGAGAAACACACCTAGCTGACAGCTGTCACTAATTTGACTATTAAAATCACTATCTGACACTTGACTTCCTTTGTACTCTTAGAAAAACCTTTCCCCGCTGATCTTCAATGTATACCATCTTTGCTGGAAAGTAAAATCTCATCCATCATATTCTACTGATGTCTCACTTAAATGGCTGTGTTGGCATCAGCGGGAAGGGCTTAGCTCATTCCAAATATCTAATTCCTGTTGCATCAGTTTGCTAGGGTTGCCAGAACAAAATGCCACAGACAGGGTGGCTTCAACAACAGAAATGTATTTTCTCATAGTTCTGAAGTTCCAAGAGCAAGGTGTCTACACGTTTGGTTTCTCCTGAAGCCTCCCTCCTTGATGTGCAGATGACCACCTCCTCGCTGTGTCCTCCTATAGACTTTCCTCTGTGCGAACATCCCCGGTGTCTCTCCCTCTTTTTATAAAGACACCAGTCAGATTGGATGAGGGCTCATCCATATGATATCATAAACCCTATGATCTCTTGAAGACTCTGTCTCCAAATACAGTCACATTTATGAGGTACTGGGGGTTAGCGCTACAACATGCACATTTTGAGGGAATACAACTTATCACCCAACACCTCTCCTGAAAGAGGTATTGCTCGATAATCTTAGCAAATGTCAACAAAATCTATTCCTTCATCTTCTGTCTTCTGGCCAGATAGTAAAGATGGAGTAAGGTACTTTGCCCCGTCTATATGGTCAATAAATTTAATTCTGTGAGTCAGTCTTTCCTAATAGGGGGTACTCACTTTAACAGCCAAATCATTAATGATACAGTGAACATTGAAATAACCTCCTGTAAGCCTTACTCTGGGACAACCTACTTCAAGGCACTTTTGAGCACACAGGTTTGAAGAAGTTATATTCCTCACCATCTCAGACCAAATGTATGTCAACATAATAGTGTATCGCAATGTCAGACAGAAATGGTCTCTTTAGCTTTTGGGGATTTTTTCATCCCCAGTTGGAGAAATATTGAATACATTGAAGTGGGTGAAAAAGCTGTTCTTAAGACTTTTCATGGAAACCCAAATCTCTACACAGACAAAACTCCATTTTAATTCCTAACCATCCTGTCATCTCATCAGAACACCAGTATTTTAAAAATCACATTTGAATAATATATGCATATTTCAGATGTGATAAACAGTACAGTGGGAAAGACACAGGCTTTGGAGACAAACCTGGGATCAAAACCTGGCTTTGCCATTAACTAGCTGTGGGGCATCAGGTAATTTACTTACGCCGTCTGAGCCTCTCTCCTCATCTGTAATATGAATATAATACTTAAAGTGCAGGGACACTGTGAATATCAAATGAGATATTTCTGGAAAAGTACCGAGCACAGAGCTTTGCATATAGTAGATAACAAAGGACAGCTATGACTATTAAATACAACTTCACAGAAATACAGTCACGTGTCCTTCCTTGAGAAAATAAGAGGTTGGCAACTTTATATGGGTCGCCAAAATCTTTTCTGAAAATTTACTAGTCCATTAAATCCCAAAGGCTGGGAGCTACTTGTAATTCTCTGAATGACCCAGATAAACTTCCTTTATGCAGGCCAGATCTGATTGCTTCAGTTTCTGGGCGTCTGAGTGGAAACTTGGCTCCTGGAGGCTGCATGACTACTCTGACATCATGGTAGGCCCTGTATGGATGGCTTGAGAGGATCATTATACTGTCAAGGGGGACATTTTGTCAGGATATTTTATGGGGATTCTAGGGCCCAAGTGTGTTCTTTTTGTGTGAAGAGCCTGGTTGTACCAGGAACTGGCCTTGTCCCTTAGCTGTTTACAGTGACAGAAGTGTGACGACATAGATAAGGGCCCTCAGCAAAACAGAACTGCTAATGAGTAAGCAAGTAGGTCAAAGCATTTCTGTTGACATTCCTTTCTTCCTGCAGATAACTTCATACACAACTTCTACAACTTCTAGGGAACCTACATTTTGTCCAATATACAATGACTCCCCACCCCACCTCCACCATTCACATCCTGAATTTAGTTTTTCACTCATCCTCTGAAGGTTGACAGTTGGAAGCTGTTGTGTGGTGGCCATGCCTGACAGCTATTGCTGTTGGGGGAAAAGGCCAGACGTCCATGAAATACCTGGGTGTTTTACAAGAAATGTGTTTGTGGAGACTTCTCTCAAGGGGGTGCAAATGTCCAGGAGTCTCCCTAGGTGGGCACATGCTGAGGGGCTGACCAAGGCTTCACTTAGTGCACAGTTTTAGGGGAAACACAGACCTTGTTCTCCCTCTATTTCCTGCTTAGGACTGCTTTAGGGGCTAGTTGAGAGAATGGCGGCTTCCCTGGCAGAAGGGATAGGGCAGAACAGAAGTGGACCCACATAAAGTATGGCGGGGTCTCAGTTGGCTCAGTTGGAGCAACCAGTGAGGGCTAAAGAGCAACTTGGTAAAAATAGCCTCTCCTGATGCCCCTATGGATCTTTCATCGGCCCATCTGGTTACCTAGGCCACAGGGGAACTGAATCATAAGCATTACTAGGTATTTAAATACTACCTTTTAGCTAACTGGAAATTAAATTATCTTTCTAGTGGATAAGCTGTATTCAACTTTCAGGTATTTGTCAAACATTTCTCAGAATCCATTAAGAAGTACAGTGTGAGACCACCTGTATTTTTTTACTTTGAACTGTTATTTTACTTTGTACTGTGTGATATTGCTGTCATCAATTCATAGGTTCTAAGTTTAGCATTTTCATAATTGATTTCCCACTATCTGTCCATTTACTCCTATGCTCTGGGCAGATTACTAATTTGTAATGCTGTTCCCTCTGGTTGATGATGCCTTTCCACCTGCCTTCTATGCCTAATGTTTACTTACTTCTCACAATCAGTTCACGGGCAAAACAAACAAACAAACAAATACTTGAACAGATACTTCATAAAAGAGGATATTTAAATGGTCAATAAACATATGGAAAGATATTCTATCTCAGTAATCAGGAAAATACAACTTAAAATCACATCAGGACACCACTGCTTATCCAATGGATGGAATAGCTCAAATCAAAGACTAACACTTTCCAGTTTTGGTGAGGATTTGGAGCAATGAGACTCTTATACACTGGGGTGTGAATGAAATTGGTAAAGCCAGTGTTGGAAATTACTTCTAAGTTGTTGAATATAAGCATAGTCTGTGATCCAGCCATTTCCCTTGTAGACATACACCCTACAAAAATTCATGCATGTATGAATATGAAAGACAGGCATGAGAGTATTTATGATTGCATAATTTGTGACAAGTTAACACTAGAAATAAGCCAAACAACCATCAATCGTAAGATGGAACAAACTATGGCATGTTCACATAAGTAGATCTACATAGCAGTGAGAATGAATGAATTACTGCTCTAGGAAACAAGGTAGATGCAGCTCACAGACACACACTGTTGAAAGAAGTCAGCCACAAAATATACATACTGTGCAATGTAATGTATTTGAAGTCTGAAAATAGGCAAAACTAACTTATGGTATTAGAAGTGACAATGGTGGTTCCTCTTGGAGAAGAAGGAGAGGTTACTGATGGGGGGATATGATGGGGGCTTTTAGGCACTGGTAATGTTCTGGATCTGAGTGACAGTTGCATGAGTAGGTTGACTTTGTGTAAATTCATCAAGCTGTGCACTTTGAACCTGCATACTTTTCTGCATGTGTTTCTAATTCGATAAAAAGTATTTTTTAAAAGGGGAGGGCAGGGAGAAAGAGAGAGAACAGTCAGTTCAGCAGTTGGCTCCTCCAGGAACTATGCCTGACCCTCCTTCTTGTGCACCTGGAGCACAGAGGCCAGCCAAATATGTGTTCCATCTCACTAACACCAGTACATTGGTTTGCTTGTCTAGGCTCTGTCTGGCAGGAGATTTAAAGGTGTGTGGTTTCTGGGGTACTTGGCTGCCTCAGCCAGTAGAACGTGCAACTCTTAATCTTGGGGTCGTGAGTTCGAGCCCCACTTTGAATGTAGAGACTGCATAAAAATAAAGCTTTTAAAAACCAAAACTTTGGGGCACCTGGGTGGCTCAGTCAGTTGAGTGTCCAACTTCAGCTCAGGTCACAATCTCTCAGTTCATTAATTAGTTCCATCCCTGTGAGCCTGCTGCCAGCAAGGAGCCCGCTTGGGATCCTCTGTCTCTCTCTCTCTCTCTGCCCCTCCCCTATTCTTGGTGCGCGCTCTCACCTCTCTCTCTCTCTCGCTCTTAAAATAAACATTTTACAAAAACCCGAAGTTTTAAAGGTGTGTGGTTCTTATAACTCTTAGCACATATCTCAGAGGTATTTAATAATGTCATCTGATGCATTTTCTCTGAGCTTGTAAATACAGAGTTCGTCCTTGTAATATTGTTTATTGTGCTTGGCTTTTATCAGCAACACCTAGGTGCTGTTAGGCATGTGGGACTATATTTATTCATATAAAATCTGCATATATTCTGTATTCATTTACAAAAACAAATCATGGGGCGCCTGGGTGGCGCAGTCGGTTAAGCGTCCGACGTCAGCCAGGTCACACTCTCGCGGTCCGTGAGTTCGAGCCCCGCGTCAGGCTCTGGGCTGATGGCTCAGAGCCTGGAGCCTGTTTCCGATTCTGTGTCTCCCTCTCTCTCTGCCCCTCCCCCCGTTCATGCTCTGTCTCCTCTCTGTCCCAAAAATAAATAAACGTTGAAAAAAAAAATTAAAAAAAAAACAAAACAAAAAAAACAAAAACAAATCAAAGCTGTATCTGGATGACTAGCAACTGAACCACCTTTGTGCCACATCAGAATCAGAGGTTATGCTTTGTCATCCAGAGGTGACCTGTCTTGACACGATGAATTTAGTCGATTAAAAGACCAGAATACTAAGTTTAACTTGGTTTTGTTAGGCAAGACATTAAATATGGGATATGTAAATCCATCTATTTAACCTTAACATTTCTCCCTCCCTCCTTCATTACCTTCAGATGGCATTTACATACATGCTGCTTCCAAGCTGGTCAGCCTACCTCACCCTAGCCCTATTAAGGCTACTATTGGACCACAGTAGTCCACATTTTTCTCACTGATGCTACTTACAGCAATAGACCACAAAAATGTCCTCCATTTCCAATGTTCTGGTAGCTTATAAATGGGATCTTGTGCTGAAGCAATGCTTTCCAGATTAGTAAGATCAAGAACTAAATGGGATGCTTGTTTAAAAATACAGATTTTTGGACTTTGCGCCTGGATATATTGATTCAGGAGATCTAGGTTGAGGACAGGGAACATTGCTCAGCAGATCCTTATCTGATAATTTAAGGAAACATGAAGTGCACCAGTCAACTCTGTGTCTGGCTGTTCACTTGGAAGCAGAACAGGGAATCCTATATATACTGCAGGCCAAGAATGATGGGCCTTGGTTGGCTAAAGGGTCAATTTATGTTGCCTTTTTTGTAAAGAAAATTAAATGCTGGGGGGGAAACACCACTTGATCTACCTAATAAGTATTTCATATTGGCATAATACTTGAATAAAATATGCATTCAAAGACTTCCCAGTATTCATTTGAAAACTATGAATTCCATTCAGAAATAATTTTAAATTTGATAGTGACCCTTTTTTTAAGCCTCTTCACCATAGTTAGGAACATTTTCACTAAATAGAAACCCTATTCATTTGGATAGTTTTCTTTCTTCTAAGTTTCAACTGTATGTTTAAACTTCTAGGGGCGCCTGGGTGGCGCAGTCGGTTAAGCGTCCGACTTCAGCCAGGTCACGATCTCGCGGTCCGTGAGCTCGAGCCCCGCGTCAGGCTCTGGGCTGATGGCTCAGAGCCTGAAGCCTGTTTCCGATTCTGTGTCTCCCTCTCTCTCTGCCCCTCCCCCGTTCATGCTCTGTCTCTCTCTGTCCCAAAAATAAATAAACGTTGAAAAAAAAAAATTTAAACTTCTATACGGTCAAGGATGTGTTTAGAACAATCATGGAGTCACAAATGAAACCTGAATTCCCTCAAAATATGAAAAATAGAAGCAGATTCAGTGTAACTATCTTCACCATAGGAAAGAATATTTTTTTTAATGTTTTATTTATTTATTTTGAGAGAGTGCACGAGAGTGGGGGAGGGGTGTAGACAGAAAGGGAGAGACAGGATCCCAAGCAGGCTCTGTGCTGTCAGCACAGAGTCCGACAAGGGGTTCAACCTCACAAAATGAATGGTGAGATCAGGACCCCAGTCGAAACCGAGAGTCAGATATTTAACTGGCTGAGCCACCCAGGTGCCCCCAAGATAAATATTTTTAAGAATACAAATGTAATGTATAATTCAAAGCAGAAAGAAAAGAGACAAGATGTATGGCTTGTAGAAGAGTCTTTTCCAGGAGAAGACTATTTATAGTGATGATAACTGTTACTCAGAATCCAGTCTTACTGATCTTCAAATCGGTTCCAATGTTTCCATTCAAAGGTAGCATTTTTTCAATTATTTTAACTTTCTTTCTCAAACCTGCAACACTCGCTTTTGGCACCAACTCATTCAACACTTGTCTTTTATTGGCTGCATGGGCTTCATGGGTGTGTAGCAGAAAGAGCTTTCGTTTAGGCCATAGGAGAGCTGGTTCTTAGGCCCCGCTTTGCCTCTAACCAACCAGGTGTGAAACCTGGGCCACAAGCTCAGGGACTTGTTTTCCTTATTTTTGTAAATATGAAAATGAAAGGAAGCAGGGACAGAGAGCTTAAAGGAGATTTGTATGGTGTGTTCTAGTTCAAAACTTCCCTGTTTTTTATATCTATTTTCCAAATCAAAAGAGGTTGGGGAATATTATCCAGCCTTAAAAAGTAATGAAATTCTGGTACATCCTACAACATGGATGAGCCTTGCAAACGTTAGGCTGAGTGAAATAAGCCAGACTCAAAAGAACAAATATTGTATGATTCCACTTATATGAGGTACCCAGAGTAGTCAAATTCATAGACAGGAAGTGAGGCTTCCTGGAGGAAGGCTGGAGGGAGAGGAGAATGGGGAGTTATTGTTCAGTGGGTCCAGAGTATCAGTTTGGGATGAGGAAAAAGTTCTACAGATGGAGAGTGGTGATGGTTGGTTAACAATGAGAACGTACTTAATGCCCGTGAGTTATACTCTCAAAAATGGTTATAATGGTAAATTTCATGTTATTACAGTTTTTAAAGAGTAAAAAACAAAATTTTAGGTTCAAAAAATGCACATTTTAAAAGCTATTGCTATTTATCATCTACCTAATGAGGGCATAATAAATATTTGTTGAATGAGAAAAGAATGAGGCTGGGAAAGGGGCATGAAAATTGGGTTGAAAGAATGGGCACTAGGCTATTTGTCTTGAAGTTGATTTTTTACAGGAATCACATGGGTTTTTAATACTTGGATTATATTTTCATATGCAATGGTTTGGGTGTGGGTGAAGGAGCTAATGAATGTTATGAGGAGGGCCTACGCCCCCTCCAAGCCAGCCCTTCAGGCACCATTGTTCTCTCTCTAATGGGCTATAAATTCCTTGAGAGTAAGACACACATTTTTTTCAATGTCCCTTATAACACACAGGGGTAGTTTTGTAAGTTAATTGACTGATTTTCATTCCACTGGAGACAAACATGTTTAAATGGATTTTCTTCCACCAAAATTAATCTGTCAAGGATTATTCATTATGTAAATTTTCAAATTATAACTGTTAGGAGAAATGTGATTCAAAGGAGTTCTTTATTGATCTTTTTAGAAAATTGCTATTATTTTTTATTTCTGTGATGATAAGTAACATGACCCAAATATATTCTCTGAATATTACAGTAGGAAACCAAGGTCACAGATCACGTTATGTATCATTTTTTTGCAGGCTGGGTGTAGCAGCCTACCTCCTGTCATTCTACTTCCACGCTGTATAGAGGTAAAAGTTGATTTTTAACAGATATTGACAGATGTTGAATAAATCAATACCAAAAACTGAATGTAATATTTGCCTTTAAAGGAACACAAACTAATAAAAGAATATAGTCCTTTTATTCAAAAAGTTCAAACTAGTAAAAAGACATAAATGGCTCATTAAAGCCAACATGTAAAAATTATCCTGCATGCTTGCTAATCCTACAATCATAGATAACTATCTAAGTTGGTTAATATTTATCTTCCCGATCTGATTCTTTATTTCTATCTCCCCATTCTTTGGTATTAATGATGCCTACCATCAGCCATGTTTGTAAAACAGAACTTTCTTATTCCCAGGTCAAATTGGGACTATATGTGATTGATTATATGTGATTCTTACAAATTCCCAGGAGAAAAACAGATGTTTTCTAGAATTTGGAAGATCAGATCCTATTTAAAAAGCAATTGATAATGAAAAATTATGACATCACTATAACTAAACTAGGTTCTCCTTAAGCAATATTAAAAGAACAGTTTCTGGGGCACCTGGGTGGCTCAGTCAGTTAAGTGTCTGACTCTTGATTTTGGCTCAGGTCAAGATCTCATGGTTCTTGCGATCAAGCTTCTCATGGGGGTCTGCACTGTCAGAGCCTCCTTGGGATTCTCTCTCCCTCTCTGCCTCTCCCCTGCTGCATGGGCATGTGCACACACACTCTCTCTCTCTCAAAAGAAATTAACATTAAAAAAAGAGAACAGTTTGCTTTGATCATTTGAATTTAACTCCTTTGCTGTTTTTTTTTTTTTTAATTTTTTAAATGTTTATTTTTGAGAGAGAAAGACAGAGTGTGAGTCGGGGAGGAGCAAAGCGAGAGAGGGAAACACAGAATCCAAAACAGGCTCCAGGCTCTGAGCTGTCAGCAGAGTCTGATGCGGAGCTTGAACTCGGGATCGGCAAGATCATGACGTAGGCTAAAGTTGGATGTTCAACTGACTAAGCCATCCAGGTGCCCCTAACTCCTTTGCTATTAATTATAATTCTCATTAGCATTGCACTCTGTAAAGAAAAGGATACGTTCAAGTATCTATTGATAAAGTTAGCAAACATTTACATTAATTTAAACTTGGATAATAGATTTTAAATATTTAGTTGATTAAAAATAAAAATAAGCTAGCAAACAAACCTCCTCCTCCCCAAAAAACAAAATACAACAAAACAAGAGAAATAAAAAAGGAAGGAAGAGAGAAGAAAAGGACAGAATACTCTGACACTTTCCATTGTGGTAATTCATCTTAACAAATTCTTTTATAGATATTTAATATTCTATTTTGTTAATTTGTTTTTATATATAATTGACCATGTTTTATGCCCAGGTAAAGTTTTTTTTTTTTTTCTCTTTTGGATGGAGTTAGGTCATTTTAGTAAAAGTTATAAATAAGTTATTAAAATGTGTGTGCTTATCTTCCCTATTTAGGAACACAAAAGGGGCAGTAAAGAAATCTGTTACATGAAAGAGAAATGATCAAACACAAGAATTTGCTGTAGATTACTAGTCACAGTAATCTATATTAAAAGCCCATTAATAAAATGTTCCTATAACATTAAAGGACTTGAATTAACATTGCATACCACATAAAAGAGACTAAACATGCAAAAATGTTTGTTAGATTCAATCATCAGGAGGCTTGACTACAAAAGGATATAAAAGTTTCAGATTTCCTAAATGGGTGACTTCATCACATTAATAAAACCATAGCTTCCATTTAAGACCATTTTATGTACTGGAATGAGGATAGGTTATGTCACCTACTCATTCCAGCAATAGTTATTTCCCACTTGTGTTTCCCATCCTTGCCTTTTTCGTTTGTCTTTTTAAAATTTTGTCATTTTGACCTATTTGAAGTATCTTCTTTCCCTTAGAGATTCTGATTCAAGAAGTTCCAAGCTGCAACCTGGGAATCTTTAAACCACTTTTGTTGCCCCCTCCCCTATGTGCCTGAGGTATTTTTTTTTTTTTTTTTAACTAGGCAAATCTGGAAAACACTATGCTAATCATGAGATGGGAAAAAATGTTGTCAACCCTGCTTTTATTTCTAAACCCTAAACCAAACAAAAATCAGTGTACAGAGGTTTTTTTAGCTTCATTTAAAGATTCAAAATATTTTAATAAGGACATTTATTAAGAACACATCCAGAAAAAGTTCTCATATACACCATCCTCATCTTTAATAAAGGAGGAAGACACTTGTTATTAATCACTTTATATGATGTAATTATCTTTAAAAAATTTTTTAACATGTATTTATTTTTGAGAGACAGAGGGACAGCATGAGCAGGGGAGGGGTAGAGAGACACGGAAACACAGAATCCAAAGCAGGCTCCAGCACAGAGCTGGAGTTGAGCTGTCAGCACAGAGCCTTACGTGGGTCTCAAACCCACAAACCAGGAGATCATGACCTGAGCCAAAGTCAGACGCTGAACCGACTGAGCCACCCAGACGCCCCAATGTAATTATCTTTACACAATTTATCTACAAGATGGAATAGAATAAGACATTTTCTAGTTGTTATCAGCGAGAAATAAAAGGAGAAATACATACATAATGAATAACCTTATAACTTTTGTTTCACAGTCCTTATATGCCCAACAAGACATATTTTCTTTCTTTTTATTTTTCAGGAGTACCACAAGTACAGTCATAATTTATATCTGTAATGAGGTATTTCACATCAAAGGGCAAGTCCAGGCTGCAATTTCCAAGCATGCAATTTCCAAGCACGGTTTAGTCCCAAAGCATGAAAAGAAACGGTAGCTTATTCCATGCAAAAAGTGTAACTTTATGCATCTTACATAATCCTCTTTATGACCAAGAACTAATTTAAAGAGTAGTATAAAAATCCACAAAAGCTTAAAAATAAAGTCGGCTCTAAATAATTCAATAAGTATGTTTTGAAAAAACGAACTTTTCCCCTGCCTTTATCTTTTCTTTATATTCCCTATTTTTAAAGTAAAAAATGAGATCACTTAGCTAATTCATCACTCAATAGTAGTTCAGTAGATTATTTTCACCATTAGACTGTTATCTGGCTGAGTGGGGCTGATCCTCATCAACTTCTTTGGTTTCAAAGTTAGGAATCACAGGAAAAGGGCCAAAAAAATGTTTTATTTTCAATATGTGGGATTCACGTAAGTGGTCTGTCCATACAGCCTTAACCCACTGTTCTTTTGAAGTGAATGCCATTCAAACAGAGGGCAAATTTCTGCTTATTCAATGCCTTAAAATTAGCTTTACAACTGGAAATCTCCAAAATACACACCTTAATTGTTCGTATGTATTTTTCATGGATGTACTAAATAATCTAGGGATTTTTTTCATGCTCTTTGTGTCTAACAGCGTATAGGATTCGGCCAAATTAAATTTTTCCCACTTACTATTCTGGCCACACCACCTATCTATGCACATCTCACAAAACCGCCCTTCCAAATGCAGAGAATTAAAAGCAAGGAAGTAAAGACTTTTCTAAATATAGCCTCATCATGTTTATTTTACACTCATCTAGTAGGTCACCAGCGGCAGCCAGCAGCAACGGACACTTCGAAGCATCTCCCAAAGCAAAACCAAGGGGCGCTGGACAGCTACGCCATCTACCTGTTGAACCTGGGCCACTGCTCTCCGCAACTGTCAGGTCAGCTTCTTCGATCTAGAAATGCTCAAGATCGGTTTGTTCTTGTTTTTGTTTTTGTCTTTTTTTTAACAAAGTTGTTGGCTAACCTTTCTTCCCACCCTCTGCTTCTTTCGGGTCATTTCTGCAGGGCGGAGGGAGCCGAGGGAGCCGCGGGAGCCGCGAGCTCCTCGGCCCGCCGGGCTGCAGCCGCGATGCGGGCGGGCCGGGTGGCAGCCTGACTGCCGCGGACAGAGGTCGTCACAGGCCGGGCGGAGAAGCACGGAGCCTCCCGGCCCCGGTTTACTCACCTACCGTCCTCTGGGGCGGTGGGGCGCGTGCCTTCCGCCCAGCCCGGGGACCCAGATCCGAGGAGCGGGAGGCGGCGGCGGCTAGGCGAGGGGCACGCAAGAAGGAAACCGTATTACCTAAGCCGGGGATGCGGAGCGAAGGAGGCTGCAGCCTTTCCCTCCAGAAACGGAAGAGGCGGGGGAGGAGGAGGAGGAAAATGCGGCGGTGGCGGCGGAGGCGGCGGCGGGCGCGGAGGCTGGCGGAGGGGCTGCAGGCGGCTGGCCGCAGGCTTAGCCCGAGGGCTTGGGGTCCGCGGCACCGCGGGGGGCGCTCGAGGGGACCGCGAAGCGCGCCGTCGTGCTCGCTGCCCCGCTCGTCCCGGCTCTCGGACCGTCAGCATCCGCGGGGCCGCCGCCCCCCCGCGGCCCACGCGGGACCGCGGCGTGGAAACGCGGTGACGCCTGGAGGCTCCCGGGGCGGCGAGGGCATCCCACGCCCGCCGGGGCCAAGCGTCTGCGACGTCACAAGTAGAGCATGATGATTCAGGGAGCAGGGGCGCTAGGAGGAAAAGGCCCCCGGGTCACCTAACCCGCTGTTTTTGTTCTTTCCTTGCGGCCGCCCACAAATTTCGTTTGTGAAATCCTCCTGCTCCATTTTTCCGTACTCTTTTGGGGATTCAGGGTTTTTGACAGACGGGTCGGCAGCTCTGAACATAGACTTCCTGCCAGTGACAATCGGGTCCCACTATTCTAATAGAAATGTCAAGTGTGCTGGTTGTTCTCCAAACCAAGGCGGTGTCTCCCTGGCCTTTGCCTTATAAGGTGTGGGCCTAGGGCCACCTTGACAGGAAGCACATCATAGGTAGGGAACCCCTCTCTCTAAAAACCCTTTAAACTGTGGTTTTCAGGATGCCTTAAAAATGGTTTTGAGGGGCGCCTGTGTGGCTCAATTAAGCATCTGACTTCCTCTCAGGCCATGATCTCAGAGTTAGTGGGTTCAAGCCCCCGTGTCCCGGCTCTGTGCTGACAGCTGGGAGCCTGGAGCCTGCTTTGGATTCTCTGTCTCCCTGTCTCTCTCTGCGCCTCCCCTGCTGCTCTCGCTCTCTCTCTCTCTCTCTCTCTCTCTCTCTCTCTCAAATATATAAAAAATTTTTTTAAATATTTTTGAATTGGGGGTGGATTCAAAATTTTTAAAAAGCAACATGAAATTTTGAGTAGAAGGTGGCCTGGCAGCTGGCCCAACCGACTGAATGTTGTCTGTGAGTGCATTGGGCCTTCTGCCCTTTCCTTTCACTTCTTGGCACAGCTAGGAAATGATACAGCCCCAAACAGGGTGAACAAAACAGGCTCCTTCTGCAGGCATAACCGGGCCCTTCCACCTGGAGGACCAAGGAGACCAATATCTACATACCTGTAACTCACTCCATGGCTAGAAATTTAGCAGCTCTGTTTTAAAGTTCCAGCTGGCAGGTTTTCTTAACTGTATTTTCCAAAAGCACCCAAGACTGCCTCCTGAGTTGTCAACGCCTGGTCCCCTGTTCCCTGGGCTGTGAGGAACCACCAACACAGGAGTCCAGGGCAACACTCAACTTTTCATAGTCCAGGAAATAGAGCTTACAACTTTCCATCTCCCAGACTGAACTCATGTTTCTGCTCCTAGCCTGCTTCTGTGGTCTCTAGCGTGGGACAACTCAAGTTCTTTTGCGGGCCAGATTCTCTAGCTACTATGATAATAGCTAAGGGCACTATGCTAAGTGCTTTTTGTGTTGTATAGCTGTTCTTTCTTAAATCAGTCCTGGGGTAGGTGTTATTGTTATTTCCACTTAAAAAGAAATCTGACCCTAAGAGGTTAGGTCATTTACTTAAACATGTAATGTGTAGTGAGGCCGAATTTGAACCCAGCAATGTGACTCCCATTCTATTACCTATTGGTGTTTTAAATATCTTCCTCAGACTCTAAATTTGAGAAGGATTAAAAGATTTAAATTTTTTAGAAGTCTTAAAAGTGCAAGGAGAAAATATAAGTGAATTGCTTTTAATCTGAAAGTAAGCTTGGAGCAAAGGGCAAAATTACAAAGGAAAAGCGACAGACTTGACTATAGAATTTTTAATTTCTTTCATCAAAAAGACCCATAAAGGTAAAAGACAAGTAAAAACTATCAAAAAATTTGCAGTTTGCAGGGCACCTGGGTGGCTCAGTCGGTTAAGCATCTGACTTTTGGTTTCGGCTCCGGTCATGATCTCACCATTAGTGAGTTGGAGCCCCTCATTGGGCTCTGTGCTGACAGCATGGAGCCTGCTTTGGATTCTCTGTCAACCACCAAGCTCAGTACTGAGAAGGATATAAGTTACTTCAGTGTTTCTAGAGGGCAACTTGGCCGAACCCAGTAAAAGCCTCAAAAAATGTTCACACCCTTTGCCTCAAAAACTGCATTTCTGGGAATTCATAATACAGGAATTGACAAATGTTTTCTGTAAGAGCCCAGATAATAAATACTTTAGGCTTTGCAGGCCACATATGTTTCTGTTGCTTCTTTGTGTGTGTGCTTTTGTTTTCAAAACCCTTTAAAAATATGAGAGCTGTTAGCTTCAGGGCTGTAGAAAAACAGGCTGTGGACTGAAATTGGCATGAAGGCAGTAATGTGTACAAAGAGTAGACTTCAAGAAAGTTCATCCTAGTGCATTTGGTAATAGCCAAAAAAGAAAGCATGCTAAATGTCTGAGGAGAGAAATTAGTCACAACCAGATATGAGGAAACAAGTATTTTAAAAGTTTTAAATGTTTTAAAAAGTTGCAGAATGATATTTATTGCGTGAGATAGTATTCGTGATTTATTACATTAAGAAAAGCATATCTATGTTATCATCTCAAATACGACATAATCATGTGTATGTACGCATAGAAAAAGATCTGGAAAGCTGTAAACACACTGAGATATTGATAGTGGTCTTGGGCTAGAGGTGAAATTGTAGATATTTGGTTTTCTGTTATGTGTGTGCTTCCTATAGTGAATATGTGTTGCTTTTGTAATAAGCAAAAATATAAGAAACTTTGCTTAGGCAGCAAAGAAGCACTTTTAGCTTAGATTTTTGAGAAAATTTCCCCTGAATTCACTCTCCCAGATGGAGTTGTTTGCTGTCTCCCATGCTCCTTGAATTCATAACGGTCTTTTGAGTACCATTATTTACTTAATTAGAGAATGGTTAATACCATCATTTACTTAAGCATTCCCCTATTATTGGATCAGGGTTCCCAATATTTCACTATTGTAAGTTTGCCAGTTACTTTCTACCAGCTCTCTGCCAGATCCATTTTCCATCCTTCTCTGCTAAACTCTGTGCCTCTGAAGGCAGAACTTTCAAAAACTATTTTCTCTGGGGTCATTCCAGGTAGGATTGACCAATGGATTATACCGACAATAGGTTGGAGGGGGGAAAAGGAGAAAAGTTGGGGTATTTATTCTCACCTCTTTTCCTGGTTTTCATCTCCTCCCCTTACCCCTTCAGTCCTAGCAGCGGTCAGTGGCTTCTTATGTTGTCAGAACCTGGGTACCTCCACATCTCTTACCATCTCCATGTCATGTTATATACCTTTGCCCTACCCTAAATCTAACCCAAAACTTCTATAAGTAGTCCCTTCAATAAAATCTCTTCTTTTTGTTTTCAATATATGAAGTTTATTGTCAAATTGGTTTCCATACAACACCCAGTGCTCATCCCAAAATGTGCCCTCCTCAATACCCATCACCCACCTCCCATCAACCCTCAGTTTGTTCTCAGTTAATAAAATCTCTTCTGTTGAAACATCTGAGTGGAAGTTGGTTCTTGTTAGGACAGACTGATATGTTAAAGAACACTGGTGAATATCATAGAACTCCAATCTTTTATTTCTTAAGTGACAGGCCCGGATAGTCTCAGATTTTATATCTGAGATTTTGACTATTTACAAGGTAATTATAGAATGATTTCAGGTTTCCTGAAGCAGGAATTTAAATTACCGTGGGTCCAGCGTTTGGGAATGTAACACTCTGACTATTGTTCTATACTTCTCCAATAGTTTTTGAGAAATAACACTCCATTGCATTTTATTGAAGAAATCAAAGAGTCCAGTATAGTGGTGTTCTAACTTAATGTTTTCAGTGGAATCTTTAAGAAAATAAGTAATCTATAGGCACATAACATATAAATAAAAGCCACCTGCAGAGTTAAAGGAAGCTTCTTCCTTATCTTTGAGGCATACTCTGCCCCTCTCCCCACCATCACAGAACACCAGAGCTCTTTGGAACACAGTTTGAAAACATAGATTTAAAGAGTCCAAGTCTAGAAGATATATCCTTCATAAATTTCCAGTGTCTATTATATTTCTTTAGGTTAGATGCCTAGAATTACATAGTCTACAATATGACTACAATATGACAATTGCCCTTCAAAACACTCCTCACTGTCAATGATGTTGCCTATCTCATTACTGTGTCTATTATCAAATACACACCGACAAACAAACAAAAAAAACCTTTCCTAATTTCACATCACAGTTTTAGTTGCATTTTTATTACTCCAAGTTCATTTTCCCTCAAATATCTAGCCAACTTTCCTGACATTGTTAGTGAGCAAACATCCCACTAATGTGTAATGATCAATGTATCATACATTAAGCTGTTTTATGCACTAGGCCATATTTCTGAGTCCTCTATTTCCTTTCATTCATCTTCTTTTGGATTATACTGTGCCAATGGCATAGCCTTTTAATTTCAATAAAGTAACTCTGTGCCCAAATTAGCTTTTTCAAATATTGTAAATATTTTGAAAAATAGTCTAAGTATTCTAAATAAATGCTTTCAGATGAAACTGTTGACTTTTTTCTTGTTATAAAATTAACACATTATGAAGAAAAGTTTGTGGAAACTCAAAAAATGTTAAAAAAATATGAAGAAGGAAATAAAACCCACCGCAAATACTGTAACCATTAGCATTTTAGAGTATAATGTTCCATCTTCTCTCTCTGTATTATTTTTACAAATGTTACTAAACATAGTTTTGTGAGCTGTTGTTTAATCATCATATATGAGCATTTCGCCATATCATTAAATGATTTATATATTTTTTGAAACATGGTTTAATTTTTTTTAAGGTTTATTTATTTTTGAGAGAGAGAGGGGAAAGAGAGAGTAAGACGGTGTGAGTGGGGGAGGGGCAGAGAGTGAGGGAGACACAGAATCCAAAGCAGGCTCCAGGCTCTGAGCTGTCAGCACAGAGCCCAATGTGGGGCTTGAACCCACAAACTGTGAGATCATGACCTGAGCTGAAATTGGAAGCTCAACTGACTGACTCAACATGACCTGAGCTGAAATCGGAGGCTCAACATGACTTTTAATGACACGTTAGCCAAGGGCTCTAGAATCAGGGTCACTAGTAGCAGTGGCAGCAGGCAGTTCTCAGCTTTCTAGACTGAGTCATACCCTTTCCTCCGTCATATTAAACTCGCTTGAAGTCTCCAGTTGTTCCCTCATAGATCAACATTGCACACCTGCCCCTGCCACACCTCATAACCTGAAATCAGCTGCTAGACATGTGAAATTGGTTTTGACTGTAGTTGGCTGGATTTTAATGATTTTTGCAGCATTTGCCACCTGTATATCTTCTGTCAAGTGTATGGAAAGATGACGCAACCATAGTATATTAGGTGGTTAACAAATAAGGAAAATGTAGGTTATCCACACAAGGACTAGATTTGAATTAATTGTAAGAGTTTCCTAGCACCATATTGCACAATCTTATGGATTCCTTTTAAATCATTAACTAGTACGAATCATTTATACTTGTCTTAGAAAAGATTGAACAACTCTCGTGAAAACACAGCAGAGCTGTGATTTCTTTTAAAGATTTGCGGGTGGGGCGCCTGGGTGGCTCAGTCGGTTGGGCGGCTGACTTCGGCTCAGGTCATGATCTCGTGGTCCGTGAGTTCGAGCCCCATGTCGGGCTCTGTGCTGACAGCTCGGAGCCTGGAGCCTGTTTCAGATTCTGTGTTTCCCTCTCTCTGACCCTCCCCCGTTCATGCTCTGTCTCTCTCTGTCTCAAAAATAAATAAACGTTAAAAAAAATTAAAAAAAAATAAATAAAGATTTGAGGGAGAAATCATTAGCATTTGTGATAGTATATTACAACTTTTTCAGTTGTTCTTAAGTTACAGTGAAAATTTACTGAACTATATAATCTAGGGGGAATCAGATATAATATTGAGGGCTACAAGTAGCTAAGGTATCAAAAACAAAGGATAGATTTTTTAGAACAAGTAATGCAGGTATATTTATAGGTGTTTTCCAATTCCTGGGCTTATAGGCTTCTAACAAAATTTTATTGGGTTTATATATTTATCTTTGTTCTATCACACTACACACACACACACACACACACACACAATGTATATATGTTAATTTTCATAAAATGGGAATTATATACTTTTTCACTTACTTTTCCATGTTCCTAGAGGTAAAATATAGTAAATGTCAAAACCTTGAATTATATGGACCCTTAGGGTCTGATCTCCACTCTGTCTTAATTAACACTGGATTAAATTAAGTTAAACGCTGGAATCTGAGAGCAAAAAGTTTGGGGGAGGGACACTGGATCGCCTTCCCCTGTCTTCATTTGAACATTCCTTACTAAACTGCCCAGCCCAACCCCTGCTGATTAGTGTAGAGTGTTCTTGTGGTTTAGTACAAAGGTTATCCGCTGGAGCATATTATCAATTGAGTCATTTCCTCCAATTCTTAAACTTTCCTGAATATTTTCTTGTTTACATTAGCTATCCAGAGAAGACCCTAAAATCAATTTATTGTTGGATCCTCCCTGATACTCTTTAGTTTGTAAAATCATTTTATTGCATACTTTGTAATCTCAGAATATTTATATCCTGATTGCTTATTCCTTTGGTGTGTTTTGCTTTGGAATAAGTTGGCGTAGCTTTACAAATTTTTAACAATTTTTACGAATTGTTAACAATTTCGTAATCTATCTTTTGGATATTGCATGACAAGTATGATTATGCCATTCATTTCATAGGGAATAGAACATCAAATATCTCTTAATTTCTTAGCTATTCAGTAAGAACTTTAAAAGGCTACTTTAAAATATCTAACATACAAAATCAAGTTCTTTTCCTAAACTGCACCCATATTATCTCCATTACACATCATGTTGCCAAATCATTCTCGTAAAAACTTAAGGCAACAAGAGACTAGAAAGGCAAGAGGAGACAAATAGATCTCTCACATGCTGATTATACTGGGTTTTTAATTTGTTAACTAACTTCTTTTCTGGTATTAAGTGCCTTGGAGACACATTTGGGCACATAGGCTGTATTATTACTCCTAATACCTTACAACTTAAAAATAATGCTAGCTTTTAAAATGCCTTCACAAATATTAAATCTGACCCTAAATGATTATCATAAGTGTTTTTATAGAATGTACTGACACTGGAATATTTGCTTATTGTGACTAATCTCAGGTTTCCACAAAAGAAATGTTATAAATGGAAAGAAACCCTTGGAAAATTAGAAAGAACATACACTTGTCTCCTTTTTTGGTACTTATTTCAGTGTCTTTCTTCATACACATTTTCCCCCTCTTTTTCCACAAGAAAAGTTAAATATATTACCTGACAAATACAGTTACATTTTATGTTGGAAATAATAGTAAATGCAATTCAACAGATGCTTCTGTGAGGACCAATGAATTAAGTGAAAGGTGCAGGGCATTGCTTGACAGGATGAGGAAAAGCAGTGAATTTCCAGTCACCATTCACTTCTCCACACCATTTCTGGCCTCCTGCTCTCCATCTTCTTACATAGTCTTATGTTCTCTGTCAGGGTGGAGGTCCCATCCTTAATACACTCCAGAACCTAGGAAGAGGTCAGCATACAGCAGCAGCTATCTCTAAGTTGTTGCTGTTGAAGTCACAAATTAAAACTTGAAAAAAATCTTTGGTGTTACCATTTACCATAAACCTTTCATCAGCTGAAAATTACTTCCTACTTTATCCACTGTGAATCTTAAAAACACATCCCAAACATTGCTGTCTTGCCTTCCACTATCTTTTTGCTCTAAGTTATTCTTTTCCTCCTAAATATAGGCAGAAATTACACAAATTTCAATTGATTTTACCACTAATATCATGGGATGAGTTATCCTGGTTTTTTAATTTGGATTTGGAGGCAAGAGTCTTAAAGGAGGGTTTTTGAGCATTGTAGTTGCATGGAATACCAATAATTATAATTTTCTTTCCTTAGCTCTCAGGGAAAGTGAATATAGTAGTAAGAGCATAGAAAGTCTCACCAACCAAGCACAACGTAAAAGTGACTCTGAAAAGGATTCGAAAACCTTTCTCATATGAGTAGAAAAACATACCATTTCAACATTCATTTGATTTTATTTCTCCTCCCTAAAAGAGATACCAAATATTAAAGCACCTAATAAAGGTATATGCATACTTTAAGACAAATGTTAATCTACTTACATTTTTGTAACTATTATTGCTATGTGTACATACATACAAACAGTTCTAGGGAAACCCGGAAGAGCTTAAAAGCCATAATTATTACAAAAGATCTTCCTGATTACACAGTTCCCTGTGGCACTTGCTAATGTCATAGAATTTGTAATGTAACTTACTGAACTTGGTAGGACAGATCAGTTTACTCATTTACTCATTTGGAGATGTTTTAATAGTCATTTTAAATATGCATTGCTAAACTGAGGTCCTCAAGATTGTGCCTATATAATACACATATTTTTAAATGACATTGCATATTAGAAATATACCAATTATTAGAAATATACAAATAGATTCTGTACTGTTACTATGTATCAAGGCTTATGTTTTTTTGAAGTCTTTACAATGTTAGCATTACATCTTATGATGTGTATGTGTTATGCGTGTGTTTTTAATTATTAGAGATATAATTTGACATGCAATACATCAAAGTCAAGAAATGCATTACAGCTTTTCTTTTTCTTTTCCTTTTTTTTTAGTGAAGTGCAATAGTGAGAAAGGGGAAGAGTAGAACAAAGAGATCTGTAACTGACTGTGAACAATCAATTGGGATAACTCACTACCTTTGGACCAGCTGTATTAAAGCTTTTCTAAGAATTTTATTTGGAGAAACTATTTTATGGAAAAAACATAAACCTTTCAATCTTCTTTGATGTGGTACATCACTACCTGGTAGCAACTCCCTAGAATCCAGTGCATCTAGTAAACAGAAAATTTGTCCAAAAACTATTTTCAGAATTACTTATAAAGAAAAAAATATGGTAGATTTTGTGCAGTATTTGTCATTTCCTTAAAACCACTTTTATGTTTTGTTAATAAAACAACTTTTCTCATGATAAACAATAGAAAATATAAATAACTATAGAGAAGTACTGAGTTACCCATACTTTCACCACCACCTACCTGTTGTTAACATTTGGGGTAGATATTCTTCTAGAATGTTTCTGTGCACATTTTTTTCTAACAGAAACCATTTTTGTTTTAAAAATTTTCTATTTTATTAATGCTCCTATTTTTATCAGTTGCTATTTGAATCATAACTCTGGGCATGGATACGGGTTGATGATCTGGGAAATAAGTCACCCTTCCCTGCCAAACCCACTTAATCTTGGAAGCCATGGACATCCCCAGTATCCAAATAGATGATGAAACCCAAATGCCCCTTGATCCAAGGTCTCACATTCATGAGCTAATCAGATTGCTCTGCTGAGTTCAGATAATGAGAAACAGATTGGCGAGTTAGCAAACATGGCAAAAGGAAAAAGAGTATGTAAATAAATAACTATTTAAAAGCCAAATTGTGGGATGATGTCATGAAGTACAGTTGGGATCAGACAAGCCAGGGCAAATCAAAACTTCTTGCAAGTCAAGCAAGTATGAAAGCACAGAAAAGATATGGGGAGGAGTGTGGGGAGCCAGACGTGTTCTCTCTGACCCACTGGCCGTACTTCAAAGTGATACTGATGGAACTAAAATCTGATAATGTTGTATTTCTGCTTACATACTCTTTAAAGGTGGCTTCACGGGCTCTTTGTGATCTGATCCCACCTTACCTCTCTAGTGCCACCATCAGAATCTGCAGTTGTATGCTTTGCTCTATCTGTGCCGAGTTTCCCTATGTCTAAAACAGTCACTTCTTCTGAGAAGCCTTCTCTGATTTCTGGTTTATGACAGGTGGCCTTACTAGGTGCTTCCATAGCACCCTTTAACCTCCAAGGCTGCAGGGCCCAACACCTCACATAGTACCTGGATTATAATAGGCCTTCAAATTGACTAGACAAAGCACCAGGAGAGAAGCAGACATCTCACAAGTGTGCACGAGATTGCATGTGGCCAAGAAAAGAGGGAGAGAGAAGAAAAGGCACCCAGATGTGGTGCTACTTGAGATTTTTTGGATCCAGTTTTGGCGTATGTGATCCTTTCAATAACTGCACTACTGTGCACGTAGTTGGGTCCTGTTCGTTGGTTTGCACACAGTGATTAGCACAAACATACAAAAGGGCAAGGGTGATATTCAAAATATTGAACAGCTGTGGTATACTGCAGTGCTGTGAGGGCAATGTTGGGGTTAGCCCGCAGCAGGCAGTCTCGACCAAGGCAGCAGCCTGACAGGCACCAGGCACATGCCTTCAGGTACACAGCACTATTGCCAGAAGTGTTATCTTCCATAAAAGGGCTTGGCCTACTATGAGCACATGGCATTGTGGTCTAGTGTAGACAGCTGTGGCCTGCTGGTTGGCAGGTACCAGGTTGGTCTCCTCAGTAGTGCCCACCTGGGGTCCTTGGGGCCAGATTGACCAGATTAGCTGACATGGACAGTGGGTACTTATTAATTGGTTTGGAAGCATTTCGATGTCTTAACAACCATGTAGCCATACTGATGTTATTTACTGAATATTAGCCTTACAGAAGGGCTTATTTAACTTGCACTGGGCGGTGAGCAAGAGGAAAAGGAAGGGATCAGATTTCATTACTGGACTTTGGGCTTCCCCAGAACTCTGGGGTCTATAAGGTTACTCATCCATGACTGTAGTACAAAGGAGAAAACGATAAATGCCTTAAAAGAAGAGCTGTTGGGTCACAGGTTCAACAGTATCCCATGCTGCTCACCTAGTTATATATAAGAAAGGATCACGTCCTTTTTGGGACCAATAAGTTGAGATTAACATTGTCATTGGATGAAGGTCTGTTTTCTGCACTGCTTGTTGGTAATAATTGAGCAATGTCTTACTTTTTGGCCTCCACTGTATGACCCAATTCCTTTTGTTTGGGAAGACACCTGGGACTCTGTGCATGTAGTCTGTGTTGTATGCATCCTGTGGTTGGTGCTGGCCAAAGGGGTACACTGAGACCACTACACTTACAGCTTTAGGTTGGGACCAATGAGATAATTCTAGGTCAGGCTTTTTCCCTGGAGCTTGGCATAAAACAAAAGAAAACAAAACAAAAACAACAGCAACAAAAACACACACACGCACACAAACAAAAAGATTGGCTCAAAACACTATTCCCACAAAAGGCCACTTTGCAAAACTTTGGGAAATTCAGGTATGAAAAGAAGGTGAAATGAGTGGGTTTCAGCACTCTTTCAAGAAGACTGATTGAAGGGAGTGGAGGGTTGAGCCTTAAGACTTACTACCCAACTCATGGGCAAGGGAGCAGGGTAGAACTGACCAGGTAGCACAGCCTCAGGCTGGTTAGAGTGAAGAAAAGGCACAACCACTGAGGCTTTTCCAGAAGTGGGTTATTGGGACAGCTAGTGTAAGCAGCTCACTTCTGGCACTGAAGAGATCCTTGTTTGGTGGTGGAGCTTAGGGGTAGGGGGTGGGGCTAGGTGTGCTGAGGGACCTCAACCCAACAGTGGTGATCTTTTGGCAAGCTTTTCAGAGCCTTTCATTGATTACCAATCACTTTCTTTTTTTTTTTCAACGTTTATTTATTTTTGGGACAGAGAGAGACAGAGCATGAATGGGGGAGGGGCAGAGAGAGAGGGAGACACAGAATCGGAAGCAGGCTCCAGGCTCTGAGCCATCAGCCCAGAGCCCGACATGGGGCTCGAACTCACGGACCTCGAGATCGTGACCTGGCTGAAGTCGGACGCTTAACCGACTGCGCCACCCAGGCGCCCCTGATTACCAATCACTTTCTCACAGGGAAGAGCACTAGGGAGTCACTTCCCTGCCTGGTGTTGGCTCCTGGATAATCTTTCACATGTTGTGCGTACTTAATTCAAGGAGCATTTGTGTTTTGACAAATAATTTTTACAACTTATTTTCCATACCAATGCCAGGTTTACACTGATTAAGATTCACACAGTTATTTATATGCAAAATCTTTCCTAATTAGTTAATTAGTATATCAAATCTGTATGCCTGTTTATCATGTCCCCAGCACTAGGTTTTCGAAAAATTCAGACAACATATAAGATATAGTTTCTATCCTCAAGGAATGTATAATTCAAGAGAGAAGATTAGCATTCAGCAAACAATTAAGCAAGAAATGAGTGATGAACTAGGATGCTGATGAGAAGTATAATTCAAATGCAGGAGTAAAGAATCTGGTACAGGTTAGAATAAGAGACTGTTGCAGGAAAATGAGACTCAAGACAGGCCCTCAGGATGGAAAAATTTTAGAAGAGGATGAAAGAAGAACAGCTTTCCTGACATAAGAAATCACCTGAATCAAGGAACAGAGGCAGGACATGAACATTAGGTACTCAGGGGCATCCAGGAGAGATGTGTGACAGGAATGAGGGCAGGTACATGGGAAACAAGTTTGGGTAGGTAAGGTAGAGCCCTATTTCTGTCACCTCAAAAGTCAGTCAGTTTGAACTCGACATTACAGACCACTGCTGTTCAATAATAGTGCCATGTATGTAATTTAAAACTTTCTATGTCACACTAAAAAAATAAAAAGAAACAACTGAAAATAATTATATATTTTCCCTAACCCAATATATCTAAAATATTACCGTTTTAACATGTAATCAATATTAAAAAAATTTTACACTGCTTCAGTTGTTAAATTTAAATTAAAGACAAATTCATTTCCTCACTTGCACAAGCCACATTTCAAATGCTCAATAGCCACACGTGTCTAGTATTGGTCAACATAGCTATAGACAATTGCGAGATTATTTAGCAGCTGAATAATAAGCCAAAGTTGAATAGTATCTTGGGAGAATTTGTTGTCAATGAAATGCAGAGTGCATTGAAGGGTGTGATGATTGCAGGTGAAGAGGGAAGTTAGATTTGGAATGAGTTATATGTGGGTGCTGAAATGGTTGCCATGGGACAGGGCAAGAGGATAGGGCAAATCTGAGAGATGCTTCAAAGAAATAATTGGTATGCCTTGATGACTGGTAATGAGAAAAGAAAAAAAATAATTCACGAGTGGTAGCCAGCCTCCACACAGCCCTCAGTGATCCTCGCCTCCAGGTGTGGTATGTGTGACCAATAGAATAAGGCCACAGTGATAGTACTTCACTTTCAAGATTAGATTATAAAAGACACTCTGGCTTCTGTTTTGGTGTTTCTCTGTCTTGGCTCACTTACTCTGGAGAAATGGAGCTGCTATGCTGTGAGCAGCTCCGTGGAAAGGCCTATGTAGCAAGGAACTGAAGCTTGACAATGAGCCCATAAGTGAGTTTGGAAGGGGGTCCTCCTGCCCCAAATGAGCATTCAAATGACTGTAGTCCTAGCAAACACTGTGACTGCAACCTCAGGAGAGACTCTGAGCCAGAACTACCTCTCAGCCTCTCTCTGATTCCTAAACCTCAGAATCTAAGAGAGATAATAAATATTTGTTATTTTAAGCTGCTAAACTTGGGGGCAAATTGTAACAGCAACACAGAATGATTGCATCAAGCAGTAAGAAAAAGATAACTTCGTTTAAAATAGGCAAGAGACTTGAACAGCCACTTTACAAAAGAAGAGAGGCAAAGAAAAAAAGTGCTCAATTATTATTAGACACCAGGGAAATGCAAATTGAAACCACAATGAGATAACACTACCCACACATCAGTAGGGTAAAAATAAAGACTGAAAGCATAAAATGTTGATGAGGATGTGGAGCAACCAGAATTCTTTTAAAATTAAGATATAATTCATGTACCAATCAGTTCACCCATTTAAAGTATACAATTTAATGACTTTTAGTATAGTTCACCCATCACCACAATACATTTTAAAGTATTTTTATTACTCCAAAGAAACCCAATACCTCTTAGCTGTCACCCTTCCTGAACCCTAGTCTACTTTTGGCTCTGTACATTTGCTTATTCTGGACACTCATGTTAATGAAATCACACAATATTTGGTCTTTCACACTTGGTTTCTTTCACTTAACATAGTGTTTTCAAGGTTCATCTATGTTGTAGCATGTAGCAGTACTTCATTTTTTTCATAGCCAAATAATATTTCATTATATGAATATGTCACTTTTTTTAACCCATCAGTTGATACATACTTGTTTCTACTTTTTGGTTATTATGAGTAGTTATAAACATTTGTGTGGACTATACTTTCATTTCTTTGGGGTATATACATAGGAGTGGAATTACTAGGTCTTATGGTTGTCTATATTTAACCAATTGAGGGATTCCCAAATTTTTTCAAAATGGCCATATAATTTTACATTCCCACCATCAGTATATGAAGATTATTATTTCTCTGTATCTTCATCAACACTTATTACTGTTTGTCTTTTTGATTATAACCATCTTAGTGAGTATCAAGTCGTATCTCATTGTGGTTTTGATTTGTATTTTCTTGATGGCTAATTATGTTGAGTATCTTTTCATAAGATTATTTATCATTTGTAGATCTTCTCTGAAGAGCTGTCTATTCAGATCCCTTGCTCATTTTTAAATAGAAGGATCTGTGTCTTTTTAAAATTAAGTTGTAATAGTTCTTTACATGTTCTAGGTACAAAATCTTTATCAATACTACATTTGCAAAGTTTTTTTTCCTATTCTGGGCGTTTTCTGCAACCAGAATTCTTTTTTTTTTAAGATTTATTTTTAGAGAGAGAGAGTGCAAGTGGGGAGGAAGGAGGGGGGGAGAGAGAGAGACAAGATGAGAGAGAGAGAGGGAGAGGGAGAGAGGGAGAGAGAGAGAATCTTAAGCAGGCTCCATGCTCACCACTGAGCCCGATGCGGGGTTTGATCGCATGACTCTGGGATCATGACCTGAGCCAAAATCAAGAGTGGGATGCTCAACAGACTGAGCTACCGAAGTACCCCTAGAAAGAATACTTAATCCAAAATGGTATGAACACTTTTGAAAACATCTTGGGTTACATAATTTGCCCAAGGTCACTAAAGTCAGCATGCTAGGGACAAGACAGGACCAACTACATTAATTACTAGGATCTGCCTGTAGCAAATGAAAATGTGGTGCACCTTGTTAAAAACTTGTTAAAAATAGAACATTAAACCAAATGCAGAGCCTTTCTAAGCATGAGGCCTTGTGAGACACAGGCTATGTGCACATGAAGCTAAGGGAACAGGGAAGATTATATAATCTTGGGCTGTTTAACAGAAAAGCCCATGCTCTTTCCAATAAACCATACTGGGTTGAGGGATCCATTCATTTTTTTTTTTGCGTACACTGAATGAGACTTTTTGTGCACACTGAATGATGGCAATGTCAGATGGTGATATAAATATTGATGTCCCATAGCTGTTTAAAAACTGAATTGCAGGTCAGAAGTTCCTTCTGGGATGCCTGTTTGTCTTTTGTTCAGTGGGCATTCAGTACATATATTTGATCTAAGTTAGAAAAGTAACTTTTGACCAAAGTCTTGACAGTATCTTCTTAAATGTTAATTTGCTAGGATTAACTCTTTTAACTCCCCTCCCTCTGAAATGCTTCACTGAATTCCTTTTTTCTGACAAATGTGCCAATGCTTTAGCGGTGATGAAATGTTTGCTGCTGGACATCTGGGTGTACTGGGATACAGAAGAACATTCTTCTGAATCAACAGTGGATCCTAATGTATAAGGTAAATCTTGAGTAATTTTGAGTATACTTCGAGTAATACTTCGAGTATTTTGAGTAAGCTACGTTCTGAATAGAATTAGGCTTTCGTTGGTAAGTTAACTTTCAGTTTTGTTGGTGAAGACGTTATCTATCACCCTCTTAATGGGACAGATTTTTGCCTGCTATTGAAGAGTAGGGATCAATAACTTTTCCAAAAAACTTGAAATATACCAATCCTAATGTAAAAGAAGTTCTGCTGTGGTAAGGTTAGGATTAAACTACATCAGTGTCCTATTATCAAGCGTATTTCATCTGATCCTCAAACGAGAGAATACTAAGCTTATATTTTTAGTTAAAAAAAATCTTCAAACTCAAGCAAAGTCTTTCATGTCAGTCTCCGCTAGTCAAACGACGCCGGTGAAGCCCAGCCCAAGAGAGGCTCCAGGGTAGCCGCTTCTCTTGCCCAGTCAGCGGGCGTCAGCGGCCGTCAGCACTCGGCCGCTACTTCCAGCGATGCCGGATCTCGCCTTCCGCCCTTCGCCTAGGCCCCGCCCCCTAGCCAAGCCCCGCCCCGTCCGCTTCTTCCGCTCTCCACCCATTTCCTCCCGCAGGGGTTTTCGCCCTGCGCCTCAGCGCCCTCCGGTAGCGGAAAATCCCGCAGTGGGCCTCTCTGGCCGCCTGGAGGACTTGTCATCTGTGTCTGGAGGCGCCCGGCGGCGGCGGCGGCGGCGGTGGGCGGGTCTGAAGTGCGGCGCGACGAGCCACTCTTGTGCGCCTGCTCTGACTACTTTAAGTTTGTGGGTGTCTTCACCATGGTGCTGCCAGAGGCGTGGAGCTTCATGTGCAGGTGAGTGAGCTAGCGAGCTGCCAGCGCAGGCTCCGGGGCTGCGCTCGCCGAGGTGGCAGAGGGTTGCAGGTGGCGACTGCCTGGCCTCGAAATTTCTAGTCACTTTTGGAGGCTCAGCTCTTAGATCTGAGCCCGGGCCCCTTTCTGTTATGTCGCTCTTACTGTGTTTAGGCGCCTTCTTCGCAGCATCACCTTTTTCTGTTATTCTGGTTCGTATTCAGCCTTGACCCTGTGGTGTCTCCGCATTGGGTGGGGACCCTCAAATGTGGGGCAACGATCAGGTGGAAGGGGCGGGAGGTGTAGGAATTCACCTGAGGCAGAACAAAGAAGATAGAAGTTTATTGACTATATCGTAAGGGAGCCGCGAGCAGGACTACATGGAAGAGGCTGCACGGAGGCCGTGAATGGGCCTGTTTTTAAAGGGGAAAGTTGAGGAGGTGTGGCCACGTATGGAATTCATTTCTTGGCAACTGTGCCTAGTGGTAAGTAGCTCATTGGTCGGTTAGGGCCACTAAATATCTCGAGATGGGTCGCCTGATGGGCCGAAATGTATTCTGCGTTCCGTTGCTCAAGCCTGTGTGCCTAAAAGCGGTCTCCCCAGGGCACACACAACTTTCTTTTGACTCCCATTTCTTTCCTTTCTTCAAAGCTGAGTATAGTTTGGGGGAACACGCGGGGTTTCAACTCGGAGGATTTTCGTGCTGTGTTTTGTGCGGCTAACAAACGCTCCTGCTTTGGCAGCTGTTACACCTGTGCACGTGGTGTGCCTTTCTCGTTCAGTTCTGTTGGCTGGCTCCAGCGTTAATACAGGTGTACGGAACATCCAGGTTAGTGTTGTGGACACATATTGTGGTTTGGTGGAGTATGTGTGCGAACTTGGTGTTCAGCTTTTGAAAGTGCTGCTGAATGCATCTTGAGCTCAGTTAAGGAAATCTAGTCGTAATGAGTTTAGGAAGTTAGGCTGCATCAGTCTTGAGGCTTACTGCCTGCCCCTGTGCATTCAGGTAGCAGCTGTGACCACTTGAAAAGAGAGCCATCTTATTTGCTCCATAACTTCAATTGCTGGGTTCTTTAGCTTTTGAGTTTGCCTTGGGGGAAAGGGATGGGAGCATTTCTTTGGTTTAAGAACAGTGGTTACTGCTTTAGGGGAAGATGTCTGGTTGTTTAACATTGTGTTCACAGACCTGGATCTCAATAAAAGAAAAGTGGAAGAGTTTCTTTTTTGTTTTGTTTTGTGTTTTTACTTAAGTAATCTTTACCCCCCCCCCCCCCAACTCATGTGGGGCTCAAGCTCACAACCTTGAGATCAAGAGTTTCACGCCTTTCTGGGGTACCCGCGTGGCTCGGTCGGTTAAGTGTCAGACTTTGGCTGACGTCACGATCTCCAGATCTCCAGGTTCCTGAGTTCGAGCCCCACGTGTGGCTGGCTCTGTGCTGACAACTCAGAGCCTGGAGCCTGCTTCAGATTGTCTTCCTCTGCCCCTCTCCACTCACCACCCCCCCCCCCCCATACAAATAAACATTAAAAAAAAAAAAAAGAAGAGTTGCATGCTCTTCCCACTAAGTGAGCCAGGTGCCCAGCAATGTGAATGCTTTCTTTTTTTTTTAATAGCATTTTATTTTTTAAAGTAGGCTCCATGCCCAGTGTGAGATCTCAAACTCACAACCCTAAGATCAAGAGTTGCACGTTCTACCAGCTGAGCCAGCCAGGCGTCCCATTTGTTTTTGTTTTTTTAATACCTTGAAATTAGTTGTCCCTGTGTCGCTGAACATGGCAAATATTAAGAAAATCAGCACATGTCATTATTGCTGCTGCTTTTTGAAGTTGTGAGTAAACACCGGATTCTTTGAGAAACAAATAGGAAGACATATTGGTTAACAAAATTAACTGACTTGGGAAAGAATCTGACACCGCTAGAGTTCAAGTTGGCTTTATTCCACCCCCTGATCTCAAGGTTGCAGACTGGTTAGGTGAGTCCCGGACCATTTTTGGGGTTTAAATCAGGTCTTTTCCAGGACCTTGGAGTGGATATTACCCTAGCAAAGCAGAGACCTGAGGCCAGTGTCATCTAGTCTACAATAGCCTAACCCACAAATGTATTAAGGAATAGGGTGCCACGGAGTGCTTTTGAGAGGAAATAAGTCCTCTCAGCTGTGGTTGACATTGTTGGGCAGTCCCCTCTTGAACTCTGGTTTCCCTTGACTTTTCTGGCACTGTCTTTCCCTCCTCCCTCTCCACTACTTCTTATCTTGCCCTAGTGCTAGTACAGCTCTTGGGTGTTTTGCCGGGGAAGGTTCCAAATAAAGCACAGTTCTCTGAAGAAAACTCTCAAATGTGTATGTCTAATCTTGATTTATCCAAAGTGCTAGTGCTGGCCACACTCACCTGAATGTCTCATTTGTACCTCAACTGTAACTTGCACGTAAGTGTAACCCTTACTCCTCATCTGCACTTCCAATTTCTTGGAACTCTTATTATTCTTCTATGTTTTTAAAGTTATGTAAATTCTCCCACATTCCCAATTCTTATTTCTGACTGCTGATTCAAATTTGAACAATCGTTTCAAATTTTTCACTTGTTCATTTTGCAGAAACTTGTTGGTGGACTTCTTCCCAGTTTGAATAGCTTCCGCATCTCACTGCCAGGTTAATCTTGCTAAAGTTCAGTTCAGTGTCTGCCATTCTTCTCCTAAGAAGTTCTTAAAGGTGTCCTCCTACCTCTGGAATTAAATAAAAATTTCCCAGCCCGATTTCAAAGATTTGGCCCCAATTTACTCATGAATTCTACCAGACTTTTATATTCTAGCTTCTGGGAGTTCTAGGCACTTTTGTTATCCTGTAGCCAATCTGGACTACTTGTTATCTTCGTTATTAAGGCCTTGAAGTCCCAAAGGAAAGCAGACAAGAAACAGATGTTTAAATAAAAGTAATAGTTATAAACTCTGATAGTGTCTTAAAGGAAAAGTATAAGTATGAGAAGAATGGGATTTAGAAAGGAAAGAGACGGTCAGGGAGGCTCTTCAAAGAGATTGATCTTTTAAGTTGTTAAAGGCACTCAGTGCCTTATCCATTTGCTGTGTACTCTGTTGAACTACACTATTTTGGTTCTTCTTGAGCTGCCTCTTTTCTCTTTCACTACATACATAGTTGTATCTGAAGGCTCAATATTTGATTCCCTTATATTTTTTCTGTGTTAGGAGTCACAGACCCAAATGCAGAGGCTAGGAAGGAAGCATTGAGTGATGCTGTCTAGATGACAGCACTGGGGACTAGTAGGGAACTATGAGCTAGAGAAAGTGCTCTGTCTAAAGGAGCCAGCTTCTCAGCCCCAGGCATTGTTGCCATTGTAGAATGTAGACCTGCAGTTTCCATAACTAATTTTTCTGGGAAACTGCATTTTTAGGTGGAACCTTTTGGTTTTAAATGTTTGTTGTTTTAAAACACTGCTGACCAGACAAAACACATTTGTAGACCCAGCATTCAGGCCACTAATTTTCAACTGCAGATCCTTCATCTACTCCTCATAGAGAGCTGGCAGGTAATTTTGTGACATGTCTTCAGTTCTAACTTTTCTTTCAGACTCCAGTCTGCTTGCTCTTGAATGTTTCTACTTATGTCAGTACAGTCTCAAGAAACTGAAAATGGAATTCATATTTCATTCTACAAACCAGCTAGTTTCCTTGCCACCCTTTTCAGTGCCTATATTCTCAGCTATTCTCGCTTGAAATCTTGGAATTGCTGTTGACAAAGTTCTTTTCCTTGAATTTTTACTAATAGTTCCTAGTAAATCATTCCTTTGTTTCTGCAGCTGCTGTTTGTCAGTTCATGCCTGAATTACCTGGCCTTGGGTTTGATTTTTTGTTCTCTTCACCTTCTCCCTTGCCTACTTCTGCTGTAATCTTTATTAAGCACTATTTTCATGATCTCATCTTAAAAAAAATTAATGAAAAGTTGTTTAATTTTGTAAACTCGTGAGTGCTTTATTGGTTAATTGCAAAAAATCTCCTGACTGATAATGTTCTTCTCCTTCTAAGTCAGTTGTTTTTACCTTTGGCATTTATCAGAATCACTTGGGAGGTTTGTTAAACACAGATTTCTGGGCTCACTCCACAGTTTCTAATTCAGTGGGTCTGGAGTGGGGCCAAGACTTTGCATTTCTAACATGTGTCCCGGGATGCTGATGGTGCTGGTTCAGGAACCACACTTGGAGAACAGCTGCCCCAAGCAGACCAGTTGACCATCACCTGAAGGAAGTAAGTCTGCTTAAGTGATTTAGTAAATTAGCAGTAGCTAGAGTGTGCGTGTCCATTTCTCTCCACCAGATGGCAGTCTGGGAGCCAATAGGAAGGAAAGAGAAGACCATAAATTCAGAATTATTTGGGGACTCTAAACACTCAAATACATTTTTTAAGATGTAAAAGATAATAGCAGATTTTAAATAATGGTTGAGTATAAATTGAAAGAAATAAAATTAATGATTATATGGAGTCTGGTAAGGAACCTTTTAGCTTTTTGTGTTTTGTAGCAATTGCTCCAGAGATTTTTGTGACCTTTAAGTGCTGTGCACAGTGCTTTGCACTTGCGTTTGGTAGGTATACATTGACTTTCTTTGAGCTAAAATTCTATCTCCCAGATAAAACCAAGACTTGAAGCCAGGCCTGTGTTTCTGTATGCAGCAGGTAGTACTTAAACTATTACATAAGACATGCCAGTCTGGCAGCATTGTGTTTAACCTTGAACTGGCATTTGGGTACTGGTCTTATTATGGAATTCAGGGTTATTCTGGATCTAAAGAAATTAGTCCTTAAATCTTTGATAATTCAACTTTATTTTTTTGGAATTTTTTAAGTTCAAAAAAATTTTAAAAATGGTGCTTCATGATAAGTATAGTTCAGATTTTAAAAGTCTATATGAAATCCCTATTTAGAAAATACCCCTAAATAAGCAATATGCTAGTATCTGTCACTTCAGTTTAATTTTTACAAAGTTGATTTTAATGACCACTTGTCTGCACTTTGGGATCACTTAGAGGCGCTCCAAACAAAATACCTATGCCTGTGTCCGACCTCCAGCGTTTGATTTAATTGTTCTTGGCTATGAGCTGGGCTTTGGAATGTTTACTAGGGTTTCCAGGTGATTCTAATGTTCAGACAAATTGTGGAATTACTGGGCTAGAATATTTTACTTGTGGTAAGACAAATTCAAAACCTGCTAGTCCAGGAATGTGAAGTGTGACCAATTTAAACAAATTAGTGGTTTCCCCCTTTTTGTTTTTTGTGGTATTGTTCAATTTAAGTGTAATATAAAAGAAAACATTCTGGAAAAGTTGGATTACAAATGTTTTTATAAATTAAGTCACCTGAATTTATAATTCGGGGGGCTCCACGAACTGTGAGGTCATGACCTGAACCGAAGTCAGACACTTGACCAACTGAGCCACTCGGGAGCCCTGTGGTTTTCTTTTTTTTACGTAAGAAAATAGATACGCGTTGGTAGATGCTAACTGTTCATACTCACACAGAGACAGTGTATTCTCTGAGCCAAATATACAGAGAAAGGAGGAAAAAAGCTAAAATTCTATGTACTACACAGGAGCCCAGCACCCTCCAGCTTCCAGCAGAGCTAAGGGAGCAGAAGGTTGTTCTTTTTTTCCTCCACAGAACACTGTGGTGTTGATTTCATAAAATTTTTAAGCAGGAAAGGATAAAAATGGATTTGGAACCAAAAGGGATAGGGATTCTGTACCCACTGTATTCTTCTCAAGGTATTTCCTCCTAAAGTAAGTTGAGAACCATAGTGCAAATCAGAAGGGGCTTCAAAAAACCAGAGCGACTGAACACAAGAGGTGGGGGAGGTGGGAAGATTGAAAGTTGCTTGTGGGGCCTGGAGAAAATTTAAAAAGGTTAGAATCCATTAGCGTTCCCTTAGTCATCTTCTCCTCATCCTTCTCTCTTTGCTCCAACTCCATCATCATCATCTTCATCCCCTTCATCAGCATGTCAAGAACCAAGTAGTACTGTAATGGATTTGGCCAAATATCTTTGATGAGCTCCCCTAAACTCCTCTGCACCTGCATCAGAATCATCAGTAAGCCAGAGAAAGAACTCTGTGAGTTCCTCATGCTCTCTCTTCCTGCTGGCTTTATTCTGCATTTAACTTGAACATTTTGTCACATCCTTTCTGGATTTCCATCTGATTTCAGTGTACTTTGAAGATGGATTACCACTCTCATTTTGATGAAATTCTTTGGAGAGAACTTTATATTCAAAGTAAGGTTTTTTTTATCACAATTCTGTAACGTGATTTAATATCTTCAAATTATGTCACTCTAACTCCTGTCCAATAATGCAGTGCAGATACTTGTGGATGAGTGACAAATGTTAACCCAAAGATGTGGGATTTGAGCAATCAATTCCAACCTCTGGAAAAAATTGGTCAGTGGCATTTGTTATAGGTCTGTTGCACTTTCAAAACCTCATTGGCTTGTTCATTAAGTCTATTGCATTCTGTACTTCATTAATGCATTCAACTGCTCCTTGTGTTCTTTTTCTGAGGTCTCAAGGGCTCCATCGTGGTTAGGGTTGAGTTTCTTTTTACTGACTTTGGTGGGGGTGGGGATGGTGGAGGCAAAGGGTGAAGGCAGCAACTTGGTCTAGCTGCCTCTAGTAATATTTTAAAAACTGTCATCTGTACAAAACCATTACAAAACCAATGAAAATATTTACTTAAAATATTTAAATAATACTTTTGACATGGAAACATAATCACAATAGAATTACAAAAAGAAAGCAAGATATAAAATAAACATAATAGGGGCGCCTGGGTGTTCAGTCACTTGAGCGTCTGACTTCAGCTCCAGTCATGATCTCATGGTTGGTGAGTTTGGACCCTAAGTCGGGCTCTGTGCTGACAGCTCAGAGCCTGGAACCTGCTTCAGATTTCTGTGTCTCCCTTGCTCTCTTCCCCTCCCCACTTGTGCTCTGTGTCTCTCTTTCTCAAAAATAAGTAAACGTTAAAAAAATAAAAACCTTAAAATGGGGTTAGAGAAGGTCAGTAAAGGGTGGGTTTAAGATGTTTGGATGTGGGGCGCCTGGGTGGCGCAGTCGGTTAAGCGTCCGACTTCAGCCAGGTCGCGATCTCGCGGTCCGGGAGTTCGAGCCCCGCGTCAGGCTCTGGGCTGATGGCTCAGAGCCTGGAGCCTGTTTCCGATTCTGTGTCTCCCTCTCTCTCTGCCCCTCCCCCGTTCATGCTCTGTCTCTCTCTGTCCCAAAAATAAATAAAAACGTTGAAAAAAAAAAAAAAGATGTTTGGATGAGTTAAGTGGGCATTTTGACAGCATGGCTTCTTTGGCATGTTTGTGATGTTTAATGGACATCCTTGCAGTTTAAGATGATACGTTTAAAATAAAATTCTCTCCTAATGATGACTTGAGTTCTGCCACTTGATGGGAAAATTAGAAGAACGTGTAGGATCTTATTTGGAATTGACATTCTATGGAATTGACATTCTCTATCATAATTTTATTTTTAATTTTGTTTTACTGGAAAGGAAAGATAATGCTCAGTTTTATTTTTAAAATTTACTTCTGTTATTTTTTTAGAAAGAGAACACAAGTGGGGAGGGGGCATGGGGAGGGAGGGAGGGAGGGAGGGAGGGAGGGAGAGAGAGAGAGAGAGAGAGAGAGAGAATCCCAAGCAGATTCTGTGCTCAGCACAGAGCCCAATGCAGGGTTCGATCCCACGACCCTGGAATCATGACCTGAGCCAAAATAAAGTTGGACACTCAACTGACTGAGCCACCCAGGTGCCCCAAGATAATGTCACTTTTAAATATTAAAAGTGTACAACTTACATTGTTGTAGGAAAACTAAATGTATACACACACAAAAAAATTGTTTCCAGTTTTTCCCTTCTGTAAATAATTGTGAACATCCTTATAAATCAAAATTTGATCATATGTGATTTCCCTAATACAAATGCTTGTGAAATTACTAGGCGTAAGGGTATGATCATTTTAAAGGTTGTGGAACTGTGCTTCCAGATTGCCTGCTGGAAAGGTAGTACCAATTTATAGATTTCACAGCAGTGTCTGAGAATGCTTATTGTATCTTTACCAAACTCTTTTTTTTAATTAATACTTTATTTTTTAGAGCAGTTTTAGGTTTATTAAAATATTGAGTAGAAAATTGACAAATGTGTGGCATGTCTCTACCATATAATCCTACAGACTAATTTCACTGCTGAAAACATTCCATGTGCTCTACGTATTCTTCCTTTTCTCCCTCCCCCAAACTCCTGGTAACCACTGATCTTTTACTGTCCCCATGGTTTGGCTTTTTCAGAATGTCCTGTAGTTGGAATAATACCATATATAGCCTTTTCAGATTGGCTTCCTTTGCTTAGCAGTATGTATTTAAGATTTCTGTATGTCTTATTGTGGAATGATTGATGATTTCTTTTCGTGGCTGAGTAGTATTCCATTGTATAGATATACCATAATTCGTTCATCCATTCACCTATTGGAGGACCTCTTGATTACTTCTGTATTTTGGCTATTCTGAGTAAAGCTACCATAAACATGCATGTGCAAGTTTGTGTGTGTGTGTGTGTGTGTGTGTGTGTGTAAGTTTTCACTTCATTTGGGTAAATACCAAGGAGTGTAGTTGCTGGATTATGTGGTAAGGTATGTTTAGTTTTGTAAGAAACTGCCAAATTGTCTTTCAAAGTAGCTGTACCGTTTTGTGTTCTTACCACAAAGAATGAGAGTTAAACCTTAAAAAAAAAACCAAAAACATTTTTTTTTTCTAATATCATTTAGAAGAGGCTAAAACAAAAGGAAATATGGTATTTATACATTGAGGCATGACTACCCACATTACTGTGTTCATTGTATTCTACATTTGTTTCAGGTTTAACTCATTCAAAAGGACGAATATCATACTGCAACATTTGGTAAGTTTGGACTCTGTTTTGCTGGCATTATTAGATTATGATGTGTAATATAAAATGTTCTTAGGGAAGTGGAAAATACTGGCAGATTTTGTTGACCTTTATGCCACATGGTTCCCAATTTTTTAAGACTTGTGTCAAGACTTGATGGGGCGCCTGGGTGGCGCAGTCGGTTAAGCGTCCGACTTCAGCCAGGTCACGATCTCGCGGTCCGGGAGTTCGAGCCCCGCATCGGGCTCTGGGCTGATGGCTCAGAGCCTGGAGCCTGTTTCCGATTCTGTGTCTCCCTCTCTCTCTGCCCCTCCCCCGTTCATGCTCTGTCTCTCTCTGTCCCAAAAATAAATAAACGTTGAAAAAAAAAAAAAAAAAGACTTGACACAACTTGTACGAGATGGTAGAAAGTTATGAGTAAGAGTGTGGTCTTTGGGCGCCTGGGTGGCTCAGTCGGTTAAGCGTCCGACTTCGGCTCAGGTCATGATCTCGCGGTTCATGAGTTCAAGCCCCGCGTCGGGCTCTGTGCTGACAGCTGAGAGCCTGGAGCCTGTTTCAGATTCTGTGCCTCCCTCTCTCTCTTTGACCCTCCCCCGTTCATGCTCTGTCTCTCTCTGTCTCAAAAATAAATAAATGTTAAAAAAAAAAAATTAAAAAAAAGAGTGTGGTCTTCAATTCAGGATGATTGGGTTTTGTTTTTTTTTTTTAATTTTTAAATGTTTTTATTTTATTTTTGAGACAGAGAGAGACAGAGCATGAGCAGGGGAGGGTCAGAGAGACAGGGAGACACAGAATCTGAAACAGGCTCCAGGCTCTGAGCTGTCAGCACAAAGCCTGATGCGGGGCTTGAACTCATGGGCTGTGAGATCATGAACTGAGCTGAAGTCAGACGCCCAACCGACTGAGCCACCGAGGTGCCCCTGATTGGGTTCATTTTTATTTTTTGATGTTTATTTACTTTTGAGAGAGAGACAGACAGACAGACAGACAGAATCCAAAGCAGGCTCCAGGTTCAGAGCTGTCAGCACAGTGCCCGACCTCGGACTCGAACTCAAGAACTGCGAGATCATGACCTGAGCCGAAGTTGGACACTTAATTGAGCCACCCAGGTGCCCCAGAATGCTTAGGTTAAATAATGGGTCCACTACTTAATTTTGGGTAGATTATCTCATCTCTCTCAGCTTCCTTTTAGATGTTATAGAATGAAGATAATACTATCCATCTTAGAGTGCTTATGAATGGTAAATAATTCACTTAAAAATTAGCACTAGTGCTTGGTGTGTAATTATTTTATACTTGTTAGCTACTATCGTTCAAATAACATTCTTCCAAGGCTTAGATGTTTTTAGTTTATCATTTTGCAAAGAAGAAATAATTTTTATTAATTTTTGTGTCTCTCTGCTATGGATTGAACTTTATATATTAAAATCTAATCCCCAATGCAATGGTATTTGGAGGTGGGGCCTTTAGGAGATGATTAGGTAAGAAGGGTGGTGTTTTCATGAATGGGCTCAGTGCTCCTATAAGAGAGACCCCAAAGGGCTTTCTCACCTCTTTTCCCTCATGAAGGAGTACACAGCAAGAAGACAGTCTTTTGTGAACTAGAAAGAGGGACTTCATGAGACTACATCTGCAGGTGCCTTGATCTTGGACCCCCCAGCCTCTAGAATTGTGAGAAGTGTTGTATAAGTCACCCAGTCTATGATACTTTTGTTATAGCAGCTCAAATGGACTAAAATACTCTTGTGTAGCCTGGCAAGTACCTTGTACATAAAAAACAAACAAACAAAAGGCCAAGTCACTCTGATATAGCACTTATTGTATGCCAGGTGCTCTTCCAAGTACTTGATATGTATTTGCTCAGTTAATTCTCATTGTAGTTCTATAGAGTAGATACTGTGGATCTTTTAACTGTAATTCTGAAACCTCAAAACCAAAAGTTTGTGGTTAGATTGTGATAAATGCATTTTGTGACAAAATCTGACCTGAATGTACTTGAAGCTCTTTTTTCTTTATCCTAATAGGTACGCATATTCATCGTTTGCTGCAGAAGTGTTAAAGCATTTCACTGCAGTGTACTGACCAGATTCTACTTGGGATGTTTTTTATAGCATTAATATGTATTGTGTTACCTTTCCAAAATTTAGAAAATTTTCTGAATTTTGAAACATATCTGGACCCAAGGGTTTTTGGTTAAGGGATTATATGGCTTTATCCCTATTTAATGGATCAGAAATTGAAGGACAGAGAGGCTATGTAATATGCCTCACTGTCACCCAGCTAGTAAATAGGAGGTGGAATTTTAATCCAGTCGGTCTGGCTCCATAGACTTTCCTATTGCACTTTACAGCCTGAGGCAGAGTGGGCATTAAGTAACTATTGCAGAATCTGTTTCAGGTAAGCCTAAATGGAGATGGGCAAATTAAGACTGGAATATCTCATCCTACCCTTAATTATTTTAGTCAGCATATATACATGGGAGCTGAGGAGTTTCTAGGAATAAGAACTTAATATTACAGATTCATATTTATACACATGCACCCCGGTAGAATAGAAAGACATGACAGAATCCAGATCACCTGGACTATAGTGACCTGAGGCATAAACCACATTGTGAGAAGGAAGATAAACTGAACTTTTAGCAGGGCTTGAAGACTGAATCATTCTTATCCCAGTGTTGGCTTTTACATGTGCTTCAGAGATCAGCTGTATTCCAAGGAGTCCTTCCGTGACCCTTCTAAGAAAGCCAATAGGGCAAGAGCCCTTTTTATTTCATAATGGAGTGATGAAAGCATGCAACTGATGGCAGTACTATTGGCAGAGTTATGAGAAGTGGATAGGACTGATTTATGATAACAGTATGACATTCTTACCCTTCAAAGATTGTGGATGAAGACCTGAACCTGGAAAGGGGGGCAAGGTTTATCAAGCTAATGCAAGCAAGTAGAACCTATTAATGAGGTTTCACTTGTATCCATAGGCTGATGTGGACATATTTTTGCAAAACTATTCATGGAAAGATTTCTTTCTTTCTCCATGATATTCTATTAAAAAAATTTTTTTTAATGTTTATTTATATATGAGAGATAGAGACAGAGTGTGAACAAGGGTAGGGCAGAGAGCGAGGGAGACAGAATCTGAAGCAAGCTCCAGGCTCTGAGCTGTCAGCACAGAGCCCGACGTGGGGCTTGAACCCACGAACTGTGAGATCATGACTTGAGCTGAAGTCAGATGCTTAACTGACTGAGCCACCCAGGCGCCCCTCCATAATGTTATATTTTAAACTCTTATACAGCATTTAATGTGCAAAAGCTCATTTCTTCCATATAAATTCGATCTCAACACGGAGAAAACTGTGGTCTTATTTCTGAAAGTAGTTCTTTCCCATATGAAGGTTCACTGGATGGGCTGCATGAAATGACACTGTACTTATCGTTTTCACGACAGCAGTCAAGTCTTATTTTGTATATCTAGGTGATGATCTAGAATCTGTGTCAACCAATTTATAATCTACGGTTTTTGAACAGATACACATTAAGTGCTTGCTTTGTATGCAGTGAACTAAGTGCTTTGAGATACTATTATGAAAGACCATTCCTGACCTCAAGAAATGAATAGTCTAATAAAAAGGCCTAGAAATATTTACTAATATAAAAAGCTTCTGTACAACAAAAAAAACCCATCAACAAAACTAAAAGGCAACAGATGGAATGGGAGAAAATGTTTGCAAATGACATATCAGATAAAGGGTTAGTATCCAAAATCTATAAAGAACTTACTAAGCTCAACACCTGAAAAACAAATAATCCAGTGAAGAAATGGACAGATGACATGAATAGACACTTCTCCAAAGAAGACATCCAGATGGCCAACCGACACGTGAAAAAATGCTCAACATCACTCATCATCAGGGAAATACAGATCAAAACTACCATGAGACACCACCTCATACCTGTCAGAATGGCTAAAATTAACAATTCAGGAAACAACAGATGTTGGTGAGGATGCCGAGAAAGGCGAACACTCTTGCACTGCTGGTGGGAATGCAAACTGGTGCAGCCGTTCTGGAAAACAGTGTGGAGGTTCCTCAAACAATTAAAAATAGAACTACCCTATGACCCAGCAATTGCAGTACTAGGTATTTATCCAAAGGATACACAGGAGTGCTGATTCGAAGGGACACGTGCACCCCAATGTTCATAGTAGTGCTATCAACAATAGCCAAATTATGGAGAGGCCAAATATACACAATGGGTTACTACTTGGTAATGAAAAAGAATGAAATTTTGCCTATTACAGCAACATGGATGAAACTAGAGTGTATTATGCTAAGTGAAATAAGTCAAAGATATATAATTTCACTCATGGAATTTGAGAAATTCAACAGATTAACATAGGAGAAGGGAGGGAAAAATAAGATAAAAACAGGGAGGCAAACCATAAGAGACTCTTAAATACAGAGAACTGAGTATTGTTGGAGGGGAGGTAGGTGGGATGGGTTAAATAGGTGCTCGGCCCTAAGGAGGGCACTTTTTGGGATGAGCTCTGGGTGTCCTATGTAAGAGGTGAATCACTGGGTTCTACTCCTGAAGCCAAGACTTCACTTTATGTTAACTAACTTTAATTTAAATTAAAAAAAGGATATTTAACAAAGTGTGGTAAAAAGACCAAATAAATTAAAGGTGTGAACAAAGGTGGGATAGAGTGATACTGACTTTATAACCAATGAAAGCTTACTGGAGGAAAATCATTTGATCTGGGCCTTGAAGAACAATTATGGTTTCAACATGTGGAGATGGGAATAAGTGGATGTTCATATAGTAATCCTAAAGTGATTCTATTATCTCCATTTTACAAAGGCAGAAACTGAGGCTTTAAGAATAACTTGCTTGAGGGTGTACAGTAGTGAGTGGCTAAACTAATGTTTGCATCTGTATGACTCTAAAATCTGGTTTCTTTCTGTTACACAATATGCTTGTTCTATGTGGCAAGAATGGTGTGATGGGAGAATAGAGGTTACGTTTAGGGCTTTCTGAGTATCTGTGTTATAAGGAGTGCTATGTGGTGGTGGGCCCATTTTACCCGGGATCCAATGTAGAGACTTGAAGGCCATGCCAAGTAACTTGGATGTTTTTGAAGGTAACAGGGAGTCATTGACCATTTTTGAATGGCAGGAACAAGATTAAAATTATGTTTTAGCAAAATTTTCTCTGGTGGCAGTGTAAAGTGTAGACAGACCACCAGGCAAAGGTTCTGGAAATCTGCCAGAGAGGAAGATTGTAACATGGCTTACAGCAATGGGAATAGAATGGAATGGAAGAGAGAGTTGTTTTAGAAATAGATTTTCCAGTACTTGGTAACTGCCTCACATTGTTGGCAGAGAGGGGAAGAGAACAAGTCTGGTTGAGAAAAATGGTGATGCCTTAACCTGTTCTAGGGAACGGAGGAGGAGAGACAGATTTGTTGGGGAGAAATTTGTTGGTAAATTTGGTTTTTTACCAAGTTGAGCGTAGGGCACCATGCACTTCTGTAATTTTAGCAGGCATTTGGAAATAGGGGCCCAGGCCTCTGGAGAAGTAAAGAAATGCAAGTTTGAGCCAGCTGCCTAAAGGTAATAACTGAAGATGGAAAGTAGCTTATCACAAAAATGTGAGAGAATAGAACACAGCTAAAGACCATTTGAGAGGCTCTGAAATATTGTGGAGGAATTTACTGATCCAATTTGAAGTCAGGAAGGATTGAGTGAAGGTTGAATAATCAACATTTATTAAATGTTGTTAGATGCTAAGAACCTTACTTACATTGCTTTGGTGTCCTTTTTGGGTTACAGTAATTTAAATTTAATGGCATTCAACATTTGCTGGAAATAGGTGAAAATCTTAGGAGTAGGAAAGATACGTGTTTGGATAAAGACGAAAGTCAGATGTCAGAAAAAATCATGTTCGGCTAAAGGTAGGCTATTTTCCTGGGTGTGTCTGTGGGTTGCAACTCCATTCAATGGCAGTGGATGTTACATATAATGGAAGGTGTGGATATCCACAACGTGATGCTTGCCCTAGGCTTGCGTTATAGCAGAACTGCGTCACTAGAATGATGGATTATTCATCCAAGCTTTTTAAACATTTTTGAGATACCTATGTATCAGGTACTGGAAAGGTTCATTTCTCACAATGTTTATGACAACTCTAAAGTGTTTTCCAAAATGTAGCCTGCAAAGTACAAGTCCAAAGAAGTAAATATTCCATGAAAAAAATTTTTTAATGAGGTAAGAAAACTGCTCATTGTTTAAAAAATTTATATTTAATATTTGCATATTAAGGACTAAAATGTCTTATTGATATTTGTTTAAGTTTTTTTCCCCAGACTGATTTGACCATGGACCATTTATCTTTCCGCATAGCAGCACCAATCATCCTTTTGCACATTTTGGGAAATGTTGCTACTATGAATTTTGCCAGAATATTTCTATGTTCTAGCAAAGTAGACATCCTAAAGTTGTGTGTGGCTTAGGAGTTTTATTTTGGCCGACTTCATGCATTCAGTTCAGCACAGAGCTGTGTGTTGATGGTGTTTATACATTTCAGCAAGTTTCCTTCACGTTTCTCCTTGGAACAGATGTAAATAACGGGTCACCCAGGCCTTATGGAAGTAGAAAAAGTTCTGTGGAGTGAGTTAGAGTGGGTAGGATGATATCATTTGAAGAAGATGATTGGGAGAGTCTGTTTAGGGGTATAATGGTTAGAGCAATAGTTCTAGAATGAGGTAAACCTAGATTTGAATCTTGGTCCTGCCCCGAAGCTGTATGACTCTAGGCAAGTGATCTAACTTCCCTGGGCCTCAGTTTCCTTATCTGTGGAAAGGAGTTTCTGGTATATAACTCATTAGAGGTGTTTTCAGGATTAAGTGTTCAGTCAAATGTTTTACCATAGTGTCCATGGAAAACTTCTAAATGGTAAGTTAATAAGGAACAGCTTTTGCTGATTGCCTAAGAAAATATTTGAAAATAAAAGTAAATGTGAACCTGTTGTCTTTCCTGGATGTACAATAAAGATTTAATAAAGTTCTAATTTCCTTCCACCTTACATCTGTTTTCCTCCTTTATCGTGGTTCTGGCTAGAAGCATTTCTTCTTTCCCTTCTCTGTTGTCCTTTATCCCTTATGTCCTTCCCCCTTCCCTGCCCAACTGTGGATTGTATGTGAATTCCATTTCCAACTCTAGTCTCTGTAATTTTTCCTAATATGGCAATTTTTCTTTATAGAAACCTTTTCTAGATTTTGTTAAAAATTTGTGATATTTTCGGAAAAGATATTTAATTTTTTCTGCAGAATTAACCTATACATCAATTATTCAAATACTGGAAGCTTTATCTCCTTTCGCTTGAATGATTTTGGTTAATGAACTAACAGTTGTTTTTAGGTTTTGAGAAGGCCATGAATTTTTCAGGTAAGAAAAAAATCCTATTTGTCCATTCATTTACGTCATTCTAATGGCATAACCAGGAGATTCTGTAATATTCTTTGCTCAAAGTCTGACCCTCTGTAAATGTCCTGAAAAGTACTTGGCCTACGTGCTTGGAGATCCATGCTTAAAAATATTCCTGCATCATTGAAATAGCAAAAATTGAAAATTACTCAGTGTTTACCAATAGGGGACTGATTAAATTGATATGTAAAAATGGACAGCTGTTAAAAATAAGTATGTAGCATGCATGTGGAATCAGCAAAACCCTGGGAAACTTTACAGGTTAATTGGCCTGTTATTTTCAACAAATTGTAAGGAAAAGAAAGGGATGAAGGGAGAACTTCTAGATTAAAAGACTTGAAAAATATATCCATTTAAAAAAATAGATGATGTTTTTGGATTTACACTTTGTGTTTACTGTACAAATCAGGATAGTTATATTTTGATACAGAGGAAGAGGGCTGTGATGGGGAGGGGGCAGGTGGAGGGCCAAGGGCTTTCGGGCTGACTGGACAGCATTGGGCTTGGGATTTGATTTTTACCCCAATTACAAGCTAATAGTTAGTCTTTACTACATGGATGGTGGCAGAGGATATGAAACTCTTGTTAGTGGCACTTCAAACAGCCTTGAGCTTGATGTCTGTATTGGTTTTCCTTGCTCCCCAAGTTCCATGGGGTGACATAGAAGGCCCAGAAGAATGCCTGCATGTGCAGTGGGTTGCATTACAGAACAATAAAATTGAATTTGGGGAACCTGCTGGTTTGTAGCAAGCTGTAAGCAAGCCTGCTCTCCTGTCCCAGAGGGAGACATTACCCTTTCTTTAAAGTTGCTCACAGCAAATACAACCCTGAAAATGACCAGGCAAAGAGAATGGTCAGGCCCTTGGGTTCACGACCCAAGCATTAAACTGCAAGGAAACCCCAGGGCCCATGGCAGATAGCGTCTTCTAACAGCCAAATTGGAAATATGGTCATGGCAGACATAAATAGTTAAGATGAGGTCATACAGGAGGAGAGATAACTGGATCAATCCAAAATGACTCTTGTCCTTATATAGGGAAAATTTGGAGACAAGTATCCTGGGAGAAGTGATGTGAAGATTGTAATTAGGCTGCTTCAAACCAAGAACTATCAGAAGCTAAGAGAGAGAGGCCCGGAACAGATCCTTCCCCTAGCCACCTTTAGGGGGAGTGTGGTCCTCCCGCTGACACCTCCATCTTGGGCTTCTAGCCTCCAGAACTCTGAGACAGTAACTTTCTGTTGTTTAAGCCACTTAGCTTGTGGTACTTTGAGTTGACAGCCCTAGCAAATGAATGCATTTCCCATGGTACATTTGTCAAAATTAAGAACACTGGTATGTTACTATTAACTTTAAACTTCATTTGGATTTCATTTGTTTCCATTAGTTTTCTGTTCCAGGATACCATATTGCATTTCCTTGTCATGTCTCTTTAGTCTCTTCTGGTCTGTGACAGTTTCTGCATCTTATTTTTTTGTGACCTTAAAAGTTTGGAGGAGTATTGGCATGGTAGCCTGTAGAATATCCCTTAATCTAGGCTTGGGTCTAGTGTTTTTTGTTTTTAATAAGTAAACTGCAGTTAAAATGTTTTTGGAGAGAATAACACAAAAGAAAAGCACCCTTTTCAACACGTCGTAACAGAGTATCTGTGGGTTTTGATGTAGGCATCAGGGATACATGACATTCACACTACATAGCTGGTGATGCTGACCTTTATTACTTGGTTAAAGTGGTGTTTGTTTGGTTTCTCCCCTCTAAAGTTACCATTATCCCCTTGTCACATTCTGTTCTTTAGAAGCAAGTTAGTAAATTCAGCCCACACTCAGAAGGTGAGGCGACTAAGCTCTGCCTGCTGGAAGGGAGATTTTTACGTGTATTATTTAGGAATCTTCTGTAGGAAAGAAGAGCCATTCTCCATTTCCTTATTCAGTTATTGATACCTGTGTGGGCTCATTGATCCTTACTCTTTGGGTTATAATCTAATATCACATTGTGTTACTCAAATTATTCTAGCTTTGGCTATGAGGAATTCCTTCATTCTGGATCTTGTGTCCTTTTGATATAATCCTATTTTTTTTAATGCTTCCTTACTTTTTCATGCCAGAGGTGTGCTCTGGGCTCCTCATGTTTTCCTTCTTGCAGCTCTGGAATCAGCCATTTCTCCAAGAAGCCCTGGTTGGAGCTCTGTATCAGAGAATTGCATTTAGAAATCAAGATCTGACCTCTGGGAGTGCTTTTTGATACTGGGGAATGATGGCTTTCTCCAGGGGGAGAGAGCTAGGGTAATGTATGTATGTATAGCAGATTGCACACACACTGTATACTAACCCTGTTATTAATGTATTAATGTAATAACCCTGTTATTAATGTAGTTACACTATAACTAATGTATGTATACGTGTCTGTAGTTGTATCTCTATTCTGTGTGTGTGTATACACACACACACACACACACACACACACACACACACACACACACACATATATATATAAGCTAAGCAGGAGATCATTCTGACAGCATCTCTGACTTTAATCCAGAGCCACAGGGCAGGGTTCATTGTAGAAGCTTCCCTTCTTGTTTATCTATAACTTTCCTCTGTTAGTAATTTCACCCTAGTATGCATGCAAAGCAGTTTCAGAAATGTTAACCATCCCCATGAAAAACAAATTTACCAACGAGAGCACAGTGTTGATAGACAGTCCTTTTGTATTTATCTTTACATTTTCTAATCAGATGACTGTTTTCCAAAGTTACTTGGGTCAGCTCCCCTGAAGTCACCACCATGATTACGTCAGTGATGCTATGTCATACATGTGTAATTTAATTAGATTTGTCACAGTCTGCATTCCATTTTGGAATCCTGTGACATCTTAGCTGTCTTTTTTTTTTTTTAAGCATAGTTTGTATACATTGAAGTTTACTTTTTGTGAGGTACATTTCTGTGCATTTTGACAAATGCGTAAATCATGCGTCCAGCACCCCACAACCATACAGAGCAGTTCCATCACCTAAAACTTCCCCTGTGCTTTCCCTTAGTAGTCGGCCTCTGCTACCCCCAACCACTGATGTGTGTTATGCCCCCATTGTTGTGTCCTTTACAGAATGTCTTATGAATGGAATGATACAATATATAGGCTTTGGGGTTTGGATCCTTTCACTCGGTGAAATGCATCTAAGATTCATCTATGTTGCATGAATTGATGACTTGGTCCTTTTTATCACTGGTATTCCATTTTGGATATGCCAGTTTGTCCATTTCCCTGTTGAAGAGCATTTTGGTTGCTTCCAGTTTTTGTCAGTTATGAGTGAGGCTGCTAAACATTTGTGTACAGGTTTTTGTGTGAACATAAGTTTTTAATTCACTTGGATAAATACACAAGGGTGCAACAGCTGGGTTGTATGGTAAGCCTATGTGTAACTTTATAAGTATTTGCCAAATTGTCTCCCAAAGTCATTGTACCATTTTGTATTCTCACCAGCAGAGTGAGAGTGCCTGTTGTTCTGTACCTTTGGCAGCATGTTATTGTCTGTGTTTGGATTTCAGCCATTTTGATGTGTGTAGTGCTATCTCATTGCGTTTTTTTTTTTTTTTTTAAGTTTGTTTATTTGAGAGAGAGTGTGAGTGAATGAGTGCATGGGAGGGGCAGAGAGGGAGGGAGAAAGAATCCCAAGCAGGCTCCCAGTCTCGAGCCTGATGTGGGGCTCGAACCCCCAAACCGTGAGCTCATGACTCCAGCCAAAACTAAGAGTTGGTTGCCCACCTGACTGAGCCACCCAGGCACCCCCTCCTTGTGGTTTTAATTTGCATTTTCCTAATGATCTTCAGATGATTTTGAGCATTTCCTATGTTTGTTTGCCATCCACATATCTTTGGTGAAGAGCTTCAGGGTGTTGTTGCTGTTTTTTTCTCATTTTAATATTGGGTTTTTCTTACTGAGTTTTAAGAGTTTATATATTCTGGATGCAAGTCGTTTATCAGGTATGTGCTATTCAAATATTTTCTTCCAATTTCTGGCTTGTCTTCATTGTCTTAATAGTATCTTGTGCAGAATGGAAGTTTTTAATGGTGATGAAACTCAGTTTGTCAATGTTATCCCATTAAGCCTTAATGTTTGGAAGGTACTGTGAACCATGGTTTTAAGGGATGTGGCCCTCGCAAGTGTTCCTGTCCCTCCTCCAGGGATAGGCTGCTTTTTTTTTCTCCCTTTCCTTTGCCCCTCATTTCTTTTCCTCAGTTGTGGTTGGTAAACACTGAAGTCTTTGGGAATGGTTTCGAGGTTCTTCCCCCATGAGATTAAGGCTTTTATTTTGTAAACCTCCATTTACTTCCCCCACTATAGTGAAGCTTCACCAGAACCCTGGGCTACAGACTTTGAAGTCCTTCCTCACTCCCCTGCAGATTTAGCCTTTTGTTTTGTATGAAAGATGAGGGGAAAGGATTTCTCTATACCTGCTGTTTCCCTAGCCCAGCCAGCACCACACAGGAGAGCTTTCTCCAGTTTTCCCTGAGAGCTCCTGGTTGGATTCCAGGAGGAAAAGCCAGCCAGAGGAAACCCCTGCATGACTGTGACCTCCCCAGGAGCTTCATGCTGTCACATTTGCCCACATTTGGCCTCCAGCAGGTCATCAAAAATTCTAATTAATCTTCCTGAAAGGTTTTGCCTGAAGTAAGCAAATATTTTGGTCCTGTGTCTCCCTGAAGGCACCTGTCACTCTCCAGATTTTATTACAGCCATTTGCCCTGTGACCTCAGTTCTCTGAGCTTACCAGAAGCCATTAATTTGCAGTCTGTTCAGCCTTTTTTCTTGTTAATAAGGTTAGGATGAGCATCTTTTCAGCTCTCAACATCTCTGAGCTGAAACCAAATAATAATAAAGTTTTGAAGGATTGCTTCCATATTGGGTGATAATTTATATAAACTACTCAGTGAAAACCATGACATTTTTTTTGGCTGACAAATTTGACTTGGGTTCAAACAGAAATTTGGTTAGTATGGAGATCTCGAGATGAAAGTTTATTAATACTTGCATTTAACATGCTTGTATGATAGGAAAACTTTTGTCTGTATTTTAAGATTTAAAATGATGCGGTTATCTGAAAAGTATAGCTGTTTTAATCTGTCATCTGTCCTGTCATATGAGTAAGGGTTTAATCAAGGAGGTAGAACCACTATGGGTATTTAAGGGGAGCAGAATATGCCATTCCTTAAATATGCAGCTTTGGCATGTGAATTATTTTGAGCTGAAGGCAGTCAAGACCCAGCAGATTTGGGAAAAGCTTTTTACCTCCCTCTCAAATGCCTGAAAGAAATTGGAAAGGAGCCTCAGACCCTATTTCTTTTCTTAGCTCAGGATGGTATATGAACCTCAGTTGCCTTGCTGCTTTTGAGTCTCACACCATTGTGGTCCCCCTTACTTAAGAAATGAAAATTTTCTCCAGTTAATCTGTCTTTATTACAGTGGGGGAGGAGTTTAGCCAAGAACCTGGAAGGGTAGGGGGAAAATTATGTTTTCTCCCCTACAGTATTATGGAATAAAAGATTTAGTATGGGAATAAGATCTTCCACAATACCGACAGAAATTATGAGAGGGTCTAGAGAAGGAGTCGGAGGGTCAGAAAACTTACCATCTGTCCTACTCATCTACTAACACAAGTGGGTCAGTAGGAACTTGGACGAAAATCAGAGAAGCTAGGTACTTTAACCGCTAGAGTAGGTCTGCAAAGAAGGTGATAGGTGAAATCTGGGGAAGGCTGTGTCTGCTGGTGGACTTGGTGTCCTTTTTGGTCTGGTTTCTTTTGTGATTTTTGTGTATAATTTGCTTTTACCACAAATGCTTTTAGTATCAGTAAGGTAAGAAAATGAAAAAATACAGTTTCCTAACTCATATGTTTACTTAGCATCTTTTTTTTTCTTTTAGGGGATGAAAAAATAGATTTATTGCTATTTCCAAAAGTCAGAACTAGAGGAAGAATAAACGTAACAGATGTTATAAGAACATAAGTACAAACAACTGTTTTACAATAACACGTACTTGAAACACATTTTTGTACTGCAAACTATGAAAAATAACTCTCTTTAAATGATTTTAACATTTGCTCTTCCTTATATACAGTTGAATTTCCAGTGGGAGAACAAAGATGCTCACAGCTCTCTGGGCCTTGCTTTGTGAAAACCCTTCCTTAAAACTTTCTGGAATGCTCCATGAAACCAGTGTATGGTTTAGCAGGAAATAGGGGCTGTCATCAGTGCACACGTATATGCATGTTGTCCTATCTTCCCAACTCTCCCGCACATGTGGGATCATTACTGGGGTTCAGGGGACCCCATGGACAGTCAAATAAGAGCGCCCTCTGGAACAAAGCCTTTTAATGAAGTTCCCTTTTGGAGATGGCTTAATACCTTTTACACTTAATGTATTACTCTTATTAAAAAAATTTTTTTTGAATACTGGTTTGAATAGGTAGTAAATACATAAGGCACAGAATTCAAAAAATTCAAAGGGATCATACATTAAAAAGTCTTCCCACCCCTCACTTCTATGTCCAATTTTCTTTCCTGGAGGCAACCATTTTAGCAATGTTTTCTGTATCTATTTAGAAATACATTCTGGGGCACCTGGGTGGCTCAGTCGGTTGAGCATCCGACTTCGGCTCAGGTCATGATCTCCCGGTCTGTGGGTTCGAGCCCCGCGTCAGGCTCTGTGCTGACAGCTCAGAGCCTGGAGCCTGCTTCGGATTCTGTGTCTCCCTCTCTCTCTGCCCCTCTCCCGCTCATGCTCTGTCTCTCTCTCTCTGTGAAAAATAAATAAACATTAAAAAAAATAAAAAAAGAAATACATTCTGTGTGTAAAAATGTATGTGTCCATGTACAGAGTGGGTGGGCAGCATTGTAAACACACTGCCTGGTTGTTCCACAACAGTGTATGGAGAGGTAGCTGCCTCATTCTTTTTCTTTTTTTAATGTTTATTTTTGAGAGAGGGAGACAGAGAATCCCAAGCAGGCTCTCCGCCATCTGCACAAAGCCGGATGTGGGGCTCCAACTCACAAGCCGTGAGATCATGACTCAAGCTGAAACCAAGAGTTGGACACTTAACTTACTGGGGCACATAGGTGCCCCTGCCTCATTCCGTTTAAAGCCTCTGTAGTATGCATTTTTGTAGGAATGGTTATAATTCTTTCAACCAGCCTCTCACTGGTAACATTTAGGTCATTTCTAATGTTTTGCCATTACTAATGACATTGCAGTGACTATTCTTGTGTATTCATTTTGCCCATATGTAAACATGTCTATAGGATAAACTTCTGGAACAAGGATTACTGTGTTGGTGTGTATGCTTTAAAAAAATTTTTTTGGGGGGCGCCTGGGTGGCGCAGTCGGTTAAGCGTCCGACTTCAGCCAGGTCACGATCTCGCGGTCAGTGAGTTCGAGCCCCGCGTCGGGCTCTGGGCTGATGGCTCAGAGCCTGGAGCCTGCTTCCGATTCTGTGTCTCCCTCTCTCTCTGCCCCTCCCCCGTTCATGCTCTGTCTCTCTCTGTCCCAAAAATAAATAAACGTTGAAAAATTTAAAAAAAAAAAAAATTTTTTTTAATGTTTACTTACTCTTGAGAGAGAGAGAGAGAGAGACAGAGCAGGAGCAGGGGAGAGGCAGAGAGAGGGAGTCACGGAATCCGAAGCAGGCTCCAGGCTCCAAGCTGTCAGCACAGAGCCCGATGCGGGGCTCGAACCCACAGACGGTGGACTGTGAAATCATGACCTGAGCCAAAGTCGGACGCCCAACTGAGCCACCCAGGTGCCCCCAGTGTATATGCTTTAAAAAATGGGTTGTCAGGTTATTTTTCCTAGGCTCTCCAATAGTTTTTGCTCCTACAGTATATTTGTTTCCTCACCCTCTAGATATCACAGGATACCAAACTTCTTGCCAAGTTGGTTAAAAAAACATTTTACTATAGTTATAGGTTCTAATTTTTTTTTAAATTTTTTAAAATGTTTATTTTTGAGAGAGCGCGTGTGCGCACGAGTGGGGGAGGGGCAGAGAGGGAGGGAGATACAGAATCTGAAGCAAGCTCCAGGCTCCAAGCTGTCCGCACAGAGCCCGATGCGGGTCTTGAACCCACGAACTGAGAGATCATGACCTGAGCAGGAGTTGGATGCCCAACTGACTGAGCCATCCAGGCGCCCCTAATTTAATTTAATTACTTTAAGGGATGCTTGGGGAAATTTTTATTAGCTGTTATAAGGTCAATATGAATAATAGACTCTTTCCCCATACACAAATAATAATTAAAAACTATTAAGTGGTTGCCTTTTAAAATGTTAAAAATAAATGAAATAAAAACAATTGGAATACATCCAATGAAAGGTGTGGAAAGTCTCTACTCAGGGAAATATAAAATTTTGAAATTTTAAATTATGTATAAAACACTCAATATTACAAAATTGTCAGTCCCACTAAATAGGTCTTTAAATTCACTGCCATAGTAGTCATACTCCCTGCGGAAGTTTGTTGTAGATATTGACAAGCTGACTCTAAAATCCATAAGAAAACACAAAAGATCAAGAAAACAGTGTTGAAGGAAAACAATATTGGAAGACATTGGTATGCTATCAACAATGATTAAAATAAAATAGTAATAAAAACAATGTGGTAATGAGACATTAAGAACCAATGTAATCATTGGTACAAAACAGACCCACATAGATATGGAAATAATTACAATAAAAATGTTACTTCAGAGCAATGAAAAAAGGATGGTTTTATTGCTAAATGGCACTAGGTCATCTGGATAGCCATATAGGTGACTAGTCATGGAAAAATCCCTTTTATCAGTTTGCAGCTCAAACAAGTCATAATTTGGATGGCCTGCAAGAATGGACAGTTTGGGCCTGCCGTGACCACACATGGCATCATGTATCGGGAGTCCAATGGTATTCTCTCTCATGTTTATTTATATATATATAATTTATTGTCAAGTTAGCTAACCAACAGAGTATACAGTGTGCTCTTGGCTTCGGGAGCAGATTCCCATGATTCATCACTTACATACAACACCCAGTGCTCTTCCCAACAAGTGCCCTCCTCAATGCCCATCACCCATTTTCTCCCCAACACACCCCCCCACCCTCCGCCTCCTCCATCAACCCTTAGTTCTCTGTATTTAAGAGTCTCTTATGGTTTGTAACTATTTTTTTTCCTTCCCTTCCCCTATGGTCTTCTGTTAAGTTTCTCAAATTGCACATGAGTGAAAACATATGATATCTGTCTTTCTCTGACCTATTTCACTTAGCATAATACCCTCCAGTTCCATCCAGGTATTACTTGTTGCATTACTTGTTGCAAATGGCAGGATTTCATTCTTTCTCATTGCCAAGTAGTATTCCATTGTATAAATAAACCATGTCTTTATCCATTCACAAGTTGATGAACATTTGGGCTTTTTCCATAATTTGGCAATTGTTGATAGCACTGCTATAAACATTGGGGTCCATGTACTCCTATGAATCAGCACTCCTGTATCTTTGGATAAATTCCTAGTAGTGCTATTGCTGGGTCATAGGGTAATTCTATTTTTAATTTTTTGAGGAACCTCCACACTGTTTTACAGTGGCTGCATCAGTTTGCATTCCCACCAACAGTGCAAGAGGGTTGCCCTTTCTCCACATCTTCACCAACATCTGTTGTTTCCTCAATTGTTAATTTTAGCCACTCTGACCAGTGTAAGGTGGTATCTCAGTGTGGTTTTGATTTGTACTTCCCTGATGATGAGTGATGTTGAGCTTCTTTTCATGTGTCTGTTAGCCGTCTGGATGTCTTCTTTGGAAAAGTGTCTGTTCGTGTCTCCTGTCCATTTCTTCACTAGATTATTTGTTTTTTTTGGGTGTTGAGTTAGGTAAGTTCTTTGTAGATTTTGGATACTTACCCTTTATCCGATTTAAGTTTTAATTGAAAAAATTCAGACTTTGTTTTTAATAGCCTTTTCCATAACCCTTGTAAGTGAATATATGTTATTTTTATCTGATAATGAATTTTAATAAAAACTAAGCTGACATTAAATGTGCAGCATGATTTTATAAAGACTTAAACACTGTGTAACATTTAATGCTATTAAATTATGAACTTCTGTGTTTTACTAGATTTCAGTTAAGAAGTGTGCATTTGCTTTTAATTAGCATTCTCTAGTTAAAATTTTCCAATTTAAGCTTTATATTGTACACAGTTCTCATGTGAAGGTTAAAGCATTGTTTTTAGTTAAAGTAATAAGTATGATTGTGCCATTAGTCCTAACAATTGTGTATAGCAGAGTCCTGGGAGATTGTTATGTTTCTTACAGGTGTTTATATTAGTACTATATATTACATGAGCAGTGAAATCTGATAATTAAGTTATAGCGTATGAGTTCCTAAGTAAGCATATAGGCCAGTTCATCACAGCCATATGACTTGTAAATCTGTCATTTTATAATCTGGCCTCACCTGCTTAATCTGTTTACTTTCCTATCCCTCATTTCCTCAGTCAGCCTTTATTCACTCATATTTAACATCTTAATATTTCCTGGGCGCCTGGGTGGCTCAGTTGGTTAAGTGCCCTACTCTTGATTTCAGCCCAGGTCATGATCTCTGGTCCTATGCTGACAGTGCACAGCCTGCTTGGGATTCTCTCTCCACCTTTCTCATTGTCCCTGTCCCTCCCCTTCTCACGCTCGCTCTCTCTCAAAATAAGTAAACATTAAAAAAAAAATCTTGATGTTTCCAAATATCCGTTGTTTGTTTTAGGATGTGTTATTCTCTAGGATTCTTGCACTCCTTTTTCTTGGCATGCATCAAAGCCCAGCTCAAATATCCCCTTTTCTATTTTTTTTCAAATTGTCAGTAGTTACTGTAGTCAGAATTATTTGTCCTCTTTATTCATCTTTGCTTTGCAAGCACCTAACATATTACTTGGTATATAGTAATAAATTAAGAGATTTGAGAGTATTTTGTAGTCCAAGTAATTCTAAGACTAGGTTCTGTTCTAAATCAGTTGACTGTTCCTTCAGAAACAAAAAAGATTTAATTACTATGTGTATACTTTGTATATACTATGTATATACTTTTGCTTTTGGTACGTATATTTTGCTTTTCTACAGAATTTAAAGAATTTTAGAGACCTTTGTCAGGGGCACCTGTGTGGCTCAGTTGGTTAAACCTCTGTTTTCAGCTCAGGTCATGATCTCTTATGGGATCAAACCCTGTGTTGGTGGAGCCTGCTTGGGATTCTCCCTCTCACTCCCTCTCTGCCCCTCCCCTGCTCGTGTGCTGTTCTCAAAATAAATAAGCATTTAAAAGAGAAAAAGAAACTTTGTCAGATATACGTAGTAGTCCATTTGATTACTTACTGTTAACTTGTATGAAAGATTTGCATTTAATGTCCAGGCATACCTCGTGTCATTGTGCTTTGCAGATTTTTTTTTTTTTTTTTACAAATTGAAGGTTTGCGGCAACCCTGCATCAGCAGAGCAAATGTATTGGTGGTATTTTTCCAACAAATTTGCTCACTCTATGTCTGTGTGTCACATTTTGGTAATTCTCATGATATTTCAAATTTTTTCACTATTCTGATGAACGGTGATCTTGATGTTACTGTTGTAATTGTTTTGGTGGCGCCATGAATGCACCCACATAAGATGGTGAACTTAACAAATATTGTGTTTCTTCTGACTGCTCCACCAATCTGCTGTTCTTTCATGTCCCTCTCCTTAGGCATCCCTATTCCCTGAGACACAACAGCATTGAAATTAGGCCAATTAATAATTGTGCCTCCAAGTGTACAAATGAAAGGAAGAGTCAAATGTCTCTCACTTGAAATCAAAAGCCAAAAATGCTTAAGCTTAGTGAGGAGGGCACGTCAAAAGCCAAGATAGGTCAAAAGCTAGGCCTCTTGCACCAGTTAGCCAGGTTGTGAATGCAAAGGAAATGTTTTTGAAGGAAATGAAAAGTGTTACTCAAGTGAACACATGAATAAGAATGTGAAACATCCTTATTGCTGATAAGGAGAAAGCTTTAGTTGGGATAGAAGATCAGACCAGCTACATTTCCTAAGGTCAAACCTAATCCAGAATAAGGCCTTAACTGTTCAGTTCTATGAAGGCTGAGAGAGGTGAGGAAGCTACAGAAGAAAAGTTTGAAGGTAGCAGAAGTTAGTAATGGGGTTTAAAGAAGGCCATCTCCATAATGTAAAGATGCAAGGTGAAGCAGCAAGTGCTGATGGCAAAGGGCAGCCAGTCATCCAGAAGGTCTAGCTAAGATAATGAAGGTGACTCTAATAAACAAGATCTTCAATATAGATGGAACAGTCTTCTGTTGGAAGGAGAGGTCATCTAAGACTTTGATAACTAGAAGTCAATGGCTGGCTTCAGAGCTTCAAAGGATAGGCTCACTTCCTTGTTAGGGGCTAATGCAGCCGTTGACTTTAAGTTGAAGCTAATACTCATTGATCATTCTGAAAATCCTGGGGCCCTTAAGAATCATGCTAAATCTACTCTGCTGTGCTTTATAAATGGAACAACAAAGCCTGGATGAAGCACAGCTGTTTACAACATGGTTTACTGAATACGCATACACACATTTACGTATATACATGTATACATGTGTATACATGTATATATGTAAAATGTTTATTAATGTTTGTTTGCTTTTGGGAAAGTATAAGCAGGGGAGGGGCAGAGAGAGGGGAACAGGATCTGAAGCCCTGATGAGCCCAATGTGGGGCTCGAACTCAAGAACCAAGATCATGATCTGACCTGAAGTTGGACACTCAACCGAGTGAGCCATTCAGGTGCCTCCTCAATATTTTAAGTCTATCGTTGAAACCTACTGCTCAGAAAAAAAGATGCCTTTCAATATACTGCTCATTGACAATGCACCTGGTTGCCCAAGAACTTTGATGGAGCTTGCTAACACAGCATCTATTCTGCATCCCTGGGTCAATGAGCAATTTTGAATTTTCAAGGCTTATTATTTAAGAAATACATTTTATAAGACTATAGCTGCCATAGAGAGTGAGTCCTTTGGATCTGGGCAAAGTAAATTGAAAACCTTCTGGAAGGGATTCACCACTCTAGATGCCATTAAGAACATCCGTGATTCTTGGGAAGAGGCCCAAAACTAGCAACATTCATAGGAGTTAGAAGAAGTTCATTCTAACCCTCATGGATGATTTTGATGGGTTCAAGACATCAGTGGAGGAAGTAACTGAAGATGTGGTGGAAACAACAAGAGACCTAGAATTAAAAGTGGAGCCTGAAGATGTGACTGAATTGCTGCCATTTCATGATCAAACTATGAAGAAGGAGTTGCTTTTTATGGATGAGCAAAGAAAATGGTTTCTTGAGATGGAATCTACTCTTGATGAAGATGCTGTGAAGATTGTTGGAATGACAACAAAGGATCTAAGACTGTTACATAAACATAGTAGATAAAGCAGCTCCTTGAGGTTTGAGAGGATTGACTCTAATTTTGAAAGCTCTGCTGTGGGTACACTGCTATCAAACAGCATTGCATGCTACAGAGAAATTGTGAAAGGAAGAGTCCTTCAATACAGCAGACTTGACTGTTGTCTTATTTTAAGAAATTGCCACAGCCTCCCCAACCTTCAGCAACTTCCACCCTGATCAGTCAGCAGCCATCAACATTGAGGCAAAACTCTCCACCAGCAAAGATTCTGACTCAAAGTGCAGATGATCATTAGTATTTACTAGCAAAATTCCTTTTTTTTCCCCCTTTGCACAGTGTCAGCTTTATTCAGTCATAAAGCAAGGTTGACATAATTATCAAGCATGTGCTTAACTTGGCTTCTATAGTGTGGCCTCTTCTCTCCCTTTAGTTGTGGAGTTTGTTCTGTCAGCCTTCAGGTTGATTTCTGGGGGTATTTAGGATGAACTGATAGTTATCTAGTTGTGTTCATGGGACACACATAACTGTTATATGCACTGGGGGAAAATCATTTGAATTTATTGCAGTATTTGCTTTATTGTGGTGGTCTGGAGCTGAATCCACAGCACCTCTGAGGTATACCTGTGTATCGTTTAATATTGGCTTGTGACAAAATCTTAATGAATTTCATCCTAGGCTTAATCTTTTTTTACACAGAGAAGGTCTATGCACATGGATGCAGCAGGAGAAGTACTACTGGAAAGAAGAGGTTGTGCAGGAGTGATAACACTAAACAGACCAAAGTTCCTAAATGCATTAAACCTTAATATGATTCGGCACATTTATCCACAACTAAAGGTTTGTGATTTCCTTAAATTATATGGATACTTTAAAAAATGTATCCTTAGGGGCACCTGGGTGGCTCAGTCGGTTGAGTGGCCAACTTCAGGTCATGATCTTGGGCCCCATGAGTTCGAGCCCGTGTCAGGCTCTGTGCTGACAGCTCAGAGCCTGGAGCCTGCTTTGGATTCTGTATCTCCCTCTTTCTCTGCCCTTCCCCAACTTGCTCGCGCGCTCTCTCTCTCTCTCTCTCTCTCTCTCTCTCTCTCTCCCCCCCTCCCCCTCCCCCTCCCCCTCCCTCTCCCTCCCTCTCCCTCCCTCTCCCTCTCCCTCTCCCTCTCCCTCTCCCTCTCCCTCTCCCTCTCCCTCTCCCTCTCCCTCTTCCTCTCCCTCTCCTCTCTGAAAAATAAACAAACATTAAAAATAAATAAGAATGTATCCTAAAAGAACATTTCTGGGATTCTCTTCCATGGAATCTTTGGGATCAGTGCCCAAGCCCCACTGATTTCTTGTCTTCGTCCTTTCCCTATGTGATTATCTTGAAGCATCCCTAATGACGGGGACTTCATGACCTCCTGAGAGCTCCTTCCACTTTTCCATAACTCTGAGTTTCTTCCTGTGTTTTGCCACTCTGCTTCTCTGACCTTTTAACCAGTGATAATAGTTCTGCCTCTTGGGACAGGAGTATACAAATCTAACATTCCATGTGACAGCATTTCGACACGATTCTTAGAGAAGACTATAAGCTTTTCTATTCTAAGTGAACTGCATGGTGCTGTGGAAAAGCATGACTTGTAGTTGGACTACTTTGTTTGAAACTTGGACTTCTGTTTATTAACTCTTCAGCTTGGGAGTGTTCATCTTTCTGTCCTTCATTTACCTCAGCTGTGAAATGGGGATTATAATATCTCACAGGATTATTGTGAAGTGAAATGGTGTACCTAATATGGTCAGCCACAAAGACTAATTCTCCCCTGGTTACAAGTTCCTTAATTTTTCATTTGATGAGTCTGTCTTCTATTTCCTTATGTCTGTTTGGGACACTAATATGTCTTTAAATGTAATAAAGAGAAATCAAGTATTTCAGGTTGGAGTAGACCAGAGTGGAAGAAAGTAGAAACTTCCATGTTAGAATGCCATATTTCTATTAATGTAGTCCAATATTGCATTAGTCTTTTGGGCAGCCACATCCATCCAGCTACATCTCTTCCTTGTGTGTTTATATTTTTATTCTCAAGTGTAGAATTTATACAGCTCCTGTTAATTTTTTGTCTCTGGTTAACTGATGTTTTAGTGAATAGTCTTTTGAATTGCCCTTGGCTCTTGATTCTTTCATCCTGATTATTTATTAGTTGCCCCTGCCAACCTCAAATCACTTCAAGATTTAATCAGTATTGTGGTTTCATTCTATTGCTTATAAATTTGTCAGTAGGTTGGAGCCCTATATTACCACAATAGAAAGGTTCTTGTTCAGTTTATCAACAGTCTTTGGACTGATTTGTTCACCAGATTTATAAGCTTCTGGGATGTATATTTAAGCCCATCTTCTTTCATCTTGGTCTCAAAGTTGTCATGGCAAAGATTCTTCAGATATCATCATACAATTTGGATCACAAAGTGTATTCATCTAGCAACTTTGTTGGAATAGTCTCCAATTTATGTCAGAAAAGAAAATGAAGTTAGGATCCATTCTTTTGGATGTACTTTATAAAGCTTGTACTTTATGTGTATTGACATATATTTATCTATACATGTATATGTGTGTATCCATATGTGTATATAAATGCATATAGATTTTTTAAATGAGTTTTCATTTATAGTATGCTTTTCCCATTTTCTTTTCAATTTGGATAGAATTGGGAACAAGATCCTGAAACTTTCCTGATCATTATAAAAGGAGCTGGTGGAAAGGCTTTCTGTTCTGGGGGTGATATCAGAGGTAAAAACTTTTTCCTCCTCTTAACCTAAATGCTTTTTTCCCTGAGTAGAACTGATAAAACCAACAGGAAATTTTTGTAGTACTTTGTAATTTGCTTTACTTAGAATTTTTTTTTATTATAATGTCTTAGCTTTTGTAGTTAATATTAGCAAAATGAGAATAGCATTTTTTTAAACTATGTATGTGCTCTTCATATATCCTGTCTTTCTACCTAAATCATCCTAAACAAAATGTATAGTTATGGTGTGTGAGTCCACTTTTTATTTTAGGTTAGCTGATATTCAGCAATTCAATTTGTTCTATAACCTGACAATCTGGCCATGTTGAGTGACTTGTCATTGTCCAAATATGACATTCTTTCACATATCTCCTTGACTGTGCTTGTGCTTTTCCCCAGTTCATGATCCCAAAGCAAGAATGTACTTATACATTTATCCTATTGTCAATGTATTTTTACAGATGTTTAAAAACGTTGAAATGAGTTAAAAAGATTAATTCTCCTTTCTAATTCTTTAGGTCAATCTGTATACATATAACTATTAAAGGCAAAAGAAAGAAGAAATGTATATTCTCAGGATCAAAGTCATGTATTTATCATCACCACTGGTGATGATATTTCAGTATTTAATATATACTGAAACTGTTTTTACACTTTGTAATGAAATTGGTAGAGTTCAGGGATGGTTTTTTTTTCCTTGAGTTTTTATCGTGTGTGTTATTTATTTATTTTTGTATTGTGTTAAGGCAGTACTGTTTCTATTATATTTGGAATAGGAAAAACAAGCTTGATTTAGGATATAATTTTAGGTACCTATTAAATTTTTTTAATATTAAATGTGATTTATTGTCAAATTGGTTTCCATACAGTACCCAGTGCTCATCCCAACAGGTGCCCTCCTCAATTGCCCATCACCCACTTTCACCTCTCCCCCACCCCCCATCAACCCAGTATTTAAGAATCTCTTATGGTTTGTTTCCTTCCCTCTCTGTAACTTTTTTTTCCCACCTTCCGCCTCCCCCATGGCCTTCTGTTAAGTTTCTCAGGATCCACATATGAGTGAAAACATGGTATCTGTCTTTCTCTGCCTGACTTATTTCACTTAGCATAATACCCTCCAGTTCCCTCCACATTGCTGCAAATGGCAAGATTTCATTCTTTCTCATTGCCAAGTAGTATTCCATTATATATATAAACCACATCTTTATCCATTCACCAGTTGATGGACATTTAGATACCTATTAAATTTAAAGTAACTTGAGTGTTAAAATTTCAGTTGCTTAGATAGATTTGTTAACTGAATTGTGTTTGAATTTATTGTTTTGCCCACAACATGAATATATTTAAAAAAATGTTTTTCAGCATGGAGCTAACCTTTATTGTGGAGTTGAGCCTATGATCTTCATAGTTTACAGATAGGCAGAACCTTACATATTGTTTTTAGCTTCTTCTAACTGTGAGCTATTTTTACATACACATTTAACTTTATATTATATATATAAATATATATATGTAAGTGTATATATATATAAGTATATATATATATTGATATTTGGAGGTACAGTTACAAGTTACAGATTTAGTTTATGTGTATAAAGAAGTGGTCTTCAATTCCAGGAATTTTAGTTGCTTTAAAGATGTTTATTTAGTCCAAGATGATAAGTGGGCACTCAGAAAAAAAAATTTTTTTAAACGCTATTCATTTAATTTTAACTTCTATGGAATTAATTGATTAGAATAAGATAAAGAGGAAATCAAAGATTTTTGAGGTAACAGCTTCATTCCATAGGCAATATAATTTGCACTTTTGTCATTTTAGAATTGCTAAATAGTGGTAAGAACTGAATAAGAAATAATAGATGAGGGTTTGGGGGCATGCGTATATCAGTGAAATACCATTAATGACAAAAAATAGACACCAAATCTTTCTTTTAAAAACAAGGAAAAGAAGTCAACATTTGGAACATTTTGAAAGAAAATATATCAGTTTTCTAGAATTAGTCTAAATACCTATAGTCAACAATTTTTAGGTAACTCTTTCCCATAGAAGAAATATGTTTATATTTTAATTTGTATTTTAGTAGATAATTCTTAGAAGGGGTGCCTAGGTGACTCAGTTGTTTGAGCGTCCGACTTGGGCTCAGGTCATGATCTCGCCATTCCCGAGTTTGAGCCCTGCATGGGGCTCTGTGCTGACACCTCAGAGCCTGGAACCTATTTCAGATTCTGTGTCTCTCCCCCTCTCTCTGCCCCTCCCCTGCTTGCATTCTGTCTCTCTCTGAAAAATAAATAAAAAAGACACTTAAAAAAACATTAAAAAGACTTAAAGAGGAAAGGCATATAATCTTACAGTATATGGAAGACAATGGTTTGGTAGTAGTCTTAACATTGACTGGACTAGGAATACAGTGGGTGCTCAGTGTTTCATGGTGAAATGAATGTGGCAGAAATATTTAACTAGACAGAATATATTGTACTGTGTGTATGGGTACATGGATACGCATGCACACACGTGCTTATATTTCTCTGTGTGTATGTATAATGTACTTTGTGTTAATATATGTTACCATTGGAAATGTATATCCAGCAAATCTTTATTTGGGTGCTATAGAAAATAGTCAAAATAAAATGGTAGCAATATATAAGTTCTAAATTAGGTATAGCACTTTGTAAGAAATTCTTAAGAATTTTTGCCTTGAAGTTTTGACTTTGAATATGGATCTGGGGCTGTGTCTGTGGCAAGGGCACTTCAAAACTTTAACAAACCATTCTAGAGTTTCCCCTGGTACTTAATATCACAGTATTTTAAGTTTATTCTCTTTCTCTTTGACAGTGTTAACTAGAAAGCACTTTATTAAAAAATTACAATCTTTTTCCCTTTCTTCTTCTTCTTTTTTTTTGTAGTGATCTCAGAAGCTGGAAGGGCAAACCAGAAGATAGCTCAAGATTTCTTTAGAGAAGAATATAGGCTGAACAATGCCATTGGTATGTGTGTTCCTCTGAGAGCTTTAAAAATGGAATCAAGATATGAGCTGCAGTGTCAATTGTTAAAGATACAATCAGTAGACATTCTTATTACTCTTTCTACTCTTTCATAGACTATATGTCAGGCATAAATAAAGCTGATTAAACTATTCTGACTGCTCATTCCAGAACAATTCATACTTTAATATTAGTAAGCTATACTTAGTTACTGTATGTCCTACACTCAGTATGAAAACATGGATTCTGATTATATCGCTGGCTTTCTTAGAAAACAAAAATCTTGGGCCTCAGTTGTCTCTGTAAAATTAGGTACCGTTTCCTAATTCTTCAGGAACTCTGGGATGAAAATGCCTTTATAGTTGATGTTCCAAGTTTCATTGGAAGTGAAGCAGTACTTTTATCAAGCATGTGCTTCAAATGTTAAGTTGCAGGGAATAATATAATAAATAATTGTGTACCCACCAGCCAGAATGAACAGACATTAATATTTTATTTTTGCTTGATGTTTTAAGATGTATTTAGAAGAGATAAAATACTACATGTTTTAAACTTATACTTTAGTTGGCTCTGTTGTTTTCCTTAGTGCCATTCTTTTCTCTCCCCAGAAGCAACCATTATCTCTCCTCAAGGAGCAACTGTTGTCGTTAGTTTTTAGTGTATTCTACTAGACCATACTTAATATTTTTACTGTATATTTATGAACAAAAGTAGTATTACTGTGTGGTTTTGAAATTTATAGAAGTAACATCTTACTATGTATACCAGTGCATAAGTTGTTTTTAATAACGTGGAACGAAACTGTTGGGTAGTATTCTGTATTATGAATGTATCCCACATTACTTTTCTGTTCTACATTAATTAATATTTTAGGTTATTTCAAATTTTTACTAATACAGATATGGTCCCCTTAGTGTCTATGTACAAAAGTTTCTCTAGGAATAATAGAAGCAGAATGGATGGATCATAGTTTATAGGTCTTCAGCTGTTTCCAGATTCTTCTCTAAAGTACAAGACTTTATTTTTTGCATGTTGTTTCCATCATTTTTTTGTGTTAAACTTTGTATGTTTAATATCTTACTGTGGCTTTAATTTGTATTTCATTGCATATTGGTGAGATTGAAGGTGTTTTCTTTTCTTTTTTTTTTAATATTTATTTATTTTTGAGAGAGAGAGAGCGTGAGCGGGGGGAGGGCCAGAGAGAGGGAGACCCAGAATCAGAAGCAGGCTCCAGGCTCTGAGCTGTCAGCACAGAGCCCAATGCGGGGCTCGAACCATGAACCGTGAGAACATGACCTGAGCCGAAGTCGGACACCCAACCATCTGAGCCACCCAGGCGCCCTGATAGAAGGTGTTTTCTTTTTTTTTCTTTTTTTTTTTCTTTTTTTTCAACGTTTATTTATTTTTGGGACAGAGAGAGACAGAGCATGAACGGGGGAGGGGCAGAGAGAGAGGGAGACACAGAATCAGAAACAGGCTCCAGGCTCTGAGCCATCAGCCCAGAGCCCGACGCGGGGCTCGAACTCACAGACCGCGAGATCGTGACCTGGCTGAAGTCGGACGCTTAACCGACTGCGCCACCCAGGCGCCCCTAGAAGGTGTTTTCTTAAGTAATCATTTAGATTTTCTTTTCAGTGTCATCCTTTCTTCATCTTTCCGTTGGATTGTCTTTTTCTTACTGATTGTGTAGGTCTTTATGTATTCTGGATTCCTCGTTTTTGTAAACTATACATACTTCTCTCTGTTTGCTACTTCAGGTTATTTTTTGGTATATCTAAGTTTTTATTTGATGAGTTGAAACGCATATATTCTTTTCCTTTATGATTTATGCTTTTTTGCATTAAACCATGTAACAACACTGAGGTTATTAAGATGTTGTCATATTTTCTTTTAATAGTTTCAATATTTTGTTTCTTTGTACTCTAAGTCTTTAATGTACTTGGGATGGTTTTTTGCATGTGACATCCTTTAACTTTTAGTTTTCAGCTAGAAAGCCAGATGTTGTGATTTCTTTTATGTGTAAATTTCATGCCTTTTTCACTGATGTTAATGATACCTCTGTCAGGTATCAAGTTCTTATATGTGACCTGGTCTGTTTCTGGGCTTCTTTGTTCAGTGGTCTATTTGTACTTATGATGAAACTACAATGTCACAATTATTACAGCTGTAAGATATGTTTCTATCTAGTAGTGTAAGTTGCCTTTGTTGTCTTTTAGAATTGTCTTGGCTACACTTAGGCTTTTAATCTTACATATGAATTTTAGAATTTTAGTTTTATTTTGTCTGGCTCTACAGAAGATTCCATTGAGGTTTTGATTGGAATGACAATTATAGGTTAGGGTGAATTGACGTCTTTCACGTTGAGTCTTCCCATCTATGCGTGTGGCATATCTGTATGAACACATAAAAACTTGTGGAGTTAATAGTTTGCGTACCATGAAACTCACCCATTTCAAATACATAATTCAATAACTTTTAGTAAACTTGGGTAACTATTACCCTAAACCAATTTGGAACTTTTCATCAGATTTGACTTTTTATATCCTTGAATAATGTTTTGTAACTTTATTCATAAAGATCTTCCTGCTTTTTTTTTTTTTTTAAGTTTTATTCTTAGGTAGCTTACTTTTTTGTTACTACATTTAGTTGTAATTTTTACCGTTAAATTTTGTAATTTACTGTCTTTGGCATATTGAAGTGATTTGAAATTTAAATTTGGTTCTTAAATCTAGCAGCCCTGCTGAAATTTGTTATTCTAATGATACTTCTATAGATTCTCTTGGCTTTTCTACATAGGCAGTTATACCATCTGCACATAATTTTTTTTCACCTCTGTCTCTACAGTTTTTTTTTTTATTTTTATTAAAAAAAATTTTTTTTTAACGTTTATTTATTTTTGAGACAGGGAGAGACAGCATGAATGGGGGAGGGTCAGAGAGAGAGGGAGACACAGAATGTGAAGCAGGCTCCAGGCTCTGAGCTGTCAGCACAGAGCCCGATGAGGGGCTCAAACTCACGGACCGCGAGATCATGACCTGAGCCGAAGTCGGACGCTCAACCGACTGAGCCACCCAGGCGCCCCACTACAGTTTTTATATTATGAATTTTCCTATATTTTGGGGATAGGACCTCCATTACAATGTTGAATGATTGTAGTGTTATTTCTGATGTCCATGGGAAAGCTTTTACAATTTTAATTTTTAGTATTATCTTTTTGTAGACATTTATTTATTTATGTATTTATTTATTTATTTATTTTACCAGGTTATGGATATTACTTCTATTGCAAATTTGTTAGGGGTGTTTTGATTTTTTTGTGCAGTGGTAGTGGTGGTGCTTGTTATCCTGTACTTGAGCATGCTTTTTCTCTCCCTCTCCTGGAAGGAATTTATTGACTTTCTGGCTCAGCAGATGGGTTTTCTAGTCATGTTTTGCATCTCCAATAGCTCTTCCTAGCATGAGCTTTTATGCAGGTAGTCCATTTCATAAATTATATGGCCTAGAATTTATTTAAAAAAAATTTGTTTTCTAATGTTTATTTTTGACAGAGTGTGAGCAGGGGAGGGGCAGAGAGACAGGGAGACACAGAATCCAGACCAGGCTCCAGGCTCTAAGCTGTCAGCACAGAGCCCGACATGGGGCTCGAACCCACAAACCACGAGATCGTGACCTGAGCCGAAGTCAGAGGCTTAACTGACTAAGCCACCCAGGCACCCTTAGAATTTCTTTCTGACTTAAAATAAATACATGCTCACTCACAATTATTGGCTGTAGCTTCTCCTCAGCTATTGATTTTGGGTTTGTTATGGCACTGATGGATATCCTTTGTTTGGCTTTGAACTTGGATGTGCATTAAAAATTTTTTTTTTCCTAGAATTTATATATCTTTGAAGTAGGAGTGGGGAAAAGAGGCTGTTTCTTGATTTAACTCAGTGAGCTGGATTGAATGGACATCTCTCACTTCTTTAAGTCTCAAATTCTGTGTATCGGATTTACTTAGAATGGCTTACTCATTTTGAAAATTTATACCAGTGATATCCAATAGGACTTTCTGCAATGATGAAATTATTCTGTATCTGTGTTGTCCAACGTGATTGCTACCAGCCACATATGGCTAATGAGAACTTGAAATGGGGCTAGTGTGAGCAAGAAACTGAATTTTAAATTTTACTTAACTGTAATTAATTTTAATTTAATAGCTACATTTGGCTAGTGGCTACTATATTAGTGCAGTTCTATACTAAATAAAAGGAGATAGGAGAAAACCTTGAAGCAGTTGGGTAAAAAAATAGGAAGCGTTCAAGGTTTAATTTCTATACATTGTAGTGACCTATTTTAGCTAATAAGGAATTTGACAGATTGTGGCTTTATGCACTGCATCAATTAGCTTCTAATGTTTTATGTCTGAAATATATATATCTAGAGCTGAAATGGGGGGATTGTGTATCTCCATCTCAATAGAGAAACTTCTTTCCATAGTTTCTAGGGAATTAGAGTTCTGTAGGGAATTGCAGTTCAAGATTTAAGGGAATTCTAGCTCAAGACTGAAGGCTGTGGAAGTCCTTGCAAATATGAAATCAGAATTAAATTAATTCTGGAATTGTGCTTTGATGGCTTATTTGGCAAATTGGAAACATTTACAGAACTGCTAGTTGTGTTAAAACTGTAGTTTTACCCTTCTACGTTACATGGAATATTACTCAACCTTAAAAAAAGAATGAGATCTTGCCATCTGTGACAATATGGATGGACCTGGAGGGTATTATGCTAGATGAAAAAGGAGAAAGACAAATCCTGTATGGTTTCACTTATATGTGAAATCTAGAAAACAAATGAATAAACAGACAGCAGAAACAGACCCATAAATACAGAGAACAAACTGATGGTTGCCAGAGGTAAAGAGGGTAGAGGCATGGGTAAAATGAGTGAAGCGGGGAGTGAGCAATACAGTCTTCCAGTTATGGAATGAGTAAGTCACAGGAATAAAAGGTACAGCCCATTGAGAATATAGTCAATGGTATTATAGTGGCATTGCATGGTAACAGATGGTAGCTACAATGGTGGTGACCATAGCATAATGTATATAAACTTGTTGAGTCACTATGTCTTACACCTGAAACTAATATAACGAACGTTGTATGTTGACTACACTTCAATCAAAAAGAAAAAAAAATAAAGTCCAAAAGAGAAACCAAAAAAACTGAAGTTTTTTTTTTTGTGGTCTTCACTAAGGAAGTAATATTGGCAACAAGCTGTAACAGAAGCTCAGTGATTTACATTTTTGTTATATTATAAGCAACTCCCCCTCTCAGAGGAAAAAGAAAAAAGGGAAAGGAACAGAGTAAAATTTTACAGAATTTTTGAGCTGAAAGGAACTTCTGAGGCCATATATTCTCATTGTTTAATATTCTCATTGTTTAATAGATGAGGAAACTTACATGTGTATCACATACACATATATGATATGTGCATATACATTAACTTGTGTGTGTGTGTGTGTGTGTGTGTATGTATACCAAAAGCTATATATGTGTTGAATTGCCAATATATAGGTGTGTACATGTCGGGGGGTGGGGTACATCTGATGCCAGTATATATGTTGAATATAGTTGGATATAGTTAATGACAAAGCTGAGACTAGAATCTGGGTCTTTTGACTCCCAGTCCTTGCTTTTTACTGTATGCTGCACTTCTCTTTGTATCCAAATACTTTAGATGTATTGAAAACAAATTACATTCCTTTGAATACAACTGTGTACATAAACAGCCATGGCTTATAAAGTAAATCTTAATTACATTTTTCAATGGCTGAGCTATAAAAGGCTTTCATTTTGTTTGAAATTGAAGTGTTGAATTGCTAAATTAAATAGATGATCAGGATTGTGTAGAAATCGACATTTTAAAAACATATTTTACAAGCCATATATTTAGCTACTTTGGTATTTCTTACAAAATTTTTCTAGGGAAAATATTCAGAGTTAGTGTAATATGTGATTTTTGAAAAAGTGAATATATTTTAAACATTGTAACTAATTATAGCTCTGTTTCTTTTAGGTTCTTGCCAGAAACCATATGTTGCACTTATTCATGGAATTACAATGGGTGGGGTGAGTAGACTATTTTACACGCATCATTGATATGTGAGTTTATTAAAAATAAGTTAGTCATTATTAATCAGAAGTGAGATGATTAATGTAATATGGCAGAACTCATTGAAACAAAATCATGTTTGGATTTTGGAGCTTTCTAGGTTTAGGATATAATATTTGCATATAACACTTTTAGACTTATTTCCACCCAAAAGAATATGTTCTTAATTATGTTATATACTATTTTAGTTTCTTGAATTAGCAAGCTTTTTTAACCAACAGAACGATTGAATTTTTTCTTGTTACATAGAGTGTTTTTTCTACTTATAAATAAACTGCTTCCAACAGCTTCAGAAAAGCACCTGGAATGTTAAGGTTTTCTTAGACTGAGTGGTTGGGGATGTGTTTGCCTAAATTGTATCTATTGCACAAAATCTCACCTCAGTGAAAGTGTTTGGGTACTTTATGAAGTTTTCTGAAACTGCGTTTCTTATCAGTTACAAATATCTATGTTGTGTCTGTGCAGTTACAAAGAAGTCTTAAATGTTTTTGGTCTTGAATAAACTTGGAAAAACATGAAATAATTACAGAAAAAGTGGAAAATTGCATGGCACTGGCTATACCAAAGACAAGCCTTTAAGAAAGTGAGAGGTCAGAATGTACCTTCATGGCAAGAAAAGAAAGGATTTAAGTAGGTTGTAGAGGCCAAAGGGCAGAATTTCAAAGATTCCATGTTCAGTGTTTCAGAGATTTAGTCTTTGGGACTATAAGAAAACCCCTCTTTTTGTGGTAGAACCAAACTAAATAAAGCCTCTTGGGCACTGGGAATTGCTTAGATCTTGCACATCATTTTGGGAAGGGACTCTACTAACAGCTGTGATTAGAAAGTAGGATCAACGGGCCACATGTACTTCTTGGCTTGTTGGCAGTTACTGCGCATGGGTTGATCCTGCTTTCTTTGTCCAAATACTGGGGAAGAAAATCCCTGAAAAAATACTGCAGAATAAAGGGAAGGAAAATAATGGAAATGTTGAAGGAAGAGCTGCCTTGTGAATGTGGAAGGAACCAGGAAAAAAATGAAAATAAAAAAAATATTGGGCATTCTTACTAACATGTTAAGAACACTTGAATGATCCAAAAGATGGCACCATAGAGCTTGCTTTTATTTTTGTGTTTTTTTTTTCTTTTTATTATATAAACTTTTTTTTTCCCAATCCAGGAAAGTAACAATTTTACTTATGTTCTCTATCATGAAGAGTAAGTAGCATGAAACTTTGTAGAGGGGATGGCTATATTCCATTATGTTTTAGATTTCAGAAATTTGAAACTTTACGCCATATTTTAGTTTATGGTAAAATAAAAAATGTTTGCTAAGTGCTTCTTCACTTAGTTGCTCAAAATTGTTGAAGATTATGTCATTCCAGTGTTTTTGCAATAGATTAACAATTTTTTTATTATGAGCAATTTGAAAGAATAGGTCATTCTGTTTCCCAGAAAGACATATTTTTAATTCCTTTTCCCTTTAGTTTAAACATCTAAATTCATATTTTTTCACATTAATATATATGTATATATAGAAAGGAAAATGCCTAAAAATCAATATTAATTTTAAGTAGATATAGAACAGAGAAAAATCTTTAAAATTTTCTCTGTATGTGTAGTTCCATCCCCATTTCCTTCTCGACTGAACTGGATTTAAAGAGATTTCAAATTTCTTTCTTTCTTCCTTCCTTTCTTCTCCTTTTCTCCATTCCTTCTTTCTCTTCTCTTCCCACAATGCATTTTATAATAGAAATAAAGCTCGCCCCCCCCAACTCAAAATATGGTGCAGTATGGTATTGTTGTATCTCTCAAAGTGTCCTAAGATGCTGCTAGCAAAAGGCTTTATGATCAATATAATGGAAAATTTAAAGTTTAAAGGCATAGACAGGGGTATGAGACTGCAGGGGCTGTGAAAGGAAGAATTAGGAAATTTCCATTGGATTTCAAAGTGTGTAGAATATGTGCTTATATGCATTCATTTTTATCTGTGCTCATGTTGAACTTTCTTCCAGTGTGGGTGATTATCCTCTTTGTCTTGATAGAGAGGGGTGGGGTCTCCCTCTCTCCCTATGGTATTCTATGATTTCCGTATGCCTTTTTAGGGGAGAGTTAGGATGGCTTTTAGTTGCACAATTTCTGATAGTAAATTTTTAGGGTCATTTAGTTTCTCAGCCTTTTTCATAGGTAAACATTGGGTTGTATTTTTGAAGTTGCAATGGATTATCCCCTAACAGAAGTTCCTATACTTTTTAACTCTATTTTACCCCTTGTCTGCCTTCTTAGATAGAACCCTTGATTCTCCACTTTACTCTTTTCCCCCTGACTCAGGGATATCTAAAGGCAGAATTGGGAGGTGCTTGTATTTCCTTACCAGGACCTTGGCTTTGTTGCCTCCCTTATCCACCATTTTAAGGTATTGAGTTCTGACTCAATATAGAACTCAGTATAGAACTTTGACTTTCTAGGAGTATGGGTATTCTTGGCAACTTCTACAGACTTGCAGATTCTCAGATCTACAGGGAGTTCTTTTCTTTTTTCCTTGGCCCTTTCCTGTGGATATATTCGTAGGATTTTGGTTCATTTTGTTTTTGTGAATTTCCCCTAGGTTCTTGGTCAAGAGGCAGGCACCTCCTCCCTGTGCCATCCTGACCCTGCCTCTGTTTCATCTACCATGTCATCCATACACCATGTTGGGTTGAATGATTTGTGGTCTAGAGGGCTCAGTTCCTTATTGAGGCATCAGATTATTGCACTAAGAAGAAAGGGGGAGGGAGCTCCTCTTGCCCTTAAAATGAGCTCATTCTCCTACCGATATATTGACTTAAGAGGTTTAATGTTAACAAGAGGTTCATTATGATTTTAGCCATTATTTGAGATTATTCTCCACTATTTCACCCAACCATCAAAAGTTAATCTATGTGTGCTAAATACTGGTTAGACTCTGGGCTAAAATAGTTAACAAGGCAGATATGTTTTCTTTCCTTATGGAGCTTCCAGTAGAGAGAGGCAGGGACAGGTATTCTGGAAATACACAACAGTACCATCCTCAACTGTGTGAATATGTGTGAGTACTTTAGTGAAAGGGCTGGTGTAGGGGAAGCATCTTGGAGGAAGTTCTATCAGCAGTCAGGAAAGAACAAGTTGGGAATAGTGGAGAAATATGATTGCTAATGTGTATAAGGGGTTGATGTAGTGTGGAAGGACAGTGGGCAAAATGAGAAGATAGAGACATGTAAAAGGAGATGAGAGAATGTGTATTTGGGTAAACATCAGTGTGCCTGGATTTTGGAGTGTGAAGGAGATAGTGGTTAATGTCTGAGGCCAGAAAGGTAAACAAGAAGCTAGATCAGTCCTTTTATATAAGCTATGTTGGGTAGTTTATCCTAAAATCAGTAAGGAGAGCCTTTAAAGTGCTTTTAGATGGGGAGATGGCTTGATCAGGTTTGCATTTTAGAAAGATAAGTCTCTTGTGGGAAGAACAGATTGGAGGGGGTTAGGGTTGGAAGTAAAGAGATTGTTTAGCAAGTTATTGTAGGGATCCAGGTGAGAGATTATGGTGATTTTGGACTAGGGTAGCATCAAGGACCTGAAAATTAGATTTATGGGCAATATTTAGGAGACTTGGGATTTGATGAGGGCTAGAACATGGGAGGGTAAAGAGGAGGAGGAGGCAAGCTTGAGTTCCAGGTCTAGTGTGGGCACTCGAATGAAGGTTGGACTGTTCACTGAAATTTTGGAGGAAGAATGGCAGGTGGTGTAGACGGGAGGGTGAACAGAAGTGAGTTTAATTTCGGGCTTGTTAAATGTGAAATGCCTGTGGACTATCCACATGGGTGGGTTGTGTCTGAACAAAAGTGTTGGTTGTGCAAGTCTGAAAATCAGGGTGTTGCCTGGGCAAGAAGTTCAGTTTGGGACTCGTGTAGGCACAGTATGCTCTACAGTGTGTGCTTCTGGATCATGAATAAGCTCATAAGTGATTGGTAAGTGGTGAAATCATGTTAGCAATAATGTAAAAGTTGTGTTGGTTCATATGCAGGGTTTTTTTCTAGACAAGGGGAGATAGGATAGTGGCAATAAATATATAATCATCAGCTATGCAGGAAAAAAGTGCTTAGATCTGTTGATGTACAGTGAATAGGAATTCTCTTGTCTATATTTTAAGAAAATTAAATACTTGTTGGGCAGCTTCCACCCAGAGCTACCCCCCCATACCCCACCCCCCCCACACACACTGACACACACACACCCGGCACTTGGATGTTTAAGGGCAGCCCCACTGGCTTTTAGTTGCACTTCTACCTGCTTTGTTCTCCACACCTGCTGGTCCTGCCCTGATTAAAGTATTGCCATTGTTTCCACTTTATTTTTGTGCATTTTAAATATCTGCTCTGGTATTCTTTGTTTATAATGAGATGCCTGACTGGGTGATCTAGATCAGGTCCCTGGGACCATTTACAGTTTCTGTTAGCATTCAGATTACAAAGTTGCGTAGGTTTTGAGCAGACTGCCCAAACTCTATTTTTCCTGTAAGCTCTGTGCAGTTTTGTAGAATCTGAGGATTTTTTTTCAGAAATTCATTTTCTTAGAGCTGCCTTGTATTGAAAACTTGACAATAGAAAAGATTATGCAAGGAAATGTGACAGAAAGAGTGACAACCAAAGTAAGTCCAGAATGGAATCCTAAAACAAAAAACACCCAATGTTTATTGGCCAGGGGCAGAACAAGGACCCTATAAAAGGCACTGAATAAAAGGGGTCCAGAAGAGGCAAATTAGAAGAATGGCCTTGTCATGGGAAATTTCAAGTTGGCTACTGTGCCCCAGAAGTCTTTGATAGTTTGTTTTGTGGTAAAGAGCATATCCTAGGTTCCTCTTGTATGCTGCATTCCCCAGACCTGAAAGTCAGCTGTTTCTCCAAGACAGCTCTGGTTACTTCTAGTAGAAAATGGTAGTTAGCAATAACAGCCTGGGCATTAGTTAAGTTGATGATTGTTTCTACACTCTTTCAGTGAACAGAACTAAGAATACAGATCTTGTTTTTATGAGAAGATAGGTCCTGAGTTAATACATCTATTCAAATTTAGATTTTTACTTCTTTGATATTGGTATCTTTTTTATATTAAACATCTTTTTTTTTAAATAATGTTAACACTGTTACAGATTTGCTGTGTCCTAATACATATACTAGTTTTAGAATAACAATATTACTAAAGATAAAGCCAGTTGAAATAATTACTCTCTTTCCCCTATACCAAATTTTTTTAGTGACTTGTCTTTTTCATATTTTTCTGGAGTATTCAACCTGGTTCTCATAGAACCAACTCTTTATTTTTATACTCTTATCAGTTTACAATGAATTTTATTTAAAGCACATACTTACTATACAAGTACGACTGGCATAAACAGACTAGAAATACATATGACTAACATTTCATAAACCCTAAATTCCACAGATTGTAGTATGAAATTGTATCAAAAAGTAGCCAGAGAGTAGTTTTCAGGTGCTAGTTAATATGGACATTAGTTAATATGCTTTACAGAATTAATGGAAATCCTTGGTATATAATTGACCTATAACGTTGTGTTAGTTTTAGGTGTACTGTGTAATGATTTGGAATGTGTATCTACTGCAAAATGATTCCCACAATAATTTAATATCCATCACCACAAATGGTTAACAAAAGTCTTTTTTTTTCTTGTGATGAGAGCTTTAAGATTTCCTCTCTTAGCAACTTTCAAGTATCCCTCTGGCTTTTTTACTTAAAGTAAAACTATACCTGAAGAATGGTAGACTGTTAATATCTAAATAAATATTTTTATCTCGATTGTTTGGTTCTGCTGAATGTAATTTTCATTCAGAAATAATATGAATTGTGCATCCAAAGCAGGGGGAGTTAAAATACATTAACATTATGTAATCAATGTATTAGTATCATTAATATGCAGTACTAGCCTATTAATATTAATGAGAGAAGCATAATAAAGTCTTTGTTTTCACTGTGGAGACTGCTGATCAGACTGCTAATCTAATGCATGTGGTCCCAGAGATACATTATGAAACGTATTGTATATTTATGATATTAACTTTTTATACTATAGTGAAGTAATGTACAATGAAAAACCTGTTTGAATTTCTAACAGAAACTTATACCTATTTGAAAGCACTGTTTCAAACCCTGAATGATGATGAGAGAGGACTCTCACATACTCTCCGATACTGTGATGCAGTGTTCATTCTGGGCAGGAGCTTCCACATTCTCCCTGATTAGAATTTAAATCCATGACTCTTTGTATAAGCATTAGTCACATCATCCCATTGTGTGCCTTTCTCGGTTAGTTGCTTTCTTAACGGTGGTTGTTGGCTGTTTACTCTGTAACATTTAATTTTAATTTTAATTTATTTTTTTAATTAGAAAAGCATTTTTATTGTGAAACAACTTCAAGTTTACGGAAAAGATGCAATAACAGTACAGAGAACTCCTATGTATTCGTCATATTCCCTGTTATTTCCACATATGTTTATCATCTCTCTTCCTCTCTTCTGCATCTATCTGTGAAGAATTTTTTTAACCATTTGAGAGAAAGTTAGAGACGTGATAACTATTGTTAAATTGTTCAGTGCGTATTGCCTAAGAATAAAGACACCAAAATCAAGAAATTTAACACTAATACAATACTATTATCTGGAACATTTCTTTTTCAAGCACCAAATTAAATTGTTCCACATGTGTCCTTGTTTGTTTGTGGAGAGAATAATCTTGCCATTAACATAAATCATGGGGACTACCTGGGTGGCTCAGTCGGTTAAGTGTCCGACTTTGGCTCAGGTCATGATCTCACTGTTCACAAGTTGGATCCATGTGTTGGACTCTGTGCTGACAGCTCAGAGCCTGGAGCCTCCTTCGGATTCTGTGTCTCCCTCTCTCTGTGCCCCTCCCCTGCTCGCTCTCTATCTCTCTCTCATTCTCAAAAATAAACATAAAAAAATAAATATAATAATGGAATGGTTGACTATATCTTAGGTTAACTTTAAATATTCTTGTAATTATCAATTTTTACAATGTTTTTGTCTCAAATAGTAATATTATCTGGAAATATATAAGTGGTACTTATTTCTAGTTGCTAATTAACATGTTTGCATTGTAAAGAATTTAACTGTGCTTTTTAAGTAATTCTAAGATCTTTGTAAAAAGCCTTAAATAAAGCTATGTCAGCTTTTTCCATCTATCAGTCTAAAAACTCATCTATGTCTCTTAATGAAAAAAGTCTTAGATTGCCTAAATTTTGCCTTTAAAGATTATAAAATTTAAATAAGTAATTGTTATTCTTATGGCAGTATGAGTTTGACTATGTTCATATATTGTTTAGTTGTTTTTTGTTTGTCCCTATTAGCATTTTTATACTAGGTTGTAAAAATGGATCAAATTCATTTTACTTTATTAGCACAAGGTGAGCACAGTACTGCAGTGATGATTGTTTACTATTAATAAAAGTAAAAAAGAATGTCCGAGTGCTTGGGACACCATAAATAAAAGGCACAGAAGGGTTAAATGTAAAATAGATACCATACCACCACTAAACTAAAAGACAGTTGACATATTTTAATAACAAGGTAAATTTTATGACAAACTTATTTGATATAGAAGGACATTTCATAGTTATAGAATGGTTAGCTATAACAAATCCAAATTTGTATGCCCTGTGAATCTGCTGTGTATTGTTTCTCTTTGGTGTTAGTCATGTGGTCCTTTCTTATATGTTGGATTATTTCTAATCGGGGCTAGTTACTTCTAACTGTTATTTGAGTCCTAGGATGACATTATCTTCCTTCAAGGAAGATGTGCCTTTGTTTCTAGCAGGTGTCTAGGTTGAGAGCACTAGTAATTCCAATCATCTAGATCCCGTCAGGGATGGAAGGATGTGTAGCTGGGCTTCACTCCAGGTGAGGGCTGGTCTGGATTCAGGTCACCTTAACTCCTAGGGTGTTGCATTGAGGGGCCCAGTTTGGCAAGCCCTAAATTCCATTATTTGTTTCCTTAGCAGGTAGGGCTTAGTTCAGTCTGTTAAACTCTGTTCAGATCTTCACCCTCTTAAGATCACTGAAGTCAGATTCTGAAAATTTTATTGACCTTAATCAACTATAGAAAACTATTTTATAAATATTTATCTAAAAATCTCAGTTTATAACTGAATATGAAGCTGAACTGAGTTATACTTAATGAGTTCCATAACATACAATATGACAGTAGTGTTAAAACTGAGAAACTATGGGAACAAACCCCTGGCTATCTGAAATAACTCTACTGGTATGATATTGTCAAACATTTTTATGCTAAAAAGTAGAAAGTCCTAAGAGGGGAAATAGACAAAACCACAATCTGGAGCAGAAAACAGCTCAGTGTAAGTGCATATATACACACACATATTTTTCACGCATACACGTAATTTGAACATTGTGTAATAAACTTGATGCAATTGACACGTATTCAGTAACTGCAGATGTGTTCATTTCATGTGTGCATGGGACAGTTACCAAAATTGGTCACAGAATTAGTCTTACAGAATTGATTTCAAAGGATTAATCTCCAGACTCTGGCCCCAATAGAATTAAGAAAGCACTCAATAATAATAACTAGAAATTTCTGAATATTTGAAACATACACTTATGGCTGTGTCTTAAGGGTAGGGAAGGATTACTTAAATAATACATAAATGCACCATAAACAAAAATAACACATTTAAAAACTAAGAACTTTGTGCATTCTGAGTCATCAATAAGAGTGAAAAGGCAAACCATGGACTAGAAAATAGCTCCTGGAATGCATATGTCTGGTAAAGGAATCATATACAGAATGCATAAAGAATTTCTACAATCAATACAAAAATCCAATGGAAAAATGAGCAATAGATGAGAATAGACCTATCACAAAGATATCCAGATAACAAATAAATGTAACAAAACATTCAACTGCATTAATCATCAAGGAAATGCAAATTGAAGTAACGATGGAATATTAACATATCCTTGTTAAAATAGCTAAAATTATGAAAGACCAATTCAAATATTGGTGAGGATAGGAAATAACAAACTCACTTCTGGTGGAGTACAAAGTTGGTACTAATGCTTTGGAAAATTGTTATTAAAAAAAATTTTTTTAATGTTTAGTTTTGAGAGAGAGAATGTGAGTTGGAGAGGAGCAGAGAGAGAGAGGGGAACACAGAGCCCGACACGGGGCTCAAACCCAACGACCGTGAGATCATGACCTGAGCTGAAGTTGGATACTCAACTGACTGAGCTACCCACGTACCCTGAAAATTGTTATTTTTTTAAAGTTGATTGAATTAGTGTCCTTTGACCCAGTAGTTTTACTCCCTGGTATATGTACCCCATCAAAATGTATGCACTTACGCACCAAAAGATATGCATAAGAATGGCATCGAATCATTATTTGCAATAGTCCCAAACTAGAAAACCTAACTAGCTATTTATAGAATAGATCAATAAATTATCCATACAAAGGACTGCTGTACAATGAAAAAAAATTGCTACACACAACATGAACGAATCTCACAGAATGTTGACTAAAAGATAAATAGTATATACTCTATGATCCTATTTATATCAATATAAAACCAGAAAACATAAATCTTATTTTGTTGGAAGGATAGTAGTTGCCTGAAGGATAGAAGGAATAATGAGTTGACAGAGCGCATAAAATAATTTCTGATAATTTTTATCTGCATTTTCATTACTTGGGTGTGTTCACTTTGGGATAACCCACTGGACCTGTATACTTATCATTTGTTACTATTTGTATACTTTTGAATGTGTATTCTATGTCAAGAAAGTTATTAAAAAACAAAAAACACGCCAATGTGCCTGACCTGAATGAAAGTGAGGAATGTGGAAAATGGTAAAACTCTAAGATGAGGGAGCTAAAAAGGGACCAAATCACATAGAGCCTTATTGGCCGTGAGGAGGAAATTTGGTAATACTTTAATGTGATGGGAAGTCACTGGAGAATTTTGGGCAGGAGAAAACTTTAACTTTACATTTATTTAATAAGCTTTCTTGGCTGCTGGGTAGAAAATGGATTGTGGCAAGAACAGAAGCAAGACTAGCCCAGGCAGAGATAGTAGTGACTTCAACTTGGGCTGTTACAGTGGAGATGTGAACCGTGGCCTGATCCAAAGTATATTTTGAGGTAAGAACTATCTAGACAGGTTCATAGATGAGATTGGGAGATCAGAAAGAAAGAGGATGATGCTGAGGTTTTTGGCCTGACCAGCTGGGTGAATGGTGGTGCTATTTACTGAGGGAGCCACTCATTTAAGGAGATTTATTTCTCAATTTATTTCTCAATAAATCAAGAGATTTATTTCTGATGTATGAACATTGAGAAAAATACTAGAGCTTCAAATGGAGATGTGAAATAGGTGGCTAGGTATGCAATTCTAGAGAAATCAGGATGGAGAAATAATTTAAGTCATTAGTGTTATGGTGCTTAAATTCCTGGGGCTCTTGGAAGAGATCACCTAGGCAACAAATGTAGAAAAAAGAGAGTACAGGTGAAGTGGAACAGAGGAAAGACATCTGATCATTGGGGGTGGGGGGGTGGGGAGGAGGGCAGATCAACATTTTGGTGTCAAGGAGAAGAACAAGAACAATTAATGAGACACAAGGAAAACCAGGAGAGTGATGGTATGTCAAAGTCAAGTTAAGTGTTTCCTGATGTAGGGACTAAACAGCTCTGCCAAATGCTACAGATACAGTCCAGTTAGATGAAATGAGATTTGACTAGTGGGTTTGGAAGGATGCAGGGGGAGTATTTGAGAAGAGTCAGGAATAAGAAGGATATCTTACATTTGGGGAATAAATCTGTACAGTATAACCATTAATCCAATAAAATTTGAAGACTTTGAAGCCTTTTTAGTCTAGCAAAGGAGTTTATATAACAGTAAATTTTTAAAGATTCAAGGGAGAGCTTATTGTAAACAACCTATAATGGATTCTTTTATATAAGATACAAAATTTAGATATGAATCTGCCATGTAGTTGCTATATCCCTTTGAACATTGATCAGCATTTATATTTGTAGTATCTCTAAGCGAGGTGGCTTGCATTTTCCCAGCTTTCCTCTTAATTGAAAGGCTTTTAAAATTGGCTCTTAATGGTACTTATGGCAAGGATCTCTTATTCTGAAAGCTTGTCATTATTAATTTTTTCTAAAATCTTGAAGTGTTTGATTTCATTCATTGTTTTTTCAGCTATGGGTGAAACAAAAGGTATCATGTAACAACAAGATAAAGCACTGAATCAATGAGTACAGGATCTGTAGTTTCTAGATCAAAGAATATGGGGCTCATAAATTTCTTTCTCTATTGATATCAAGAGGTAGATAAGGCCCTGTATAGAGAAGTTGGGCTGTTAGGTGGTTCTCTTGCCAAGTAAGGAGGATTTCAGGAGATAGAATGGAAATGACTAGTCAGGGATGAGCTCTGTTAGCAGGAAAAAGGGCACAAGGCAGCTTATACTGTGTGATGCTGAAGCTTGACAGGATGTAGATCTGGTTCTAATCAAAAATGTGGTGAGAGACTTTTTTAATTGAAAACATGGACTTAATGAAACATGCAGAAAAGAGAATGGAGCAGTTATTAGACAAGCACAGCGATTACACAGGAACCCATAGACAAAATCTGTAGCGTAGCTACTTGAACTGCAAGTGTGGACTTGAGGCAAATTTAAGTAGTATGTTTGTCATTTTTTCTCTCCAACTGTCTCCGCTGCTTTTTGTATGTTTGCTTTGTTCTCTGTGCTGTACAGGCTGCATGCAGCCTTCTCCATTTATTTGTCTTCACCCTATGTAGTTTCTGCTTTAACTTGGCTCACATGTCTTTGGCTCAAATTTCAAATGACCTTTAAGCTTTGGCTGTCATCAACTCACAGCTGCCCACCATTTTTTAGTTTAAATACCTGACAGTGAGAATCTTGTCTAATGCACTTTTCTTTCTCCCCCTTTGCTCCATGGGCCTTACAGTTCTGGTGTAAGGTGCCTCAATTGGGTGCCCATCCCTAGTTCAGCTACCGCTCAGGGAAGGGCAAAGTCTCTGGGCAGAGAAGTTTCCCATAGAGAAAGGGCAGCAATGGGGCAGGTAGTATTCTTCTTTAGTATGTTTTCCTCACTTTAAAATTATATGATTAATTGAAATTGTAAAGGCTTGGAATTTTGGAGGAATGGCATGAAGGCCCTGTGGCTGGTGGAATAAGCACAGCAAGTGTGATGGGAGATGAGGTCAGAGGTGAGCTGGGCCATACTATGTATACCTTGCATGCCATGGATCAGTTTGAAGTGTGTGTGTATCTCATATAAATATTCATGTTTGTTCAAATATGTGTTAGAGATACACAGGGAAAAAATCTGAAGGGTTACATACCAAATTAATAACTTTATTTGGAAAAAAGAGAGGAGACTAGGATTGGGGCTATGGTCAGATTTAATAAAGGGGGTTATAGTCCTTGCTATTTGTGGAATTCAGGGTTAATTAAAAGAGGTAGGAGGCAATAACCAGAGGAGTATGGTTTGAAACAGGGTCAGTCAGTGAGGCCTGGAGATCTACCTACTGTGCAACCCGAGAGGAAGGCAGTTCTGAGTCTGGGTACTCAAAAGAACAAAGTCCAAAAACTGGGAGTCCATTCCAACTCTAAGTTCTTAGCAAGACATTCCTGAACACTGATAACTTTCATCTACAATTTGATAAACTGAAGTGGGGAGTAGAATATGAAGCAAGGACTTTTAAAATAGTATAATAAATTATTAATGAAACTAGTAATGTTCTATTTTCATTAAAATTTGTAAGATTGTGATCTTGGAATACATACAATTGAATTTAGGTCAGTGTTGTCAGTTGACTGTGTCATGATAGAATACCTATAACGATGATATTTACCTGTACAAAGAGTATCGAACATTGTAGATTTAACTTATAAATGTTGACACCAAAAGATGTAGGTGGTGGCTGAAGAATTATATTCACTTCCGTGTTTATTTGCATGGCTTTCTAAAATTTAAGCTTAGCATACAGAACATAAAATTTATAAGAAATTGCATATGTTTTTGAGTGTTTTCTTAAAACTGAGTATGAAAACACTTCAAAGAGTTGAAGAAATTGTAATGAAAGATTAGAAGAACCAGATAGAGGTGAGGTTCTTTCTGTTTAGTTAATGCTTATAGAACTCTTAAGTGCCTGGCATTGTTCCACACACTTTATATGTTTTAACTCCTTTAATACTGTGATGATGAAGAGTACACTGGTTAGAAAGAACCAAGAATGAGAAGAACTAAAACAATCTAACAGAAATTCTGAATAATGTAAAAAGAACACAACATAGGAAATGTGTATAGTGTGAGCACTGACATGAACTGGATACTTAGTCATTACACGTGTACCTCTTATTTCATTGTATTCAAATATGTTTTTTCAAATATGTTTATTCAAAGATGACTATTAAGTTTGCCCTTTTCAGTGACATTCAACAAATCAGAGACTTTCAGCCAGATCTTATTTTCTAAAACTTGTGTTCAGTAATCATTTTTTAGAAGTTGTATAGTTGGCCGTTAAATGTTGTATCTGATAAAAACAGTGTTGCCAATATTCTGAAATACACAATAAATGAAACCATGAAATAGGTGAATGAATAAAATGTGTTAATATTCTATTTAAAGCTATTGAAATTAGCTAGAATAACTTGGTTGTGCTCCTCTGATGAATGGTCCCGCCAACAGCAGCACTCAGTGGTTCTGGGAAGAGTCACTGTTCTGTAATGCTGTATCTGATTTGAAATGAGAGGGAATGGGGGAAGAGGGCATGAAACATAGCAAAAAATACTGATTGAAAACAAATCTATTCCACATATCACGGCTACCCATATGTTTTTTGTCCAGTAAGTTCTCCTGAAATTATGTGTTTCAGGGTTTTCCTCCAGTGTATCCCCTAAAAGAAATTCTTGTGGAATATAATTTACTTGGTTTAAAATGTTTGTGTGTATATGAGTCTATGTTTGTTTGTTTGTTTGTTTGTTTTTCAGCATTTTAAAACAACTTTTTGCCTTATTTTCCTAGGGAGTTGGTGTCTCAGTTCATGGGCAATTCCGAGTGGCTACTGAGAAGTCTCTCTTTGCAATGCCAGAAACAGCAATCGGTAAAAACCTCCAAATTTTTCATAATCATTTTTAGAATTATCTTTTGATATGTTTCAGATTACACTGTTGTTAAAGGAATTGATGGAATCTTGTTGAGATAACAGCAATGAAAGAGCTCTTTAAGAACTTAGAATAGGAAGACACCTGGAAGTTGTATTAGCTCAGTAATTGTATCTGAAAACATGCAAGCAAGAATATTTAATTGGCAGCACTAACAAATTGTAGTTAATTTTAGGTAAAGTATTACTAGGGGAAAATAGTCTTATATTCACATCTATGATCCTTTTTGAAATTTTTGTATATGGTATGAAATATAGATAGAAGGTCTAGGTCAAGTTTTATTATTTTACCTATAGACATGTAGTCATTCACACACTGCATTTGAAGAAAGCTATTGTTTCTCCACTGATGGCTTCTGTATCTTTATATATATTCTATTGATGCCAACCCCACCCTGCCTTTTTCTTTTTTTTTTTTTTAATTTGGGAGAGAGAGCACATGTGCATGTGAGCAGGGGTGGGGGAGAGGGTATTGTAAACAGGCTCCATGCTCAGCTCAGAGCCCGACTCGGGGCTCAATCCCACGACCCTGGGATCATGACCTGAGCCAAAATCAAGAGCTGACACCCAACCAACTGAACCACCCAGGTGCCCCTACACTGTCTTGATTGTTGTTGCTTTATAAAGAAGTTAGGTAGTGATAACTGACTAAGCCATCCAGTCACCCCAATTTTTGCTTTTTTTTTAATTATAATGTCTTGGCTTGGGTCTCTTTGGGTTCATCTTGTTTGGGATTCTTTGATTCTTGGACCTGGATGTCTGTTTCTTTCCCCAGGTTAGGGAAGTTTTCAGCCATCAATTCCTCAAATAAGTTTTCTGCCCCTTTCTCTCTCTCTTCTCCTTCTGGGGCCCCTATAATGTGAATATTTGTATACTTGATATTTTCCTAGAAGTCTCTAAATCCACCCTCATTTTTTAAAATTCTTCTTTCTTGGGGCGCCTGAGTGGCTCAGTCAGTTAAGCACCCAACTTCGGTTCACATCATGATCTCACGGTTCATGAGTTCGAGCCCTGCCTCGGGCTCTGTGCTGACAGCTAGGAGCCTGGAGCCTGCTTCGGATTCTGTGTCTACCTCTCTCTGTCTATCCCTCCCCTACTCGTGCTCTCTCTCTCTTTCTCAAAAATAAACATTAAACATTTTTTTTAAATATATGTAAAAAAATTAAATTCTTTTTTCTTTTTGCTGTTCTGATTAGGTAGTTTCTACTCTGCCAGATGCTGACCTGTTCTTCTATATCATTTCAGTTATTCTTCAGCTTTGGTTCCTATATTTTCTAACTCTGTGTTGAAGTTTGTTCATTCTTGAGTTCAGTGAGTGTCTTTATGACCATTACTTTGAACTCTTTATCAGGTAAATTACTTATCTCTGTTTCATTAAGGTCCCCCCTCCCCCACCCCAGGATTTTATCTTCTTTTGTCTGGAACATACTCCTGTGTCTCCTCCTCTTGTTTGTGTGTGTGTGTGTGTGTGTGTGTGTGTGTGTGTGTGTGTGTGTCCGTCCTGTGAATTAGAATAGCTACCTCCCTCTTTTAGTCTTAAAGAAGTGGCCATGAGTTAGGAGCATCCTCTGTGTAGACTGGTATGTCTGGCAGCTTTGGCTGGTTGGAGTGGAGCAGACATGGGCCAGGAGTATGCTGCTCTGGGGTTACCTTGGCAGGACAGCTGGGGCTGTGGTGGGCACCTTCAGGGGACAGCCGGAATTGTTGTGGGCTAGGAACCTGGGACTTGCTAGGGCAGCCCTACTAAGTTGACTAGAGTGCCTGGACCCTGCTCCCATCTGCACTATGAAGCTGGAGGGGGCATATAAAATGTGGTGCTTGCTGGCATCTCTGACCCCAGAGAGTTCCAGCAGTTCCCTGCCTATTTGGTGGATGCCTTAGGGTTACTAGTGGATTAACAGCTATGTTTTGTTTTGTATTGTTTTGTTTTGTTTTGCTGTGCCCAGTATTGGCGAGTCTATGCAGGGGCCCCTCCGTGACATCCCTTCGTTCGTCAAGTTATCACATTGGGAGTGGTGTTCCTGTGGTTACTATGTCTCTGTCTCTCCTACTCTTATGTATGTGGTTCCCCCTATCATTTTTTGTGCAGAAGCTGTTCAATCAGTTCTCGGTTCTTTTTCTGCAAGAATTGCTCTATATTTAGATTTAGATCTGGTATGTCTGTGGAAGAAGGCAAATTCAGGCTCTTCCTAAGCCACCATCTTGAACTGCCATCTGAAATACAATTGATTCTATACTGACTTTGTGTTCTGCAAACTTGCTAAACTCATTATTTCTAGTAGAATTTTTTTTTGTAGGCTGTATTAGATTTTTAAAAAAATTTTTTTTAACGTTTATTTATTTTTGAGACAGAGACAGAGCATGAACAGGGGAGGGTCAGAGAGAGGGAGACACAGAATCTGAAACAGGCTCCAGGCTGTGAGCTGTCAGCACAGAGCCCAACGCGGGGCTCGAACTCACGGACCACGAAATCATGACCTGAGCTGAAGTCAGCTGCTTAACCGACTGAGCCACCCAGGCGCCCCTGTATTAGATTTTTTGTATAAATAATTATACCATTTACAAATAAAGTCAGTTTTACATTTTCCTTTCCAATCTGGATAGTATTTATTTACTTATTTGTTTTTTGCACTGTATAGAACCTCCAATACAATGTTGAATAGACGTGTTGAGTGTGGGTATTCCTGCCTTGTTCTTGGTCTTAGGGAAAACATCCAGTCCTTCAAGTAGGAGGTTAGGTATAAGTTTTTCATTAGGTGCCCTTTATCAGGTGTCCTTTATCAGCAATTCCTAAATTGCTGAGGGTTTTTATTAGGAATGGATTTTGGATCTCTAAAGCCAAAACTTTTTCTGCATTAATTGAGATGATTATTGATTTTTCCTTTTTAGTTTGTTAGTGGTGAATTACTTTGATTGGTTTTTCATTAACCCTGCATCACTAGGATAAATCTCAGTCTGATATGATGTGTTATACTTTTTATACGTTTTTAGGTTTGGTATACTAAAATTTTATTTGGAATTTTTACATCTCTGTTCATGAAAGACATTGGTCTGTGATTTTCGTGTAATGTCCTTGTTTTGTTTTGGTATGAGGGTAATGCTGGCCTCATTTTCTCAAAGAGTTTATGTAGAATTAGTGTAATTTTTTTCTATCTTTGGTAGAATTCATCAGTGAAGTCATTGAGGCCTGAATTTTTCTCTGTGAGAAGATTTTTGACTGCAGTTTCAAAGTATTTAATAGATGTAGGGCTATTCAGATTATCTATTTCTTGCAAAAGCTTTAGTACAGTGGATCTTGTAAGGAATTTGTCCAGTTTATGAGCATAAAGTTTTTTATAACATTCCCTTACCTTTTTAGTATTTTGTAGACTTTATAGTGCTTGATATTAGTAATTTGTGTCTTCTCATTTTTTTTCTGATCATTCTAATTAGAGGTTTATTTATTGGTCTCAGAAATCATCTTTTTTATTTCATTTTCTATTTTCTTGTTTTCTGATCTTATTCTATTTTCTTTCTTTTACTCCTTTGGGTTTCATCTCTTCTTTCTCTAATCTCCTAAGGTGAAAGCTGAAGCCAGCGATTTGACTCCTGGGATACAATTGTATTCTATTCTGATTTTTAAATTTCAGTACTTTAAAGATGTTGTTGCATTGCTGTCTTGTTTATGTTTCCCATGAGAAATCTGCTTTCCTCATCTTTGTTCCTCTGTAAGTGTGCTTTTATTATCTCTGGCTGCTCTTAAGATTTTCTACTTATCATTTGTTTGGGGCTAAATGATTATAATGTGCTGTGGTGTATTTTTCATCTTATGCTTGTGTTTCTTGAGCTTAGATTTATAGTTTTTGTTGAATTTTCCAAAGTTGACATTATTTCTTCAAGTATTTTTCTTTCCCCCACTCCCTTTACAGGAACTCCATTTAAACTTATATTAAACTCATTAACGTATTGTTTACTTTGAAAGCTTTTCATTTTTTCATTTAAATAGTTTCTATTCCTGTGTCTTCAAGTTCACTAATCTTTTACTAAGTGTAATTTGCTTTAATTCCCATTCAGATATTTTTCTATTTATACATTCATCTTGGTTTTTATCTCTGTAAGTATCATTTATGTCTTTTTTATATCTTCTGTTTCTACTTAACTTTTTGAACCTATAAGATATACTTATTCTGTGTTAATGTTCTTGTTTGCTAATTCTTATGTTTATTATGTCAATTCTGTGTCAATTTTGATTGTTTTATCACCTCATTATTGGGAGTATTTTCCTGCTTTTTTAAATGCCTTGCAATTTTCTTTAAGTTTATTTATATTGAGAGAGAGAGAGAAAGCACACGTGCATGCCAGGGGAGGGGCAGAGAGAGGGGGAGAGAGAGAATCCCAAGTGGAGCCCTATTTGGGACTCAAACTCATGAACTGTGAGATCATGACTTGGACCAAAACCAAGAGTCGACTGCTTAACCATTTGAGTTACCCAGGCACCCCAATGTCTTGTATTTTTTTTATTGGATTCTTGACATTAAAAAAATTTTTTTAATGTTTATTTTTGAGAGAGAGAGCATGGGTAGGAGAGGGGCAGAGAGGGAGGGAGACACAGAATCTGAAGCAGGCTTCAGGCTCTGAGCTGTTAGCAAAGAGCCCAACACAGAGCTTGAACTCGGGAATGGTGAGATCATGACCTGAGCTGAAGTTGGACACTCAACCGACTGAGCCACCCAGGTGCCCCTGACTACTTTACTTTATAACCACTGTTCTTATTTCACAGATGAAATATTTTCTTCTTATCTGAACCATAATTGTTAACAATTAGTCTTTCTTCCATTCCTTCCTCAGTGCTGACTTTTCCAACCCCCTTCTCTCTCCCTTTTGTCTTTGCATAAAGGGTTTCCCTCCCTTCTGTGCCTCTGCCATTTTATCTCCCCCAATTCACATACAGGCACCTCAATCCTGCCAAGCTGTCTCCCTCCAACTGTGGAGATCCTTCTGCCACTCTGCAGATCCACTTCCTGGGTGTTCCAAGTGATCTGACCTTAGTACAGCTGTGATGGAGGGATGAGGAAAATCCCGGTCACTCCACTTCTCCACCATAACTCCCTTTGTCTGATTTACATTTTAATACCATCATTCTACTTTAAGGATAATGGTTTATAGGGTTACAAGAGCCGTAGCAAGGAGACTTGTTAGGAGGTCATTATATTAATCTAGAGCTATGCTGTATAATATTATAGCTACTGGCCGCATATGGCTATTTAAATATAAATTAAATTAAAATAAATTTAGTTCATTAGTCACACCAGCCACATTTCAAGTGTTTAATAGCCACATTCTGTCTAGTGCCTACCATATTGGATAGCATAGATTATAGAACATTTTCATCATCACAGAAAATTCTTTTGGATAGCACAGGTCTAGAAGAGGGTGATTTTGGCTTGGGGTAGTATGGAACTATATGTTGGAATAAAATAGATTTGAAAAATGTTTTGGAGTGAACTGGCTTACTCATGTGATGAATCAGGAATAATTCCAAGGTGTTTAGCTTGTGTGGCTGGATGGATGAGGCTGATTAGGGAAGGAGCCTTGTAGTTAGAGGGTTTTGGGAATCATATTGTGTTTTTTCCATGTTATATTTGAGGTGCTTATTATCCATGTGCTTATGTCTAGAATGCAGATCTAAAGAGTTTCCTATTCAAGGGAAAAGGCATAAGTTAGATATATAGATTTGGAAGCGTATTGGTCTGTTAGGGCTGCAGTAACAATACTACAGACTGGTGATGTAAACAACATTTACTTTTCACAGTTCTGGAGGCTGGAAGTCTAAGACCAAGGTATTGGAAGGTTTGGTTTCACCTGAGGCTTCTCTCCTTGGCTTCTGGATAGCTGCCTTCTTGCTGTGTCCTCACATGGCCTTTCCTGTGTGTCTGTGCTTCTAGTGCTGTTGTCTTCTTCTTATAAAGATCAGTTGTACTGGATTAGGGCCTAGCATTATAACCTCATTTAACTTTATCTTTTTAGAGGGCCTATATCCAAATTGTCACATGGTGGGGGGGGGGGTCAAGTCTTCAGTTTAAAAATTTTGTGGGGGACACAGTTCAGTCCATAACAGGGACTTAAGAGCATACAGATGTTATCTAGAGCCAAAAGTGCTGAGGAAATATGTGTGTAGGGAGGTAGGGATAGCCTAAGGTCAAGCCTAGGCATAGCAGCATGTAGAGGTCAAGCAAGGGAAGTGGACCCGGCAGTAGGGGATGGAAAGAAGCAGCCACTGAGGTAGGGGCAAAAAGAGAGAATGTGTTACCCTGGAGCAGAGGAAAGTACTTCAGGACAAAGTATTTTTTCACTTGTGAAGAGTGCTGCTGAGGCTGTGGGGAAGGTCGTATATGGTGTAGAATGTATGTAGAGTATAGAATGTTGGGGAACTGAAAGAAGAACAGAGTGGCTGGAATGTAGTGAGTGAGTATAGTAAGAGATGTATTTGAAAAAGCGGTTGGGGGCCTTGAAGACTTTGAAAGTGTTAGTTTTAATCTAAGAGGGATAGACTTTCTGGAAGAGTTACGGAAGAGTTTTAAGCAGTAGAAGGCAAAACATGATCAAGATTTGTGTAATTAAAAAGATCACTCTGGTGGGGTGCCTGGGTGTTAGTTGGGCATCTGACTTCAGCTCAGGTCATGATCTCACAGTTGTGGGTTCGGGCCCCACATCAGGCTCTGTGCTGACAGCTCAGAGCCTGGAGCCTGTGTCAGATTCTGTGTCTCCCTATCTCTCTGCCCCTTCCCTGCTTGCTCGCTCTCTCTCTCTCTCTCTCTCTCTCTCAAAAATAAATAAACATTAAAAAATTAAAAAAAAATCACTCTGGCCATTCATTGTAGGGAGAACTTTCTGGAGGAGGAATCAATAGGTCATAGTCACTGGTGGGTGCTAAAGGGGTGGTTATGAGAAGAAGGTGTCCAGGCTGGATGGCTGTGTGCTTGCTTTATTGAGGTGAGTGATATTGGAAGGGAGATGATGGCAGTTGGGGGAACTCATGAATTCCCTTTTAGACCTTTTTTATTTGAGATGCTAAGAGATATTTAGAGTAGAATGGTAATTCTTTCAAGTCAAAGAACTTTTTTGTCAAGTAGAATTGGGAAGAATTTGAATGCCTGTGTTCTAGTCTCAACTTGAATAAATGAAGCAATCTTAGAATAGATACGTGGATTATAAAACAAGAGGGTCACAGTTATTTAAGGAGCTCTTAAATACCAAAAAGTACTGGCAAATATTTGCATATGCTACTTTCAGTCATTTTTAATAAGGAATTTTTAATAAGGGAATTAAAAAAAGATGGCTAAGAAAAGAGTTAATGCAAGTGATTTTGTTAGGTGTAAACTTGTTCTTCGTAGGACTAAAGGTTATGGCATCACTTTAAATATCTTGAATATTATATCATTGACTAATGGAATAGACTATGACTTAAATGATAATGAATTTTCACATAATATTGGATTATGCATATTTTTTCTTTGCTTATCATTTGGAAAGAAAGTATTCTTTCGGTTTTTACTGTTTCAGAGATGATCAAAAATCGGAAACTTTAGGTAGTATTTATTGAGTACTACTTATATATAGAAAATTATGCTGTCAAATACTTTGACTTGTATGGCAGTAAGATGTGAAAATTTTGAAAAAAACCTCAAGTTAGCACAATTTAATAGCAAGTCTTTTGTGATTTTGATTGCATTGGATAGTACTTAGTTTAGTAATATTTTTAGTATAGATTCAAATTCCGGAGAGAGATGGCCATCTGATCTCAAAGAGTTACATTCTTTTTTTTTCATTTGAGTCGATATCTCTTTCCATTATTTTATTACAGGACTCTTCCCTGATGTGGGTGGAGGTTATTTCTTGCCACGACTTCAAGGAAAACTTGGTTACTTCCTTGCATTAACAGGATTCAGACTGAAAGGAAGAGATGTGTATGCAGCAGGAATTGCGACACATTTTGTGGATTCTGAAAAGGTAATTGCTTGGATGATTGCATTTTGTGTTGTTAGAATAATTCCTATTGTACATGGAGGCATTATGAGTGGTTGAGATCACAGGCTTTTGGTTAGACATGGGTCTGAATCCAGGATCTGCCGCTTAAAGCTGTGTGACCTTTGAGACAGTATTTAAGCTCTCCAATCATGTTTCCTTATGTGCAAAATGGAGAGAATTATATCTGGATTCAGGGCTGTTTTGTCTGACACCGTCAGTGCCTAATTTTTAATGAATATTTACACTTTGGTCAAAAAAACTCCACACCTTCTTTAAGAAAACCTAATATATAAAGATTTAAATTTATATATAAAAAGATAGGCTTTTATAAAAACATTTTTGAAAGGTTTTCTCAATTGTGAGTTTCCTTACCAGTGCATTTAAGGGTTCCATTTGCAAAATAGTCTTAAAAACTTTTCTAAAGGGTATCTGTTGCAAGGGACACATGTTGCTTATCTGTCTCTTCTTTTTAACAATGTGGCCAATTTTCTTAGCACAGTATAGCATAGTGGCAAAGAACTGCAGACAGACAGCTTGAGTTTAAATCCTAGGTTGAATTTAGCTTCTTTATCACCCAGTTTTCTCATTTCCAAATGGGGATGGCAGTTTCTACCATAGTAGTTAAATCTCTTTGTGGTAAATGTAAGAGAAAATCCAATTCAATGTGGTTTTGCCTCAGAATTCCCAGTAAGAGATTTGGGATTTACTCTGCTTCAACTGGCTTAGCTCACTCTCATTGAACTGGCTTATATCACCCTTGAACCCGAAAGTGGGTTAGCCTGTATCAACTAGCCCACCTTGCTAATGTGCTCCATTAATGTGTTCCATTTCTGGAACTATGGGGTGAACTTAGCTTTCCAGGATGCACATAGGTCTCTAAATGAATATCTGATCTTGAAGGAGATGTTTTGGGATAGGAGAAGGAATATTATAAAAAAGTACAAAGTACAGGGGCATCTGGGTGGCTCAGTCAGTTGAGTGTCCAACTTTGGCTCAGGTCATGATCTCGCGGTCCGTGAGTTTGAGCCCTGCATCGGGCTCTGTGCTGACAGCTCAGAGCCTGGAGTGCGCTTCGGATTCTGTGTCTCCCTCTCTCTCTGCCCCTAACCCACTCGCATTCTGTCTCTGTCTCTCTCAAAAATAAATAAACATTAAGAAAAAAATATATAAAGTACACAAAGTTGAAAATTGTTTCCTGTACACTGTTAGGAGGGCCTTCTATCACATTTGCTTGAAGTTTCAGATCTTTCTCCATGTTTTGGGCATCCACAGTCACATTGAGTAGGGGGCGGTCCCATTCTTCTCTTTAGGTGTAATAGGAAGCAAACATAGGAGTCCATTATCTCTTCTGGAGGGACAATCTTGAATAGAGCGGAATTTAGTTAAGGATGGGAGACAGTGCTAGTGCACAACCTATTCCCTTCTCTGTCATACAGAGAAAATACTCAGTGGATTGAAAGGAGGGAAAACTTACTTATAAGAAGGGACTGGAAGTTTTCCCACAGAGGTTGCAGTTCAGCTAAGCCTTAAGATGAGTTTTGTCAGGAAAGGCATTCTGGATAGAGAAAATATGTAATGAGCAAGCTCATGGGCAGGAAAGCATTTGGTATGTTTTGGAAACAATAAAAAGTCCCATTTGTTGAGCTTAGAACAGGTATGTGAGGGATATAGATGGAGAGTTAAGTGTGGCTGTATGGTATAGCTGTGCATTGACTATAGTAGCCATTAGTCACATGTGGCAATTTTAGTTAAAATTTGTAATTCAGATCTTTGGTTGCAATACTACATTTCAAGTGTCTAATAGCCAGAGAGAAACAAAGATGAATGTCTCTCTTTCTCCTCTTTATTTTCTTCCATCTTTATCCAATTCCTTGCAAGGTATGTGCTGTGTGGGAATGTGTGTGCATTCAACTTCAGAGAAAGTTTCCTTCACTGATTCAGCTGAAGAGAGCACATCATAATTTTAAGACAAGTATTTTTAAAAAGAATATAAGGTTTCTAAAAAAAAAAAAAAAGTCTGTTTCTTTTGGGTTTCAAGTGTTTTTTTTTTTTTTCCCTCTTTTAGTTGGGCATGTTAGAAGAAGATTTGATAGCCCTAAAATCACCTTCAAAAGAAAATATTGCGGATGTCTTAGAAGCTTACCATACAAAGGTAATCTTTCAGTATTCTAACTTCAGATTTTAATTCATGGGGAAGAGGGAGTGATTGAACAATTAGCAGTTGGTGGATATAAATATGCTGAGATTAATTTTCTTTAAAGCTTGATGGAAGGATCACTGCTTCACAATTGTTAGGATAGTCATCTGAGAAGACGACTTCTTTGCTGCACAACTGCACAGCTTATCTTCTCATTGCTGGTGAATATCAGTGCATAACCTTGTGATTGGCCCTTGCAAGGGCTTTTTACAGTACACTGTGACATGTCTGTAATGGATGGTTCAGTGTTGACCCTGTTGAGCTGCTAAAGTGAAACTCTGGTACATATCTAAATATAATAATAAAATATATTGCAGTGTCACTTGTAATTCCTTACTTATGTTATTTAACTTTCTTTTAAGAGCCAAAACTCTCTAAAAATGTTATATGACTTTTTATTAAACTTGATGGGTTGAATACATGCTCCCTTCTAAAACCCCACTTAATTGTAATGAAGGAATAAAAAAGGTGCAAATCCACAAAGAACAGAAAAGGAGAAAGTGGCAGGCATGAGATGTCAATATTTTGGAAGGCTGAAAGCAGAAGGATGAGGGCAGCTACTTTAAATTTATTTATTTATTTATTTAACATTTATTTATTTTTGAGACAGAGAACGTGGACGGGGGAGGGGCAGAGAGAGAGGGAGACACAGAATCTGAAACAGGCTCCAGGCTCTGAGCTGTCAGGACAGAGCCCGATGCGGGGCTTGAACTCACGAACCGCAAGATCATGACCTGAGCCGAAGTTGGAGGCTTAACTGACTGAGCCACCCAGGTGCCCCTAGGGGGCAGCTACTTTAGATTTGAGAACACTGAAGTCTTATCTTTCAGTGGGGGAAGGCAGTAAGAAGCAAGCCAGTTCTTGCTGTGTATGCTCTGTAAGGTACCAGGGTCCTCTGAAGACTGGGGTGTGGAGATGGACAGAAAAAACAAGAGGATCCCTTCAAATTTTTATAAGGAGCAGTTAGGCCTCCAGAAGTCTTCCTCCTGTAGCTGCAACTAACCTTTCATAGCCTGACTGAAGAGTGGAAATTTACTCCTTAGATCAAATCAAACAGACCTTGCTGACTGAGGGAAAGGAGCAGGTTCTTCCAAAAAAAAAAAAAAAAAAAAAAAAAAAAAAAAGCATAACATAGTGAGTAGGAATACCCCTAGCCTCTTCTTCTAGTTAGCTTCCAGACTATTAAATATCCTCTATCTTAGTTTGGGCAGCTATAATAAAAACACCATTAAGTTTGATGGCTTAAACAATAGAAACTTATTTCTCACAGTTCTGGAGGCTGGAAATTCCAAAGATTTGGTGTCAGTTAAATTCTTGGTGAGGACACTCTTCCTGGTTTGCAGATGACCTCCTTCTTGCTGTGTCCTTACACAGCAAAGTGAACTCTCTCAGGTCTCTTCTTATAAGGATGCTAATCCCATCATGAGGGCTCCACCCTCTTGACCTAATTATCTCCCAAAGGCACCATCTCCAAATACCATCACTTTGGGGATTAAAGTTTCAGCATGAATTTTGGGGTGACACAAACATTCGGTCAATGGCACCATCCCACTTCCAAGCAGTACATTTGAAGAAAAAGAAAAAAAACTATAGATGTTGCCACTTGAGGACTGTCCCCCCCCCCCCCCCCCCCCTCCGCCTCCAGGAAACATCCAGGTCTTTGCCTGATATCTGTAATGCTTCAGACAATTGATAATCCTATAACTACGATTGACTTTACACATAAAGCTATTTAATTGTAATACTTCACACTAAAATTTTTTATGCTAAGTGTAAAAACAAAGAAGGCACTTGAAACAAGCAGACAATGCAGGGAGGAGAAAGAGAAAGAGGGAGGAAGGAAAGGAAGAAAAACTATAACTGTTAAAACTTTTATGGTTCTGATAAGAGGAAAATATTTCATCTGTGAAATAAGAACAGAAGTTATAAAGTAAAGTATTCAGGGACATCTGGGTGTCTCAGTTGGTTGAGCAGGTCATGATCTTGTGGTTTGAGAGTTCGAGCCCCACATTAGGCTCTGTGCTGACAGCTCAGAGCCTGGGGCCTGCTTCAGATTCTTTGTCTCCCACTCTCTGCCGCTCCCCCACTCATGCTCTGTCTCTCTCTCTCTCAAAAATAAAAATTAAAAATAAAAGCAATAAAATAAAGTAGTCAAAGAATAAAAGAGAAGTGTGATTAACAAAAGGGAAAAACCCCACAACAGATTAGATTAAAATTGAAGGTGGAAGAAAACTGTAACAAGACAGAAAGGTTAATAACATGGAAAATGAAGAGAAAGGAAGATTAGAGGTATTATTCCAGGAGGTCTAGTATCTTATTATTAGGAATTCATAACAGAGAAGTGAGAGGGGAGGAAATCTTTAGAAAAATAGTATAAGAATTTTATCCAGAACTCAAGAACATGAATATGGATTCACAGAGCCCCTGAATGTTCAGTGCTATGACTGAACACAGAACACATGAGGATTTCACCAGATTTTTGTCAAAGCATTTGACAGTCTCTCATGTTGGGTAAATATAGCATGAATTATAGTGTGTGGGAGTTGAAGGGCCTTATCAAACAGTTCTGTTAAATTTGAGGGTATTAGTCTATAAATAAAGTCATGTTGGCCTTTTTCAGTTTTTTAGAATTTTTCTCAGTGAATTGGATGAGACTGTTGACAGCATTTTGATCAAATTGACTTGAAACTAAGAAAAAAGTTAGGTGAAAGAATATGGATTAAAAAATCACTCCCTGTGTTTTCCTTTACTCTCCCACTACTACCACACTCATAACACTTTTGACACCAAATGTGTGTGCACACATCAAGCAATTCTCTGCAACACCAGATGGATGTCCAGTAGTCAGTTTTAATCCTAATGCTGTCTACCTGGAGTTAGTATCAGATACCACACCCTAATGTCTCAGTCCCACAAAACCGACCCCATTTCAGATGCCAGTCACAAGTCCCAACTTGTCACTTCTGACTGGTTGGCCATAAATTGGGGTTCTCATGACCCCTTCCTTGGGTTTGATAATTTGCCAGAATTTCTCATAGAACTCAGGGAAACAGTGTTTTTGGTTTATTATAAAGGATACAGTAAAAGATATGAATGAATAGTCCAGTAAATGGTACACAGGGCAAGGTCTTAGAAGGGTCTCAAGCCCAGGAGCTTCTGTCCCAGTGAGGTTGGGGTGTACCACTCTGCCCACTTGGAGATGTGTTCATTAACCTGGAAGCTCTCCATCCTGTTGGATTTTTATGGAGGCTTTATTACGTAGTCACTGTTGATTAAACTATTGGCCATTGGTGACTGAACTCAGTCCACAACCTCTTTCCCCTCACTGGAGATGGAGGGAAGTGGGGAGGTGGTACTAGTGTGGGGGAGGGACTTTCAGTCTCACCCTCTAATCACTGGTTGGTTTCCCTGGAAGTCAGCCCTTTCTTTTCCAAAAGTCCCCTCATTAACTTGAACTCTAGTGTGTTCAGAAGGGGCTTGTTATGAATAACAAAAGACCCATTTCACCTTTATTTTAGGAACCCAGGACAAAAGACCAAATACTACAAAACGATGCCCTGTTTAGAGAAATTCCAAGGTTTGGGGGAGCTAAGAGCCAGCAACAAAGAACAAATATATGGGCAAAGACTAAATATGTATTTTTTATATTTTTTTGAGATTTTATTTTTAAGTAATCTCTACCTCCAAGCTAGGGCTCAAACCCACAACTCCAAAATCAAAAGAGTCACATGCTCTACTGACTGAGCCAGCTGGTTGCCCTTGTATTTCTTATTTTAAATCACAGGATCACAATAGAGATAAGTGAAAATTTTGAATTTCCATCCAAAGTACCAAATTTATAAAGTATAGCACGGGAGAAATGTAGCCTACAATGGGACTGGTTTAAAAAAAAATAGCAGCATAATAGAACTGCCTGAAAACTAACTCAGGCTTAGTCTTATTAGTAAAAGTGTTGTACCCAGAACAAACAAGGATATGTGGAGCCCTGCTATACTTTGCTATGACCCAGTCATACCTGTAGCTAATGTAGAAGGACTGGACCTGGTTTGTGAGGGAACACAAAACTGTTCTGTGTGAGAAGAGAGGTGGAAGTAGGATTAACTAGCACTATAAACAGGAAAGGACTAGTTTGGTCCAGAATAAAAAAAAAAAAAAATCCTAATTGTTCAATCATTTGTGAGTTCCTTCCTGAGGTACTGTTTTCTGTCCCTGGAGGTCAGCGCTACAGAGATAACAGTCATGTTGTAGGAATTTCCATACCAAATGGAAATTTGGACAGGATGATTTCTCAGGTCCCTTAAAATGCTTAATTCATTGACATATTTTAATGATGTAGCATATATAATGAATTCTACATAAAAATACAAGAACATATTTTGCCTTTCACACTTTTAAGGCCTACTCTGGAAAAATACAGTCTGGATTTTCAGTTATTTATGAGCTTGTTGGATATAATTTGACTGAAAGTGATAATTTGACTCAAAGTGTATTATTAAATTTGATGACATTTTAAAGGATTTTTAGAAGATTTGGGTTACTTCAAGTTAATTATGAGATTTTTTTTTCCCCAAACAGTCCAAGATTGATCAAGACAAGTCTTTTATACTTGAGGAACACATGGACAAAATAAACAGGTACTTAAAGAGAGGTCTTAGTATATTTGTTCTTTTGGAAGGACTGTATTAAATTGAATTTGCTAACATTATTACATTGTGTTTGGAAATGCACTGAATTCTGAGATTAGATAGCATAGTGCTTTTATTTTCACTTTTTAAAGTAGCTTCTTGCTTACTCTTTCAGAGGGATTAAATCCATATACTTTATCATGCTGATTCATTTTAGTGCAAAACATCTTTTTTTAATGGGAAAGAGGCTAGAAAATAACAATTGAATTATCTTTTATTTTTGTAAAGTCATTTTTTACAGAGTTCTTATGAAGCTGATCAGCCAAGAATTTTTTTGTGCAGTGATTTGAGAGATTGACAGATTGGCTTAAGGAACATAAGAGGAGGAAAATTACTGGAAAATAAGACATCTACCTCTAATTTTAGAAGCATCAGTTTTTCACAGTTACAATATTTATTTACATATAATAGAGCAAGAAAGCAAAAAAAGAAAAATTTGGCTTTGTGTTGAATTAATGAAAGCAGACTGCAAACACCCAGAGAAGCAGTGTTTTATTTCATCATCCTGTAAAGTATCTTGGAAATTTTTTCATTATTGAAATGCAGTTTGGGGAAAGCCTGTGTTTATATTCATTGCTATTTTGGAAAGAAGAAATTGCTTGCAGATTGGTGAAATCATGTGTTTCCTTTTTTATAGTTGCTTCTCAGCCAATACTGTGGAACAGATTATTGAAAATTTACAGCAAGATGGTTCATCTTTTGCCTTAGAACAGTTGAAGGTAATATATGGATCATTTCTGCTCTGAGTGTGGTGGATTTTGTGATAGGGAAACCTCCTTGAAGGGCCTCAGAGCTCCATGGTGGTGACACTGCACAGTTTTTTGTTTTTTTCCTGAGCTCATTTGAGCCTCAGAAAGCAATTTCACAAAACCTTTATCTATACCCAAGTGTCTTGTCTACCTGCTGGATGTTTATAGCAAAGCTGAGCTGTTTTTAGGTCCTGTGACTGTAACAGAGACTTCAGTAAGCATGCTTCATCTCCCTGTAGTCCTCCTTGTCCTGGGGAGAAACATTTAAGGACATTTTTATTAGAAAGGCTGGGTCATTGGAGAATAGTCTTCTTATAATATATTGCAATTTGTGCCTTTAATCTATATATTCTATTTAATATGCAGCAGATCAATATATGGTCTTTCTAAGCAACAGTGATAAAAATAAAAAAAAAATGATCCTTTTCAAACTAGTAAGAGGCCCCATCCATAGCCATAGCTGAATTTTAAGCCGTGTTCGTCAGTGTTAGGCACACTTTGATCTTTCTACAAGGTGACTCAACAGGTAACAGCAGAAGAAAAGCTGTTTTTGTATAAAGGAGTGCACACTGGATACTGATGTGCTTGGAACTACAATATAATTATGAAACTTGGAATATTTCAGACTTCTACATAAAGGAAAGAAAAAAAGTGTTTCCTTATACTTTCTTTTTCTTTTTTCTAATTCAAATCTTAGTTAATATACAGTGCAATATTGGTTTCAGGAATAGAATTCAGTAATTCATTACTTACTTATAACACCCAGTGCTCATCACAAGTGCTGTCCTTAGTACCCATCACCCATCTGGCCCATCTCCCACCCACCTCCCTCCCTCCATCAACTCTGTTTGTTCTCTATCGTTAAGAGTCTCTTATGATTTGATTCCCTCTTTTCTCCTCCCTGTCTTCCCATATATTCACCTGTTTTGTTTCTTAAATTCCACATATGAATGAAATTATGGTATTTGACTTTGCTGATTGACTTAGTTTGCTTAGTATAATACATTCTAGCTCCATTCATGTCATTACAAATGGCAAGATTTCATTCTTTTTGATGCCTGATACTCCTGTGTGTGTGTGTGTGTGTGTGTGTGTGTGTGTGTGTATACACCACATCTTTTTTATCCACTCATCAGTTGATGGACATGTGGGCTCTCTCCATAGTTTGGCTATTGTTGATAATGCTGCTATAAACATCAGGGTGCATGTACCCCTTTCAATCTGTATTTTTGTATCCTTCAGGTAAATACCTAGTGCAATTGCTGGATCATAGGGTAATTCTATTTTTAACTATTTGAGGAACCTCCATACTGTTCTCCAGAGTGGCTGCACCAGTTTGTGTTCCCATCAACAGTGCAAGAGGGTTCCTCTTTCACTGCATCCTTACTAACACCTGTTGTCTCTTGTGTTAATTTTAGCCACTCTGACAGGTGCCAGGTGGTATCTCATTGTGGTTTTGATTTGTATTTCCCTGATACTGAGTGATGTTCAGGATCTTTTCATGTGTCTGTTGGCCATCTGGATATCTTCTTTGGAAAAATGTCTATTCATGACGTCTGCCCATTTCTTTACTGGTTGGTTGTTTTTTGGGTGTTGAATTTGATAAGTTCTTTATAGATTTTGGATACTAACCCTTTATCATATATGTCATTTACAAATATCTTTTCCCATTGTGTAGGCTGTCTTTGAGTTTTGTTGATTGTCTCCTTCTCTGTGCAGAGAAGATCTTTTTTTAAAAATTTTTTTTTCAACGTTTATTTTTTTGGGACAGAGAGAGACAGAGCATGAACAGGGGAGGGGCAGAGAGAGAGGGAGACACAGAATCAGAAACAGGCTCCAGGCTCTGAGCCATCAGCCCAGAGCCTGACGCGGGGCTCAAACTCCCGGACCGCGAGATCGTGACCTGGCTGAAGTCGGACGCTTAACCGACTGCGCCACCCAGGCGCCCCTGTGCAGAGAAGATCTTGATGAGGTCCCAGTAGTTCATGTTTGCTTTTGTTTCCCTTGCCTTTGGCAACATGTGCACTAAAAAGTTGCTCTAGCAGAGGTTAAAGAGGTTGCTACCTGTGTTCTACTGTAGGATTTTGATGGCTTCCTGTCTCACATTTAGCTCTTTCATACATTTTGAATGTGTCTGGTGTAAGAAAGTGTTCCAATTTTTCTGCATGTTGCCATCCAGTTTTCCCAACACCATTTGTTGAGACCTTGTTTCCATTGGATAGTCTTTCCTGCTTTGTCAAAGATTTGTTGACCATATAGTTGTGGGTCAATTTCTGGGTTGTCTATTCTGTTCCATTGGTCTATATGTCTGTTTTTGTGCCAATACCATACTGTCTTGATGACCTCAGCTTTGTAATAGAGCTTGAAATCCAGACTTGTGATTCCTCCAGTTTTGTTTTTCTTTTTCAGGATTGCTTTGGCTATTTGGGGTCTGTTGTGGTTCTGTACAAATTTTAGGATTGTTTTAGCTCTGCGAAGAATGCTGGTGATATTTTGATAGGGATTCCATTAAGTGTGTAGATTGCTTTGGGCAGTATAGACATTTCAACAATGTTTGTTCTTCCAATCCATGAGCAAGGAATGTTTTTCCATTTCATTGTGTCCTCTTCAACTTCTTTCATGTCTTCTGTAGTTTTCAGAATACAGATCTTTTACCTCTTTAATTAGGTTTATTCCTAGGTATCTTATTGTTTTTGGTGCGATTATAAATGGAATCAATTCCTTGATATCTTTTTCTGCTGCTTCGTTATTGTTCGAAATGCACCAGATTTCTGAACGTTGTTTTTATATTCTGCGACTTTGCTGAATTCATGCATTAGTTGTAGCAATTCTTTGGTGGAGTCTTTTGGGTTTTCCACATAGAGTATCGTGTCGTCTGCAAATACTGAAAGTTTGACTTTTTCCTTGCCAATTTGTATGCCCTTTATTTCTTTTTGTTGCCTGACTGCTAAGGCTAAGACTTCTAGTCTTAAATAGTAGTGGTGAGAGTGGGCATCTTTATTTTGTTCCTAACCATAAGGGAAATGCTTTGTTCCTAACCATAAGGGAAATGCTCTCAGTCTTTCCCTGTTAAGGAAGATATTAGCTGTGTGTCTTTCATATATGGTCTTGATGATGTTGAGGTATTTTCCATCTGTCCCTACTTTGTTGAGGGTTTTTGTTAAGAATGGATGCTGTATTTTTCAGATGCTTTTTCTCCATCTATTAACGGGATCATATGGTTCTTATCTATTCTTTTATTAATGTGGTGTATAACATTGACTGATTTGTGAATATGGAACCAGCCCTGCAGCCCAGGAATAAATCCTACTTGATCATGGTGAATAATTCTTTTAATGTACTGTTGAATTCACTTTGCTGGTATCTTGTTGAGAATTTTTGCACCCAGGTTTATCAGGGATATTGGCCTATAATTCTTTTCAGTGGGGTCTTTGGTTTTGGAATCAAGGTAATGCTGGCTTCATAGAATGAGTTTGGAAGCTTTCCTTCCATTTCTATTTTTTTGGAACAGTTTGAGAATAGGTATTAAATCTTCTTTAAATGTCTGGTAGAATTCCCCTGGGAAGCCATCTGGCCCAGGACTCTAGGAGGTTTTATATTTGTTGGGAGATTTTTGATTACTGATTGAATTTCTTTGCTGGTTACAGGTCTCTTCAGATTTTCTATTTCTTCTTTTTTCAGTTTTGGTACTTTGCAGGTTTCTAGGATTTTGTCCATTTCTTCCAGATTGCCCAGTTTGCTGGCATATAATTTTTCATAGTATTCTCTCTTAATTTGTATTTCTGTAATGTTTATTGTGATATCTCCTCTTTCCTTTGTGATTTTATCTATTTGGATCCTTTCTCTTTTTGATAAATCTGGCTAAAGGTTTATCAATTTTGTTTATTCTTTTAAAGAACCAGCTCTTGGTTTTGTTGATCTGTTCTACTGTTTTTGTTGTTGTTGCTGTTTCTAGATTGTTTACTTCTGCTGTAATCTTTATTATTTCCCTTCTGCTGGCTTTAGGCTTTCTATGATCCTTTTCTGGCTCCTTTAGGTGCCAGATCTTTGGGCACCTTTCTTGCTTAGGTGCAAGATTTGGGATCTTTCTTGCTTCTTGAGATAAGCCTCAATTGTAATATACATTCCTCTTAGCACTGCCTTTGCTACATCCCAAAGAGTTTGGACTGTCATATTTTCATTTCTGTTTGCTTCCATTATTTTTTTATTCTTTAATTTCCTGGTAACCCATTCGTTTTTTGGTAGGATACCCTTTAACCTCCATGTATTTGAGGGCTTTCCAAATTTTTTCTTGTGTTTAATTACAAGTCATTGCATTGTGATTTGAAAATCTGCATGGTATGATCTTGATCTTTTTATATTTGTTGAGGGCTGATTTGTGACCCAGTATGTAATCTATTCTGTAGAATGTTCCATGTGCACTTGAGAAGAATGTGTATTCTGCTGCTTTAGGATGAAATGTTCTGAATATGTTTGTTAAGCCCATTGGTGTAATGTGTCATTTAAAGCTATTGTTTACATTGGGCATCTGGGTGGCTCAGTCAGTTGGGCATCTGACGTTGGCTCAGGTTATGATCTCGCAGTTCGGGAGTTTGAGACCCTCATTGGGCTCTGTGCTGACAGCTCAGAGCCTGGATCCTGCTCCGGATTCTGTGTCTCCCTCTGTCTTTGCCCCTCCCCAGCTCGCGTGTGTGTGCTTGCTCTCTCTCTCTCTCTCTCTCTCAAAAATAAATAAGCATTAAAAAAAAATTGTAATAAAAAAAAAACAACAACACCAAAGCCATTGTTTTCTTGTTGATGATCTTCCTTGTTTAGGTCATCTGCCCTTTGTTGTAAGTGGGATGTTAAAGTCCCCTGCTATTACTGTGTCATTATCAATGAGTTTGTTATTAATTGATTTATATATCTGAGTGCTTTCAAATTGTGGGTATAGTTACAATTGTTAGCTGCTCTTGATGGATAGACCCCTTAATTATGATATAATGCCCTTCTTCATTCATCTCTTGTTACAATCTTTGTTTTAAAATGTAGTTTGTCTGGGGCGCCTGGGTGGCGCAGTCGGTTAAGCGTCCGACTTCAGCCAGGTCACGATCTCGCGGTCCGTGAGTTCGAGCCCCGCATCAGGCTCTGGGCTGATGGCTCGGAGCCTGGAGCCTGTTTCCGATTCTGTGTCTCCCTCTCTCTCTGCCCCTCCCCCGTTCATGCTCTGTCTCTCTCTGTCCCAAAAAAAATAAATAAACGTTGAAAAAAAATAAATAAATAAAATGTAGTTTGTCTAATTATGGCTATGCTGGCTTTCTTTTGATGTCCATTAGCATGATAGATGATTTTCCATCCCCTCACTTTCAATCTGCAGGTGTCTTTAGGTCTAAAATAAGTCTCTTGTAAGCTGCATATAGATGGATCTTGTTTTTTTATTCATTCTGAAACCTTAGGTCTTTTGATTAGGGCATTTAGTCCATTAACATTCAGAGTGATTATTGAAAGATGTGAATTTAGTGCCATTGTGTTACCTGTGGAGTTGGTGTTTCTGGTGATTTTCTGGTCCTTTCTGGTCTTTGATGCTTTGTTGTTGTTGTTGTTTTGTTTTGTTTTGTTTTGTTTTTGGAGGTTGGGGGAGGTTTCTGTCTGTACCCAAAGAGTCCCCCTTAAAATTTCTTGCGGGGCTGGTTTAACGGTCACAAACCCCTTTAGTTTTTGTCTGGGAACCTCTGTCTCTCCTTCTGTTCTGAATGGCAGCCTTGCTGGATAAAGCATTCTTGGCTGCATATTTTTCCCATTCAGTACATTGAATATTTTCTGCCACTGCCATCTGGCCTGCCACGTTTCAGTGGATAGATCTGCTGCTAACCTTATGTGTTTGCCATTGGAGGTTAAGGACCTTTTGTCCCTGGCTGCTTTCACAATTCTCTTTATCTTTGTATTTTGCAAGTTTCACTATGATATGTTGTGCTGTTGACCTGTTTTTGTTGATCTTGAGGAGAATTCTCTGTGCCTTTTGGGCTTGAGTGCCTGTTTCCTTCCCCAGGTTAGGGAGATCCTCAGCTATAATTTGTTCAAATAAGCCTTCTACCCCTTTTTCCCAATCCTCTTCTTTGGAGACTCCTATGATACCTATATTGTTTCGCTTGATGGAATTGTAGAGTTCCCTAACGATCTAATAGTTTTGTTTCCTTCTTTTCAGCCTCATTATTTTACATAATTTTATCTTCTATATCACCTATTCTCTCCTCTGCTGCTTCATTCCTCATTGTGACTCTATCATGTTGATTTTGCATCTCAGTTATCACATTACTTATTTTAGCCTGACTAGTTTTTAGGTCTTTGATCTCTGCAGCAAGGGTTTTTCTGGTGTCTTCTATGCTTTTTCAAGCCCAGCTAGTAGTCTTAGGACTGATGTTCTAAATTCTTGTTCAGATAATATTGCTTATGTCTGTTTTGAGCAAGTCCCTGGCTAGGATTTCTTCTTGACCTTTCTTTTGGGGAGAATTCCATCTTGTCATTTTGGCTAAGTTTTTGTGTTTTGCATGTTTTGAAAGCTTGTTACGTTTCCTGCACATGAGAGTAATGCTACTACATTAAAAGGGGGTCATACACTGTCCAGGGCCTGGCACTTCAGGAAGTGTGTCTGGTGTAAACTGTGTATACTGTACTGTTGCAGATTGGCTGTGCTTTCCCACTGGTCAGTCAGCTGCAGAGCTCCTCCTTGCTTGGGGGTGGGGGTGGGGGGTTGGACCTTTAATTCAGTGTGCTTTAATTTGTTTGTTAAAACAAGCCTGGGGGGAAAAAAGGAAGAAAAAAAGCCTGATAAAAAAAAGAGAGAGAAGGAAAAGGAATGAAAGAAAAAAAAAAAAAAAACAGAGTCAAAAAATATGATACTGATTCCAAAGGAAAAGGATGGAAAAAAAAGAAAGGAAAAAAAATCCTGATAAAAAAAAAAAAGAGAGAAAAGGAAATGTAAAAGACAAAAATGTATAAGCCTGATTCCAAAAGAAAAAAAGAAGAAAGGAAAAAAAAAAGTAAGCCTGATTCTATTTCCACCAGAACTGCAGGTGATGCTTTGAAGCATTTGATTTTCAGTGCACTTGGTACACGGGGATGCTTACTGTGCTGGTCTTCTGGAGGAGAGGTCTGCATGCTTTGGCTCAGAGTCAGTCTTGCCCCAGTAAATAAGCAGTTGCCAGGCACAGGGGGCAGTGGGGTTTAGTGTAAGCTGGTCCCACCTGCACTGGGGACTATTGTGTTGCTCTTTGAAGTACCACCATGTTGGTGTTGGGGGGGGCAGGAAATGGTGCCACCCTACTGTCTTTTCTCCCCCTCCCCCCGCTATTCAGGAAACCTTCACAGAATAGTGAGGGCAGTCACCTGGCCCTGAGCAACAGTTTTCCTGCATTTTTTTTCTTTGGTGCACAGCTGGGATCTAAAATGCGAAATCTTAAGGGATTTGACACAGCATGGACCACCCCCCCCCACCCCAGAGTAGAGCCTCTCCATGCTGTGTCTGACATCCTTTGTCCGAGAAAAATAGTTCCACACCTGTGCGGTGCGTGGGGGTCTGGGGTGTAGCACCACTAAAAGCAGTAACAAGGTTATATGCTTTCTGTGTGTACCTCTGTCCCCTACCAATGAAAGGCGTTTTGCTGGCACCTTCCAGAAGTACTCCAGGAAGGGGAATGTTCTTTCCCAATGGACCTTGGGGATCCCTACACCTTGCTTGCACTCTGGGTCCAGCTCCCTCTTCCCCAGGAGCACACACCACAGGTCTGCTCCAGAGAAAATCACGCACTTAAAAACCTCAGAGTTTGAGCTCCACATGGTGTTTGCAAAAAAAAAAAAAAAAAAAAAAAAAAAAAAACCAAAAAACAAAAAACTGTGACACTCAGTACCTCTTGCTCCTCTAGTCCATGGTCCAGAGAGGTTTTCCTCTTGGTGGACCCAGTGCTGCAGTCTCTCAACCCCTCTATCATTCTCTCCCTTTTGTCTCTCCATGGAAAGGGTTCCTTCTCCTCCTCAGCACCACAGTTTTTCCGTCCTGCAGTTCACTTCCACACACCATGCACCTGCCACACTGTCTCCCTCCAACCACAGAGATCCTTCTGCCACTCCGCAGTTTAATTTCCTGGGTGTTCCAAGTGATCTGACTTCGGTACATCTGTGTTTGAGTGACCAGGAAAGCCCAGGGTCCCCCTACTTTTTCTCCTCCATCTTAATTCTTCCCCCCGCTTAGACTTTATTTTTTTAAATTGTTTTTCGATGTTTATTAATTTTTGAGAGACAGAGAGTGTGAGTTGGGGAGGGGCAAAGAGACAGGGAAACACAGAATCTGAAGCAGGCTCCAGGCTTCAAGCTGTCAACACAGAGTCTGACACAGGGCTCCAACCCACAAACCATGAGATCATGACCCGAGCCGAAGTCAGATGCTTAACTGACCGAGCCACCCAGGCACCCCTCCTTAAACTATAAAGAAAAGGTGTTTTAGCTCTTCCTTATCTGATAGTATTTTTCATATAATTTTAGTGTTTCAGTTGTCAGAAAACTTACAAAAATTTAAAGTTTTACTTGTGAAGATGGAAATATTTCTGCATTATTACTATACTCTTAAGGTGGAAATCTTAAGTTAGTCTAGGGTCTTATTTAGTAATTACAAGTCTGTTAGCGTTCAAGGATAGGCATAAATTAGAGTAGGTAGACCAGCCTAATTCAAAAAATTAATATCACCATTAACTTTTAGGAATGTTTGCATAAATGTGAATAATCATTTTATATATCAAGGATTCTGACTTTAAGCTGGTTCTCTTGTTTCCAGAGCAATATAGAAACTAGTATTCCTGTTTTTGTTTTTTCCCCCAGCAATGGGGCCCAATTAAGTATGCACTTAGCAATTTCATTTGAAAATAGTCATGTAGCACCTTACCTTATAAGTTAAATGATGTCACTTTAAAGCAGTACAGATATGCAACTAGACATATCATTTGAAAACCACCAGCCTAAGCCAAAATCAAGGCATAGAACTCAAATATTCTTTCAGTTTTCCTTCTGTACCTCTGGCAGTATGGTGATTATGTATTCAAAAAGGCAAGCCAGCCATGACAGCTGGGATCACCATAAGCACTCCCATTGGGAGGATAGGTTTTCATTTTTTTTCAGTTGACCTATAGCTCTGGTGAATGAATGTGGCTCCACAATACTAGTATCTGCTGGGAATAACATGGTGTGAGGATCAAAAAATCCCCACTGAGGCTTCCCTGTTAGAGCTTAGATACAGGGTTCCTTTTAATTATCTCAACCAGAAGCATACATCAAGAAAAAACCCTGAAGATAGTTTTCAGTGCTTCCATGAAAGATTTGCAGATCAAAATTTGAACAAAATTTTTAAAAGATTCTAATACTTGTGACAAGTATTAGATTCTAATACTTGTGACAAGCTTACTTGTCAGTAAGCTTCTAGGATTGCTCCTAATCCCTGTGGGCTCTTCAGGGATTCCTGTCTTCCTTCTATAGGTCTATTTAAGTTCCAAGTTGCAACCATCTATTCTGTGTATGTGTTCCTTTCCATGATTGGTCACGGGGAAGAACAAAATCTTTTCAATATACTTGGCTAATCATTAAATAAAAACATAAGCTTTTTTATCCTTTGTTTAGATTTTTAAAGTTTTTACTGCTAATCACTGTAGGATAACATGGATTTTAAAAAAAGAACAAATATGAGTAACTTGTAAATTCTTTACAACTGATGCAATTTTCATAGTACCTTATTTTATGGCTTCTCACTTCCTTTCTTAGATTTCCCTTCAATGTTCCAAATGTTCCAATACACTTTTTTTTTTTTAAATGCTTATGGTTGGAATTCCTCCAATCTCCTTTAATCCCCCTTTGGGTGTAGGTTGTTCATCGTGCCAAACAACCCATGTAAGCTGTTTGGGCTATTAAACATTAGGGAAACCTTAACCAAAGTCTCCAGTTGACATGCTGTAGGGGTGTGTGTGTGTGTGTGTGTGTGTGTGTGTGTGTGTGTGTTTTAATTGCGGTAAAATACATACAGCATAAAATTTACCATCTTAACTATTTTTAAGTATATACCTCACTTTTGTTAGGTATATTCACTTGTTGTACAACCAATCTCCAGAACATTTTCATCTTATAAAACTGAATGAAACTTTATACCCATTAAATAATAACTCCCTATTTCCTCCTCCCTCCAGTTTCTGGCAACCACTATTCTGCTCTCTGCTGCTGTAAATTTGACTATGCTGGATGCCTCACACAAGTGGAATCATACAGCAGTTGTCCTATTGTGACTGGCTTATTTCACTTAGCATAATGTTTCAAAGTTCATACATGTTGTAGCATGTGCCAGAATTTCCTTTTTAAGGCTGAATAATAATATTCCATTGTACGTATATAATACATTTTCTTCATCCTGTTGATGGACATTTAATTTGGATTGCTTCTACCTTTTGGCTCTTATGAACATGCTGCTATGAACATGGATGTACAAATATCTTTTCAAGACCCTTTTAATTCTTTTGGATATATACCCAGAGTGGAATTGCTGCATTATATGGTAATTCTGTTTTTAACTGTTGAGGAACCTCCATACTCTTTTCCATAGCAGCTGCACCATTTTACATTACCACCCACCAACAGTGCATAAGGTTCCAATTTTTCTACTCTTGGCCAACTCATTATTTTCTGTCTTCTTGATGGTAACCATCCTAATGGCTATGACATGATAGCTCGTTGTGGTTTTTGATTTACGTTTCTCTAATGATGAGTGATACTGAACATCTTTTCATATACTTGCTGGCCATTTGTATCTTCTCTGGAGAAATGTGTGTATAAATAGACTGACATGGTGCACATTGTGTATTGCCATACCATTTATAAGGTAGGTAGTGTTACTATATCCATTTTACTAATGAGGAAATTAAGATCGATCATGTAGGAGGTGGTGGAACTGGAATTCTGCTGAGTTGTTGGACTCGAGTTCAAACCCTGAGTGTGTCAAATTGCCAGTATACTCTTTCTTTAAATATGATGTCTGTCTTAGGAAATATCTGTAATTACTAATTCATGAAATGTCTGAACCAGTGGAGCTTTTCAAATGAAATTTTCTTCCCTTTTTTTCTCCTCTTGTGTATTTATGTGTGTATGCACAAGCACAGACAACTGGAGGACCCCTTACACGGCCTTTTTACCCTATTTCATCCATTCCTCCACCTGCCTCCCTCTGACAACCACCAGTTCTCTGTATTTAAGTCTGTTTTGTTTTTGTTTTTCTTTTTCTTTTTTTCTTTATTTATTTTGTTTCTTAAATTCCATATATTGGTGAAATCATACAGTATTTGTCTTTCTCTGATTTACTTCGCTTAGCATTATACACACTAGGTCCATCCATGTTGTAAAAGTCAAGATCTCGTTCTTTTTTATGGCCGAGTCATGCTCCATTGTATATACACACCATATCTTCTTTATTCATTCATCTGTTGTTGGATGCTTGGGTGGCTTTCATATCTTGGCTATTGTAAATAATGCTGCAATAAACATAGGGATGCATGTATCTTTTCAAATTAATGTTTTTGTTTTCTTTGGGTAAATACCTGGTAGTGGAATTACTGGATCATATGGTAATCCTATTTTTAATTTTTTGAGGAACCTACATAATGTTTTCTCCAGTGGCTGCACCAGTTTGCATTCCTAGCAACAGTTCACAAGAGTTCCTTTTTCTCCACATCCTCACCAACACTTGTTGTTTCTGGTCTTTTTGATACTGGCTATTCTGACAGGTATATGGTGATATCTTGTGGTGGTTTTGATTTACATTTCCCTGATGCTTAGTGATGCTGAATTGCTTTTCATGTGTTTGTTGGCCATGTATATGTCTTTGGGAAAATGTCCATTCATGTCTTCTGCCTCTTTTTAATTAGATTGTTTTTGTGTTGAGTTGTATAAGTTCTTTATATATTTTGGATATCAATTCCTTTTTGGACATATCATTTGCAGATATCTTTCCCCATTCAGTAGGTTGCCTGGTCATTTTGTCATTTTGTTGATGGTTTCCTTCGCTGCACAAAAGCGTGTGTGTGTGTGTGTGTGTGTGTGTGTGTGTGTGTGTGTGTGTACATACTCTTAGTAGTTTATTTTCGCTTTTGTTTCCCTTGCCTTAGACATACAAAAAAAAATTTTTTGTTTAGAAAAATATTTCTACTGTCAGTGTCAAATTACTGCCTGTGTTTTCTTCTCAGAGTTTTATGGTTTCAGGTTTCACATTTAGGTCTTTATCCATTTTGAGCTTATTTCTGGTATGTTGTAAGAAAGTGGTCCAGTTTCTTTCTTTTGCATGTAGCTGTCCAGTTTTCCCAACACCATTTATTAAAGAACCTATCTTTTCCCCATTGTATATTCTTGCCTCCTTTCTTGTAGATTAATTGACCGTATAAGTGTGGGTTTATTTCTGGGGTCTCTGTTCTGTTTCATTGGTCTATGTGTTTATTTTTGTGCCAGTACCATACTGCTTGGATTACTCTAGCTTTGTAGTGTATCTTGAAATCTGGGATTGTAATACCTCCAGCCTTGTTCTTCTTTCTCAAGATTGCTTTGGCTATTTGGGGTCTTTTGTGCATCCATATAAATTTTGGTAGTATTCTAGTTCTGTGGAAAATGCTGTTGGTATTTTGATAGGGATTGCATTAAATCTGTATATTGCTTTGGGCAGTATAGACATTTTAACAGTATTTGGTTCTTCTAATCCGTGAGCATGGAATATCTTTCCATTTGTGTCATCTGCAGTTTCTTTCATCAATGTTCTATAGTTTTCAGAATACAGGTTTTTTTTTTATCTCCTTGGTTATTTATTCCTAGGTATCTTATTTTTTGGTGCAATTATAAATGGGATTGCTTTCTTGTTAAGTGGCCTTTTTAATGAAATTAACTGGTAGCCAAATGAGGAAGTATAGCAAAGATAGAGTTTGTGTTTTGAGAATTCTAGATTGCATATAAAGTGCCAAACCAAGAAAGAGGACACAGGCAATTAGACATCACTGTAGTTCTGAGGTACATGATTGTGGGTTTATATAATACAGCCCTGTTGGAAAGGGAATTGGAGCTTCATTGACTTTGCAGACTAGAAGAGATCAAAGTTGGCTGTGTCACTCCTTTAAGAACACCTTTTAGCATTGTGAATGAAGTTCTTCCAGATGTTTACCTGTGATAATGTGGGCATGGCTCTGGCTAGAGAAAACCAGTGGTTTCATCAGCAAAATGGACCTCTTGTCTTCTTGCCTGTGGAAAGGAGGGGCCTCCTAGCACAGTATGCAGACTGCTGTATGGGTGCCATCAACCTTGTGGCCTGCAACCAGAAAGGCAAGAATGTGAGTGGTGTTGCTACTTGGGCATTAAATGAGATCATGTGCGTACGACACTGAGGGCAAAAGGGTGAGTTCCTGTGAAAATGAATCAGGTACATAAAAGCCTTAATTGCTTTCTCTCTCTCTCTCTTTCTCTCTCTCTCTCTCTCTCTCTCTCTCTCTCTCTCTCGTCTTTTCTTCAGCATTGTGACTGCAGGTAGGATACTGATCTTCACTGACCTTTTCCTGTAGAGTAGCCATCTAAATTTTAGCAGCTGGTAGGTAATATACTGTCCTTTCCATTCAGTCTGTTCTCCAAATCTGTGTGCAAGACTTGAGGATGCTACAAAGAACCTGGAGTCTTGATGTGGGGAATTCTTTGACCTCAAAAAGTGAAATTTATACCTTTGAGACAGTCACTCAACAACACACTTGAAAACTGTATATTGCAATTATAAAGAAAAGGGCAAGCCTCAGGTTTACACAACATGTGATGGGACCTCTTGTAGCAGCTGTTGGTCACAGTCATACACATATGTCAGAACACTAGTAATAGCATCTTTAAATGCAGAAGGAAGTGGTATAGCACTGTAGCCAACCAGCTGGGCCTGTAATTCTTACTTTATTAAATATTTAAATACTGTAGAAGACCATCTCATGGTATCTTGAATTATTTTCTCTCCTTTTAAGGTAAGTTGATTTATTTATAGGTAAAAACTATAGTTCAGTTAAAAACACTTCTCTCTAGTCACAAAAAGGGAAGGAAAGACTACTGTATTTTGACTCCAGCTTCTTTATAAAGTAAAATGTCCTCTGATATATTTGTTGTTTATAAGATGTGTATTAATTTTATTTAAACATAATCACTGCTTACTTAGTTGGGATCATAATTTATGTCAGGCAGCTACAAAATACAGATTTATGTTATTAAGTTATAGGCACAGAATTTATTCCACTGATGGAATGATCTTTCTTGTTATTATAATAGATTAGAAAACTGCTGGTGCTTTGGCAGGATTAGGCTAAGGTATAATCTTACTTTTATGAAACTGTCATATGAAAGTACTGTTTAAGGAGAAAGTTTTAATAAGATTTATATCAAAATGCTTATTATAGACAATAAAGGAACTATTGGGCTAAAACTAGCAAAAAATTTTTTTCTTTCATAGGTAATTAATAAAATGTCTCCAACATCCCTAAAGATCACACTAAGGCAACTCATGGAGGGGTCTTCAAAGACCTTGCAAGAAGTATTAATTATGGAATATCGGCTGAGTCAAGCTTGTATGGTAAGAATTTTTGAAAAATAGTTATTTTCTATTTATGAAAGTAACAGATGTTCATTGTAGAGCATGTAAAATACAGAAAGCTATAAACAAGAAACTTAAAACTATCTGTAAATATACTCTGTGGAAACACAACAGGCCAGTTAACTTAAGATGTGTGGAACTATTCTTCCAAATTGTTCTTAAGCCTTTATGAAATAGCAATTATATTTGCACGTACTATAAGAAAGCCTCTAATCTCAGGTGGAATTCAAAGTAGAAATTAACCATTTTTCAGGCATGGTCTCTGACCTTGGGATAAGAGGCATAAACTCTCTATAGCTGAGTTCCCTCATTGGTAAAACAAGGAATACATATATATATATATATATATATATATATATATATATATGTGTGTGTGTGTGTGTGTGTGTGTGTGTGTGTGTATACAGAATATGTATATATACACCCATATATACATATATATAATGTATGAATTGAAGTTACTAGTATGTTACATGTTTTAGTTAATAGATTAGCACTGAAAGTTCCATTATAAATACACTTAAAGTAGAAAATAATCACCTAGAAAATTAATTTTATGAAACATTTCAGAGTCCTAGAGATTTCCTCTTGTAGACAATAAACTCTTTGAAAGCAGAATCACTGCTTTTGTGTTATGGGTAGAAGGCCTTTAGGTTAATAAATTTATGGCCTAAAGAAAATACTCTGTTTAATAACCAGGAAGCAGATATCCCAAATGGACTTTCATGTCTTACAGTAGTTAAGGGGAGTGCCTGGGGAGCTCAGTTGGTTGAGCGTCCGATTCTTGATTTTGACTCGGGTTATGATCTCACCGTTAGTGGGATTGAGCTCTGTGTTGGGTTCTGTGCTGGCAGCACAGAGCCTGCTTGGGATTCTCTCCCTCCTGTCACTCTTTCCCTCCTCTGCTCGTGCATTCTCTCTCAAAATAAATAAATAAACAACAACAAAAAAATGGTTAAGGTGTTCAAGCAGTTCATCCAATTATAAATAAAATTCGGTTAGTCCCTTTAATCTTAAAGTCGCTCCTAGTAGGATGAAAGTGGCAGCTGAGGTCTGTTGTTTGTTAAGAAAGGTACTATGCCAGGCACTTCACATACATCCTGTCCGTTAAATTTTACGCTATTTCTAGAATGGTAGGTATTATTCTTGTCTCCACTTTACAGATGAGGAAGCTGACAAAGAGAAGTAACCTGCCTAAGGTGGTATAGCTATTAAGTGGCAGACACATGGTGTGTGAAACCAGGTGGTTTCCCTCGGGGGCCCTGTACTCTCCACTACTACCCCAGTATACCTCACACAGTCCATGCTTCTCACTGTCCATTTACTGCACTGCCTGGATTGATTGATTCCTTCCTTCCTTCAGCAAATCCATTAGCTGTGTTGTTGCCGGGTTCTGTGCTAAGTGTTATGATGTTGTAGAAAGAGTAACCCAGTCCTTGTTCTCGTGAAATTTAGAGTCTACTGAGACTATGAAGAACAAGTAAACAAAATATGTAAAATAGTTACAAATTGTGGCAAGTGCTCCAAAGGAAACATACAGGTTGATGATGGGAGAGAATGAGGCAGGGACAGGAGCAGGTGGGAAAGACGAAGGGAAGTAAGTTGTCAGAAAAGACGTCTTTGAGATGCGTGCTCATCTGTGACCCGAAGGGTGAGAAAGGAGTATGTCGAAAAGTCCCTTGGGTTTCAGCAGTGGATGATTTGATTCTGTTTGCTTTAAGAAAGTAATTATTGCTGCTGAATGGAGATGGGGTTAGAAGGATTCAAGAGGGGATGTAGAGACCAGATTTGAGTTTTTGCAGTAATCCAGCTGTGAAGTTGCAGTGGCTTCGGCGAGGGTGGTGGCAACGGAGAGAAGTGAATGATTTTGGGAATAATGTGGGAGAGGATTGATAGGCCTTGATGATGGATGTGAGAGAAGGAAAGAATGCATTTAGGAATTGGAGCTCGGAGCTGTGGGTTAGAGATTTAAGTCTGAAGCTTTGGAGATTTATTTACTTAATAAGAATGCTTACCGTGTGCTAGACATTGTTAGAGGCACCAAGAATGCATAGGTCCACAAAACAGACAAATGCCTGCTCTTATGGAACTTACTTTATAGTGGGGGAGATAGATCATAAACAGATAAAATTATAAAATATATAGTATATGATTGTAAGTACTAAGGAGAAGAAGTAAAGTGGGAAGGAGGGTATGGCATAAGGAGGAGGTGAGGGAGAGTTTGAATTTACAGATAGGATGACCAGAGAAGACCTGACTGAAAAGATGTTCTCTGAGTAAAAACCTGAAGGAAGTGAAGGAATGAGCTGTGTAAGTATCTGGGGAAGAGCATCCAGGCAGAGGCAGTACAAAGCCATGAGGCAGGGGTGTGCCTGCCTGTTTCAGGAGCTGCAGGAAGCCTTGATGGGTGGCGTGGGCAGAGAAGGAGGGTCAAGTGAGTGAGATGAGGTGAGAGCTAACAGGGTAGAGAAGGACTGGGCAGAGCATATGTAGCTTCCTCAAAGGTCTTTATAAAACTCTGGCTTTTGTTCTGAATAACATGGGAAGGTACTGGATGTTGAGTAGAGGAGTGACGTGATCTTGTATCTCAACAGAATTGATAACTCAGGCGCTCATGTGTTGGGTATAGAATGGGTAAGAGCATATAGAAGGAAAATGAGAGAGCCCGGATCTGAGCCCCAAGAAATTTTGAATAGGGTGGAAGAGAAAAAGGACAGAGGTGGAAGAACCAGGAGAGTCATGAAAGCAAGAGATCAGTGTTTCAAGGAGGAGGAAGCACTGTGAAAGTGTCCAGTAGGGGAGGATAAAGTCATACTCAGCATATGGCAACACTGAAGTTACAGGTGGTTTTGGCGTCGTTTAGAGTGTGGGGGCAAAAGTTATAGTATGGTGAGTTGGAGAGGAAATGAATAAATGGGATGTGGAGAAGTGACGGCTATATGTACACAACTCTTTCTTCTTAAAACAGAAGTACGGTAGAAGTTAGGATTGTGGAATCAAGTGAGGTTCCTTGTTATTTTATAAGGTGGAAGATACTAGAACATGTTTATAATTGATTGGAAATGATCCAATAGAGAAAAAAGATTATGTTGATGATACGAATAGCATTGACTGGATACTTAACTGTGTGTCAGACACTGTGCTGGGATGTGGAGTAAGATAATCCTGTGATGGATGTATTGATGTTGCCATTTCATGTAAGGAAGCTTGGCATTAATGAAATTAGTAGATAAAGGTCACATAGCTACCAACCATGTAGTGGAGCCAGGAGGTGAGCCCAGACATATGAATTGTAGTCAGTCACTGAGTTATGCTGCTGACACTGATGATGCCAGGAGAAGAACTAGAGATATGCTAGGATTAGAGGTTGAGAAGGTAGAAGGCAGTTAGAATTATCATCCTGGGAAGCGGGGAAGAGAACATGGATTGTTAGGCAGTTTTCCGTGCCTGTTTGAGGTTTGTGGTCATGAACTTTAAGTTTAATTTTTTAAAAATATAATTTATTGTCAAATTGGCTAACATTCAGTGTGTAAAGTGTGCTCTTGGTTTTGGGGTAGATTCCCATGGTTCATCGCTTACATACAAAACCCAGTGCTCATCCCAACAGGTGCCCTCTTCAATGCCCATCACCCATTTTCCCCTCTCCCACCCCACCCCCCGCATCAACCCTCAGTCTGTTCTCTGTATTTAAGAATCTCTTAAGGTTTGCCTCCCTCCCTCTCTGTTTGTAACCATTTTTTCACCTTCCCTTCCCCCATGGTCTTCTGTTAAGTTTCTCAAGATCTAGATATGAGTGAAAACATATGATATCGGTCTTTCTCTGACTGACTTATTTCACTCAGCATAATACCTTCCAGTTCCATCCACGTTGCTGCAAATGACGACTTCATTCTATCTCATTGCCAAGTAGTATTCCATCGTGTATATAAACCACATCTTCTTTATCCTCTCATCAGTTGATGGACATTTAGGCTCTTTCCATAATTTGGCTATTGTTGAAAGTGCTGCTATAAACATTGGGGTACATGTGCCCCTATATATCCTTTGGATAAATTCCTAGTAGTGCTATTGCTGGGTTGTAGGATAGTTCTATTTTTAATTTTTTGAGGAACCTCCACACTGTTTTCCAGAGTGGCTGCACCAGTTTGCATTCCCACTAATAGTGCAAGAGGGTTCCCGTTTCTCCACATCCTCACCAGCATCTGTTGTTTCCTGAATTGTTAAGTTTAGCAACTCTGTATGGTCATGAATTTTAAATGAAACCAGTCACAGTTGTATGATTTTTCTGCAGCAAGGTTTAGCTGCTCGAAAGAAGGCAGAGGTAAATGGTAGGGGCAGCTGGTGCTGGGATTTTGCCAGGAAAGACTAGAGGGAGGAAAAAAGGCTTGAGGGAGTTGAGGGCATTTTTGAGGCAAGGTGACCACATTAATGGATTGGGGAGACTGGGCTGGATGAAGAGCAAGGTGAGTGGTGGGAAAGTTGTAGTATCGGTGGTGTTCAGTGGGGTCAGAGATTTCCAAGTGAAGATACTCGAGCAGATAAGAATCAGAGGTGGTGATCAGAGAGTGGGTCATAAAGGCAGTCCAGTCTCTAAATGTATATTTCAGGCTATGGCCATGGGGGTAGGAGGCTACAGTGGGTGGAGGGGAGAGATCATCACTGCGAATAAGGATGCCTGGAAATTCACCATTTAATCTCATTTTCTTTCAGGGAGGCCATGACTTTCATGAAGGTGTTAGGGCAGGTAAGTGATGGTTGTCTTCTTCCTGGCTATTATGGAAATAGGATTTGCGAGCCTATACTGTTAATCAAAGATGATAGTTGTTTTATTAGTGAAAATTATACCTTCATAAAGATTGCAAAGTTGTTGCTATTTTAATATTACCAACTGACATATAAGGGAAGATCTGTCTTTAAAACCAATATTGTTTGAAAAATTCACATAACCTTGTGTCACCGCTCCCTAATTTCTAAGAGGTGACCCTGCTTCTACAGTCACACAGACTGCCTCTGCTAAGTGCAGCTGAGTTTGAACACTCATTCTGTTGCTGAAACCTTTGAAAGGTGCATTTATTCCCTTGCAAGAAGCCCTCAAGTCCCCTGCCCCTCTTCTTTCTAGTACTGGCCTGGCAAAATCCCAGCAGCATTGAATCTCTACCATTACCTCTTTGCCTATACCTGACAAGTTCAAAATTGACATTGAGAAAAACCATATGACATAATTGGTAACATGTGCTAGTGTTCTTATTAATTTCTGGTTTATCTTTATCATCTCCAAAGTCAGCATATTTAGAAAAAGCAAGTGAAATGGTTGATTTTTTTTTGTTTTTAGCAAATTTGCAACAATTTTTTATGTATAAGCTCATATCCCTATAAATAATAGCTGTTTTTTATGTTGTATAAAATGAGTTCTTAACCTTTGCATGTGTTTTGCACATCTAATTTTTTAATGTTTTTATTGATCACTTTAATATAGTACAGACTCTGTATTTACTTTATCTAAATAAAAGATTATGTTCTCTGAGCTGTAAGCTTTGATAAATACTGGTCACCATTGTAGAATTATCTTAATTTATGGCATGATAAAATATCAGAAATAAGCAGCGGTTTAGGGGCGCCTGGGTGACTCAGTCGGTTGGGCGGCTGACTTCGGCTCAGGTCATGATCTCGTGGTCCGTGAGTTCAAGCCCCGCATTGGGCTCTGTGCTGACACAGCTCAGAGCCTGGAGCCTGCTTCAGATTCTGTGTCTCCCTCTCTCTCTGCCCCTCCCCCATTCATGCTCTGTCTCTTTCTGTCTTTCAAAAATGAATAAATGTTAAAAAAAAATTAAAAAAAAATAAGCAGGGGTTTAAATTCTCTTAGAAGACACAGGGAATTGAGTCAGAGGAGATGGCTATATGTTTTATAGAAACCAGGTAAAATAAGCACTTTTCCCACTAATTCCCTGCAAATTCTTGCTGCATGTGGATCAGAGCCTAGACAACTATTGGTTATTAGAAGGACATGTGTGCTATTTGGGTTTTATTGCTAAAATACTCATTATATGTTATAGCAGCCCTTCTTAAACTTAAAAAACGAAGGTTTTTTTTTTCATATTTACTGTGTATTATCTTAAGGAAACAGAGTTAAAACCAAGCAGCATCAACATTCTGATTCATAAGGCAAGAGCTTATCAAGCTACTTTCTAATGAAGAGAAAGTATACTGCCCCATCTTTAGCATAAGCTCCTTATTTTGAAAGCAGTATCTATTCTGGGTAAAACTGTTTGGTGTTCTTGCATAGTAACAAAATGTTTGCTACAGTTTGCTAATGATAAAATATGTTAGCAAATTAGATAAAATAAACTAGCAAATTAGGGGAGTGGTTGTTAAAAATTCTTACTCTTAACATCTAGAATAAACTTCTTCCTGGTTATAGAAGAAAATAAAAATAGGTTATTTCAGCAGAGCTAGAGAGTTACCAAATGGGATTTGAGTGGGTGCCTCACGAGACTTGAAAAACTCTGAGCTGTCTACATGGCAAGAACTTGTTATATCTATGCTAAGTAAAAAATTATGTCAGTTTGAAATAAAAGAACATACAGATTTGACTAATATTCTCTTTCATTTTGCCCTTCAGACTGTCAAGGAGGTAGATAGCATGATAGCATTGGCCAGAGGGCTTAAAAAGGAAGAGATTCTTGAAGAAATGTTCCAGAATTATTTTTACTTATGCTGTCTGGGGAATGTAAAACTGTCAAATTGGCAGGGATCATAACATCAGTGTTCAGTGTTATCACTGATCTGATACTAGCTAGAATCATGTAGCTAGGCAGCCAAGCCTTAAAAACCTCTAGTATCCACATTTAATAATGCGGAAAGCCCCTTTACTTCCTGTTTCTTGGTTTCCAGATTGCTTCTTTATTTAACTTTTTAATACTAAATTTGGTTTTTTAAGTTCAGAATTTTTATGTTTAAATATTTTTATCATTCACAAGAATTATTTACATTTTAAATATGGTTGAAATTCCCTCCCATAACCATACCTAGTCCCTTTCTCTTTTAAAAAAATTTTTGAGATAATTGTAGATTAACATGCAGTTTTAAGAAATAATATAGAGAGATCCTATGTGCCCTCCAAGTTTTCCCAAACAGTAACATTTGTATAACTATAGTATACAGTCACAACCAGGAAGCGGACACTCGCCTACCTTTTTAAAGGAGAGGTTTGCCGATTGCCTCATACTTATGATCCTGTGGGGATGCTATGTGGCTACACTAAATGATGACTACACCGAAATAAGAGAAGTCGAGTTTCTTATGATAACCTGAAGGTGGTCTGGTATTTTAATGCAGAGCTGTGTGAACCAGAGGATTCAGCAAAACAGTATCCTCGTTTAATTATGCATAAAGTCATCCCCTTCTAAGTAATTTTCCTTTCAATTCAATGTGGAGGAGGTTAGAAGGCAGATCTGGGCCCTCCACCCTCCCCTGCCTTCCCTTTAAACTACACCAACCCTGGTTTTAGCTGTTTTATAACAGGAAGATTTCATTTACAGTTTTGTTTGAAGAAGGAAAAAGAGTTCCAAGTCTTAAACCACATTAGTTCATAGGCTATATTCAAGTTCCGGGCATCAGACTTAGCAGGTTGGGAGATAACCACATGGGTCATCATCCATCCAAATTCTGTTGGGGCTTAATTTAAAAAGAAAAATGGAACACATACAAAGATTTAAACTTTGCAGAAAAAGTGCTATAGAAAATATGCCTTGTGTAAGGTAGTTTCTGTCAGTTCTGTAATTAAAATCTGGTAATACCTGAAAGAAATGTACTAACATTTCTTATGTCTTCACTTGACAGTTTTAATAGATAAAGACCAGAGCCCAAAATGGAAACCGGCTAATCTAAAAGAAGTTACTGAAGAAGATTTGAATAGTTACTTTAAATCTCTGGCAAGTAACGATTTGAAATTATAAGGTGACTGGATTTTTAAGGGATTATTTTGGAGCAGATGTTGGCAAACTATGGCACATCGGCCAGATCTGGCCTGCTGCCTGTTATTTATTTTTCCACCAGCTAAGAATGGTTTCTGCATTTTAAAAAAATTTTTTTTTTTCAATGTTTATTTTTGGGACAGAGAGAGACAGAGCATGAACGGGGGAGGGGCAGAGAGAGAGGGAGACACAGAATCGGAAACAGGCTCCAGGCTCCGAGCCATCAGCCCGGAGCCTGACGCGGGGCTCGAACTCACGGACCGTGAGATCGTGACCTGGCTGAAGTCGGACGCTTAACCGACTGCGCCACCCAGGCACCCCATGTTTCTGCATTTTTAAATGGTTAGAGGAAGAAAGCAAATACTAATATTACATGATGTGTGAAAATTACATGAAATTCAAGTATCAGTGTCCACAAATGAAGCTTTATTGGAACGTAACTATACTCATCTCTTTACATATTGTCTATGGGTGCTTTGAGTAGTTGCAACAGAGATTGTCAGGCTAGCAAAGCCTAAAATATTTACTGTGTGATCCTTTGCAGAAAATGTTTGCCAGCCCCTGCTTTATAGATGGGAAAATTTAAAATTCTTTAGAGATTGTGGAGTTGAAATCTCTAATTGAAATGGGAACCTTATGTTTTGGCTTTGGGTAGTAGTTTGTACATTGATTAAATAAACCTATATATAGATGATTAAGAAATGGCCCTGAAATTTTTTTGTCTATTGTGTTAATGCTTCATAGAATTTTCTGCATGAATAAATCTATTTTAAAATAATTATGTTATTGTAGAAGTGTTCCTTTTATAATATTAGAAGTCTCAGGGAAAGCAAAAAGGTTTTTATGAGGTTATCTCTCTAGTATTATTAACTCATCTTTGGTCTTCCCTAAAATTAACCAGAATCCTTCCTATAGTGAAAGTGAAAGCATTATTTCTCATTGTTTTTTTTAGGATTTGTTAAACTGACAGAATGAGAAATTAGGAAGTGTGGGAAATTATTTGCCATTATGTAGTTTAAATCAGGAGGAAAAAAAAGTCGAAAGCAGGAGTTTTGTTCAAAATATAAATACCTTCAATAATTGGTACTGTTGACGAAATAAGTTTTTCTTAAGGTACACAAGAAACTGCAGGGTGTTCCAGACTTGGCACATTAAAGTCTAGAGAAGAATGACCTTTAAAGGCCAGTTTGTCATTTATAACTTGTTACAGTTTTTCCTTCATCCAAAACCCCTCAGAAATGAAGAAAATTTCAGATTTCAATAACAAAGGTGGAAGAACTGAGAAAGACATCAAAACTTATATCCTGCACTCCTCTTTTAGATGAGGAAATTGCAGTCTAGAAGGAGTTGCTTTAAATTTTCTGTTTTTAATATTTAACATGAAGCATTCCGCCCCCCAAAAAGTGAGGAACAGATTTAGACTAAAGACAGCATGATAATGGACATGTTTACATTTATATTCTTAAAGCTCTTAAATTGGACCTGAATGATCCAAGAAATTATTTGTATTTTTATTCACTTTGTATTCATTAGACATGCATAAAATGTTCTTTATGTCAAAAAATTTGACAGTATACAATGTTGAAAGGCATTTGCTTTAATAAGAACTCATAGCTAGTTAATTGCGACTAGACTTTTATTGTACAATTAGAAAAAAATGTTTTCTCAAAAATATTTGGAAAAAATATACCATTTCATAGCTAAGTCTTACAGGAAGAGAATTAGCTACCAAAATGTGAGTTTTGCAAAGTAAGAGATAGGGAGTACATCTGAGCTTGTGCCCACTTGCCCAAGGAAGATATGTTCTATTTGGCCACACAGATACATAGTGAGGGCCTTATGATTAAGCAAACAATAGATTTGTTGGAACTTTGTTTTTTAACTACTATTCCTTGAATTTACTTTATTCCTAAAACTATACAATAAAAAAGTATAGTTCCCTCATCTCATAAAATGGCAATGATGTTAAGTAGGATACATGTGTCATGCTAGCTCATTCATTCAGCAGTATGTCTATTTTTAATACTAATAAGGCAATTTGACACAAATTATTCCTTTGGAACTAGGATCGTTTTTATCCCCTTCCAAATTGTGCTTTGAGTGCTAATGACCATAGGTGGTTAGCAAAGGACAGATAAGGCAACTGAAAATGGAGCACTCTGGGATCAAAGGCTTGTAACTGAAAGGTAAGAGCACACAGGAGACCTTTAACTGGAGAAGGGAGCAGGGAAGCACTTTTGCGGGGTTACGTGAGTCTGTGTAAGTGAGGAACCTGCACGCTTCCTCTGAGAATCTTCGTTTACAGTTGCCATCAGCAGGTTCTTTGTCACACTGGCTGCGGCTCATCTGCGCCTATCCTGGATGTTCTCGAGAGAAAAGAGTCAGTAGTTGGTCACCTGTCAGGGTGGTAAAGAAAGGAACTTGCTACTGTGTCCCTTCCCTCAGTCAAGAACATTGGAGACTTGTTTTGCAGTGTGTCTTCTGATGGAGCCTGACGTGAGTGCTGTTTCTTGGGCCCTCTTTCCCCCCCAGTTTCCTTTCCCTTATGATTTGGCCACTATTCTTATTTCATCTGTGTTTGTGATAGAAGTTGGAACAAATGTCTCCCTTTCCAGTAGCTAATAATTCTTCCAGTCGTCTGTTTTATATGTTCCTTCCTTCTCAAATAGACCTTTTACTGTTCATGAAAGTTGAAAGTGAAGTAAATCCAGTATTTAAATATGAAGGTATGATAGAAGGAATCCTATCAAAGATGTTCTCATCTGTCTCGTCATCAAGGCCAAACTATATCTTGATAATGATCACATGTGGTATACATTTGCTTATCCAGTTCTTTTTCCTGCCTGCCTCCAACTTGGTTTATCTGCTAACTCACTGATTACGCAAGCCTTGTAGTTCCTTGTCCATGTTTTGGCATAATACAGCATATATTTCCAAGATAAGTCTATACTACAAGATACTATACTCTGTTAAAATGATTCAGGAGTGAGGGGTTGGTGCTTGGTGACAAAACCATACTGCCATAGTGTCAGGGCAACAGAGATTATACTTCTAGCTAGATATGGATCTGAACAGGCGTGCCTGCTACCCCCCTTGCAAATAGGGGCCCAGGCACAGGAGAAACCTGAGGTTAAAATACTTAGCTGTAATAAAACTCGCCAGTCTACATCCCTATGTATGCTGAAAAATTTAGTGTAGCTATGGCTTTGTGTTCTCACCATAATATTGTATTACCTTACATACTTAATTACACCTTTTAAACAGTGAGTGACTTTGCAGCAAAAATATCCTGATGTGAGATACAAAATGAATGAAAAACAGCAACATCTAAGCTTTTGTCTGAGTCATTAGTATACTCAAAAACCTAAATTTTTCTTCATGAGCTGGAAATATGTTTTGCACTTTCAGAAAACTTTTTGTCCCTTAGTCTTATGACTTCAGATCCTTGTATAAATGGGGATGGTGAGGTTTTTCTACTTTGTTTCTAGATTGCAAGTACAACAGGACAGTTCAGATCTTGGGACTAGGTAAAATGAAAGTTGAATGACCAAGTGTCTAAAGGCAACGGAAAGATAGCACATCACTCACTTCAAAGAACTTTCTTTGTCCATGCAACCGGGAGAATTCACTCTATTTGTGGGTTTCAAAGTATCATGGTTAGAACTAGAGGTAGCATTTCCGCCTGCTTTTAAGGCCAAATACATATTTCTCAGGTCTTCTTCTGCCTTTCTTTGGATATTGGTGACCAGGGTCTGTTGGAAATAAAAGAATCTAATGCACACAGACTTAAAAATAATTCCCTTTCCAATTAAAGTCAGTGTGCAGCAAATCTTGATGAAAATTCCAGTGACTGCATCCCAATTTTTCTACAGGTATGTCTTCTCAATATCTTCTTCCCCTCCCAAATTTTCTATTACCATTGATCTCAAACAGTAGTTACTTGTTAAAAAACTTCCTCAAAAAGGTAGACAAATTTAAGAAAATCATATATGGCTTTAAATGCTTTAAGGGCATTGTTAACCGTACACACACACGAATACTCTTTGGAGGAGCGTTTGATCTTTTGTTTTGTAATACAACTGTATATACTCATGCATAGACTGGTCCCACCAGTCAATAAGAAAAATGGGAACGATTGCCCATATACCAACCTTCTGCATCTTTGAGACGGTAAAACTTAACATACATGCAGCACTGAGAACAGGTTCTGCTTTCTACCTTGACTAGGGCTTCTGTTATTTATTTTAAAATTTACTGTATTTCTATTTGTAAAAATTCTTGTTTTCTTGTTATATCACTGGGCTGCTTAATTCAATACCATAAACATTAATGTCATGACTTCTGTAAATTGTATCTCATTCGGGTGCCGTATGTGCGATGTCTTGAGTCATCCAATAATAGCTGAGGTTAGTTAGGGCCCTGAGGTTCAAGGTGGTAGTTAGGCTTTTCATCTACAAAAATATCTTAAGGACAGGTTTCAAAGTGGACTATTTCTGCATGGGTTGCTTTCTACTGCTTGATCATTTGTGTTAAGAAGTAGGAATCCTTGACACAAATGGTTTTGACAAACAAGACCCACTGTTAATTACTGTGGCTTAAGTGCCATTTCCTTGCCAAGGCGTTTTGGGGGGAAAAAAAAACCTTCTCATGTCTTATTTGTATGTGTGTGTGTAAATTAACAAATAGTAATTTTAAAAGGAGTGTCTTTAAAATAACCATTGGATTTCTTTGGTGATTCTATTACTGCCTCAGGAAGAAAGTGCTATGACATACCAGCTGATTACTGTGGTACAGGACCTATGTTTAGCCCTTTAAATGACTAAAATCCAAGACCAAGCAGGTAGAAATCACTGTTAACATAAAAAGTGCTTAACATATTTCACATAAGTATTGTATACTCTTGATATTACCATAGACTTTTTTTTTTTACATCCAGACGTAGTTATTTGTATTTATTCACATCAGTTTTTGCTATTGTTTCATGTATTTAAGCTAGCACCAACTTTATCCACAATTCAAGAAGTTATCATCATCCTACAGCGTCAAGGCCCCTCACTCTCAATATATGGGATGTCATAGTACTTGATGTTATTGCCTGCCCACTGCTGCAAGGCATCACTCAGGATTTCCTGGGACAGGCGATGTGCAAATTCGAAGACCACAGTTTCGGGCCCTGATGGTTTCTTCACTTCCTGTTCGACATTAACTGGAGAAGGCATCCTAGGTAGAAATCTGTCTCCAGACATAAAGCTTTCTTCACTTGCATGCTGCTTCTCACTCTCACATGTGGTAGGAAATGGGAAAGTTTGCTTTGATTTCATGCAGCCCATGTTATGAAGAGCTTTGAAGGAAAGCAGTAGCAAAGACTACTTCAACAGCATCTTTGGAAAACACTGAGCTTGTCCATGTGATACCGACCAGCGCTTTTCCTCTCCAGGCCACTGCAGTAATCAGTGCTTCTTTTTACCAATCTTCACCTGTAGTGTTTATCTGTCAAAAGAAAAGTTTCATTTTGAAGTTACCACATGCAAAATACTGTGTGATTAGGTAGCATGTAGAAATAGTTCTCTACCACTGTTGGTCACTTGCAGGAGTTGGGAGGTAATAACAGCTTTATCTCATCAACAGAAAAGATAACCATTCAGTAAAACTGGCAATTTACAAAATAGGAAAACCTTTTTTCAAGATCTTGAACATTTTATAAAACTAAAAACAGTTAAACTTTTGCTAATTTATGTGCACCAGGGTTCAGCAAACTCTAGATCAAATCCTAGCTGCCTGTTTTTGTAAATTAAGTTTATTAGAACACAGCTGTGTTATCTGCTTATGTGTTCTCTACGGCTACTTTCATGCTACAGTGGCAGAGTTAAGTGGTTTTGACAGAAACCGTGTAGCCTGAGATGCCTAAAATATTTACTGTCTGGCCCTTTACAGAAAATGTTTGCCAACCCCTGATCTGTACTGTTGAGAGAAACAAGCATATCAGACATTTGCTCCTGCCTTAAGCCTCATGAGCCTACACATCTTGGACTGTTTTCAGAGTCAGGCTTTGTCCTCTGGTTAGAGGTTTACAATTCAAAGAGAATGACAACCTTTAGCCAACACAAGTTAGATGAGGCAAAGCCACCTGTTTTTTTTTTTTTTTTCTTCTGAATGAGATATTCCCTATGAAACTATATGAAAAGCTCAGATTAATTTAAAATAAGGTTAAAAGTTTCTCCCCCCCCAAATGTCTCACTCTCATTTGATGTCCGGTCAGTAAGTAGACTGCAGTGCTCACAATGTGCCTTCTAAGCTTGCACGTCCTGTCTTAAGATAGGACTTAACAGTAGCAAAATACAAAGCAACTTCACTGGAGGGAGTGTAGCCATAAGAAAGCACAGGTAAAGCCTCTATAGGATTATGATCCTTGGTTATATCTTAGTTTTTGGACCAAAAAGACATAGCTCTAGACAAATTCACAAAATCAAACTCAGTTGACTTATTTTAGAAACTACTGATCTTAAGATTAAAAATGGATTTAAATTTTTTTTTTTTCAACGTTTTTTTATTTATTTTTGGGACAGAGCGAGACAGAGCATGAACGGGGGAGGGGCAGAGAGAGAGGGAGACACAGAATCGGAAACAGGCTCCAGGCTCTAGGCCATCAGCCCAGAGCCCGACGCGGGGCTCGAACCCACGGACCGTGAGATCGTGACCTGGCTGAAGTCGGACGCTTAACCGACTGCGCCACCCAGGCGCCCCTAAAAATGGATTTAAATGCATGGTAATTGTAGTTTTTTTTAAACACTTTATAATCAAAGTCCAGAAGAGGTGACCTTTGCCCTATATTTTTTTAGATTTCTATAAAGCCTATCCAATGTCTCTCATAATTCTACCTCCAATAAGGATATATGGTGGGAAAGGGGAGGAAATCTAGCCCTCTGCTTTTAATTACCTCTAGTTCTGTATGCCTTGCTAGAGACGTATTTCAAAAAGGGAAAAGGGGATGTGTATAATGTTTGTCTAATTTACTAGCCTGAACTCCCTGCAGACGGGAACTCTCCTGGTTGTACATGGCCAACATGTAATGACTTACATAGTGTCTACTTTGTACTATCCGGGATGGTTAAGGGAATTGTACATAGTTAACCTGAAAATGATTATTCAGTAAATGTCAAATAAAAGGCCATGAGTAGAATTATCACAATATTTTGTTTTCTAGGATCTCTGGTTCTGTAAAAAGCAGCTTTATCTACCATAACAAAATAACTAGTGCCGGATGTACCCTCACAAAAAACAACTTTAAACCTGGACAAAATATGTGGGCAGATATTTTCAGGCATTGAACACCAGCACAGGACTGTGATCTTTGGGAGAATAGAAACACAGACTGTTAAACCCCTTAATTAAGCATCCTGAGATTCTGCCTGGGAGCATCTTCCAGCATTATCTTGGGGAAATTGGCCCTAACTAGAGTGTTGATGCTACTGAGCTGAAGAGACTGAATTACTGAAACAGAAGTTTCAAGAGATAAGGGAGCCGTTGGGAGGGAGGCAGAAGTGGGGTCTCCCATCTGATGGGGTCTCATCAAGAGTACTTGTCTGAGGACTTAGGATGTGCATGTACAGGAAAATAATTTGCAAGACTTAGTGCCGCAGAATCCTTGGAGTAACCAGACCAACCCAAATGGAGACACCTCAGTGAAACCTGACACCTTAGGAGTCTGGTGTGAATCCTAGAGCAGGAGTTGGCAAACTTTCTTAAAGGGCAAGATCGCATAGGACTTAGGTTTGTGAGCCGTATAGTTCTGTGTCACAACTATGTAGTCCTGCTGTTTTAGTGTAGAAGTAGCTGTAGACAATATGTAAAAAAGTGGGCAGTGGCTATGTTCCAATAAAAGTTGACAAAAACAGTCCAATATGGCCTATGGACTGGCTAGCCTAAGGTCAAACAGTCCCAAAGAATAAAATACCACTTAAAAGAAGATGACATAATCCAGACTCCTTCAAGGGTATCATCCACAACATTCATCCTAGAATAAAAATTACTTGCCATGCAAAACAGGAAAATATGCCCTATCAAAAAACAGTTATTAGAAATAGACCCCCAAATGACCCACTATTTGGTAATTAACACAATAGAACTGTAAAGATGCTATTTAAATACGTTCAAGGATTTACAGGAGAAATGATCATAAAGAGTGAACAAGTAGAGAATCTCATCAGAGACATGGAAATTGTAAACTCAAGAACTAAAATGAACTCATCATATGAGCTATTGGATACTTAAGGATTAATGAACTTGAATATAAGTCTATAGATATATCCAATCTGGGGAAAAAGTTTTAAAATGTGAACAGAGAAACCACAAAAAAGTATGGTTTAAAAACAATGAGAAATTAGCAATGAGGAATTAGACACATTTAACCCAGAGAGCAGGAAATAAAGAATATAGGAAGGAAAAGAATATGGGGCAATTAGAAAACAGCAAAGTGACTGACTTAAACCCTTACATATCAAAAATTATGTGGAAGGAAAGAGACTAAAAATTTCAATTAAAAGGCCAAGTAGTTAAGATCCAACCCACACAAACATAGCCAACAGATCTCTGACAGTGGAGCGAAGGTGGTCTTTTCAACATGTACTGGAATTGTATAGCCACAAAAACAAACCCAAAAATAAAAACGCCTTGCACCCGTCACAAAAATTAACACAAAATTGATCACAGACCTAAGTGTAAAACATGAAACTATAAGACTCCTAGAAGATCACATCCAGATGTTAAATCTAGATAAATCTAGATGACCTTGGGCTTGGTGATCACCTTTTATTTTTTTACATTTTATTTATTTTTGATAGAGACAGAGCACAAGTGGGCGAGGGGCAGAGAGAGAAGGAGACACAGAATCAGAAGCAGGCTCGAGGCTCTGAGCCGTCAGCACAGAGCCCAATGCGGGGCTCGAACTCACAAACTGCGAGATCATGACCTGGGCCAAAGTCAGCCGCTTAACCAACTGAGCCACCCAGGCGCCCCGGTGATCACCTTTTAGATGTAACACCAAAGGCATGATCCATGAAATAAATGATAATTTGTATTTCATCAAGTTAAAAACTTCTGCTCTGTGTAAGACACTGTCAAGAAAATGAGAAGCAACAGCATATCTGATAAAGGATTATCTATAATGTACAAAGAACTGTTAAAATTCAACAAGAAAACAACCTGATTTAAAAATGGGCAACAGATGTAGGGGTGCCTGGGTGGCTCAGTTGGTTAAGGCCTGACTCTTGATTTTGGCTTCTGGTCATGATCTCATGGTTCATGGGTTCGAATCCCAAGTCCAGCTCTGTGTTGACAGTGCAGAGTCTGCTTGGGATTCTCTCTGTCCCTCCCCTGTACATGCATGCTCTCTCTCAAACTTTATTTATTTATTTTTAACGTTTATTTATTTTTGAGACAGAGAGAGAGCATGAATGGGGGAGGGTCAGAGAGAGGGAGACACAGAATCTGAAACAGGCTCCAGGCTCTGAGCTGTCAGCACAGAGCCTGATGCGGGGCTCGAACTCATGGACCACGAGATCATGACCTGAGCCGAAGTCGGCCGCTTAACCGACTGAGCCACCCAGGCGCCCCTCTCAAACTTATTTTAAAAAATGGGCAAGAGATCTGAACAGACACCTCATCAAAGAAGATGGATGGCAAGTAAGCATATGAAAAGGTGTTCAACATCCTATCTTAGGTAATTGCAAATTAAAACAACACTGAGATATCATTATAACTTATTAAAATGGTGAAAATTCAAACATTGATGACCTCAAATGCTGGCAAGAATGGGGAACAACAGAAACTCATTCATTGTTGGTGAGAATGCAAAATAGTACAGCTACTTTGGAAGACAGTTTGGTGTTTTCTTACAAAACTAAACATAATCTTACCATATGAGCCAGCAGTCATACTCCTTGGTATTTACCCAAATGAGTTGAAAAATTATCTCCACACGAAAGCCTACATATGGATGTTTATAGTAAGTTTTATTCATAATTGCCAAAGTTGGAAGCAACAAAAATGTCCTTCAGTAGGTGGACAAACAGTTGTATATCCAGACAATGGAATGTGATTCATTGCTAAAAAGAAATCAGTTATCAAGCCATGAAAAGAAAAGGAGGAAACTTAAATGCATATGACAGTGTTAAGCCAATCCTTCCAACTATGGTATTCTGGAAAAGGTAACTCTATGGAAATAGTAAAAAGTATGATGGTTGTTGCCAAGGATTAGAAAGGAGGGAGGGCTGAACAGATAGAACATAGAGCATTTTTAGGACTGTGAGCTACTCTGTATGATACCACAGTGGTGCATACATAGCATTATACATTTGTCAAAATTTATTGAACACACAACAAAGAGTGAACCCTAGTGTACTCACTATGGTTTTTGAGTAATGATGGTGTGTTCATGTAACAAATATACCACTCTGGAATGGGGATGTTGATAGTGGGTGAGGCTGTGTGTATGTGTTGGGGTGGGGGAGTGCGGGGAATATCTGTACTGCCTGCTCCATTTTGCTGTGACCCTAAAACTGCTCTAAAAAATAAAGTCCTTTATAAAAAATCCAACTATATACTACCTATAAGAGATGTACTTTAATTAAATATGGATATAAAAGTTGCAAGCAAGAGAGTTAGAAAGGACATACCATGAAAATAGGAAGCATAAAAAAGTTTCTATAGCTATATGAATATCAAAGTAGTCTTCAAGACCCGAGGGATTACCAGAAATAAAGAGGGACATTTTGTGTGTCAGTGAGGAAGGTACGACAATCGTAAGTGTATATGTAGCTAGCAACAGAGCTTCAAAATACATGAAGGAAAAACTGACAGAAGTAAAGGGAGAAGTGAACATTGCTCTCTTGGTAAATGATATAATATCCAAGGGAAAAAATACGGAATTCGAATTTTGAACACTAGTATTCAACTAGTATTTGAACTAGTAACTTGAGTTAGTTAACATTTATAAAATACTATACCCAACACCTGCAGGATATATATTCTTAACTGCATATGGAATATTCACTAAGACAACATGGTGGTCTCAAAAGGTTTCAAAAGCTTGAAATCTTAGAGTATATTTTCCAACCACCACAGAATTAAATTAGAAATAAGTGGTAATAAAATATACAGAAAGGCCCTAAATATTTGGAAACTATCGCATTTCTGAATAACCCGTGGGGCAAGGAAGAAATCACAGGGAAATTAAAATGTTTTCAACTAAATAGAAACCATATCAAATTAAAAAAAAATTTTTTTAATGTTTACTTTGAGAGAGAGACAGAGTGCGAGTGGGGGAGGGTCAGAGAGAGAGGGAGACACAGAATTGGAAGCAGGCTCCAGGCTCTGAGCTGTCAGCACAGAGCTCGACGCGGGGCTTGAACCCACAAACCATGAGGTCATGACCTGAGCCAAAGTTGGACACTCAACCGACTGAGCCACCCAGGCACCCCCAATTTTTTTAAATGTATCACTAGCGCTTAGAGGGAAAGAGACGGATTTAAATGCTTCTAATAAAAATGAAGGTTTAGTTTAAATCAGCGATCTAAACTATGACCATAAGAAACTAGAAAAAGAAAACTAAACCAAAAATAAGTAGAAGGAAGGAAATAATATGGATAAGAGCAAAAATCAATGAAGCAAAAAGGGCAAACAATAGAGAAAAATCAGTGGAACCAATGCTGGTTTTTAAGGAAGATTTAATAAAATAGAGAAGTTTCTACTCTGATCAAGAAAAGTGACAGGACACATTACCAAGATGTGAGAAAAACAGTAGTACAGATGCTATATGTGTTAAAAAATTTTTTTTTCAACGTTTATTTATTTTTGGGACAGAGAGAGACAGAGCATGAACGGGGGAGGGGCAGAGAGAGAGGGAGACACAGAATCGGAAACAGGCTCCAGGCTCTGAGCCATCAGCCCAGAGCCTGACGCGGGGCTCGAACTCACGGACTGCGAGATCGTGACCTGGCTGAAGTCGGACGCTTAACCGACTGCGCCACCCAGGCGCCCCTATATGTGTTAAACAAACCAACCAGAGAATATTATGTACAACTTTACAACAATACCAAATTACCAAAACCAACACAAGAGAAAATAGAAAGGTTGATAGCTCTTTATCAATTAAAGAAATTAGATCTATAACTTAAATCTTTCCAAAAAGAAACCCCCAGGCTTAAAAGACTAGCTAGTGCTCTAAATTGTTTCAGATACTCCAGGAAGAAATAATACCAATCCAACTTAAACTCTTCAGAAAACAGAGAAGGAGGAAACACTTCTAAATTTATTCTATATCAGGTCAGGATTACACTGTTACCAGAAGTAAAGAGATTTGAAGAAAACTCTACAAGTCAATATCCCTCATGAACACAGACACAGATCACATTTTTTTTAAATGGCAAATTCAGGGCCGCCTGGGTGGCGCAGTCGGTTAAGCGTCCGACTTCAGCCAGGTCACGATCTCGCGGTCCGGGAGTTCGAGCCCCGCGTCGGGCTCTGGGCTGATGGCTCAGAGCCTGGAGCCTGTTTCTGATTCTGTGTCTCCCTCTCTCTCTGCCCCTCCCCCGTTCATGCTCTGTCTCTCTCTGTCCCAAAAATAAATAAACGTTGAAAAAAAAAAATTAAAAAAAATAAATAAATAAATAAATAAATGGCAAATTCAGTTCATATGTAGAATGGTTAATACATCATGACCAAGTGGGATTTATACCAGGAGTGCAAGAAATGCAACAGAACATTCAAAAGTCAAGAAATATAGTTCACATATTTTTTAATTTTTAGCTTATTTATTTTTTGAGAAGGAAATCCCAAGCAAGTTCCACACTGTCAGTCAGTGCAGAGCCCAGTGCGGCACTTGAACTCCTGAACTGTGAGACCATGCCCTGAGCTGAAATCAACAGTTGGACACTTAACTGAGCCACCCAGGTGGTCCTATAATTCATCATTAACATAAAGATTACTGGGGCACTTGGGTGGCTCAGTCAGTTAAGCATCTGATTCTTGATTTCTGCTCAGGTCATGATCCCAGGGTCGTGGGATCGAGCCCTGCATCAGGCTCCGTGCTGAGCATGGAGCCTGTTTAGGATTCTCTTTCTCCCTTTGCTCCTCTCCCTAGCTCATGTACTTACTCTCTCAAAAACAAACAAAACATAAAGATTACCATAACTGGATAATCCTCTCAATAAATGTAGAAAAAGCATTTGATAAAACCACCATTCATGATAAAAATTCTCAGCAAACTAGCAATAGGAATTTCCTTAAAACTGATGTTAATGGTGAAAGTGAATACTTTTGCCATGATAGGAACAAGTCAACAATGTTCATTCTCATGATTGCTGTTAATATTGTACTGGGGGAGGGGAGAAATACAAAGACTGTCCAAAAGGAAAAGGAAATTGCTTTTATTTGCAGATGATATGATTGTATATGTAGAAAATCTTTAAGATTATACAAAAAACTAGAATTTTAGCAAGGTCTCAAGATCTAAAATTGCTACACAAAAATCAATTACTTTATGATTAGGCAGTGAAGAACTGGAAGATGAAATTAATGCCACTTGGAATAGGGTGGAAAGTATGAACCCTTAGGGATAAATATAACAAAACATTAAAGAACTACACTGCATAATATTGTGTATTTGTATATTTGTATGAATAATACAAACTGTTACTGAGAAAACTGAAATAAAGTGTTATGATCTCAAAGACAATATTAAGGTGTCACTACTTCCCAAATTGATGTATATATATATATATTTCTAGGCATTCATCTAAGACAAATGGAAACATGTCTGCCAAAAAACTTGTATGCTAATGTCCATAGAAGCTTTATTCACAGCAAAGCTGGAAACAACCTAAATGTCCATCAGTAGGCTTATTGGAGAAGCAAATTGGGGATCTCCATGAAATGGAATACTAGTTGACAATAAAAAAGAATGAACTGTAGATAAATGCAACAACATGGGTGAATCTCAGAAATGTGTCAAGCCAGATACAAAAGGCTGATCGTATTTCTATGAATTTTAAGAATGGACAATATTAATCCCATAAATGGAAATCATACATAGTTCTCTTTGAATAAGGGCTGTGTGGAAGGGGTCGTGAAAGAATGTTCTAAGTGATATAAATGTATATCTTGATTAGAGTGTTGATTACATGAGTATATACATTTGTCAAAACTTTTCAAATTATACCCTTAATATCTATGTAATTTCACTGTAATTTTTACTTCAATAAAATGTATGTAACAGTTTTGAGAACATTCTGGGAGATACAAGTCCAGGGAATTGATATATTTATACCTGAAAAAGGCTGCCTGCTTGAATCAGTCACACCAAGTTTTAAAATCAGTCTAAAATTCTAACTCTTAAAGTGATGAGGCAGCATCCAGTGCACAAACCAGCTCACAGTGCTGTGTGCCTCCTGTGATAGGCATGTGATTTCCATTGTTCTCACACTGGCCTAAATCAGCCCAAACTCAGTGGTCATATTCTTCGGCACCTACAGAAAAGCAAGAACCCTCCATCTACCCACTGCTACCAGTTCAAGGGCTTTCTCACTTCCTTTAGGAACTTGGAGAGATCCCCATGACCCTGGGATCATGACCTGAGCCAAAATCAAGAGTTGGATGCTCAACTGATTGAGCCACCCAGGCGCCCTCAACAGTGTTAGTTATTAATGCAAGTCAATAATTTAGCAGATTGTACAATTAACCTTCTTAGGACAACATGTGGGATCAGCTGTCCTAAGTTAATTTTCAGCCTACATTATTCATCTGTCTGGCTGGGAAGTTACTATGGCTATCAGCTGAAGGCATAATACAATAAATGCTGGATATTAACCAGGAAAAGTATTTTAGCTCTTGTCATTTTAAATGGCTGATTAAAGAAATCAATTTTCAAAAGTGAGCCCAGAAATAAACCCATACTGTATGGCCAGTTAGTCTATGACAAAGGAGGCAAGAATAGACAATAGGGAAAAGACAGTCTCTTCAATAAATGGTGCTGGGCAAACGACAGCTACATGCAAAAGAATAAAAATGGACCACTTTCTCACACCAGAAATAAACTCAAAATAGATTCAAGACCTAACTGTGAGACCTGAAAAAAAAATAAAATTCCTAGATGAAAACACAGGCGGTAATCTCTTTGACACCGTCCTTAGTGATATTTTTCTAACTATGTCTTTTAAGGCAAGGGAAACAAAGGCAAACCATTGGGACTACATCAAAATAAAAACCTTTTGCACAGCAAAGGAAACAACAAAATGAAAAGGCAACCTACTGAATGGGAGAAGATATTTGAGAATGATATATCCAGTAAGAGATTAACATCCAAAATATATGAAGAACTTATACAGCCCAACACAAAAGAAACAATCTGATTTTAAAATGTGCAGAGGACCTGAATAGACATTTTTCCAGAGAAGACATACACATGGTCAACAGACACAAGAAAAGATGCTCAACATCACTAATCATCAGGAAAATGCAAAGCAAAACCACAATGAAATATCACCATACACCTGTCAGAATGGCTAGAATCAAAAAGGAAAACAGGTGTTGGTGAGGATGTGGAGAAAAAGAAAACCCCTGTGCACTGTTGGTGGGAATGCAAACTGGTGCAGCCACTGTGGAAAATAACACAGCAGTTCCTAAAAAAATTAAAAATAGAAATACCATATAATCCAATAATTTCACTACTGGGTATTTACCCAAAGAAAGTGAAAACACTAATTCAAAGACATATATGCACCCCTATGTTGCAGCATTATTTTACAATAGCCAAGATATGGAAGTGACCCAAGTGTCCATATAGATGAATGGATAAAGAAGATATGATTTATGTGTACACACACGCATGCACGCACACAATGGAATATTATTCAGCCATAAAGAAAAGAAAAATGAGGGGCGCCTGGGTGGCTCGGTCGGTTAAGCGTCCGACTTCGGCTCAGGTCATGATCTCACGGTCTGTGAGTTCGAGCCCCGCATCGGGCTCTGTGCTGACAGCTCAGAGCCTGGAGCCTGTTTCAGATTCTGTGTCTCCCTCTCTCTGACCCTCCCCTGTTCACGCTCTGTCTCTCTCTGTCTCAAAAATAAATAAATGTTAAAAAAAAAAATTTAAAAAAAAAAAAAAAGAAAAATGAGATCTTGCCACTTGCAACAACATAGATGGACCTAGAGGGTATAATGTTAAATGAAAGAAGTCAGAGAAGGACAAGTACCATGTGACATCACTTAAATGTGAAACCTAAAGACAAACGAACAAAGAAATAAACAAAAAAACCCAGACTCTTAAATACAGAGCACAAATTGGTAGTTGCCACAGGAGAAGTGAGTGGGAGGATGGGTGAAATGATAAAGGGGATTAAAAGGTATAGACTTCCAGTGATAAGTCACAGAAATGAAAAGTACAGTCTATAAAATATAAAAGTACAGGGAACACAGTCATAATATTATAATAACCTTGTGACAGTGACTACACTTATCATGGTGAGCACTGAGTAATGTATAGAACTGTTGAATGAATATGTTGTATACCTGAAACTAACATAACATTGTATACTAATTATACTTCAATAAAAATACTGAAAATCCATTTCATTTATACTTTAGTTTATAATCTTAAGATACATAAAGAGCTGTGAGAACATTCCTTAACCACCCAGCCAGTCTTTAATTAGTCTCTATTATGTGTTCAGGACCAATGTCTTTAAGTGCTTTCAAACTTATTGAACAAATAAAGAGAGGCAGAGTGAGACAAGATGACAGCTTATTCAGGCAATAAATAGTGTAGATGCCCAGAGAAAGTCCTTAATTTGTTTTACCTTTGCCTTAATAGGAGAAGTGGCCATTTTTTGTTTATGCCACTGGCAGCTAAATACAATATAAGGATGCCTTTCCTCCCACCACACCTTCTCCCTCACCCCCCCCAATCCCATCACGCGCACGCACACACACACACACACACACACACACACACACACACACAGGCAGAGCACAGGCAAGCATAAAAGAAAAGTCCTTTGACTTGTTTCCCTCAATGTTACTGAGGAGCCTCAAAGCACTAAGTATGTGGAGGGTGTCAGGCCACAGCCCTGGCACTTCCCTTGGGAACAGGTCTAGCACCTACTGGGTCTTCTATTGGATTCTTCAAACAGAAGATTTAAATTACTGTAGCCCATTCATTCCGTGTAGTTCATTTCAGAGCTGTGGTGCTCCATCCTGGATGCAGTGTCATCAAACTAAGCCTCATGAGTAAGCTCCTTTGGAATATACCAGGGAAGGTGTCAAAAAAGCCATAACTTGAGTATGAGGCCCAAACACAAAGCACTAGCCAAAAAAAAGCAGCTTCTAAATATCTGCTCTGGAAATGAATAGACCTCTAAATCCCTGAAAGTCCACCTTAAATACCAGATTAACAGAAATGGTTATTACTGCTGTCCTACTTTATATCATATTCTAAGCCTCTGAACAGGTTTCCAAGATGTTTTATATCTCAAGCTATGGCTTAAAATGGGCCCTAGCCCTGAATTAATGCGAATCTTTATATAATTTAAAAAATGCTATAGTCTTTAAAAGAAGTCTTATGCATATAGGGGTGCCTGGGTGGCTCATTTAGTTAAATGTCCTACTCTTGATTTCAGCTCAGGTCATGATCTCATGATTCAAACCCTGCATTGGGCTGCATGCTGACAGTAAGGAACCTGCTTGGGATTCTCTCTCCATCTCCCTCTGCTCCTCCCATGTGTGCTCTCTCTTGCTCTCAAAATAATCTTAAAAAAAAGTCTTATGCATATATATTTTTCAAATTTCAATGTAGATGCAATTAATAAATGCTAATTCATTAAAAAATATGAGTTCATTAAAAAATACCTGAGTTCCTAATAGGATGTTTGTCATTATTCATTCTCTAATAATGGGCACTAAGAGTATATTTTCTTTCTTGTTGGGGGGGGTCCATAAAATTGGACTTTAAACAGAGGTCTTTGTCCTGTTAATATTGAGAATCACTTAGACTTTAAATTCATAACAGGGTCAAATGATGCCAGTTAAACTGGCAAACAAATGAACTCAGATTTAATACTCTCACCAAAAAGTAAAAGCTGGAAAATATGGCAAATATTTTGGCCAATTTGAAGGTTGCCTAAAGAGCACTCACTACTTTGGAAACCGAACAGTTGGATTGGTCCTCAGGCACGCAGAACGTACGCAGCATGCATTTGCTCACCTGCACGGTGGTCTCAGGATGACTCTTCGTGAGGTCACATTTGGGGTTCAGTTTTCTCAATGGAGGGGCAGGGGAAATAACACTGTTAATTGAGAGGCTAATGTATGAGATTCTAATAAACCTGAGTAGAGCTATGTGGTAGGACTTCATCTGTAAACTGAGATCCACCTCAGACATTCATCATAAAATTTAAGTGAGCTTCCATATATAAAACATCTAGAATTGTTTTGGAACAAGCAAGGTGTTCAGTAAGTGTCATTTCCTTTCCTTCTTTCTCTTAGATTGTCCCCTAAAACTACTATTACCCAATTATTATTTTAAGCGCTTTACTGTACTTTAAGATAATTAAAGAAAGAGAAGAATATAAGAATGCTGACAGTGATTTTGAATCATTACAATCAGGTGATAGATCTAAAACAGGTGTCAATGTTTCACCCATTTTACCAAGTCCTCCAGGTGGAGAAGAGAAACAGGCATTTCTCCTGGCCCTCTGAGCTTTACTCTGGGTACATGTCTGGTTTCACCTGACCAATCCTATTTATGACTAGGAATATTGAATCTTAGTCTGCAGTAATTCTTCCAGTACTATCCATATAACTCCCTGCAGGAAAATGGAGAGTAGCTACTGATCAATTAGTTGGAAAAAAAAAAAAAAACTAGCTGAAGAAAAAAATTTGATCTAGATCACCACTAAGAATATAAAACATTTAACATATACTTTTTTTTTTTTTTAGAGAAAAGGGGTGTGCATAAGCAGGGGAGAGGGACAGAGGGAAAGAGAAGCTTGAGCAGGCTCCACGCTCCACCCCCTGACCAGGGACTCAGTTCCATGACCCTGGGATCCTGACCTGAGCCAAATCAAGAGTCGCATGTTCAACTGAATGAGCCACCCAGGCACCCCAAGAATTTAAAACATTTAAACTTTATATTCTATATTCATTTCTTAGTCATGTCAGGCCACAGCTAAATGACACAGCTGTACTTGTGATGCATGAATTAAGCTCCACGAAATTCTGAAGCCAGTTCCTTAAATAACTGTTGTGAAATGGAGGTGGTATGAAAAACTGGTAACAACGTCAGAATATTGTCTTTAGTTTGTTACACCTGGACTGCTCTTTAGACCCTGTACCTGAAACTAGGAATTGGAACTTGAATCAGAACATGAAACCAAAACTAATGCAAAAATGAATGTTCAGTCTTAAAACTCACTGTAAGCTGAAAATCATGATCCAATCATCCTTATATGCTAAGCCAATTATTCCATAGATTCCTTCTTCACATTTGTAAAATGCTTTGTCTCTTAAAAAGGGCTTTCTTATCATTTCTCCTTCTCTCTAGTATTACTACACAAAAATTTCTTCTTTCTAAAAATTTACCTATTCTTAAGTGTGCATCTCAAGTCCACTTCCTGTATAAAGGCCATCTCGCTACCTAATATCACTCTATCACGCTCTTGGGTTTCCGTGCCATATTTATCTTCATCACTGTATTTCCCATTCTGCCTTGTTTACAAGTCTGTACCCATACCAGATGGACTCATAAAGGCTTGAACATGGTCACAACACTTAAATGCTTTCTAAAAGAAGACTGGTAATAAGTCATTATTATTCATCCTTGCATCTCACTTCTTTTTTTTTTTTTTTTTTTTTAAATTTTTTTTTTTCAACGTTTATTTATTTTTGGGACAGAGAGAGACAGAGCATGAACGGGGGAGGGGCAGAGAGAGAGGGAGACACAGAATCTGAAACAGGCTCCAGGCTCTGAGCCATCAGCCCAGAGCCCGACGCGGGGCTCGAACTCGCGGACCGCAAGATCGTGACCTGGCTGAAGTCGGACGCTTAACCGACTGCGCCACCCAGGCGCCCCGCATCTCACTTCTCTACGCATGCATAATGAAGGGCTTCAGTAAATGTTAATTGACTTAAATAATTTAACTCTAGATGTTAGAAAGAAATTCCTATACAGGCATACCTCAAAAAAACTGTGGGTTCAGTTCCAGACCACTGACTGTTAAAGCAAATATCACAATAAAGCAAGTGAAAAGAATGTCTTGGTTTCCCAATAAAAATAAAAGTTATGTTTACAGTATTCTGTAGTCTCCTAAGTGTGCCACAGCATTATGTCTAAAAATGCGAATGTAAATAAAAATGCTTTACTGCTAAAAACTGCTAACGATCATCTGAGCTTTCAGTGAGTTGTAATCACTCATCATAGATCACCATAACAAATAATAAAAGTTTGAAATATTGTGAGAATTACCAAAACGTGACAGAGAGATGAAGTGAGCAAATGCTGTTGGAAAAATGGTGCAGACAGACTAGCTCAACACAGGGTTGCCACAAATCTTCGATTTGTAAAAAAGGCAGTATCTACAAAGTGCAATAAAGCAAGGTATAGCTGTACTCCTACAAAGAGAGCAGCAGAGTATATATAACCATACATTACAAATGATAACCAAGTGTCTGGAGCTTTTCAGAGTAAATTATCCATCTATCTCTGTTTCTATTGAGCATATCTCATTTCCATTTTTCCCTTTACTCTTTCCCTGGTGTCTTATCGATCTTTTATGCAACAGAAAGGAATTATTTTTCCATATTTTACAAAGTACATTGATGTAGACTGTGTACGTAAGCAAGTTAAATATCCTGCCTGAGGAAGCTCATAGTCTGGATGACAACGCACGAGAGACCAGTTGCACTGCCTGTTCTGGTACTCAGATCTTTTGAATATGGCTTCAGGGATCTCGCTGCCATATCACAATGCCTCCCTTTCAGATTTCATGATATGCACTAAATCAGATAAACAGTGTATTTATGGAACAACTTATTTTACAAGCCCATTCTTTAAAAGAATGGTCTTGGGGCGCCTGGCTGGCTCAGTCGGTTAAGCATCTGACTTCGGCTCAGGTCATGATCTCACAGTTTGTGAGTTTGAGCCCGGTGTTGGGCTCTGTGCTGACAGCTCAGAGCCTAGAGCCTTCTTCGGATTCTGTGTCCCCCTCTCTCTCTGCCCCTCCCCACTCACACTGTGTCTCTCTCTCAAAAATGAATAAACATTTAAAAAATTAAAAAAAAAAGAAAGGTCTTAAAGGCGATAGGGTACAATGAACATTCTCAAACACAGGTAGTAGTTTCAACTGCTTCAATAGTAGCATAACAACTCATGTTAGAAGCTTTAAACCAAATATCCCACCTCAGAAATCTATCTTAAAGAAATGATCAGAGTTGCCAACAAAAATTTATATATAAACTTTTTCATGGTAGTCTTTTTATAATTAGAAGAATTGAAAATAAGCTACATGTGCAATGACATGTGATTTATCATAGGCTTATATCCTGAATATTATGTAACTGTTAAATAACTGTAGTAGATAGCCTCTACAATGGCCCCCAAGTAATCTCTGCCTCCAGAAATTCCCATCCCTTGCTTAATTCCCTCTTCTTGTAGGACCAATGATTTACTTCTAACAATAGAGTATAGCAAAAGTGATGGGATGCCATTTCCAAGATTAAATTTTAAAGAGACCATGGCTTCTGTCTTGCACTCTTACTCTGATGGAAGCCAACTTCTGTGTTATGAGAAGCCTTATGGAGAGGCCCATGAGGCAAGGAATTGAGGAAAATCTCTGTACAGCAGGGTGCATAGAACTGGTTTGTTCCCCACTTAAGCCTTCAGATGAGATCACAGCCCCAACTGGCAACTGTGAAAGGCTTTGACAGGCAGGCACTCATCTAAGCTGCACCCAGATTCCTGATTCACAGGGACTGCAAAATTAATGTATGTTATTTTAAGCCACCTACTTTTAGGGTAGTTCATAATAAACAGATGATAACTTTTTAAAAGAATACTTAGTAGCATGAGGCAATACTCATATGTTAAGTTTTAAAATAACTAGTCAAGAGGTTTATTTATCCATGACAAAACAAACGAAAGTATTGTTTTAAAACATGTATTGTGTACTCACATCTTTGTTATTTGAACTAGTAATTTCCTACAACATTTCCATTCACTGAAAATATTTTCAAGACGGTTATAAAGCCTATCTTGTAATATCATATAATTTTAAGTATAATTATTATTAGCTAAAAAAAGACACCAAACATTGAAAATATTACAACCTGCCTCCTAAAACATGGTAGAAAAGTTTACAAAGATTAGATTTATCCGAGTCTTAAGAACTGATAATTTTTAAAAGCAGAAAAATATATATGTATTATTCTGGTTTTTAAAATATAGATGCTTAAGAAAAAATAGAGTTAAATACAAGAAAACATGAACAGAGTTGCTCTTTGGATGGTGGGATCATAGGTAACTTAAATTTCCTCTTTATGCTTTTCTCTGTTTCCCAAAATTTTTTCAAATATATGTGTGTGTATATATATGTGTGTGTGTGTGTGTGTGTGTGTGTGTGTGATTTGCATCGGAAATGTCTTTTTAAAAAAGCCAACCTGATAATGTAATGTAACACATTTTAGTTCCTTCAAACCCAGATTTAATGCTAATATGAGACTCACCATTTTGTGAAGAAAGAGAACAGCACTGGATCCACTGATCCAAGTGGTAATACTTAATTAGCAAGTAAAAATAGTCAATAGGACTATAATACATCTAAATTAAAAAAAAAAAGCCATCAAGCTGAGTCAAATGAGAGGGCTAAACTAATGCAAAATTGGTTAGAATCAAGCACAAGTTTGTGAGGAGAAATTGTAGATGCCTTCCATGGCACTGGTTCTAAAAGATTAAGATTTATAATCAGAATATTAAAAAGTTGAGCAACTCCTATATCTCCCATAAATTCAGTATTTATCATCTGTGATTTACCTAAATATTCCTGAATCTTACATTCTACCCTACTTATATGAACTTTGGGGGCAGTGCTGTTCTATGTGTAGTGTAAAGTATGTCTTTTATTAATTCTAACACTATATGTACAGGAGGAAGGGAAAAGTTGTTTGAGATTTTAGGGTTTGGTAAAATTATTTTTTGTGAAGCCAGTTCTCATTTCTTTGAGTGTAGACTGGTAGTTCATCTAAGATCCTGACCAAGGTTCTTTTTTTAAAAAAAAAATGACACCTTGAGGCTTCCAGAGAAGATGACAGTGTAGGAGGATCCTAAGCTTATCTCATCCCATGGACACACCTAGCTAACACCCACATCAGTAAAAGTAACCTAGAAAATAACCTGAAGACTGGCAGAACAGATTCTCCATAGCTAAACGCAGAGAAGAGGCCACATCAAAAATCAAAACCACACTCAGGTATCACCTCACGCCAGTCAGAGTGGCCAAAATGAACAAATCAGGAGACTATAGATGCTGGAGAGGATGTGGAGAAACAGGAACCCTCTTGCACTGTTGGTGGGAATGCAAATTGGTGCAGCCGCTCTGGAAAGCAGTGTGGAGGTTCCTCAGAAAATTAAAAATAGACCTACCCTATGACCCAGCAATAGCACTGCTAGGAATTTATCCAAGGGATACAGGAGTACTGATGCATAGGGGCACTTGTACCCCAATGTTTATAGCAGCACTGTCAACAATAGCCAAATTATGGAAAGAGCCCAAATGTCCATCAACTGATGAATGGATAAAGAAATTGTGGTTTATATACACAATGGAATACTACGTGGCAATGAGAAAAAATGAAATATGGCCCTTTGTAGCAACGTGGATGGAACTGGAGAGTGTTATGCTAAGTGAAATAAGCCATACAGAGAAAGACAGATACCATATGTTTTCACTCTTAGGTGGATCCTGAGAAACTTAACAGGAACCCATGGGGGAGGGGAAGGAAAAAAAAAAAAAAGAGGTTAGAGTGGGAGAGAGCCAAAGCATAAGAGACTGTTAAAAACTGAGAACAAACTGAGGGTTGATGGGGGGTGGGAGGGAGGGGAGGGTGAGTGATGGGTATTGAGGAGGGCACCTTTTGGGATGAGCACTGGGTGTTGTATGGAAACCAATTTGTCAATAAATTTCATATATATAAAAAAAATAAAAAAAAAATGGCTGAAAGGATGGAGATGTGGCCAGGAACCAAACTGACCCATAAGATTGTCCACAGGAGGGCGCAACACTACAGGCATGGAGAGGGAAGAGAAGACCCCACTCCAGGCACCTGCGGCATGGAGAACCCACACTGGGAAGATGGATCCCCACAACATTTGGCTTTGAAAAACCAGTGGGGCTTAACTTGGCAAGTTGTTAGAATCAATGGGGCTTAACACCAGGAACTTTAAAACTCAGCTGTCTTGGCTCTGGGGAACCCAGAGGGCTATAGGAAATGGAGATAGCATAACAAACAGCCCTGACATACAGTACAGAAGAAGCAGTTTGAAAAATGCCTGGGGTACACAGGAAGGAGATTTATTTACTAATCTCAGGGTGTGCTGAGGGGGCAGGGATCTTTGGGAGACTTCTCTAGGAACAAAAGAGGTGGTTGGCACCATTTTCCTCCTCTGCTCCCCAGATACACAGACACTTGTAGGAACCAGCGGGAACATGATCTCTACCTAGCTTGCTAATAGCACACCCCAGTCCTGCATTCTTCTGCAGTCTGATCCCCTCCAACCGGTCCTCCACAGGACTTCTACAAAGGTCTCCTGCTACAGCAGACAAGTGCAAACCTTGCTAACATCACCCACCCCACCCCTGCATAACCTGTGGATCTGCCCCACCCAAACTGCACCAGGCAGGAGTCCATCCAATGCAGAGCACTAAGCATGGCATTGTGCAAGAGCCCCAACAGCCCCAAAGTGACTTCTTCCTTGGGAAGAGAAAAAGATAACCACACACACCAGTTCAACCGTGGCACTAGCAGTGGCCTGGGGGCAGACACCTGGCCTGACTGCAGGCCCCACCTACCAACAAAAGCCCTGTAATTCAGTGCTACTGCAGCCCTGGCAGATGCCTGATCTGACCCAAATCAAGCCCAAGGTGGCCCCAGACTGGCTCACTAACAACAGAGGGACCAAACCCTGCCCACAACAGGCAGACAGCCATTGCAGATGACTGGACTGAAGGCAAATGTGGCTCAGCCACAACAGTAGGGTACATGCAACACACATAGAGATACCCCTGAAGCGCCAGAGTCTGGTGAACAGGGGACACTGCTGCAGGGCACTACAGGACCTCTTCTTCATAAGGCCACTACTTTCAAGAGCAAGGGACATAGCTGACTTTCCTAACACAGAGAAACACAGAGAGTTAGAAAAAATATAAGATCAAGGAATACGTCCCAAATGAAAGAACAAGATAAAATCACATCAAGACAGCTAAATGAAACACAAATAAGTAATATGTCTGATAGAGAATTTAAAGTAATGGTCATAAAGATACTGTACTTGAGAAAAGAGAGGAGGGTTTCAGTGAGATCTTCAAAATAGAAAGAAAACATAGAAAAGAATAAATCAGAAATGAACTTATTAACTGAAGTTAAAAGTACACAGGCAGGAATAAATAGTAGTAGAGAAAGCAGAAGAATGGAACAGCGACCTGGAGGACAGAGTAATGGAATGCAATCAAGCTGAACAGGACAGAGAAAGCAGAAGAAAGGTAAGAATAGATTAAGGGAATTTAGTGACATCATCACATGTAACAACATTTTATTCTGAAGGGATTCTGAAGGAGAAGAGAGAGAAAAGGGGACAGAAAATTTGGAGAAATAATAGCTGAAAGCTTCCTGAGTATGGGGAAGGAGACAGAAATCCACATCCAGGAGGCACAGAGAGAGCCCCCAACAAAATCAACTCAAGGAGGTCCACACCAAGACAAATGGTAATTAAAAGAGGCTTCCAGACAAACAAAAGCTAAAGGAATTCATGACCATTAAACCAGCCCTACAAGAAATGCTAATGGGGACTCTGAGTGGAAAGGAAAGACCATAAGTAGGAGTAAGAAAAGTAGGAAGCACTAAAGTAGGAAGCAATAAAATTAATTATATCTATAAAAATCAGTCAATAGTCTCACAAAATGAAAGTCTGTAAATTATGACAACATATACCTAAAACGTGGTGGGAGGGGGAAAGGATTAAAGAATGTGTTCAAACTTAAGCAACCATCAACTTAGTATAGGCTGTTATGAGCAAAAGATGTTATATATAAACCACATGTTAACCACAAATCAAAAACCAGTCGTAAGTATGCAAAAAATAAAGAGAAAGGTATCTAAGTATATCATTAAAGAAAGGCAACTAATCATGACAGAAGAGAGCAAGGGAAGAAAGGAACAGAGAACTACATACACAACCATAAAACAAGTAACAAAAGAACAATAAGTACATACCTATCAATAATTACTTTGAATGTAAACAGACTAAATATTCCAGTCAAAAGACATAGGGTGATGGAGTGGATAACAAACCAAGACCCATTCATACACTGTCTACAAAAAACTCATTTCAGACCTAAAGATACATGCAGATTGAAAGTGAAGGGATAGAGGGGAACTGGGTGGCTCAGTTGGTTAAGCATCTGACTTCAGCTTAGGTCATGATCTCATGGTTCATGAGTCTGAGCCCTGTATCAGGCTCTGCTCTGACAGTGTGGAGCCTTCCTGGGATTTTCTCTCTCTCCCTCTCTCTGTCCCTCCCGTGCTCATGCTCATGCTCACGCTTTCTCTCTCTCAAAATAAATAAACTTAAAAAAAAAAAAAAAAAAAGTGAAAGGACAGAAAAGCATTTATCATGTAAATGGATGTGAAAAGAAAGCTGGGGTAGCAATACTTATATAGGTCAAAACAGACTTTAAAGACTGTAACGAGACTAAGAAGGATACTGTATATTCATAAAGGGAACAGTCCAACATGAAGATATAACAATTGTAAATATTTATGCACCCAATAGGAAAGCACCCAGATACATAAAACAGCTATTATGAAACATAAAGGAAGTAACCAATAGTAACAAGATACAAGTATGCAACTTTAACACCCCACTTACATCAATGGATAGATCATCCAAACAAAATCAACAAGGAACCAGTGGCTTTGAATGACACATTGGACCAGATGGATCTGACAAATATATTCAGAATGTTCCATTCTAAACCAGAATCTACATTCTTTTCAAGTGCACATGGAACATTCTTCACAATAAGTGATATATTAGGTCATAAAATAAGTCTCAACAAATTCAAAAAGATCAGTCATACCATGCATCTTTTCTGACCACAATGATATGAAACTAGAAATCAACCACAAGAAGAAATCTGGAAAGAGCACAAATATATGGAGGTTAAAAAACATGCTACTAAACAATGAATAGGATGACCAAGAAATGAAAGAGGAAATAAAAAAATACATGGAGACAAATGAGAATGAAAACACAACAGTCCAAAATCCTTGAGATACAGCAAAAACTATTCTAAGAGGTAAGTTTATAGCAATACAGGCCTATCTCAAGAAGCAAGAAAAGTCTCAAATGAACAACCTAACTTTACACCTAAAGGACCTAGGGAAAGAAGAACAAACAAACCTCAAACCAGTAGAAGGAGGGAAATCATAAAGATTAGAGCAGAAATAAATGAAACAGAAACTTAGAAAAAAGCCCCAATAGAAAAGATCAATGAAACCAGGAGCTATTTCTTTGAAAAGATCAACAGAATTGATAGACCTTTAGCCAAACTCAGGAGAGAGAGAGAAAGAGACAGAGAGAGAGAACAGGAGGGAGGAGAAAGAGTGAGGGGAGACAGATCCAAGAATTTCTTATACTTACAAAAAATGGGTTAGAAAAAATTTAGGGCAGAAAGCTGCCGCCACAGGGCAAAAGCGTCCAAGGTTAGTTAGCGAGATATTATAATGGGATCACGAGTAACTTGTTATATCACCTGAAGGAAATTACTTTTCATCTGGCACCAGTATACTATTGTGCTTTGATCACAAACTCCACTTGCTGCCCAGACCCTTTGCTTCTTACACACACCAGTTAATGATTACTGTCTAATTGCTTTCTTCAAATTCATCATGTATGTAAGATCTTAGGAGCTCAACAAATAGAGACGAAACCCCTGTTCAGGGCTCTTGTCTCCTCCCAGACATTAGCCTCTCTCATATTCAATTCTGAGTCTGCTCTCTTAGTGGACAAGAGAGAACTCCAGGCTCAGAGTCTGTGACAAGAGAGTAGAGTGTCAATGAGAGACGACTCAAACAAAATCAGAAATGAAAGAGGAGTTTCAAGAGTGGTTCAGTATTCACAAATCAATCAACATGATACATCACATCAGTAAAAGGATAAAAACCATATGATTATTTCAATAGATGTAGAAAAAGCAGTTGACAAAAGATATCATTCATGATAAAAACTCTCAACAAAATAGGTTTACAGAGAATATACCTCAACATGATAAAGAATTTATATGAAAAATCCACAGCTAATATTATACTTACTTGTGAAAAGCAGAACTTTTCCCCTAAAGTTAGGAACAAGATAAGAATGTCCACTGTCACTACTATTATTCAATATAGTACCGGAAGTCCTAGCCACAGCAATCAGAGAAGAGAAAGGAATAAAAGGCATCTAAATTGGCAAAAAAGAAGTAAAATTTTCATTATTTGCAGATGACATGATAGTATATACAGAAAACCTAAAGACTCCACTGAAAAACTACTAGAACTGATGAATAAATTCAGTAAGTTGCAGGACAGAAAATCAACATACAGAAATCCACTGCATTTCTATACACTAATAAGGAGGCAGCAGAAAGAGAAATTAAGAAAACAATCCCATTTACAATTGCACCAAAAACAATAAAGTACCTATGGATAAACTTAACCAAAGAAGTGAAAGACCTGTATTCTGAAAACTATAAAACACTGATGAAAGAAACTGAAGATGATACAAACAAATGGAAAGATATTCCATGGTTATGGATTTGAAGAACAAATATTGTTAAAATGTCTATTCTACCCAAAGAAATCTACAGATTTAATGTAATCCCTATCAAAATACCACAGCATTTTTCACAGATCTAGAACAAACAATTCTAAAATTTGCATGGAACCACAAAAGACTCTGAATAGCCACAGAAATATTGACAATGAAAAGCAAAACTGTAGGTATCACAATCCCAGATTTCAAGTTATACTAAAAAGTTCTAGGAATCAATCAGTATGGTACTGGCACAAAAATAGACATAAAGATCAATAGACTAGAATAGAAAACCCAGGAATAAACCTTTGATTATATTGTCAATTAATCTTTGTCATAGGAGGCAAGAATTTCCTATGGGAAAAAGACAGTCTCTTCAATGAATGGTACTGGGAAAACTGAAGAGCTACATGCAAAAGAATGAAACTGGACCACTCTTACACCACATACACACAAAAATTCAAACTGGATTGAGGACCTAAATGTGAGACCTGAAACCATAAAAATCCTAGAAAAGAGCACAGGCCGTAATTTGTCTGACACTGTCCATAACAACATCTTTCTAGATATGTCTCCTGGAGTGAGGGAAACAAAAACAAAAATAAACTATTGGGACTACACCAAAATAAAAACCTTCTTTACAGAAAAGGAAACAATCAAAAAAACTCAAAGAGAACCTACTGAATGGGAAAAGATATTTGCAAATGATACATCTGATAAGGGGTTAGTATCCAAAATACATAAAGTACTTACACAATCCAACACCAAAACAAAAACAAACAAAAAATGTAAAAAATGGGCAGAAGACATGAACAGACATTTCTCCTAAGAAAACATACAGATGGCCAACAGATACATGAAAAGATGCTCAACATCAGAGAAATACAAATTAAAACCACAATGAAATATCACCTCACACCTCTAGTGTATGAGGCTAGACACACACACACACACACACACACACACACACGAAACAAGTGCTGTGAGGATGTGAAGTAAAAGGAACCCTCATGCACTCTTGGTTGGAATGCAAACTAGTGCAGCCGCTGTGGAAAACAGAATGGAGGTTCCTCAAAAAATAAAAAATAGAACTATCATATGGTCCAGTAACTCCACTACTGGCTATTTACCCAAAGAATACAAAAACACTAATTTGTAAAGATATATGCATTCCTATGTTTATTGCAGCATTATTTATAATAGCCAAATAATGGAAGCAGCCCAAGGGTCCATTAGTAGGTGAAGGGATAAAAGAGATGTGGTGTTGTTGGGATGAGCACTGGGTGTTGTATGGAAACCAATTTGACAATAAATTTCATATAAAAAAAAGAGATGTGGTGTGTATGTATATGTGTATACACACACAATATATATATATATACATAAATACATACATACATACACACACACAATGGAGTATTACTCAACCATAAAAAGGACTGAAATCTTGCCATTTGCAACAAAATAGATAGATGTAGAGGGTATAATACTGAGATAAAACAGAAAGAAAAGTACTGTATGAGGAATTTGAGAAACAAAACAAAGAAATTTTTAAAAAGACAAAAAACAAGACTCTTAATTATAGAGAATTAATAGCTATCAGAGGTGAGTTGGGGGGGTGGGTGAAATAGGTAAGGGTATGAGGAGTACTTGTATCACAATGATCACTGAGTAATTTCTAAAATCATTGAATCACTATATTGGACACCAGAAGCTACTATAACATGGTACATTAATTATAATAGAATTTTAAAAGTAAATTAAAAAAATGACTCTGTGATACCATAAAAATACCAAACTTAAAAGGTCTCCACTGAACAAAATTACTTTATACTCAAAATCAGTGTGTTGAGTCTAGTTTTCTTTCAACTTCACTGGGTGTATGGAGAGAAATACACATACAACAAATGTGTATATTCAGAGCTCAAAAAAGGAAAAAAAAAATCAATAAATTTTTCATAGTGACGTCTTCAAATGGATTTTAACTGGATAGGGGTAGAGGAATTTAATTAGCAATGTGATTACAGGGACTTTCCTTTGCTTCTCTGTATCCTCATTTCTAAACTTAGGTTAATAATTCCTGCCCCAAATTCCTCCTTGAATTGCAGTAAGGAAAACCAGCGCTATAAAAATGTAGCTGCTATTCTGCTACTATTAAGAGAAGCTGGCATTTGAACAGATTATTTTGGATAACTCACACTCCCTTGTTCTGAACAGTTGTCCCAATCCTGTTCACGAAAGTCCAACCCGCAAGAAACACACAAGATTCCCCAATCTCAAAATCTTCTTCAAAGGTGGAAGCCATACACTCCAAAAACAATCCTAAAAATGTCAATTCTTGTGAAATTCTATTACAACATGAATGCATCTCATTCCACGGGATGGATGGTATATTTCTCTCTCTCACACATCTATGAATTCATGGAGGGTAGAGACTTTGCCTTACTCAAGCATGAACTTTAATAAGTAGTTTCTAATCAAAGTTCATCTAAAATATCTAAATCTTAGTCATTTTAATAGATCAAATTATCTTAACTGACATTTTTCTGGATCAGTAAATTTTCTTTACCTCAAATGCCATTAATGAATTTGAAGGAGATCAGAGTTTGCCATCCCAACACATGCCACAATGGTATAAGGGTTGCTTTGAGCCAAAGGCAATAAGCTCTCTGCACCCCCCTTTTTGTCAAAAAAGCAGGACACAAATTTCCCTTTGTAAAGGTGCCTTCATCTCCTATATGAGAAGGAAAACTACTCCAGAGACAATTTTCATCACCTGAGACAACTCTTATCTGTTTAACAGGCCTTATAAAACAAATCCTGATTTATCATATATTTCCTAGTCACCTTCCCATAACTTACCTCCACCCAGGAGCCCCAAACTCCTTTTCCTTTGTCTACCCTCTTTCCCATGATTTTCACCCTTTCTTAAGATGACATATAAGTCTCCAATTCTGTTTCCTTGAAGCACATTCCTTTGTGAACCCCCATGTGTACATAGGTAATTAAATGTTTTTTCCTCCTGTTAATCTATTATCAGTTTGATTTGCAGACCCAGCCAATGAACTTAGAAGGGTTGAGAAAGAGTTTTTCTCTTTCCCTAAAAATTCAAGATTAGTCTTTATGTTATTTAGTGAAATCAAATATTTTAGAACAAGTAGGAGGCATAAATAATAAATTAAGGGTATTAAGTACTATGCACTGAATTAAGTTCCAGACAGTAGTGTATGTACTTCTGAATACTTAAAAGAACTATTATTCTTACGTGGAGATATGGGAAAACGGTGTCCAAATCCACTTGGAATCTAGGTCAAAAGATCTAGAATTCAGAAAGTTTTGCTCTTTTAAGTTTGATCATTCTTTCATTATGCATATGCCACATTCCTAAAGAATGTGGTCATTACAGAGTTCCTATTTTTTGTAGCTGACAGTACAGTATTTTAGGGTGGAAGTGGGACGTTGGGATGAGGTGGGGGCAGAGGTACATCTAATTTAAACATTTTTTTAAAGCCCTCTTTTTACCTATTAAATTTAACTAATCCAAGGAAGTTTCCTGTCCTGTCAATTATTCCCCTTACCACACACACCCATGCTCATTTTCTCCTTGTAGCTTCCCTTATGTTGAAACACACAACCTCTCCCTTATCTCCACCTAACACTCTTTCCCTCTTCCCTGCTTAAACCAAATCCATACTATCTTCATGGCTAGGGAAGCCCCATCTCTTTGTGCAGACTTCCTGGAATTCCTCTAACCCTTATTCAGAATTCTCTTCTTGAACTGATGTCCAGTTGGTCTAATTTCTAAGTGCTTACTCCCCAAATGAGATTAAATATTCCTCAAAGGCAACAGTCATTTCTCCTTTTGTTATTATGCATAGAGCAGTTCTTACATCCACGAGTTTAATGAATGCTAATTAAAGTTTGGCTATTTACCAAATATCCGTGTACTTCAAAGTGTGTTAGATGTTGACAGTAAAACTGTGAACTATACAGAGTTCTATTTCTTTCTCACACTTAAAAACAAAGGCCACAAACTCATGGTAGTGTTGGGTTGGTGTTTTGTTTGGCCAGTGCAATGTTTAAACTGTTCTGAATTAGAATAATTCTGAGCTGAACATTCACTCCCCAGTTCACAGGGCTCTCTCACTCCCTTGTGTCCAACACCTATCCAGCTTCACTAATTTATGTTACTTCCAGCCTCTTGTAAAACATCTGAAAGGGAGATTACATGAATCCAAATTAGGCCACTTTGGCATGTGGATTATTTTGAGCTGAAGGCAATTGAGACCCAGCAAATTCAAGAAAAACTCTGACCTCTCCTTTAACTATTTAAAAGAATTTAGATAGGTCATTCAAGTAAAAGTTATCTCCAGGCTCCCTATCTACATGAGAGATCAAACACCTATCATCCTGTGAATTGCCCTTCTTCCCCCTTTAGCCCCAGATCCCATTCCCTAGCTCAGGATGGCATATAAGCCTCAATTGCCCAATTTACTATTGGGTCTCTTATGGGGCTCCTGTATGGATATAGTTAAATTTGTTTTTCCTCCTGTTAATCTATCTTATCTCAATTTATCAGCAAAGAGCCTAGAAAGTTAGAGGAAAAAATTTCTTCCCCAACACATCCTTGATTTTACAACTTTGAATTTATAAGGAATAAATTAATTCTTAAAGTACGGGCTCTTCCTATATCAGATACTGACTAGAGTTATTTATTACTTCCCAAACTTTCAACATTATAATGTCATGATTGATTATATTTCTCCACCACTGAGTTGCTGCATACTGTTTATAGTACACTCACTATGGAAGACAGGATCCAGTTAAAAAAAAAATTCCCAAACCCAAGAGCAGATGGTATATTAACTAGAGAAAGAAAACAGAACTGCTCAGCAACTATTTTGCTTTCTCAAAAGCAAATGATTTTTATGCAGGAAAGGACAGAAGAGACCTCATTAAGAGAGAACCTAGGTACAAGCAGAAGTCACAACTTCTGGTGAATTATATTCCAGGGAAAGCCTGCATATAGAAGCACAGCAATATTACAACCTTTGAAAAAAATTAAGAAAGGGGCACCTGGATGGCTCAGTAGGTTAAACATCTGACTTCGGCTCAGGTCATGATCTTACAGGTTTGTGCGTTCAAGCCCTGCATCCGGCTCTGTGCTGACAGCTCAGAACCTGGAGTCTGCTTCAAATTCTGTGTCTCCCTCTCTCTATGCTCCTTCCCTACTCTCTCTCTCAAAAATAAATAAAAACATTAAAAACAAAAACAAAATGAAAAAACATGAAGGAGGGACATCTCAAGAAGCCAGAGACTCAATCAGTTTCTTTTCTCCCAGTTTATTTCAAACTCTGAAACAAAAGGAAATTTGAATCCCTAGGTATTGCAGACAAGTTAGTTTGACACTAATTTCTGGCAAAATTCAAAATTTAATCAGTAAACTGAATATTCTGAGGGAAGAGATTGGGGATTTCTAGGAACTAGACATTCAAAATTCACTATGAATCAGTCATTTTTAAACTAGTATCATTTACTTTTGTGATAGATGTTTATAAATAAACTCAAGATGTTTATTTTTAGCAAAGCATTTGATTAAACTTTTTCTCATGATGTCTTATAATGAAGACTGACCTACAGGCTAGAATAGTTTGATAAGTAAGGAGGACAGTGCTAACTGAATTCAGCTGATCATTGATTTGTCTCAGCAATATCTCCCAAGGCTGACTACATTCCCAAGCAGGTCTATATCTGGTACTTTCAGTACATGACTTTTAATTATAATAAACATCCTGAAAAGTAGATGTTACTAATATGACTTTATTGATATGGAAAATAAGTTTCCCAAGATCACAGAGCTAGTAAGTGTCACCGTCAAGCTCTAAAACCAGCCTCCAAAAGTCCAGGGCCACTTCTACTGTGCCACACAGGCAGAATTCTAGGTGAGCCACCATGGCAAAAGGAACGGTTTCATATATTATTAATGGCTTGGCTGTCTGGTGAACAAACTCACCAAATGTGCAGGTGACATAAAACTAGAAGATAGAATTAGCATGATGAATGCCATGATCAAATCTAAAACATACCTAGCAAACTGGAAATTGGAAGCTTAGTGTCACACAAGAGAAAAAAAATTGTTCATGTTCAGGACATTTTTAACTGTATAATTAAAAAATTAATAAAGCCTACTTTGATAGCAATGTGTTGGGGGTAGGGGAGAGGGAGGGAGAGGCTGGTGGTGGTGAGGTTTTCAGTCAACTGTGGTGTCTTTATTACAAAAGCCAATTAAGTGTTAGATGATTTTGTTTGAAGATAGGAATTCACTGCATTTTGCACTGTTCAGATTAGACTGAATTATTGAATTCAACTTGGGGCTAAGGATCTTCAGCACAGAGAAAGGTCTTAAGTATGGAAGGAAACATAAAAGCAATGACTTTTTCGTGAAGATAACTAACATTTACTGACTTCTAGGTAACTATACCAAGACTTTATGAACATTATTTCATTTAACCCTCACAATAATTCTATAGGTTAAAAATAATTCTATTCTTAACTCTATACCACTTTAGACTTTTCATTTCTTTACTATTTTTTGGTCATAGACTGCTTTCAGATGGATGAATTTTAGATCCTCTCTGTTGAAATATTATCTATATAATTTCACAAGTTGGAGGACTACTGACAAAAGTAAGCCTAATGAGAAACAGGTCCAAGGAAGCAGTGGGTCAGTTCAGTGTAAACAGAGCCTTATTAATGGCAACAGAAAGAAGGGATACCTCAAAAGTGGTGAGTTCCCTGTCACTGAAGTGTTCGATGAAAATGTGGCTTGTGTGTCAGAAATGCTACAAAGGAGATACTAACATGGGTTAGAGGTTGGTCTATGATTTTAAAGTACCCCTTTTACTATAAGATTGTGAGCCTAATAGGTAATTTCGGCAATTTTTGTTTGATGGCAAGATAAAAGAGTTAAAAACTGGAAATAATTGTTTTTCCAGATCATTTTGCTGAACATGTCAAATAGAAGATGTAAATAATATTGTTTCCCATCTATATATTGATATTGGCTCTATCAAGTACTTGAAAATGACCTCATCCAAAGAAAAAAAAGGTATATTCAACTGTTGATCTTGATGTGATTTATACTTAGTCATAAGAAAAGTAGATTCTTTATTCCTCTGAATCCTTAATTACAATTTTGCTTCAGGTAAATACTGCATACACCAGATCCTAAAAAGATCCTAAAAAGATGTAGTCTTTAATGGGAACATTTACTAGTTTATAATTTTATGTTAATTTCCATAAAGGATGGGGAGAGGGCAGACAGGAAACAGAAGATAGACAACTCCTATTGTTCCGCTTTGCTTCTCGGATCCTTGAGCTAATGGCTGAAGGATCTTACAGATCTATTCCGATCCCCCCCCCCCATTTGCAGTATAATTCGCCCCAAGACACAGCCTCCCACAGCTCTAAAAGAGCACAAGAGCTAGTACTTTGCTCATCACATGTCATTCGGCGCACAAGCCTGACAGCTTGGCATACAAATTAAATGCTCATAGGCAAATCTTTTACCTGAAAATCTTCAGTCACTCTTCAGGTAGGAAGGAGAATGAAACTGCAGCTCAGAAACGCAATACCTCGGACTTGGGGCTCAGAACCAGGTGGAAGGGGTGGGGGCTAACTTCTCAATGAGGAGACGGAGACGTGAGGCTCTATCCGAGGCAGCTGGCCGCGAGAGGTCTGCTTGAATTAAAGTCGCCTGTAACTCCCAGGTTTCTGCCATTGAAAAACCCAAAGGGCAAAGCTGACGAGCCAAGACCGACGGACACACAGCGGTCGCCCACCTCCCAGGTGTTCACTTACACAGCACATCGCCGGGGCGGCTGCGTGCCCAACGCCCCTCGGGACGGCCGCGGGGCCGGGAAGGCATCCGGCATTGGCCGGCTGCGTGCGCTGCTCGGTCCCCGAAGCCGCCGCCCGGGGGGCGCCGGTTGGCGTCAGGGCGGCGGGGTGCGGAGCGCAGCGCAGTCCGACTGCAAGGCCAGCGGCGCCGCCTTCTCGCGCGCCTCACTCAAGTGGCAGCATTTGGAGGACGGGGTGTCCTTTGGCACGGCTCTGGGCTCTGGGCCCCTCCTCCAGCCGCCGTCGTCGCCGCCGCCGCGCCCGCCGCGCGCTCCTCGCGGGTTCGCGCCCCGAACCAGGCCAGCCGGGCCCCGCAGGTGGCAACCCAAGGGTGCTCGGCTCCAGCACGCGCCCTCTGCGGGCCGCACGCAAGTACAAGGCTGCGAGGACCGCCACCGACACGTCGGCTGGCGCCGGGTACAAGGCAGGGGCGGGACACCACCGCCCTCACTCCCACTATCCAGAGTGCTGCCGCTTCCCCAGCAGGAATTAGATCCCCAAATTTCCAACAAAACAGAAGTGAGCAACTCACTTCGCTGCCTGCCCCTCCCCCGCCCCTCATCCGAACCACCTGAGCTGCTAACTGTTCTGGGCTCTGCCCAGGTAAGAGGAGGGAATGGTCTCTGAGACCACCGCACGACGGGCGGAGATTGCCTTGCGGAGAGCAGATGCTCGGCCCGCCACGCTAAGCGGGTGAACTCGCAGAAGCCTCGCCGCAGACTTCCCAGCTAAGCGATCTGGAGCTCAGATCCAGGCGTAGCAGTCAAACCCACTTTGACCTCAAACCCCACTTTGCAGGGCTAGGCCAAGGATTCTGCCCTTCCTAACTAGTTTGCACCGTGAGCATGCAGAGCAAAAGTGCTTGGAGCATTTAATCATTTAAAAGTACACATCCATTTTCTACGTCTCCATCCCAAAATACTCAAGGAGAACATTTTCCAAGATTGTTTCTCAAAACAAAACACCTCTAGCCAAACACCATTTTCTCGCTCTTTAAACTATTGAAGTCACTCTCTCAACACATGGCCATTATTCAGTTGTGTTTCCCTGTGCGTTCCACGTGGTGCCTCATCTGCCCCGCATGATTCCTAGCAGCAGTAAAAGCCCCAAGAGGACTACAAAAGAACCATTATTTTAGTTGTGTTCTACAGTGGAGTGGTCATGCAAAATCCATGCTTGCAGAGACTTTAGGGACAGCTTCACCTGACTCCTTCACATTACAGATGAGGACCCTGAGACTCACAGCTGCAAAACTAAATGTGAAAAAGAAACACCTGAACCTACAAAGCCCACAATTTGTAGACTAACGTGAAGCTTAGGTCTCTAAAGATATAACATAGGAAAGAATATAGTTAGATTGCTGAGGAGTTGAGAGCGTACATTATACAAAATCTAGCTCAGAATCTTTCAGATTTTAAGTGCACCGAGCATTCTTACTACTATGTTTAAATTGACTAAGGTGACTTTATATACAAATACAGTAGCCCAGAAATGTAATTTTTCTGCATGATAATATGATTAGTGGAATTGCAGTGGGTACGTTCTGACACAGAATGTGAATACACTTATGTTGATTTGTCTGATATGTATCAATTTTTAATGTATACAAGTTGATTATACTAATCCAAGCAAATTTTAGTTCTACATATTTCAGGCATATCATGCTAAATAATTATGATCAAATGCAAGGATCCACCTTTAGGCCTAATTCTTCACTTAACCTATTTCATTGCTTGCCCTCTTTCTTTCCCAGCATTAAGCCTTTACCAAACTAGTGCTGGAATAATCCATGAGACCTCTGGGTTCCACACTGAGAGCTCAGTGTCAGCCCTTGATGTGCTCAAGGCAAGAAAAGAGAAACTTGGAAATTTGTGTTTCACTTCCCAGTTACCCCAGCAGAAGTGGGGGAGGAAAGAGTCTCCGGCCTTGCCTAGAAGAGAAATAACTTCCCTAGGCGCACATCCTCTTCTTTCACTCAGTTCAAAGGTACAGTGGATCTGGGGCACCTGGGTGACTCGGCTGAGCGAAGGACTCTTGACTTTAGCTGGATTCATGATCTTAGATTCGTGAGTCCGAGCCTGGTATCAGGCTCTGCTCTGTCCAGGTTCTGCACTGACAGCACAGAGCCTACTTGGGATTCTGTCTTCCTCTCTTTCTGCCCCTCCCCCACTTGTTCTCTGTCAAAATAAATAAAAATAAACTAAAAAAAAAAAAAAGATACAGTGGATCATCTTTACCAAATGTTAGTTGTTCTCTGACCCTTTGGTCTCAAAAATGGAGTCATGTGGAAGCTTTGTGCTGGGCCTCCCTGTTCCCTGTGGGTGGCACTTGTCACAGGGGCTGTTGTTCTGGCCAGACCCAAGCCAGGCTCTCCCTCCATCATCCTGGGTCTGGCCAAGACACAGAAAAACCCGAAAGCAGCCCTTGCCACCTGTCTGCGCTGCCTCTCCAGATTGGCCTCATACTCAGAGCCCCAAGTCTAAGGTGGTGTGGACTGGCCAGGCTGCAGACTGGCGGGGCCTTATTTGGGCTGCTGGCTGACCCCCACTGCTAGAGGTACTTGATTCACTCAGAACTAGGAAGGATGCAGGCCCTGAACTCACTGCGGCCGTAGGAGAAGCTGCTTTTCCGAGTGCTTTTGAGAAGAAACCTGCCTCCAACCTTAGGATGTCAAAAGGTAAGCAGAGCCTTGGCCTCTCCTCGGGACTGCAGGTCATGCTTTGGTCAATATGGTAAGAGCCAGAGCTAAGATGGCTCGGAGGAACCGAGCGCCCCCTGCTGCTGGGGCTCAAAAAGGCTGGCTTTTCCTCAAAGCCACCGCAGCCTGGAACTAGGAGCCAAACAAAGCCCGGTGTTTCTGCTCTCCTGTCATCCTCCCATCCTGGCTTGAACAAGATGGTTGAGGAGGGAACCCGGAGCTCATCAAATTGGTAGTGACGCCGACTGTACGATTTTGAAATCGTGCTAAATAAAACTTTTAAAAACTGGAGAACAGGGGCGCCTGGGTGGCTCAGTCGGTTGAGCGTCCGACTTCGTCTCAGGTCATGATCTCGCGGTTCGTGGGTTCGGGCCCCGCATCGGGCTCTGTGCTGACAGCCTGGAGCCTGCTTCGGATTCTGTGTCTCCCTCTCTCTCTCTCTCTGCCCCTCCCCTGCTCACGCTGTCTCTATCTCTCAAAAAATAAATAAATGTAAAAAAAATTTATAAAAACTGGAGAACAAGTGAGAGAGGAAATGAAGGATCCCAAAGACAGCCTAACTTGAATGTGGTTAGGGTGAGGGAGCCTGGGCTCTAACAAATGTGCAGTGGGTTTTCTTTCTGAAGGGCATGGAAGGAAGCATAATTAAAACAGTACAATAAAATACTAGAATCTGAGCACAAGCAGTCTGACCCCAGAACCATGCTATCAACAGCAAAGAGGTATTAAGCTGGATTGAGGACTGTATGCCAGATAGTAACTTACCCTTGTAAAGAAATCCCATTTCCAACCAGCCACCTACAACACTTCCACTCTGGACAGGTCAGAGAGAGGTAGGTAGCTGACTCCCTCCACTGGTTTCTCCATCTAAACCCTGAGCACCTCTAACTTCCATTCCTGCTTCAGGTTGACCACTCAGAGCTTAACATCTCTGGGAGAAGCAAGGGAGGCCATGCCAGCGAGGTAGAAGGAATCTTCTCTCTAAAAGAACTCTAACTAGTGAAATGATGTGACCCTGTCAGGAGAGATCTGGTCACCAGGACTCACCTGCCATTGGGGGCTCTTACTAGAACACCAAAGATCAAATGTCTTCATTTGCTTTCTGATAACAAAGTGATGAGGACAGGACAAGTAGATGGCATAGTATGTGAATGTTCATATAGAGACTAGAGCATGCATGTCCATTAGAGAGTTATGGAAGTCACAGAAACAATTTATAAAGGATAAAAAATGAGGCAGAAAAAAATTACCATTATGATGCACCATCATGGGGTATAAACTGATTGACTAGCACACAGATAAGACCTATGAGAAAATTCATTTTGACATTTTGATTTTCATAATAATAAAACTATGTTAAGATAAAAATAATGCTTTTATTTTATGCATATACAAATTAAAATTGTATCTCCTCATTTCTCATAAATAGTCCACTAGTCCAGGGCGGGGGTGGGGGGTGGGGGGGAAACCAACTTCTTAGTGGTTACTGGAAACAAGGCTATTTCCCACATATACTTTTCACTGATTCAGGTTTTATGAATTATTTTTTATGTTTAGGCTAAAATGGTCTCTCCAAAATATGTCTTAAACATGCTAAGATATTTTAGATTTGGCTGAGAGACCCAGATATCTCCTCTGAGTAGGCGACAGACATATTTTCATGTCAGGCCCTAGACTAGGGTTTTAGGATTCAAAGCTATAAAAAAAATTCAGCAGCAGAAGTGACACATTGATTCTTCAATTTTTTGTAGCCCAAGACACATAAACACATTTCTTGATGAAGAACTAGCTGTAGGATGACAATGGGTGTCATCCTTCACTCCTGAACTTTTTCTGCACTCCATGTAATACTCCTAGTTTTTCCTATGCCATAGCAGGCTTCAAAATCTTGTTATAAACCTTAATTACACTGTTGTGAAGACCTATGCTTGGTCCAACATTTTCTCGGAATCAAAGAGCAAATTATCAGATTACCTGACCAGCTAAATAAGTGCCAATATAAACCCACTGGGAGAATTTCCCATTTTAATATTTTAATATATATCTGAATATGTTTAAAAGTTCTTATGCCCAAAGTAAATTTTCAAAGCTTCATTTGAGGCTATTCTAGTCTTATTCATTATGTCACTGAAATGAGAAGTGATTACATTATCTTCCTTATAGGAAATCAAGAATCAATCACCCCTCAGAACTTCTCTTTTCCTGAGGAAAAAATGTTTAACTTTTTCTCACAGAATTTCCTTTACTCATGTTTGTCAGGCTTCACTAGACCCATTCTTGTTCTCCAGATGCAATTAAATGTCTGCCAATGCAAACTAGGGAAAAATTTCAAATAAGAGTTTAACTAGCACAGAGCATTAGATAGAGTATTAAGGAACAATATTTCCTGACTATGTATTATATAATCCAATTCTGTTCATTAACAATTAGACAAGTTGTCAACTGTGCCATAGGCCTATTTCTTCTTCTCCCTTGTTTCATATTTCCTTAAAGTTCTACATTCTCAGTTTTAGTATTGTGAATAAAAGGAAAACTTCATTTACAATGGAGTTAGGAGACCAGCAGGGGGAGCTCTCGTGCCCTACCACTGTTGTCAATTGCAGACTCCATAGGAGGAGAGGGACTTTGAATACTATACTACCCCAGCAGCAGGAAGAAGAAAGGCTTCCTCCTTCACCAGCAGTAGCCCAGTCATGAGAGACTGTCCTACTCAACCAATGAAAAGCTACTATGCTTGGAACTCCTAGTTTTCATGGACTTTTTGTTTATAACAGCCTTCCCAACTCCTCTCTTTCTTCCATATTAGTGCGGTCCCCTCTCTTTTGTTCTCTGGACTTGCCTATGGTTTGTGTAGCTTGCCTGTGCCCGACTGCAAATGTCTGCCATTTCTGAATAAATCCATTTTTGCTGATTAAAATAACTGGCAGTTTTATTTTTAAGGTTAACAGTCTTTAAGCTTATTAATGTATATTTGTCAGTAAATGAGTCTCCTTGTACCTATGGAAGATCTGTCTGAAGATCTTTACACTAAATTAAATATATTTTGGAGTCTTTATTTTAAATCACCATCAGTGCTCTATTTCTCTTGTATAAGTAAATTTAATACTTCCCCCCCTCCCAAGAGGTAGAAATGTCTGGAAATAAATTAGCATCTTATTTTTAAAAATTATTTTGCTGTCTTTAATGGTGACCTATATTTGTCCTCTCCCTGTATTGTAAACATCTTGAGGACAGGAACTGTGTACTTTGTGTATTCTATGTATTTATTTCTGGTGCCTGGCATATGGAAGGTATTAATGTTTGCTGAATTGAACATTCTTACTCTGCTGTGGTGCTTACTGATTTCATCTCACTTTAAACAGAGGAAAACATTACTACTTAGATCCATGGGTCTGAGCTTCTTTAAGTCTTTAACCATGTTTATTTGGACAACCATTTCTGGCACTGAGATGGGGCCAACTTCATTTGATTACAATGTGGGTATAAGACATTTAAAACCAGGTAAATACTACAATCATTGCTCCAAAATTTATTATTTCAGACATCATATTGTATTATATGTTTTTTACTTAGGGCATATGTGTCTTTCATTATGACTCATTATCCATTGTCTGAATACCATGGTTGTTAAAAATAATGTTCCAGTTTGATCAAATAGTTCAGCTCCCTCCTGGAAATGTGGAGATTCTGGATAAAAATTCTGGATAAAAAATTTTATTATTCCCATTTTCAAAGTATATTTAGCAAATATTTAACTTTAATATAAAAATTATTAAACATTAAGATGTTTATTCAAGAATTTAGGGGTATTAGAATAGATATCTGAGGGGTATTCACATGGGTGAGGGGATTAATCTACATTGCTCTCATGGGAAGAACCACCAGGAAAAAATCATGGGAGGCAGATCTGGATTTAATTAAGAAAGGACTTTCTAAATAGCACTGCTAGGAATTTACCCAAGGGATACAGGAGTGCTGATGCATAGGGGCACTTGTACCCCAATGTTTATAGCAGCACTCTCAACAATAGCCAAATTATGGAAAGAGCCTAAATGTCATCAACTCATGAATGGATAAAGAAATTGTGGTTTATATACACAATGGAGCACTATGTGGCAATGAGAAAGAATGAAATATGGCCCTTTGTAGCAACGTGGATGGAACTGGAGAGTGTTATGCTAAGTGAAATAAGTCATACAGAGAAAGACAGATACCATATGTTTTCACTCATATGTGGATCCTGAGAAACCTAACAGAAGACCATGGGGGAGGGGATGGAAAAAACAAAAGTTAGAGAGGGAGAGAGCCAAACCATAAGAGACTCTTAAAAACTGAGAATAAACTAAGGGTTGATGGTGGGGGGGGGGAAGAAGGGGAGGGTGGGTGATGGGTATTGAGGGCACCTGTTGGGACGAGCACTGGGTGTTATATGGAAACCAATTTGACAATAAATTTCATATTAAAAAAAAAAAGAAAGGACTTTCTATTGGTTAAAGTTTACAACAGGACAGAATGGTTTGTGGGCTTCCTCTTAAACCAGAAGTTAGGTAATCTATCTGGAACATAGCATGAAGATTTTTAAAAGGAATAGTAAAATTCTATATCTTCTAAGGAAATTTCTCCAAAGCCAAGATTCTATAACTTAGGAGTTATTTTACAATATGAAGACATGTGAGCTGGCCTTTGGACTGCATCCATTCCAACACTAAGGCATCATCTTGATGTCTTACTGTGTGTGCCCTGTACAAGGGCAGAGAGAGCCCTGCTATATTTGTTGCTAAGGAAGCAATTTGTCATCTTTTAAAGATTTTTTCCTTAAAACAAGCAAGTCTACTACCACATGTATTAATTGGTATGCAAGGAAGAATTCTAGCTGATTCAATATAAGCAACAGTCTATCCACATGGGGATATCTTATGGCTTGTGATATTTCACTTAACTGATACGTTGCTTGAGGAAATAGGGAGCTACTATAACTTAGAGGTAACAATGATAATGACTATTTACTGAGCACCCACTATGTGCTGGGAGCCACAATGGCCTTCCACACACTATCTCATTTAATCCTCACAATAACACTTTGCGGTATGTATAATTTCTGTTTTAAATATGAGGAAATGGAAGCTAGAACTTGATTTGAACCCACGCCTGAGTCTAAAGTCTCAGTTGTTCACACAATGGCCTATTAAATCTGGCCGCAGTTCCAGGCAGCATTCCTTTTATACCTCTCCTAATCCATCAACTCTGATGGGCAGTACCCAGTGCCATAAATATCTTCTTTAAAATGCCTCCTATAAATGCTCCCATGTACCCAACATCTTAAGGAAACTCCAAAGGAATCCTCTGATATGTCTATCAGAACTGAAGTGTTATTTATTTATTTATTATTGATAAATCTTAAGCAAGGTTCTTGGATAGTCAGCTTGGATTTTCCTGGTAAGTGAACATGGGGATATTATTCTTCCAGTTTTACTGATGAAGAAAACAAAAGGCATAAAGCCTTACCACCTTACCTCAGTAGTCATAAATGTAGTAGTAGAGATTGTAGTAAAACTTGTTTCTCTCAGATGTTGCCTTTGTAGCTCTATTCGCAATTCTTTGGTCTTTTCCAAGCTTCTTTTCATGGAGTTTAATGACAAGTTTCTCTTCCATGTAAATGTTCCGCATTTAGGGCTTATTTCCTTCCCAAGATTTTCACTCCATTTTTGTCCCAACTACTTCATTGCCTAGAGTGGCTGAGGAGAGTAATATTGGTAAGATGTTTACCAAAACTAAAGTCCTGGTTTGGAATAGTTGAACTGTACCATCTTCTTCTTTCTGGCTGTGATTAGAGAGTACAACTAATAGTCTTCTAAGGTCACTCCTAGTTCTGATAATAAACTCGTATCATCTGATTATAGGTCTTTTCTTTTTGGCAGCTGAACAAAACAAACAAAAAGTAACCTGTTATCCAGAGTAAATCCGAATCTATTCCTATTTCAATGACTGGCAAATACAAGAGATACTTCCACTGCTCAGCTCTGCTTCTGCATAACCTCTGTAAGAGCCGTGGGGGGACTGTCTGTATTGAACTGTTACATTTTATCTCATAACTGATCCTGCTCCAGGAATCAAAGGTTGATGAAAGGTTAAAAAAAATAAAATAAAACGCCCCAAACAAAAAACTAATATTCTGTCATATAGTGAGTCTGACAGATCTCTCTATTAAAAGGACATGGCAAAAGTAAAAAAAATGAATGATTATGCCTGCAGAACACTTGCTACTTGTTTAGATTATAGGTCTAGGAAGCCCAGATGTGTTATGAAAAAAAAATCTAGTATAATTTTAGATGGAACGTCCATTAAATTAGTAGGTATGCCATTTGGATAGAGTAAAGAAATGCCTTTTAAAGACTGGTACAAACTGCATTCTGGGTTCAATCATATTGGGCCATCCATGCAGAGCTGATAAAGGCAAGCACGGTGACAAGTTAATAGAAAGTGTTACTGATAATTTCTGGAGGCAAGGATTTTTTTGTGTAAAGTCTTCCTTCAAGCACTGGCACTGGTACTGAAATTAGTGGAAGCTTCTTTTCAACAGCAGCTAGAATTGAGTTTCTTCTCTACAGCTGGCTCAGTCTTGCATAGCTGACAAGACTGACAGACGACTCTGGATATGTAGCTGTTCCCTCCACAACTTAAGCAAAAATGAGAAAAGCAGAATACGTGGCCTGTTTTAGAATTACCTCCAACTATAAAAAACAGCATCAGAAAATTAACCCTTTAAAAACAGAAGATGGGTTGGGAACTCAGCAAAACCACTGATGATTGATTAAATAGTTTTCCTCTTCATATTTGCATTCACTTTTTCATCATGTATTATTTTTGAGAAAATGTTAATTTAATTATAAATCTAGTAATCAAGAGACTTGAGTTAAAGCCCTGGTTTTATCCCTAAATAATTGGGAAGCTTCAAAAAAATTCAGGTCTCTTAGAAAAAACTATTTGCTTATCTATGAATCAAGACCAACTATCAGTTACATTTTAGCATTCTTCATATATCAGTGTTTTATTAGGGTTTCATTGAAGACTGTTAGTGATTGACCAGAGCTAAATTAATTCTAACCATTAGTTCTTTCAAGATTAACAGAATAGAGTGCCTGGTTGGCTCAGTCTGTAGAGCATGGGATGCTTGACCTCAGTGTTGTGAATTCAAGCCCCACGCTGGTCATAGAGCTTACTTAAAAAAAAAAAAAAGGGGGGTGCCTGGGTGGCTCAGTCAGTTAAGCATCTGACTTCGGCTCACGTCACGATCTCACGGTTTGTGAGTTTGAGCCCCACATCGGGCTCGGTGCTGTCAGCACAAGCCTCTGTCTCCCTCTCTCTCTGCTTCCTCCCCCCCCCTCTTAAAAATAAACAACATTAAAAAAAAATAACATAAAAGATTAAACATAATAAAAAAATCAGTATGTTATTCAAAGATAAAACTTCTTACTGTTTTTTCAATATATTTCCTTTCAATATTTTATATATTTACAGTAAATATTTACATACTCATACTTTATGTAGTGGTTCTTATTCATATACAGTTCAATCATATGACTTTGACTTCACATAACATGAAATAGTATGAATTTTTCTATAACTATTGGCTATAAATTTATAGAATTTAGCTGAATGAACCACGGTTCCATTTAGGGAAACAATCTGGAATATAATACATTTCTTTCTGATTTGAAGCAAGTATGACTAGATTTTTACATAACTGCAAATGGATGTGTGGCATCATTTGAAGATTTCACTGTTTATTAAGAATTAAAAGCTGTTCATGGAATTTATTCACTTTACCTAACTTGGAATCAGACATTCCTCATGCTACAGTCCTTTTGTGGTTATTATTTAATATCTTTAATTTTTCAAAGCCTATTTCTCTTTTTAAAAATCCCAGATGAAGAAAGAGAGCTAAAAATTACATAAAACATTTGCCTTCTCGTCACTTTGCCTCGTCAGTGTGGGTCAAACACAAAAGTCTAGTCATACTTGCATTAAATGAGAAAGAAGTATGCCCTAAAATTCTAATTTGTTTCCCATTCCATAAGTCAACACACAAGTTTTATTTAATCATACCTTGTAAATATCACTGGAGAAAACAAATTTCAAAGTATGTTCTTTCAGCATAAGCTATGGTAAGCTATGCAATTTTCATAAGAATTGTAAAAAAAAGACCAAGAACCCAATACTTTGAGCTTGGCATTTTGAGGTGGGGGATCCTCCAGGAGTAACATGAACATATATGCCTATGACCGTGACTTAAAAAAAAAACCTCTTCTAGTGCCATCAAGGCAAGTGGGAAAAGTTGGATAGGAATAGAGCATGGTGATAATGGAACAATATCTAAAGGCAGTTCATAAATGACCATTAGCTTAACCTACCCTGAGGCCTTTGAATATGTAGATGCTTGCAAAGCAACTTAACTTAAGAAACAAACCAAAAAGATCAAAGTAACCTGAGATTGAAAGTCACATCAAAACCAGATCCATGAGAAGATCAAATATTCCATGATTGTCCTTAAAAAGTTCATAATTACATCTTCAAAAATGAACAAAAAGAAACCCAAAAATGAACTGCCAGTGTAGCTGCCTGGATCTAAAGAACGGTGTCAACTCTCAACTTTAAATTGGAATATTAAAAGGAAGTGTTTAATAAAGTTTTATTTGCAATGAAATTCAAAACCCATAAATGATTTCCAGTTTGGCATTGGCAAATTCTAGTTCATAGCAGCTTAATGTTTTCAGATAAAGGCAGTGGTTTCAGAAGTTAAAGAACAGAAGTTCAGGGGGCCAACATGGCTTTTTAGAAGGGATTACTACAACTTGAACCTTTTGCATTTTTCTTCACTGAACTTCCTTGACATTTTCTCCTTCCATATATGCAAGAGTCTGGTTTTGTGAGTCACTGAATTCAGCTTTTTTCTGTAAGTGATCTCTCAATCTGAGATAATGAATGTTATTGGCAAGCTCTATTACTTTATTTCATGTTGGCTAGAGGAATGGTGGTTACAAGCAGTCATCAGCCTAGGCCTCAGGGAAAGAGAACTTGGAACACCACGCTTCACAAAACAAAGGATCCTCAAAGAAATGAGTCCCACGCCCAGCCAAATATGACAGAACTGTGCCACTCTAGCAGCACCGCTTCCCAAAGCGGAATAGGGCACGTCCTGAATTTGATGAAAAGCATCTAAGATCTCCAGATATTGATCAAAGAGTGAATATTTTATACTCACAAAAATGCCATTGATAGTGATTTGTATAGAAGTGAGAATACAACAACTCAGCACAACAGACTCATCTAGAACTTGCATGACCCCCTAGGAGGTCTTGCCCTTTGGCTCCACTACTGTCAAAGGCCCTTGTACACAAGACCCCAAGACAGGTCAGACCACATGGTAATCTTAGGCAGCTACAGCACCAGTAGAATTTGTACCAAACTGGGTGGAGGCCTATCATGTGCAGGGAGGAAGCCAAGTGCTTCATCACAACTCGGACCACCTCCCTTCTCTAGTTCCCTTACACCTTTGTTTCTCAGCTCTGGTGAAATCCCACCGTTATGCTTTACCTCAGCCCCTTTCACTGCAGCCCTGAGAATCTTAATCCCATTTTCCTCAAGCTCCTATACCCTCATCTTGTCCTAGAAACCTCTCCTCCAGGCCCAATGAGAATCCTGGTCCTCCCCTGAGGATAAGCTTTCTCCTGCAAAATGAATAAAATTCTCCGGCCCACTCCTGTCTGCCAACGTGAGCATTTCCCTGCTTCTTAAGGCCTTTGCCCAGTGTTCATACTCTCTGCTACACTTCATCGCTTTTTTATGTCAGCCTCCTTATGTCACTTTCCCTTGTTCAGCGGGAACTTCAGGCCTGCGTTCACCCTTCTTTCCACCTGGTGACTGCTTAATGTTGGAGGTGATCTTGTCCATGTTGAATAGAATCAAAAAGATAAACTTCTTAGTGATAATATGAGACTGTGGATCACCTCAAGAATTTATAATTTTATCAATAATTTTAAAAGTAATGTGATTATAGTTTGTGTATAATAGAACTCATCTAAAATATATAAGTATTTATATAGAATTATAAAAATAATTTCTTACTGGTTTCTGTTCAATCAGTGAAACAGTGTTTAAGTTGCTTCAAATTAATTAGTGTAAAAAATAGTATGGCACCCAATTTTAAAATGAAACTGCTTATTGAAGGGTCTGCTTACATTCTAAATGTAGAGTAAATTTAACTTCTGCTAAAAACTGTTCTTTCATGACCTGATATTTAGAGTCTTACACATTAAGTCTTGTATACTATCACTATACTTTCTCTTGTTAGCATTAACTTTTTAAGTTCTAGAGATGTGTGGAAATAATCTTCAGGTGTCTTTATAGATGTATTATTATTATATCCCCATTAACTTAGACTTTCCCCCCCAATGAATAGCTTTCTCTTCCCTCAATCAGGCATTCTAATTAAAAAATATATACAATTAAACTGAGGGTTGATGGGGGGTGGGAGGGAGGGGAGGGCGGGTGATGGGTATTGAGGAAGGCACCTTTTGGGATGAGCACTGGGTGTTGTATGGAAACCAATTTGACAATAAATTTCATATATTGAGAAAATAAATAAATAAATAAATAAATAAATAAATAAATAAATAAAATAAAAATATATACAATTAAAAATAAAAAAACCAAGGTGAACGTAAAACTCATGTAGAATCCACTCTTCCCCCTCAGAAAGTCATTCTTTCATAAATAGCTCTTGGGATTACAGCTTACATAATTTTTTTACTATGAATAGTAAATATGCTTCTTCCGTAAGGAATAAGGTTAACCTCATGTGTAGCGGTTCTTACTTTTTCTAGTATACAAATATATTCTAGATATATAGCATGCTGTGTGGTGTGTGTGTGTGCATGTGTATGTATATGTTAACAAAATTTAGGTGGTCATTTGTTTTTATAATAATAATATCTCATATATGCTTCTCTATGTTAATATTTTTGTACTACACAGTGTTATGAAAATTTCTCCAAGTAACTGTTTAATGTTGGAGGTGATCTTGGCATAAGGAAAAATATAGTAATTTTGAATACAGATGTGTGAGGCCTTGGGTAACTTAAAAAATTGTGTTTTAGTTTTCTTACCTGTAAATTACCACCACCTACTAAGTTGTTGTAAGGACCAAATGAGTTCCTAGCTCAGGGCACATGCTTCTTAAGAACCATATTTACTTCTTTTAATGGCTGCATAATACTACATGATGTGGGGGTGCCATCATTACTTAGTCACTCACCAACTGAGGGGCATTTACTTTGTTTTCAGTCTTTGACTATTACAAACAGTGCTACAACACACATAATTGTATGTAGATCTCATCTAGCAGTGATTTTATTTCCATGGGACAGGATCCTAAGAGTGGGAGAGATAAATATATTATTAATTTCAATGGCTAAGTCATGTTTCTTTTTAAAAAGGCTGAAACAGTTACCATTTCCGCATACAAGAAAGTACCCTTTCCCTGAATGTCTTCAGCAAGAGGTACTTCCCCTTTTCACTTTTGCTCATCTAATGGCTATGCAGTAATATATTGATGTTATTTTATTTGCATTTCCCTAACTCCTAGCAAAGTTGGGCATGAATTCATGTTTAGTGACCTCTTGGATTTGCTTTCTCCCAATCTCATTTGCCCGTTTTTTCTTTTTGGCTATTTGTGTTTTTATCCATTTGTAAGTACTTTTTATATAGCTTAAACCTCTATCATGTATTTCAGGTCATTTCCCTAAGTTATGATTTCCTTTTTAATTTTATTATTATTATTATTGAAACTTATTTGCTTTTTCTTTCTTTTTTAAATTAATTAATTAATTAATTAATTTTAAAGAGAGAGAGAGCACAAGAAGGGGAGAGGGGCAGAGGGAGAGAGAGAATATTAAGAATGCTTCACTCTCAGCATGGAGCCCAACATGAGGCTCTTGGGGCTCTATCCCACAATGCTGGGATCACGAACTGAGTCCAAATCAAGAGTCCAATTCTCAACCAACTGATACACCCAAGCACCCTGATTTATTTATTTATTTTAGAGAGAGAGAGAGAGAGAGAGAGAGAGCACAGTGGGGGAAAGGGACTGAGGGATAAAAAGAGAATCTTAAGTAGGCTCCCCACTCAGCATAGAGCCCAATTCAGGGCTTGAGCCCAGATCCTGGGATTATGACCTGAGCTGAAATCAAGAGTCAGATGCTCAACCAACTGAGCCACCCAGGAACCCCCCATTGCTTCTTTTTTTAAAGTTAAGTTTATGTTGAAGCACAACGTTCACTTCCTTTTGGTTGATGTTTAATCCTTTTTAAATGGATTAAATTTTTAAATTATGTGTGTATTTTCTTTCATAGCTTCTAAGTCCTATCTCGGTTAATCAACAACTTGAGGAATATTTCTTGCATGTGAAACCTATTATTTTTTCCTTCTTTTCTTTAAAACAAAAAGAAAATATGGACCATGGTTTTGATATGTATGAATACATAATCCAAACCAAAAAGCAATTTTAAAAGACCTCAATGCTAAAGGGGAGAATTGACAAGGAAGATATGATATGAATATCTATGTACCAAATAACTTAGCAATAACTCTCATGAAGTAAAAGCTATAGAATATACAAGGAGAAACAGAAACGCACTAAAAATAGAACACTTTAATATACTTTCCAATCCAAAATAGATCAAATGGTTAAAAAAAAAAAAGATATGAAGAGATGGAAATAATCACAGAAACAAAGAGGATTAAGAAGTTACTGCATACAACTCTAGAAAGTAAATAAACCTGGATAAGATGGATAATGTTTCAGGAAAATGTAATCAACTAAAACCCCAGAAGATTTGGAAATTCTTCAGAGCTCAATTTCCATTGAAATAGATGAATTAGGTTGTAGTAGCGTAAGTATAGTTAAGAATACCAAGGTTAAACACTAATACTAAAATTGTGTGTTAGAATTGAGGAAAAGCTTAAGGAAGTGGTTGCAAACTAATTGTTGCGTTTGTATGTTGCAAATGTGTATTCCACCCCTAAAAAGTACCATTGTCTTGTCTCACAAAGGAATCTTTAGAGATAGGTAATTCTAATGCTATTTAAACTGTCCCAGATATTAGAAAAATGAAAACTTCCAGATTATTTTATAAATTATGACTTTGATACTAAAACTTGATAAATGCAAAAAAAGATGATCAATTTACTGTTGAATATCAATTGAAAAAGATAATAAATTATTAACAAACATTAAGAGATAATGGATCATAATCAAATGGGTTTCCTCCCCACCACTTGCACAAGAATGGCTCAACAGTACAAAATATATAATGTGTTATAACATATTAAAGTATCCATGGAGAAAAATTCTGTTCATGTACATAGCTGTTGAAAAGGCATTTGATAAAAATCAAATCTACTCTAGATTCTTTAAAAAGAACTCAAAATAAGAGTTGATGAAAACTTCCTTTATATGCTTATACATATTTTATATCAGCCCTAAGGCTAGCATATTTCCTAATGGAGAAACACTGGAGATGTTTCTCACAAAGTCAGGAAATAGACAAAGATGTCCACAATCACCACTACTACTTCATATTGTCTAATTGATTGTCCAATAACTCCAATACCACAGATAATTAAAGGTGTAACAGTTGGAAAAATAAAAACTACATATTTGTAGATAGTATGATTGTACACCTGGAAAATCCAAGAGATAGCAAAATGAAAATGATGACAAACAATTCAGCAAGGTAACAACGAGACAGGGAAACTAAAGGACTCCATAAAAATCTGCCTTTTGCTCCTTTTTCCTGCTTCTGTTTTTGCTAGGACCTGCACCCCCCCCCCCTTACACATGTCTTGTAAAGAGCATATATCCTCCATGTAAGGGACAAGGAGTTAATGGTTCTCTAGGATAAATAACATCTAAAGAAGGACCAGGTGAGAATGACTAGAGGGAGCTATCAAATGCACATTCCAGACTATCAGTGCTAGACATCTCAATGCCAAGACCCCCTGACTCCAAGGAATGACACCTGGGCTCTTTGTTCTAACTGGTTCCTGAATGCTTGTACATGTACACATACATGAGAACTCCATCCTCAAAAAAAAAAAACCAAACCAAAACAAAACAAAAAAACAAAAACAAAAAAACAAAAAACCCAAAAAACCCCACAAAAAAACCCACAAAAACAAAACAAAAACCAAAAAAAACCCTGATCCAAAGATGAGACTCCCTCCTTTCCTTTCTGAGTCTCTCAGACACTCACTCTGTCTCACTATCTACTCTCTCTAGATCTTCAGTAAACTCTGCTTTCACCTCCAGCTGGCTCACATTTGATTTCCTTCCTGTGTGAAGCCAAGGACCCTCTTGGATGGTCCTCAGACCTAGTCTGCTGGCATCAAGCAGAATATAAATTTATTCATAAAGAGAAATTGAGTAACATACAGAATTAAAATAAATACATACAAATTTGACTTAAAATAATAACAAGGTAAATCCCATTTCAATAACAATAAAATTCAAAATAATCAAGACTTACTATGAAATATGCAGAACTAAAGGAGAATTGTTCTAATACAAAGGATATAAAAGTTAATCTGAACAAATGTAAAGACATACTGTGTTCTTTGATAGGAAGATTCAATATCACAAGGCAGTATGTTACATTTATAAATCACCAAGGAACAATTATAATAAAAAATACAGGTGATTTTCTGGAACTAGATAAACCAGTTTTAAAGTTCTCATGAAAAAAACACATGAACAAAGAAAAATAGCCTAGAAAATTCTGATAACAATAAGGGTACTATCCTTACCAGATAATAAAACATGCTAAAGTAATTTAAATTACTATGCATTTGCAATTATAAATGTAGACTTCTAAGGAAGATGGTACAGTAGGAGGACCCTAAGTTTGCCTTGTCCCATGGATACAACTAGATAGCATTCACATTAGTGTAAATAAACCAGAAAACACCCTGAAGGCTGGCAGAACAAACTCTTCACAGCTAAGTATAGGGAAGAGGCCACATTGAAGAAGGTAGGAAGGGCAGAGATGTGATCCAGAGCTAAAGAGACCTACAGGAGTGTCTGCAGGAGGGAAGGAGCCAATAGCACAGAGAGTGGAGAGAAACAGATTCTCACCCTGGTGTACCCACATGGGAAAGACGAATCCCCACAACATTTGGCTTTGAACACCAGAGGGGCCAGATTTCATGAGTTCTTATAATCAGCAAGACTTAAAACCTAGAACTTTAAAAATCAACGACTTGGCTTTGGAAGAGCCAGAAAGGTCAGAGAAAACTCAGTTCCCTCCCTTAAAGAGACAGCACAACAAACAGCCCCTCAGAGACACAGCATAGAAGCAGCAGTTTGAAAAATGCCTAGGGTATATAGGAGGGTAATTTGTTTACTAACCTCAGAGTGGTCATAAAGATATTCCCAGATTTGAGAAAAGGGTGAAAAACCTCAGTGAGACCCTTAACAAAGGGATAGAAAACATAAAAAAGAATCACTCAGAGGTGAAGAACTCAATAAATCAAATAAAAAATACAATAGATAGAGAGCAGAAGAATGGATCAGCAAACTGGAGGACAGACTAATGGAAAATAATCAAGCTAAACAGGTAAGAGCAAAAAAATGAAAATAGACTTGAAATGAAATGAAATAGACTAGAAATGAAAATAGGCCATCAGGCGTAATAACATTCACACGATAGGGATTCCAGAAGAAGAAGAGAGAGAGAAGGAGGCAGAAAATTTATTTGAAGAAATAATAGCTGGAAACTTCCTGAATATGGGGAGGGAGACAGAAATCCAGATCCAGGAGGCACAGAGAGGCCCCAACAAAATCAACCCAAAGAGGTCCACACCAAGACACATGGTAATTAAAATGGCAAAAAGTAGTGATTAAAAGAGAATTTTAAAAACAACAAGAAAAATAAAACAGTTGCATACAAGAGAAACCTCATAAGGCTACCAGTGGATTTTTTCAGCAGAAATTTTACAAGCCAGAAGGGAGTGGCATGATATATACAAAGTGCTAAAAGGAAAAAAACCCTGGAGCCAAGAATACTCTATCCAGCAAGGCCTTCATTCAGAATAGAAGGAGAGATTAAGAGTTTCCCAGACAAACAAAAGTTAGAGGAATTCATGATCACCAAACCAGCCCTACAGGATATGTTAAAGAGGACTCTTTGAGTAGAAAAGAAAGACCATAAGTAGGAGTAAAAAAAGTAGAAAGCACTAAAGAAGTAAAAAATAAGTATATCTATAAAAATCAGTCAAGGAAATCACAAAATAAGTTTGTAAAGTAGGACACTATATACCTAAAACATGGAGAGTAGAGGAGTAAAGAATGGGTTCAAACTTAAAGTGACCATCAATACAGACTTCCATATGCATAAGATGTTATAAACAAACCAAATGGTAACCACAAATCAAAACCAGTCATAGATACGCAAAAAGTAAAGAGAAAGTATATCACTACAGAAAGTATATCAAGTATATCACTACAGAAAGCCAACTAACTGTGAGAGGAGAGAGCAAGAGAAGAAAAGAAAAGAGAAGAACTACAAAAACAACCACAAAATACGAAACAAAAATGGCAGTAAGCACACACCTGTCAATAATTACTTTGAATGTAAATAGACTAAATACTCCAGTCAAAAGATATAAGGGCACAGAAGGATAAAAGGGCAAGACCCATCCATATGCTGCCTACAAGAGACTCATTTCAGACCTAAGATACAAGCAGATTGAAAGCCAAGGGATGGTGAAGCATTTTTCATACAAATGGATGTGAAAAGACAGCTGGGGTAGCAATACTTATATTGGACAAAATAGATTTTAAAACAAAGACTGTAACAAGAGACAAAGAAGGACACTACATAATTATAAAGGGAACAATCCAACAAGAATATATAACAGGGTACCTGGGTGGCTCTATCCCTTAAGCGCCTGACTCTTGGCTTCAGCTCAATTCATGATCTCATGGTTCATGAAATCAAGCCCCACACTGGGCTCTACACTGATGGTGTAGAGCCTACTTGGGATTCTCTCTCTCCCTCTCTCTTTGCCCCCCCAAATAAATGAACTTAAAAACAAATAAACTTAAAAAAAGAATATAGGGGCGCCTGGGGGGGTTCAGTCAGTTAAGAGTCCAGCTTCGGCTCAGATCATGATCTCACGGTCCATGGGTTCAAGCTGCATGTCAGACTCCGTGCTGACAGCTTGGAGCCTGGAGCATGTTTCAAATTCTATCTCACTCTCTCTCTGCCCCTTGCCTACACACATTCTGTCTCTGTCTCTCTCTCTCTTTCTCTCAAAAACAAATAAACATTAAAAAAAAAAAGAATATATAACAATTGCAAATATTTATGCACCCAACATGAAAGAACCCAAAAACATAAAGTAGTTAATAACAAGCATAAATAAAGTAATCAATAGTAACACAATACAAGTATGCAACTTTAACACCCCACTTACATCACTGGATAGATCAGCTAAACAGAAAATCAACAAGGAAACAGGCTTTGAATGACACATTGGACCAGAGGGATCTAACAGATATATTCAGAACATTCCATCCTAAAACAGAATACACATTCTTTTCAAGCTTATATGTAACATTCTCCACAGTAGATCACATATGAGGCCAAAAATAAGTCTCAATAAATTCAAAAAGATGAAAGTCATACCATGCATCTTTTCTGAACACAATGCTATGAATCTAGAAATCAACCATAAAAAAAAAATCTGTAGAGAGCACAAATACATGGAGTTTAAATAATATGCTACTAAACAATGAATGGGTCAACCAAGGGATCAAAATATACATGGAGGCAAATGAAAATGAAAACACAAAAATCCAAAATCTTTGGGATGCAGCAAAATTTGTTCTAAAAGTGAAGTTCATAGCAACACAGGCCTACCTCAAGAAGCAAGAAAGATCTCAAATGAGCAACTTAACTTTACACCTAAAGGAGCTAGAAAAAGAAAAACAAACAAAACTCAAACCAGTAGAAGGAAGGAAATCATAAAGATTAGAGCAAAAACAAATGACATAAAATCTTAAAAAAAACAATGCAAGAGATCAATAACACCAGGCGCTGGTTTGTATAAGTCAATAAATTGATAAACCTTTAATCAGATGAATCAAAAAAATGTAAAGAGAGAGAAAAAACTCAAATAAACAAAATCAGAGATGAAAGAGGAGAAATAACAATGGATGCCACAGAAACACAAAGGATTATAAGAGAATATTATTAAAAATTATATGCCAACATATTGGACAACTGAGAAGAAATGGATAAATTTCTAGAAACATATAACCTCCCAAAACTGAATCAGGAAGAAGTAGAAAATTTGAACAGACTGATTACCAGCAATTAAATTGAATCAGTAATCATAAAACTCTCAACAAACAAAAGTCCAGGACCAGAGAGCTTCATAGGTGAATACACCCAAATATTTAAAGAAGAGTTAGGGGTGTACCTGGCTATTTCAGTTGGTATACCATGATTTCAGGGTTGTCAGTTCAAGCCCCATGTTGGCTGTGGAGCCTACTAAAAAACATTTAAAAAAAATAAAGAGTTAATACCTAGTTTTCTTAAACTATTCCAAAAAATAGAAGAGGAAAGAAACCTTCCAAATTCATTATATGAGGTCAGCATTACCCCGACACCAAAACCAAATAAAGACACTACAAAAAAAGAGAATTACAGACCAATATTTCTGATGAACATAGATGCAAAAATCCTCACCAAATATTAGCAAACTGAATCCAACAATACATTAAAGAAGTCTTTCACCACGATCAAGTGGAATTTATTCCTGGGATGCAAAGGTGGTTCAATATTCACAAATCAATCAATGTGATATAGCACATAAACAAAAGAAAGGATGAAAACCATATGATTATTTCAGTAGATGGAGAAAAAAGCATTTGACAAAGGACAACATCCATTCATGATAAAAACCCTCAACAAAGTCACTTTAGAGGGAACATACCTCAACATAATAAAGGCCATATATGAAAAACCCACAGCTTACATCATACTCAATGGTGAAAAACTGAAAACTCTCCCTAAGGCCAGATGTCCACTCTTACCACTTTTATTCAACATAGAACTCAGAATCGTAGCCACAACAATCAGACAAGAGAAAGGAATAAAAGGCATCTAAATTGGTACAGAAAAAGTAAAACTTTTATTATTTGAAGGTGACATGATACTATATGTGGAAAACCCTAAAGACCCCACCAAAAAACTACTAGAACTGATCATTGAATTCAGTAAGATTGCAGGACACAAAACTGATGTACAGAAATCCACTGCATTTCTATACACTAATAATGAAGCAGCAAAAAGAGAAATTAGGCAAACAATCCCATTTGCATTTGCACCCAAATAATAAAATACCTAAGAATAAGCTTAACCAGGGGCGCCTGGGTGGCGCAGTCGGTTAAGCGGCCGACTTCAGCCAGGTCACGATCTCGCGGTCCGTGAGTTCGAGCCCCGCGTCAGGCTCTGGGCTGATGGCTCAGAGCCTGGAGCCTGTTTCCGATTCTGTGTCTCCCTCTCTCTCTGCCCCTCCCCTGTTCATGCTCTGTCTCTCTCTGTCCCAAAAATAAATAAACGTTGAAAAAAAATTAAAAAAAAAAAAAGAAAAAAAAAAAAAGAATAAGCTTAACCAAAGAGATGAAAGACCTGTACTCTGAAAACTATAAAACACTGATGAAAGAGGATAGAGATGACACAAACAAATGGCAAGACATTTCATGCTCATGGACTGGGAGAACAAATACTGTTAAAATATCCATACTACCCAAAGCAATCTACAGATTTAATGTAATCCCTATCAAAATACCAACAGAATTTTTCATAGAACTAGAACAAACAATTCTAAAATTTGTATGGAACCACAAAAGACCCCCAATAACCAAAGCAATCTTGGAAAGAAAAAAACCCCAAAACTGGAGGAATCACAATCCCAAATTTTAAGTTATACTACAAAGCTGTGGTAATCAAAACAGTATGGTACCAGCACAAAAATAGACACCTAGATCAATAGGACAGAATAGACAGCCCAGAAATAAACCCATATTTATATGGTCAAATAATCTTAGATTAAGGAGGTAAGAATACACAATAGGTAACAGATAGTCTCTTAAATAAATGGTTCTGGGAAAACTAAACAGCTATATACAAAAGAATGAAACTGGGCCATTTTCTTACACTATATACAAAAATAAACTTAAAGTGGATTAAAGACCTAAATGTGAGACCTGAAACCATAAAAATCCTAGAAGAGAGCACAGACAGTAATTTTTCTGACATTGGCAACAGCAACATTTTTTTCTAGATAGGTCTCTGGATGCAAGGGAAACAAAAGAAAACATAAACTATTAGGACTACATCAAAACAAAAAGCTTCTTCACAGTGAAGGAAACAATCAATGAAACTAAAAGACAACCCACTATATGGGAGAAGGTATTTGCAAATGACATATCTGATAAAAGGTTAGTATCCAAAATATATAAAGAACTTATAGAACTTAACACACACACACACACACACACACACACACACACACACAATCCAATTAAAAATGCACAGCAGAAGACAATGAACAGACATTTCTCTAAAGAAGACATAAGGTTGACCAACACATGAAAAGATGCTCAACATCACTAATCATCAGGTAAATGCAAATCAAAACAACAATAAGATGTCACCTCATACCTGTCACAATGGCTAAAATAAAAACCTGAAGAAAAAAAGTGTCAGCGAGGAGTGGAGAAGAGGAAACACTCTGTGAAGGGAATGCAGACTGGTAAACTAGGGCGGCCCCTGTAGGAAACATTAAAGAGTTTCCTCAAATGTTAACAATAGAACTACCATATGATCCAGTAATTCCACTACTGGGTATTTACCCAAAGAATATGAAAACACTAACTTGGAAAGATACATGCACCTTTCTGTTTATGGCAGCATTATTTACAAGAGCCAAAATGTGAAAGCAATCCAAGTGTCCACCAACAGGTGAATGGATAAAGAAGAAGTGGTCTATATATACAATGAAATATTACTCAGCCATAAAAAAGAATGAATTCTTGCCATTTGCAACAACGTGGATGGAGCTAGGGAGTATAATGCTAAGTGAAGTAAATTAGTCAGAGAAAGACAAATATCATATGATTTCACTCCTATGTGGAATTTAGGAAACAAAACAACAAACAAAAAAGAGAGACAAACCAAAACAGACTCTTAACTGTTATCTCATGAGACTACAAGCTTCATGAAGGCAGAACTGTTTTTCTCAGTACTTTGAAAAATGCTTGGCATGTGGTAATCAGTAAAGGTTTGTGAGAAGAAAGAATGAATTAACCTCCATAAACTTGCAAAATGATATTCTTATCCTTTTTCCAGATATGGAAATAGAGGATCAGAAAAGTTGGGTGATCCAGCATTCCAAAACATGGCCCACATCTAAATCCTGTGGTTTTGAATGCTACACTGTCTCCCAAATGCAGAGGGGCTTCTCATGAAAATAAATAAGAAAGGCCAGGAAGCGGCGTAGGTAGCTAAAGAGGAAGGCAGTCTGGTTCTTGTTAATGAGGTTATGGTAGCACTGGGCGTTGTATGGAAACCAATTTGACAATAAATTTCATATTTAAAAAATAATAAAAATGAGGTTATGGTTATAGAAAAAGAGCAGGCTCAGTTTGAGGGGGCTGGAGATGAAGTAAGGTCCTTGGGGTTTCAACCTCACATCATAATAATGATGTGATGAGGGAAGTAGGTTTGCAAAGGGATAGGGCTCTCAGAGGATCCTGTGGAATGGAGGGAAGAGACTGGACAGCAGGAGGAAAATGAGCCAGAAAGAGAGTGAGGCTTTCCAGCAGCCATGGGGGTAAAAGCATGAACGTGTGGTTGTGTCTACTTTGGGAAGTCTTTGCAGACTCCAGGAACAACCAGCTGGGACAGAATCGGGGGCGGGAGGGGGGATGGCGGTGAACTGCTCAGGTGTATCAGAAAGTACTCAACCAGGATGAGTCTATGGTATTTACTGTATTCCTCTAAGTTTTCTGAGCACTCTTCTCCCTGGAGAGACTTCTACTTACTAGCATGGCCTGTTTGCCCCTCATCAAATTCTGGCATAACCCCCAGTTCCTCTGGACTCCTGCTTCACTGCTATGAGCTGAGCTACATCCTGCTGCAGAGGCCAGGGGCAAGAACATAAATCATGCTCAGCTCTGGAAGGAGAGGAGTGTCTGCACAAGAAGGCCAGGGATAGATTTTCCAGGGGGAGAGTTAAAAGTTTAAAGTTTCTGATGTATATATAATACCACACCTCATGCTCTCCGAAGTGGGTGTAAATTTATCTGGGTATGGTCTTAGACCACTTAAGAAACTGGCAGGTTTAAAGGGAATGGACAAATAGCTTTTAAAATATAGAAGCTCCTGACATCAGACATATTCCATTATGGTTAAAAATCTGTGTAGTTATATTTAGAGAGGGACAAAAAGGAGTAATATTAGGTTTATTGTGTCCATCACTAAGAAGCAAAATGTTTAGTATTAAGAGTTTCCAATAAAAACTATACCTTAAAACTGGAATCCAAATAATCCCAAACAGATAGTGAAGTGTATAGAAACAGGCTGGTGGCTCCTGAAAGGCAACCACAGCTGGCTCCCAAGCCCCCTTTGCCTGGAAACAGTTGCTAGGCAGTATTAGATTTGCTCACAAATGCACTTTTCACCCAGTGATGGGTATTATGATAAGATACATGCCACCTCCCAATCAATTTTTCTGCTCCTGTTTCATTAAAGGCAAGAGACTCTGGTCAACATTATTGATGACGGCACTGAATTGTGCCTATTTCCTGAACAAAAAGATTAAGATCTTTGCCTTCTAGGTCTGGGAGTATTTAGAAAAGTCTGAGAGCTACATATTTCCTTTGTTCTTAATTCCTTTGAGGCTAGTGGAAATGCTGTCCAGGGACCAGAATAATGGAATAGTGGATGTGAGACTCATCGTCCTTCAGGTTCTCTGATTGATTCACAAAAAAACAATACTGCAATTCATTTAATTTGACCTTACTTTAAAAATATTTAGTAGACAGATTCTGAGAATTTGAAACATATAAAGAAAACAAAGATATCATTCTAGAATTCTAAGGTGTTACTTTTGTATTGATGGCAGTCATGTGCTCAGTAATGCAAAAATAAAAGGCAAAAGTATGATGGCCCTTTTTCCAAATGGAGCTCTGTCTGCTACATCTGCCAAATCATTTATTGGATGTATTTCCATCTTTTGTACTCAACACTTCAAAAAACAAACATATCTTTTCTTCAAAGCACCTATGCTTCTAATATTCTCATTTTTGCTAAAAACACCTTCACATTCCTCATCCCGCAGACTTAAAATCCTGGAGCTATAATTGCCTCCTCCCCTATATTTTCTCCATGTCTAATAACCAAATCCTGCTTCGTATTTCTTTTGTTCTCTCTTCCACTGAGCCATCCTGTCTATTGTTTTCCTGCATCATTTTATTCTGTTCGCCTCTATCTATCTATCTATCTATCCATCTATCTATCTCCCATTTTTTAGTCTGGAATTAAGAAGATCTAATCTTAGCCTCTCAAATGCCTAACCAGCCTCCCGCTCTTGTCACCCCACACCTTCTTCAACATTCCTGGCACCCAGTAGGTATGATTCCCTGCTTTCCTCTGTTCCTCTCCAAGTATTTATTCCTGTCTCTAAACCTGTTTCACCTGGAATGCCCTTAAATGCTTTTTGTCTCTAATCATCCCCAAATTTTGTCATCCCCTAAAGCTATTCTAGATTCCCACTTTCTCCATGGACCTTTCCTCAAGTCTCCAAACACACTAACGGAAAACTCTCACTAGTATCTTTCAAAATTAGTCAGTTGGCATCTCCATATGTTCTAGAATGGTAGTTAATCCAGAATGTTGTCATAATGAGAACTGATACATGTACCTATTCTGTACTAAGTTAGCACTAATCTAAATACTTCCATTTGTTAAATTCGATTTTTCACAACTTCATGAAGTACATACGATTATAATCCCTATTTTTCTTTTTTTAAAGTTTTTTTTAATTTCAAGTTTTTATTTAAATACTAGTTAGTTAACATATCTGATAAAATTGGTTTCAGGAGTAGAATTTAGTGATCCATCACCTACATATAACACCTAGTGCTCATCACAACAAGTGCCATCCTTAATACCCATCACATAATACCTATTTTTCAAATGAGGAAATTGGGACACAGGGCAGCTATATAACTTACCCAAGTTCACACAGTAAGTGGCAGAGATGGGAATCAAACTCAGCCACGCTGGTTCCAGAGTCTATGCTCTAAACCACTAATCCTCATAATAGGTTCCTTGTAGTCTTAAAATTCCTACACATTTGACCAAAGAGAAAACAAGAAGGGGAAAGATTCAGTAACCCACCCTAAGTTACATAAAGCAGCATTTCTCAAAATGTAATATGCTATGAATTACCCAGGGGTCTTTTAAAAATGCAGATTCTAATTTAGTAGGTATAGGATGGAGACTACATGTCTACATTTTTAACAAGTCCTCACATGGTACTAATTTTACTGGTCCACATACCACACTTTGAACAGCAAGTACAAACAGAAATGCTAGCTGAGACTTATTCCATCCAGTGTTACCTAAACATTAAAACAGGTAAGGTGGGAGAAAATGTGACTGAGACAATTTGCTAGGAAAAAACATTACCCCATTTTGAATCATCTTCTTGCAGATCATGAGGGATGAATAAACTTTATAGTGCTTTTTTCCACATGAATTTTTATTTTGTAGTAGTATAAGAGCTACATTTAGTTTTAAGATTTACCACCCCTCTCAAACCTGTGCAAGTATTGAGCTTGTGCAAGATTTATCATCCATAAATTCACCATTCATGTCTCTATATCCCATCAATTAATTGCTCTGGGTAGTGGTTTAGGGATATGGGGTTGAAGGAGGAAAGAGTATTTGGGGGGAAATAGGCTTTCTGAGACCTCAGAAAGCTGGAGTTCAGGACACTACTCGTGGATCTGGGCATTCATTCTGCTTTTTCTTCTCAATGAACTTGCTGCTGAGTTAGGCTGGAGAACCAGAGAGTCGTAGATGTCTTAGTTGTTTTTTCCAGTGAGGGCATATATTGTCCAAGTTCTTCTTAAATAGTAAAGTATGTCCCTGGTACAAAAAGTACAGGATAGGGGAACCTGGGTGGCTCAGTAGGTTAAGCGGCTGACTTCAGCTCAGATCATGATCTCACGGTCTGTGAGTTTGAGCCCCGCATCAGGCTCTGTTCTGGTAGCTCAAAGCCTGGAGCCTGCTTCTGATTCTGTGTCTTCCTCTCTCTCTGCCCCTCCCCTGCTTGCTCTCTGTCTCTCTGTCTCTCCCTGTCTCTCTCTCAAAAATAAGAAACATTAAAAAAAAAATTTTTTTTTAAAGCATAGGATAAAATAAAACTTCCTGGATCTGAAAAGGCTTACCTTTTGCAGCTAGTATTAAAAGTTGTATATCCCTCTTTTAAGGGCTCTGGTGGCCAAGGGAAGCTGCTGAGACATGTGGCCAGCTGACTTCCACTAAGCCTCTATGTCCTGGGCCAAATACACAAATCCATCAGAAACTTCAGGACAGTGAGTAGGTATATTCTCTTTCTAGCCATCTATCATCTATTTAAGCCTACAAAGTTAAAAAACAAAAGAAAAAAGCATGACAGTTCTTCTGATGTCATTTCTTTCTTTGTTTAAAAAAATGTTTGTTTATTTTGACAGAGAGAAAGAAAGAGGGTGAGCAGGGGAGGGGCAGAGAGAGAGAATCCCAAGTGCTGACAGAACAAAGCCCAAAGCGGGGCCTGATCTCACAAATCATGAGATCGTGACCTGAGCCGAAATCAAGAGTTAGACACTTAACTGACTGCCCCCTTTTTCCTACCACTCTGGCCCTCTCCACGTCTGTGATTTTGTGGGCCAAATTCTGTTTGCTTCATCTTCCCTTACCTAAAGTTGTAGTTCTGTAACCTACTCTATTTTGCCCTTAAACAAGTATGTATCCAGGAGCTTTTATTATGGACTTTAAATAACATTAATCACCAACTAAAGGTATGTTTTTGTTGTTAGAGAAGGATGTAAAAGAAAACAGTATTCCTTACATTTCTCTTAGATGTATTTAGAATGCCAGATAAAATAGCTCTTTGAGACCTGAAAAATAAACTTTGTGGGTTTCTCTCATATATGAGAATCAGGAATTATTCAAAAATTAAGCTTTTTTTTATTTTTTTTTTAAATTTTTTTTTTTAATTTATTTTTGGGACAGACAGAGACAGAGCATGAATGGGGGAGGGGCAGAGAGAGAGGGAGACACAGAATCGGAAACAGGCTCCAGGCTGCGAGCCATCAGCCCAGAGCCCGACGCGGGGCTCGAACTCACAGACCGTGAGATCGTGACCTGGCTGAAGTCGGACGCTTAACCGACTGCGCCACCCAGGCGCCCCTAAGCTTTTTTTTAAAGGACACTGCAAAGATGCTTTCGATTTACTATAGTATTTTTACACATATTTATACAACATGATTTTCTGTTAATAGAATTTTAATTATATAATGATACTTTCCAGTATGCAATGTACTGTCATTTTCAATATATTACTTCTGGAGTAATTAATAAATCTGAATTATTAAAGACATTATTGTTTTTAAAAAGATTTTGAGGGCCTTCAAAAATATCTCCTCATATATTTTTCATAGCTTCATTATATAAGTAATTTTGTTGAAAATCTATAGCTCTGAGAACTGTCATGCTGTTTCATTAATTTGTCTCCTCTTTCTAAAATATAATTAAGTGTATGGGGGAGGAAGGATTTATTTTGGTTCCCTCAATATTATGCTCTTTAATTTATAGAAAAGCATTTTGCTTTTCTATAACTTTTATTTTAGTAGAAATTGTCTTTTGCCATGTCAGCCACTATGATCTTTGTGTCACAGATTTCCCAGGATACATCCCAAATGAGTGCTAGGAAAAGAGAAAGCTCTCTCAGATAATTTACTATTACAGCATTGATTTCTGTATCGATTACAGAGTGGTTGATTTCATAGCTTTCTTGGTTCACTGCATTTAAAATCAAGTCCAAATTTGTACTTTGTAGAAAGTTGTTTTAAAGAGCACACAAAAATCCAAAACTGTTTCATTAGGGTGACACTGGAGACAAAAAATCCTCTAAATTTTATAGAGGCCATCATTTCACTGACAGAGATGGGCTTCCTACAGTCAACTTACTGCAGTGAATCTTGCTTGCAATCATGAGTTATCTGTATTTGGCAATGCTACGGACTCCCATACTCCAACATTTAGGAGCACATAAACTTGAAAGAATGAAGACATTTTCTGAAGATGCACTTAAATTAAATGCAGAAGACCTGAGGTGGAGAAAGAATTTGAAAGCAAATGGTAGTATATGTTGACACCCTTCATGAAAGCACAAGACTGATTTTATTATGTACAGAATAACCAGATTTCATACCCAAATAACAAGCAGCTTTGCCAGAAAAAAAGATTTGGGAGGAGCAAACAAAGAAAAAAAAATTCACAGGTAAAGTTTTGCATTTGGCAATGCTACAGACTCCCATACTCCAACATTTAGGAGCACAAAATAAAACTACATAAAAAGAAAGGTTTTATATAAGTGAACTAAAAATTAGAGTACTAAGGAGTAAGAATGATTTGACAATGAAAATCAAAAAACAATTAAATTAATTTTTATGTATATGCTTAAAAAGATTGATGAAAAATGAGGGAAATTAAGATACAAGCAGACTTTAAAAGTGAGATCAAGATACACAAATAAAAGGCTCAAATTCTTACACAGAGACATTTCTCGGATATTCCACATTTTGTATGAAGAGAAGCGATCCTTTTAACAGGAACAAAGCCTCAGTGGTGCTTTGTCAATCAATTTTCCATGTTAATACAATAGAATATGAAATAGTAATCAATACAATGAGTAAGAAGCATTTCTAAGAAATAAAAGCTATGTCAGACTGTAAAAAAAAAACAACATTATTGTTGAGTCAAAGAATAATGAGAATGATACTTAGAATCATGTTACACGAAATATTTACTTGGCTTCAAGAATAGTAGGATTCGAATCGCTTCAATCACAAAAACAACAAGCAAGTCAAAGTCTACCTTAAGATGGAACGGATTAAACCAGTAAACAGAAGAAATGAGCCCAACTAGTGTGAGAAGATCAGCTAGGGCAGGCCCAGCAAGGTTTTACTTCATCTTTAAAGAGACCACCAGGGAAGTGAGCAGAAGTTTCAGACAAGATAGAAAATGCTACCTACACAAGGGTCCGATTCCAGTCATCCTCTCTCCATTTCTAGCCCCTGGACAACACTCCTTGAAGACCAATCTTCCCATGAAGGACAAGAGCATACTTCTCTTTTGTAGTTATTTTCACTTTGAATTCAAATAATGGCCTATAATGAGTGCAGCCACTTTCTTCCTAATAACAAACTCACCACTAGGTTGCAGTCTTAGCTCAACCGCTTCTTTAAGAATATCTGCACGCAGTAAACCATTTTAACGATTGAGCACATACTACTTCTCCCTGGTGACAAGAACTGATACAAGCCACACTCACTTTATCAGTTCAGCAGCCCACCTAGATTCTGTAACAGATACAGTGTTCTTCAAGAGCATCAAAACTCACACATTGCTCCCCTACCACCTACCCCCTCTCAAAAAAATCCTCACAAGCTGCCCATCAAAAACGAAACAAAACAAAACCAAAAACCAAAAACCAAAAAACCAAAAACGCTCACTCATCAGCAGGCAGCCTCTTAAGAGCTTTCCTCCACTACAAGGCGCATGATCATGTAACCAACAAAAATCATTTCTGGAGTATTTTAAGCTGCTATTTTCAATATAGGATCAACAGTTAAATAACAGGTACATCATCACTTCTCTTCATTTCCAGGATTTTCTTGGGTCCTAAGATCCCATATAAGACCTCCATTGGCCTTGTGCTGATCCCTTTGAAAAGTCCCCCATTTCAATTTCATTTCATTGTGGGCACTTCTGCGAGTAATTCCCCAAACGAGCTTCAGGTAATGTGCATTCTTTTATCTCTAAAACCATAGTTAAAAAAATTTTTTTAACGTTTGTTTATTTCTGAGGAAGATAGAGACAGAGCACCAGCAGGGGAGGGGCAGAGAGAGAGGGAGACACAGAATCTAGAGCAGGCTGCTGGCTCTGAGCTGTCAGCACAGAGCCCAAAGTGGGGCTTGAACTCACGAACTGAGAGATCATGGCCTGAGCCAAAGTCAGTCAACCGACTGAGCCACCCAAGCGCCCCAAAACCATATTTTTAAAGGAAATTTACACTCTTTATTTTTTATTTTATTTTATTTATTTTGATAGAGAACATACAAATGGGGGAGGGGCAGAGAGAGAGGGAGAGTGAGAATCCCAAGCAGGCTCCACATTGTCAGCACAGAGCCCTATGCAGGCCTTGCACTCATGAACCACGAGATCATGACTGTAGCCTAAATCAAGAGTCACATGCTTAACCGACTGAGCCACCCAGGTGCCGGGACACTTTTTATTTTTAAAGGGAAAACCCAGGGATGGACAAAAAATAATAATAATAATACTAAGGAAATGAAACAATAATGTCTTATTTTTAATGTATTTGAATCCTTTTGATTCCTTATCTAATGGAAGTGCTCCTAAATGTTGTATTCTACTTCCATGGATGACTCATAAGTTTTGTGGATGTTTTTGGGTGGGGAGGCAGGAAATAGCCGTCACAAATTCTTTTGGAGGAAATTCTTAGTTATTTAGTTTGGAATAAATTTTTTAAAATATTTCCAATGATACTAAATCACCCAATTATAATTTAAAATAAGTCATACATATCTATAATTCTCCCAAATTCCTACAAGATAAAGCAACTGGGAACAATCCCATAAAATAGACAACATTCATTTAGAGCCTAATGCAGGCCAGACCACACAGTCAGTGCTTGCCACACAGTTTCATTTAATCTGCTCCCAAACCCTGTAAGGTAAATTCTTTTACTATCCAGGTAGTCTACCCTTTGCATGGTAGATAATACAGGACTATAAAAATGTGCAGGCTGAAAGTGTGCAGAGAGTCTACTAATCAATGGGAAAAATTACAATGGTCCATGATTTTTTTTTTTCAACGTTTATTTATTTTTTTTGGGACAGAGAGAGACAGAGCATGAACGGGGTAGGGGCAGAGAGAGAGGGAGACACAGAATCGGAAACAGGCTCCAGGCTCCGAGCCATCAGCCCAGAGCCTGATGCGGGGCTCGAACTCACGGACCGCGAGATCGTGACCTGGCTGAAGTCGGACGCTTAACCGACTGCGCCCCCCAGGCGCTCCCCAATGGTCCATGATTTTAAAAACGTTTTGTCAAAGCTTTTAAAATTCTCTTATTGTTAGATTCTAAATATGTGAGGAAATCTAAAAATTTATAAAATTAGTAAATTAGCATACTGTAATTTAAAACATTAGAAACATATAGAACTGAAGTATTTTATTTCTTATTGAGATTTAGTTATAAACACTAAGTTATAAACACTTATGGAGAGTAGTCTGAACAGCTCCAGCCTCCTTCTGCCTGTCAAGTATCTTACAATATGGATCCGGCGTCTTTCTTACTCTTTGGCAAATGGACATAGTCTGTTCTCAGTCTGGATCAGCTTATCCTTTATCAATGTCATGACATATCATTGAGACTTCCTTTCGTGGCAAGTTTCTTTTTTAATTTTTTTAACATTTATTTTTGAGAGAGAGGGAGAGAGGGGAAGAGAGAGAGAGAGAGCGCGCGCACATGAGCACAAGTGGGGGAGGAGCAGAGAGAGAGGGAGACACAGAATCCGAAGCAGGCTCCAGGCTCCGAGCTGTCAACACAGAGCCTGAGGTGGGACTCAAACTCACGGACCACGAGATCATGACCTGAGCCCTAAGTTGGACGCTTAACAGACTGAACCACCCAGGGCCCCTGGCGGGAAGTTTCTTGCCAGCGTCTCGCTCTGGGATGTCTTCGTCTTTTTCTTCATAATTACTTTCTTTGTGTTGCTAAGTAGCCTTCACTGTTTCTCTGGTTCCAGGTCTAGGGGCTCTCCACTGGCAGCAATGCTAACATTCCCGTGGTCAGCTACTTCTTTCACTCCATTTATGTTTGATTTCAATTTCATTTCTAGCATCATCACTTTTCATTTCTTTGCTGCATATCATCTTCTTTAGCTCATTTCTTCTTTTGGTTAGCGATTTTTGTAAAATGTCACATGTGTTTATCCCTGCCAAGGAGGCAATACAATATAGGCTTTGAGGTCTGTGCATGAAGTGAATAACAGGTGCACAGTGCCAATCAGGGACAGACTTTGAAAAAGGTGATGTGATAGATTATTGACCGTAATGTGCGTCTATTATTTTACATGGCAATTTGAGACTGAAATGCTAGCAACAAAGTTTGTATTTTATGCAATTACTCACAGTTACTACATGTGGTAACTGCTGTTTGAACTGTGTTGTTGGGAAACTGGTATAATTTAACTAAACGATGGTGACTGAAATGTGTACATGTCGGAACCGTGCAAAGCAAGGACTGCCTATACTTATTTTAAGTAAAAGAAGGACAAGAAAGGTTAAGTAATTTTACTGGTGTCATATACAGCAAGTAAGGAGCCAGACTAAGTTTCAACCTTAATTTTTTCTAGCTGTAAGACTCAGGTCTTAATATTTTTTAACCTCTTCATCCCTTTCACTTATTTTACCCACCCCCCCTACCACTCTCCCCTTTGGCAACCACCAGTTTGTTCTTTGTATTTAAGCACTGTTTTTTGGCTCATTTGTTTTGTTTTTCAGATTCCACATATAAGTGAAATTGCATGGTATTTGTCTTTCTCTGACTGACATATCTCACTTAGCATAATACACTTTAGGTTCATCCATGTTGCAAATGACGAGTTCATTCTTTTTATGAATAATATTCCATTGTGTATATATACCATATCTTCTTTATCCATTCATCTATCAATATATACCTAGGTTGCTTCCATATCTTGTAAATAATGCTGCAATAAACATAGGGGTGCATATATCTTTTCAAATTACTGTTTTCATATTCTTTGGTTAAATATCCAAAAGTGGAATTATGGGATCATATGGTATTTCTAATTTTTTGAGGAACCTCCATACTGTTCTCCTCAGTGGCTGCACCAGTTTACATTCCCACCAACAGGGCACGAGGATTCCTTTTCCTCCACATCCTCCCAATGCTTGTTGTTTCTTGTGTTTTTTATTTCAGCCATTTGACAGGTGTGAGATAGTATCTCCTTGTGGTTGAGGTCTTGACAATTTTGAATTGCTTTGTTGACAGTGCCTTGAGTTCTGCTTAGTGATGTGTCTCTTACTTTTCAGCTTAACAAAGTGACAGTATCTTATATTTTGAGGAATATTTAACTACTCCCTAGTCTGTGTTTCCCAAACTGTGTTCCAAGATATTGCTAATAGGTATGGTAGAGACCCTAGAACAGTGTCCCTGGGGATCAATGGGTCATTAAGGAGGCCAGACTGAGTGGAGGAGGCAATAGGAGAAGAGCCAGAGCTTTGGAATAAGAGAGGAACCAAGAAGCTAGGCCATGTAAGATCTTATAGGTCTGCATCAGGATTTGGTCTTTTATTCTGAGATGGGAAACTACTGAATGATTTTGAGCAGAAGATTATGGTGTAAGAGAAATGAATGAGCATCCTTCTCTTCTCTCAGGCCTGGTAATTAATGGGAAGGAGGTGCAGGGGAGAGAGGTAGACAGAGAGAAAAGCAGACATGAGAACCACTCTGCTGTCTTAGCTTTGACCTGGCGATGGGGAGGAATGCTCAGTGTGTGAGGGAAATACTGAAGGTAAAGGAGCAGTGCTTGCCCCACTTTGGAAGAAAGTTCTCTCAGACTGCCCCACCCCACCCCATCCCACCCCGACATGGAGCAGTTGCAACATGTTGACATAGCATGATCAGACAGAGAGTTGCCAAGAGGTTACATTTCTGGGCTGAGAATCCTTTTAAATAGTGGCCATGCAGGGAAGGTGGCCAGAAGTTGGCTACAGGGTAGACTTCTCAGGTAGGGCTATATTGCAGTCACGGATTTCAAAGGGGAGCCTTGATAACTCAAAGCATGCTCCCTGGATGGGCTCCGTCACCACCATCACCACCTAGGAGATTTTTGAAAAATTTAAAGTCTCAGGCTCTACCTAAAGCCTACTTAATCCGACTCTCTGGGGCTGAGGTCCAGGAATTTGTATTTTTAACAAGCTATCCTGGTGATTCTTATTCCTGTTAAAGTTGGAGAGCACGTGTCCCTAGCATCATCAGGAGCTGAAAGTGAGGCTGAGTCCATCAGTGAGTCCCACAAGGGCCTTTGCCTAAACTAGAAGGAACAGCAGCCTCCTTCAGCCACCAGGCAGACAGACTGCCCAGCATGCAAAGGAGGTAGCGAAGGTAGAGCACTGGGAATGCCAGAGGCCTATCTTTCCCCCATGCCTTCTGGTCATATAAGCCACATACCTCTCTTAATATAATAATAATAATAATAATAATAATAATAATAATAATAACAACAACAACAATAATAATAATAATATATCTTATTTCAGACATCTGACCTTCTTGGTGGAAGCAAGAAGATAGATAAGACACTGGGCATTTTATGCAAGTGAACCCAAGTACTTCCTAAGAGAACTACAGTTGACCCTTGAACAACACAGGGGTTGGGGGCACCAACCCCCTACACAGTCGAAATTCCATGTGTAACTTTTGACTCTCCCAAAACTTAACTACTAATAGCCCACTGTTGACCAGATGCCTTACCAACAACATAGTCAACTAACACATATTTTGTATGTTATCTGTATTCTATACTGTAATCTTACAATAAAGCTACAGAAAAGAAAATGTTATTAAGAAAATCAGAAGGAAAAGAAAATACACTTGCAGCACTGTACTGTAAAAAAATCTGTGTATAAGTGAATCTGCAGTTCAAACCTGTGTTGGTCAAGGGTCAACTGTATTTAAAATATTGGATGGACGTGTAAACTAGATTGGACTTTCTGTTTTGTTTTGTTTTTTGAAGCAGCAGATGGTGAGCATGGGAAGAAGACAAGATTGGCTACAAAGTGACAAAGCTTCTGAGTTATCTGCACATTTCGATTATTGTATTACAATTACATATGTTAGCATGCATTATCAGTCTCCAAGAGTGAAAGACTGTGCAGTATTCCCACACTTATTTCAACACAGGACCCTGTGTGTTTCCTCCAAGAATAATAAAAACTAACCCTGATTGCATGCTTACTATCTGCCAGGGACTATATTAAGTAAAAATACACCCCCAATAACACTATAGAATAACCCCAAAGTAGTTTCTGCACCATTCCCATCACAGCAGAGGAAATTTGCAGTGAAGCTCAGGGGTGCTCCTCACCTGCATAGGCCTCTTCCAAGGCCCTGTCTCTAATTTTGTATTTATAGTTTTGCATGTTTTTCTTTTAAAGGGCCACTATATTTCAGCTCCAATATCCCTTGCTACCTGACTGCCACCTACATGCAAAGTCCGTAACAGAGCTCACCTGGTAAAGAAAAATAACAGGAGAAAAGATCTGCATTAGCCATTTGCATCTTAGAGATTAGGACACTGAGATATGGAGATATAAAGCGATATACAGATAGTAAGTTATTCAGTCATGCCATCAGTGTACCTCAAGAGCCGGAATTTGCACCCTAGTCATCTGACCCCACATCCCACACCCTTAATCACTAGGCTGTACTGCTCCCTTCAGCTTGCAGTGTTATTTCCATTATAAACTAGTTTTGGAATGTGTTTATAGTAGACCAGGTCAGGCATCTTGGGGGGAAAAAATTAATCCACCTACATACACCCATACAGAGTTAAGTAGCCACATGAGAGTTTAAAGATAAAGCAAACCCAGTTCTGCCAGATGGGAAACCAGGCTCAGGCTGCTGGCTCCCACTTTACCTCCAACTGTGGGCCAAAAAGGACCAGAAGAGGGAGGAGGAAATTTATGAAACCGAGAGCCATGTTCAGCAATGGAAACCAACCTTGTGAGTGCTCCTTATGAACGAGAAAGTAGTATAAACCCAATGTAGAGTGAAAATGGTGGTGAGGGTAGAGGGAAGGGCCAGAAGGTAGAAGTAGAGATTCGGATTGAGGTTGATAGTGCTGATGGCAAATTCTTCTTCCCCTCTTACTCTCCTGTGGGAACGTAAAACTGGGAGTGGCAATCATAGTCAGTCAGCCAAAGTGGGGCCAGAACTAGAATATACCTCTTCATTTTAATGTTGGAAGTTTGACCAACATTAAAGGCTTACAGGTTTGTAGAGAAATAAAAGTTCTGCAATATGGGACATTTGCTGTGCATTAACACACACACACACACACACACACACACACACACGCACACACACACATTGCATGAGCATGAACCTCCCAGACCTAGAACATTACCCATTACATTGATTTCATGGAGCTAGAAAGCAAGAGTATCAGCTGGAAACAACCGCATTAAGATAGGAATAGTGCCTGGATCTAGCTGGAGTAGAAGTCAGAGGAGGTAGTGTGTAACTGTGCATTTCCTCTATTCCTCACTCCCTGACAAAGAAAGGAAATAAAATATAAAGGTGTTTGCTCTGAGACATGAACAGTGCCTCCAGTGCAGGGACTGAGAACACCTCCAAGGGAGGAGTGGACCACTGAAAGGGAAAATAGAACAATGGAACCCCGATTAAGGTACACATGCATTTCTTCTCTCCTCCCCTGTCTTCTCATTCCCTCTCCACTCATTTTTTCTCTCCTGTCTCATGCACACATGCACATGTGTGTGCACACACACACACCCTATGAGAAACATAAGCCAAGGTTTAGGCTTTTGTTCAAGGTAAATGTCACTAACCAAGGCAATCCACTGTGCCAAAAAATAAAGATGAGCTTAAAGGGAAAATTAATTAGATCTCTAAGGAAGGTGAGCATTTTGAAATAAAGATAACAAACTCAGACGACAATAGAAGTTAACAATTTCAAAGATAGGGACACCTGGGCGGCTCAGTTGGTCAAGTATCAGATCTTGGTTTCAGCTCAGGTCATGATCCCAGACTTGTGGGATCAAGCCCTGCATCAGGCTCCACACTGAGCATGGAGCCTGCTTGCAATTCTGTCTCCCTCTGCCCCTCTTCCCTGCTCATGCACATGCTCTTTCTCTAAAATAAAATTTAAAAAAAAAATAAAAAAAAAACAATTTCAAAGACAAAGAAAATTCTAAATGTTTCCAGAGGCAAAAAGAAAATATAAAAATAAAAAAAGGAAATAAAAGTAACCACCTTCAAATCAGGAATCACAGAGGGATTAGACTTTTCAACTGCAATACTGGTTAGAAAACATTGGAGCTATATCTTCAGAGTTCAGAAGGAGAATACATTTAAACCTAGAATCTTACTTCTAGCCAAATTATATTTTAAATGTGAGGAGAAATAAATATTACAGAAAGTTTACCATACATCCTCTTTGAAATAACTATTATAGCCCAAACTCCAGAGGAAAAAAGAGACAAATTCAGGAGCAGACAGTGAGATAAATGTGAAAGAGTAAAGAATTGTGTACTTTAATTGTTTAAATGAGCCATTACTACAAATAAGCCCACTTGACCAATATGAATCTGGAATAAAAATGCTAAATCATACAAATAGGAGCTTGGCGTGCACAGATGTAGGTAAAAATGTGTTAAGAACCAGTTAAGATTATCTATTTGGGGAAAAGACTGAGATATTGGTAAACTTTAGATAGTTCTTCTACTTTAGTAACTTTGAAGTAACTGCCAGGAGAGTAAAAGTAGAATGAGTAACTTTCTCCTTTTTTTTTAAAGTAAGCTTTTTTAAGCAGGGCTTGCACCCCAGCCTCATGACCCCGAGATCAAGACCTGACCTGAGATCAAGAGTTGGATGCTTAACCAACTGAGCCATCCAGGTGCTCCCAGAATGAGTAACTTTCAGAACAGAGGAAGCAAATTTGATTACCCAATAAAGGAAAGGAAAGGAAAGGAGAAAAAGAAACGAAAGTCAGGAAGAAAGCATGGTGCTTCTTCCTAGCTTCCCTCATGGTTTTGTATCTAGGCAGTTACTTTGGAAAGAATCCCAAAGAACAGGAGTAGGGGACTGGCAAGAGTGACACTGAGAGGAGGGAAAACCAATTTAACAGAGTCCATTTAAGACTGCTTTATCAAGTCAATCACAATGGTGGGCAACTGGGGCTCAATCCACTAGGGTCTTCTGAGAAGCCAGACAGAATGCACCTTAGAACTATCTACTCAAAGGATAGAAGAGAGGAGTATTTATCTTCCAGCTCCTATGCTTCATTGATCAAGGGTTGCCCATGGTTGTTAATTCATCTGCACTTCTTGGTTCACCCATCTGTCACATTGGTGAAAGGTTCTTGCAGGTGTCTCAGGCAGTGGTGGTAAAGTCTTGGAGTACAAAGCAAGAGATCCATAGTGCAGCTGAGACAATGTACTGTCAGGTTATATCTGTACACAGGTGGTGGCTTCAACAAAGCCTGGAGTAAAATGATAAGCCGAAAGATGACAGCAATAATTATAATGATAAGCCTTATAAAGGGGTTCAATGCATCAGGTTAAAGAAATGCAGTGCTATGTTATTTAAAGGATGCATACAAAAATATTAATATACTGAGCTTCCAAAGACCTGACAATCTATATTCTCTGACTTTAATGAAATAAAATTAGAACTGAAAAACAAGGTTCTTGGGGGAAACTCCTGCTTTTATTATGTCTTCTTCTTCTACTTTTTTTCTTTTTTTGGGGGTATAGTAAATTTGGTTATCTGAATGAGTCCTGTTGAAAACAACTAAACATATTGAATAAATTTGTTAAGTTTTTAAATTTATTTTGAGGGAGGGAGAGAGAGAACAGGCAAGCAAGAGAGGAGCAGAGAGAGAGAGAGAGAGAGAGAGAATCCCAAGCAGGCCCCACACTGTCAGCTCAGAGCCTGACGTGGGGCTCGATCCCACAAACCTGAGGTCATGAGATCATGACCTGAGCTGAAATTAAGAGTCAGACACTTAACTGACTGAGCCACTTAGGTGCCCCCTGGAGAATTTTTAAAAATCTTCCTAAAACTAACAAACAGCCAACAAGATTTTAAGGAGTTACCAGGAGTTACCAAAGCCTGAAAGGGACAAAGGAACCTAAAGAGGTAAGCCAATACAGTGTCCTCTTTGGGCCTGAAAGTGTTTGCCAATCCCAGTATATTTAAACTTCCATTCTGATAACTTCATTTGAGAAAAAAAAGCCCAGCGTCACACAAGGTGAAGAATCTAAATACTATAGACACTTTCCATAATGATCTGGGCTCTCAAAAAGTTACATTCTGAGACTAAGTGTTAACTAGAAATGAACCAGCACTTATGGGGCATTACAGTATGCATTTCCATCATTAACATAGACCCAGGGTCCTTAAGTCTTTTTTTTTGGGGGGGGGGCTTAAGTCTTAAACATGGATTAGGGTGTCCCTGATACGGTAATATAATTAAAGTAATATCTCTAGGTATTTGGCAGAAACCAATTTGAAACTTCTGGAAAAAAGTAACTGTATGCAAGATCTCAGAATATCCTTTTAATATTTTTGAAAGTACAATGGCTATAAGGCAGCCCAAAATAACCAAGTTAATAAACAAAACACTATAAATGAGAACTGGGAAAAGCAATAGACAAAAGAAATAGATCTGCAAATGTTCAGATACCAGAATTGTCAGTCAAAGACTGTAAAATAATTATGTTTAAATAAATAAAGACAAATTTGGAGGGAAAGTTTGCAAGGAAAAAGAACCTATAAAGATTAATAAATCATATTTAAAAGGAAGCAAATTAAGCCTTTAAAACAGAAAAATACAATGTCCCAAATTAAGAACTCAGTGGATAGGTTAAGCAGTAGATTACATTCAGCTAGGAAGATAAGTAAAGAGAAGATAACCAGAATACAACATTGGGAGATAATGAAATAGAATATATGAAAGAGGGTTATTTATTTATTTATTTATTTATTTTTCAATACATGAAATTTATTGTCAAATTGGTTTCCATACAACACCCAGTGCTCATCCCAAAAGGTGCCCTCCTCAATACCCATCCCCCACCCTCCCTCCCTCCCACCCCCCATCAACCCTCAGTTTGTTCTCAGTTTTTAAGAGTGAGGGTTATATTTTTAAAGGATAAAATAAGAAGGGTTGGCATAGCAAATTGGTGTCTTATAAAGAAAGAAAGGAGAGACCAATACTTTAAAAGATAATGGCTGAAAATTCTACAAAGACATACATTATTCTATAAATTCAAGAAACTCAAATAGCCAATAGGCAAGAATAGCTGATTTCTGTACAGCAATAATGCAAGCTAAAAGTAAGTAGAATGGCATCTTTATTGTGCTGAAAAAGAACAGTCAAACTATATTCAGTAGCAATATTTTTCAAGAATAAAGAGATTCTGTGAAAAAAAAAAGAAAGCATTTACTACCAATATACTCAGAGCAAAAATTCTAAAGCATCTACGAAAGAAATGAATAATGAAGAAAATGACAAATACTTAGGTAACCTATATAAACAATGGGTAATGTAAAACAATAGAAATAATGTCATGCAAGGTTTAAAAAAGTATATATATTTTCTGTAATGGTGAATCTGGTAATTCCAATCAATGCACCTGCTGAGAACTAGGAAAGCTATATTGGAGAGCCTAAGAAGAATTACAGCACCAGGGTTCAGGAAAAGAAAAAAACAAACATGGGACAGCTGATATTTGGGACATCTATCGATTCCAGAAGAATCAGCTGATAGGCTACAAGATGAACTGAGCTTTTCACAGATTCATAGGGTTAGTAGGATAAAAACTAGACTGCAGGGCCAATTAAGCAGTAATCTGGGACTTGTAACACTCCCTGCTTCAAGTGGCATCCCCAAATACTGCACTCCAGGAGTAAATGTGAACTAAAATAGAACAGTCAGCTTCAAATCACCTCAATAACTGGATTAAACTAAAATAGTCTGGGTCACTAATGCACCTAGACACCTAGACAAGAGTAAATCCTCTCTGGAGGAAAAACAGCGTCATGCTGATCCTCAAAATATTTCTACAGTTCTTCATATTCAATTATAGTATCAAGCTAAACAAAACCCAGGCATACTAGTAAACATCCCCAAATAGTAAGAGAAATAATAGTTAAAAGAAAGAGATATACAAGGATAAAGATGTTATCAGATAGTGGTAGTTAAAATAATGCCTAATATCTTCAGGGAACTAAAAGCAAGATTTAGAATTTTGGCAGGGAACTAAAAACTATACAAAAGAGCTGAAAAGAAAGTCTAGAACTAAAAAGAACAATAACTGAAATTAATAATACGATGGATTGCTTTCAAGGCAGATTACACATGGCTCAAGAGAGAATTAATGAACCAGAAAACAGATCACAAGAAAATATCCAAACTGAAGGACAAAGAGAAGAAAGTTTAGAAAATAGAGGAAACAGTGTAAAAGAAGAGAATAAAGAATAAACAATAAAATAAGTATATGGATAAATAAATTATAAATAAAATAGACTGCATAAAATATAATGCCTTTTGAATAAATGTATGAATATACATACAAATATATGCATATGTATGTATGTATACATGCATGCATGCTTACATATATATGCATATACCTACATGCATGTATACCATATACATATGCATGTGTATATATGTTGAGTGTCTTCTGTGAGACTCTTATCCACTCTACTGGGTTGTCTCTGAACAAATTAAGGAAAGATATTTTCAAAAATATTTAGGACTGAATGAAAAGGCTTACTAAAAAGCAGGAAGATGTAAATAAATAATATACTAAACAAAAAGTGAAACTAGCCAAAAGAATAACATATTTTTAAAAAATTAATGAAAGCACATCATAAACTACAAGTTAGTAAATCTGAAAACTTGATGAAATGAAAACAAATACTGAAGAAAGTGAAAAATTTGAAATTTACCAAGGTGAAAGAAAACTTTAACAGACCAATAGGTACTAAGGAAATTTAATCAATTATTGAAAAAAAAAGCTTACAAGTGGCCATGTCTGGGCTGTTTTACAGATAAGGTCCACAAGAAACCCATACCCTCCAATTAAAGCTAACCAATTAATGTTATAATGCTAGTATAGTCTTCATACCAGATTTGAAAAGGATAGACAGAGAAAAGGAGATTATGGGTTAATTTTATATATAAACAAAGATGCAAAAATACTAAACAAAAAAGTAATTAAACCCAACATGCTATAAATAACAATAGTAACAACAAAACATCATGATCAACTAAGGTTTATACCAGGAAGGTAAAGTCTAGAAGAGAGAAGGCATATAACTAACTCAATAAACTTTAAAAAAGAGTTTGATAAAATCCAACAACTATCTGTGATAAAAAGCTCTTAAGAAGGAAAAAAAAAAGTTAGAGAGGGAGGGAGCCAAACCATAAGAGACTCTTAAAAACTGAGAATAAACTAAGGGTTGATGGGGGGGTGGGAGGGAGGGGAAAGTGGGTGATGGGCATTGAGGAGGGCACCTGTTGGGATGAGCACTGGGTGTTGTATGGAAACCAATTTGACAATAAATTTCATATTAAAAAAATAATAAAGAAAACTAATAAAAATTTAAAGAAAATAAAAGTAGGAATGGAAGGGAATTCTTTTACTCTGATAAGGGAAATATATAGCAAGATTCATATTAATGGAGAAATTTTAGAAGAGTTCCTTTTACATTTAGAAACAAGATAAAGATCCTATTATTGACATAGAATACTGTATGTCCTGGACAATAGAAGACAAGCCCCAAACTAAATAAATTAAATAAATAAAGAAATGAGTAAAATATGAGATTTATATACAAAAAATTTGTAGTGTTCCTCTAACAGAAAATAAGATATCGCAACAGTAATAAAAACATTAATAAGTTTCCCTACATAAACCAACAATGAATGCAAAAGAAAAATCTATTCTTTAAAATTCTTTAAAGGTCACAAATAAGGTTACAACATTCTATTAGAGGTTATAAATAATGGAGGGATATACCATGTTTGATTGGTATATGATTGGAATGACTCATGCAGAAGTGGGAAGGAAGTAAGTTGTTCTAAATATAATAACATGGAATCTAAAAACATAACATGAGTAAAAAATAAACAGGTGTAAATTTATACAATGTATGTAAAATTTATAAACAAAAACTATATTATATATTTTTTAAGATATATGGGTGTGTGTGGACACATACATACATTCCTAATATGAATTCTATTTCTTAGTCATATGTGTTTTTATATATATCCATATATCCTATTTTAAGAACAAACATTAAAGACACAGGGAAGCTTATTATTGCTTTCACAAGTGCCTTAAATGGTAACTTAGGCTGGTCCTGAAAGACTTAATCTCTCTAAATACTTAGCTTAGTTTACTCAGGGTTAGAAGAGATGATGCTGGCATACTCACTAAGTTAGAATGATAATAAAAATCTTCCAAACACATTTACAGTGTAATATCATACCTCTGCTTGGGTATATTAATGCAATATCCCTTGATGGCTAATGGACACTGGGCACTCTGAGGCTCAGTCTTCTATTTGAGATGATGTACTACTCAGTAATTCGATTACCAGTAATGGGACTCAGCCATGAGAAGGAATCTGATTTCATCTCTGAGGTGGAAAGAAGCAAGCAACAGACAGATTCCAACACAGGTTGTGTTTTGTTTTCAAAGTAGATATTTTGATGATGTATATGGGTCACCTGGCAGCTCCTATTCATCACTCAATTTCTAATCTCCTTGCTGTGACCATGCACAGCACAAATCAGACCATTCCCGTGCCTTGAGGGGTTCTCTGCTCTCTTAGAGGCCCAAATCACCTACCTCTGGCACAGAATTATAATCATTGCTTTCCAATACTTGACCAATGGTTCTTTAGAAAGAAAGATTAGGAGTCCTAAAGAAATTGTTCTGATCTTGAACTGTCTTTGAGCTTCTAAATGCTCTGAGAATTAGCCCCTGGGGCACAGTGGAAGCCCTCTCCCCAATCTCTGTGCCCCACATTCTTACTCTTCTCCTTAGGGGTGTGTATCAGACTTTTTCTTAGACTTCCATGTATGTAACAGGGTAAGGATGGCTCTCAGAGACGGTAAAAGCAGCAGATGTCTCAGCATCCATTAGCAGATATAAAACATGGTCAGAAGCACTTCATGCCCCAAATTTATGTTCTTAAACATCACTGATTACAACTTCTAGATCATTTTTGAGACTAGGTGAATCTATGATACTAAATAGTGATGTTACTTATGTGAGTCATCCTGTATAAAAGAAAGAAATGTTATGATTTTATAATTATTTTTTACATTATCCACTACCGTATTTGTTTACCTCATGTGATGTCATTGTTGTTAATTAGTGTTACTGTAACTTTGATTTCAACTTACGTCTGAGCAGAGTCTGGGCTAACTCTGGATTTAAAGGAATTAAAGGGCCTTTAAAAATAGTTAATTTATTTCCTGATGTCTAAGAGGAAACAGTAGTGTTACAGAAGGGTGTAAAGACAGCTGTTTCATATGGGTCTGGAAAACAGTGCTCTTTGTTCTCTGTGAGAATTTAAATATAGTGATATCATGGGGATGCTTGAAAGAAAGATTAGGAGTGATATCACTCCTAGGAGTTTTCTGGGTGATTTGTCATTTCACAATGTGATATTTTGTCCAAATGTTGTCAGTTTTCAAGATTAAAGTAATCTTATTAAAAATAGCTTAACATTCTTTGGTCAAATATACCCTCCCTATGTGATACTTATGGAAGTATCATATATTCCACATTCTGATGTTGGGCTACTCCATTCTGTTGTGATTTTCTCTTGATCTCATCCTACACTAGGCCAGTGGTTTTCAAAGTGTGGTTCCTTGGGCCAGCAGCATTGGTATCACATGAGAACTTGTAAAAATTCAAGTTCTAAGGCCCTACACCAGAACTATTGGATCAGAAGCTCTGGAGTTGGGAGTCCAGCAGTCTCCAGTTTGTGAGAGAAACTCCAGGTGATCTGACGCACGCTAGTTTGAAAGCCTTCGCCCTTGGTCAATTTTGCCCTCAATATGTAGCACCATGGATGTAGTTTCATGGTAGCACCACATAAATTAGCCCAATTTTCTGATGCTAGGTTGTTGCATTTTGTTGTAATATTCCCTGTGGGTTTGTAAGGCAAGTTCACACCCTGAAGTTACAATTTCTTCAGAATGAAATGGACAGGTCTATTCCATGAACTGTAGAAAGAGGCAGATCCTGGGATAGGCAATGGGGACCTGGAAATGAAACCACCTACCCCATGCAGAGGGATCTTGTGAGACCATTGTCAGCAGAGGTGGTGGCATAGAGGCCCAAGGAGAAAGGAGCCTGTGTGAAAGTTCTTGGGTCACTGTCAGAACAAACCTGAGAAAATAGTGTAGAGGCCTAATTCAGGACGGGTGCTGCAGGTATGGTAATGTTGGCAGTAGAGATGAATGTTATACCTAGAGGCTGGTGAAACTCAAATATGCATTCACACCTGTTGGACTGCCTACTTATCACAACTTCCTTTACCCCTACTTTGCTGACCTATAATTCTCAGTGCCTGGTTCTCCCCTATCTCACACTGTACTGACCTTTCCCTTGGCCCTCACATTATAATATATAAAAATCAATGAGATTTGAAAGGCAGGACATACCGTTTCACAGTTAAGACAAGGATACTGCAAAAACACATCTTATTAACTCTCATTCTTCCTCCATTTTTCTTATGACACTGTAAACCAACACCCATGAAGTAATCAGAAACTGAAGAAAGCATAAATCTCATCTAAGAATTTTGAGAGGGATAATAAGGCCTTACCCTTCACTGGTAAGAATTTAGGAAAGTGAGGCAAATTTCAGTTAGAGTTCCAGTCAACCTATTTAGCCTCTTTGACTTTTCTTTGAAAGTTATACATTTATGTTTTAGGGTTTTTTTTAAATTTTGATTTATTTTTGAGAGACAGCGCACAAGCAGGGGAGGCGCAGAGAGAGAGGGAGATAGAGGATCTGAAGTGGAATCCATGCTGACAGCAGTGAGCCTGACACAGGGTTTGAACCCACAAACCTCAAGATCATGACCTGAGCAGAAGTTGGATGCTCAACCGAGTCACCCAGCTGACCCTACGTTTTACGTTTTTAAAAAGAGAACAATTTCTTCTTGTTATCTTGAAATGAGGTCTTTATGGAATTTTGTTAAGAATCCTAAGGAGTTCAGAAACAAAACCAAATAAAACAACAACAAAACAATGTAGATGAACAACATAGCCTCAAATACGTGTTCCATCACTAGATTTTTATTCTAACTTCTTAATCTCCCATTCTCTTTTGATTCCAATAGACACTCCTAGACATTTCTTATGGGTTTTATATCCAGGCTGCCAAGATGAACATCTTATTTAAGACTTTCCTTGATTCAAATGCCAATCCAGTCATTTCAATCATTTCAGCTTTCCCTCAGGGAATATCCAGAGTGGAGTTGCCATTTAGGCACCAAGAGTAACAGCTCTGATTTAGCAGCCATTTAGGCACCATTTAGGCACCAAGAGTAACTCCACCAGAGTGGAGTTGCCATTTAGGCACCAAGAGTGACAGCGTGATTTAGCAGCTAAATCACGGGGGAACAGCCTGTGGTCCTTCCACACATTTTCACAGAACATCTTTTATTATAACAAATTTAGCTTTCTTTGTATAACTGAAAGTGATTGCATTGGTTAATAGATCTTTTTGAGTTGTCCTTATGTAAAATTTGGACATGTCCCTAAATTTCTACATGGAGCAGGAACTATGTTATCAGAAGAGTTTAGTGACAAATATACTGGATTATCAGTAAGGACAGCTGGTTTTGTTACTTAACTTCTCTAGGCCCCACTTCTTCATCCATAAAATGAATGAATTGAATTCTGATCTTAAATAATATTTAGTAGCCTTTAAAGTCTAGTCCAGACATAAATATTGTTGATGCTGTAAAACTTAATTTGATCTGTTCTTTTGCATTACCTCACATTGTCTGGTTGAGTTTCTTTGCACAGAATAGTAATAAATGCTACTGGATGACTCTTAGACTATGTTTCCAAAACTGTGTCCTGGCATTGCTTTCTTGAGACACCCACGCCTGACTTTGTATGACTCCACTCTTTCAGCAACGCACTTCTGGAACAAGAAGTACTCAGCTGGTGAAGGATGAGGCTGGACATCATCCTGAAATCAAATAGACTCATCTAAATAGCCTACGTCTATTGGCAAACCAGCCCAATTCCATAGTTCTCAAACTAAAATAAAAATCCATTTCACTTCCTTCTCTGGCTTGAAGTCCCGAGGCCAAGTACATCGGGATGAATAAGGCAAAACCTTGGAACAACTTCCATGAAAACTTGTTTTAAATAATTGCTTATTTTATGCCAGATGTTCTGTCATATACTTTAAATATTTTTTTATTCTCTTAACAACTCAGTGAAGTATTAGCATTCCCATTTTACAGGTGAAGACATAATCTCAGAGCAATTTGGTGACTTGTCAAAGATCATGTCCCTAGTAAATGATAGAATCGATTGGAACCCAGGTCAGTTTGGATGCTCTTTCCACTATATCATCCTGCTTCTCACATTTTAGATATTTACCAAGAAACATATAATATTAGAATACAGAATAATAATAGCATAGACATTTGAGTAAAAAGAACATTATTCCATATAAATATGGCCTTTCCTTTCAGTACACCTAGATGTGGCCCACACAGCTGCCAAAGATTACTTAGCAGTCTCTAATTTCAACCCTTCCCTCTCCAGCTTATGTTTCTTGCTGGCAGAATAGTAGGATCTAGGAATAGAATCTCCTCAGTTGGGTGAATTTAAGCTGTTCCTCAGTGATGGTCACCACTTAACATTACCACAACAAAAAACACACCTCTTGAGTTGCTAGACAATCGTTTACCCTAAATGCTAACGAAAAAAGATATTTTAGTGAACTATCAGTCCCTGGTTGTTGTTTTTTTTTTGGGGGGGGGATCAGACAGAGACAAAGAATGTAGTCACTTCAAAGCATTTTGTTGAACAGTTACATTTCCTGGACATGTAGAATGATGATACTGATTGCTATGAGGTACCTCAGTTGGACTGTAAAGATGATTTGCTCACACAAGAATTAATCTAGATCCAAGAGAAAGACGTTATGGCTGCCAAATTCAGAGTCATCCAGGAGTGTAGAAGATAAGTGATAAGGAGAGAGGACAGAAACTTTTAAAGATACCAATGTCTAAGGGCTTAAACAAAAATTAAGAACAGAGAAGTAGGATAGGGCAAAGAGAGGTCTGACAATCAGATTTAGGATTAGGATGAATATTGGCACAGATGAATAATGGTACAGATGGTTAGAAATGCAGGAAGGGGGCACCTGGGTGGATTCGTCGGTTAAGCGCCCGACTTTCCCTGAGGTCATGATATCGTGGTTCTTGAGTTCAACCCTGTGTCGGGCTCCGTGTGGACAGCTCAGAGCCTGGAACTTGCTTCAGGTTCTGTGCCTCCCTCTCTCTCTGCCGCTGCCCTGCTTGTGCTGTTTCTCCCTCTCTCAAAAATTAAACATAAATATTAAAAAAAGTTTAAAGAACATTAAAAAAAAGAAATGTAGGAAGGAGCTTTTTCTAGGGTAGGAACTACAGGAACTCAGTAAAACTGAATATGTTTTATAAGACTGAGAACATATATTGGAATATGTGTCACTCCAGTGACAAAATTTTCAGATATCCTTGGATCTCATTGCCATTTGGGCTGCTCAGAACAGATACCATACAGGCATTAAGGCCAGTTAAATTAAACATAGTATAATTAAGTCCTAGTATGATGTATCTATAGTTTTAATTATTATAATATCTCATATTACATACCTCACAAACAAGAAACACAATGCATACTTGCTTATTTTGCCATAACTTAAAAAGTTGATAAGTCAGATGGTAATATTGTCACATAACATGAATATTACCATTATGTTCCATTGTTCCTACTACTGCTTCTTGCATCAGTTCTTTGTCATTCATTCCTGTCCTCATTCATTCATCAAATACTTATATCCAGAACTTACTCTGTGCCAGGAAATCTGCAAGATGCTAGAGGAAGAGAGAGGAGTACGAGAAAGGCCCCATCACCAAGGAATTCTGTTCAGTGGGATAAACAGACTCTCAAACCCCAAACCTCAGTACAGGGTGACAGTGGTGGGCCAGAGGCACATTTGAAGTCTGTCAGGACTTTAGGGAACATTACAAAGAAGCCCTAATGGCCCACCTGAGTTGGAAACAATGAATTTGTGTCAGTATCAACTCAACTGGCTGCTAGAGAAAAATAACAAAATATATCAACCCAAGTAAAGAAGCAAAGAAATCAAGTGGATTTGCTAGAAACCTAGAGATTTGCAAGGTTGTAGCACAGGAGAAAAAAAGAGATTGAGAGATTTAGGGTATTTTTCAATAAAGAGCTCAGTCTAAACTACCTAGGCAAGAAAGAAAGCTAAAAGTGGTTGGGAGAGTTTGTAGATCTCAATGAGATTTTAAGGACAGGAATAGTGAATTAGGCATTTTGGCTCAATATATCAATTAGCCAATAATTAGGGTATATATATAACTTATTTCTCAAACTGGGTGAAGGGGAGCACAAGAGATGATTAACAATTACTCCAGGCAACAGGTGTATACTGGGATGACCCTAGGAGGCGTAGCTGCCCTGTCAGTAACCTTGTGCTCGACACTGTACGAGGCACTGGAGATACGGTGGAAAACAAGGCAGAAATGGGACCTGACTTCATGGAGTTTACATCCTACATGAATGACAAACACTGAACTAGAAACTATAACTGTGTCTAGTGTTGCTAAAAAGACAGGTGAAAGCGCCACAGGGTTTATTAGACAGGAAACAACAACGCCCTCTCAGAGGCTGGCAAAGGGTCTCCTCCGGAGAGGACGTCTAAGCTGAGACTGCAAAGGTGAGTAGGAATTTGAAGGTAAAGATATGAGCGTGAGTGTCCAGGCAGAGGGAAGAACATTTACTAAGGCCTTAGGAGGGGAAAGAACATTACATTTGACTTCTAAATTCTAATATATACATTTTTTCAAATTCTTACGATCATTTTTCTCATTGTTTTCTTCCCTTATGGTTTATATTCCATCCTTCATCCCTTTGAACATTTTAAACATACTCTGTAAATTTTTCATCCAGGTTATTCTACTCTTCCAAGCTGTGGTTCCTGTTTCTTTCACCAGCTGACCTTCATGAATAGTTTGTTTTATAGCATGGTTTATAAATTTTAACCATGAGCTAGTCATTAGAAGAGAGGTCTCTGTGGGGAAGTGGTTTACAGGCTGCTTTTGTTTTGCTTCAACTTGAGCAAAAGAATTGGCTCCCTTTTTAGGTTAATTTCTCAGCTTCAGTTTCCTCCACTTAGGCCATGTGATTTCAAATTCTCCATCTGTGAATGGCACAGACCTTGGCGTTTGATTTCTTACAGGTGATGTCCTCTCCTCTGTGATCCTGGGATACTATAAACCCTCTTCTTGTTGTTCTGGGCTGATGGGCAGAGTTCCCTGAGTCTTCATTTCAAAGTCAGTACAACCTTTTGTGATTCCCAGGTTTATCTAAATAGCTCAAACTTTCCTCTTAGGTCCCAGAACATGGAACCTTCTTCCAGGGGACTTCTTAGAACCAATTCCAGCTCTTAAGGCCCGTATCTGGTTGCAACAATTCTATGATGTGTGTGGGGCATGAGGTTCTGCTTAGCACTCTGACTTAGAGTTCTGTCTTTAATTCTGATTTAATTCTGATAACTCTTTCTTGGCTTCAAGCTCAGCAATATAAAGAAGCTTTAAGTGATATATATTTTCCATATTTAGAGCAGAAGAGTGAAGAATTCTTTCATATCAGCTCATGTTACAACATGATAAATTTGGGAAACTTTTAAAAAACATATTCATTCATTCAAGAAATATTTATGGAGCATCTGTTATGTTCTAAGTATTACAGAACTGAAGGGTAGAGGGTAAAGGTAGAGGGGCATGAGTTAAGATTGAAGAGTGACATGAAGTATGAAAATCATGTTAATAATCTGGATTTTTTTTCAAAGCAAATGAGCAGCTACTGAAAAACTTTAAGATAGGTTTGCATTTTGAAAATGCAGAATAGAGAATGGATTAGAGCCCAAAAAGAGTAGTGTGTGTCTGTGGGTGGGGGAAGTGTATGGTAGTCCAGCAGGAGATGATGGTGACTTGAACCAGGCAGGGAGGGTAGATAAAAGTGAATGGACTTAGGAGACTTTCAGTAGTGAATTTAATTAATACTTGCATCCAGACTTAACTGGGGAAGGGATAGGGATGAGTCAAAGATTACTCCTAGGTGCTTGGCTTGACTAGTTGTTAATACCATTTAATGAAATAACACAAGAAGGAACAAACTTGATCCCAAGTTTGTTTTGGGGCATGTTGAGTTTAAGGCAGCAGACAGCCTGGTGGAGATACCAAGTAAGCTGCAGGCTATCTGCGTTGGAGCTCAGAGCATAAATCTGAGCTGAAAATAAAAAAGAAACTGAATTGGGGGTGCCTGGGTGGCTCAGTCGGTTAAGTGTCCAACTCTTGATTTTGGTTTAGGTCACGATCTCACAGTTCATGAGTTCAAGCCCTGCATCAGGCTCTGTGTTGATGGTGCAGAGCCTGCTTGGGATTCTCTCTGTCTCCCCTCTCCCTCTGCCCTTACCTGCTTGCTCTCTCTCTCAAAAATAAATAAATAAAATTTAAAAAATTAAAAAAAAAGAAAACTGAATTGTTTGGGGTAGATGAAATTTTCTGAAGAGAGACAGTAGAGTAGAAGAAAAAGAGGGTTTGTGATCTACCTTGAGGGATTCTACTCACTTGACAGTTGGGTAGAGGTAAAGAGGAGCCAAGAAAAGAACAGCTGGAGAGAAGTATTATATGAAGGATGACTTTTTTCCCCTTAAGAAGGAACAGGCTTGAGAATATTTATTATCTGATGGGAAGGACACCAAAGAAGTTATTACAGAAAGGAAAGACATTTGCCAACATAAAATTTCTGACAAACTGGAAGAGGATGGGGATTCAAAGCAGAGGTAAAGGATTGGCCTTTGATGGGGGGACAGCACTATAACAAGAGGGGGAAAGGCAGGACAGATACAGATGCAGATAGGTTTGTAAATTGATTTTTGAAAGGTTGTGGTAGTTCTTCTTTGTGTTATTTTCTCTGTAAAGTAGAAGGTGAGTTCATCTGCTCAGTATAATAGGGTAGGTAGAAGGACAGAGGCTTGAGGAGACAGAGTTTAAGACAGAATGGACCATAAAGACACAGTGGGATTTCCAGGCAACATTGACAGCTCAGAAGTCTTCCAGTTCATATGATTTTTCTCTGCTAGTGTTCTTCATCCTGAGCATAAACATAGAGGTGGGTACCTGGCTTTGCCAGGCTTGGGACTTTGCCAGACAGGTGCTAGAGAAGGACAATGAGTCACAGTAAGTTAGAATATTGACATGAAAGTGGCTAGTTAAGATGATGGATTATGGAATACAGACTGGACAAGGGAGGAAACAATATAGGAGGGAGAAGATGAGAAGATAATAGAAGAGTGCTATGGTCTGAATGTTTGTATAACCCCAAAATTCATAGGTTAAAATCCTAACCCCCAAAGATATTGATATTAGGAAATCAGACCGTAGCAGGTGCTCTTGTCATGAGGGTGGAATCCTCATGAATGGAATAGTGCCCTTATAAAAGACACTCCAGATAGATCCCTAGGGCCCTTCTGCCATGTGAGGACAGAGAGAGAAGGTGCCGGCTATGAACCCAGAAGACTGCTCATTCAACTTTGCTGGCACTCTGATCTCAGACTTCTAGCTTTCATAACTGTGAGAAATAGTTTTATGTTGTTTATAATCTACCCGGACTGTAGTATTCTGTTATAGCAGCCCAAACAAACTAAAACAAATGGTCAATGGACTGAAAGTTGCAAGTGAAGTAGTGATTGATCCAAGCAAGTCAGCCAAAATGATCAGAGTCTATAAACTAAAAATGTGAAGTTTGTAGAAGTGGTTTCAAAGGTGGAAGACTTTCCAGGGATGAGTTCCAGAGTCTTACTCTGGGAATGGTATCTATATTAGTCAAGATAATATAAACTATCCTGCATTAAAAGATTAGTGCCAATCTCAGATACAAATATCAAATAAAACAAAGCTTTATTTATCATGCATGCTGCTTTTTTGAAACGCTTCCAGGTTTCTATGACAGAGGATAAGACTACACCAAGTTCTTAAATGCCTTGGTCTAGAAGCAAAACATGTGACTTCAGTTCACAATCCTTTGTCCAGAAGTCATCATATGGCTTCATCTATTTGCAAAGGGGCTGGGAAACTTGAAGGAGTGCATGGATATTAAATGAGAAATTAATGTTTCTCCATGGCTGCTGAGATGGATGGAGGTGAAGGTGATTACAAATAAAGTCATTATGGAAGGGCAACCTTGATGATTGTCAGAGTTGTAGGAGAAAGAAAAACTGAATGAGGTGCTATAGCATTTAGTGAAAGGAAGTGCCATTGCAAGTTGGTAGATAAGAGCAATGAGAAGGAAGAGATTGAATGGTGAATCCAAACTTTTTAAGAAGAGAAGGATTTTGCCCTGGGTGGAAAAGCAAGTGTCTAGGAAAATGCATTTGGGAACAATAAAGAAATCTATCACTTCAGCAATAGGAATCCAGCTGTTCCACTAGACTGCAAGGGAATCAGGACTATTGCCCAATAAAGTCCTGTGGAGAGATAAGAATGGCCATATAGCCAGTCCTCATAAACACATATGGTTGTTTCTGTGATAGGAAATTACTTCTGACTATTAATTGATATTTTTTCGGGTATTTCTTTGTCTTTAGTGTTTAGCCCTAACTAGTTAGCTAGTTTTTGCTCATTGCCTCAGTGTGAGGATTGTAGCAAAGTGGAAAGCCAAGGGCCTTTAACACTACTCCTAAATTCTAGTCTACAAATGGCCCAAGCCATGAAAATAATGGAAAAGAGTGATGGGCAGAACAACAGCCCCCCACAACATCCATGTCTTAACCCCTACAACTTGCAAATATGTTAGGTTATATGGAAAGGGGGAATTAAAATTACAGATGGACGATGGATGAATGGATAAAGCAGATGTAGTATATATATATACAATGGAGTATTACTTGGCAGTCAAAAAGAATGAAATCTTGCCATTTGCAACTACATGGATGGAACTAGAGGATATTATGGTAAGCGAAACTAGTCAGTCAGAAAAAGACAAATATATGACTTCCCTCATATGAGGACTGTAAGATACAAAACAGATGAACACAAGGGAAGGAAAGCAAAAAATAATATAAAAACAGGGAGGGGACAAAAACATAAGAGACTCTTAAATATGGAGAACAAACAGAGGGTAACTGGTGGGGTTGTGGGAGAGGGCATGGGCTGAATGGGTAAGGGGCATTAAGGAATCTACTCCTGAAATCAGTGTTGCACTATATGCCAACTAACTTGGATTTAAGTTTAAAAAAAAAGATTACAGGTGGAATTAAGGAGACTTAAATCTATCCACAGGGTCTTTAAATGTGGAAGAGAGAAGCAGAGGAGTCAGTATCAGAGTTAGACAACACAAAAAGGCTTGACTGGCCATTGCTGGCTTTGAAGATTAAAGAGAGCTATGAACCAAGAAAGGTTAGTCATCTTTAGAAGATGGAGAAGGCAAAGAAATTCATTTTCCCTTAGAGTCCTCAGAGGGAGTACAGTCCTACTCACACCCTGCTTTTAGCCCAGGGAGACCTATTTTAGACTTGAACTCTAGAACTGTAAGATAAATTTCTATTTTTTTTTTTCTTAAAAATTTTTTTTAACGTTTTATTTATTTTTGAGACAGAGAGAGACAGAGCATGAACGGGGCAGGGGCAGAGAGAGAGGGAGACACAGAATCGGAAGCAGGCTCCAGGCTCTGAGCCATCAGCCCAGAGCCCGACGCGGGGCTCGAACTCACGGACCGCGAGATTGTGACCTGAGCTGAAGTCGGATGCTTAACCGACTGAGCCACCCAGGCGCCCCAAATTTCTATTGTTTTAAGCCACTAAATTTGTGGTGATATGTTACAATGGCAATAGCAAAACTAATACAAAAGCAAAGAAAAAGTTTTGAGAATTGGAAATTTAAGGAGGGAATTATCTGGGAAAAGGGAAGGGAGAACAACATCAGAGAAGAAGCAATGATAACATGGATATTTGTTAACAGCAGATAAAACAGCCTTGTACCCTGCTCTCTGGGCCAACATACAGGCAGGCAACTAACTCCCTGAAATGGGGTTGTACATATGATCTATGCTTTATACCTGGTGAAAGTGCAGGGAGACAGCAAGACCACTAAGCAAAATGGCTATGTGCTGTGATAGTCTGAAGGTGTCTTAATTGGCCTCATTAAGAGTTCTTATTTTGGCCAATAGTACTTTGCCCTCTTTTCTCCAGTGCTATATCCTAATATTCTTTTTGTTTAGTGTGGCAATTTTGTCAACCTGTCTAGACTGAACTAAATTTCTTGAGTTTTCCTTTCTTGTAGGTTAGGGTGAGCAACAAAAGCCATTCTTGTGGGGAATTATGGAGGGTGGCAGGAAAGTGGCAGCCATGTTGTAGTTCAACTATATTGTCACTTCTCTACTGGCTGGCTCTCTTTATTGGTGAGGCAGTGCCATAGTTGAAACTGGGTCACCCTCACCTAGATCCTCCTCAGCCTCCCTGAATCCTGAGGTGGGTGTTTAACTCCATGAAGAAAGAAGTGGCTTCTGCAGGCCACCTACCCCACCAAGGTCGGAAACAACAAGAACAAAGGTGTCAGACCACCCCGTGAGGCTCCATCTCAAGCCGTAGGTTCTAGCTCGTTCTTGCTTTCTCCTACATCATATCTATCTTTTCTTCACAACTGCCTGCCTGTTGGACTTCAAGCTCCAACATGAGATAGGAAGGCAATGGTTTACAGAAACTGCTTAACTAGCTCTCAAACTCCATAAGGTCAAATCCCTGTAATAAATCCCTTTGAATATGAGATAATGTACATGTATATATACACCCTGTTCCTCTGAATCCTTGAGTTTCCATCTTATTTGTTTCTGATGTTACCAAAAATTCTTTTCAATTTATGTGATTTGTAGGAATTATATTTAGTGCCTCTCATGGATTATTATCCATTATTATAAGTAATTATGTGTTTCTTACTTAAAACTATCTATAAAATGCCTCTCCCTACTGCTCCTTCAACATCCCCCCCCAAAGCCTTAAAGGATCATTCAAAATACATAACTCAGATATAATGCTAATAAAGGAACCAGTCAGTGATCCATGAATAAATTATGAATAGTGACAGAAGGCAAGGCGATGTTTGTGATTCAGCTCAACAGACTTTGCTGGCAAGAAAACATCCTGTAATCAATCCTTTGATTTCTGGAAAACAGAGTTCAAAATAAAAAATGAAGTAATCCTGCAAATACAGCCAGAAAACATAAAACAAACACTTGCAAACTTAGAATTCCACTCCTCTTGACCCCTTTAAAAAATACTTAAGCTACGTGGAAAGAGTGGGGGATTTGAGAGTCAGATAGGCCTGGGTTTCAATCATGGTCCTGGCATTCCATATTCTGTGGTTTTGAGCCAACAATATAACTTTTAAGAAGCTCAGTTTTCTTATCTACAAAATGTCAGTAATAGTACCAGCCTCATAGGATTGCTGAAAAGATTAGAAATAATATGTAAAAGTTCTGGCACGTAAAAGGCACTTGGGGCGGGGGGTGCTACCTCCTATTATTAAACAGCTCAAATGGCACATGCATCCCCTTTGTTATCTCCTGGGTGCCTGGGTGGCTCAGTCAGTTAAGTATCTGACTCTTGATTTCAGCTCAGGTTATGATCTCACAGTTCGTGAGTTTGAGCCCCACATAGGTCTCTGCACTGACAGCATGGAGTCTGTTTGGGTTTCTGTCTGTCTCCTCTCTCTGCTTCTACCCCGCTCACACACTCTCTCTTCTTCCAAATAAATTTAAAAAACTTAAAAAATTTTTTTTAATTTATAAAAAATATATCTCTGAAAACGTCTTGGAAGATCCCTACAGATGGATGCAATATACTTTGGAATTGCTTTGGGACTCATCTCACCTTCCAGCCCCAAGACCCACACCCACCAAACCTTTCCTACAGAGTCTAAGGTCACACTAAAGGATGTAGGAGTTCACCCTCTTCATAGCTGGGGGAGGATGGAAGCCCAGGCGGGAGCGTTGGAGAAGAGCATCAGAGAAAGCAATGCCCTAGTCCTTCAGCAGACAGCTGCTGCTTCCGTAGCTGCACTGGGTGCTCCGTCACACGACAGGGGACCACAGAAAGAGGTCAGGCCCTTCCTGGCCCAGTTTAGAGTGAGTGGGTGAGTAGATTGCTTTCCTCTCTGACTGCTTCCAACCGTTTTCCCACCTTCTTCTGTAGGTTCCCACGGTCAGACTACCAAGCCCAGGAATTCCCAAAGTGAAGATACACTGACAGCTGTGTTTGGAATCTATTTAACAGCATTTTAACAATTACACAGGGCCAAATCTGACCTTTAAATTACAGGAAACTTATCCCCAAAAGACTGAATGAAAAGGAAGAGATCACATAAATAAAAAGTATTCCCTAAATGAAATGAAATTATGGATGAAGAAAGGAAAACATGCAAATAAAACATTATCCTATCACAGGCAATAGTTTAAAAAAACTCTGGGGCCAAGAATATAAATCTTTATTCTATAATACAAATCTTTATTCTATAATTTTAAACAGAATTCTCTTGTCCCTGACTTACACCGTAAGGCATCCAAGAATATTTATTTTCTGATTCTTGCCACATGTATTACTACTATTTTAGCTTAGTAGAGTAGCGACTTTTTTTTAATTTTTTTTTCAACGTTTATTTATTTTTGGGACAGAGAGAGACAGAGCATGAACGGAGGAGGGGCAGAGAGAGAGGGAGACACAGAATCGGAAACAGGCTCCAGGCTCCGAGCCATCAGCCCAGAGCCCGACGCAGGGCTCGAACTCACGGACCGCGAGATCGTGACCTGGCTGAAGTGGGACGCTTAACCGACTGCGCCACCCAGGCGCCCCGCGACTTTTTTTTTTAAACAGTAAACATTCATCTATTGCCCTGATAAGCCCATCTGTACTGTCTAAACACTTTTTACCTGTGGTTTAAAGTTTCTGTAGATGTGCGGCCCAAGAGAACACCACCTTTATGAATATAATGAATTATTATAGTCCTAAGAATGAAATATTGATAACACAGCATTTCTAGTACTTTTGCTTCTAGCAAAAAAGCCCAATATAAGTGAAATTTTATTCACAGAAGTTAGAATTAGACAACAGAACTCTGGTTTAATAGCCAGTCTTTTACTCTGATGAAATACAAAACTATGCCCAGATCAGATGAACAGTGTTCTTAAAAGGCTACTACTCTGGGTTGGCAAGGATTTGGGGTAAACAGTCACTTTTGAATATCCCTGTTACACATCCAAATCAATACATCTTTCTGAAGAAAGATGGAAAAAGGATTCAAATTCTTAAAGATGTATTTATTGAAAATGTGTCTCTTTTTTCTTTAATTATTTTTTAAATGTTTTTATTTATTTTCAGAGAGAGAGAGAGAGAGAGACAAGAGTGTGAGCAAGGGAGGGACAGAGAGAGAGGGAGACACTGAAACTGAAGAAGGCTCCAGGCTCTGAGCTGTCAGCACAGAGCCTGACACAGGGCTCAGACTTGTGAACTGTGAGATCATGACTTAAGCCGAAGTCAGACACTCAACCGACTGAGCCACCCACGTGCCCAAAAATGTGTCTCTTTTAAAATATATATTCTTTATATATTTATATATAATATATGTATTTACAAAAAAGACATCAAGGATATGTTTTGCAATGTTATTATGACAGAAATTTGAAAGAACCTAAATGTCCTACAATAGAATATTAACTAAATTGCCAAATATTAATATGACATGATGCTATATAATCATTCACAATAACGTACAAAAATATTTAGTTATGGGAAAATATTCACATTGTAGTCAGTTAATTTGTTTACTTACTGAGTTTATAAGCCAAAATGTTAACAGTACTTATTCATAAATGAAAAGATTACAAGTGATTTTTGGTTTTAACCTTGTGCTGTCTATATTTTATAAATTTTCCATGATGAATATGCATTACACTGCATTCAAATTCTGTTAGGTATTAAAAACTATTCTAGAGGGGCGCCTGGGTGGCGCAGTCGGTTAAGCGTCCAACTTCAGCCAGGTCACGATCTCGCGGTCCGTGAGTTCGAGCCCCGCGTCGGGCTCTGGGCTGATGGCTCAGAGCCTGGAGCCTGTTTCCGATTCTGTGTCTCCCTCTCTCTCTGCCCCTCCCCCGTTCATGCTCTGTCTCTCTCTGTCCCAAAAATAAACAAACGTTGAAAAAAAAAATTTAAAAAAAAAAACTATTCTAGAAACAGAATTTTTAGCATATTTATATTTGTGTTTATTAAATTTATTTCATAGCTGATGCAAAATTACAAAAACAAATTTATGGAATTTATTTATATTTATGTTTGTATTTATTATTAGAATCATGAAATTTCATATTTGAAAGGGATCACAGGGATATCATGAATTCTAGAGACAAAGTTTGGTCTCTAGAAATTTAAAAGACATAACTTACATCATTGAATAGACTTTTAAAATCACTAATATAAATTATGACCTCTTTAGTCCTTAAAATGGTTCCACTTGGGCCACTTCTGATTTTTTTTTTAAATTAAAGAGGATAATCTCTACTAGTTTGATAAACTATCTTTTACTTTAAGAAACAGAGGAAACAGGGGCGCCTGGGTGGCGCAGTCGGTTAAGCGTCCGACTTCAGCCAGGTCACGATCTCGCGGTCCGTGGGTTCGAGCCCCGCGTCGGGCTCTGGGCTGATGGCTCGGAGCCTGGAGCCTGTTTCCGATTCTGTGTCTCCCTCTCTCTCTGCCCCTCCTCCGTTCATGCTCTGTCTCTCTCTGTCCCAAAAATAAATAAACGTTGAAAAAAAAAAATTTTTAAAAAAAAAGAAACAGAGGAAACAGCTCTTTACCTTTGAAAGTAGGTCACTTGTAACATATTTCAATACAGCTTAAAATTCTTTTGAATTACTGTCTAAACATCATGGTAGTAGGATTCCGGTGATGTAATACACTTTCTAAAACAAATTTGTATATCAGATGTCAAACAGGAAATTCTGGTATTATTTTTTTAGTCTTTCAGAATTAAACTACAAATGAATTTCTGTTTCTGTCCCCAAATGTAAACACGTACCACTGATAGATTGCCTGATTTATATAGCATCAAAAAAAAATGTCTTTTTAAATGCAATACATAGTTGAACTTTCGTGGGCATTGCCCATTCTTGGGAATACTAAGCAAAAATTCATTTCTCAAACTGTATAGGTGGTTCTTCTATTAATGTGGTGGCAACTAAGCAGTAAAAATACCAAAGTCTTTTCATAAAGGGCACACCTTCAACTTTTTTTAAAACTACCTACTAAGTGCCAGGTATTGTGCTAAGTGCTGAGGATAGATACATCTGTAATAGGCCAGAGTTCCTGCCCTCGAGAGCCTACAGAATAGAATGAATACCTGAAAATAAGCAGGCAATTAGATTACATTGTCAAATACTATTCTAAGAGAAGTACTCTTGCTAGGGGAGAAATCGGATAGGACGCTGGTAGAAACCACTTGCAGGACCTGTTTAGCTCATACACCTTTCCCTAAAAGCTGCCTTCTATCTTTGCACCACAGCCCTGTCTGTACTATGTATCAAAAAGTCCAGCCACAGATGAGGTATTCCTGGACGGAGAGGTACATACCTGACCCAGGCTGGAACTCATCCCAAGAGAAATCTGATCAGTTAGCTGTGGCAGTTGAATAAGTACAGTTATGTAAAATCAGGGGTTGTTGGGGGTGGTTGTTGGAGGCTACATACAAGTAGAGAAAAGAAGGCTACTCTGCTGGAGTTGGAAGAAGAAATGGAACTCAATCCACTTGGGAAGAATCCTCTTCCAAGGGGCTCACCATTGTGGCTAGCAACTTGGTGCTGGTTTTTGTTAGGAGGCTTTAGTTCCTCTCCACAGGACTAGTTGAGGAATGACAGCTGGTTCCCTCAATCCAAGAGGCCAAGGCAGAAGACGTAATACTTTTCATAACCTTGTCTCTGAAGCCACATACCAGTGTTTTCACTGTTATTTGTGACCAGCCATCCTGCTTAACTGGACTAAGACTTTAAAATGGTAATGTTGGAAATGGCAGCAGCAGCTAGTGCTGCCATTGAGAGGGGCAATATCAATCTTTCTCAAAGGGATAGGCAGGTATGTATAAGGAGGAAAGGGCAGAAGGAAACTAAATGGGCCGTCATATGCCTGTTAAGAACTACTTTGTGCTAAGTAGTGTCATGATGGGGATGCCACATACATTGGGCCAAAGGATCAGAGACACTGCTCTTCAAGGTATGAGAAGTTCCTGATACACTCTTAGCTTTTGTATAAATGTACGGATATGGGGGAGAGGTTTTAAGGCAGATTGAACCCCTTTAGAGTAGTCCTAAATAGAATCCTAGTTCTAAAATGTCCTAAATTTCAGAGTTTAAGACTAAGGACTTAATCCTAAAATTTAGGGTTCTGGGGAATCCTATGATTTTCTGGGAGTAACATTGACTTTTTTGGATGGCTATCTTCTAGCATAATGGGCACAGTGTTCCCATCTCTTCATATGTACAGTCTCTATGTTTTCAGAACAAAACCATAGGATATAATTTGATAATGGGCAGGGTATTTGAAATTAGAACTGTCATTGAAATCCCTACTTTCTCTTAGATGTATAAACCAGTTCTTTTATGTTCCATGTATATAGCAAAATAACTATGGAGGAGTATAAGCAATTAATAGAATTTCAGGGTTCTTGAGGATGAGTGGCTTCTAAAGAAGCTAACTACATTTTTTAGGTGTTCATAGATCAAAAAAACCTCCCCAAACAAAAAACAACCCTTCAGGATAGGGTTGAATTTTGTGTTTTGTTTTAATATCACACATTTAAAGAAATGTACAATATTATATTTTCATTACAATTCTCAGAGATGAAAAACATAATGTAGTTAATTAAATAAAATAAATTCTCCTAAGAACCCCAGAGTCGATAGAGGTAAATGATCTCTAAGGACAGGAAAAAGAAAGAAAGAAAGACAAAGAAACAGAACAAAAGAACATTGCAGTGGGTTTTCTAAGTATATTGGAAATCAATTCAGATAACATCTGGGTACAAGAGAGGCTCTATGTAGTCTCAAACAGAAAATCAAAACAAAGGGCAGATATAAACTGTAAACTAGAACATAAAAGAGAATCAGATTTAGGGCACAATGTGACTATAGTGACCCCTGCTGGAGCCTTTTTTTTTTTTTTTTTTAACTGAAGAAGCCAAATCAGGTCTGTGTAAGGATAAAAAGTTTTCATAGAATGATTGCATTTGGAAGCTAGGAGAGGCTTAGAGGATATGTAGCATTATCTCTTTAATTCATGACTGATGAAATAGACTTTGGTCCAGAGAGGTTAAACGACATGCTTTAGGTCACAGAATTGGGATTAACAGGAAATAGACATCTGCTGAGTTCTTGGGCCTGTTTACACAGATGGAGTTTTATGTCACAACAAATAAAAATGTCTATAACCCACAAAATGAGGAGGGCAAGCAAAACCTCAGGAATCTGGGTTTTAAAATAAATTATACATTTGATTTGGTAAATGAGGACTCAACTTTACTAGAAAGAAAAATTTCTAATTGATATTAACATGACAGTTTTTTTTTCTTTCCTCTTTGGCCTGTCAGTTTATATAACTTCATATCAGACTCAAGTTTATTTTTGGAGTGTTAAGTTGTTCTGTCCTCTACTAGGTCACCTGTGTTCCCCATCTCTGCTATTTTGATCTTTTTGAAATATTTCTTTGGGTTTGAGTATGCTTTTTATGTCCTTCCCCATTCTTTACTCCTAAGAAAACTCTTGATAATGTACTAAGAAAAAGGACAAAAGAAAAATAACACAATGGTAGTGGTTCTTACACCAGGATTTTCTGGAAAGCCTGACTCTGATTCTTACCCTCTACTCAGTGCCCTGGAGTCACCCATTCCAGCATACCCTTTGCTGCTTTAACTTTCTTCCATCAATCAACAGCTCTCTCCACTCCATAAATCAAGAGTTCCCCCAGGATATCATGACAATGGGGTTTGTGCATTCATTCTCTTGTCACTCTACTAGAAGGTAAAATCCCGGTCCCAGCTTATAGTCTTAGGCAGTTATGGAACCTTTGGCAAAGCCACTTTACTCCTTCTGCATTTCAATTGTTTCATCTTTAAAATGTATATAATCATATCAGCTATACTTCACAGTGTTTCAGTGATAATAAAATAAAATATTTGAATGAGCTTTGAAAATGTAAAGAATTATGTGCAGGATATATTTGAGACATTATTTTTTTCTTTGTAATTTATTTCCTCTACAACTATTCAAGCAGGTAGCCAGATTATTTTCTATTTCTTTACTTCTGGAATTTTTTTGCATGGAGAAATATTAAGCTATTTGAGGTTAAAAAAATTCTTCTTATCTTTTATAGAAAAGATTATATTAGGAGTTCTGGAGAAGGAAAGAAGAGGAGGGCGTCAAGTAAAGAGAACAAGATAGAAGATAGAAGTTTGAAGACAGAACAAGATAGAAGTTTGTCCCAATATGACCAGATAGATTATAGAAGTTTATTGATTTCATGACCAATGGGGACACAGTAGAGCCTACCCTGCACCTATGGAAGATGGCAAGGCCACAAGGTAGAAGACTTCATGATATATGTGTTAAAACCTGACTGTCCACTTTACCTGGCAGAGAGATAAACAGAAGTAGAGATCTACATTGATTCACAGATAAGTGGCTATTTGGACAAGGAGGCTAGAAAAAATAAGTCAGAGGCTTGAAGAAAACAGGACTGGTAGAATGGTTAAAAGGAGATCTGAAGAGGAGTTATATGGACGGGCTTCTCAGAGAGGGGAGAGTGAGGATATTGTGTCCCATATAAATGCTTAATAAAAGACATCCACTGACAAAAGATTTTCAATAATCAAGTAAACAATATGACAAATCCTGTGGATATCAGTTAGCTGTCTTTCCCAGCCACCCTGGTGCTTGTATAATGGGCTCAGGAATATAATGATCCTGGCAACAGTGTGGGCTTAAGAACACAGACTTCACCACACCCTTCACCAAGCCTGATCTGGCTACTATCACTGATGAGTGCCTATCTCACCAACATCAGAGACTAAATTTCTAAAATGGCACGAATCCCAGGATCTGCCAGCACCTGATGGCAGATGTATTACACTGAACCTATATTATCATAGAGGACAAGACACTTAACTTGGATATGGATTTGCCTTCTTTGCCTATAACGTTTCTGGTAGCACCACTATCCATGGATTTAGGGACTTCCTTGTTCACAGTCCTAAAATTGCGTAATATATTGCTTTTGACTAAGAAATTCCATTTAAAGAATTAGAGTTGAAGACATAGGTCATGTCCATATGAAGAAGGTGGTTTGATAAAATGGTGGAATGCACTATTGCCACAAGTGGGACTGGGAGCTGTCACACAAGTTTTACTATATTTCCTAAGCCAGCAACCAATATATAATGCTATTTCTTCCATAGCCATCATACTTAGCTCTAAGAACCAAAATACAGAAGTAGTGGTGACTCCTTTATTGTAATTCCTATTGACCGAACTCATGCAACTTTTGTTTCCATCCCCACAATTTGTTCTTAGTTTCCAAAGGAAGAATACTCTCTCTAAGAAATACCAGAAGGGCTCCACTGAATGGGATTTGAGATGGTCACATTAGCCACTTTGGGTTCTTTATGCCACTGAACCAACAAGCAAAGGAGGGGGTTACTGTATTGGCTGGGGCAACTGATCCTAATTATAAAGTAGAAAAAGGGTTGGTACTACAAAGCAGAGAGGGAAGACTATGTCTGGAGGTCCAGGGATTCTCTGGGCAGCTCTTAATACTCCCACATTCATGATGAAAGCTATTAGAAGATTAGAGCAACCTAAGCCAAGCAAGAATCACTAACGGTTCAGATGTTTCAAGAATGAAAGTTTAGATCACTGTAACTGATAAATAATTATGACCAGCTAAAGTGTAGCTGACAGTAGGAACAGGGTAAGGGTAGTGAAAGAAGGGAGTTGCAAATACCAACTATAGCTCATCAACTATGTAGAAATGAGGACTGTAATCATGAATATTTTTCAGTTTTTTTCTTTTTTATCTTCTTCCCTGAGGAACTCCAGGATTTGAATTTAATTATGGAATAGGCCTGGGTCTGGGTACAAGGCGATTCATCACCCTCTGACCAATCGACTATCTCAGGTAATATTATATCAGGTTATCAAGCAAAAATAAAGATTATATCAGACAGAGGAAGAAATGTTACTTCTACTGACAGCAAACACTCAGTGAGATTTGGGGACTCAACATAGCTGGATCATTGGAACCTACCCAAGTATTTCTATTTTGGGGATACGATGCTCCCAATCGGTGCTTAGAAAGTCTACATTGTAATGCATAAAGCTGTAAAATCAAATGTAGTTTTGATTTTTGGTACCTCAGACCCACTGATACAAGAAATAAGGCTTCTTTTTTTTTTTTTTAAGGTAGTCAAGGAAATTTTCTGATTCTCTGACAGTACCTTGAGCTAATAATATAAATCCCTGAATTTATCATTTTCTTTATGTAAGCTTTCCAGTATACTCAGAACAACTCCCAGGCCCTTAAACTCATAATTTCCACCATGATATTTTACACTAATAATCACTTAATTTCCCAAAGTCTTGTCATTAAAAGGCACCTGATTCTTAGAAACAATAGGTTACGTTTTGAGGAACATTTTGTCACTGCATGCATGGTATAGACTCCCGGTGTCCGTTTTTTCCACTAACAGGTCAGTCCTGATTTCAGATCTAATCTTTGTATATATTAATGTCCACTATATGCTCATATTATATGATCGGTTTCTCGGGAAGAAGAGGGACACACATGAAGGAGAGCAGTGGACCTCGACCTCAAGTATGTTGTGAACTTATAATCAATAGCTAAAAGAGTTCTGCCAACCTCCAGATAGCACACAGCATTCTTTGAGCTGCCTCATTCTCTTTTCATTAGATGACCAGTGGGCACTATATCTGTTAAGCTGAGTCAGAAAGGAAAGAAGATAATTCTTACAGCCCCAAGTAGGGCCACCATATTTCTCACAGAAACAGTGTTATAAATGATGGTTAAGCTTCCACACTAATTCCTTAAAGCCTATTTGACACAAAAGGTCACTGAAATACAGTCCTATTTGAATATAAAATACAGTACATTTCTGAAAAAATTATGAGTAGGCTCTACTTACATAACCAAGAAGTCTAATAATCATCCAGACATTGTTTCTATTACAAAATATACTTTGAGTCTAATCTGAGACATTACAAATATCCTTCCCTTTAGGTTTAAAGGGAACATAACCTCAACATAATAAAGGCCATATGGAAAAAAATCTCACAGCTAATATCATACTCAACGGTGAAAAGTTGAGAGCTTTCCCCCTAAGATCAGGAACAAGACAAGGATACACACTCTCATCACTTTTATTCAACATAGTACTTGAAGTCCTAGCCACAGCAACCAGACAAGAAAAAGAAATAAAAGGCATATAAATTGGTATAGAAGAAGAAAAACTTTCACTATTTGCAAATGCTATAGTACACAGAAAACCCTAAAGATTCCACCAAAAAAACTACTAGAACTGATAAGTGAATTCAGTAAAGTTGCAGGATAAAAAAAATCAACACACAGAAATGGGTTGCATTTCCATACACTAATAATGAAGTAGCAGAAAGAGAAATTTTAAAAGGTGGTGAAAGACCTGTACTCTGAAACTATAAAACGCTGATGAAAGAAATTGAAGATGACACAAATAAATGAAATGATATTCCATGCTCATAGACTGGGAGAACAAATATTGTTAAAATGTCCATAGTACCTAAAGCAGTCTATAGTCAATGCAATCTTCATCAAAATATCAACAACATTTTTTTACAGAACTAGAATAATCCTAAAATTTGTATGAAACCACAAAGACCCCAAGTTGCCAAAGCAATCTTGAAAAAGTAGAACAATACTGGAGATATCACAATCTCAGATTTCAAGATATACCACAAAGCTGTAGTAATCAAAACAGTATGCTAGTGGCACAAAAATAGACACAAAGATCATTGGAACAGAGTAGAGAGCCCAGAAATAAACCCACATTTATAAGGTTAGTTAATCTATGACAAAGGAGATGAGAATATGCAATGGGAAAGAGACAGTCTTTAACAAAAGGCATTGGGAAAACTGGACAGCTACATGCAAAAGAATGAAACTGGACCACTTTCTTACATTTTCAAAAATAAACTCAAAATGGATTAAAGACCTGAACATGAGACCTGAAACCATAAAAACCCTAAAAGAGAGTACAGGCAGTAATTTCTCTGACATTTGGCAATAGCAAGATTTTTCTAGATATGTCTCCCAAGGAAAGGGAAACAAAAGTAAAAATAGACCACATCACAATATAAAGCTTCTGCACAGCCAAGGAAATAATCAATACAACTAAAAGACAACCTGCTGAATGAAAGAAGATATTTGCAAATGACATATCCAATAAACGGTTAGTATCCAAAACATATAAATAACTTATACAACTCAACACCAAAAACACAAATAATTCAATTAAAAATTGGCAGAAAACATGAACAGACATTTCTGCAAAGAAGACATACAAATGACCAACAGACACATGAAAAGATGCTCAATATCACTCTTCATCAGAGAAATGCAAATCAAAACCACTATGAGGTATCAACTCACACCTGTCAGAATAACTAAAATCAACAACATAAGAAACAAGTGTTGGTGAGAAGGTGGAGAAAAAGGAACCCTCGTTCAACTACATGGATGGATCTAAAAGGTATAATACTAAGTGAGATGAATCAGTCCGGGAAAGACAAACACCATATGATTTCACTGATGTGTGGAATTTAAGAAACAAATGAAAAAAGAAAAAAGCGAAACAACCAAAAAGCCCCAACTAGATTCTTAAATATGAAGAAACTGATGGTTACCAGAGGGAGGTGGATGTGGTGTGGGGATGAGTGAACCAGGTGATGGGGATTAAAAGTACACTGATGAGCACCATGTAATGTATAGACTTGTTGGATTACTATATTGTACACCTGAAACTAATATAACACTGTATGTTAATTATACTAGAATTAAAAAAATAATTTAAAATAATTTAAAAAATAAATAATTTAACTATAAAAAATAAATATCCTTTCCCTTCCCCTCTCACCTAGCATGCATATCCCACGCTGACATTCTGGCTAAGAGGGAATCATCCTCTCCTGGTCACCTCCCAGCGATGCCATGTGGTCTGGCAGGAAACGAATCAGTCCTGAGTAGTTGTAAGAAGAGTCCTGGTGGTTTGGGAATGTTTGGCAGCGGGAGGCAGAAGATGGGTTTTCTGAGAATGGCTGAAGGACACAAGTGGTGCCAACACTAAGCAGTCCTGGGATGGCTTCGGGTGCCCTCAAGAGTGGTGCTGCTTCTTGTGATGCTGTCTCCGGAGCTGCCAGTCCCCAGCCCCAGCTTTAAGCTTCCAAAGTCTGCAGCCCAATGGGGACTTCTCCCCAGTCCTCCACAAAACAAGAGATTGCTACTGTACTCATCTCTGATGTACTCTGAAGTCTTTCCGGAATACTCTCCCCTTGCCATTTTAGTTTTTTGGAAATTCTCACTCTTGCAGGCATCTCCCTTCTCTGTCTCTGCCAGTTTCATGTTAACAGCTATCAGCTTTTCTGAGTGAATTCCTGGCCCTTTCCCTCACCCCCGCTCTCACTTGGTCTGTTTTATTGCAATTTGGCTCCTTTTATGAGCAGAATGGTCGCTGTTGTTGTAAGATTTATAAAATCAATAAAGTCAGTGGCAGAAAGGAAAGAAAGAAGAAGAAAGAAGAAAGAAAGAAAGAAAGAAAGAAAGAAAGAAAGAAAGAAAGAAAGAAAGAAAGAAAGAAAGAAAGAATAAGAAAGAGAAAGAAAGGAAGGAAGAAAAGAAAGGAAGGAAGGAAGGAAGGGAGGGAGGGAGGAAAGAAAGAGGTTGACTGGAAAAACCAAGGAGTTTTCCCAGGTCCCTTTCAATTCATTTTGTGCATGATGAACTTCAGGAGGAGGGCACAAAGGGCAGCATTCACTCCATTTATTCCAAGATGAGAATCCTCTTCTCAAGGACACCTTTTACATCTTTCACAGTAAGTATTTTGCAGAATGCTAAGTAACTTGCCAAGGGCCAGTCAGTAAGACAGGGTCAAAGTTAACGTTCAAAGTCAGGTCATTCTTACTCCAAAGCCCATATTGGTTCCTCTATATTCTTCAGAACTTTCTACAAAAATATAATCACTTCAAAAATAATCTGTAAGTGGCATTTTCCACCATGATAAATGATAAATGAAACTGTGCCTTACCTCAAGCTTCCTATTCACTTTAACTTTTAAGAGCTGTGGTCTCAAGCCAGACAGCACGTTGTAATCACCTAGAAGCTTTAAATCACCTGGGCTCTACTCCAGACCATTAAACTAGACTCTCTGGAGGTGGGACTTTTTTTTTTCAAAGTTCCCCATTTGATTTCAAGGTACTCTAGGGTAGAGAACCACTGTGTAGTATGATAGAAAGAAAGTAGGCTTCCAAGTCTTAGGCCCAGGCTTGAAGTTGAGATCTGTAACTTGCTGGCTGTGACTGCTAACAAGGTATTCAATTGCTTTAAATGTTGCATGAAAGAAAATTCATGAGGGTTAGAGAGAATGTATTTGAGCATCTCACATTATGTCTGGCATATGGTGGAACCATACTAAATGGTAGGATTAAGACTGGACACTGTTATAGAGGAGAGAGAGCAGGGTGGGAGTTCGATAGACCTGGTTTCAAATTCTAGCACTGCCATTTTTAGTTTTAGGTATGTTGAATGTTCTGTGCCTTAGTTTCCTAATTTGTATAATAATTAAAATATTTCCTATGTTATAGAATTTCTGTGAGAATTAAATAAATTGTGAAACATCTGGCAATTTCTTCTGTTCTGTTATTTGTAACTGGACTATGCTAGTAAAACTCTACTAAAAACAATCATAGAATGTTTGTAACATTTAGAAGTGTTCTATTTTAGACACAGAAATGTATAGGTTCTGTTTAGCACAATACATTCAGGTAACAGTATAGATTTTATTTTCTTAAGTTTATTTATTTATTTTGAGAGAGAGAGACAGAGACACAGAGAGAGAGACATAGCAGGAGAGGGACAGAGAGAGAGGGTGAGAGAGAATCCCAAGTAGGCTCCACACACAGCACAGAACCCAATACGGGGCTCAAGCTCAATGACCATGAGATCATGACCTGAGCCAAAATCAAGTCAGTTGCTTAAATGACCGAGTCACCCAGGCGTCCCTAGATTCTATTTATTCTGTACTATTTCCTACTCTACTATAGAATAAACATCACGATTTGGTGGTCAGTTATCATAAAGGGGCTTACTGAAGACAGGGCAAGTTGAACCTACTGGGTTATTGAACTATAACAGAAAAGCCAGCATTGGGATTCTTCCATCCTTGCTATGAGGATGAGCTACTGCCTGGACCTAACCCAAGTGCAGATCAAAGTGGCCCTGAACACAGGAGGAGTGGGGCTAGAATGTCACCTCTGCCTTCATGAAACTGAGTCTAGAACAATCATTAGCTGCTCAGTGCTGTTAATACTGTTGTAGGAGGGGGTTGCAAATAAGATGAAATGTGTCAGCAGTGTTAAAACAAACATCTCTGCTCCATCTTGAGAGCAAAGTCTATAAATAGTAGATCTGAACATGGCTCACACCAGACCCTTGTGTAATTATCTGTCTTCACAGGATGTGCCTGGCACATAGGACTAAAGAACCTGGAACAGTGCCTGACATATACAAGGTACTCAATAAGTGTTCTGACCTGTGTCCTCTGCCTGGAACACTTCCCCAACTGGAACTAGATGTTAACATTTATTGGGTCTTACCAAGTGCCTGGCCCTGTACTAGGCACTTTATATAGAGATCATCTCATTCACCTGGCAAACTCTTGCCCATCCTTCAAGATCTAGCTCAAATGTCACCTATTCTGTTAAACCTTCTTGACTCCCTTAGGCAGAGTCCTCTGTGCTTTTGCACTGACAGCTCTTTGCTCAATCCTCAGAAGAACACTTACCACCTTCTACTTTAACATATCTGTTTACAAGTCTGTCTCCCCCACTGGAATGTAAGGTCATCAGGGGCATCATGTTTTTATTAATTTTTTTTGTTACTGGAACTTAGCACAGCATCTGATAAAATTAATTTTCAAACCCCTCTGTGATTCTGCTGAGTAATAAATCACGCTGAATGCATTTGTTTAAAAAAAACTGCACCCATGTAAACATAAAGACAGCTAATATTTTTATCCAACTGGGAAAGCAGCACAATTTTTGTATAACCTAGGGAGAATGCATTCTACATCATAGAATTTGAACTAGTGAAGAAATGGGAATATCAGGACCTATCCGCACATAACAGCTATGAGAATCAACACCTCACAACAAGTGCCTAATATGTCTCCACTAGAATCTACTTTGGGACTAAACGGGTATTCTAGGACATCTATACTACCTGGTAACCATATTCTGGCAGGAATTATATGCTGCAACAGAGAAAGAGAAACACAAGAGGATTTATACATAAACACAAACATACACACAAGGCTCACTTTTCACTGAAAAGTGAAATTTTAAATTATTATGAATGTTGAAATAACTTTTGCCTTATAGAGTTTTGTGAGGATTAAATGAGATAACGTGTATGAAGTTCCTGATATAGTGACTAATTTATTGCTAGTTGAAAAAATGGTAGCTATTTCATTATCCCACAACCAGGAAATACTCTATTATAACTTCCAGCTTTCTGACTCCTTTATTCCTACTGAATGATGTGGAGTAGGGAGCTTAGTGAGAAAAATTCTTTGACTCCAGGTGTTTGACATGAACAAGTGGTTGAATGGTGGTGTCATTTACTGAGATGGGGAAGGCTGTGTGGGGGAAAGAATTGGTAAATCAGGCCTTCTGCTTTGGCCATGTTGAATTGGAAATTCCTATTAACTATCCAACAGAGATGTAAAGTAGACTGTTGAATATAAGTCTGGAGCAAACACCAGCAAATATTTGATATTAAAAGTCATGGTGTTGGATGAAATTTCTATGAAGAAAGCATATGTGTATTGAATATAACTTTTCTTTTTTCATAGTTATAAAATCTATTCTGTTCTAAAATTTGCTTTCTCCACTTAGTATATTATAGTCATCTTTCCATGTCAGTATATACATATAGATCTGCTTAGAGATACTGTAACTTATTTATTTTAAATTATTAGACATGTACATTATTTCTAACTTTTCAACATTATAAGCTGTACAAATATTTTTGAGTTTGTGTAAGTTAATCTGAGGTCAAATCCAAGAAAATGGAATTGCTGGGTCAAAGGGGAATAACATATTTAAAAATTTGAAAGCGAGTGCCAAATTGTCCTGCAGTGTGGATAAAAATTAAAATTTACACTCCCACCAAGAGGGAAGGAAGAGGCTATTTTCCTGTGTTCATCCTAATACTTGAATGAGAAATGGTATTTCACTGGTATTTTAATTATATTTTTACTTAGGAGTGAGGTTGAATACTTTTTATAGGTTTATTAGAACTTAGTATTTATGTTTTGCCATTTTTCTATTGGCTTAACTTTTTCTTATTCTTAAGGGTCCTGGATTGAAGGTAAGAAGAAATTTAGCCCTTTTCCTGTCATTGTTGTTTCATTTTTCCCTTTGTTATATTTGTCTTCTAAGGGGACTACTAACTCAGGCACATATGGTTTTCTGGTACTGTACTTGCCTTCCTGCTGTAACAATGAGGCACATTTTGGATCACAAGGTAGAGAAGGGGAAGAGAGTACAATAGTCTTGCTAAGTTGAGGAAACAGAAATTGGCGAGGCTGAGGATATTGTGGGGCAGAGCTCCCGAAAGGAGGGAGCTATGCAAAGAAAGACTCCAGAAGTCTGCACAGGGGTTCCCTTAAATCTAAAATCAGTTATAAGTTAACAGAGTGAAGCTTCAAGGGCCAGGGGAACCATAAGTTGAACATTCTTCAGGATCACAAAGAACTCTAAGTTTTGACCAGCCAGAGTAGAAAGACTTATTGGATATTCAGGGCATTAAATGACCTTAGAAAAGTCATACTTCAGTAATCGGACTAAACTAGCCCTGGAATAAAGGCTACTGTAGATCCACACAAGCAAAGCTTGAAAGTCAAAACATCCAGCTATCTCCAAGTAACTTAATGGCTTGTTTAAACCAACTTCAACACTCTAAAGGAAGAAAACAAAGTTCAAAAATTTTGCAATATAACATTTACAATTCCTTACACCCAATTAAAATTGACCAGATATACAAATGAGAGAAAAAAATGTGACTCATAACCAGGAGAAAAAAACAGTCAACAGACACACACACACACACACACACACACACACACACACACACACACACAAGACATAGGTAATGGAATCTGCAGACAACAATTTTAAAACAGTCATTAAAATATGCTCAAAGTGGGGCGCCTGGGTGGCGCAGTCGGTTAAGCGTCCGACTTCAGCCAGGTCACGATCTCGCGGTCCGGGAGTTCGAGCCCCGCGTCGGGCTCTGGGCTGATGGCTCAGAGCCTGGAGCCTATTTCCGATTCTGTGTCTCCCTCTCTCTGCCCCTCCCCCGTTCATGCTCTGTCTCTCTCTGTCCCAAAAATAAATAAACGTTGAAAAAAATATGCTCAAAGTTCTCAAACATAAACACAATAAGGGAAGTAAAGAAAGATATATTAAAGAACCAAATGGATTTTCTAGGAATGAAATACAATGTCTGAAATGAAAATTTCACTTGATGAGACTAATAGGTGATTAGGCACTGCAGAAAAAAAAAATCAATGAACCAGAAGAAAATCAATGGAAGCTATCAAAACTGAAGCACAGAGAGAAGAAGAGAATCAGAAATAATACAAATAGAAGCTCTGTGACCTGTAGGACAACATCAAGTTGTCTAATTAATTTATGTGCAATTAAAGTCCCAGAATGGGATGGGAAAGAAAAAAGTATTTGAATAAATAATGGCTAAATTTTTCCAAATTTGATGAAAACTATAAAATCCCAAATCCAGAAAAGCCAACGAAGCCAACAAAGAAAACCACATCAAGGCACGTTATAATGAAGTGGATGAGAACCAATGATAAAGAAAATAATCTTAAAAGTAGTCAAAGAAAAAGACAAACTGTACAAGAGCAATGACATGAATTACTACCAATTTCTTGTGGGAAACAATGTTATCTAGAGGACAATGAAATGGCATTGTTAAAATGCTTAAAGGAAAATTTTGTTAATAGAAAAGTCTACATCCAGTGAAAATATTCCTCAAAAATAAAAGTAAAATAATGCCTTTTTCAGACAAACAGAAGCTGAGATGAGTTGTCACCAACAATCCTGAAGTAAAAGAAGTGTTCAAGAATATTTTTTTAGGCTTAAGGAAAATAATTTCATATAGAAACTTCAGTTGACTCCAGTAGTTCTCAACTGGTGACAATTTTATCTCCCAACTGGTAACAGTTTCATCTCCCAGGGAACTTGTGGCAATGTCTGGAGACATTTGTTTGTTGGCAAAAAAATTGTTTTCAGGTTGGCATGACCTGGGGGAGAGTTGTTATTGCATCTAATAGTAGAGCCAGTGATGTTGCTAAAGATCCTACAGTGTATAGGACAGTCACAGTAAAGAATTATCCAGTCCAAAGTGTCAATAGTGCTAAGGTTGAGAAATCCTGGTCTACACAACAAAATGAGGAACATCGAAAATGATAAATATATGCATAAGTATAAAAACTTTTTCTAGAAAATTGACTGCTTAAGGCAAAAAATAATAATGAATGTATTAGGAGATTTATAATGTAGGTATGACAGCAACCACACAAAGGATGGGAGAGGAGAAATGGAAGTATATTGTTATGAGGTTCTTACATTATACATGAAGCGATAAGATATTATTTAAAAGTAGACTGTGATAAATTAAAGATGCATATTATAAACTCTAGAGCAACCACTACATACATAAAACAATCAGGCATTGTGAATAAATCAATAATGGAGATAAAATTAATCACTAAAAAATAATCTGAAATAAGATAGAAAGAGAAAAACAAACAAAAAAACCCAGGTGGGACAAATAGAAAACAAAAGCAACATGCTAGACTTAAACTGAGCCATACAGATAACTGCACTAAATGTAAATAATCTAAATACTCTAATTAGAAGGCAAATGTTCCAAGACTGAATTAAAAAAAGGAAAACTCAATGATATGTGGTCCTCAAGAAACACACTTTAAAAATAAAGGCACAAATAAAATTACTACATGATTCCACAATTCCATTACTGGGTAATTTACCCAAAGAATACAAAAATACAAATTTGAAAAGATATATGCACTCTATATTTATTGTAGCATTATTTATAATAGTCAAATTATGGAAGAAACCCAAGTTTCATCAATAGATGAATGGATGAAGGAGATGTGGTATATATATACAATGGAATATTACTCAGCCATATAAACAAACGAAATCCTGCCATTTGCAACAGCATGGATGGGAGAGTATAATGATAAGTGAAATAAGTCAGAGAAAAACACATAGCATATGATTTTACTCATATGTGTAATTTAGGAAACAAGACAAAGCAAAATACAAACTAAAAAACAGACTCTTAACTATAGAGAACAAACAGATAGTTACCAGAGGGGAGGTGGATGGGGGGATAGGTGAACGGGATTAAGAGTACACTTATTATGAAGAGCACTGAGTAATGTGTAAAATTGTTGAATCACTATATTGTACACCTGAAGCTAATATAACACTGTATGTTAACTATACTGGAATTAAAATTTTTCAAAATAAACATTCAGACACAGATAGGTTGAAATTAATTGGCTGGGAAAAGAAATTAGTGCAAACACTAATCTTAAGAAAAGTTAATATCCGACAAAGCAGAATCCAAGACAAGGAATACTACCAGAGATAAAGAGGAACATTGCATAATGATAAAAGAGTCAAATTCATCAAGAAAGATTAGAACTGTAAATATGAATGCATCCAATTATGCAGCTTCAAAATACATGAAGCAGGGGCGCCTGGGTGGCGCAGTCGGTTAAGCGTCCGACTTCAGCCAGGTCACGATCTCGCAGTCCGTGAGTTCGAGCCCCGCGTCAGGCTCTGGGCTGATGGCTCAGAGCCTGCAGCCTGTTTCCGATTCTGTGTCTCCCTCTCTCTCTGCCCCTCCCCCGTTCATGCTCTGTCTCTCTCTGTCCCAAAAATAAATAAACGTTGAAAAAAAAAATTCAAAATACATGAAGCAAAAACTGACAGAAATGAACAGAGAAATGGTCAGATCCAACATTTTAGAGCTGGAGACTTCAATACTCCTCTCTCAGTAACTGATAGAACAAGTAGATAGAAATAAGTAAGGATGGGGTGCCTGGGTGGTTCAGTCAGTTAGCCAACTGACTTGATTTTGGCTCAGGTCATGGTCCCACAGTTGTGAGATCCACCCCCACCCCCCCCCACCCCCACCACCACATTGGGCTCCACACTGGGCGTGGAACCTGCTTGGGATTCTCTCTCTCTGTTTATCTTTCTCTCCCTCTGTCCCTCCCCCACTTGTGCGTGTGCTCTTCTCACACTCTCCCTCTCTCTCAAAAAAAAAAAAAAGAAGAAGAAGAAGAAGAAAAAGAAATAAGGATATATAAAACTTAATCATATTTTACCTAATAGACATTTTTTGAATCCTACAGGCAACAATAAAAGGATACATATTCTTTTCAAGTGCTCATGAAATACCCACCAAGATAGACCATCTGCTGGGTCATAATACCAGCTTCAATACATGAAAAAGGATTGAAATCATATAGAGTATGTTCTTGGATCAGAACAGAATTAAACTAGAAATTGGTAACAAAAGTATATCTAGAAAATCTCTAAATATCTGGAAATATCTAAACAACATACTTGTAAGTAACCATTAGGTGAAAGAACTAACCACAAGAAAAATTAGAAAATATTTTATGTTGGGTACCTGGGTGGCTCAGTTGGTTAAGTGTCCGACTCTTCATTTTGGCTCAGGTCATGATCTCTTAGTTCGTGGGTTTTAGCACTGTAAGGGGCTCTGAGCGGACAGTGGGGAGCTTGGTTAGGATTCGCTCTTACTCTCTCTCTGCCCCTCCCTCTCTTGCTCTCTCTCTCTCTCAAAATAAATAAATAAACTTGAAAAAAAAAAAGGAAAATATTTTTTTTTAATTTTTTTTTTAACGTTTATTTATTTTTGAGACAGAGAGAGACAGAGCACGAATGGGGGAGGGTCAGAGAGAGGGAGACACAGAATCCGAAACAGGCTCCAGGCTCTGAGCTGTCAGCACAGAGCCCGACACGGGGCTCGAACTCACGGACTGCGAGATCATGACCTGAGCCGAAGTCAGCTGCTTAACCGACTGAGCCACCCAGGCGCCCCAAAAGGAAAATATTTTATACTGTGCATGACTTTTTTTAGAGGTTTTCTTTGCCATGCTGAAATGAAAAACTTTTACTGAGGCATATTTATCAAGCTACAATAGAAAAAATTGATAAATATGACTAGTGAATTTTAAATTTCCATCATGGCAAAGAAAACCTTAAACAAATTCATGTGCATATATATTCTTAGACCGTAAGGCACCACTTCAAAATTTACATAATGGTATACAAAAAGCACTCACATTTTTCTTTTCATACTTTTCTAGTTTCATTTTTGAGATTTAAATTTTTGACTTATATGAAATTGTCCCTGCTTTTATGAAGCTTACAGCCAGGGGTCCATGTGACTCTTGGTCTGTCTCAATACTAATACATAATGAATCTTTTTAGTGGCCTAACTTAAAAATGACCCTTGCTTGGTTCTATTTTTCACTCCTTTTTTTTCGGTGTCACTTCTCTACCTTTTTATTTTCTGTCAATAACATGCTATTTTAAATTTTTTTTTTCAACGTTTATTTTTTGGGACAGAGAGAGACAGAGCATGAACGGGGGAGGGGCAGAGAGAGAGGGAGACACAGAATCGGAAACAGGCTCCAGGCTCTGAGCCATCAGCCCAGAGCCCGACGCGGGGCTCGAACTCACGGACCGCGAGATCGTGACCTGGCTGAAGTCGGACGCTTAACCGACTGCGCCACCCAGGCGCCCCAATAACATGCTATTTTAAATGACCAGTTCTTAAAATGTTTTCATATCCATGAATGTTAGTCCCCTCTCATTTCTCTGCCTTTGCAAAACTTACCTAGCTATTCTGAAGTACTTCTTATGTTTAAAAACTGACTGCTATTTTAAGTGGAAATTACACTGCATTTGTAGATTAAAGAGAATGGGATTTATACAACATTGAGTCTCCCTATCCGTGAATAGGATGTGTTGTTCCATTTATTATGATTTTTAATATTTTCTTCATATGGAGCAGCAGTTTTTTCTTTGTATTTTACAATCACTTGGATGGAAAAATACAGATGTTTAGGCCCTACCCCCAAAGGCTTAATTGGCTTGGTGGCGAGCACAGGTGTTGTGTATTTATGAAGAGCTTCACCCCAGTCAGGGTTAAGAACTACTAATGTAGAGCCCACATACCTCTAGCTGAGTTCTCCTTAGGTGTTTTTTATCTGGTTTGGTTTAGTTTTGGCTATTATTTGAATGACATCTTTTTTTGTTCATTATATTTCTTGTTATTTACTTCTGGCATAGAGAAAATCTGTGATTTCAGGACTGTATTAATTTTGTAACATGCCATCTTACTAAATATATATATATATTTTTTTTCAGTTGATTCTTAGTTTTTTTTTACAGGCATTAAATTATACCATCTGTAATATTGTCTTTTATTGTCCTCTATCTGTGGTTCTTTTTTCTCCCTATATTTGCACCCCTTATCCTCCTATCTTGTCTATTTTTCTTGGCTAATAATGCCATAAAAATGACAAGTAATAGTTATAATTATATATATATGAAGTTATGAATAAAATTTATTATTATATATATGAATATATAATTCATATATTTCCAATTTTAATGAAATATGCATAGTGTTTTATCATTAAACATAATACTGATTTATCACTTTAACAAGCTCTCCATCTCCTCATATTTTACTGAAGGTTTTTAAATAAAGACTGATCCTAATTAAAGGACTTCTGTCATGTGCCTTACAGGAATCTATTAAGACAATCATGTTCCCACCTCCTTTTACCTATTAATATGTTGAAAGATATTAATTTCAGATATCGAACCATGTCTGCACTGCTGGAATGACTGGGCTTGGCTACAGTATGCTGTTCTTTCAATGTGCTGCAGAATTGTACTTGCTAATACTTAATTTAAAATTTTGTGTCAATATTCTTTTCTTATTATCATTGCCAGGTGTTAGCATCAGTACTATGGGAGCTTAAATTATTTTGTAAGCTTTCTGTCCATTTATTTTCATTCTTTAATTTACTAAAATTCTAGAAAAGTTAGCTTTCAGAGTGTTTTGCTTGTGACTCACAATAAGAAATGCAGCTTTAAAAGGAAACCTGGTATAAATATATACATTGAACCAAAAGTTTCACCTAATAATACTTGCCTTTACTATGAGAATACACTTTATATTGTTATATTTCAGTAAAAAAAAAAATTCTCACCTCAAAACACTATTTTGAAAAATACTATCTGTCCTTTGAAGATTTGCAAGAATCATCTATAAACTGGCACATTTCAGAGACTAGTTCTCTGGTAATTATTCCATGTTCTTTCTTTGTTATGTTTTTCTCTAGAAAATCTTTATCATCTTAATTTCACACAGGTCTTTAAATTTATTTGTATAGGGGCGCCTGGGTGGCGCAGTCGGTTAAGTGTCCGACTTCAGTCAGGTCACGATCTCGCGGTCCGTGAGCTCGAGCCCCGCGTCGGGCTCTGGGCTGATGGCTCAGAGCCTGGAGCCTGTTTCCGATTCTGTGTCTCCCTCTCTCTCTGCCCCTCCCCCGTTCATGCTCTGTCTCTCTCTGTCCCCAAAAAATAAATAAACGTTGAAAAAAAATTAAAAAAAATAAATTTATTTGTATAATACTTCTCCAGTATACTCTTAATTCTTTAATTCTCTCACAGTGTCTATAAATCTTCCCTTTTTTAATTTAGAATATTTGTGCCTTATTTGTTTTGATGAGCTTAGCTAGTGTATTATGGTTTTTTTTTCTCAAGAAAACAGGTCATAGTATTAATTCTACTGCTTTGCTCTTTCCGACTCAATTTTAGTTTTTCTTCTGCTTTTTAAGGTTTAATTTATAGTTTATTTCGTTGCTTTGGGGATTTTTTTTGAGTTTTTTTAATTTTAATTTTAATTTTTTTTATTAAGTAGTCTTCACGCCCAGGGTAGAGTCCATCACGGGGTTTGAATTCATGACCCTGAGATCATGACCTGAGCTGAGATCAAGAGTCAGACACTTAACTGACTGAGCCACCCAGGTGCCCTTGTAGTTCATTTTCTAATTTTTTTGAGTTAAATAGTTTGCTATCTCATGTTTTCTAGTTTAGCAATACATGTTTACAGCTATTAATATCTGCTAAACACACTGATAGTTATATCCTATAGGTCTTGGTATATAATGTTTTAATTATTATTTTCTACATAGTATTTAATTATTATTTTGTACACATTCTGCAATATCAGTTTTACTTCCAATTTGTACCCAAAATTCTTTTAAATAACTTTTGTATTTCCCAGTAGTGGAGACATTGATTTTTATTTTGGTTATTCATTTTTGCTTAATTACACTGTTATCAGAGACTGTGGTCTAGATTATTTTTAATTTTGGGAACTTATTGAGAAGTTTTTTGGGTAGGAGCCAATATATTTAGTCAATTTGGTAAATGTTTCATGAGTTTTTTAAAATAAGATTATCAGTTAACAGGATATCTATTTCATCTATTCCATTAACCACATTTATTTCATCAACCTTATTGACTTTGTTGCTCCGGTATATTCTTACAAACTTTTGACAGCTTGATCCATGAAGTGAATTAAAGTAGGCTGCTACTATTTCATGTCTGATCATTTTTCCTTGTATTTCTGCAGTTTTTCTTTATTTATTTTTGCTATTATATTATTCAGTGGTTGAAGATATATGAAAGGTGTATCCTTTCTGCAAATCCTTTGCCATCATAAAATTTCCCTATTTGTCCTGTCTTATCTGCCTTAAATTTTGTTTATCTGTGATTAATATCATGACCCCAGCTTTCTTTTTGTTAGCATTTACCTGGCATGTTCCCCCCACATTTTTCTTTCTAGCTTTTTTTTTTTAGTCATTTTGCTTTAGATATTCCCCTTGTGTACATCATATACAGCTGACTCTTGAACAACACAGGTTGTGTTGTGCAGGTCCATTTATACACAGGTTTTTTTCAGTAAATACAGTACAGTACTGTAAATATATTTTCTCTTATGAGTTCCTTAACATTTTCTTTTTTCTAGCTTACTTTACTGTATATATAATACATTATTTTTATTTAATAACATACAGAATATGTATTAATTAGCACGTATGTTATTGGCAAGGCTTCTGGTCAACAGTAGGCTACTAGTTAAGTTTTGGAGAAGTCAAAAGTTATATGCAGATTTTCGACTGCATGGGGGTTGGGGCCTCTAACACCTATATTATTCAAGAGTCAACAGTATACTCATCTCTCACTTTACAAAATTTCAATTAATAAATTTTCAGTTTTGCAAAGATTTCTAATACAAATTAACATTAATTATATACATATTGTTAGGTACAACTGATATTATTATTACATGTTGACAGTGATTTTAACATTGAATATTTACTAAGTGCTTACTCGGCACCAGGCACTGTTCTTGGCACTTTATCTCATTTAGGCCTCACAATGTGACCTATATTTCCATTTTGCAGAAAAGGAAATGAAGGTCACTTAATTTGGTCAAAGTCAGAGAGCTCATAGAGACTGTTTAGGGAAGAGTATTTATTTATTCACATGTTTTGGAAAGGGGAGGTTTTATAATCTTGTTTCCAGTCTCTCATTTGTCCACCACCCTCCAGCCTGCCTCCCATGTACATAAATTGTTCCAGCTATACCCAAGAAACTGTTGGTTTGTCCTACAGTCCATACTCCATTCCATGATTTCACATTTGCTGAGTGCTGTTTTATAACTATTATCCACTGAAATGGGGCAATGTTTTCTATAAATACACTCAGTGCCTACCCACAACCAAACACTAGGTATTCTGCAAATATTTGATGAAATGAAATGCTAAGTAGATCCTTTCCCACATTTTTTCAAGTATTTACATTTCACCTGTTTTCTTATCAGATTTCTCATCTGAGTTGGAGTGCAGATGAAAAATATTAGATTTCTTCATACTGAAAACCAAGGTACAAAATTTGAATTATGGTAGATTTAAGTTCATGTGCCATGTAAAAATGTCCAACATTTAACACAGATTTCGAGTTTCAATAATAGTAAAGCATTAGCTTTACTTACAGATTTTATTTAATACATTCTGTATGTTACAAAAAAAGAGAGAATGTATATAAAACTGAATTCAAGGTTTAAGTCCTTAGACCTTACAAAAATTGGTAGTACGAGTGATGTAGTTCTTAGAGTTCCCAGCAGAGGCCAGAATGTTCATGTTAAATCTAATTAAATGAAATGTTTTTCCTATAATTAAAGGTGGTATGTTTTTTTAAACTAATAAAAAAAGGTCAGAGCTCTCTATGGTTAAAATTACTAGAAACTACTGACTTATTTATTTGAAATTTCCAGAATGCAAGTATATAATTCAAAATATTGAAAAATGAGTTTAACAGAAAGGGTGACATTCTATAACAAAAGGCTGACCCCCAATATCTAAGCAAATGGGCAATCAAAGTATGTTTAGTCAGTAGACACTAAAACTCCTATACTAATTGCCAAATGCAGGTCATTGGGTCTTTCAGTTGCCAAGCCAGACTATGGACTGGTTCCAAGAACAAAGGGCACCACTGTGGCATTGACCCAGGAAATTGAGCACTGACCTTATTTGTTAATTTTAGAACATTAAAAAAAAAATCTTAACTCAATGTAAAAGAAATACTTGGTGCTTCAAAAGTACTTCAATGCAAATTACCGTTGTAAATCAAACAAGCTTTTTAAAATTTAATAATTTAAGTTATGCAACCTTTCTCTGGGCCTCAGTTTCTCCATGTGCTCACAAGTACAATAGACATGACAATCTTAAAATTCTTTTATTTCTAAAATTCAGAGTTTTTTCCCCCTAGGCAAAAAGCATCATTCCCCCCCCCCCCTTGTTTCCAATTCTTGGCATAGTACCTATCATAAACCAGGTGCTAATAAGTGTTTAATGAACAAGTAAATGAAAACATGACCAAATGGATATTATTTTTTGAAAAGTTCTTTCTAGGAATTTACAAAAGAATTTGGAAACGGAATGTTTCTGGAAGCCAATACTCTATGAATTATAAAAAACAATGCTGTAGGCAATTCCAAAAAAAGAAGAAAACATTTTCTGAATACTCTTGGAAGGAACTAAACTCTTCTAAGGCTATCATTACTGCCAAGCCACTAATTGAGTACAAAGGGAGTTATTTTTTTAAAAAAGCATTTTAAGATTTTACATTTTAAACCCAAATCTAAAAAAGTTAAAATATTTCTTTTATTTCCAGAAAAACACTCTTTATTGAGACTACTATGGTTTCCAAAGGCCCCCAAAACAAAACCCTGAAAACTGCAAGATTTTCTCTTGGGAAGTGGTTCTTTACCAGAAAGCTTAACTCAATAATAAGGGTAAAGATTTTAAAACAAAAGATATGCCTTTGCCAATGCAATCTATATTGTTATCTGCTCTGGAAACCCTGTGCTTGTTCTAAAGTAAATCAAAATATTATGAAGGAAATCGGTCATCAAAATAATGAATATTAATTTCTTATTATACTTATTATATTCTCTTTGTAAATTTTAAAATTTTGACTTCATTAATTTTGGGAAGAAAATGTATAGCTGCAGGCAGAAGTTTGTGCCTTCTTAATCCAGGATGATGGGCAATGTGTGGAGTGTAGGCTGAAAGTGAGGGTGTGGCTGGAGCAAATTAGAGAGCCCAACTAAAGACTGGTATACTTGCAATCAGGCAGTCTGAAACATTCGACATGCTGTCTCACTGCATATACATTCAACATACACAAAAAAGAAAAAAAATTTTTTTTAAATATTTATTTCTGAGACAGAGTGAGACAGAGCATGAGCAGGGGAGGGGCAGAGAGATAGAGAGAGAGAGAGACACAGAATCTGAGGCAGGCTCCAGGCTCTGAGCTGTCAGCAGAGAGCCCGACGTGGGGCTCGAACTCACAGACTGCGAGATCATGACCTGAGCCGAAGTCGGACGCTCAACCGACTGAGCCACCCAGTCTAAATTTTCTAAAAAGAAAATTTAGCTCCAGCAAAAGAGATAAATTAGTGAATTACAGACTTTTCCAAACTAAGCCACTGTCTTTGGGCAAAGAACTGAAGTAGCTATGCTTATTTACTATGGATAAAATAAGGAAATTATTTGAGCCAGGTTCTCAAACTTGAATAATGTAAAGATACCTTTCCAAAAAAAATTTTTTAAAAGAATTCCCATGAGTAAAAGGTAACCCCTATCACTCTAGGTGGCACTTGAAGTCAGCTTGATTATAGCAAAAACAAAACAAAACAAACAAAAAAACAAAACCCTCACCTGTAAACACTGTATTTGCAGACAGTGTAGAAAATGAAGACATTGAAGCAGTAATCAGATGTAAGGTGGTTATCTGGATGATCTAGAAAATGCATAAAGAGCTAAGTTTTATGAAATTACTTATGGAACTCACAGACATCCCTGGGAGCTAAGGAACTTTATTGAAGAGGGCATTCTGGGAAATAGGTTGACCTCTGGCCCACCTTGGCTGTTCACTCAAAGAGCTATGCCTTCCTGGGTAAACTGAGGTGATAAACTCTATCCCAGTTTTGGAGGAAAGCTCCTTCTTTCTCGTATGAGAAGAAAGCAGGGAGAGAAGGATCACTGAGAAACTTAGTACTTTACAGAAAAGAATGTGAAGGAGAAGTGAAGACTATGGCACATATAATCAGTTCTCAGTTCTCTGCATTGGGTCAAGGTAAAAAAGATTGTTCTACCTTTGCCTTGCTTAAACACACACACACACACACACACACACACACACAGACATACACACTGCTCTTTTGAGATTTCTTTTCTCTTCTCTGGCTACCTTTGATACTCCTGAAAATCAATTTGACCTAAATATGACCTATGTTGGGTGGGAGCTCTCGTCTTAAGGTCTTAAATAGTGGTGTCATGGCCACTCCCTAGCAAGGTCCCCATTAAGAGCCACACGATGTCTAAGGGTAGTCATAATTATTAAATGCAAAAGCTCCACTGGGACGTTCAAAGTGCTCATTGCTCTACCAGAGAACTACTAGAGGTGGCAAAGACAACAGGGACCTGTAACACCAGTCTCCCTACCAGTTGGCAGAGGAGGGACCCCATGAGAAATGCTACAGACCATCATCAGCGCAAACTAAAAACACAACTAGAGTCACTTAGAAAAGCTATAAATAACTAATTCTACCATTGGAAAATTAGGAAGTTGATGTTTCTTGTATTTAAGGAAACATTCATTCATTTATTAGTTTAATTATTAAGTGAATACCCTTTTGCCAACATAATTATGTGCTGGCTGTTGAACCAAGAGCTGAAGACACAAAAATGAACACAATAATTCCCAGCCTTTAAAGAGCTCAAAGTCTGTTTGGAGTTGCAGGAAGACAAGTAAGGGGGAAAAAGCAAGCAATTTAGAATTTTAATAATAAAGGCATGCACAACCTATACAATGTTAGCACTAACTCTTTGAGTATAGCATCTTTTTTTCAATGGAAAAAATGAGAAAGCTAAATTATAACTCTATTCTCTGTATTTCAAATCTCTAATAAATAAATTAGAGTTCCTACTTTGGAAAGGAAAGAGAGCAGAAATCACATTTTGCAGTTTTTTTTTTTGAGTTAATTCTACCTCTAAAGTAGGGTAGAATGCAGAAACTTTACTATCTGGGACATTATTATGAAGCATTGCCATAATATGGATGTTATTATCTCAAGACTGAACTGAAGACCATATACAAAAATTCCTCACGACCACAGATTTCAGTCAATACCCTAGAATTGACAAATGTGAAAATGTTCTCTCGATATACTGTAAGTTGGTAGTTGGTGATTATAGTAGAGTAATATTTATATTTCTGCTCTTGGCTACAATTATGTGTCAGTAAATAAATACACAATGTTTAAAAATTCCCATATTTGATTTCTCATTAAAAAGCAAAGCTACAGGTACTAGGAAGAGGGTATTCAAGTTACAGGGAAACAATATTTAATTGAAGTATAAACATTATCACTTGGGGCATGGTTCTCAAAATGTGGTCTGGGAATCTCTGGAGTGGAGACCCTTTCAGAGAGTCTCTGAAATAAAAACTATTTTCATAATGATGCTAAGATGTGTTTTTACTACTCTTATTTTTTTTCTTTTGTGTACAGTGGGGTTTTCCAGAGGCTCCATGACATGTGACAACATCATCACTGTCAGCAAATACAATATATGCTTGTGAATGGTTATATTCTAAAATTTCTCATTTTTAATTTTGTGATACGTTAAATATTGATAACTATGACCAATATAAACAAAACCTTTTGAGGATTGTTTATAATATTTAAGAGTGTAAAAGAATCCTGAGACCAAAAAGTTTAAGATTTACTACCTTAGAGGATAAACCTCAGCTGAAGGGGCACACCTAATCAAATCTCTTCATGTTTTACACAAAGAAACTAGACTGTAGGTTTTATGATGACAGTGATAATTTCTGTCTGGCTCATTGTTTTCTCCTTAAACTCCAGCACATTTCCAGGTACATGTAGGCATTAAAATATTTCATAAAATAATAAATTAATACATACATACATACATACATACATACATACAAGGGCACCTGGGTGGCTCGGTTGGTTAAGCATCCGACTTCAGTTCAGGTCATGATCTCAGTTCATGAATTCCAGTCCTGTGTCAGGATCTGTGCTGACAGCTCAGAGCCTGGAGTCTGCTTCAGATTCTGTAACTCCTCTCTGTCTCTGCCCCTCCCCCACTCACTCTCTGTCTGTCTCTCGAAAATAAACGAACATTAAAAAATTAAAAAGAATACATACATACCTAGATTCATAAATGAAGGCTTTGCTAATCAACTCATTCAAGGTCACATAAAACCTCAGCATCAAAGTCAAAGTATATTTCAGGTCTCTTATTCCTATACTGTTGGTCTCTAGCTCAAGAATACTTTTGTTTCTGTTAATTTTTGTTCTAATCTATTTAAAGCATTAGTAATTGGACATCAATGTGGGATGACTACCTTCTCATGCTGCTGTGTGAGTTGGACACTATAACACTATACAGTCTTTTTTTCTGGCCTTAAGCATAATTAGCATAGAATGACACTAAAGGGCTGTCATTACAAGGAAATGGCAAGAGTGATCAGATAAAATATCTTTCTGTTTTTTTCCTACAACAGAGTTGAATAACTCATGATCCATTCTAATTCCTAGTCTTCTCCTTTCTTTGGCCACATCATTTAAAATCTGGCAAGCCTTAGTATCCAAAATCTATAAAGAGCTCACCAAACTCCACACCCGAAAAACAAATAACCCAGTGAAGAAATGGGCAGAAAACATGAATAGACACTTCTCTAAAGAAGACATCCGGATGGCCAACAGGCACATGAAAAGATGCTCAGCGTCGCTCCTCATCAGGGAAATACAAATCAAAACCACACTCAGATATCACCTTACGCCAGTCAGAGTGGCCAAAATGAACAAATCAGGAGACTATAGATGTGGAGAAGATGTGGAGAAACGGGAACCCTCTTGCACTGTTGGTGGGAATGCAAATTGGTGCAGCCACTCTGGAAAACAGTGTGGAGGTTCCTCAAAAAATTAAAAATAGACCTACCCTATGACCCAGCAATAGCACCGCTAGGAATTTACCCAAGGGATACAGGAGTACTGATGCACAGGGGCACTTGGACCCCAATGTTTATAGCAGCACTCTCAACAATAGCCAAATTATGGAAAGAGCCTAAATGTCCATCAACTGATGAATGGATAAAGAAATTGTGGTTTATATACACAATGGAGTACTACGTGGCAATGAGAAAGAATGAAATATAGCCCTTTGTAGCAACATGGATGGAACTGGAGAGTGTGATGCTAAGTGAAATAAGCCATACAAAGACAGATACCATATGTTTTCACTCTTATGTGGATCCTGAGAAACTTAACAGAAACCCATGGGGGAGGGGAAGGAAAAAAAAAAAGGAGGTTAGAGTGGGAGAGAGCAAAAGCATAAGAGACTCTTAAAAACTGAGAAACTGAGGGTTGATGGGGGATGGGAGGGAGGGGAGGTTGGGTGATGGGTATTGAGGAGGGCACCTTTTGGGATGAGCACTGGGTGTTGTATGGAAACCAATTTGACAATAAACTTCATATATTGAAAAAAAAAGAAAATGCAAAAAAAAAAATCTGGCAAGCTTTATATTTGTGTACTCAGTAGTTCCCAGATTATAAAGAGTAAAGCCATAAACCTGCTTGGGGAAATATGCTTTATACTCTCAAAGTTATTTTAAAACACCCCCTGGTATTTGTATCAGAGATGAGAGAAGTTTGCTTACTACCTTACTTACGGTTACAGAAATGTGAGGCCCGAAGTGCCTTGGGTGGCTCAGTCGGTTGAGCATCCAACTCTTGATTTTGGCTTAGGTCATGATCTTGCAATTCGTAAGTCAGAGCACTGTGTCAGGCAGTGCAGAACCTGTTTGGGATTCTTTATCTTCCTCTCTCTCTGCCCTCCCCCCAATCTCTTTCTCTCTCTCTCAAAAATAAATAAATAAACATTTAGAAATGTAAGGCCCACTCAGTGCAAAGAAGCATAGGGGAAAGAAAAATATAAGTCTTGTGAAGTGCTGCATTAATCACCTAAAATCTGATTCCTATGAGAAACTGCTTTTAAAGATGGCCAACCTAAGACAAAGCCAACAAGCTGGTTGACCAACTTCTCCCAGTCAGCTAAAAGAAATTCTTCTCTGCTCACTCATCCTAATCACACACTGTCCTGTCTCCTTCATGAAACAGCCAAAGCCAGGCCATCAGCAGTCAGACCACAGTGAAGGTTCCTACTCTGAGGCCTTGGGAAGGTTACAGTCCCAAGCAATATATGGAGAAGCAATATATGTTCACGAAATTTCTTCAGTACCTCTTAACTCATTCCATGTTGATCTCTAGAGAAGTTGGTTAGATATAGATTTTCAATATTCACAGTAGTTATGTTCTATAAAGTCACTGCCAGCACTGAACGAGTGATTATTGAACCTCTGCTCCTTGAGGAAATACAAGGCTACATTCCTGTGAGCCTCTGGTCACAACATTTTTACCAACCAATCAATATATAACCCTGTTTATCTCTTTAAAAACATCTTATTTAATACATACTGTGGATTCATTAACATCGAACTCACAGCCAACAGGTTATAGATAACTCAAGCCTGAATAGAGCTCATCTAACAACATAGTTTTCCATAAGAAATTTTTTTTCTAAGACATCACAACCTTATTTCTTAAACTCTAGTAAAACATATATAACATAAAATTGGCCTTTTAACCATTTTTAAGTATAGAGTTTGGTGGCATTAAATACATTTATATTTTGTGCAGCCATCATCAACATCTACCTCCAGAACTTTTTGATCTTCCCAAATTGAAACTCTGTAGGTATCAAACAGTAACTCTCCCACCAACCCCTCCTCAAAGCCCCTAGCAACCACTATTCTACTTTCCATCACAGGCTTCTCGTTCTTAGGAGCACAGCACCTTAGCACTAGGCACTGGGGACCACTGTAAACAGTGGTCCCACCAAAAAATGTAAAAAATGTGGTACTAAATAGATTGCAAAAAGGGCATTTGTTTACAGTATGAGAGCTGAAACAAGTCAGAGCATTGTCTTGTATGACCTCAGCTGGGAACCTGTGCCTTAGAAGATTCAAAATTTCACCATTCTGTGCATGTGCATGAGTGGCCACAAAAGCACCCTGCGCATGGATTTTGGGTTAAAAATAAATTTTAGCAAGTAGGCAAATTTGCAAATATGGAATCCATGGATAATAAGCATTGACTATATGTGGAAATGACAACCTTTCTTTACTTTATTCTATGTAGTAAGAATAAAGAGCTGAAATATGCCTGCAACAGGCCTGCCTTAGAAAATTCTAGTTACCTCAGAGGACTAAAGAGGTAGTCTACATGAATTGATAATTGGCAGCTACAACCAGTTCTAGTTCATGGGGAGGATATATTTAAGCATAATCTCAAACCCCTCTGTAGGAAACAAAGACTGAGCACTCAAGTAACAGTTATCAATCACTTACTATATGACAGGCACTATATTCAGCAATTTACATGCATTATTAAATTACATCCCTCCAAAGCTCTCTGAGGAAACTGAAGGTTAGATAAGTTAAGTACCTCATCCATTATCACATAGTTAGAAGTGGCAATGTTGAGATTTGAACTCAGGTCTGCCTGACTCCAGAGCCCGGGTTCCCAACTGCTATGCAATTCTAATCAAGTTAAAAACAAAACAAAACAAAAAAACCTTGACTTACTCAGAAGTATACAGGAACATATGTTACAATGATTATAACCTTGCCAATATTTATACATAGAAAAATAAATTTACTAAATAAAACTTTATAAGCCTGATCTAATATTGTTCCACAATAGAGTATCTGAAACCCTTCAGGCATCTGGTTTGTGTCTGGTTTTCCTTAATCTTTAATGATGGGCAAATCTAATGCATTATGTAAGGCCATTTTTTCTCAAGAGATGTAGATACCTCTTAAGAATTTGATGAAAATGCATTAACTTTTCAGGCTACTGAGTTGCATTTTAGTGCACTGAGGCAGTAAATTAGTGTACAATGTGCAAAAGTGGTAGTGACCTAAAAAATAAATATTTGATATGAGCCACTGCATTCTCTTGGGGGTGGGGGAAAGTAATGGATTAACTCTCCTAGGAGTCCTTAGCTTCCCAAAAAGCAGTAGGAAGAAGAAATCTCCTGTGGCCTGGAAACAGCTTGTTTCTCACTGGCTATGTTTGCTTAGCTCTTTAACAGTTCATTTGATTAGATCTTGTGGCTCCCAAAGCTAAGGTTGAGAGTTTGATCCCTACACAGGCCACTTAAATTTAGAGAACAAAAAGCTCCATTCTCTGCTCCCAGACCTTACCCCAAATCCCTGCCAGGTGTCTGCCCTCTGGTCAAAATGAGAAACTGGCAAAGGGGTGCAAACCAATCATAGTATTGGGGAATGTTAAAAACGGACACCCCTTTATTATGATGCTCTTTCACTTTTATGTGCTGACAGTATTTTGATATAATTTACATAGAATGGATACTACGCTTTTTACTTTTGCCAATGGAAATCTGAGGCAAACTGTGCTTACGTGCTGCATTGCCAGTCGTAAAACCCATTGTCTTCTTATTCTGAGTTCAGAGATTTTTTCTACTAGCTGACATTATCCTCTTGGTAATAAACAATGAAGAAACACATCTTCTGAATAATACTAATCTGCAGCTTTACAAGAGGAAAGAACTGAATAGTAATCAGCCAAAAATTGAGCACCATTTTCATAGTAATGAAAAACATTAAATTATTTAAAAATAATTCAATGTGTAATATAACATTATAATAAGTTGATTTTTAACGTGTGCTAAGAATTTAAACAGGAAAACAAGCCTCTCAAATTTTAGCTGCCAATCTTTTACTAGTAACACTATCTTAGCTTTTCTTTAAATTCAGGTCTTCCTAACTTAAATTCATATTTCCCTAATTACACGGCACTTAAACATAATTTAATACAGTAAATAAAATTATTTTTACTTCAAATGCTTGCCTAAATAACAGATACTCATTTTAATTTTTAAGGAAGTAACATTTCAACTTTTTAAGCATGAAGTGTAAAACTAAGATTTACTTATTTAAATTATAACCTGAGTTTCACATGTAAAGATTAAGAAGATTTAAGTGTAGTTTCTATTATTGTTAACATAGACTTTATTTTTTTTCAAATGTCACATATATCTTTCATTATTTGTAGATTTATTTCTTTTATGAAGTAGTCGAATGAATCAGCTCACCCTTGACTGTAACAAAATACTGTTTGGTGACTTGTGACAGACAGGGTTTTAACCTCTGACAGCGAGATTCATTGTGGAGCAAGAGCCAATCATAGATCCTGACGACACTTGTCTCATCAAAGTTGGAATATAAAAAGCCACTTGGAATACAGTATAAAAGATTCACTGGTGTGGCAAGTTGTCTCTCAGACTGTACAGGCATTAAAATTGTGCTTGGCATTACTCAAAAGCAAAAGAAAAGTAAAAGGAAGAAATAAGAACAAGGAAAAAGATTGTATTGATTTTAAAATCATGCAGAAACTGCAAATCTATGTTTATATTTACCTGTTTATGCTGATTGTTGCTGGTCCAGTGGATCTAAATGAGAACAGTGAGCAAAAAGAAAATATGGAAAAAGAGGGGCTGTGCAATGCATGTACTTGGAGACAAAACACTAAATCTTCAAGAATAGAAGCCATAAAAATTCAGATCCTCAGTAAACTTCGCCTGGAAACGGCTCCCAACATCAGCAAAGATGCTATAAGACAACTTTTGCCCAAAGCTCCTCCGCTCCGGGAACTGATTGATCAGTACGATGTCCAGAGAGATGACAGCAGTGATGGCTCTTTGGAAGACGACGATTACCACGCTACCACGGAAACGATCATTACCATGCCCACCGAGTGTGAGTAGCCCTCTTAGTGTATATCAACAATTCTGCTGACTGTGGTTCTAGTGTTTATGAGAAACAGATCTATTTTCAGGCTCTTTTAACAAGCCGTTGGCTTGTATGTAAGTAGGAAGGAAGAGTTTCTCTTTTTCAAGATTTCATGGGAAATCTACTAATGAGACTGAAATCTGCTGCACTAAAAACCCAAAAGGAGATAAAATAAAATGTTTGCATGGCATTAATGTTTAGTTAAATTTGACAAATAGGAAATGCTTATGCTTTCACTGCTCAGTACCTGCAAGGCAACGATTGGGAGATACTACAAACAATGTTAAAAACCTACATGAAATTTCATGATTGCATTTAGTTGCCTGAAATAGGCATCTGTAATAACAAGTTTTTTTCTCTAATAAAAGAGAAAAACGTCTTCTGCTAAATGCCTAGAATGACTTCTGTTATTCAAAGCTACTCCTCACAGTGTTTTTATGTTCTTTACAAATTAAAATATTTAACTTTGAAAGCTTTTACACTGGAGCGTATAAAAAATGTTTTTTTTTAATTTAATGTATTAGTAAGACCAGTGATGAAGTGACATAGCAGAATGATAATCATGAGCTTATTATCAGAAAATGCCTAAGAAATAAACATTTTAATTAAACAGGTTATGGCTCACAAAGTCCCACTTCTCCCTTGACCCCGGCACTATTGTTGAGAGTCCCTGGTTTGCATGTTTCCAGGAAGGCACATTGCTCAATGGCCTTCTAAAATATTGTTTTCTTCTTCATATGAGGAAGGAGGACTATTACCTGTAGTATCTACCTTGCTTCTGAAAGAGAAGATATTTTGTACCATTGCTTTTTCAGTCATTTCAAAACGACACTCAAGGAAAGGCAGACAGTCATCTTAACAGAGAAGGCAAGACAAGAAAGATTTTTTGCTATGTGTCTGCAGTCTTGCTTTAAACAGTGCTTTTATACACTTGAAACCTGACTCAAAACAGTTTCAAATACTGTTTTGCTTATTAGGCAATCATGTTACAATGCAACAAATAATTCTCTTTTAAGACTCTGCTATCTAGTCCTGGAGTAAATTTACCTTATTTGTAAACAATCTTGGAAAAACAAAAGGGGGGAAGAAACTGCTTGTGCTGCTTACAACGACAACCTGGCTCTAAAGACCGTGTTTCTAACTTTTGAGATAAGCCTGAATATAACATTCACATTTTTGTGCTAATTACCTGATTCGTTTTGTTCCTTTAGGGCTATTCCAGAGCCAAAACATAACAGATGTGCTATATTTTCTACTAATTCCCAAGGCTCAGTTAGTTGCTCAGCGTGTCTTGTCCCCAGGTAATTCAGGCCTGGGGGAAGGGTTCCTTCTTCCAGACTGATTGGTACAGCTGCTCAGTAAGTGTAACTACTCAGATTCCCAAAGAATTCTAAGTGGATGTTCCTCCACGGTGTCTCTTGTTCTCTCTAATCATCATCATTTTAAAATTTCATCCACTGCTTATTCTTTCATAGAATTCTCTTTAGCCCACAGTTCTCTGAGAGGGAGCAGATTCCTCATAAACAGCTGAAAAAACATATATCTAAAAAATTCTGAAAAGCTAGAGTAATTATTTTCTTTGATATTTTTCTGAATTATGAATGAAATCCTACATGGTTTTTCACTTTAAAATATGCATTCACTATTCCAATGGGGGAAAAATGCTCACCAATTTTTTATTCATTTTTTATGAGAAATAATTTCAATAACTATTTTTCTTTTCTTATTCATTTATAGCTGATCTTCTAATGCAAGTGGAAGGAAAACCCAAATGTTGCTTCTTTAAATTTAGCTCTAAAATACAATATAATAAAGTCGTAAAGGCCCAACTGTGGATATATCTGAGACCCGTCAAGACTCCTACAACAGTGTTTGTGCAAATCCTGAGACTCATCAAACCCATGAAAGACGGTACAAGGTATACTGGAATCCGATCTCTGAAACTTGACATGAACCCAGGCACTGGTATTTGGCAGAGCATTGATGTGAAGACAGTGTTGCAAAATTGGCTCAAACAGCCTGAATCCAACTTAGGCATTGAAATCAAAGCTTTAGATGAGAATGGTCATGATCTTGCTGTAACCTTCCCAGGACCAGGAGAAGATGGGCTGGTAAGTGATAACTGAAAATAACATCTAGCAGCAAACATTGCTACATTTTGATTCATCATGTGAATGAATAATAGTGGAAAAATCACTACCCATTTCCTATGCTCATAAACCAGACAAAAGTATCTTACTCCAATGGTAGCTCTGTACCCAATAAAAAGTAGGTGTCTAATTTCATATCCTATGAAACACCCTCTTGATACTTTTATTTTGCATGAGGATTAAAAAAAAACAGTTATGCCATAGTCCTTAACTTCTTAGGGAGTTCTTTAGAAGCGGGGATGAAATATAAAGTGCTTTTCATTGATATGCTACATGATTTCATGGATAAAAACATGAAATCTTCATAGTGGATTCTACTACATAGCCAACAAATTTAAACATATCTTTTTATCCCAGAAAAGTGCCAAATATATTGAAATTTTTTGGTTTAGAAAAGCAGAAAAAACAAACTTGAGAAATTATAATTAAAATAAAATGCTTTTATTTATAGCATGATATGTTTATATGTTTATATATGTTTATATAAATATGATATTTATAGTATGATATGTTTAGGCCTATGTCTTATTAAATGTATCATCTTCAAGGTTTCTCATAATAAATATGTTTATTATTTTGTAGACTGTTGACTGATGTACATGTAGATTACTTTGTGAATTACCCCTAATGAAATTTAAATTTCCAGGCTACTTAACATTTGTCACCTAGCTTATTTCGAAGCTGCCTTACCATTTTTGTGCAAGGGTTTACTTAGGTGATGCCAACTAATTAATATCAGACCAAGCAGATGACAATACTTCATATATTATAAAATTTTATAAAAACCATTTTAAACCCTAGTATAAGTTTAGAGTTACTCACTGTTCTGCTTTCACAAACTTATTTAATGTGACCACACTTTTTACCTCTGAAACCTATTGACATAATTTAGAACAAAACATTATACTTTCAAACAATAAATGCTATCTTTTTAGTCTTTAAATGGTCTTGGTTTTAAAGAAGTATATAATTATTAAGTCAGATCTACTTTATTTTTTTAGTTTTATTTTTTTTTTAATTTACATCCAAATTAGTTAGCATATAGTGCAATGATTTCAAGAGTAGATTCCTTAATGACCCTTACTCATTTAGCCCATCCCCCCTTCCACAACCTCTCCAGTAATCCTCAGTTTGTTCTCCATATTTAAGAGTCTCTTGTTTTGTCCCCCTCCCTGTTTTTGTATTATTTTTGTTTCCCTTCCCTTATGTTCATCTGTTTTGTCTCTTAAAGTCCTCACATGAGTGAAGTCATATGATACTTGTCTTTCTCTAATTTTACTTAGCATAATACCCTCCAGTCCCATCCACGTAGTTGCAAATGGCAAGATTTCATTCTTTTTGATTGGCGAGTAATACTCCATGGTATGTATGTATATATATATATATATATATATATATATATATATATATATATATACACATACCACATCTTCCTTATCCATTCATCTGCCGATGGACATTTGGGCTCTTTCCTTACTTTGGCTATTGTTGATAGTGCTGCTAGAAACATGGGGGGGGGTGTGCATGTGTCCCTTCGAAACAGGACACCTGTATCCCTTGGATAAATGCCTAGTAGTGCAATTGGTAGGTTGTAGGATAGTTCTATTTTTAGTTTTTTGAGGAACCTCCATACCGTTTTCCAGAGTGGCTGCACCAGTTTGCCTTCCCACCAACAATGCAAAAAGAGATCCTCTTTCTCTGCATCCTCATCCTCGCCAACATCTGTTGTTGCCTGAGTTATTAACGTTAGCCATTCTGACAAGTGTGAGGTGGTATCTCATTGTGGTTTTGATTTGTATTTCCCTGATGATGAGTGATGTTGAGCATTTTTTCCTGTGTCAGTTGGCCATCTGGATGTCTTCTTTGGAGAAGTGTCTATTCATGTCTTTTGCCCATTTCTTCACTGGATTATTTGTTTTTTGGGTGTTGAGTTTGATAAGTTCTTTATAGATTTTGGATACTAACCCTTTATCTGATATGTTGTTTGCAAACATCTTCTCCCATTCCGTCGGTTGCCTTTTAGTTTTGCTGATTGTTTCCTTTGCTGTGCAGAAGCTTTTTATTTTGATGAGGTCCCAAGGTCAGATCTACTTTAAATCAAAACATATTCTTTAAAAGATTATATAATTTTCCAAATGATATATGGTTCTTTATTTTTTTTTTAATTTTTTTTTTCAACGTTTTTTTATTTATTTTTGGGACAGAGAGAGACAGAGCATGAACGGGGGAGGGGCAGAGAGAGAGGGAGACACAGAATCGGAAGCAGGCTCCAGGCTCCGAGCCATCCGCCCAGAGCCTGACGCGGGCCTCGAACTCACGGACCGCGAGATCGTGACCTGGCTGAAGTCGGACGCTTAACCGACTGCGCCACCCAGGCACCCCTGATATATGTTTCTTTAAATGTGCTACATAACAGGTGATTGACTCACAAAATGATGTGATTTTTTATAATATTAAATAACAATAATTACCAAGTCGATTTTGATTTTGATTTTGATATAGGATAAAAACCATTATTAATTATTTAAGAAAGTACTTTTTATGGGTAGTATTTTAATGATCAAAGTTGGTAATGTGACAGAAGTTTAAATTATTATTAAACAGGGGCGCCTGGGTGGCTCAGTCGGTTAAGCGTCTGACTTCAGCTCAGGTCACGATCTCGCGGTCCGTGAGTTCAAGCCCCGCGTCGGGCTCTGGGCTGATGGCTCAGAGCCTGGAGCCTGCTTCTGATTCTGTGTCTCCCTCTCTCTGCCCCTCCCCCGTTCATGCTCTGTCTCTCTCTGTTTCAAAAATAAATAAACGTTAAAAAAATTAAAAAAAAATAAATAATTATTAAACAGATTATTATTATCAAACAAGTTAAACATAATTATTAATATGACATACTCCTCAGATCTTCCCATATAAAAAAGATAAGTCTCAAATGCATTAAAAGGTTGGGGCAAGGGAAGAACTAGCAAATTATTGTTTAAATATATGAATAGAAACATTCAGTGAAAAAATAAAATGAAATATTTTTTGTATCTTCTGAATCTGTCCCTCTCTTCCTCAGAGTTTTTCTTTCCAACCCAGTATGCACACTACCACCTTCATTACCCTACCTCTCTTTTTCCTATTACAATCCATAAAGGGCTGGGAGGTAACTATTTTGCTCTGGCTTTAATAGCAAGTTTCCCCAATTAAAGATCTAGGGAACAGAGGATGGATGAATATACTTATCCCTCCAGAAGTCATCAGACATATTTAGCCAACATATTTAATTAGAAGAGAGAGAACTAACTGCTTTCTTCATCCCTGCTGTCCTCCCTCCTCCCTGACTCTCCTCCCTCTGTCCCTTCCTTCCCATAAATATTTTCAGAGTATCTGTTATGTGCCAGGCATTCAGATACTCAAACAAGTAAACACAAAAATTAAAAAGATATAGATCTGACCACAGGATAATTAGCATTGTTGCTATGTTCTTATGAGCCATAAGGGAAGAATCACACCTAGTGTAAATTAAAATTCCTTAATGCTGTGCCTTTAAAAAATAAATGTGGTATGAGCAAAATGATTAATTTCTTCAATAATGACTTCTTGAAGTAGGAAAGTGTTTCAGGACCTATTAATATTACTGATTGTTCTTTTCCTTCTCATGCAGAATCCCTTTTTAGAAGTCAAGGTGACAGACACACCAAAAAGATCCAGACGAGATTTTGGGCTTGACTGTGATGAGCACTCAACAGAATCTCGGTGCTGTCGTTACCCTCTCACTGTGGATTTTGAAGCTTTTGGATGGGATTGGATTATTGCCCCCAAAAGATATAAGGCCAATTACTGCTCTGGAGAGTGTGAATTTGTGTTTTTACAAAAATATCCTCATACTCATCTTGTACACCAAGCAAACCCCAGAGGTTCAGCAGGCCCCTGCTGTACTCCCACCAAGATGTCTCCAATTAATATGCTATATTTTAATGGCAAAGAACAAATAATATATGGGAAAATTCCAGCCATGGTAGTAGATCGCTGTGGTTGCTCATGAGATTTATATTTGGTTCATAACTTCCTAAAATATGGAAGGCCTTCCCCTCAACAATTTTGAAACTGTGAAATTATGTACCACAGGCTATAAGCCTTGAGTATGCTACAGTTACTTACGCACAAGCTCAGTATATGGACTAAAAGAGAGAATATATGCAATGGTTGGCATTTAACCATCAAAATAAATCATACAACAAAAAGTCTTATGATTTCCAGAGTTTTTGAACGAGGAGATCAAATTACTTTTATGTTCATATGTATTACAACATATCTAGGTAAATGAAAGCAATTCTCCTTGTGTTCTTGTGAATTAAAGGAGTGTGCTTTAAAGTCTATTTCTTTATGGTATCATTTAATATCTACAGTAAAATCTGTATGTAGTATTGGTAAAATGCAGGATTGTTAAATACTGTCATTTGAATCATCCTCCAACACTTGAATTTATATTGTACGATAGCATACTGGTAAGATGAAATTCCACAAGAATAGGGATGGTACACCATTTGCAAGTCCCCATCCCTATTATGATCTGTACAGTACACTAACAATCCATGCCAATGGTGCTAATACAATAGGCTGAATGGCCGATATTATCGGGTTTCTCGAATAAAAAACATTCAGTAAAATAGTAAGTTTCTCCTTTCTTAAGGTGCATTGTCATACACCTCCAAATGGGGAATGGATTTTCTTTAATGAAAGAAGAATCATTTTTCTAGAGGTCAGCATTCAATTCTGTAGCATACTTGAAGAAACTGCATTATCTTAAAAGGCAGCCAAAAAGTATTTGTTTTTAATCAGAATTTCAAAATTACAGCCTGCCTTTGCAACACTGCAGTTTTTATGATAAAATAATGGAAATGACTGATTCTATCAATATTGTATAAAAAGACTTTGAAACAATTGCATTTATGTAATATGTATACAATATTGTTTTGTAAATAAGTGTCTCCTTTTTTATTTACTTTGGTATATTTTTACGGTAAGGACATTTCAAATTAAGTCTTAAGGCACAAAGACATGTCATGGATCACAGAAAAGCAACTGCTTATATTTCAGAGCAAATTAGCAAATTAAATAGTGGTCTTAAAACTCCATATGGTAATGTTTAGATGGTTATATTACAATCATTTTATATTTTTTTACATTATTAACATTCACTTATGGATTCAGGATGGCTGTATAATGTGAATGTGAAATTTCAATGGTTTACTGTCATTGTATTCAAATCTCAACGTTCCATTATTTTAATACTTATAAATATTATTAAGCATACCAAAATGATTTAACTCTATTATCTGAAATGCAAAATAATAAACCGATGATATCTTAACAAGAATTGTTAATTTTATTTTATAATTTGATAATGAATATATTTCTGCATATATTTACTTCTATTTTGTAAATTAGGATTTTGTTAATCAAATTCATTGTACTTATGACTAAGTGAAATTATTTCCTACATCTAATGTGTAGAAACAATCTAAATTATATTAAAGTGTTTTCACCTTTTTTGAAAGACAAGTTTTTATGTTATAATGGTTAATTCTGCATTTCTGATTTCACTTTATTATAAAAGTCTAATGGTTTAGCAGAAAAGTTTGGGTTAGGAATTGTAAGTCTGCTGCTCAAGTTCTCATAAGTGAAATTCCCATTAAATTGGTTCTGGTCAAGTTGCTTTAAATATACGAAAGCAAGAACTAGTTATACTTGTTTCATTTCTCTTTATCTTGACCTGAAAACTATTTATATGTTTTCATAGGTTCAATTTCCAAATGCATTGCTGTTGGCAAGGATATATAGTCCTAGAGTTACAAGTTCTACTGAAGCCACAGGGACACAGAGAAGCTGAATTTATTTTTCTTAGCATTTAATGATACTGGCACGTTTATTTGAACTTTGGGGGCACCAATTTTCAAATTGAATTGAAAAACAATTATAAAGTACCTAGAAATCCTTAAGTGTAACACTGTATGTAATGTCTTTGAAGTGGACTCTCTTCAGTACACCTTCAGTAGTTTAGTAACTTTGCTATAAAGCAGTCTCTAAGTCTAATAGAAGAGGTAATCAAAATTCTATCTAGTGTTATGGTTCCTAAATAAGTAATTTACAATTAATGTAAATGTAATTTTTAACCACCAATGATATTACAGAAATTTACACTCATACAAACGAAGTGTAGTACTTTTTCTAACTTTAGCATGAATATATTTAACATTGACCAGTCTAGAGCTGTGAGGGGGTTGCCCCTGTTGAGTGAAGGACCAGCTATGGTGATGGGGAGAGGCCACTTTCAGTTACACACACACCAGAACCTACTTCTTCTAGGGCCATGGATACACCTGATCCCAAAGACTGGGTTAGTTGGCCCATTCACGTACCTTGGCTCTGGAGTACAAATAACTGGGGACCTTGGTCTCTGTCATGGGAGGAACAAACACCCTTGGTTTCTAAAGACCCAGTCACAGGACTCCCCAATCTTTATACTCACCTTTACCAAGGAGCCCCAGGATCACACCAGCTTCACTGTGTGGTAGCCCTCTTTGAAGCCCATATGATCATGAAAGAAAGCAGCAGGATCAATCTCTTTTGTGACAGGACCTAGGCATTTCCTTTTCTATTTTGCTAAGGTCTTAGAAATGGCAAGAGTACTCATAACTTTCATTGTCAGAACCTCAAGAATATCCACTTGTGGTATCATAGTAACCTCTGGGATTTTCAGAAAACATCATGTAAAGTTCAATCAGTGCATCAGTTTTAATATTCTAACTGTTTTGTAAGACTTCTCATACTTCCTACAGACCTATAGTAGTTAAAAATACATACATACATGCATACCTGAATATAAAAACAAAAACCCTTCCAAACTCAACAGTCCTTTTTGTATTCAAGTTGGTTTTTACACTTTTGTATAGAACCTTGTTTTCTTAAAAGAAGGCAGTCATTTGATATTGACAGTATTTAAATTAGAGCCAAATTACTCAACTCTAAAAATGAAAACAAATTTATTTCACTTTAAATCATGACAGACACATTTTAGGATGTCAATGACCCTTTTGAAATCTGTTGAAAACTAAAGACAGTCTCACCAGAAGAAATAAAACTCACAACTTTGCACATAATTTCAGGGAATTTAGGGGCCTTCCTAGAGTGCATCCGTAGAACCTAGTTTATAAACGCTTGGGAGGGATCTTGTATTTTTCTTCCTAAGATAAATATTATTTATGAAGTAATAAAATATATTTATCATGGCTGTTTCCCAATTAATCAGTTTTACTTGTTAAACAATTTGAGTGTTACAAAAGGAATATAAATTTCAAATCAGCCTGGATGTCTTAACGTGCTAAAACCCTTATTATTTACAAAAACATTTTGTTTCTTAAAGACTATCCAATCACCAACTGGCAACTCTATGATAGGTTAAACTAGATAACTAAATAAAATGGACTTCAAATTATAGAAGCATATTCTTTTTATGTTTCAAAAACAAAATTAGGATATCATCAGGACTAGTGATGTGTGGGTATCAGATTAGGAGGGTATGAGATGGTAATATTTATTGAGCACCACATTTGTGCCACGCATTTTTGTGACATGCTCAGTACATAAGACATTATTGTTCCCAGTTAACAGGAGAGAAAACCTTGAGGATCTGTGACAATGGGAGGTATCTCAGTGACCAGCCTGGATGTGAACTAAGAGCAGTTTAACAAAATTTATTGCTCTGGTTACAATTCTTCACCAAGCCCTAATGGAAGAGTGAAGCTATATATTTTTTAATGTTTATATGTTGTAATATGTCCTTACTGGATTTAGCGTCGGCTTCTGCAAAAGGCTCTGGGGCTGCATTTTAGTGGGGGAGAGTAGAGCTGGTATTAATGAGAAGGAGGACAAAGACAGGGTGATTAGCATAGCACAGAAATGGGCACAGAGAGGTGGAAATGGGTCAGTGTTATGTGAGGTCTGGAACAAACCTTAGAAATCATCTGATTTATATATGACAGAATTGAGGTCTAGAGAGAGGGTTGCCCAAAGCTGTAAAGTGAATTGGTTCAAGAACTGAGACAAGAGCTCTAAAATGCTAGAGAGGAATGAAGGGTGGGTCAGAGTGGGAAGAATGATTCCAGAGGACAAAATGCAGGAGAGCTAAAAACAAACAAGAAGCTCTAAGTCATGGTTTGTTTGCTGGGAAAAGTCAATACAAGACACTAAATAAATGTTCATAGGATTATCACAATTTACATCTATTTAAATAAAATTTATCGACCTGAAGATTTTCCTGGATAGATAGTCTCTAATGGGAAATCTATGGTATTATGCACTTAAATCCATTATTTTATTGTATATAGTAATAACAAGTAAATTAATAATAAATTAATAATTAACAGTTTTCAAAGTGCTTTCACATTAATGATGTAATTTCATCTTCACATTGCTGAAAGTTAACTATTATCATTGTAACACTCATTTCATAGTGGGAACTGAGGCTAAACGAAATTAATCAAATGACCAAGGAAACATAGCATTTATATTTGTATTTTGATTATATAAGAAATAGGAATCTAGATCAGTTACACTTGTTTGATCATTCCAATAGTACTTATTAAAAGTGTAGTATGTTAAAAAATTCATTTAAAATATCAGATGATCACTTTTTTTAAAGTTTATTTTTGAGAGAGAGAGACAGAGCACAAGCAGGGGAGGGGCAGAGAGAGAGGGAGACACAGAGTCCAAAGCAGGCACCAGGCCCTGAGATGTCAGCACAGAGCCTGACACAGGGCTCGAACCCATGAACTGCAAGATCGTGACCTGGGCCAAAGTCGGATGATTAACCGACTGAGCCACCTAGGCACCCCATCAGATGATCATGTTTTAAAATAAGACACATGTTGGGTCGGCTTTAGCTCAAGCGGTTACTTCGCATGTGGTTCCTAAAATAAGACACATGAATACTACCCTATGATACAACTAAGAATTAAACCATAGGCTAAAATGTGATATGCAACCATGACTTGCCTGGCAAGTACATATACTTACATGTATAGTGTTAAATTTCATTTCCATGCTCACTCAGTTCTAGTTTACACACCCAAAACTACATTCATTTGGGTCATCTCTGTGTAAGATGTCAAACAATGCAAAATGATACTAAATTTAGTTCATTCATGTCTGGATGGAATTTTACAGAGAATGTCTTTGGAAAATGAACACATTGTAATTAGATAGCATGCATGATTTATAGCAAAATTATCTTTCTTGCCATTTAAAACACTAAATGGAGGGAATATTTACATTTATTTTACTAGGTTACCTATAAAAATAACTCAATGAATATTATATCCTGTCAACAACACAGGATACTCTTGAACATAAGATTTTATATATGAAGCTGCCTATTTCATTTGACAGGCATAAAATGTATGTGTAATAATGATAAACAACTCTCTAATAATCTGCTATAAAAGTCATACAGGCAGCCATACATCACGTCAGCTATGGTGGAATATTACACTAAACATTCCTGATACAGAAATGCATAGCTTGGCAGTAAGCAAAGATGTACATGTTTAGTTTCATTGATTCCGGTTTTGGGTTACTGTAAGACAGAAAAGTTTTTAACAATGTAATGCTATTATTTCTGCTCCATAATAAAGGTAATTTTTTATTCAACAACACATACGTTATGTACTTTCTTAAAAAAATTGACTTAACAAAATTTTATTTTATTAGTTCTACATATGCACTCTAGGCAAAACACGATTCACTAGGTTTAAGTTATAGAGATCTAAATCATATTCCCAGATTCTGATCTTAAGGAGGTGTTGAAAAGTTCTCCTAAGAAGGAACAACAGCAATTTTGATTCAATTAATCATAAAGGTAACTTTAAAATTCAAACAGATGAAACTACTAAGTAACTTCTTTATTTTCCCTAACCATTCAAGATTATTCTATTAAGAAAAAATTTTTCCAATAAGTGTTATGTTCTTTTTTTTTCTAACATCTTATGAAGGACCCTATTCAGAACAAAATTTGATTATGCGGTTTTGGCCATGGATCCTCTACAAGACTTTCCCAGATCCGCTCCCACGGACACTAACTCCAACTGAGAAGCCAAACGTCTCTTGGCTCTATTCCCATGGAACTCAGAATTCTGGCATCCTCCACCAGCCAAAAACAAAACATGTCAATACAAGAACGTTTGCCTACATCATGACATCAGATCCTCATAATGCTGAGACAGAATTCTGAAAGTAAAAATCAAGCATAAAACACCAATTTACTGAGCACACTGAAGTGACTGTGGGAGAAAATCCAAATTGTTAAACGGAAACAATCAGGCAGTCATTGAGGCAACTACTTGGCTTCAAGCTCCAAGAATATCTTCCTGAAAAGCTTCATACTTCTCAGCAGCTCATTACTCAAGTAATGGCATGAGTTATATGCTTGCCTGTACCCTAAGTAAAGGATTCTATTAATGAACCTTAGGTCATCATGGGCTCTAAACCAGGCCAGGTGCCATGGGATAGAAATTATAACAAAAAAAAGTAGATGAGGGTAGTCCTCCCCACTTGTAGATGTGCCTTAGCAGCCAGCAATATTGTCCCAAAGACCAGAATCTACCAGAACCTGTGTATTACAGCAAACTGAAGATTTTTATAGCTCCAGAATCAGACAAAATTCCAAGGAAGTTGCATAGGACTGATTGATGGGAATGAGGCTGGGTTCTCATCTACTCATAGGCCAAGATGTACTCCTATGACCGAAACACTGCAAGTGGGACTCTCCTGGAAGAAACAGTCCTGCAACTGCAGTGCCAGAGGACCTCTCTTCTTTGCTGATAAAGGTGGGTAGACTATCAACAGTAAGCCCCCACCTTGCTTGACCAGGTGTTTGACTACAGATTCCTGGTACTGGCCAAAGAGTGGTGTCATTGCAGGGCAGAATGTATGCCAGAGCCTGGAATATGGCTTTATATCTGTTGACACAATGTATACTGTGTTGACACAATACATATAGTTGTTGACTAGGTATATTACCTAGTTAGTGTACTTGGCTCCCATATACTCTATTCATCTTGGCAACAAATAAACCACCCATAGGATCCAAGAAGCAGGAGCATTTATTTACAATAAGAAAGCATATTATATAGATATTATTATCTACATTTTTATTTATTTTAAGAGAAAGAGTGGGGGAGGGACAGAGAGAGAGAGAGAGAGAGAGAGAGAGAGAGAGAGAGAGAGAGAATCCTAAGCAGGCTCTGTGCTGCCAGTGCAGAGACTGATACAGGGCTCAATCCCATGAACCGTGAGATCATGACCTGAGCTGAAATCAAGAGTCGGACGGTTAACCGACTGAGCCACCCAGGCACCCCTTTTTATCTACATTTTTAAAATGAAGAAGATGAGGGGCACCTGAGTGGCTCAGTCAGTTAAGCGTCCGACTTCGGCTCAGATCATGCTCTCACCGTTCATGAGTTTGAGCCCCACTTGGAGCTCTCTGCTGTGAGTGCAGAACCTGCTTCCGGTCTTGTGTCCCCCACTGTCTCTGCCCCTCCCCCACTTGTGCTCTGTCTTTCTTTCTCTCAAAAATAAATAACATTAAAAAAAAAAAACAAAAAAAAACCCCATATTCTTAAAAAAAATAAAATGAAGAAGTTGAGTTCAGAGATGCTTGTGACTAATAAGTGACTAAGAGATTCATACATAATGGAAGAAATACAAATGCAAACGTAGTGGTACAAGTTTTCAGTCATTAGCTCAAAAGTGAAAAAATATGACTAATTGTTGCACAACTTATGTCAGCTTTTAGCTCAAATCCCCTTGTGATATATTACCATTTCTACTTTATAGATGCAACATTATAATGTTGATGGGGACTGCATTAATAATATTTATCACCTCCCTGGACCTCACCCAGAAAATGATGCACAATATCCCCCTATGGTCAAATCTCCATACTTAGAAGAGGATTGTAATGTGTTTCTCCTCCTTATGTCCAGCTCAGCCTGTGAGATAGGGCACCAAAAGAGACTAATGACTGAAGCTTCTCTCTTCCCAACAAATTCACTCCAATCATCAGCTCATGAGATCTTTATGTGAGAAGATGTAGTAATAAGTTCTGGCTGACCAAATCTATGTACTAACCCTTTATATTTCATTCCTGAACCCTATACTCTTGGACTTAAAATTTTGCTAGATACTTGCAATCTTATTTTATTTTATTTTTTGTGATTCTGATCTGAAAAGCACCCTCTGGAAAAATGTAACCTTTTAATAAATCACAGCGTTCATTCTCACTAATAATAAAAATGTAAATTAAAATTACTTATCCTTTCATTTACAAATGCAGCACATTTTTATGTTAATATCTAGTGTTATTAGTAAGGGTGATCAGAAATGAACACTCTACACATTGCCTGACCAGTTGCCTTCCAAATTCTAACAAGACCCTTAAAGTTTCCATACAGAGATTTTATTTCTAAAATTTTACTCAAAGAAAACAAAGGTATAAACATTTTTGTAAAATCACAATATTATTATTTTTAAAAATGGGTAATAACATATTCCAACAATAAGGTATGGTGACATTGATTATGATAGATTTCACAATAGCATACTCAAATTTAAAGACTTGTGTGTATAGATATACACATGATGTATATATGTACACACATATTTCCTTATTTATTTAAAATACTTTCAGCTGTAAGTAACAGAAACCCCAATTCAAATATAGCTGAAGCAGTAGAAAATGTGTTTTCTTGTATAAGTGCAGATGTAAGGCAGCTCTAGGTACAGTAAGATGCGTAGCTCAATAATATCAATGAAGAGTTAGACTCCTTCTACCTCTCTGTCATCCTCTCAGTGTTTGCTGGGCCTTAACGCTGTCACCTTGTATGGTACAACATGGTTGCTGCAGTTTGCATGACAATATTCATGTAGACTGAAAGAAGGAAGTGTGTGTGTGTGCATGTGTGTGTGAAAATTCTTTTTGCAGAGTCAAAGGATATGATTTTCCTTAATTTAATATATATTCCCCATTTATGTTCTCTAAAGGTTGTACCAATTTATATTTCCATTAATAATGTAGGAGATTACATATTTTCCCTTCCTATTTCTAGTCTGATAGGTGAAAAATGGTATCTGATCATGATTTTAATTGCATTTTTCTTATTTTGACTGAGATGATTAATTTTTTTATGTTTAAGAATCATTTGTACTTCCTTTTCTGGTAACTGTTTTTCTCTTTTGCTCACTTTTTCTATTAGGTTGGTAGTATTTTTTTTAAATCTACGTAGTTAAGAAATTAGCTACCACTACTTCAGACTTTTATTTTCCCTTTTGACTGTGGTTTCTTGTGTGTGTGTGTGTGTGTGTGTGTGTGTGTGTGTGTGTTTTAACACAGAATTTAAGTGTTTGTATGATGTCACATATTTTAGTCTTTTTTTATGACTTCCCGTTTTTGTTTCGTACTCAGAAAGGCCTTTTCCACCATGTCTTTATATTTTAGAATGCATCTTATATTTTCTAATATTTTTATGGCTTATTTACTTTAAAAATCTTTAATCCATCTCAACTCCATTTTGGCATAGTGTCCAATTTATTTTCCTTCAGATAAAGATGAGTATTCAGTTGTCATCATTTATACTATCTTTCCCACGAGAGTGATTTGAAATGTGGAATGGTGCATAACAGACACTTATCTTGACCACATAGATCCTTAGATCCAAAAAGTTATTTCCATAAAATTAAGCAATAACACAGGATGCCTAAGTGTCGAATCAAGCACTCTCTTGAAATCTAACCATAATCAGTACAGATGAATGTGAAAACAGTAGAATGATTGGAAACAGTGTTTCTGTCTGGTCAGAAATGACCAGCTGCAGCCCTTCTCATATATTCATCCATTTATTCCCTCAAAAATGTTAAGTCTTCTATTGTCATATGTTAATTCCTACTTCACTTTAGGTGTGGGATATTTAGCCCACAACAATCAAATCCTTCCAGGATAGTGTCCCTTACCTCTACAGATGCCAAGCCAAGATCCCTTTCTCCCAGGACCTCAGAGGAAAAATATTACACATATCCTCCCCCTACAAAGTAACAAAGCTTCTCCTCAGTTACACCATCCTTCCCAAAGGGTGTATCATTCAGCTTCCCAAAGAAGCAACGTTTCCCCCCTACTATTATCAGAAAAGGAGGGCATGAAAATAATTCAGTATGTCTCTGGTACCTTTCCTCTGAGATAATATCAATTCTGTTGATATTTGTGTGATACCCGATCAGATTTTACCCATTCATTGAGTCCTAGATACTACTGCAGGAGCCGAGAGAGGAGACGAGATGCATAAATCATGGCTCTCACTCAAGGAGCTCACAATCTAGTGAAAGCAGAAAAGTAAACAAATTTAATAAAATGTGAAAAGTGGTCTACACATGGTGCTATGGGAGAGGAGAGGAAAGTCACCTCAGTCATACTGGGAGTTCACTGAGGACTTCAAGGAGGAGATGATGTCAGCATGTCTTTAATGATGAGTAAAAGTCTGATGGATGAACAAGGAGAAGGAATAAATGAGGAAGAAGAAGGAAGAAGAGCATTCCAAAACAACTCCCTCCCCCCGCCGTCCCCCCCTCCACATGCACACACATGCAGGCATGGAAGAGCATGATGCCTTCCAGGTCCTGAGACTATTTCAGGATGGTTGGAGGGACAATAGGGCCTCAAGGATATACTGAACATACTGTATATGCCTTGTATATCTTCTTAAGGAGTTCGTGCTTTAATATGGTCAGTGATGAGAGCTTGTGAAAGATTTTAATCAGGAAGCAAAATGGTTAGATATAAGTTTTTTAAAAAACCTACTTCAAATAAGGTATTTTAACCTCTTTTGTGCCAAGGTCCCTTTGATGTCTGGTGAAGCCTGTATATCCCTTCTCAAAATAATGGCTTAAAAATGTAATTATAAAAATACTTTAAATGTAATATAATAAAATCTGATAACACAAAAACTTAATGAAATAAATAACAACACCTAGTAGCGAGATGAATAACTATCATAATTTAAAAGTCGTGACAGGTATAAATGAGATACTTGCAAAAACTACAATGTGACACAAAATATTTGTGATTTCTGTTGGTGACATGGCCACACATATAAATACTTTTGTGCTTTCAAGCCTACGTGCAGAATGGAAAGAAATGCCAAATTTTGGTTAAATAAGAGGTAAATAAAGATATAATTTCTCCCACACAATTCTCAGATCCTCTGAATTCTATATAACAGTATAAATGAAGACGTCTAGGGGTAGAAATAGGGATAATGAATTAAAATTAGAAATCTATTTTACTAGTCTAGAGGAGAAGTGACGACGGTCTAAATCCTAAAACCTAACATTAACTGAGTAATTACTATATTTCAGACACTGTTCAAAGTGTTTTTTCTACAATTACTTCATCTACAGAGTTAGGGCTATTATTAATCTATATTTAACAGGTAAAGAAACTGAAGCACAGAGAGCTAAGGAACTTCATACATTCACATAGCTGGTGAGTTAGCAGAACCAGGTGTGAACTGAGGTAGTTTGATTCTAGAACTTCACTCTCACCCACTATTGGGGCACTAAAAATAGTTGTAATGAATGTAATTAGAAACATGTAAGAAATAGAGTGAACAAGACATGGAGAAGCAGGAAGAGAGGAATCTACAAAGAATCCCAGATGAAGTGAAGATATTGTAAAAATATTTGCCACGCAATTTTTTTTTCCTTCTTGGTAATTCCTTACCCTCCTCTCCCAGTGGATTTGTGGTCAAGGAGGGCAAACCATGAGGCTGAGGCTCATTGTCCCTGGGAAAGTAGAGAAAACACTAACTAGGAAATTGGGATATGATATAATTTTTTTTTTCCGGGCAGAAGGAAAGAGAAAGAGAATAAGAAAGTGAAAGAATATATCCAGGTATTCTTGCTCCTGTTTTGGGGTCAAAACTTGGCTGAGAGAAGTAAGTAGAGGGGAAAAATACAGACAAATCTGAAAGAATCAAAGAATACTGACACTGGTGCCCTGATTCCTGTACAGCATGGAAACTCAGAAACCTTTAAGAGACTTCCTTTGCTTGACATGGTCCTATATCTAGTATGATGCCAGAGTGGCTGAGTAGCGGTGACTTGGTTGATGGCTACAACAAAGGACATTCACATGGGATCCTGAACTCTCCAGACAGTTTCTGAGAAAGTATCTAAGAACCTCTAGGTCTCCAAGGGGGGGACAGCATATTGAATGGGCTGCTGGACAGGCTGCTGGGTTCAGATGAGGATGACAAAGTACAGAGACCTCATAACTGGAAGCAATAGTGTGGTCATTGACAACAGGTGCCAGCACAATGCTTCAAAAGTTAAGTGAAACCAGCAATGTATCAGTGGCTACCAGACAGGATACTCAGTCACCAAGTAGCCTAGCTAAATTAAAGTAGATACATCAAGAGGAAAGGATGATGCCCTTAGGCTAAGCAAAACAAATCATCTCAAGAAGCCTGAGGGGAAGGAGCAGAAAACCCTTCTGCAATACCAGGAAGTTAGGTGAGGCTTTCTGTTCCAGATTCATTTAGAAAAGCAAAATAGGCATAAGGGGAGAACCCTTTGGAAATGAGGAATGTTGAAAAAAGTGTAATAGCCCCCCGCCAAAACCTAAATTTTTTGGTGATTTCTAATTTATTTTTATTTTAAAAATGGGTAAAATGACACATGACATAAAATTTACCATCTTAACATTTTTAAATGTACATTTTAGTAAGGTTAACTATATTCGCATTGTTGTGGAACAGATCTCTAGAACTTCTCTGTTGTGTAAAACTGAAACTATAAACACATGGAACAACTCCCTCCTCGTTTCCCCCTCCCCACCACCACTGCCACCACCTGCAGCCCCAGGCCCACACCATTCTACTTTGTGTTTCTAGGAGTTTGATTACTTCGGATATTTCTATAAGTGGAATCATTCAGTATTTACCTCAAAAAAAACAACTAAATTTTTAACTGGAAAAGAGATAACTTTGATGAGCAAGTTTAATCATTTTCTTTTTTTTTAATTTTCTTTTCTTAATTTACATCCAAATTAGCATATCGTGCAACAATGATTTCAGGAGCAGATTCCTTAATGACCCTTACCCATTTAGCCCATCCCCCCTCCCACAACCCCTCCAAGCAACCCTCTGTTCTCCATATTTCAGAGTGTCTTATGTTTTGTCCCCCTCCCTGTTTTTATATTATTTTTGCTTCCCTTCCCTTATGTTCCTCTGTTCCGTGTCTTAAAGTCCTCATATGAGTGAAGTCATATGATATTTGTCTTTCTCTGACTAATTTCACTTTGCATAAAAGCCTCTAGTTCCATCCACTTAGTTGCAAATGGCAAGATTTCATTCTTTTTGATTGCCAAGTAATATTCCATTGTATATATATATATACCACATTTTCTTTATCCATTCATCCATCGATGGACATTTGGGCTCTTTCCATACTTTGGCTATTGTTGATAGTGCTGCTAGAAACATGGGGGGTGCATGTGTCCCTTCGAAACAGGACATCTGTATCCCTTGGATAAATGCCTAGTAGTGCAATTGCTGTTTACATAGTTACATAATTACTATGTAAACATAGTTCTATGTTTAATTTTTTGAGGAACCTCCATACCATTTTCCAGAGTGTCTGCACCAGCTTGCATTTCCATCAGCAGTGCAAAAGAGATCCTCTTTCTCTGCATCCTCGCCAACATCTGTTGTTGCCTGAGATGTTCATGTTAGCCATTCTGACAGGTGTAAGGTGGTATCTCATTGTGGTTTTGATTTGTATTTCCCTGATGATGAGTGACATTGAGCATTTTTTCATGTGTTGGTTGGACATCCAGATGTCTTCTTTGGAGAAGTGTCTATTCATGTCTTTTGCCCATTTCTTCACTGGATTATTTGTTTTTTGGGTGTTGAGTTTGATAAGTTCTTTATAGATTTTGGATAGTAACCCTTTATCTGAAATGTTGTTTGCAAATATCTTCTCCCATTCCGTCAGTTGCCTTTTAGTTTTGCTGATTGTTTCAATCATTTCTATCATTAGAAAGAGTGGAGGTTTCAAAGCAAGATGGATCAGTTTAAGGAAATAAAGTTACATCTTTTCAACCCCATTTTGTGACTATTACAATTCAGCCTCACTAGATGGACCCTAATGAAAAAAGACTCCTTAGACTCTGGAACTGGACACTCAGGCTCAAGAGCAACATGGATATCAGCTGAGCCTTGTCTCTTAGAAAGCCAGCATAACTCCACTATGATGGTCTTGGCTGTTTTAAACCATTCTTCACACCCACACTACTAGCTGCAGGTACTCCTTCTACCCTGGCTTTGCAGTCTATTCTCTAAATAGGCAACACTGTATTTAGGACCTGAGCTGTCTCTGCCTTCCCCTTCTGAAAAGTCTCAATACTTTGAAAATTCAGAGTTCAAGCAAAGGGAAATGCCCTTCCAAACTCTGCATAACGTTTCTATTTCTTCTTTCTTTCTACAGGTTTCTGGTGCACCCCTCACACTGACTTGGTTTTCCAATCTAAGATTTATAATCACTCTATGGTGCAGATATAAGCTGTGTCTGAAATCTTGGGCATCCTAGACGGGTTCTGAATGACTACAGCATTTGGTGCAAATAAATATTACTGTGGGACTGTGTCCAGTCTGGTAGCTATGGCAAAGAATCATATCAAGTTTTAGAAATCCAAAAGAAATCAAGTCTGCTTACTCTGTGGGTAGACTTCAAGGCTGTCTGATCCCTAGGGGCTGTGTCATTTCAGGTCTCACTGGAACTTTCTCCCAGTTTGAGGAATCATCAACAACATCATTATCCAGCAGTTATTCGGCCTTCTCTGAAAATAAAATGAGACCTTACACCTTCTTGGTTGACAGTTTATCTGTTGTGTTGTGCTATAAATTTCAAGGATAGTTATATAGATTTTTTCTTTTAAAAATTGCCAAAATTTGTTTAATAGCAGAGAGTAATTCCTGTGCACTTCCATCACAGATTGGATAAAGCTTGCACGTTGCTAAAGCTGTCGTGTACTTGGTCTTCTAGGAAACTGTTCCAGTCATTTTAATTTAATCTGTTATGCTTAAAGATAGAGATCTAGTATAGGGCCTCATTGTGTGTGGCATTCAACTAATGGCAGTTGAAAATGAGATGTCGATAATAATAATAATATATCTGAATCTATTCTACACCATATCAAAGCAAGAACTAAATAACTAAATAAGGCACTTTTAATTTTCTAACAAAATTGAGAATATGTCATTCTCTTAAATACAGGATTTTTCAGAACTCTGATGACCAAAAAAAAGTACTATCAAGAGCTGGAACTCCTGACTTAATCAAATCATTTCACCAGGTCAAAGGATAATGTTCTAGGATGCCATTGTTTACACCTTCCTTCCAAAATACTTACTGGCAGTGATACTTTTTCAATTTAAAAATAACCTATTTTAACCCTACATATAAGGTTTGTTTCTTCAGTGGCAGCTTCATTTAACCAGAAAAATGAATGTTCTGGAATCTGCAATCTTGTAAGATACAGCCTGAGTTAAGCCCTGATTTTCCTAAATCCAAACACGCTGCAAAGATCAAGTCAGCTGTACTGCGCCATGGCCCACAGCCACGTTGTGATTTTGGGAGCACATGGTTGGCAGGGCTGGACTGAGGTCTGTCCAAGAGAACTCTAGCCAGGACCTTGCCAGCAGTAGGCAGCAAGATGTCTTGATAGTTGCCTCAGTGAGTCTCATTGCTTTGAGTAATAAAAATAGCCAAGCACTTTAGATCAAAGATTTATTGGTAACAGAAATTTAAAACTCCAGAATTTGGATAGTTTTCTTAGTTTGAAATTTCACACTGAAACTCACTGGATTTTCCCCCTAAATGGTGAGGCCACTTTGGGAAACAGTGTAGCCATTTCTTATAAAAATACCCCTACGCATCCTATGACCTAACAATTTCACACTTAGGTATTTATCCAAGAGAAATAAATACATACATAAATACATATCCAGGGAAAAGCCTGTATGTAAATGCTCAAAGTTGTTTCACTCATAATAGCCTAAAACAGGAAACAATCTAAATATCCACCATCTGTTGAATAAACAAATTATATAGTACATCCATAAAATAGAGAAAACTGAACAATTATTGATACATGCAACAGCATGGATGAATCTCAAAAGCCTTATATTAAATGGAAGATACCAGACACAAAAAGCTCCCTACTGTTTGACTCTATTTACATGACATTCTAGACAAAGGCCAAACTCCAGTAACAGAAACAAACCAGTGGTTGCCAGAGGAGGGGTGGGTAAGGAGACTGACTATGAAGTGGCATGAGGGAAATGTTTGTGGTAATAGAGACGTTCTGTATCCTGAACACATATAGAACTGTGTACATTTATTCCAACTCTTTGACCTTTACCCTTTAAAAAGCATACAGTATATTTTATATAAATAAGACCTCAATAAGTCTGCCTTTAAGAAAATCTGGGGCAGGGACAATGCGTAGGGAGTAGATGAAACAAGCCTAGTCATGCGCTCAAATGCTGAATGCTGGATGATTGGTCACAGGGAATGCACTGAACTCTTCTCTGTAGTTTTGAATATGTTCAAACTTTTCCATAATTAACAGTCAAAAAATTTATTTTTGCACTGTAGATTGCTAGGTTTGTGCTATTTACAATCCTCCAACCATCTTGCCACATTTTTCCCTGGAGTAAAGTATAAAACTTGTGGAACTTCACATGACTGATCAAAGAAGAGAGTCTGTTAGCTAATTTTCAACGTATGTACACCAATTAGCAATCATGAAAACTACCTCAAATACCAGTCAGTAAAATTATAGTCAAGATTTTTATTTTTACTTTATTTATTTATTTATTTATTTATTTATTTATTTATTTTAACTTTTATTTATTTTTGAGACAGAGCATGAATGGGGGAGGGTCAGAGAGAGGGAGACACAGAATCTGAAACAGGCTCCAGGCTCTGAGCTGTCAGCACAGAGCCCGACGCGGGGCTCCAACCCACAGACCGCGAGATCTGGACCTGAGCTGAAGTCGGACGCTTAACCGACTGAGCCACCCAGGCGCCCCTAGTCAAGATTTTTAAAATTAAGTTCATTAGAAGCAAAAATACTTAGAAGTGCCTCTATAGATATTTCTCTGGTCCTTTAAAAATTCATCTGAGACAAAACACTTATTTAAATATAACAAAATTGGAATGAATAAAGCTGTAATTATTCATTCAATCATTCATGCCCTAAACATCTCTAGGTGTCTACTACATGTTAAACACACAATAGTCTCTCCTTTAATGAGCCCACAGATACAAATACAATCGGCTACAACACGATTGCTAAATGTGTGGAAAGAAAAATTAATACTGCCGAGTGGAGAGTGGATATGGCTGGAGAGAGACAGAGGACTAGAAAAGAATCTGCAGATACTCTAAACCTAGAAAGATGAGTTAGAAGTTTACTGGGCCAGGAGAGAGGTGTGGATAGAAGGGGAGAGTGAGGAGAGAGGAAGGGAGAAGTAAAGGGAGCAAGTTCTAAGGAGATGGGACACCACAAGCAAAGATATGAAGGCAGAAGGACAAAGCATATTTGAGAACTGCAGAGGCAGAAAAGCAAAGCTGAATAATTCATCTATAATCAGCCCAATCTGTTATTGTGCAGTTTATAAAGGCATGATGATAATAAATTCATGAATTTATTCCACAAATAGATTAACCAGTTTTGCCCCATGGTCACAAGTTATGTCCCCAACTCTGCTCAGGTAGTCTGCAAAGGTATGCTGTTAACCTGGAGGCAAGACTCTGGACATATATTTATTGCCTTGACTGGAAGTCAATTTAAATTTCATGCCATCATTATTTTTGTCTATCAACACATACATTTGAGATTTACTCTGTTTCATCTTTTCTTAGCAATCTAGAAGAAGCTGTAGAAGGAGAGAATAATTTGCTAAATTTAAGACTCCCCATAACCACTAACCAAGGAGCATTATCAAGCCATTTCCTAAGCAGCACAATCATGTTCCTGATAGAGAGTAGAAGCTTGCAATCAACAAAACTACTAGATTATTGTTAAAAAGTTTGTTTCTTTGTTCTACCTGGCTAAAATCTTGTTGTGGTTCAGGCTAAACTCACACGTACAGTTCCGCACATCATCATGATCTTTTATTGAGGGAAAAGAATTTGTTATTATATGATACCAGTGAGGATCAGCACTTTTATTTCTCCTCTCCTTCGCCCATTACCAACTAGGGAGGGCTGGATTGGCTTCTTTTATTTTTGACTCTCTAGTATATAAAGTAATGATATTTGAATGACATATTAACTACATTGGAAAACAATCTTTTCAGTAATATTTGAGTGATATAAATTCTTATACATTTAAGAGCATAGCATATTCATGCTTCTAAGTTAAATTCCAAGGAGAGACTACATTAAAGGAATGGACCTACTTATCCCGTGGGTGATAAGTAGTAGGAACTTTATGCTTTATAGTATCTGATGACTCAAAAGACAGACAAAACATTTCACCAGGAAAAAAAAAAAAAAAACAACAACCCTCCAATGTAATAATAAAGGAATCCACTGTGAAAAAACATAGATGGTCAATTTTAGGTGTAAAGTCATGTAGTCAAAGAGCAGGCCCAAACACACTTTTCTACTATACAAGCACACTTGAGCCTATTTAAAAAGGCATGTAAGTAGGGGTGAAGGGAGTTCAGGTCAGTTAGTCCTTGGCACCTCGATCAAGATTGCCAGCATAGTTATCAATTAATGTTGCAGTGGTTTCAGTAATGCATACACGTGTCAAGTAGGAACTATACTGAGTCTGCCACTTCATTTTACACACGATCCTGAACACCTGTCAGGTCGTGATGATTTTCAGTCACTACTGACCCAGGATAAATTTTAACAGGTGACAGGCTTTGGATCAAATTACCAATTCCCTGAGGCATCCAGTCCTCCCAATCCTAAGTATTTTTGGCATGATTTATATGCTCTTTAGCTTCCTTTATAATGTAATTTAGAGTTAGGTCAATTCTAGAACTATTCCTGAAATGTGAGAAATACTTAGTGTTAAGTTTTCAAAATCTCCTTAACAGAAAACTATAAGCAATGGAACATAAAGGAAAAATAGTTGTTTTTATTATGGCTTTAATGCTTTACTATGCAAAATAAAAGCAGGTAAATCTATGTTGGTCTCATAAACTGGATATGAAATTTTAGCAGTCTATAGATCTAAATGTCTGAGGAGAGCTTAATTATAAAGATATGGCAAAAACTAATTAGTATGGGACTTAAGATCCTTCACAATGAGGGGTTAGCTTACTTTCCCAGACTTCTCTATACTGACCTTCCCTACCCCACACTTCATACTATTGAATACTCAAGTATACACAATTTCCAGAAAACACTATTTCCATACCTTCAAGCCTTTGCTAATATTGCTCCTTCTGCCTGAAACAGCCATTCCCCCTCTGCCTAGCCAAATCGTCAAACTTCTGAACCCTTACTTCTCCATCTCAGCAGATGATAATAGCTTTCGACTTCATGGCGGAGGGGGTAGGGAGGGGGGAAGCCAGTTTCCCCTGTTTGTACATGCCAGAAAACTGAGTTATCTTTGGTGGACCCTCTCTTTCACATTTCCAAATCTACTCCATCACTAAATCTTGTTAGTGTTCTTAAAATCCCAGAAGCCATTTACTTCTTTTCATTTCCACTGTGATCCAGCTTGTTAAAACCACCATTACATCTTGCCTAAACAACTACATGCCAGACTAATTGGTTTCTCTACTTGTATTCCTCCTCTCTCCAAATACATATCCAGAAGGCACCAAAATGCCTCTTCCAAGGCTGATATTGGGAATGTGGTTCACAATCTAGGCATAGTGTGGTGATCCAGATGTTAAAGCTGAGTTAGTAAATCCATATTTGGCACATCTATAGTAGGAGCTTGATGGAAAGCTAAAGCCTACATGAGGAGCTGAAAAGTAGTTATGGGTAACTTGTTATTGTAAATTGGTGTGGGTTTGAATAAATTCCCAAGACAGAATTGACTGTCATTTATGTTCATGAGTGTCTAGATGAGTCCTCACATTAGAGGTGGTATTTGACCCCACAAAAATGCCAAAAGAAACAATGTAGCAAGAGATGAGAACAAGGACAGAAATGCGGGGACTCTTATATTAAGAGAATAGGAAGAGAAACCAGAAATCTGGCAGTAACAGAAATGGAAGAGCCAGGAAAGTAGTGTGTGTGTGTGTGTGTGTGTGTGTGTGTGTGTGTATTTATTACAAAATTGGATTACTTCTGATAGATCCTAGAAAACCTAGATAATAGAATTCTACATAAAAAAATGCACTTAGTTAAATTTGGCAATTGGGTCTGTACCAATAAGAAGAAGAGCTATTAAAAACCAGCAGCAAGGATAATATTAAAATAGCAAGTACAGTAATGCAGGCATGAGGTGATTTTGTACCAAATAAAATGGTTAACTCTATTTATTTATTTTTTATTTTTTTTTAATTTTTTTTCAACATTTTTATTTATTTGGTTAACTCTATTTAAATACTACTGTATTTCATATTTACATATGTAACATGGAAGATCTTAAAAATAGAACTCTCAGGCATCTTATCCTATGAACCTATTTTTCTGCAAGGCAAACAGTGTCTTACCTTTTATGAAAGAGTAAGGAATCTTTATGATTTTTTCTAATGTCTGTAAACATCAAACAATATAGAAAATACAAGTAACAAGTAAAAAGCCTCTATAATCCCTCCTATGTAGCCATACTGTTAACATTTGTGTGAACACTCCTCTAGAAATGTATATTCTTTCTACACACACACACACACACACACACACACACACACTTCTACATATATATTAAGGGTTAGCAAGCTACAAAGTGGCTGCCTATTTCTGTAAATAAAGATTTATTGGAACATAACCATGCTCACTTGCTTACACATTGTCCATGGCTACTTTTGTATTTGAATAGTATGACAGAGACTGGATGACCCACAAAACTTAAAATATTTACTACCTTTTACAGCAAAAGTTTTCCCACCTTGATATGCAGAATCATACTACACATGCTGTATTTTAATCTGCTTTTTCACTCAACAATATGTCATTACTATTTCTACAGATCAATAAATACGGATCATCATTATAACGGTCACATGGGATTCCATTATATAAAGGAATCACAGTCTATTTAACAAATTTCCATTGATGGATATTTAGAGTTTTAATTCTTCTAATAATCAATGCAACCACAAATACCCTTACATAGACATTTACCCCACTTGATCATAGCCTTAAGATAAATTCTTAGAGAGAGAATTGTAGGGTCAAAAATTCCATATATGTTATATTTGGTGCATATTTCCAAACTGCTTCCCGGAATAAATTGAAACAATTTTCACTTCTATCAATAGATCATGAAGGTGCACAGTTTTCTCTAACCCCTAGAAATCCTGAGGATAAGCAAATATTTTGAATCCTGAAGGAAAAAAAAGATACACCATTCGTTTCCACTTGTATTGCTTGATTCTTAATGAGGTAAAATATCTTTCATGATTATTGGCCATTTGTGTTTCTTTCTTTGTGAAATAATGGACTGCATTACCTTATATTCACATAAAATGTACATCATGTACTTTGCCAGTTTTTGTGTTGGAACATTTCCTAAACTGATTTGTAAGTGTGCCAGATGTTAAATAATTCAACAAATACCTACTAAGATAAAAGAGAGGGTGTGACTATTTTCCATACTAAGTAGAATCAGGTTGGTTCCTGCCTTCGTAGTGACAATCTAGTGAAGAAAACAGTTATCATTTTGTCTGACATGTAAAATGCAAAGACCTTCCTAATATTCAGTGAACTGTTTCATAAACATCTCTTGGTTAGAGCAACATCATGAACAAGTCAAATAAATTCATTTGGAAATTAATCTAATCACAGGAAACAGCTTGTCTCTAAAACCTATACATTAAGAATCCTACTGAGCAAGTTCTTAAAGTTTCTAGGATGTTAATGCTAGATTTTTATGATCAGAAAAATCATTTTTTCATTTTTCTAATGCTTGTAAACCTCAAACAATAAAGAAAAATATAAAGGAGAAAATAAAAACCACCTAAAATCCTTTATACAAACATGTTTTTATGTTTATTTTCACTTCTCCCCACCAATCATACATATCTGAAGCACAGGGCAGGGAATGAGGACAACAGAAAAGCTAAGCAAAGAAAGGAAATTAAAACAAACCAGAAAATAAGAGAAATTTGTGTGGAGAACAAGGGATTATAATAGAAGAAACATCTCCGCTCTTGAGATTTCTTCTGGGATACAAAAAGCAGGCAGGTAAGAACTGAATTTCATATACAAAATTACATTTTAAAGTTCTACAATGACTGGTCTGATCATTTGCTGTTAACTTTGCACAATAAAACAAATAAAAAAAGTATCCTCCCATTGAAATTTATGGATTCTGAATATTGTTATGCAAGAAAGAATTTAAAGAAATTCTAAACACTTTTATTACCTGTTATAAAACCTAATAGTAGACTGCCATATGCTTCTAGTTCTTGCAAAATGTACAGGGGAAATTGATAATCAAACACCACTGATGACAGATATTTATATCAAATTCACATAACTATTCCTAATTATAAATATAGATATACATTCCAGGATTATCCACAAGTATGTACTCCTATTAATACTTATTGCAGTTACATATGCACATTGAAAGGAGATATGCCCTTTCACCTTTTACGTACTACTCAGAAATATTAGAGCATCACCAGCTGCCTGAAAGGTCACACTGAATTTTGGGTGCTAATTGTGGCAGACTTATGTACATCACTTAATTTAAAAATAAAGATGTTTTAAATCTTCATTTTAACCTACTTCCTCCTTTTTAAATGGAAACCAAAAGTTTACTAAGTGGTCATGTTTATATGTACTCCTCCCTGTATGCAGAATGTGACTGGTATAAAGTGTGTGAAACCTGATAAATTAGTTAGTTGAAACCTCAAGTCAAGTTTGCTCTCTAGTACATACGGCCACCATATGATTCCCATTGGCTCTATTAAGAGTAGAGCATTGGGCATGCATGTTCCAGTCTTGGATATGGAACATGGTGTGGCATGTGGGGTGAGGGCAGGGGTTAGGGGGCAGGAAATTTTACTCTTTTAACAAATGGTGTTGAGTATAAAGTTAATGCTGAGGTACATAATCTTTCCAAGGGCAACTTAAGTACTTGTATTTTAGTGCATGCAATAAAACCGTTCTCAAATTCTAATCATGGAATTTTGGATCTGGGTTACACTGAAATCCATAATTGAGGTATATATAAAGAAAGGACTTAAGAAAATTAATGTGTTTTATGGAATAATAACATTTATTATATTTTTCAAAACGTAAGTACTTTAACATAAAAAAATTTTCATTAAGTTACAGCTACCCTGTACTAACTCCCTCCAAAGGCCATTTACTTTTGCATCTTGTTACTGTGGTTCCTGTTTTTCCCTTTCAAGTGAATTTTCTCTGATCTTTTCTGTTTGGAAACCTTTTTAATTCCTAAGGTATATACCATTTCCGCCAAGAAGCCATCCCATTACCATCCTACCAGCTGAATTATTCTTTCCATTTGCCTTCTTTTTGCACTTTCCCTGCAATCTATTCACCAGCTATTTACATTATACTTCAAGGCACAGCCGGTTTAGTTGTTTACACTTCAGCCTTTCTCACCAGACTGGTTTACAAGCAGTAGATTGTAAATTACTTAAAGGCAAGAAATGGTTTTATTAATCTAGGCATTCTGTGAAGTGCCTAGCACACTAAATGACCAAAATGTTCATTCAATTTAATTCAATACACTTTTAAAAAAATATTCAAGTATTCATACAGTGTTGCACTAGTTTTAGATGTGCAATATAATGATTTGACAATTCTCTACATTTTTCAGTGCTCATCAAGATAAGTATACTCTTAATCCCCTTTATCTATTTCATCCATCTCCTCATCCACCTTTCCTCTGGCATCCATCAATTTATTCTATGTGTTTGCATCTGATTTTTGGTTTGTCTTTTGTTGTTGTTTGCTTGTTTTGTTTCTTAAATTCCACATATGAGTGAAATCATATGGTAAGTATTTGTCTTTCTCTGACTGACTTCTCTCACTTAAAATTAAACCCCAGTGAGATCTCACTTTTCACTTGTCAGAGTGGCTAAAATCAAAAACATAAGAAACAACCAGTGTTTGCGAGGAGATGGGGAAAAAGGAACCCTCATGCACTGCTGGTGGGAATGCAAACTGGTGCAGCCACTGTGGAAGATGGCGTAGGGGTTCCTCAAAAAATTAAAAATAGAACTACCTTATGATTCAGTAGTTCCACTACTGGGTAATTCAACAAACTTTAATACAAACCTACTTTGTGCACAACAGCCAGTGTGCCAGATATTTTTCACTAACACCTAGTTCCTACACATTCACACTCCTGTGTTCATCCTTGAACCACCGGTAATAGTAGTGAGGAGCTTGAAAACTAGTAGTGTTTTAAAACTATATAAAAATAATTATTTATTGTGGGCATGTGATATGGAAAGATGGAAAGTAGGAAGAGGAGTTAAGAATCTGAAGGCAACAAGGGGCTAGGTTCTGAAGCATCTCCTGTGCCCTGCTAAAGATTTTGAAACATACCTTGTATTAAATAGTGTGTGACTGAAAGAATTCAAATTTGCAAGTAGTCCAATTACTTTTGGGAAGAATCACTCTAGTATTAACATAGAGTGTTAATGAAAAAGAGATGAGGAGCCCCTGGGTGGCTCAGTCGGTTAAGCGTCAGATCTAGGCTCGGGTCATGTTCTCACGGTTCACCAGTCAGGCTCTACTGACAGCTCGAAGTCTGGAGTCTGCTTCAGATTCTGTGTCTCCTTCTCTCTCTGCCCCTCCCCTGCTTATACTCTGTCTCTCTCTCTCTCTCAAAAATGAATACAACATTAAAAAAATTTTTTTAAAGAAAAGGATGAGACTAGAAGCAGGGAGATGAAGTATGAGGTTGTCACCCTAAATGGATATTTGGGAGAAAAAACTAACAGATCTTAATGATCAGTTGGATGTGAGAGCTAAAATGGAAGACATGTCTAAAAAGAATATGCCTCCACCATGGGCAATTGGATAGATAATGATATCCAGTGTGAAGATCAGAAATACAGGGGAAAAAATTAGGTTTCACATGTAAGATAAATTCTATTTTTAGGATGTTGAATAAGCAGTGAGCACAAAATATAACCAAGGTTATATGCTCAATAGGAGACAAGAAATAGAAGAAGTCTAGTAAGATTGAGCAAGAGCTATAAATGTGATAGCACTAGTGTGTAGAGGGTAACTCATGCACTGGGGATAAAAGAGAGTCAAGAATAAATTTTTAGGAGATATCAAAACTTCAAGGAAAAGCAGAAAGAGGAGAAATCTTGGAGGTTAGAAGAAGGCATAAAAAAAGAGAGAAGAGAACTAAGAGAGCAATATAAATGGAGGAGAGAAACTTTGTAAGAAAAGAAATAGTGGCTAGGGAAAATGGTAGTGAAAATTTGAATCACAAAACCTCCCTTCCTTAAAAATATAATAAAGTGAACAATAGCAAAAGCAAAATACACCAAAACGAAAACAACAAAAATAACCAAATCTGAAAAAATATATACTAGTAGCACTCAGACTAAGAATGATACAAAATTCCATACTATAAAATTGAAAAGTATTATCCAGATAAAGAGGAAGAAGATTCTAATAATTAACAGTTGGCAAAAAATGCCTCTGCCAAATTTGGGGAATAAGATGAGTTTGTAAACTCTGAAAATTCTCATGAATGCTTCCTAATCTGAAAAGAAGCAGATCAAGAAGGTTGTTACAAAACCCATGGAAATAGGAGAATTGCAACAGGTGTCATTTCCCACTATCATGGATAAATAACATATAAATAAGGGAAAAGTTAGGATCTGGCATTTTGGTGGCGTTTTTCTGTTTGTTTTAATGTCATTTCTGATAGTGTGTGTGTGTTTGTGCATGTGAATGCACATGTGTCAGGTAGAAAGATATAATAATGGCCTATAATCATCCAGAGCTAACCATCTCCATTAATAAACAGTGATTTTCTAGATAAAGAAATGAAGACAAGAAATAATAAGGAGTATACCCTTGAAAAATGTCTTTCACCTGGTAGGATGAAAAACTAGGTATTAATAGCATCTTAACCAAAACCCTTAAGTTTTGCTCAACACCAGAAAGGACTGTCATGGTTAGAAGTAAAAGTTTAACATTCACCTTGAATAAGAGATTACAAAGTCCGAAGGATTTTTGTCCAAGTAAAGTGAAATCAGGTACAGAATGCTTGTTTAATTACAAAAATGAAGAGTAGAAAGTAAAGAGTAGAGAGGAAATCCAAATATCATGGTTGCCTACAGACACAGCTAAGTATTCCCTGCCTACTCACACCTCCACTTTGAACAACACACATGCAGAAAAGTAAATGTTTTATTTCTTAAACAAGTGATGAACACATGCATGTTCGTTTGATTATTTCCAAAATCTCTTATTTCACATAATTTAAAAAAATGTGATAGGACATAAGCCCTAAAAAATCTGCCTTCAAACTAAAGCTCTAAAGGAATGATATAAACATGATCTTTCAAAGTGGAAGGGAATTGAAGAATAAAAAGAGATAGCATGACTTCTATAAATATACTACAGTATAAAGGAAAACTTATGGAGGGAGGGAGAGGAGAGGGAAAACATAGCGTGCGGCAAACAAATGAAGAATGCATTCTGAAAGTAGACATCCCTCCAGGAAACAGAAGAAAATTTTCAACAAAGCTCTCATATTAAAGAGAGCATGAAATCTGTAGAGCAAGAGAAAATTTAAAAGCTCATGGCAAAATGGAATGAGGTTAAAATGGAGACTGACAACAAAGAAAAGGAACTGAGCATGAAAACAATAATATAGAGCTAACAAAAAAGACATATTAAGATATGGGGTACCTGGGTTGCTCACTCAGTTAAGCAACTGACTCTTTTTTTAAATAGCATTTTTATTTATTTATTTTTAAGTGTTTATTTATTTATTTTTGAGGGGGTGGGGAAGAGAGGAAGACAGAGGATCCAAAGTAGGCTCTGTGCTGACAGCAGAGAGCCTGATACGGGGTTCGAACTCACAAACTGTGAGATCATAACCTAAGCCGAAATAGTCAGTCCCTTAATTGACTGAGCCATCCAGGCATCCCAGCATCTGACTCTTCATTTCGGCTCAGGTCATGATCTCCTGGGGGATTCTCTCTCTCTCTCCCTCTCTGCCCCTCCCCCACTCATGCTCTCTGTCTCTCTGTCTCTCTCTCTCAAACAAGTAAAACAATCTAAAAAAAAAAAAAAAGAAATACTAAGATAGACAGTACTGAAAACCTAATTGTCAGGGAAAAGGAAAGCCTTTAAAAAGTGCCAAAGAACGAAGAAAAGGACAAAGATTAAATCAATTATAGAGAAAATACACACATAATAGGCACTTAATAAATATTTAGTGAATGACCAAAAAAATGGGTTGAGGTTTTATTATGGAGAACTTGAAATGCAGGGTAATAAGTCTGTCCTACATATTGTATAGGAAATGAGGACACACTGAATCTTTTGAGTGTGTGTGGAAAGGGTGGATGTGATAGAAAGGACAGTAAAAATTAATGTGATAAGAATATCATGGTCTTTTTTAAAATCTTATTTATTTTGAAAGAGAGAGAGCAAGAAGGGGAGGGGCAGAGAGGGAAGGAGGGAAAGAGAATCCCAAGCAGACTCTGCACTGTCAGTGCAGAGCCTGACTTGGTGCTCGATCCCCCTATCCATGAGATCATGACCTGAACCTAAATCAAGGGTCAGACACTTAACCGACTGAGTCACCCAGGCACCCCAAGAGTATTATGTTAAGAACAGTAATCTGGCAGATGAATCAGAGAAGGCATTCCTGGGAGGCTAGAAGATCAATAAGTAGATGATTGAATTTATTGAATTTGTGGGATTTCAAAGAATAACTGTCTGATTTTTGTTTACCTTGCCTAGTAGTTCCCTATTTGTCCAGACATGGAACAATCTGGGCTAGTTTTCATCTTATCTATAACCTACTAATAAATGATTGCATCTTGTGGACAGGTATTTTCTGATAGAGTTAAAAAGAATAATTATTTGGATTACCAAATCTTACTTAGAAACTTTTTAAAAAGCCCAACCAATCTCAACCCTGTGTTCCATAGTAGTAATAAGTATAGATAGAGAACAATACAGCAGTCAGAATGTAAGAAAGAGTTGGAGGAAAGCAATTATATTCAAGGCAAATAAGACATTCAGCTCAAAAACAGAGATACAAAAAGGATTTTTTAAATAATTGCTAATGCTGATTCCCTGGTTTGGGGACACAAATGTAATTCCTCTAGACATAATCATTCCAAGCAATTATAAATAAATTTAGAGATTTTCCTTTACAACAAAGTAAAAAAACATATACATATGGTGCATCAATAGTCTAAGTTAGAAATAACAAATGGCTGGATTATTAGATGCATGTGGTATTAAAACCAGATATTTTAGAAGATATAGAACCTCTTAGACTAATTTGGAAGTTTATATATGACCCTACAATCAACTTGAGTTAATTCAAGTATCCACTGGGAATTACTCAAGCCCAGATGAGGTTCTGAACAAATAATATGTTTGCACTGGCTTTCAATGACATAAGTCTGAATATGCCTCAATGTGCCTTCTCTTCAGAAATGCAGTCTAAATATACTTTTTCCAATTTAGCATTGCATAGGAGTTGTGCCCACTCTACAATTGCACAAGGTATATATAAACATGACTTTACTTCTCTGTGTCCTTGTATATGGAGTGGAATGAACCAGGCATCTTGATAAATGAATATATGCCAGTTTTGTAAACCTTAACTTGGTTTTTCACTCAAAAAAACTTTTATGATTCCAAGTGTGTATCAGCCACATAATTGCTTTATCTAGATGCATATCCTTAGGAAGTCCACATTTACTAGGATACTGCTAATTGACAACAGCTCCAATAGGAGCACCATGGTAGTCATGCGGCCCTCCCATCTCATTACTTCCCCACACATGTCATTTGTATTTGCTTTAACATCAGATACACTCACTATTGCATCTAGTGCCCCCTGGAGGATATCTTGAATTTTATAAGGCAATAATAGTATAGATTTATACTTATACTTATTCCCCAGGTATGGGGAAATTACTATAAGGAAAAATTGGTATGTTTCCTCTTTAATGGAGTTTTGGTGGTCTCTAAGAAAACATCTAAAAATTGTAATCATCACTAAACTAGAAAATGTTATAGTCTAACTAAGATATCTTTACTTCAAACTATTAAAAATGGATTGGTAAATTTTTATACATTACTTACAGCACAGTGAATATGATCTTTTGAGGTTCTGTTTATACTCCAAAAGAAATCTAATATGGTTTTCTTTTTCCCTATGTTCCTAGTAAGATAATCCTCTTAAAACTAAAGAGATTGTTTTATTATAAGAAAAACACTTAATTTCAAAAGTTTGATGTTTTAAAATAAAAAGAAAATATTGGAATAAAAACAGAGAAGGATTTTTCTCCAGAATGATAAATCTCTATAATATTTTTCAAGCTTTCCCATCAAAGTATCTCTTTTTTTCCTTCCAGTTTTACTAAGATATAAGTGACATATAACATTGTATTAATTTTAGGTGTACATGATTTGATATATGTATATATTGCAAAATAATTACCATGATAAATTTTAAGTAAAATATTAAAAAATGTAATACAGCATTGTTTCAAAAGAATAATATTCTACCATTAAGTAAGTTTTAACTCCAACAATACAAGGATGATACTATATCAAGAAATCTGCTGGAAGAGCTAACAATTATAAATGTCTATGCGCCGAATACCGGAGCCCCCAAATATATAAAACAATTACTCATAAACATAAGCAACATTATTGATAAGAATGTGGTAATTGCTGGGGACTTTAACACCCCACTTACAGAAATGGATAGATCATCTAGACACACGGTCAATAAAGAAACAAGGGCCCTGAATGAGACACTGGATCAGATGGACTTGACAGATATATTTAGAACTCTGCATCCCAAAGCAACAGAATATACTTTCTTCTCGAGTGCACATGGAACATTCTCCAAGATAGATCATATACTGGGTCACAAAACAGCCCTTCATAAGTTTACAAGAATTGAAATTATACCATGCATACTTTCAGACCACAATGCTATGAAGCTTGAAATCAACCACAGGAAAAAGTCTGGAAAACCTCCAAAAGCATGGAGGTTAAAGAACACCCTACTAACGAATGAGTGGGTCAACCAGGCAATTAGAGAAGAAATCAAAAAATATATGGAAACAAACGAAAATGAAAATACAACAATCCAAACGCTTTGGGACGCAGCGAAGGCAGTCCTGAGAGGAAAATACATTGCAATCCAGGCCTATCTCAAGAAACAAGAAAAATCCCAAATACAAAATCTAACAGCACACCTAAAGGAAATAGAAGCAGAACAGCAAAGGCAGCCTAACCCCAGCAGAAGAAGAGAAATAATAAAGATCAGAGCAGAAATAAACAATATAGAATCTAAAAAAACTGTAGAGCAGATCAACGAAACCAAGAGTTGGTTTTTTGAAAAAATAAACAAAATTGACAAACCTCTAGCCAGGCTTCTCAAAAAGAAAAGGGAGATGACCCAAATAGATAAAATCATGAATGAAAATGGAATTATTACAACCAATCCCTCAGAGATACAAACAATTATCAGGGAATACTATGAAAAATTATATGCCAACAAATTGGACAACCTGGAAGAAATGGACAAATTCCTGAACACCCACACTCTTCCAAAACTCAATCAGGAGGAAAGAGAAAGCTTGAACAGACCCATAACCAGCGAAGAAATTGAATCGGTTATCAAAAATCTCCCAACAAATAAGAGTCCAGGACCAGATGGCTTCCCAGGGGAGTTCTACCAGACGTTTAAAGCAGAGATAATACCTATCCTTCTCAAGCTATTCCAAGAAATAGAAAGGGAAGGAAAACTTCCAGACTCATTCTATGAAGCCAGTATTACTTTGATTCCTAAACCAGACAGAGACCCAGGAAAAAAAGAGAACTACAGGCCAATATCCCTGATGAATATGGATGCAAAAATTCTCAATAAGATACTAACAAATCGAATTCAACAGCATATAAAAAGAATTATTCACCATGATCAAGTGGGATTCATTCCTGGGATGCAGGGCTGGTTCAACATTCGCAAATCAATCAACGTGATACATCACATTAACAAAAAAAAAGAGAAGAACCATATGATCCTGTCAATCGATGCAGAAAAGGCCTTTGACAAAATCCAGCACCCTTTCTTAATAAAAACCCTTGAGAAAGTCGGGATAGAAGGAACATACTTAAAGATCATAAAAGCCATTTATGAAAAGCCCACAGCTAACATCATCCTCAATGGGGAAAAACTGAGAGCTTTTTCCCTGAGATCAGGAACACGACAGGGATGCCCACTCTCACCGCTGTTGTTTAACATAGTGCTGGAAGTTCTAGCATCAGCAATCAGACAACAAAAGGAAATCAAAGGCATCAAAATTGGCAAAGATGAAGTCAAGCTTTCGCTTTTTGCAGATGACATGATATTATACATGGAAAATCCGATAGACTCCACCAAAAGTCTGCTAGAACTGATACATGAATTCAGCAAAGTTGCAGGATACAAAATCAATGTACAGAAATCAGTTGCATTCTTATACACTAACAATGAAGCAACAGAAAGACAAATAAAGAAACTGATCCTATTCACAATTGCACCAAGAAGCATAAAATACCTAGGAATAAATCTAACCAAAGATGTAAAGGATCTGTATGCTGAAAACTATAGAAAGCTTATGAAGGTAATTGAAGAAGATTTAAAGAAATGGAAAGACATTCCCTGCTCATGGATTGGAAAAATAAATATTGTCAAAATGTCAATACTACCCAAAGCTATCTACACATTCAATGCAATCCCAATCAAAATTGCACCAGCATTCTTCTCAAAATTAGAACAAGCAATCCTAAAATTCATATGGAACCACAAAAGGCCCCGAATAGCCAAAGGAATTTTGAAGAAGAAGACCAAAGCAGGAGGCATCACAATCCCAGACTTTAGCCTCTACTACAAAGCTGTAATCATCAAGACAGCATGGTATTGGCACAAAAACAGACACACAGACCAATGGAATAGAATAGAAACCCCAGAACTAGACCCACAAACGTATGGCCAACTCATCTTTGACAAAGCAGGAAAGAACATCCAATGGAAAAAAGACAGTCTCTTTAACAAATGGTGCTGGGAGAACTGGACAGCAACATGCAGAAGGTTGAAACTAGACCACTTTCTCACACCATTTACAAAAATAAACTCAAAATGGATAAAGGACCTAAATGTGAGACAGGAAACCATCAAAACCTTAGAGGAGAAAGCAGGAAAAGACCTCTCTGACCTCAGCCGTAGCAATCTCTTACTCAACACATCCCCAAAGGCAAGGGAATTAAAAGCAAAAGTGAATTACTGGGACCTTATGAAGATAAAAAGCTTCTGCACAGCAAAGGAAACAACCAACAAAACTAAAAGGCAACCAACGGAATGGGAAAAGATATTTGCAAATGACATATCGGACAAAGGGCTAGTATCTAAAATCTATAAAGAGCTCACCAAACTCCACACCCGAAAAACAAATAACCCAGTGAAGAAATGGGCAGAAAACATGAATAGACACTTCTCTAAAGAAGACATCCAGATGGCCAACAGGCACATGAAAAGATGTTCAGCGTCGCTCTTTATCAGGGAAATACAAATCAAAACCACACTCAGGTATCACCTCACGCCAGTCAGAGTGGCCAAAATGAACATATCAGGAGACTATAGATGCTGGCGAGGATGTGGAGAAACGGGAACCCTCTTGCACTGTTGGTGGGAATGCAAATTGGTGCAGCCGCTCTGGAAAGCAGTGTGGAGGTTCCTCAGAAAATTAAAAATAGACCTACCCTATGACCCAGCAATAGCACTGCTAGGAATTTATCCAAGGGATACAGGAGTACTGATGCATAGGGGCACTTGTACCCCAATGTTCATAGCAGCACTCTCAACAATAGCCAAATTATGGAAAGAGCCTAAATGTCCATCAACTGATGAATGGATAAAGAAATTGTGGTATACATACACAATGGAATACTATGTGGCAATGAGAAAAAAAGAAATATGGCCTTTTGTAGCAACATGGATGGAACTGGAGAGTGTAATGCTAAGTGAAATAAGCCATACAGAGAAAGACAGATACCATATGGTTTCACTCTTATGTGGATCCTGAGAAACTTAACAGGAACCCATGGGGGAGGGGAAGGAAAAAAAAAAAAAAGAGGTTAGAGTGGGAGAGAGCCAAAGCATAAGAGACTGTTAAAAACTGAGAACAAACTGAGGGTTGATGGGGGGTGGGAGGGAGGGGAGGATGGGTGATGGGTATTGAGGAGGGCACCTTTTGGGATGAGCACTGGGTGTTGTATGGAAACCAATTTGTCAATAAATTTCATATATATAAAAAAAATAAAAATAAAAAAAAAAAGAAATCTGCTAACATATTTTCTACATCACCAATTAAAGGAGAAAAACTGTATGGTCATATCAGTAGATGCTAAGAGGTATTTATATCTAAGATGATTTAAATGTGATAAAGATTCTTTTCTAAAAACCATAGCAAATATCGTCTTAAGTAAGATACAAAAATAATTTAAATCAGTATCAGATATCAGAAAGTGATACATACTATCTAGAAATTCCAAGAAACCATAATAAAATTCTATTGGAAATCATACAAGAATCTAAGGTGATTAAATGTAATAAAATCAATAGCCTTTCTTTCTGTAATAGCAATAAACATCGAGAAATGTAAATGATAAAATGATCTGTTTTACATAGAAATAAAATCTATAGGGTGTTTAGAAATCAGCATGGTATTGGCATAGAAATTCAGTTATTAGATATATACCCAAAAAAACTGAAAGCAGGGAGGGATTCAAACAGATATTTGTACACTCATGTTCTTAGAAGTATTATTCACAATAGCCAAAAGTGGATGTGACCCAAGTGCTCATTGATGGATGAAAGGATAAACAAAATGTATCATCTACATACAATGGGAAATTATTCAGCTGTAAAAAGGAAGGAAATTCTGACACACACAACAACATCAATAAACATTGAAGACATTACATCAAGTGAAATCAGCCATTCACAAAAGGACAAATACTGAATAATTTCACTGATATGAAGTACCTACAGTAATCAAATTCATAGCTACAGAAGATAGAATGGAGAGAATGGAGAGTTATTATTTAATGGATACAGAGTTTAACTTGGGGAAGATGAAAGATTCTGGAAATGAATGGTGGTGATGGTTGCACAACATTGTGAATGCACTTACTGCTATTGAAGTGTATACCTATAAATGGTTAAAATGGTTTAAAAAACGTCTTTGGTTAAACAGAATAGATCTGAGTATAGATGACAAATGTGGTGTCTCAATTCAGTGGGAAAAGGATGTGATACATAATAAATGGTATTGGCTCAATTGGCCAATCATCTGCAAGTAATAAGTCTGGACCTTGATCTCACATCACATACAAGCTTACGTACAGGTTGATTAAACACTTAAAAGTAAAAAGTATGACATTAAATCATTAGCAGAAAAGTTTAAAAATTACACACATAACATGTTTGACCAAGCTAAAATAAAAAATATGTATGGTATAAGAGATTATAAACAAATTCAACAGACTCAACACATTTAGGAAAAAAATATTTCCATTGCAGAGGTTCCTCGAAAACTTAAAAATAGAATTATCCTATGATCCAATAATCACACTACTGGGTATTTACCCCCACCAAAAAAATTAATTTAAGGGGATACATGGACATCTACGTTTATTGCAGCATTATTTACAATAGCCAAATTATGGAAGAAGCCCAAGTATCCATCAATGGATGAATAAAGATGTGGAAGTATATACAATGGAATATTACCAGCCATAAAGAAGGATGATATCTTGCCATTTGCAACAGCATGGATGGAACTAAAGAGTATAATTCTACACAAAACAAGTCAGTCAAATAAAGACAAATACCATATGATTTCACTCATATGGAATTTAAGAAAAAAAAAACAGCAAAGATAAAAAAGAGAGAGGCAGACAAACCAAGAAACAGATTCTTAATTATTGAGAACAAACTAATGGTTACCAGAGGTGGGTAGGAGGGTGGATGGATGAAATAGGTGATGGGGATTAAGGAGCACACTTATCATGATGAACACTGTGTAATGTATAAAATTGCTGAATCACTATATTGTACATGGGAAACTAATATAACACTGTGTGTTAACAGTACCAGAATTAAAATTAAAAAACTTACAAAAATATTTCTTTTGCAAATAACAGATAATGGGCTGACTTCTGTGATATAGCAAGAGCTCTTAAAAATTACTAGAACAGGGGTCCCTGGGTGGCTCTGTCAGTTGAACATCCAACTCTTGATTTCAGCTCAGGTCATGATCCCAGGGTCGTGGGATTGCACCCTGAGTCAGGCTCTGCATTGAGCATGGAGTCTGCTTGGGATTCTCTTTCTCTCTCCTTTTTTCTTGTTGCTCAGAACCCAAACCTTAGAGATATCCCTGACTCTTCTCCTTTCCTCATAGCTTTAAAATTACTTCCTATCCAGGAGCATGGAATCTTTTTCCATTTCTTTGTGTCATCCTCAATTTCTTTCATAAGCTTCCTATAGTTTTCAGTGTATAGATTTTTCACCTCTTTGGTTAGATTTATTTCTAGGTATTTTATGGTACCTATGGTATTTTATGGTGCAACTGTGAATGGGATCAATTCCTTGATTTCTCTTTCTGTGGCTTCATTGTTGGTGTATAGGAATGCAACCGATTTCTGTGCATTGATTTTATATCCTGCAACTTTGCTGAATTCATGAATCAATTCTAGCAGTTTTTTGGTGGAATCTTTTGGGTTTTCCATATAGAGTGTTATGTCATCTGCGAAGAGTGAAAATCTGACCTCCTCCTGGCCGATTTGGATGCCTTTTATTTGTGTTGTCTGATTGCAGAGGCTAAGACTTTCAATACTATGTTGAGTAACAGTGGCGAGAGTGGACATCTTTGTCTTGTTCCTGACCTTACGGGGAAAGCTCTCAGTTTTTCCCCATTGAGGATGATATTAGCGTTAGGTCATTCATATATGTCTTTTATGATCTTGAGGTATGTTCTTTCTATCCCTACTTTCTGAGGGTCCTTATCAAGAAAGGATGCTGTATTTTGTCAAATGCTTTCTCTGCATCTATTGAGAGGATCATACGGTTCTTGTCCTTTCTTTTATTGATGTGATGAATCACATTAATTGTTTTGCGGATATTGAACCAGCCCTGCATCCCAGGTATAAATCCCACTTGGTCGTGGTGAATAATTTTTTTAATGTATTGTTGGATCCAGTTGGCTAATATCTTGTTGAGGATTTGTGCATCCATGTTCATCAGGGAAATTGGTCTATAGTTCTCCTTTTTAGTGGAGTCTCTGTCTGGTTTTGGAATCAAGGCAATGCTGGCTTCATAGAAAGAGTTTGGAAGTTTTCTTTCCATTTCTATTTTTTGGAACAGTTTCAAAAGAATATGTGTTAACTTTTCCTTAAATGTTTGGTAGAATTCCCCTGGAAAGAAATCTGACTCTGAGTTCTTGTTTTTTGGCATATTTTTGATTACTAATTCGATTTCCTTACTGGTTATGGGTCTGTTCAAATTTTCTATTTCTTCCTGTTTCAGTTTTGGTAGTGTATATGTCTCTAGGAATTTGTCCATTTCTTCCAGATTACCCATTTTATTGGCATATAATTGCTCATAATATTCTCTTATTATTGTTTTTATTTCCGTTGTGTTGGTTGTGATCTCTCCTCTTTCATTCTTGATTTTATGTATTAGGGTCCTTTCCTTTTTCTTATTGATCAAACTGGCTAGTGGTTTATCAACTTTGTTAATTCTTTCAAAGAACCAGCTTCTGGTTTCATTGATCTGTTCTGTTTTTTTGGTTTCGATAGCATTAATTTCTGCTCTAATCTTTTTTTTTTTTTTTAATTTTTTTTTTCAACGTTTATTTATTTTTGGGACAGAGAGAGACAGAGCATGAATGGGGGAGGGGCAGAGAGAGAGGGAGACACAGAATCAGAAACAGGCTCCAGGCTCTGAGCCATCAGCCCAGAGCCCGACGCGGGGCTCGAACTCACGGACCGCGAGATCGTGACCTGGCTGAAGTCGGACGCTTAACCGACTGCGCCACCCAGGCGCCCCTTTCTGCTCTAATCTTTATTATTTCCTGTCTTCTGATGGTTTGGGGTTTTATTTGTTGTTCTTTTTCTGGATCCTTAAGGCATAAGGTTAGGTTGTGTATCTAAGATCTTTCTTCTTTCTTTAGGAAGGCCTGGATTGCTATATACTTTCCTCTTACGACTGCCTTTGCTGCATCCCAGAGGTTTTGGGTTGTGGTATTATCATTTTCATTGACCTCCATATACTTTTTAATTTCCTCTTTAACTGCTTGGTTAGCCCATTCATTCTTTAGTAGGATGTTCTTCAGTCTCTAAGTATTTATTACCTTTCCAAATTTTTTCTTGTGGTTGATTTTGAGTTTCATAGCGTTGTGGTTTGAAAATATGCACGGTATGATCTCGATCTTTTTGTACTTACTTAGGGCTGATTTGTGTCCCAGTATATGGTCTACTCTGGAGAACGTTCCATGTGCACTGGAGAAGAATGTATATTCTTCTGCTTTGGGATGAGATGTTCTGAATATATCTGTTAAGTCCATCTGGTCCAGTGTGTCATTCAAAGCCACTGTTTCCTTGTTGATTTTTTGATTAGATGATCTGTCCATTGCTGTGAGTGGGGTATTAAAGACTCCTACTATTAAGGTATTATTATTGATGAGTTTCTTTATGTTTGTGATTAATTGATTTATATATTTGGGTGCTTCCACATTTGGTGCATAAATGTTTACAATGTTGATACTACCCAAAGCAATCTACATATTCAATGCAATACCTATCAAAATAACACCAGCATTCTTCACAGAGCTAGAACAAATAATCCTAAAATTTGTATGGAACCACAAAAGACCCCGAATAGCCAAAGCAATCTTGAAAAAGAAAACCAAAGCAGGAGGCATCACAATCCCAGACTTCAGGCTATACTACAAAGCTGTAATCATCAAGACAGTAGGGTACTGGCACAAGAACAGACACTCAGATCAATGGAACAGAATAGAGAACCCAGAAATGGACCCACAAACGTATGGCCAACTAATCTTTGACAAAGCAGAAAATAATATCCAATGGAATAAAGACAGTCTCTTCAGCAAGTGGTACTGGGAAAACTGGACAGTGACATGCAGAAAAATGAATCTGGACCATTTTTTTACACCATACACAAAAATGAACTCAAAATGGATGAAAGACCTCAATGTAAGACAGGAAACCAACAAAATGCTTGAGGAGAAAGCAGGCAAAAACCTCTTTGATCTTGGCCACACCAACTTCTTACTCAACATGTCTCTGGAGGCAAGGGCGACAAAAGCAAAAATAAACTACTGGGACCTCGTCAGAATAAAAAGCTTCTGTACAGCAAAGGAAACAATCAGCAAAACTAAAAGGCAAACGACAGAAAGGGAGAAGATATTTGCAAATGACATATCAGATAAAGGGTTAGTATCCAAAATCTATAAAGAACTTATCAAACTCAACACCCAAAAACCAAATAATCCAGTGAAGAAATGGGCAAAAGACATGAATAGACACTTCTCCAAAGAAGACATCTGGATGGCCAACCGACACATGAAAAAATGCTCAACATCACTCATCGTCAGGGAAATACAAATCAAAACCACAATGAGATACCACCTCACACCTGTCAGAATGGCTAACATTAACAACTCAGGCAATAACAGATGTTGGCGAGGATGCGAACAAAGAGGATTTCTTTTGCATTGTTGGTGGGAATGCAAGCTGGTGCAGCCACTCTGGAAAACAGTATGGAGGTTTCTCAAAAAACTAAAAATAGAACTATCCTACGATCCAGCAATTGCACTATTGGGCATTTAGCCATGGGATACAGGTGTGCTGTTTTGAAGGGACACATGCACCCCCATGTTTATAGCAGCACTATCAACAATAGCCAAAGTAAGGAAAGAGCCCAAATGTCCATCGGCAGATGAATTGATAAGGAAGATGTGGTATATATATACAATGGAGTATTACTTGGCAATCAAAAAGAATGAAATCTTGCCATTTGCAACTAAGTGGATGGAACTAGAGGGTATTATGACTAGTCAGTCAGAAAAAGACAAAAATCATATGACTCACTCATATGAGGACTTTAAGAGACAAAACAGATGAACATAAGGGAGGGGAGACAAGGGAAGAGACAAAACAGAAGAGACTCATAAATATGGAGAACAAACTGAGGGTTACTGGAGGGGTTGTGGGAGGGGGGATGGGCTAAATGGGTAAGGGGCACTAAGGAATCACTCCTGAAATCATTGTTGCACTATATGCTAATTTGGATGTAAATTTAAAAAATTAAAAATTAAATTTAAAAAATGGTGTCAAGGAATACCAACTTTGTAACTGCAATTCTTGAATATTCTCTAGTCCTCTGACACAATCTTGTCACAGACTAATCACTCATTCATCTTGTGAATAAGTGATAAGAACATAAAATATTATATATTTAGGGCTATGTTTTTCTCACTAGACATATTGGAATGTTTAAATGGCCATCTTTAGGTACCTTTAGGGCTCATTTGCACCTCCACTGGATGATAACAGAAACTCATACATATTGAGCACCAGTATAGTACATCAGATACTATCAAGAAAGAAGGCTAAAGGATAAAAATTCAGATAAGAAACAGTATCTGCCTCTCTTCTTCCCAATCCCAACTAAATTGACCAAGGAAAATATAAAAATGAGGAAAAGTTGAGTTAGTGTTTACAGCTAAGGAAAGAATGCCAAATGCTCCAAAATTGAAAATATTTAAAGGGAGTTCTAAACTAAAGGAGGACACTGCAAGGTAGCCTGCCATTCACTTCCACAGGAAAACAGTATTGCCTTTTGAGAATAAAAAAAGGCAGACTCTAAACCCCATGGTCTTCTCTCCTAATTTAGGGAAACAGAAATGGGAAAACCATGAGACTAATAGGGAACATGCCACTGGGAAATCTTTTGTCTGCCCTACAATGGCAAAATATAAAGGTTGTGACAGGACTCTGTAGGTAACAGCATCTGGGATACGTAGAAGTCCTGTGGCAGAAATGCAGGAGGCTGAGGAGAAGGTGGTGAGATTACTCCCAGAGTGGTAGACCTGATACCTTAAGCAATTGATCCTAGAGCACTGTCCCTTGAGTTCACTGAAATATCCAATAAAATCTTGGTACTTCTCCCTCCCAGAAAGGTAGACACATTCAAAAGTTTATACTAGAATGTCCTCCTGCTTCTCCTCCCCTTACTGCTTCCCCTTCTCCATGTGTATCTGCTGCTTCTGCTACTGTTTCTTAGCTGATTCCTTCCTTTGCAAGGGGTCCTGGTAAGGCAGAAGTGCCCTAAGCTCATGGTAAAATGATTATAATCACATGACATAATCATATAATCATATGATATAAATGGAAATTAGATGATATCTAGGGCAGAGGTGTGAAAAACAGGTGTTTGTTGTTTTCAAAATAAAAGGATGAAAAAACATAAAATAAGAAACAATATGATTTAAAAGAAAATATTTCTTGACACAAAATAAGGAGAATATTAGTACCTAAGGGGAAGGAAGGCATACTTTTGAAATAGATCTGCTGGAAAATAGTATTAAGTGCTAAGGTAAGTGATAAAAAAGAGATCATAAAAGGCCTTATGAGGCATTGTAAAAATTTTGACTTTTATTCTGTATAAATTAAAACTAGGGGAGGATTTTGATCAGAACACTTATATTATGTGGCTTACATTTTCATATACTCACATTGGCTAAGTTGAATGTGATTCTAAGAGAATAGATTCTTCAACAAGGATGGAAACAGAGAGATTGGTTATGTCATTACAATAATCCATGCCCCCTTCCCACCGCCAACTGATGACATCTTGGATCAGGTAAAATCAGTGATTAACTGTGAGAAGTGACAAGATTCTTGAAATTATAAACTGAGAGTTAAAATTGAATGACAGAATAGGGGTGCCTGGGTGGTTCAGTCTGTTAAGCATCTAACTTTGGCTCAGGTCATGATCTTGCGGTTCACGAGTTCAAGTCCTGCATCAGCCTCTGTGCTGACAGCTCAGAGCCTGGAGCCTGCTTCAGATTCTGTGTTTCCTTCTCTCTCTACCCTTCCCCTGCTTGTGCTCTCTCTCTCTAAAATAAATAAACATTAAAAAAAAAGATTTGGTGACAGAATAGATGAGGGTAATGAAAGAAAGTCAATTAAAATTTATTATAATTACTAAAAATAACTTGGAAGACAATTTTATGTGTAGATATAACTTGTCCCATATTTCTATTTTTAGGAATTTAGTCTATGGAAATATTCATATAAATCCCCAAAGATATATTGTTTATAACAGGAAAAAGTTGGAAATAATCTAAATGTCAAAAGAAAACTGTTTACATAGATTATGGCAGAATGATGTAAGTAAATAATATGCAAATAGCAACAAAAAAAGAATTAGCTCTATAAGTACAGACATGGAAGGATATTTATGAAGTTTAAATTAGAAAAGGTGGAAGAAAAATGTAATTATCTACATAAATAGATAGCAGTCTTCCTAGAATATCCAAAATGAACTTTTAAAATTTTAAACTAAAAAGAGGTTAGTAAGGAATCCAGATGCCAGACCAACCTGCAGAAGTCGATAGTGTTCCTATCAAAAAATGTAATGAGAAAAATAGTTTTCTGCTTTTAATTGCAATACACACTATAACTTACCTAGGAATAAAACCAACAAGAAACACTAAATACCTTTTAGGGGAAAAAAAATAGACAATTTAATGAACAACATAAAGATCCAGTATTCCAGGACATTCATAGCACTGGAGCACTGATGGCATAGTTTGCATATTTCTGAATCCTCACATAAAAACAGAAAAAGCAACTAAATTAAAAAAAAAATCAAAATTCTATAGGCATTTACGAGAAGGCTGGGTGACAAAGTATTCCCAGAAAACCCAAAAATCAAACAGGCAAGGACAGACCTTAAGACATTTAAGAATTTACCATCTGTGAAAGTAAAGACAGAGGGAAAAATAAACCATCTGATGGCCCTGATAACCAAAGTCAATAGCAGGTATTCAATGGAAAGCAGTGAGTTACCTTGAGAAGAGCAGATGCGCAGTCCAGTAGCAGGTAAGTACAAAGCGTCCATGATAAGGGTTGGAGCTGACTAGCCCCTATGAATTCGTAAAACTGAGCCACTAGGACCGCTTTCTACAATGGTTTCCCACACTGAAGAGAAACTACAGAGAGTGAAATAAATTTTCAACAAGATAAGAAAAATAGAGATGAAGAAAAGAGAAGGTCTAGATAAAAGCAGAGGACAAAGTTTCTGGCTACAGCATAGTGATGTGTTCAGCCAACACTCTCCCAAAAAGTAACTATAAATTGGGCAAATGCACAAAAATAACCATCTCATCACTCTGGAAATTACAGACATAAACAGTCTAAGAAGCATTTTAATGCTTGCTGTATGGCTGAATGTCAGGTAAAAACAGTAGGAATGTGTGGTGTCCGGGCCTGAAGCTGTACCTACCACATCTGTCTTGGTCTGTGTAGAGGTTTTGTCAGGTGGGGCAAGCTGGGAGGATTGGCAGCTTCTCTGCTACCTTCAAAAGGGGATCACTTGATTTGGAATGGCATTGCCGATGGAAGGGACTTCCCAATGGCTGCCCAGTGGGGGACAGCCAATAGCTTGACTCTATTTCCCCAAGGTTTCAGCCTTGGCTGGGCAAGTATATTACTGACTGAGGCTGTATATGTATGCAGTGGGTAAGGAGTCGTCCCAAGTTAATCACACACTCCTGAGAATTTACTCATGTGGTATACAGGAAACTCAAAAGGGCTCCATTGAAAGTAAAACCTGAGCCAGGTATGAAAATGTCCTGAATGTGTTCCCCTGCCTACATATAGATCTATCTGTAGATCCTAGAGCTTTATTGGCTCAAGGTATTTGAACACAATATTTGTCAATCAATGATAGACTACTAAACTATGCAGATGAAAGGCAGAGCCTAGAAAGCCAAGTATGCAAATAAAAACAAAATTTTTAAAAATGAATAGAGACATCAGTGGTAACACTCCACAAGGGAGATTTCACAGAATAAGCCCAGGCAAGTAACTAAACAAATGAACAAACAGAAACCCAGCATGACTTTATGGGATTAAGAGGTGGGAGGAAGGGGGAGATTAAGCATTCAGAATGCTACAGTACATTACCTAATATGTTCAGTTTCCAACAAAAAAAACTATGGGATATGCAAAGAAACAGGAAAGTGAGGTCCTCCTTAGAAAAAAGACAGTCAATAGAAATTATCTCTGAGTGTCTTCAGATGTTCCAGATGTTGTGATTTAGCAAAGATTTATAAAGCAGCTACTACAAATATGTTCAAAGAACTAAAGAAAACCATGTATAAAGAATTAAAGTATGACAACAAAGAATCAACAGAGATTTTCAATAAGGATGCAGAAATTATTAAAAGATGAAAGAAATAAATAGCAAATCTGGAGTTGAAGATGAATAATTCACTATAGGGTTTCACCAGCATATTTGAGATGGCAGAAAAAAACAATCAGAGAAGTGATGATAGAGCAATTGTAAATTATACAGTCTGGTGAACAAAAAGAATAAGGATTGAAGAAAACTGAATAGACCCTCAAAGACCTGTGGGACAACATTAACTGTACCACCACACATGTAATGGGAGTCTCTTCCAAAAATAAGAGCACAAAAGAGCAGAATAATATTAGAAGAAATAATGGCTAAAAAAATCCTGAATTTGAAGAAAAAAATTCTATAGATCCAGGAAGCTCAACAAACTCCAAGTAAGATAAATACAAAAAGATCCTTAAGTAGACATTACCATAGTTTAAAAGTTGAAGGATTTAAGAGAAATCTTGACATCAACAAGAAAACAACTCATACACAAAGTAGCACCAATACAATTAATAGTTGACTTTTCATTAAAAACCAATGGAGATCAGAAGGCAAGAGAATGACATATTCCAAGTGCTGAAATGAAAAAATAGTCAACCAGTAATTCTATACCTGATGGAACTATCCATCATAAATTAAGGTAAATCTCCAGAAGAAAAAGAGTACCTTTCTCATAACAGTTCCAAGAAAAAATCATGGAATTGAAACTTCTCAGTTTGAATTGTCCTCACCAGGGCCACATATGCATGACTAGACCTCCACACGAAATGGATATAGGAAAGGATATCTAAGGAGTAATAGAGTACTATTAACATAAAAGGAAATAAATCCTGGGCAGGCAAAAATAATGACCAACTTTTAGTCAAGTCACATGTGGTATGAAGAAGAGATGACACAGTAAATTTAGAGTATAGTTTGCTTGGTTGTCCAGTGTCCCTTCTCTCTCTTTTGATAATAGCAAAGTTTTTACTTATGGAAATTATTTACTTCATATGGTTAGTGGAACTGACAATCACAGGATTCTTACCACAAAGGTGGTCATGTTACCCAAGTTAGCCAATCTTCTTTGGGAAACATAATCATTAGGTTTGAGGTACAAAGACCAAAGGTGGTTGTAACTGAATTACCCAGCAGTCTGACCATTGAAATCCTGAGGATATTAAAAGAGATGGCCCAAGATATCTCATTTCTAGTGAGACTAAAAGTGAATTCCTGTACTTCTAGAAGTCTAGCTACTGAATTCTTACTTTGATTCTGTGAGCAAATAAGTATATAACTATAAATGTCCTTCTATTGTTTATGTTAAGGACAATTCCTGCTGTAGGCAACCTCAAACACTTACAACTGGTCTAGTTTTGTAGGCTCTCTTAAGAGTCCACATTACCTCAGATGTCTAAGAACAAAGACTTTTGTCAAAATCAATGCCTGACCCTAAAATAGTAATACACCAAAAATATTTCAGTCATGGAAGGAAGACTGTGAGAGGCCACAGTCCCCAAATGGACAGTACACTGACTTCAAATCTGTACTTGTATACCCTATCCTTCCTCAGATACCTAGTCCCTAGAGTGTCAAAAAAGAAAATTAAGCAGTCAGATGCAGGGAAAAACCAAACCAAATCAAATCAGATCAAATCAAATCATTCCCAGATAAACAAATACTGAGAGAAATCACTGCTAGTACACTTGCCCTGCAAAAAAAGTACTAAAGAAAGTCCCCCAGGCTCTAAGAAAGTGACAAATCCATAGGAAGACGTGAAGAGCACTATAATGGTAAATTTGTGTGCTAATATAAAAAACTATAAAAATATATCTTTTCACACAAAGTTATATTTTCTAACCACAAAGAGATTCAATTAAAAATTAACAGAAACAAATCTTTGAAATCCTGAAATATTTGAAAGTTAAATGCATTTCAAAATAACCCAGATGTCAAAATAGCTATCACAAGGTAAATTAGAAAACACAAGGTACCAAAATCTATTGGAAGAAACTAAAGCAGTGCTTACAGCTGACCAAGAAAATAAAAAGACACAAGTTGTCATAATTAGGAATAAAAGAGAGCATATCAATTCTGACTCTGTAGAAATTAAAGATATTAAATAAATAAATATCATAAACAACTTTATACCAATGAGTTAGACAAATTTATGGAAGTGAAACATTCCTAAAAAGATATACAGAAAGAAAGATATAAAGAAAATAATTTAAAAAACAGAAGTCAGTCAGAGAAAGACAAATACCATGTGATTTCACTCATATGTGGAATTTAAGAAACAAAACAGATGAACATAGGGGAAGGGAAAAAAAGAGGGAGGCAAACTGTAAGAGACTCAATGATAGAGAACAAACGGAGGGTTGACAGAGGGAGGTGGATGGGGGATGGGTTAAATAGGTGATGGATATTAAGGCATGCACTTGTTGTGATGAGCACTGGATGTTATATATAAGTGATGAATCTCTAAATTCTACTCCTGAAACTAATATTACTATATGTTAACTAACTAGAATTTAAATAAAAATTAAAAAAAAGAAAAAGTAAAATTGTCCTTTTCAAAACTCTTTTTTTTAAAGTTTATTTATTTTGAGAGAGAGAGAGAGAGAGAGAGAGAGAGAGAGAGAGAGAGAGAGAGAGAGATGGACAGGAGCAGAGAGGGAGAGAATCCCAAGCAACTCTACATTGTCAGTGCAGAGCCCAATGCAGGGCCCGAACTAACAAAAAACAAGATCATGACTTACTTGAGCTGAAGTTGGATGCTTAACTGACTGACCCATTCAGGCTCCCCTTAAAATTCTTTTGCTATTCTATGTTCTTTATATTTCTATAGAAATTTTAGGATCAGCTTGTCCATTTCTACAAAATAAAGTTTGCTAGGATTTTGATAGGGATTGCATTGAATGTATAGATTAATTTAGGCAGAAGTCCATCTTGATAATATTGAGTCTTCCAACCCATAAATATGAAATATTTTTCTACTGATATAGATCTTTAATTTCTTTTAGCAATGTTTTGGTTTTTTGTATACAAGTCTTGTGCTTCTTTTGTCAAATTTATTTGAGCCATCTTGCTCAATTTGTTTAGAAGTTATAGTAAATTTTTTTGAGGATTCCTTGAAATTTTCTACATCCAGAATCAAGGATACTTTTCCAGATAGGGTTAAACTTCTCTTAAAATAATCCCCATGTATTTCATGACTGTGTTATTAGGGTAATAGAAATTCAGAATTGTTATATCTTCCTGCAGAATTGAAATTTGTATGTAGTGACTCTTCTTATCCCTAATGATGTTTCATGTGTCAGAGTTTGTCTAATAGATATATAACTACTTCAATACTATTTTGATAACAGTAAATCTTGGATTATGAGTAACTTGTTCTGTGTTCTGCAAGGCGAGCAAACATTTCTAATAAATTTTAATAAACGAGCGATGTCTTGCCATATGAGTAGTATGTAATGCCAAACACCATATGATCACAACTGAGCCAATGGTTCTTGAAATTTGCCTTGATATACAAGTGCTTTAGATTACAAGCATGTTTCCAGAATGAATTATGCTCACAAACCAAAGTTTTACTGTATTTGCCTAATATACATATTTTTCTATTCTTTTACTTTTAATCTTTCTATATTCTTGTGATTTTAATTGGTGAGTTCAGCTTGTTACATATATTGAGACTACTTATATTTCTGGACTTGTTTCTATAATCTTACTTTATGCTATTTGTTCTGCTTTTCTTCTTTGCTTCTACTTCTTTTTTGGAAGGGGGGTAAACATTAAGATTTTTACACTGGAAGTTATGCACTCTATTTGTGTTCTTTTAGTGGCTACCCTTGACATTGTATGTATCATGCATATTTAACAAAGCCTAATCTAAGATGCTATCTTAGCCCTCTGGTAATTAGGGAAAAGGCTAAGCTACTCAAAGATACAATGTCTTAACAAAAAGTTGACTTTTCCTTCATGTAATAGTCCTGAAGCAAGCAGTCCAGGTTAATATGGTGGCTCTGCTCATTAGATAATTCAGAGCCCTAGTCTGCCTCTATGTCATTGCATTGTCATGTCAATCCTCACCTGCATTGTCAAAGCTGGATTGCTACCACATCTACATTCCATAGGAAGAAGAGAGAAAATCCAGCGTAGGCAATTTTCTTTTAAGCCAATGAGGCCAGACGTTGCACACAGCGCTTCTGTCCAATAGCAAGAAATTAGTCATATGGTAATATCTTACTGTAAATCAGAATGGGGATTGTAGTCTCCTGTTGGTAAGACCATGTACTAGCAAGAAGGGGGCAGTAGATCTTTCATAGACAAGGAGGAGTCTGACCATCTAAATAGTTAGGCGTACTTACTTCCCACACGTTGAAAAGACTTAACCTCTTCATGAATATAATCCAAGATCCTCTCTAGTCCAAAATCCAAGCTATCTAGGTGCTGCAAAATTCTCTCTGTTCAGTTCATATGAAGCTCTTCATAGTCCTGTGAACAACATATTAATAGACAAGTTATATGAACCTGAACCCTAATATACAATGATGGTACACCTTTTGGATAAGGAAGAATGGAAAATACACAGTCATCACTCGTCCAATATACAGGAGGAAATAACCCTGGGCAAGAATTATAAAGAAACTCTTGACCTAGTAGTAAAGAAATTTCCTTGGTTACATGCTAGTTTTGATCACTAAGAAAAACTCCCTTACCATCTATGAATTCTGCCTTTGCCTTCTAGATGTTCTTCATTGTTCCTAATCTTCAGTGGCTATACCTGATTTTAGAGAGAATGTAGGTAGGGTAGAGTGGAAATTGTGGTGGGGGATGGTGCACTGTTTTAACAGCCCACTTCATTACTAGAGTAGGTTTGGGACCTTGAGAGTTGCTTTAAATATTGAACAACCACAGCTTTTCACAAGATCTTACTGATAGATTTGTTGGTGGTATAATTCTCAAAACTACTCAGTAGAATTCCATTCTATTTATTTCCTGTTTGTTTATATGCCAGTAATCACATCAAAGGTTTTGTTGTTGTTGGTTTGTTTAGTTTGTGTTTTTTGTTTTGTTTGTTTTTTGCTTGGTTTTTTTTTGGACAAAGTTTCTAAGCCAAACTTTTCCTGACATCTTGGCTCCTTCTCACCTTCTTTCTCATTTTAATTACAGTTACTTTGAGGTTATCTGAAAAATAGGTTTACGTTAGAAAGCAACATACTTAATCCAATCTTTGTCAATGATCGGCTTTCTTTGAGGAAGCTTTAGGGAAATGTTTAGGGTTGTAATTTTATCTCATGTTATTTCTTTTAATTCACTACTAAAAGCAATAAGGAATATGTGTTGGCTGCTCTTGCTGCTTTTAGCAAGGTATTATAAGAAAAAGATGAGCTAAGGCAAGAATATGCCAATTTGCAAGCAGAGAAGGAAAGGGATAGAGAATCCAGAAATTTGAGCCTCACAAGCTGGAAAGAGCCAACTGCTTCTGTACCCCAAACAACATAAGATCCACTGCCTTACTACTAAGCCCTAAATTTTGCTAAGCCAAGTGCCCCATACTTTAGGTTTCTGTGATTGTTCCACTTGGTTCAGGGACTGATTTAGTTAAGGTTAAGTTTAAGTTAATCTAAGAAAGAGCTCTAGAAATACAGAGTAGAAAGAGCTCTGAAAATACAGAGTTAAATAATGTAAATTTCTATCTCAAGTAATGGTCCTAAGATATGGTCAGGTTAGCAGTATGGGTCTGCTTTTTTAGTCATTCAGGGACACAGATGATTTCATTTTATTGTTCCACTATTCCCTACAGTCTGCATTTGTACGGTCAAAGTTAGGACTCTATATTGTCTATGTCTCAAACATCAAAAAGGGGAAAGAGAAGTCTAGGACAGGTGATTTTTTTAAGCAAATAAGGTGAAAAGTGCACACATGACTCCAATTTCATATTATGTTGGTCAGAACTTGACATATGGTCGCCTCGTTGCATAGGATGTAGGGAACTGATTGAATGGGCATTTTCCCAGAAAGAAGGGGAAATAAGATGTAGGATCTGATCTTTTTTTTAGGAGAGACACACCTACAAATTTCTGTCCCTGAATATAAATACCTTAGAATACTTTAACTATGGTCAATCCCTTTTAATTTATATGATATTGCTCAGAATTTTGCTTTTTTTGGAGACCCCCCAAATAGATAATATTGTTATTTTTATGTGGATGTTTGTTTCAACTTACTTACATGTTTACCAACTTATATACACCCATTTTTGTCATTGTATTAATTTTTTATTACCGCATAACAAATTACCAGAAGCTTAGCAGCTTAAAACAACACCCACTTGTTCGCATACAGTTCTGTATGACAGAAGTCTGGCAAGGCAAGGTGGGGTCCCTGCTAAGAGTATCACAAGGCTGATATCAACCTGTCAGCTAGATTAAGTTCTCATCAGGAGGCCTTGGGGGAGAAAATCCTCTTCCAAGCTTATTCTTTTTGTTAGCAGAATTTGGTTCTTTGGGGTTTATGACTGAGGTCCCCCTTTTCTTGCTCATCATCACCCATTGGTCCATCTCAGCTCCTTCCACATGGCCCCCATAGGCAGAAGACAGCATGGATGCATGCTTTCACGGCCATCCAGGGAGTGTCACTCTGACTTCCTCTTCTGCAACCAGCTGAAGATAAATAAATATTAGCATATGCATATGCTAGCTTCTCAACTTCCCTTTGAATTGGTCATATCATCTTACTGAGTCAAATAAAATCTTTGATACTTGTTCATTTTTAATTTGTATGAGTTGTGTTTTTTAACATGTTTGAAAGTTATACTTTAATAGTGGTATCCAATAAAAACACCAGCTAGCCAGAGATTGCCCTATTGTAAAAATTGCTAGTCATTCAAGCCCCATAGAAGAATAAGAGTCTGTAACCAGATTTTTAGTGCCTCACTATTAAATATGAATAGTGAATTTTAGCCTCCAACATGAAAATGTAGCAAAAAGAAGAAATCAAATTAGGAGGAAATTAAGAGAATGCTGGAGCAGAAGAAAACTTTAAAGAAATGATAATTAAATCTTCAAAAAACTTTCAGTTCTGGGCAAGGTAGAGTAAGCATATTCAACCACATTCCTCTTGCTAATTACAAAAAAACAAAAAACAAAAACAAAACCATGGACAAAATGCAACTCTGAAAGGTGGAAAAAAGAAGACAGACTGACTATGGACCATGGAACTGAAACCTATGTGACTATGTGAGTATGCTATTTTTTTCTTGTTTGTCTTGCATATATGCAATGGGCACAGACAAAAAAAAAAAAAAAAAAAAAAAAAGCCCCAAAGACAGCCCTACCCAAAGAACTAGGAAGAGGGTGGCTCTGAAGAAAAGAATTCTTTTTACTATACCCTCCCAACTCCAAGTAAACATAATGAAAGGAGCAGTGGTCTTTCCTTCCATACCAGACACTTGGGATAGAGCCCTGTTGACAATTCCTAACTTGCACTAAGTAGAAAAGCAAACAGAAGCATCTCATCCTCTTCCAAACTAAAGAGTGACCAAAGGATTAGAAAGAGGAGAAAAAAGACACTCAACCTTACTAATCATCAGGGAAATGGCAATATATAAGAATCACAATGAGATCACTTCACACCTATTAAGATGGCCATAATAAAAAAAAAATACCAGTTATTGGTGAAAATGTTGAGAAGTTGAAATCCTTTTATACTGCTGTTGGGAATGTAAAATGATGCAACTGCTATGGAGAACAGTATGGTGATCCCTCAAAAAACAAAAACAAAAACAAAAACAAAACAAAACTACCATATGATCCAGCAATCCCACTTCTGAGTTATTTAACCAAACAAATTTAAACCAGAAACTCTAAAAGATCTCTATACTCTCATGTTCATTGCAGCATTGTTCATAATAGCCAAGAGGTGGAAAAAATCTAAATGTCTATCACAAATAAAGAAAATTTGGTACACACACACAATGGAGTATTATTCAGCCATAAAAAGACTAAAATTCTGTAATGTGCTACAAAGCACGGATGAAACTTGAGGACATTATACTAAGTGAAGTAAGCCAGTCACAGAAAGACAAATACTGCATGATTTTATTTATATTAGGTTTCTAAGGTAGTCAAATTAATCAAAGCACAAAATAGGAGTGTGTTTGCCAGGGGCTGGGTGGGGGAGGAATAAGTGGGAAGTTACTGTTCAAAGTATATAAATTGTCAGTTACGCAAGATGAAAAAGTTTTAGAGATCTGTTGTACAACATTGTTGTAACAGTAAATAATACTATACTTTATATTTAAAAGTTTGTTAGGAGGGTAAATCTCATGTTATATGATTTTCAACACAATTTTTTTAAAAAGTGGTATGACATTTTTAAAGTGCCAAAAGAAAAAAACAAACCTGTAACCCAGAATTGTATAGCAAGTGAAAAGTGCAAAAACAAATCAATGGGAAAAGGTAATACTGGAAGAATCTGAAAATTGCTTATGAAACCACTTCTATGTGGTGGGGGGGGGGAAGAGAGACAGAGATTGAGAAGTTTAGAGGGACAGAGGGACTGAGGGATGGAGAGACTGAGATTGAGAAACTCAATTTAAACCACCTCATTAAAACCACTTTACTAAACTTCATACCTTAAACAAAAAGTAACTCAGTATGGGGGGGCCTGGGTGGCTCAGTTGGTTGAGCATCTGACTTTGGCTCAGGTCATGAACTTGTGGCTTGTGAGTTTGAGCTCCGTGTCAGGCTCTGTGCTGACAGCTCAGAGCCTGGAGCCTGCTTCAGATTCTGTGTCTCCCTCTCTATCTGCCTCTCCCCTGCTTGCACTCTGTCTGTCTGTCTCTCTCAAACATAAACATTAAAAAAAAATTTTTTTTAAAGTAACTCAGTATGGATCATGGATCTAAATGTAAAATGTGTAACAGTAAAGCTTTTAAAAGAAAATATTCATAACTTAAGTAAAGAGTTCTTAGACATGATACCAAAAACAATTCACAAAAGAAAAAAAATCAATTAGTCAGATTACTCAAAATTCAAAACTTTGTTTTGTGTAATACATTCTTCAAAGAATGATAATACAAGCCAGAGATAGGAGGAAAATATTTGCAAATCACATATAAGCCACAGGAGAGAAAAAAATACAATTTAAGAATCCTTTTGGCGGGGCGCCTGGGTGGCGCAGTCGGTTAAGCGTCCGACTTCAGCCAGGTCACGATCTCGCGGTCCGTGAGTTCGAGGCCCGCGTCAGGCTCTGGGCTGATGGCTCAGAGCCTGGAGCCTGTTTCCGATTCTGTATCTCCCTCTCTCTCTGCCCCTCCCCCGTTCATGCTCTGTCTCTCTCTGTCCCAAAAATAAATAAACGTTGAAAAAAAAAAAAAAAGAATCCTTTTGGGTGGTCAATCATCTAAAACAAGTTTCAGAAAAAGAGGAGAAATTGGGAAGAAACTAACAAAGAAATAATACAAGAAAATTTCCAAAACTAAACAACATAAATCTCAAGGCTGAAATTACCCAATGAATGAATACCAGTAAAATGAAAGAAGAAATCTAGAACAAGGCACATTATCATAAAATTTTAGAAAACTGGGAATAAAGAGAAAGTCTTAAAAGTTTCCTTAGAGAAACAGTAAGTAATACGCAAAAGATCAAGAATACAAATGGCATCGGACTTTTCATCAAAAACATTAGTTCCCATTACCACTAGGATAAATTAAGAACAAAAATCATGACATGGCCCAAAGCTGTGCATGGTCCTAGACCTGCCCAGCTCCCATCTCCTACTATGTTCCTTTTTATTTTTTTTTAATTCACTTACACCAGTTACACTGGCTTATTTTCATCTCTTTCCACCTGCAAAGCATTTATACCTGTTGTTTCCTTTATATAAAAGACTCTTCTCATTTCAACTAGTTTATTTAACTCTTTCTTCACATTTCAGTAGTTATAATGTTTTTAGGTAAGTCATTGATTCAAATTCTCCTCTTAATGCTTATAAAATTTTATATGCCACACCCCACAGTACTTATCTCAACCATTTTATTTTTTAGTATAATTTTATTAACCTTCAGATGTTATTTTATTTAAAATATCAGCAGTAGTTGATATTTTATCACTCTGTCCTCTGAGACATTGCCCTTGTAAGACTTGCAAGTGCCCACATGCTCCTTTTTTTGTTTGTTTGTTTATGTTACTGAATACTACTCTGTCTCTTTTGAGATTTTTCCAGACCTTCACAACTTTGAAATGTCAGAATGCCCCAAGGTCCAGTCCAATGCCTCTTTTACTTTTTATTTGCACTCATTCCAATGACTTCATCCTGTCTCATGGATTTAAATCCATTTATAAACAAATGACAACCAAAATTATGTTAACAGCTTGGATTTCTCTTCTGAATCCAGAGTTGAGTGTCCAAATGTTTGTCTACTTGGATGCCTAGTAAGCATATCAAATCTTTTTACACAAACATCATTTTTAAAAACATGTTTCAAAAACATCAAATTTCAATATTTGAAATTATATGAGTCTGAGATGACTTTATTCTATAAAAGCCCTCTGGATGTCTTCACCTGAGAGTAGATATTTGCATGAAAATCAATGGTTATCAAACTGAGTTAGTCCAGAGGAAAATATTCAATTATTTCTCAACACTATAAGCTGAAAAAATGGCAGGGCAGAGAATCACGTTGTATCCTACATTAGGGCAAGGACAGTGGACTATCTTATTATATATTCATTCCATTATATATTCAGCATCTAGCACAATGACTGAAATATAGAAGGCACTTCATAAAGATATCCTAATTAAATAAATTTGACCTAGCCATTTAGGCTATTGTTGAAGATTACAAACTAAAGTGGAATGAAAGGCAATTCATGAGAGAAGAAAACTAAAAGGCCAATAAATATACAAAAAGATGATCAACCTCATGGGTTATCAAGAAAATGCAAATTAGAGCAACAGAAAGATATAATTTCATGCTTGCTATAATTACAAAATTTTTAATATCTGGCAATAGTGTTAGTGAGGATGTACAGAATATTCATTTTATATGCTAATGAATATAAACTGGTACAAATACTTCGGAGAACAATTTGACAATAGCTTATGAAAATATGCATACCCTATGACCAGTACTTCCACTCTTAAGTACATAACTCAAAGGAACTCTTTGCATAAGGGCATAACTCTTGCCTAAAGGCACATGTGGGAAAATATTCATAGCACTATTATTTAAAATAGCAACATTTTGAGTAACCTAAATGGCCATTAACAGAAGAATGAGTAAATTGAGGCAGCATATTAATGCAATGGAATATTACTCAGCAGTGAACATGGATGAAATACTTATGTGTTTCAATACAAATATACATAACACAACATAAAGACAACACTGAGCAAAAAGGCAAGTTGCAAAAGAACACATGGTGATAACATTTACATTAAGTTTCAAAACATGCAAAGCTATGTTGCTAAAGAGATTGTTAAAAGCTATATTGCTAAAGAGATAAATATTTAATAAAAGTATTCCAAAAATATCAAAATGATATCAAATACAATATAGTAGTAATATTTGGAGGAGTCGTGGAAAAGAAGACAATATAATCCAGGAAAATTACATACAATTTTAACTCTGTTAGTAATGTTTTATGTCTCAAGCTGGGTGGAAGATATATAGGCATTCATTATATTATTCTTTAGTTTTCTTTAATCCTTTTTTTGTAAATTTTTCTTTAAAGAAAGTGAGAGAGAGCATGAGTTGGGGTGGAGAGGCAGAGGGAGAGAGACAGAGAATCTTAAGCAGACTCCATGCTGAGTGATGTGGGGCTTGATCTCATAACCGCGAGATCATGAGCTGAGCCAAAATCAAGAGTCAGACACTTAACCATCTGAGCCACCCAGGCACCCCTTAAAAGTTTTATATTAGTATCTTTTATTCTCTTCCTGAACTATACAGGAACATCTGCCCTTCTTTTGATTTATATTCTGTTGTTCTCCAATATTTTAAATAAATCTTTTTTATCATTAAACATTATTATTAAGACAATATTTCTTTGTTCTTACATCTCAAACATTTTATCTGGGATCACTTCAGCTCTGAATAAAGTACGTCCATGGGAATTTCTTCTGTCAAATTCTGCTTATTATAATCTCATTCTATTGTGATAATTATCTTATTTCATTCTTGTTTTTGAAGAATCTTTAAATCAGGTATAGAATTTAGAATGGTGGTTATTCTTTTAACTCATTAGAGATGCCATTTCAAGGTCTGTTTCTGTTAACAGTAGCTCCTTTAAAAGTATTTTTGTTTTTCTTTTTGGTTTTTCTGCAGTTACAGTCTCATCTGTATGTCTAGGTATATTATCAGTTCAGGGAAATACTAGGTGTGCAAGAAGAAAACTAAACACAAAGTAGTTCAATATTACAGGTAACAATCTAAGCTGCCTATTCCAGGTTGGTAAGTGGGCTCTCCCCTACACTGTTATTCAGGAACCCAGGTTCCTTCCATCTAGTTTCCCTGCCACCTCTATGGTCAAAACCAGGTTATAGGCATATTCCTATAAGAAGAAGAAAGAAATGGAGGTAGCCTGTTTCTTTCTTTTTTATTTTTAATATTTATTTATTTTTGAGTGAGAGAGTGAAAGACGGGGAGGAACAGAGAGGGAGACAGAGGATCTGAAGCAGGCTCCATGCTTACAGCAGACAGCCCGATTCAGGGCTCAAACTTACGAATCCTATCATGACCTGAGCTGAATTTAGAGGCTTAACCAACTGAGCCACCCATGTGCCACTATTTTTTTTTTAATTTTTAAAATTTTATTATTTTTTTAATTTTAGAGAGAAAATGTGAGCTGGGGAGAGGGGTAGAGGTGGGGCGGGGGAGGGGGTGGATCTTAAGGAGACTGCTTACATGCTAAGCATGGAGTCTGACATGGGACTCAATCAATACCACAACTCTGGGATCATGACCTGAGCTAAAATCAAGAGTCGGAGGCTCAACTGATTGAGCCACCCAGGCACCTCTACACTTTTTATTTCTTAAGGTCTCCAGCTGAAAGCATTATGTAGGTAAGAATTGAGGCAATGAGTCACATCTAACCATAAGGGAGACTCAAAAATATAGATTAAACAGTCATGTCTCTGGCACTTCTGTTACTAAGCAAGAAAGGGAAATTGCAAATTGGTAAATACCTAGCTGTTCTTACCACTCTACGTGCAGAATCTCTTTACGGTAAAACTTTGGATTGAGTAACTTGTTCTATGAGTGTTCTGCAAGACAAGCAAACATTTCTAATAAATTTTAACTTGATAAATGAGCAATGTCTTGCAATACAAGTAGTATGTGACACGGAGCCTCACACAATCCCAACTGAGCCAATGGTTCTTAAAATTCACTTTGATACACAAGTGCTTTGGATTATAAGCATGTTTCCAGAATGAATTATACTTGCAAACCAAGGTTTTACTTACTTATTTTCCTTAGGATTATCTGGGCCACTTGAATGTGTGATAGCTTTTATAATTTCTGTGGAATTCTTAGCTATCCTTCATTGGTATAGAAAATTTTAAGATTATTATAGATTCATGTGAAATTATACCAAATAATGCAGCAAGATCCCATGTACCTTTACCCAGTTTCACTAATGGTAACATCTTGCCAAACTATGGTTTGGTATAAAAACCAGTATACAGATATTGATACAATCCACCAATCTTATTCAGATTTCCCAGTTTTACTTGTACTTATTTGTGTATTTATTTCTACACAATTTCATCACATGTATAAGTTCGTGTATACACCACCACAGTCAAGATACCAAAGAGTTTCTTTACAAAGATCCTTCGTGTTCTTTTATAACCACTCCCACCTCACTCCTGGCTCCTCCTCCCAGCCCTTGGTCCTGGTGGTCACTAATCTGTTCTCCATTTCTAAGATTTTGTTATTTGATAATGTGGTATAAGTGAAATCACAAAGTATGTAATATTTTGGGACTGTTTCTTTCTCCTCACTCAGCATAATCTCCCATAATCTCCCTGGAGATTTAACCAAGTTGTTGTATGTATCAATAATTCCTTTTTAAAAAAAATTTTTTTAATGTTTATTTTTGAGAGAGAGAGAAGCAGAGTGTGAATGGGGGAGGGGCAGACAGAGGGGGAGACACAGAATCTGAAGCAGGCTCTATGCCCTGATCAGCACAGAGCCTGATGCAGGGCTCGAACTCATGAACCACAAGATCGTGACCTGAGCCTAAGTCAGATGCTTAACTGACTGAGCACCCAGGTGCCCCTATAATTCCTTTTTATTACTGAGTAGTACTCTATGGATGTATCAAAGTTTGTTTAACCATTCACCCACTGAAGGACATTTGGTTGTTTCCAAAATGTAAAATATGGTTTATACCACTGTTTTATAATGGATCAAGTTATGTAAAGATATCCAATATATACAGTGAAGCATCTTACATAGAGCTCTTTTGAAAATTTTTAAATGGATTTTTATGTAAAGTGTTAATACAGTTTAGTTTTTCAAATGACAAATACATGCTCATTGTAAAAGTTCAGACACTATCAAAGTGCATAATAGAGTACATTGATTAAAAAGTAAATATCCACCTTTATCCCCCTCCCCCCCCTTTCTCAGAGGTGACTACTGTTAATAGTTTAAAGTGTATATTTACCCAAGATCTGGTCAAATCTAAAAGTTTTTCAGTTGATTATTTTTCATTTGAGAGAACTCATAGTATCTGCTGGTAGTTTTTTTTTTTTCTTTTCCAATGTTAGTATTGCTTACATTTCTTCCTTTATAACAATGTTGAAAATGAAAAAATACGTAGCATCCTTAATTCCTGCCTTTAGTGTTTCTAACTTGAACACATTCATATATCTTAATAGGTCTTACAGCAGTTTTCATTGTTTATATTAGATTGATAAAAGTTACTATGAAGAGACTAATGTTCATCTATTTGTATAAAAATGCATTGTATATTTTATACGATATTTTAAATATGTCCTAGTTGAGTCTGACACTTTGTTTATAAAAATCTTAAAAAGTCAAAACCTTGGAATAATGATGTAAATAAAATCTCCCTAATGAATATATAAGCTTTATAGACCTTTATGCAAAAGTAAATATATTGTTTCCTGGAAAAAAAAGACTTATCTTTTAGTCTTTAAACAAACTGTTCTCTGAACTAGTACGGTAAAGGCAGTCCGACTTGAAGTCAATTTCAACAAGACCAAAAAACTAATGTTAAGCACACTCCTAAGCTCTGAAGCCAGTGTGTATGGTAGTGTCTGGTATGGTAGATATATCCTTTGGAAAGAAAACATGCTCAAGCTCCCTCCTCCTTTGCCTGGCTCTCCTCATTCTCTTCCCAAGGAACAATCATTAATTTGATTGGTCATAGTCCAAAACAAATACTGGGCCATGTATGTGTGGAAAGACTGGGTGTGGGTGTGGGTGTGGGTCCCTCCCTGCCTTCTCTTCTTTTGTATAAGGCTGGAATTGTTAGGAAGACCTGATTTGAAAGAGTAAGAGGAATGTAGCTTGACACCCTCCCCCAACTCGTCTTATGTATTAAACTGCCTCTGAAACCCAAAGAGGCAGAATTTGGGCATTTATAAGTATTGGTCAAAGACACTACTGGCCAAAGACTGGGCAAAACCCCAGCATAAGCTTCTAAAATTTGGTGTAGGTTGGAGTGCAAAGCTGGGCATTATTTGGAACAGAAAATAAACAGGCATGAAATTTTGATCTAGTCTGGAACTGGAGTTAATCAAAACCTCTTACCATTGATTTTAAAATAGGCATCTCCATAGGCATGTTATACTTTTATTAAAAAAAAAAAAAGGAAGTGGAAGTGGCCACAGAGGTGGGGATAAGGACCTAACTATCCTGACTTTAATACCCTCTGGTAAGTCACATGGTAGGTATCACTCAAGAAAACAAAGCTGTCTGCATCAATATATTTCTTTTTGAAAACATAGTCTCTGCCAGAAGTTAACAAGCCCGAGTTAGTGTCCAGGAATCTGACCAATTATACTAATTTATCTTCATCTCTGGAAAAGGCAAGGAAGTATCTTCTCTTTCAAAGTGTAGAATCTCTCTTGTGCTTTATTGTTAAGATTGGATCCTAGTAATCACTGCCATAACAGATTAGAAATAGAAGTGCGTGTGATGGGAGGGAGGGAGGGGTAAGAGAACTAACTCTACTCTTTTTTCTTTTAGCTCACTCCATCTCTTTGCTCTTCCTGAGTATATTGACTTATTTTAAGGGGCTGCCTAAGCCATATATTCTACTCCAGATTATCTGAGAACTCTAGCTCTGTATTTGGAGTTTCAGATACAAGATAATCTAATAATAAAATGGATTTGGATTTTTCCACTTGCAGTTGTCTCTTATATGCATATTCTTCTTCAGGAAACTTACGAGGATGAGTAGTTTACCCAAGGCAAGATTTAGGCATCTGGGTCTCTTGAGCTAATGCTTAACAGCAATGCTCAAAAAATAGTAATTATTATCAGTTAATGATCAAACATATGGTATGGAACAAAGATAGAAATTAATATCAGAACAGGTTCTGTTAAGGCAAGTTGAACTCTGACTGAATAAAAAACATACTTGGATTTCTTTTTTTCATTCTTTTTGATGCCTATAGGCGGAAGTGGCTCAGTAGTGTTTTCGTGTGAAAAGAATGTGAAAAAAAATCTACGCAAATGTTACATTAAAATTCTTTTCATTTTATGAAGAGACCATTGAATATAATAAGTAATGATACCACAAATATTTCTGGGTATGTAGTTTTTCATTTCAAATGAATATAACATTATCCACTCCCTCCAATACAGAAATTATAAATGGATTTTTAAGCTAATGAATCATGAAATATTTTTGTTGAGTTACAAGTGAACCAAATGGTCATATTTATTTTAACACCTGGAAGAAGTCAGGATATGCACAGCTGGCTGTTAGCTTGTCACACATTCCTAAGTTTACAATTACTACTAGTGTTCTCAAAGTCCACTGACAAACAGTTGCAGGTGGCCAAGATGTTTTTGTGTGGAAACAGCTTTACTCAGCAAAATCTAATAATGTATCGATAATAGCATTTACTTTGGAAACTATTAGTATTTAAAATTGGCAATTTTCAAATATTTTCTTAAAATTAAAGCATGCTTACAAATACTGCTCTAATTTTTTAAAAAATTCAGTACATAAAGGAATATTTTAAGAATAGTATCAAAGGGAAAAAAGGAATACTGTCAAAGAAAAAGTTAACCTGTTAAATCAAGTCTATTTATTCAATGTATTTCTTATGGTGGAAATAGCTGCATTCTTACACTATATGAAAGATCGCCTATACCGCTATAACTCAGTCTCTAGAGCATTACTTCTACATGAAACACAGCTAGTATCCCAGAGGAGGGGAACATATATCATTTTACAGAAAGATAATGTTCAGGTATTTAGATGATATTAAAAACTAAATTTCTATATTAATTTAAATTGTTTTATATAATTATTTTTAAGTTTTAATTAAATATTGATAGGAAATATTTATATGCCACGTCTGTTTAAGAAAATAACATTACCACTGTAGTTCTTTGTGTCTTTTCCTGAACTCATTTCGTTCCCCTTTGCTCCTCAGAGGTAATCACTTTCCTGAATTTTGTGTATTTCATTTTCTTGCATTTCTTTAGGTGGTACCACATAAGGTTGCATCCTTAATCAACTGTTGTTTACTTTTGAATATTCTAAACATTATATAAAAGAAATAATACTGTAAGTATTTTTTTGACACTTACTTTGTTCAACACTGTAATCCCGAGATTCATCCAAGTTATTATGGCAGCTGTATTTAATGAATTTTTACTGCTGTATATAACTATGCCATATAAAAGTACCAAAGTATATATTTATCCATTTTATTATTGATGGGCATCCGGCATGTTCCCAGTTTTTGCCTAGTGTTACTAACAACAATTTTGCCCAACTGTCTTGGTTCACATATCCAAGAGTTTCTAAAGGGTATATGGATATACATGTATATACACACACATGCATGAAATGTCAAAATTATATGCAATATATGCATTGTTATGTCAAATTATTCTCTAATTTGCTTTTTACTAATTTATACTCCTACCAGCAGTATGTAAGTATTTCAGCTGCTCCATCTCCTTGTCAATACTTTATATTCTCAGACTTTAAATATAAGCCAAACTGGTAAGTTTATAGCAGTATCTATTTGTGGTTTTAATTTGCACTTCTTCAATTACCAATGAGGTTGAGAACCTTTTTGATTGTTTAACAGCCATACTGATAACCTCTTATGAAGTGTTTCTTCAAGTCTCTTGTTCATTTTCATTTGGAATTGCTTGTCTTTTTCTTAACTGAACAGGGAAGAGTTATTTATTTACTATAGAGATTAGTTCTTTGTCAATTATATGTTGCCAATTTTTTTCTCAATGCCTTGTCTTTTTACTCTTTTTATGTCTTTTGATCAACAGTTCCCCCCACACACCAACTTTTTTTTAAAGTAGGCTTCATGCTCAGTGCAGAGCCCAGTGTGGGGCTTGAACTCATGACCCTGAAATTAAGACCTGAGCGGAGATCAAGAGTTAGACGCTTAACCAACTAAGCCACCCAGATGCCCCAATAGTTCCTAATTTTAATGTAGAACTACTTAACCATCTTTTTCTTGTTTGAAACTATTTTTCATACTGTTATTCACTTATGAAAAAGTTTTACTACTGAAGCTAAAAAATTGTACCATAGAAATTGAGAAAATATCATAGTTGTTCTATCACAGAATATACTTTAAAAATTAAACAACAGAAATACATATGAAAAATTGTGGCATAGACAGATGGCTAGGTAAATGATTATTTTTTCTAGTTTTGGTGGCAGTTGATATATTAAATTAGTTTATTGGCTGATAAATGTGGAGCTACAAAAAACAGGTTTCTGCAAAGTTTTCTATAACTTATCACTTAACTGCAATAAAACACTGGTGAATATTGGTTGTAAAGGACACATTTGTAATGTGAATTAATAATGGAGCTGATGTCATTTGTTTACCAAAAGGGATATATATGTATAAGTATAGAAAGTTCTGTGTAATGGGAGTTGAGGTGGGTGGAAAAAGGGATTTTTTTACTTTTCATATCTAACCTTTCTGTAATATCTGAACATTATAATATAAACATGGAATACCTTTATAAGAAAAACATGTTTGATATTCTTCAAGCTGAATTTATTGTAAAAATGTTAAAGTGATTTAGATGTGTGTAGTATTAAATTTGTGATTTTATTATAGTGCAACACAGATCAATTTTGTAACGTTTGTAAGATTTGAGAGTTCTTCTAACTGCTCTTGAAAAATATACTAGGCAAAATAAATTCAAAAGTGCTGAAACATTAGCAGTTGAAAATGGACTATATTATAAAGAATTTTTTTGAAAGATCTTTAGATAGACGGTGGATCCTGTTATTTCCAAAATGGAGAGGCAGAATATATCAGCACTAGACATCATTTGGGAACATAATTTTTCGCAAGAAAACAAAGCAAATGGCTAACAATGATATTCACTGTGAACATATCTATCTGGTGTTGTTCTATGTTAACTTTCTGAGTTACCCTAATTTTTAAGAAACTTGTATTGGATTAAGTTCTGGGGTTTTTTGTTTGCTTGTTTTGATAGCGCACACTTGGGAGCACAAGGCGGGAAGGGCAGATAGAGAGGGAAAGCGAGAACTTAAGCAAGTTCCATGCCCAGCATGGAGCCCCACCCAGGACTCAGTCTCACAACCCTAAGATCATAGCCTGAGTCAAAATCAAGAGTCATAGGCTTAACTAACTGAGCCACCCAGGTGCTTCTCTTCCTGTTTTGTCACCTGGTGGTGTTTCTGATAAATCCTGTGTGCTTAAATCTCATCCCAGTAAGAATTTGCTAGCTGAATAGGTTAAAGAGAAACCTTTTAGAGGACAAAGATAACCGGTAATTCATTCATCAGTAACAAACATATGCACAACTGTATGGTCTAATTCTGAGCAAGAATGCAGAGATCAATTTTGCTGATAATGTTTGAATATTAGAAAAATCATTGATGGTCAATAGAACTGCAATATTCCAAATCAATTAATATGAGATATGCTAACAGATATCTGCAAAAAATAATAATTAAGTGAGCTGAATTAGTCATTACAATAAAAATGATGCAAAAGTGTGTTATTGTAACAGAGTTAAAACAATATTTATTTAATATTCAAATACACTGTGATTTAATGTTTATATATTTGTAAGGTTTCTCACATAAACACATCAACAAACCAGGAGAGAAGTTTGGTCAAACCATGTATGCTGATGTTCTAATTTGCAAATTAAAATTTGATGAAGGTGGTGTACCTCTAAGCAGCTCATACCAAGAGGATAAGAAAAAAGGACTTACAGAACATTCTTTCTGCTTCTAGAAATACCTGACCTGGACTATATTTCTTCCCTTTCTCTTGCCTTCCCTCTAACCTTGATTCCCAACCTTGATGATATTACTGCATCTTCACCCAACTTCTCTGTCTCAACATACATTGCCATCACCTTGAATTTCATTCTAACCCTCTGACACTGTTTTCATTTTGGCCATGCACTTGTGTGCTTCATTCATTCATTCATCATCACAAACAAAAGGTGGAGGTTACCAGTGAAGAGCTGGACTCTGAAGCCAAGTGCTTGTTTGTATCTTAGTTCTGCCAATTATTTATTAGCCATTAGACCTTTGGGGAAGTCACCTAACTTCTGTACATCAATTTCATTATCTGTAAAAATTAGGGTATTAACAATACCTGTCTCATAGATTGTTATGAGGGATGAATTAGTATTATGTAAAAGTCTTATGAAGTGCCTAATATGTAGTAAGAATCATATAAATGTCAGTTGTTTTTATTAACATTATTGGGATTATTTGGGCATTTATGTGCCAAGCATTCTTTTACATATTTGGATTATATTAGTAAACTAGACAGACAATGCCCTTGGGAAAGTCTTTTTTTTAGATGCAAACTGTCCCCTATTTCCCTATCTCAGACTCATAAGTGGACCCTGGACAGAAAGTCTTTGGCTAGGGATGCTATCACATTAGAGGGCACCAAAAATGTTAAACCATCAAGAAAAGATACAATCCTCAGGACTGGCACAGAGGACAAAGCCACTTATTTCTCATTTCTGTTATTATTATATTCTTGTCTTCTGTTTTGACATTAATTCTAGCTTGCATTTTCCTCCTTTCTATTACTACAAACTACCATTTTCAAGGCAAAATTTCTTAAAAACATACATGCCTGTAATTATCTTACGATTGCCTATCCTAAGGAAGTGGAAGTATCCTGCCTCAAAATGACCATAAAAATAACTGTAATGGGCTGGTTTTAGATATTGAAAGATTGCTCTTTCCATTCCCTATTGTTAACCTTCTTTTACTAATTTCTTTTTATTTATAAATTTTGCCCTCAGGGAATAGAGCAGATAAAAAAAAAAATCTAACTTCTTGGCTTACAAGTCCAAAATACAATCTTCATAGAATGGTTTTTATTTCTAATATCTAGGTACTCTCTCAAGAAGAAAATTTGTTTTATTTCAATTCCCAGTGGCATCTGATTTGGAAGATCAGAAGCTCAAGCTCTAAGGATGTATCATTGACCACCACAGGGCAGGGGGAAGAAACAGGGGGCTAACCTAAGCCTCTTTCTTACTTTGAGCAAATGTTGTATTAAAAACTAAGATGAGGGGCGCCTGGGTGGCGCAGTCGGTTAAGCGTCCGACTTCAGCCAGGTCACGATCTCGCGGTCCGTGAGTTCGAGCCCCGCGTCAGGCTCTGGGCTGATGGCTCAGAGCCTGGAGCCTGTTTCCGATTCTGTGTCTCCCTCTCTCTCTGCCCCTCCCCCGTTCATGCTCTGTCTCTCTCTGTCCCAAAAATAAATAAACGTTGAAAAAAAAAAAAAAAAAAAAAAAAAAAAAAAAAAAAAAAACTAAGATGATTCTCTAACTTTAGATTTTCAGCCCTTGGAAGGGCATTTGGGGAACTATTTCAGGACCATGAAATGTAGGTCATAGTACATACAGATGTACTTCCCCTACTGTATGGTTTGGGCTTTAAAGTACTTCAAGCATTTACCAAAGGATTAAAGAGTTAAATGTAAAAATGAAACCATAGAAGAACTAGCAAAAATACAAACAAATACTTAAATAACCTTTGGGTTAAAAAGATCTTTCTAAGCCTAACACTGAAAGTATAACTAAAAGAAAAATTTTTTTTTTAATTTTTTTTTTCAACATTTTAAATTTATTTTTGGGACAGAGAGAGACAGAGCATGAACGGGGGAGGGGCAGAGAGAGAGAGAGACACAGAATCGGAAACAGGCTCCAGGCTCTGAGCCATCAGCCCAGAGCCTGACGTGGGGCTCGAACCCACGGACCGCGAGATCGTGACCTGGCTGAAGTCGGACGCTTAACCGACTGCGCCACCCAGGCGCCCCGAAAATTTTTTTATCTTTTTCAGGGACTAAAAATTTTAAATTCATGACAGTAAAAAATACCATAAAATTATGGCAGTACTTTGTTAGATATATGCTATATATATATTAACATGCTATATATGTTTTATATAGAAGAACACTTAAACTAAAAATATCAAGACCCTAATAGAAAAAGTCAAAGGGCAATATGTTTTGAGGGGTGGGTATATAGATGTGTGTGTGTGTGTGTGTGTGTGTGTGTGTGTGTGTGTGTCTATATATACACACATATATTTATACTTATATACATGTACAAATGTGAATACATAAAAAATAAGTAGAGCCCATAAAAGTACAGACACATATTCATAGTGGGTAATCCTGAGAGGAAGAACTACATGTACTTTTATTTTGTTCTCTGTATTAAAGTTTCTTTTTTGGTGGGGGTGAAGTACATGTTAATGTAGCAATAAGAAAAAAACTCACTTTAAAGAGTTAAATGTAGGGGCGCCCTGGTGGCTTAACTGGTTGAGTGTCCCACTTCTGCTCAGATCATGATCTTGCAGTTAGTGGGTTCTGGCCCTGAGTCAGGCTCTGTGCTGACAGCTCACAGCCTGGCGTCTGCTTCGGATCCTGTGTCTCCTTCTCTCTCTGTCCCTACCCCGCTTGCGCTCTCTCTCTCTCAAAACATAAACATTAAAAAAAAATTTTAGAGTTAAATGTAAAAAATTAAGCTTCAAAAGAAAATAGAGATGTACAGAAAGCCCTATGTCCTCTGATCTGAGGCAGAGACAAAGTAATAATTCTTCTTCTGATATGAATCTCATTTTCTGAATGTGTGAAAACTAAGACTTGTTAAAAAATATTTTGTAAATTATGAATTAATTTCTTCCTCTGTTAACTTTCAGGATTTTATTTGCTGGTGTGCAGTAAAGTTAAGAATGCTAAACATTTTTAATTTTCCCAAATTACAGCAATTAATATTAACGAATTAATATTTACATACTGCTTATACTGTATTTACAACTGTGGTAAGTTCTATGGGAAGTAAACAAAGATACTTAAGTGTTAAATATCTAATAATTCAAACTTTCCACTAAGTCATTCTGGCATGACCCAACAAATGATGATTTGGTAAGCTTCCTAGTCAAGAATCTCAGCAATATAAACTTACTGTTTCAAATATTCATGTAACATGCCATCTTCAATAAAAATAATACTACTTGTCTATCATTAAAGTATGCACTTTTGAATAATGGCAATAGATTTATTCTTCACATAAATTTGAAAACTCTGGTTAGAATCAGAAATCACCAACAGTCAACTAACTTAATCCAGATAGGGTTAAATCTGTAATTGTCATTTAACAATGATGATGGTATATAACGAACATTTTTGAGTGCTTACTACTCAAGTATTAAGTACCAAGTTAAGCACTTAATCATTATCACTTTTTAACTTCTTGAAAAATTTATGTTCAGAGGTTATACAACTTGCCCAAAGTCATATATTTAGTGTGGCAATTCCAATCTACTACTGTCTGGCTAGTAAGTACCACATACATTGTGTCTTCATTAAATATTTCATACATTTAGCTACCAATCAATACTAGACTAAATGAAAATGATTTAAGCACTAGTAAAATAGTTTAAAATCATATACTTATAAAAATACGTGAATACTTAGTAATCCATGCTTGAAACTATTCAGAACTGATGAAGTACAAAAAATACAGGAAATAGTCACACATCAAGCCAAAACATATGCAGATGGGACAAGATGAAACTTAAGGGATCAAATTAATCTTTTTCTGTTACTAGTTTTTCATATATGGCAAAACAAAAGTTCATTTGTTAGATCTAATAATTGATGCATTCATTGCTAAATTTGTTAACTTTGGGGAACAAAAGAAAATAATTTCTCAATCTTAAGTACTTTTGTTATGCTTGATCACTTAATCCTCAGCAATTTCATAAGATAGGTATTTTTGCTCCCTTTAAAAAAAAAGAAAGTAAATAAACTAGGGTTCAGAAAGTCTGAACAACTCATAGAGCTGATAAATGAGTTATTTGTTTCTAGGTCTACATGACCCCAAAGTTGCACCAGGCATAGTTTAATGTTAACATAAGATAGCACAATTAGGAGATGAATAAGCTATACTTTTAAAATAATGTTTGTGTGTGTTGATCATGGATTACTATACTTACATATTGCAGAACAAGCTAGCTTTCTGGTATGAAATTCAAGACTTAGAGGAATGAAAACATTTGCAAAGTGTAAAATCTTTTGCTTTAAATTCTCTATTTGAAGATTTAAGAAAGAAATAACTTTTTATCATAATACATGCACCTATTTTTCATGACTAAAAATCTAGTAACATAAATTCAGAATTTTTCAGAATTTTGGATTGAAAAGATTTTATAAGCTAAAAGGAAAAACAGGATGTTTAAGATAAATATCTGAAAATAGACATTTTAGTTTCTACTTTTTTGCACCACAATGTACAATACTACAACATAGCCAACACTTTCAGGTTGTTAAATCAAAATCCTTTCTTTCAAAGACTTCTTGTTAAAAAAGTAGGAATATAGAAAAGCATCAGAATGAACTGTCTTGTTTCATGTAAAATTGTTTCATGTAAAATTGTTTCATGTAAAATCAGCAATAGAAGCATTTTTAATGCTACATTTATGCTATTTTATTCTATATATTATATTCTCATCATCCTTTAAGGTTACTACTTCATAGAATCATAGATTTTAAAGTTATTTAAGACAATCTAATCCAATAACTTCATTTTTATAAAGTAGGAAATTGAGATCCAGAGAAATTTGATGAATTTTTCCCTGACTGTTTTGTGAATTAGTACCTGAGTGGGGAATGAAATCTAGTTTTCTTGATATAGTGTCCAAAACTTATGACACTATATCACCATACTACCTTCATTTCTATTTTGGATAATGTCAAGTGGTAAACATAGTATATTTAAATCCTGGGTCCCCAAGCAAATATTTCAGAAGTCCCCACTCTTCTACTGAAGAAATTAGACATATTCTTAGAGTAGATGACTACTTAATATTTACCCTAAATGTATAATGGTCAGGTATAAATAACTTCAGAATAAACAATCTCCTGATGAAAGGGATACAGATTATATGCAGTCCCACCTACAATGTAAAGTATTCTTAGGGAGTACTGAAAACATTAATAACATATTTGGATATTGACTTAAGATTTTATTTTTTAAAATATTTTTTAATGTTTATTTTTGAGAGAGAGAGAGAGTGCACACAAGCAGGGGAGGGGCAGAGAGAGAGGGAGACACAGAATCTGAAGCAGGCTCCAGGCTCTGAGCTGTCAGCACAGACCCTGACACAGGGCTCGAACCCACAAATGGTGAGATCATGACCTGAGTCAAAGTCGGAAGCTTAAACCACTGAGCCACCCAGGTGCCCCTGGATACTGATTTATGATTCACAATGTATTTCACATATTATCTTAGCTGAAGACTGTCAACTAAGATTGTTTTTGAAAATCTTTATTACTGAAGTATATAACTTAAATACAATAAACCAAAGCAATATGGTTTGAGGTTTTTTAGTTGTAGTTTTGGTTTAAGACAACAAAGATTTACTATCAGTCTGTGTGGTTTACTATAGGAGTGGCTTAGTTGGGTGCTTCTGGCTCCAACTCTCTAATAAAGTTGCAATTAAGCTTTCAGCCATGGTGTAGAGTAACCTGAAGGTTTGAGTGAGGCTGAGAGATAGGCTTCCAGGATGGCTAGGAAACAGATCCTAGTTCCTCTAACTACATAGGCCTCTCCACTGAGCTGCTTGAATGTCCTCACAGATTGTCAGCTAGATTCCCCAAGTTCAATGAGTTTTGAAAAACACATACACCTGCATAACCACTATCACAATCAAGACACAAAACATTTCTATCATCCAAACAGTTCCCTCAGGAACTTCACCTCACTTCTAACTCCAGAAGTGGTGTTTTTGGTTGGTTGGCTGCTTTTGCATTATTCATGAAATCTGTTGCAGTCATAGACGCAGCTACAGAAATATCAGTATACTGGGTTACCATATACTTATTTCTTGCAGTGCAGTTCCTATTGAACAACTCTGCATCAAGGGACAAAAGACCTTCAATATGCATGTGAGGAGAGGCAGGATGGAAGATTAGTCTCCCCAACAAACTTGCTCCAGTGTATGGTACTTAGAAATGGTATAACATTCTCCAGTTTTAACATTTCTCTTCATCACTTTGTTGACCTGGAATTCCTGCTCCTGTTCAAGATGCCCTTCTAGTTTGGCTTTCTCCTGCTGCAAAAGCATCAATTTTCTGGAAAGACCATTAGTGAGGAACTTTTCTTCCTTCTTGTAATTTACAGTAAGGGCATCTTTCTCCTTCTTTTTGAGATTCATTCCTGTTGTGTGTATCGCTAGATCATTCCTTTTTATTGCTGAATGGTGTCTCATTATATGGAAGCACCCACAACAAATTATTATAGTTTGAATTTTACCAATAAAACATTCATTTTTTTGTCTTCTTATGTAAATGCCTACCCAATATCCTTATTGTGCAAAGTCTAAAATATTTGCTACCTCGACCCTTAAAGAAAATGCTTGCAGACCTCACACCAGCTGCATAGTCATGAACTGGGAGCTTGCTAGAAATGCAGAGTCTCAAACAACATTGTAGCACTACTGAATCAGAAACTAGATTTTAACAAGATCTCAGATAATTCATATGCATATCAAAGGTTGAGAAGCCCTATTGTTTTCTTTTTCTTACAATTCTAACAAGAAACAACACATACCTACCGTATATGTAAAAGTGCATGAGTCTGTGTATGTGTGCATTGGTAAGCCTGATAGAATCATTCATATCTATAACTTTCAGAAAAATTTTACTGGTATCTAAAATAAACTCATAAAAAACAAAATATGGAGATATATATAGGTTGAAAATTCTAAGTCTTATTTTAAAATGCTTTAGATAAAATGTTTATTATTTTACAATCTTAAGGTTATAAAATAATTCTTAAAAATTCCTTGTTAAAGCAGTTTCCAAAAGAGTAAATGTAGCACAAATAAAAACCGTTCTGTCTTCTGTACAAGGATGTACCAGTGATTAGTAGAGATTAACAGATGATCATCTTCATGCATGTGATCAACAAGACCAAAAGGTCAACAGGGTTTTAGTTTACCATATGCTGCAAAATTCATGCAGCAAACCTACTTGGTATTTGCTTACATTATACATACCTTTTAATCAACAAATTAGAAGTTAAATAATAAGTCATTCACTTACATTCCTACTAACATTTGTTCAATAAGTACTGGAATATGATGATTCTTCTCTTCTTTGTGCAAAATAGTATGATAAAGCGATTTTCAAAGCCAGAGAAAACTAATTTATATGTAATTATTTTAAATTTGCTACAGCAATAACAAATGGCATTTTATTACTAAACTCAGATGTTCAGTTTGTAATCATCCAACCAGCAGTTGTAACTTTTTGGGTTTCCTAGTTGAACATTTAAAATTAAATTTATGTAACTACTATTTTAAAGAGTTTCACATTTTTACTGATTTAATTCTATCAATTCTAAGTTACTATTTGAGACTCAAATTCTTCAAAATAAAGAAAACATTTAAATCTCTTTTCCATATTTATTTCATTAATGCTAGCTAGAAAATAGCAATTTCTCCTTTTCAAACTATCTTTTCCAGAATTTCTTGATTCACTTTGTATCTTTTTTGCACACATGTTAGTTCTAAATATATATCTGAACTCTAAATGACTTCTGTTCATATTAATAGTCCATAACAAGCTATTAAATCTTCCTTACAACAAGCAACAATATGCCAAAACACTTGCTCTGTATTTTAGCACTTTCATGAAAAGAACCTATAAACTACCACAAAAATAAGTATAAAACAATCATTCCTTCATTAATATATATTATGCTCTCCATTCATAAAACAAAATTCAGCAATAGTCAGAAACTACCAAAGAATTATTCAAAGATCAGGATTTTGGGGGGGTTTATTTCATCTTATTTAAAAACGTGTATGTATTATGCTTAAAACAAGATTATTTGGTCCCTTTAAGTCTTTCAGATATTTACCTAAATTAGTCCCACTTTGGAAAGTGAAAGTTGTTTCTATGTTATGATTAAAATCTTATCTACTCATATTTATTTCTCATTCTTCAGATTAAGTTGAATTTGTGAAAAAAACATAAAATAGATATACCATATGTTATAATATCTAGTTTAAAAAACAAGAAATTATTAATGATAAGAAAAATACAATAAAAAGAAGGATTACATTTAAAATTGTGTGCTTCTCTGGGAAATACAAAAATAAAATAAAAAATATTATGGAAAAAGAAATACAAGCAAAATGTTAAACAGAATTCTAGGTTTAAATATAGGTGTTTGTAGAACACATAGGTCATAATGTAATAAGCCCTGATTTTAAAAAGTCAAGTTTTTCACTATGAAAGATACCCTTTCGTATTTGTAAGGTAATATATGGAAAAAAATAGAAATCATTAATGATGCATGAGTCAGAACATTGGTTTAGAGTAAAAGCCAATTACAATTATGGAATCTGCATCTGTTCATTACAACTTTGTCAGTTTTCCAGAATATGAGGCTAGGCAGTTTTTACAAATGACGTAAATGGAAATGTGTTTAGAAACGGCTAAACAATTTGTGCAACACACAAAAAATGCGATGTTACAGCTAAAAAGGAATTCACTCGTCTTCGCATTACTATTTATATAGACTCCTCTTGGTTCTATTTCTATGGACTTTTCTTACTCTGCATAATTTTGCCATTAAGAGACTGACTCAACATTCCATGAATGTTTAAAATTTCTACTACTTTTTCTATTAGGATACAAAACATCTCCTACAAAGGTGTATAGGATGGTTTACAAAGAATCTAAATAATTTTGAAAAATTGCATTAAATTTGTCTGATGAGCATGTGACAAATGTTTAGATGAATAATCTTTCTAAAGCCATCTGTAATACATGGGCTCAGCTTTTTGGAAAACCAATGGATTTCATAAGACATGTCATTTAGTTGAAAAGAGGCTGTCTGGATTAGTGAGAAAGAAAATTCATTTTGGGCATATCAAGTAGACTAAAAATGACAATGTGATACAAAAAAATAACAAAGAAATAAGTCTAAAGAAAGTTAGGAAGAATTTTAGAGATCAGATAAGCATTTCCTGAAGTGGGTTCTATGATACCATGGTCTCTAACAAACTGAGAAAATGGGTTTTATCATTAAATAAGCTTCAAAGATACTGCGTATTCTCCTTCCTCTAAGAGATTCACAATGCAGAATAATAGAGTATGAAAGACTGTGAGAAAAGCGCTGGAAAAAATATCAACCTGATTTTTGTACATGAAATTCCCACCCCTTTTTGAAAATTTGAACACTCATACTTTTCTACAGAAGACAATTTAGGAATGTTTTAATAGATAATTATAGTTATATAGGCAGCAAAGTGTTAAAAGTAAAAAATGGCTCACATATGAAAAACTATTAAGTTAAAAAATGATCTGAGGAATTTAAAATAAAAAATAATAATAACATGGGGCACTGGCACGGCTCAGTCCGTTGAGCGTCTGACTCCGGCTCAGGTCATGATCTTGCAGTTTGTGGGTTTGAGCCCTGAGTCGGGCTCTGTGACTGCTCAGAGTTACAGAGCCTGTTTCAGATTGTGTCTCCTTCTCCCTCTGCCCCTCCCCGACTTGTGCTCTGTCTGTGCCTCTCTCTCAAAAATAATAAACATTAAAAAAAATAACAGCAAATTGAGTCCTTCCTTTAGCTATTATTCATTCATTCAACAAATATTTACTGAGCATTAACTTAAGTGCCACACATAATGCTAGGAGGTACAGTTTTGACTTTCTAAGAAGTTACTCGTACTTCATCTTTATATTTCCCCCCAAAAGACTAGGAATCTTTTTTGAGAGATACTTGAATAAACTGCTAGTTGCAACCCTAATGTAATCTCTCTCTCTCTCTCTCTAATGATAACCTTGTTGCATAAGCACTGACATTATTAAAGGTATATAACAAGTAATAAAATAACCAAATTCTAGCAACAAATGCAAGAAAAACAAATGGGACTACAATAGACTAAAAAAGCTTCTGCAGAGCAAAGTAAACCATCAAAATGAAAAAGTAACATACTGAATGAAAGTATTTTCAAATCATTTATCTGACAAGGGGCTAATATCCAAAATATATAAAGAACTTATACAACCCAATAGCAGAAAACAATCCAATGAAAAAATTGACGAAGTATCTGAACAGACATTTTTCCAAAGAAGACATACAGATGCTCACGTGTACATGAAAAGATGCTAAACATCATTAATCATCGGGGAAATGCAAATCAAAACCACAATGAGATATCACCTCACATCTTTTGGCTGTTACCAAAAAGACAAGAAATAACAAGTGCTGGAAGGATGTGGAGAAAAGGGGACCGTTGTACACTATTGGTGGGAATGTAAATTGGTACAACCACTATGGAAAATTGTATGGAAGTTCTTAATAAAATTTAAAATATAATTACTGTGTGATCCAACAACTCCACTTCTGGGTATTTATCCAAATAAAATGAAAATACTAACTTGAAAAGATATGTTCACCGCAGCATTATTTACAATAGCCAAGATATGTAAACAACCTCATTGTCTATTCATGGATAAATGGATAAGGAGATTGTGGTGTGTGTGTGTGTGTGTGTGTGTGTGTGTGTTCTTTCTTAAAACAGAATTGCAATTAATGACGATGGTAGATTTGATAGAATTAGGAAAAAAACCCCACAATATTATTCATCCATAAAAGAGAATGAAATCTTGCCATTTGCAAGAACATGGATGGACCTCAAGGCCATTATGCTAAGTGAAATAAGTCAAAGACAAATACTGTATGATCTCTCCTTTATATGGAATCTAATATAATATATACAAAGAACAGATTGGTGGTTGACAGCGTCAGGGGGTGGGGACTGGGAGAAATGGGTGAACTGTCGTTTTTGATTGATTTTAAATAAACCCAATAATAATAATAAAATCCCAGGGGTGCCTGGGTGGCTCAGTCGTTAAGCATCCAACTTTGGCTCAGGTCAGGATCACACAGTTTGTGAGTTCAAGCAGCAGAGCCCTCTTCAGATTCTCTGTCCCACTCTCTCTCTGCCCCTCCCCCACTTGCACTTGATCTCTCAAAAATAAATGAACATTAAAATTTAAAAAAAATAGGGGTGCCTGTGTGGCTCAGTCAGTTAAGCGTCCAACTTCACCTCAGGTCATGATCTCACGGTTCATGAGTTCGAGCTCTGCATCAAGCTCTGGGCTGGCAGCTTGGAGCCTGGAGCCTGCTTCCGATTCTGTGTCTCCCTCTCTGTCTGCCCCTCCCCTGCACATGCTCTGTCTCTTTCTCTCAAAAATAAGTAACCATTAAAAAAAATTAAAAACAAATTTTTTTTTAAATAATAAAATCTCAGGGCCAGGGAAATTCTTTTAAGCAAAAGAATCTGAAGTTATATCACTTCTGCTCACATTCCATTGGTGAAATCTTTGCCACATGACCATGGCTTTGCTGCAAGGAAGACTGGGAAATCTAGTCCAGGCCAGGCAACCATATCTTAGTTACGGCTCTGTTATTATGGAAGAAAGAGGAATAAAATTTAGTAACTGTGCCTCCTAATGGTCTATATATATCTGTAAAAAAAAAAAAAGACAAATTATCTGTTCCCTCTCGGCCAATATCCAATGGTAATGTGGGAAAGGATAACCATAATGAAACTCTTATTTGGAAAAAGGAAGAGTTAGAAACACTAACAGTCATTGATCTGTATCAGCTGTTAAACCCACTTAGTAGATATTGCAAAGACTCCTACCCCTGACAGTAGATTAAATTCCTTGAAAAGACTGACTGCCCTGATTTTGCTGATGGGGAGAATTACTATCACTACCATCCTCTAGGGGCCTATCTTTGCTCTTTGGGAATTTCTTTTTTGTCTATGGTTCCCCATGATAATATACAAAGAGGAAGTTGGGGAAATATTCTTCTTGGTAGCTATACCAATTTCATATACTGGTTCTTGCTGCTGCAGGTTTTTCTAAACATTATCATCCTTTGTGTCACCTAGAGGGTTTTTTTAAAAATGTTTATTTATTTATTTTGAGAAAGAGAGCACATGAGCAGGTGAGGGGCAAAGTGAGAGGAAGAGAGAGAGAATCCCAAACAGGTTGCACACTGTCAGCATAGAACCCAAGTTGGGGTCAATCCCATGAACCGTGGGGTCATGACCTGAGCTGAAATCAAGAGATGTTTGCTCAACTAACTAAGCCAGCCAGGCGTCCCACTTAGAGAGTTTCTAATGCTGCACTGGTTAATGCTCAACTATTGTCTCTGGGATTTCCCAAACCATTGGCACCCATTATGCAAGTTCTGATGCTGGCACTTCTTTATCCTACAAGAAGAATTTAAACCTTCATTAATATAAAACATTTATGCCTTGGGGCGCCTGGGTGGCTCAGTTGGTTAAGTGCCCGACTTCACCTCAGGTCATGATCTCACCGTTTGTGAGTGCAATCCCTGCACTGGGCTCTATGCTGACGGTTCAGAGCCTGGAGCCTGCTTCGGATTTTTTGTCTCCCTCTCTCTGCCCCTCCCTTGCTCACACTCTGTCTTTCTCTCTCGAAAATAAATAAACATTAAAAAATTTTTTTTTTAATTTATGCCTTGCTTCTCTGGGCTTTTTGCAAATAAAATAATTTTTTTTCATTTCAATGGCAAATAATGGTATAATATTTTTGAAATCTTTTTTAATGACAACTGAACTTAACAAATGTAATATCAACAGTACATATAACCCAACCAAAGTGATGTTGATATGAGTTAGTTTGGGTAAATTCCTGCATGTTTCCACAAGTATAAATACATGAGAACAGATGCTTGACATACAGGGATTATAATTCACTATTCATTGTAAGATACTCCTGATTTCCAGAATGTTAAAATATTAAAAAAAAAAAAGGTGTGTTTGGAATTGATGATTCGAAAGGATATCTGCATCTCCATGTTCACTGCAGCATTATTTATAATAGTGAAGACATGAAAACAACCTAAACATCTATCAACAGATGAATAGGCAAAGAAAATATAGTGTGTGTGTGTCTGTGTGTGTGTGTGTGTGTGTGTGTGTGTGTGTGTGTGATGGAATACTATTCAGCCATAAAAAAGAAGGAAATCCTGCCATTTTTGACAACATGAATGGAATTTGAGGGCGTTATGTTAAGTGAAACAAGTCAAAGAAAGACAAATACTGCATGATTTCACTTATATGTAGAATCTAAAAAACAAACAAAACCCAAACTTAGAAAAAGAGATCAGATTTGTGGTTAGCAGGGGTAGAAGTAGGGGAATTGAATGAAAGTGGGGGTTAAAAGGGACAAACTTCAAATTATAAGATAAATAAGGGATGCACATTACAGTAGTTAACACTGCTGCATGGTATATATGAAAGTGGCTAAGACAGTAGACCCCAAGAGTTCTCATCACAAGGAAAAAATATTTTTCCTTTTATTTTTTTAATATCTATATGAGATGATGGATATTAACTAAACTTATTGTGGCAATAATTTCATAATATATAAAAGTCATTATGCTGCACACCTTAGTGCTGTATGTCAATTATATCTCAATAAAACTGAAAGAAAAAAAGAATTGATTAAAAGAAAGGAAATAATGCTAATTATATGAAACCTCTTCTCAAAACTGAATATAATAAGGGATCCTGAACCAAAGTAAGAGCAGTAGGATGTGTAGTGAAATTTGGAACTCTTTTTCTTTTGCTGTAAAGGGCATTAGTGGAACAAGCGGCACAATTAGAATCTCTAGACCGTAACTGTCTAGTAGAACTTTATGCAATGATGAAAATGGTCTAAATCTATGCTTTCCAATACAATAGCCACTGAACTGCCAAGTGCTTGAAATGTTAAATAGTGTGACTGAGGAACCAATGTCTAATTAATTTAAGTAGCCACACATGGCTAGTGGTTATCATATTGGAAAGCACAAGTATATAGATTAGACAATGATACTGTATCAATGTTAATTTACTGATTTTGATAATTGTATTAAGTTTTCAAGACTGTCCTTAATTTTCAGAAATATAATAGTAAAATTTTTAGAGGTTAAGGGGCATTATGTGTGCAGCTTAAATGGTTCATAGTGTTTCAGAGAAAGGTAAGAGAGAATACTAAATCAAATGTGGTAAAATGTTAATATTTGGAGCATCTGAGTAAAGGGTATAGAATTCTTTGTACTACTTTTGCAAATTTTTGTAAGTGTAACATTACTTCAAATTAAAAGTTGGAACTGACTGAGCCACCCAAGCACCCTAGTTAGGAAATGCAAAAGACATATACTTACATATTCAAGGTAAGCCCCCAAACATAAACCCAAATAAATCTGTACCAATACATAGCATTGTCAGACTTCTGAAACTAATGACAAAGAAAAAAATCTTGAAAGCAGCAAGAAACAATTCAGATGACAGTAGATTTTTCATTAGAAACCATGGAGGCTAGAGGGAAGTGGGATAACATTTTTCAAGAGCTACAAGTAAAGAGCTGTTAACCCAAAATTCTATATCCATTAAAATTCCTTCAGGAATGACAGATTAATCAAAACATACCTAGATGAAGAAAAACTAGCAGAATTTGTCATCAACAGACCCACTGTATAAAAAAGCTACAGGAAATCCTCTAAACAAAAAGGGAATAATAAAAGAAGAAATCTTGCAATATTAAGAAGGAAGAAAGAATATGGTAAGCAAAAAATATGGGTAAATACACTACGCTTTACTTCTTGAGTTTCTAAATTATATTTGACAGCTGAAGTAAAAATTATCACATTAACTACTATGTCTCTAAATGTATGTAGAGCAATACTTCAAACAATTATATTATAAATGGGAAAAGATAAAATAACAGAAGGGAAATAAAGCTTCTATACTTGAACTGGTAAAATGACAAGAGCAGTTGGGTGTGTGTGTATGTGTGTGTGTGTGTGTACAGCACACTCTAAAAAACTATACAAAGAGAAACTCAAAAACACTAAAGATAAATCAAAATTCTAAAAAATATTCAGGTGACCTAGAGAAAATCAGAGAAAATAAAATAAAAATGAAAAAACACATTAAACAGAAAAAAGAGGCAGACTTAAGTCCAATATATTCATAATTAGACAGTGGCTGTCTAAAACAAATTTAACTTCAGGGGTGCCAGGATGGCTTAGTTGGTTAAGCATCCAACTTTTGATTTCAGCTCAGGTCATGAACTCAGGTTTGTAAGACTGAGCTCCACATCAGGCTCTGCACTGAGCATGAAGCCTGCTTAAGATTCTCTCCCTCCCTCTCTCTCTTCCCCTCCCCTACTTGCACACATGCATGTGATCTCTCTCTCTCTCAAAAAAAAGTGTATATATATATGTGTATGTGTGTGTGTGTGTGTGTGTGTGTGTGTATATATATATATATATATATATAAAGAAATACAACTTCAAATATAGTAATATAATCAGGATGAAAATAAAAGGATAGAAAATATGTATAATGCAAACATAAATCAATAGAAAGCAAGTGTGGCTCTAGTAGACTGCAGAAAATTACTAGATACAAACAGTGACATTATATGATGAAAAAGAGTCAATCCATTAAGACAATATAGCAATCTGAAATGTGTACACACCAAACAGCAAAGCTGTAATATTTGAGGTAAAAACTGACAGAATAGAGGAAATAGACAACCCACAATTACAGTTGGAGATTCCAATACCCCTCTCTCCACAATTGATAGAACTAGACAGAAAATTAGGAATGATATAAGATCTGAACAACACAATCAATAAACAAGATCTAACAAACATTTACAGAATACTCCACTCCTAAAAGTAGAATACACACTCTATTCAAATGCCCATAGAACATATACCAACATAGACTATACCTTGGGCTGTAAAACAAACCTCAACAAATTTAAAATAATTGAAATATAATAGAGTATGTTCTCTGATCACCATGGAATCTAACTAGAAATCAAATATCCGAAGGATAATGGGAATATCTTCAAACACCTACCAACAACAAAACATACTCCTAAATAATCCATAAGTCAAAGACAAGTCTGAACATAATTTAAAAAAATACACTGAACTGAATGAAGTGGGAATAAAACACATCAAAATATGCATGACTCAGATAAAAAGGTACTGAAAGCAAAAATTTTACCCATTAAATATATTTATATGAAAAGTCTCTTATCAATAATCTGTTCTCATTTCAAGATCCCAGAAAAAAATCAAAATAAGTCCAAAGCAAGCAGAAGGAAGGATATAATAAAGATAAGAAATCAATGATATAAAAAGTTGAAAACTATAGAGAAAAATTAAAGAAATTGTGAGCTGGTTCTTCAAAAAGAACAATAGAACTGACTAACCTCTTACAAAACTGACAAAGCAAAAATAGACAAAATAGACAAAGACAAAAATTACCAATATCCAAAATGAAATAGTGATGTCATAACAGACCTGCAAGCATCAAAAGGATAATAAGAAAATATTACAAAGAACCCTGCCCACACATATCTGACAATTTGGATAAAATGGTGCAATATCTCAAAAAACACAAACTACCATAACTCATAATATGAAATAGATAATATCCAACATAATCATAATTACCTTAGACTGAATAACCCATCATTTAAAAAACTCCAAATGTAATAAATCTCCTGGCGCAGGAGTCTACCAAATGTTTAAATAAGAATTGACACAAACTCTGCACAACCTTTTCCAGAAAAGAGAAGAGGATGGAACACTTTACAATTTATTTAATGAAGTTAATAATAGCCTGACACCAAAACAAAAAAAAAACAGTATATTGAAAGAAAACTACAGACCACTATCCCTCATGAGTATAGATGCAAACATCCTTAAAGTATTAGTAAATAGAATTCAGCAATATATAAACAGGTTTTTTTCTCTATGATCAATGGGGTTTATTCCAGGGATACAAGTCTGGTTCAATATTTGAAAATCAATTTATTCCTTCATTAATAACAAGATAAAGAAAAATCACTAGATCATAATGGTCAATGCATAAAAAACATCTGGCAAAATTCAATACTCATTTTATAATTTAAAAAAACTCAGAAAAATGAGAATAGAAGGAGCTTCTTCAACTTGACAGAATATATACAAAAACCTACAGCCCACATTACAGTCAATGATAAAACAGAAGGGAGAAACTTAGTGAGAAATCCCTAAGACAGGGAACAAGTAAAGGAATGTCTTCTCTACACTACTTCTATTTAACATAGCCGGTGGAATGGTAGAAAAAACAAAATGCACAGAAACTAAAAAGAAAGAAAACTGTCTCTATTTCCAGATGATATGATTGTCTACATAGAAAAGCCCAAGGAATCCACAAAAAAAACTTCCAGAATAATTTCAGCAAGGTTGCAGATATAAGATAAACACACAAAAACCAACTGTACTACTATATATTAGAGATAACCACATAGACACAAAATGTAAAAAGTACAGTACCTTTTATAACCATTCAAGAAAAATGTATAAACCTAACAAGTTATAAATCTAACAAGACATACAGTACTTGCATGCTGAAAATACAAAATGCTGATAAGAGATAAAAATCCTAAATAAATGCAGAAACACACTGTATTCATGTATTAGAAGACACAATATAGCAGCAATTTCAATAGTCTCCACACTGACATTCAAACTTAATTCAGTTCCTATCAAAAATCCCAGCAGGAATTTTTATAGATATAGGTGAGATTATTCTAAAATTTTTATGAAGAGTAAAGAAACTAGAAAAACTGAAACAACTTTGTAAAAATAAAGTGAGAGGAATAGAATGCCCATTTTCAAGGCATTATATAGACACAGTAATCAGGACATTATGATATTAGATGACGGATACACAGATAGATCAATGGAATACAAATAAGAACCAAGAAACACACCATACAAATGTGCACAACTGATTTTTGACTAAAATGTAAAAACAATTCCATGAAGCAAAGATAGCTGTTTCAACAAATGATGCTGGACCAATTTGGTGTCCATTAACACCAATTTATCTAAGTTTCACACCTCATACAAGAATTAAATCAAAATCAATCATGGGTTTAAGTGTAAAATATAAAGCTATAAAACTTCAGTGCCATTGAATAAACCAGATTTTACATTGTTTTGGAAACAACCCAGACGTCCTTCAATGGGTGAAAGATTAAACAATCACAGTGGCACATCCATATTATGGAATACTAGTCAGCAATAAAAAGTAACAAACTACTGATCCATGCAACAACTCTCTGGATGAATCCGGATGCTGGGTTATGCTGTGTGTGTGGGGGGGGGGGGGGGACATTCCCAAAAGGTTACATACTGTATGATTCCATTTATATAACATTCTTTAAATGACAAAACTGCAGAAATGGAGAACAGATTAGCTGTTTGTGGTAGGGTTACGGGAAGGCGGTGGGAAACGAAGTAGCTGTGGCTGTGTCAGGTTAACATGAGGGATCCTTATAGTGATGGAAATGTTCTGTATCTTGACTGTTTTAACATCAATTGTTCTAGGTAGGATATTGTACTATATAGTTTCACAACATGCTATAATTGAGGGGAACTGGGTAAAAGTTACACTCTCTGGTAGTATTATTACTTAAAACTACATGTAAATCTACAATTATCTCAAAATAAATGTTCACTTCTCGAATAAGAAAAAAAACAAACGACAAAATACTTCTGCCTAAGAAATCTTTGTACTATATAAAATGATAATTTTATTATCTTTTATTCTCTGTGTTGGATAATTAATTTTGATGGAGACAAATAAAAAATAATTTGAATAAAATACCAATGTTGAATATAGCATAACTGATTAAATTTAGCAAAATATGTAAAATATTCATTTAAAACTGACAACATAAAAAATGATATTTCATAGTCTTGTAGGCAAAAAGATATGTCTATGCTTCTTCTCATATTTCAGACTTTTATGCAAGAACATTTTTCCCCTTAAAAACCACCTTATAATGGGCCTCTATTATATTAAGTTTCTACCAGCAATACCTCATGACATTGCTGATCCTAGTTAATCTTATAAGCATTCTCATCAGTGTCAAGGGAAACTACACTGAAGTAACCATCTGTTAGAAATGGAAATCTTAAAACTCTCTACAAAAGTAATTAGCGGGACACTTTTAGATTTCTAGAGTTTTTTTTTTTTTTTAATCAACTGCATACAAACACCATTTGCTAGCCTTGATCTTGACCAATTAATTTAAGCCCACTGAGTGAGTGTCAGTTTCTTCATACTATAATATGGGGTACTTCTTACGACAAATGACAAAAATAAACTACAAGTATAGAAGTGGTTAGTAATAATATCTCACAGGGAACAATCATTTAATAAAGTTTAATAATAGCTGATACTTCTGGGGTAAGGCATAAATAATATAACATAGGTATAAATTATATCATGCTGCTTTTTAAAATCTCTTGAACCAAATAAAGTTTCCTTTTTGGGAAGGGGATCAGATTGTTGGAGTTGTCTTCACAAACTAGCCCAATTAGAGTAAAATCATAAGGAGGTATTTGTAAATCTTTTCTAGTGTAGACTATGTCACAATACCTGTGACACTCCTCATGATGTTCACTAGCACTGACACAGTCATCGTGTGGTAAGAAACCAAAAACTGGAACTCTTCCTCTTTCCATGCATGTTTTAGTTATGTCTTCTTTTTAGGCAAGAGGACTAAATGAGATAACTATCACTTTGGAGTACACACAGAGTGGCTTCAAAGAAAGGAACCAAAGTTTACTTTGCATATAATTTCCCTTCTATATAATGCTAGTGTTAGATGCTAAAGGCAGGCAAAATGCAAAGTTGTTAAGAACAAGGGGCCTGAGGGTGAAAATGCCTGGGTTTAAATCCAGTCTCCACCACTTCCCAGCTGTAAGATTTGATCAATTTACATCATATCTCTACAGTAGAATTTCCTCATCTACAAAAAGTGGCAAGAATACATAGTATATATAAAGTTCTTTGCATAAATAAATACCTTCAGATATTAAGAGTAAAATTAATGTTATTATTAATAATAAAACAATCTTACCTAATACAACTGCTTAAGTATAAAAGTGATAATTACTATTGTGGCATCTAAAATATCCTTTCTGACAAGGTAAGATGTAAGGATTAAAACACAAACTACACAAGGGTCACTAGAACTGAAATAATTTTCAGGGTGATTTTGCATGAATATGGTCATTATTCTAAGAAAGCATTATGTACTCTGCTCCATTTATATTTGATAAAAGAACCATAATTTCCTTTTTAGCTTATTGATGGCAATTTTCAAGCATAAAATTTAAACAAATTGCTACTTATTTAATAATCATCTTCATATTCAACAATTTATTTAAAAAACTTTTAAAAATTATTTATGCTACCTAGAATATTAGTCAATTCAGAGAGAGAGTAAGAATTTTATAAACATATGAATCTATGAATCAGTCTCCTTAACAGTCAAACTGAACTGATCTTTAGAAATCAAATTGTGATAAACAAACTACATTATGAATACTTTAAGATTAGAAATTAGATCTCATTTGGGCCTGGGAAGGAGAAATTAACTAAGAAATTCTATAATTGTAAGTAACAGCTGCACAGTCAATATTTAATCACTATATTGTGAGACAGTTCAGTAGTGGAAGACAGGATTAACATATTGCTTTAAAACATTCCATTACTTTCTGCATCTGTTTACTGATAATAAAAGACACAGCTGTTCTAAACGAAACACACTAACAGGTGTAAAGTGCCAATTTGGCATTTTACATAAAAGTTACTCCTCATTTCCTTTTGGAATACTCTAAAATTATACTGTAAGAACAGCTACCAATAACTTAGAGAATTTTTTATACTAACTTGGATCATTCTAGTCATTGTGGAAAAGATACACTTCTTTCTTCATGAATTCAAGATTATTTTTAAACAATACACATCCTGAACTAATTATAATTACCCCAGATGTTTTCCATAAAAATGGTCACACATCTGAACAGGGTTTCTTTAGCAACTGTTCTATATCAAATTTACTGCAAAGAGCATCAAAATTATGAAGTAACACTGTATCAGATTTGTTATGTTTAAACTACAAATGATAATGAAGCTTGAGCTTATAATTTATTTTGACAAGTATTCAGCTAATCTGTAGCCATATATATTTAATCCAAGGCCACATAAGGAAATTCAGTATTTTTATAATAAATTCTCAATAATCACTCACCTAAAGCAAGTCAGAGTAACCAAAGTTTGTGAATACCACATAACATTAACCAAATAGTTTTTTTATTTTTTTGTTTGCTCGTTTTTAAAACATCATATGCCACAATCAACTTAAAATATCTCAAGTAAAAGAACTAACTTTATTCTAGGAATTTAATAAACATGGATAATTAATTTTTAGATTTTATAAATTATAACGGTGACATTATGGGACAATTACAAAATCAAGGTCAATGAAAATACTAACGTATTGGTGATAAGAAAGAACACTGAAATATTTTAATTTGGTTATTATATTTACTTTAATATATAAAACTTGGAGAGGAAATGTTAACATAGGATATTAAAGAAGTCCAAAGCATTCCAATCTCTTTCTTTTCTTTTCCTAAAATAAAGACATTTGTCAAATTAGCTTCAGAAAAAGAGGTTCACTAACATTTACAAATACTTAAGAGAGTCCTTGAGACTATGTCTATATTTTGAGATATACACCTAGGGAAAAACATATAAGATATATACATTTTAATTATTTAAGATTATATAAAGACTTCAGATCTTTCTCCAATAGTTCTGTTTCCTTGTTAGCTAAGTTACAAATTTAAACAAAATACTCTACAGCTTTGTCATAAAGTGTCCTCAGTCAGGTCATTTAGTTACAACTGCTTTATGGTCCTTCTGGAAACAAGTTATGCTCAGTGAAAATTCTATTAGTTTGCTGCTTAAGTTTTGAAAAGAAACACAGGAAGCAAAGTTTTACATCAAAAGAATACAGAAAAACATCAATTTTACTGCAGAATCTAACAAAGCTTAACTCTGTCTATAATGTGGTAAAATCATGTTACCGTAGAAACATACCACGGGATTTTCTGATTTGTAAAATAAGTCAAAGTATATAGTCAATAATCCAAATCATATGATAATGATATTCGGGAGTTGTTTATATACATTTCATAAGGCTCTCAGTCTTCATAAATTTAGTTACTGTATATAATGATTTATCCAAGCTATCTTAATCTTTATCATATTTAATTATCAAGAAAGGGTTTTATTATTTGGAATTTCATAGAAGTATATGCTGTGGTATACTAAATACAAAAGCACAATGTATACCTTAAAGAATTTTTAAATTTCTTTCTCATACAAGATTATGTTAAATTGTTTAATTATAATAATTTTAATTATTATATTCTAATAATTACATATTTATTTTGCAGTCTTATTATGTTCATAAGGAATTGTGGACCGACCAATTTGTGTTAATAAAAGAAGCAGCTGATATAGATATAAAAGAAAAACTATGAGAGGAAAGAATCAAATAGAGCCTCTCTTAGAAAACTGAGATTTTAAAGTACTTGCTAAAGCAGTTAGGTGACCTAACACCATTTTGTCTCCAACAAAATCACTTGTCAATTCATTAAAGACAGTAGGAATGACAGTTCAATGCCTTAAAAAGAATTAGCCTTTAAAGAAATTACAGAATGAGTGTTTCTAACAATGAAAAACTACTGAATTTTAAAAAGCCATATTGTATAAATTTAGTCAAATTTCTACATTAGGTATAGGTATGGGGAGAATCATAAGATCCCAGCATGGGGGTTACATTACATAGCACTTGAGTAGCCACTGCACTTCACCTAACAATCAAGTAGCGAGTTACAGCTGTGGCTTGAAAAATTTCAGGATGGTAAGAAATCAATAAATTCTCTAAATCTCTTTCATAATTTAATAATCTTACTGCATGTATCTCCTACTTCAATCTTAAAAACTAATATATTTGCTCCCAAATTAGTAACAAATACATAATTAGAATCAGATGTTCAACTAGGTTCTAATAAAATGGTATGTTAAGACTAGCAAAGCTCAACTTCTTTGTTCTATACAATTTCTTTTAAAATATCCCTAAGTATTGATTGTTATTTCTAAAACTATGATGTGGTTATCCATTGTAAATTCTGAGAGCATTATTAAGTCTAACTAGTGTGCTTTCCGTCTACTTACTATGCCATTATTTCTTCAGATGAAGTAAATTCTTCCTCCCATTCATTCTCTGTTTTTCAAAGACTCAAAAGTTTGCATCACTATATAAATCCATGTAGAGTAATACATAGAGGACTTCATTTTGGAAGGGTATATTAGAACCTTAACTTAAATGCATGGAATTAATTCTGCCTTTACTTGAGATGTGAACAGTTCTTAAAAAGGAAACAGAGATTGAGGTACATATAGTTTATGTCAGATTACCTCCAATCTTTAGTGAAAAGAGTAAATTACAAAATACTGCTTATAAGTACCATTCAAAAAGTTACATATGTTACATATCACCTTGTTTTATATCCCAAAACAAAAGCCGTGTCTTTGTTTTCACTGAAAATTTAAATAAATAGCTTTATTTGCTACCATATTAGCAATTTAGTTTCTGATTTCAATATTGATTAAATACTGATTAACAGTAAAGGAAATTTAATTATGCTTTAATTGTTATAATTAAATAAAATAAGACACTCATAAATATAACAGACTACTGATACATATTAATCCAAAGACAACTATTTTTAGTAGTCAATAAGTGAATTTTAAAGAACTAAAATTTCACTGTTAAGTATACAGTATCAGAATAGGTGAAAATATTACCTACTAAAAATCAAAAGGGATTTTCAAATTGTTCTATGACTGTGTCATTTGAATTTTTCCAGGTTAAAAAATCATATAAAATAAAAACAGAGAGGAAGACAAACCATAAAAGACTCTTAGATAAAACAAACTGAGGATTGTTGGAGGGGTATTGGGAGAGGGGATGAGCTAAATGGGTGGTGGGCATTAAGGAGGGCAGTTGTTGGGATGAGCACTGGGTGTTATATGTAAGTGATGAATCACTAAATTCCACTCCTGAAACCATTATTACACTATATGTTAACTAACTAGGATTTAAATAAAAGAAAAAAAAATAAGGCATGACATTAAATAAGAGAAGGCATGACATAACTCAACAACAAAACTATAGAGTTGCTATTATGATGCACTTATGTAAATATTTTTATAATCATCAACTTCTTGACATGGAGTGGTCTGCTGATCACAGAGTAATGCCTCCCCATTACCAACCTGTAGTACCAAAATAAGCTGAGGTGTCCTGACAGGTATTTATTAGCTTTCTAAGGGCCTTTCTAAGGGCCTGTTTTGTGCCAGTGCTGCTCCAAATACTGTCATAACGATTCTTCTGACCAAAGCATATATTGTGGATGAATACTGAGCCTTTATTACTTCTGTAGACAGAACAATGAATAAAGTCATGAACATAATATGCTAGTGTGGCTAAAAGTTTGGTTCATGTAAAATATCTTGCCCTGATGGTGATACATGGCCAAAATTAAGTGAAAATGTGTTTATGTTCTTACATACTTGTTAATATATAATGCCTTAAAATTTTTTTAAATGTTTATTTTTGAGAGAGAGAGAGAGAGCATGAGCAGAGGAGGAACAGAGAGAGAGGGAGACACAGAATCCAAAGCAGGCTCCAGGCTCTGAGCTGTCAGCACAGAGCCTGATGCGGGGCTCGAACTCATAAACCGTGAGATCATGACCTGCACCGAAGTCGGACACTTAACCAATGAGCCATCTAAGCGCTCCAGTATATAATGCCTTTTACAATTCAAAACAGATCAGCCTCCACTAAAATTTTTCTATATTAATACCTGTGATTCTTCATAAAGTATATCCTTAATTTTTCAAATTGGTAAGGTGGTTGTAATGACATGGATGGAGCTACAGAGTTATGCTAAGCGAAATAAGTCAGAGAAAGACAAATACCATATGATTTCACTCATATGTGGAATTTAAGAAACAAAACAAATCAGCAAAGGGACAGAGAGAGAGAGAGATAAACCAAGAGACAGACTCTTAATTAAAGAGAACACACTGATGGTTACCAGAGGGGAGGTGGGTGAGGGGCTGGGTGAAAGAGGTTATGGGGATATAGGAGGGCACTTGTAATGAGCACCAGGTGTTGTATGGAATTGTTGAATCACTATATTGTACACTTGAAATTAATATTATACTATGTCTTAACTAAGTGAAATTTCAATAAAAACTTTAGGGGTGCTTAGGTGGCTCAGTCGGTTAAGCATCCAGCTCTCAGTTTCAGCTCAGGCCATGATCTCATGGTTTTGTGAGTTTGAGCCCCACATCAGGCTCTGCGCTGACAGCATGGAACCGGCTTGGGATTTTCTCTCTCCCTCTCTCTCTACCCCTCCTCCACTCATGCTGTCTCTCTCTTTCAAAATAAATAAATAAAACTGAAAAAAAAACTTTTAAAAAAGCAATTAAAAATATAAACTCAGATGTCGTATATGACATATTTATTGCACAAACTGAAAGATCATCAATGCATTAGTCTGGGTGTCAAAGGGAGGGAATAGAGATAGATTAAGAGAGAGATCAACAGACAGATGGAGGGAACAGATACAGACCTTGGAGTAAACTTTTTTTGTTTGGTGATTTCTGAATACATTTCAAATTCTTATGATAGTACAATTTGGGAAAGTATAGTTTACTATGGAGCTATTGGCTTAAATTCAAATTGGCCTGCCTAGGTCCACTTTTAAGAGAGTATTCAGGTGAGTGTAACGACACTGTGAATCAAGACTTTTGTGATACTACGAAGCCAAAACAAACAAACAAACAAAAAACAATAAAGAAATACACTGTAACCAATGCTGGGATAAGGCTGCAACTGTTAACTTTAACCTTGTTAAAATTAGTTACCAAAAACATTCTCTTATTCTCAAACATTCCCTATATAAAAAGTAGAGGTTATAAATTACCATGGCTTTTATGTAAACAGTGCCTCTAATGTTCTAAAGTCATAAAATAGGGGCACCTGGGTGGCTAAGTTGGTTAAGCCTCCCACTTCAGTCCAGGTCATGATCTCATGGTTCCTGAGTGTGAGCCACGCATCAGGGTCTGTGTTAACAGATCAGAGCCTGGAGCCTGCTTCAGATTCTGTGTCTCCCTCTCTCTCTGCCCTGCCCCCCCCCCCCATTCATGCTCTGTCTCTGTCTCTCTCTCTCTGTCTCAAAAGTAAATAAACCTTAAAAAATTTTTTAAGTCATTAAAATAGCTTTCATTTGTATATTGATTAATTTATTTTTTGAATGCTTATTTTTTTTTTCAACGTTTATTTATTTTTGGGACAGAGAGAGACAGAGCATGAACGGGCGAGGGGCAGAGAGAGAGGGAGACACAGAATCGGAAACAGGCTCCAGGCTCCGAGCCATCAGCCCAGAGCCTGACGCGGGGCTCGAACTCACGGACCGCGAGATCGTGACCTGGCTGAAGTCGGACGCCTAACCGACTGCGCCACCCAGGCGCCCCTGAATGCTTATTTTTGAGAGAGACAGCAAGTGCAGGGAGGTGCAGAGAGATGGAGACACAGAATCCAAAGCAGGCTCCAGGCTCTGAGCAGGCTCCAGAGCCAGATGCAGGGCTCGAAACAAGAGCTGTGGGATCATGACCTGAGCTGAAGTCAGATGTTAAACCCACTGAGTCACCCAGGCGCCCCTGTAATATTTATTTAGCAAAATTTCATAATTCAAAGGTAAATGCCCTATCCATTTCAAATGATAAGTTCTTAAATGAATAAAATTTGTATCAGAAAGCTAAACTCAAAATATGCCCAATTTCAGAATAATTTATTCATAGGGGGCTAATTCAAACATAGAGCTAAAGCAAAACATATTTGTTCTAGCTAGACATTGGACCCGTGTTACAGAAAACATTTCTATACATGAAAAAACACCTTTAACACAACTCTAAATGTAAAAGTTTTATAACTATCACTATTGAAATCAGTAGCTTTCATAAAGGGTTTGAGGTACATACAAAACATATTAATAACCATTAATATCAATAATTTTTTGTATATAAATATCATTGCTTACCATGTCGATATTGACCTCTTGGTCTAAAAATAAAAGTTAATTCAGATATCAAATGATATTAAATATTGTCAGATAGTGGATTCAATTTTAAAAACTGGAAGATGGGGGGATGGGTTAAATGGACGATGGGCATTAAGGAGGGCACCTGTTGGGATGAGTACTGAATGTTGTGTGATGAATTGCTAAATTGTATTCCTGAAATCATTATTACACTATATGTTAACTAACTTGGATTTCAATTTAAAAAAGAATAAATAAATAAAAATAAAAACTGGAAGAAATACATCAATATTTACATAAGCAATCTAAGCTGTTCCTTACAGTAGCTATCATTATTGAGCACTATCTATGTGTGCCAAGTGCTGTGTATATAAGTCTTTACCTGGATTATTTGTAACCTTTAGGTCATCTCTGCAAGACTGGCATTTTCCAAAATGTATAAATAAGGTAACCATGAGATTAACTGAAAAAATTGGTACATTTCTCAGAATAAAGGCAAAAGGCATAGTTATGCTTGGAGTACAGGTGTTCTAGGAAAACTACAATACATGGTCACCATACCAATGAAGAAACTGCCTCAGACAGACTCATTCAAAATACATCCAATGGACATTTATTGAACAAATTTGCACAGTATGTTAGTTAATGGGAAGGGCACTCTGACTTTGCAGAGCAGGTAACTGTCATATTTGCTTTCGAAGCCTCACCTCTAATCACTATACATACTACCTACAACTCATAAATAATTTGTATCTCTAAGGCTTTATGTTTTTCCAAACATTTTCACATTCATATACCCTTTGATTTTAAAGGTATACTTATATATTACCTGTTCACTTCAACCAATAACTCTTATACTTAAAAAGTCCTCTTAGAAGTCTGATATACATTTTTATTTTCTACTAGTTTTGCTCTAGTTTGACATTATATGTGTGTGTGTGTATATATATATATATATATATATATATATATATATATATATAATTTAATACACCCAGAACTTTGAAACACAGTATGAGATAGGATTCTAAGCTTTTTTGTCCAAATTAATAATGTAATGCCTGAATATGGTTCTGAATAAATCATTACTTCACCAATGATTTATAGCACTTGCTTTTTCATTCTCGTAGGTTAAATCTGAGTCACCAATTTCATTCCATTGATATCTGCTTAATCCCATGTTATTAATATATTATCTACTGAAACTATGTTATTATTACTTGGCCCTACTACTCCTTCTATACTTGCTATTTTTGTCTATTTATTTTTGTAGATTAAAGTTTCAATCAAGATAATCAAATTTGAAGAAAAAAACAAAAATTGAAAAAAAATGAGACAAAAAGACAGTTGTTAAGTATGAATGGTAAACACAGAAGCTGATAAAATGTTGGTTAATTTAACAACTGATATAACATTACTAAGTTTTGTGTTAAAATACTGAAACAAATGCTAGATAAAATATTTTAACAAGAAACAGCCTTGGGGGCTCTATGGGTAAAGTTAAATTTATGTAATTCAGGGGGAGGAGAGATGTTGACTAATTTTGTTAAAAAAATTTATAGTCCAGGATATATTTTAAACATTTAAAAGTAACCATTAAAAATAAAAAAACAAACAAACACCAAGAACAACAACCAAACAAAAAACAGAAATAAAGTCCATAGCTTCCAAACTAAGGGAAACTGAAAAAGGGAAAGTAAATTTAATTCTTTTAAGCAGAAAGCATTAATTAAGAGAAAGAACACACACACACACACACACACACACACACACACGCAAAACAAAAAGCATAAAATAAGATAATGGCAATATGTCCAAATACATCAGTAATCCCCATAATTATTTATTATTTTTTTGTAATTATTTATTTTTTATTTATTTTAAAAAATTTTAAATGTTTATCTAGTTTTGAAAAAGAGAAAGAGACCGCATAAACAGGGGAGGGGCAGAGAGAGAGGGAGACACAGAATCTGAAGCAGGCTCCAGGTTCTGAGTTGTCAGCACAGGGCCCAGTGCGGGGCTCAAACTCACAAACCACGAGACTGTGACCTGAGCCAAAGTCAGACACTTAGTCTACTGAGCCACCCAAGTGCCCCATAAATGTAATTATTTAAATTCACCCATTAGCAATATCATATTGTCAAGGAGATTCACAAGTTATATCCCCAATATTGCTAAAAGACTGGAGATAGAGAGAAACCATGCTGCCACCTGGTTTCAATCTTTTATACAAAATAATTTAAGTATAAGATGGTACAGATGCTCTTCTAAGATATTATTATCCTCTCTTATCCTCACCAAAACACTATCTCCCAAACTGAATATAAAGATCTCTTTTTTTTTTTTTTTAATTTTTTTTTTAACGTTTTATTTATTTTTGAGACAGAGAGAGACAGAGCATGAACGGGGGAGGGGCAGAGAGAGGGGGAGACACAGAATGGAAGCAGGCTCCAGGCTCTGAGCCATCAGCCCAGAGCCTGACGCGGGGCTCGAACTCACGGACCGCGAGATCGTGACCTGGCTGAAGTCGGACGCTTAACCGACTGCGCCACCCAGGCGCCCCTAAAGATCTCTTATATTGGAAACTGGGTTTCCAAAATGCTGGTAGCCAGGTTTACCCTTTAAGAAGGAAATTAAACTATTCTTCCTTGGGAATATGACCAGCCCAAAGAAAAGACCTGAATTCTGGCCTGGTCCACAAAGGAACAGTTGTCAAATAACCATTTAACGAAGCCTTCAATAAACAAGTCCGACCCAACCAGCTATTTAATGTCTCTTATTCTTAGTATAAACAGGCAGCCAAGGATAAGAAGACATCTGAGAAAAGACACTAACATAAAAAACTGAACTGCAAACTAAAAGAGGAACTCAGAAGGAACAAAGGGATATGAAACCTTCAAAAGAACTCAAATTGCCTATGAAGAAAGATGCTTATTCATTTATTATTGACGGAAGTGCAAAATGGTAGAACCCCTATTGATAGGGTTTGGCTAGATCTAACAAAATTTTAAATGTATTTACCCTTTGACCCAGTGTTCCTATTTCAAGGATCCATCCTGAGTATACATCTCCACCAGTAAAAAATGACATAGGCACAAAGTTATTCATTAAGGCATTATTTGTAATAACAAAGACCAGAGCAATACAAATAAACATATTAGGGTACTAGTTGAATAAACTGTAAAATCTCGATATAATAATATGCAGCCATAAGAATAGAGCGAGGAAACTATGTGCTAATTTGGAGCCATTCCCATGATATATTGTTAAATGAAAAAAAGCAAGATGCAATACAAGCTTGTCTCAAGAAACAAAAAAAAAGCTCAAATAAACCTAGTCTTATACTTAAAAGAGCTAGAAAAAAAGAACAAAGCCCAAAGCTACTAGAAGGAGGGAATAATAAATACTACAACAGAAATAAATGAAAGACTAAAAAAAAAAAGAAAAGATCAATGAAGCAAGAAGCTGGTTCTTTGAAAAGATAAGCAAAATTGATAAACCTTTAGCATAACTCATCAAGAAAAAAAGAGAGAAAACTCAAATAAATAAAATCAGAAATGGAAACAGAACAACTGACACCACAGAAATACAAAGAATTTTAAGAGATTGCTATAGATAAATGCCAACAAATTGGACAATCTAAAGGAAATGAATAAATTCCTAAAAACAGATCTTCCAAAAGTGAAACAGGAAGAAATAGAAAATTTGAACAGATTATAAGAAATAATTTTGAAGTGATTGTAAGAAATGAAATTGAATTGGGAATTGAAAAACTACCAATAATAAAAAAATCCAGGACCACATGGTTTCACAGGTGAATTCTACCAAACATTTGAAAGAGTTAATACCTACTCTTCTCTAACTATTCCACAAATAGAAGAGGAAGGAAAACTTCCAAACTCATTCTACAAAGCCAGCATTACCCTGATACCGATACCGAAACCAAAGATGCTATGCAAAAAGAAAACTATGGGCTGATATCTCTAATAAACAAAGATGCAAAAATCCTCAACAAAATACTAGCAAACCAAAGTCAACAAAACATTAAAAAAAAAATTCACCATAATCAAACTGGATTTATTCTAGGGATGCAAAGGTGGTTTAATATTCACAAGTCAATTGATGTGATATGTCACATTAAAAGAAAGCATTTGCCAAATATAACATCCATTCATCTCAATAACGTGGGTCTAGATGGAACATACCTCAACATAGAGGTCATATATGAAAACCTCACAGCTAACATCATCCTCAATGGTAAAAAACTTAAACCTTTTCCTTTAAGATCAAAAATAAGACATGGATGTCTACCCTCACCACTTTAATTCAACTTAATACGGGAAGTCCTACTTTCAGCAATCAAACAAGAAAAAGAAATAAAAAGAATCCATACTGGGGCACCTGGGTGGCTCAGTCGGTTAAGCATCCAACTCTTGGTTTTGGCTCAGATCATGATTGTGTAGTTTATGAGTTCAAGCCCTGCATTAGGCTCTGTGCTGCCTGTGGGGGTTTTCTCTCTGCCCCTCCTCCACTTGTACACACTCTCTCTCAAAATAAATAAATAAATGTAAAAAGAAAATAATCCTTACCGGTAAAAAGTAAGTAAAACAGTCACTATTTGCAGATGACATGATATTATGCATAGAAAATCCTAAAGACCACCAAAAAACTATTAGAACTAATAAATGAATTCAGTAAAGTCACAGGATACAAAATTAATAGAATTTTATTGCCTTTCTATACACTAATAATGATGCAGCAGAAAGAGAAATTAAGAAAACAATCCCATTTGCAACTGCCTCCAAAAGAATAAAATACCTAGGAATAACTTAACCAAGGAGATGAAAGACTTGTACTTTGAAAATTGTAAAATATCAATGAAAGATGACACAAATTGAATAATAATCCACACTAATAGATTGGAAGAAAACTGTTAAAATATACTACACAAAGCAAGCTATATTCAAAGCAATGTGCATCAAAATACCAACAACATTCTTTACAGAACTAGAACAAATAAAAACTAACATTTGTATAGAACCATAAAATACCCTGAATACCCAAAGCAATCTTGAGAAGAAGGAACAAAACTGGAGGCATCACAATCCCAGATTTCAAGATATACTAGAAAGCTATAATAATCAAAAGAATATGATACTGTAACAAAAACACACACATAGATCAATGGAACACATAGAGAGCCCAGAAATAAGCCTATGATTATATGGTCAACTATATATGACAAAGAAGGCAAGAATATACAGTGGGGAAAAGACAATGTCTTCAATAAATGGTGTTGGGAAAACTGGATAGCTACATGCAAAAGAATGAAATTGGACCATTTTCTTATACCATACATGAAAATAAATTCAAAATGGATTAAAGACCTAAATGTGAGACCTAAAGCCACAAAACTTTTAGAAAAAATATAGGCAGTAATTTCTTTGACGTAGTCCTTTGCAACATTTTTCTAGGTGTCTCCTCAGGCAAGGGAAACAAAAGCAAGAATAAACTACTGGGACTAAACCAAAATGAAAAGCTTTTGCACAGCAAAGGAGACCATCAACAAATGAAAAGACAATCTACAAAATGGGAGAAAATACTCGCAAAAGATATATCCGATAAATGACTAATATCCCAAAACACAAAGAACTTCTACAACTCAACATCAAAAATACAAATGACCCAATTAAAAAAATGGGCATAGGACCTGAATAGACATTTTTCCAAAGAACATATACAGATGACCCAAAAGGCACATTAAAATTTTTTTTAATGTTTATTTATTTTTGACAGAGGGAGAGATAGAGACAGAGCATGAGTGGGGGAGGGGCAGATAGAGGGAGACACAGAATCTGAAGCAGGCTCTAGGCTCCGAGCTGTCAGCACAGAACCCCATGCGGGGCTCAAACTCAAAACTGTGAGATCATGACCTGAGCCAAAGTCGGATGCTCAAGTGACTGAGCCACCCAGGCATTCCTCACAGGCACATTAAAAGACGCTCACTATCACTACTCATCAGGGAAATGTAAATCAGGACTACAATGAGATATTACCTTATACCTGTCAGAATGACTAGAATCAAAAAGACAAAGAATAACTAGTGTTGGTAAGGATGTGGAGAAAGAGAAACAGTTGTTCACCATGGGTGGGAATGTAAATTGGTAGAGCCACTGTGGAAAACACTATGGAGGTTTCTCAAAAAATTAAAAATAGAAATATCATATAATCCAGTAATTCCACTATGAGGTATTTACCCAAAGGGGGGAAAAACACTAATTCAAAAAGACATATATATACTCCTATGTTTATTGTAGCATTAGCTACAATAGCCAAGGATGCAAGCAACCCAAGTGTCAATGAATGGATAATGAAGATGTGGTAAACACACAGACACACACACACACACACATTCCTTAGCCATTAAAAACATGAGATCTTATGGGGCGCCTGGGTGGCGCAGTCGGTTAAGCGTCCGACTTCAGCCAGGTCACGATCTTGCGGTCCGTCAGTTCGAGCCCCGAGTCGGGCTCTGGGCTGATGGCTCAGAGCCTGGAGCCTGTTTCCGAATCTGTGTCTCCCTCTCTCTCTGCCCCTCCCCCGTTCATGCTCTGTCTCTCTCTGTCCCAAAAATAAATAAACGTTGAAAAAAAAAACATTTAAAAAAATAAATAAAAAGCTATTTTTATTTATTTTGAGAGAAAGAGAGAGAATGCGAGCAGGGGAGGGGTAGAGACAGGAGGAAAGAGAGAGAATCCCAAGCAAGCCCCGCACTGTCAACATGGAGCCTGACGTGGGGCTCGAACCCATGAACTATAAGATCATGACCTGAGCCAAAACCAAGAGTTGGATGCCTAACTGACTGAGCCACCCAGGTGCCCCCAAAACCTTCTTTCAAATACAGAGAAGAAACTAGTGGTTGCCAGAGGGGAGCTGGATGGAGGGATGGGTGAAATAAGTAAAGGGGAGTAAGAGGTACAAACTTGCAGTTATAAAATAAAGAAGTCATGGAGATGAAAAATACAGCATAGAAAATACAGTCAAAATTATTATAATAACGTATGGTGACAAATGGTGACTACACTTATCATGGTGAGCAATGTACAGAATTACTGAGTCAATAAGTTGTACACTTGAAACTAATATTGTATGTATATTATACTTCAATTAAAAAAATCAAGGTGCAGAACAGTGAATAAAATATGCTGCCTTTTACTCAGCAAGTAGGAATAAATTACACATATGTATATATGTATTTGGATATTTTTGCAAAGAGAAACAATGGAAATATACAAAACTAATAAAAATGATTCTCTATAACAATGTCTATAAGAATGGGATGGTGGAGGGGAGGGAATGGAAGTAAGACTTCTTTAAATATATTTTTAATTTAGGTTTTGACTTTGAATATTAAAAAAATGTTTTATATAGCTTAAAATAAAATTAAACTGTGAAACTGAAAGCAAATTGAAGCAAAAAAAAAACAAAAACAAAAAATCCCAAACTCTGTTACAAAACCACCTGTAAAACCACACAAAAGTCATATCAAATATTCTTACAATACTGACTTTCTTTTAGATATAAACAAAACGTGAAAAAGTCTTAAATTTCCATCAGCACTTTCACAGTTGGCAATAACCTTGGTATTGACTTCTAAAAGTAATTTTACATACATTGTAAAATAAAACAAAATAACATGTTATGTTACAAGAACTCATATTTTTAGGGTAAGAAAAAAATTAAATATGAAAACAAAGCAGTAAAATAAAACCCTGAAATATTTTAGTTGAGTTAGAAATTATTTATTTGAACTCAAGAGTTTTTTTTTAAAAAAGACATGGGTGGTATGTATCTCTATCCATCCTTGCCACTCAGGAAGCCGAAAATTATTAAGATCATCCCAGTGAAGGAGTACATCTAAAACACCTGCCATGAGGTTCCATATGCCATTCTGAACAAAAAGAACCAGGAAACATGGCTGATTTACAGGGGCGAGGGAAGTACAAGATGAGCCTGGGCATCATATATGTGAAAAAACAGTAATGTGCTCAAAGACTATATAACAGGACATGTCAGAAGGACATAAAACCAGCTTGAAAGGACTTTTAATGGCTAGGTTTGGGACCATTTTAGTTGAAAAGAGTATTTGTGGTTGGCGCTAAGATACTAAATTAATAAACATTCAAGAATCCATAGTACCAGTTAAAGGGAAAGGAAGAAAAAACCCCTCATCTGCCACCATAGAAGAGAAATATCATATGACTTTTATAGTGAAAATTGGTAAATGTTCCAGAATTAGATATTCATCCTGTTTTTTGTTTTTACCCTAGCTTATGAGGGAGAGCTCTACCTTACAGAAAAAAAAGAAATCAGCTAATAAATATAAAAAGAACAATCCAATTAGAAATTGCTATTCTGGGGGCACCTGAGTGGCTCAGCCGGTTGAGCATCTGACTCTTGCTATTGGCTCAGATCATGATCCCACGGTTATGGGATTGAGCCCCATGTCAGGATACACACTGAGCATGAAGTCTATTTAAGATTCTCTCTCTCTCTCTCTCTCTCTCTCTCTCTCTCTCTCATCCTCCTGCCCCTCCTCCTTGCTCATGCGTGCTCTGTCTCAAAGAAAAAAAAAAGAAATTGCCAGTCTGGAACCTCCAGTGTAATAACCCATTTAGGAATATTTGCACAATACCAAAGTTATCTTCCCACAGATTACTCACTAATTGCAAAGGGAAAGGCTATCTTTACAATGATGAGGTCAAGTAGTCACCACCTTCACCAAACGATCAAACTTACCATCAAGTGGAACAACCTGGTATTACACCCTTTTGCTATATGTAAGATGAAATACCCAGTATCACCTATGAAGTATTCTTGCCAAAAAGATTTAACCTGAATCTAATCAAATTATTTGAGCTTAGAAATACAAAGCATAGAACAAGTAGAAGAAAACCAAGAGAAAACAAACAATTCCAGGATATAATTCTTTCCTCAAGACAACTTTCTTGGTCTCCTTAAAAGGGCAAAGCCATATAAAAAAATGAGAGAACTGTTCAATATGAAATGAAACTAAGAGATAAAATAGCCAATGCAATGAATGAATCTGACTGGACATGAATCCTAAAAAATCAGTTCCACAAGACATTTTTGAATTGGGAAAATCTGAATATGGATGGATAATAGGTGATTTAAGACATTTATATTAATTTTCTTACATGTGACACCAATTTTATTTTTGAATAATGTTCTTATTTCTAGGAAATGCATTCCATTAGGAGACACATCTTGAAGTACTTCAAGATCAAGTATCGTGAGGATTACATCTTTCAAATAGTTTAGAAAAAAAATACAAATGTGGATAAATATGGCAAATGTTAACAACTGTAAGTCAAGAAGGTGAGAATATGGGTAATCATAGTACTGTTCTTTCAGTTTTTCTATATGTTTAAAAATGTTCATAAATTATTTGAAAAATTTGGATATGAACAGTTGATATTAATAATAGATTAGCACAAATCTTTTTAAAGTTGGAAAATAAAGTTGAGAAAATTTAGAAAATACAGCATAAAGGCAAAGAGACAGAAAATTATCCATATATATGCACATGTGTATATGTGTGCATGCATTATCTATCAATCTATACATCAATTGAAGAAAAATTTCATAAAACAAATTTAAGAGAATACAAACAGAAAGAAACCAACTAAAAAATAAGGAAATATCTCAGACTAAAGAACATAAATTTAAAACTGAAAAGGCACATGGAGTGCTCAGCACAATGATAAAATCAAATCCTCACCAAGACACATTACCAGGAAATTCCAGAATGGTTAGAATAAAGAAAAGGTCCTACAAGTTTCAAGAGAGAATAAACAAGTCAGATACAAAAATGATTAAGACTTAAAATGGCTTCAGACAGCACCACTAAAAGCTAAGACAAAAAAAAAAAGTAATGCCTTTAAAGTTCTGTGAGAATTTTTTTTTTTCCATACTAGAATTCTATATCCTGCTGAGTAAAAGCAATCAGATGTAAGTGATTTCAGGCATGGGAGGTCTGAAAAACTTTCTTATGTACCATTTCTCAAGAAATGACTGGAGGACATGCCTCACTAAAAAAGGTAGAAAACAGGAAAGAGAAAGACATTGGAATTCATGAAACTATATAGAACTCCAGAGAGATGTAAAATGAAGCCCCAGATGATGTTAGATCCCTGGGAAACAGCTGGGTATGAGGCATAGAGAATGACCAATTCAAAGTACAGCAGGTCAGAAGCCTCCAGTGAGGTAACTTTAAGAAAATAAAAATGATTGATTACATAATATGTGTAAATGTACTGAAAAGCAATTTAGACACTTGGGAAGACTTGGGGAATAAGTGAATGACAGACATAAAAACCCCAAAAGAAAAAAACACACAAAGAAAATATTTTTATATTTGATCTTGAAATAGGAAAAAGTTCTTTGAAAAAGAACCTATTATTTAATTTCTTCTTGGTCTATAGACCCCTTGATTATGATACAATGTCCTTCTTCATCTCTTGTTACAGCCTTTAAAGTCTAGTTTGTCTGATATGAGTATGGCTACTCCAGCTTTCTTTTGACTTCCAGTAGCATGATAGATAGTTCTCCATCCCCTCACTTTCAATCTGAAGGTCTCCTCAGGTCTAAAATGAGTCTCTTGTAGACAGAAAATAGATGGGTCTTGTCTTTTGGCTGGAGCATTTAGTCCATTTACAGTGTTATTATTTGAAAGATATGGGTTTAGAGTCATTGTGATGTCTGTAGGTTTCAGGCTTGTAGTGATGTCTCTGGTACTTTGTGGTCCTTGCAACGTTTTACTCATGGAGTCCCCCTTAGGATCTCCTGTAGGGTTGGTTTAGTGGTGATGAATTCCTTCAGTTTTTGTTTGTTTGGGAAAACCTTTATCTCTCCTTCTATTCTGAATGACAGACTTGCTGGATAAAGGATTCTTGGCTGCATATTTTTTCTGTTCATCACATTGAAGATTTCCTGCCATTCTTTTCTGGCCTGCCAAGTTTCAGTAGATAGGTCTGCGACTACACTTATGTGTCTACCTTTGTATGTTAGGACCTATTTATCCCTAGCTGCTTTCAGAATTCTCTCTTTATCCTTGTATTTTGCCAGTTTCACTATGATATGTCATGCTGAAGATCGATTCAAATTACATCTGAAGGAAGTTCTCTGTGCGTTTTGGATTTCAATGCCTGTGTCCTTCCCCCAGATCAGGGAAGTTCTCAGCTATGATTTGTTCAAGTACACCTTCAGCCCCCTTCTCTCTTCTGGAATTCCTATGATACGGATATTGTTCCGTTTGATTGCATCATTTAGTTCTCTAATTCTCCCCTCATACTCTTCGATTTTTTTAATCTTTTTCTCAGTTTCCTCTTTTTCCATAATTTTATCTTCTAATTCACCTAGTCTCTACTCTGCCTCTTCAATCCGTGCTACGGATGCCTCCATTTTATTTTGAACCTCATTTATAGCATATTTTAGTTCCTCATGACTATTTTTTAGTCCCTTGATCTCTGTAGCAATAGATTCTCTGCTGTCCTCTATGCTTTTTTCAAGCCCAGCGATTAATTTTATGACTATTATTTTAAATTCCTGTTCCATTATATTGCTTAAATCGGTTTTGATCAATTTGTTAGCTGTCGCTACTTCCTGGAGTTTCTTTTGAGGAGAATTCTTCCGTTTTGTCATTTTGGGTGGTCCCTGCAGTAGCTCCAAACTGCAGGGCACTTCCCCTGTGCTGTCTGGAGAAACGTGTGTTGGTGGGCGGGGCTGCAGTCAGACCCAATGTCTGCCCCCAGCCCACCTCTGGGGCCACAGTCAGACTCGTGTGTACCTTATCTCCCCCTCTCCCAGGGGCAGGACTCACTGTGGAGTGGTGTGGTCCCTGTCGGGGCTGCTTGCACACTGCCAGGCTTGTGGTGCTGCTTTGATGGGATCTGGCTAAGGGTGTATTAGATGGGGTGGATCCGCAAGGTACACAGGGGCCGGAAAGGCAGGCTTAGAGCTAGCTTTGCCACTGGTGGTCCCCTGTGGGAGGGGCCCTGCAGCACCAGGAGGGAAGTAGGCCCATTGGAGGGATGGATCCACAGAAGCACAGCGTTGGGCATTTGCACGGTGCAAACAAATTCGGTGACAGGAACTGGTTCCCTTTGGAATTTTGGCTGGGGGATGGGAGAGGGAAATGGCACTTGCCAGCGCCTTTGTTCCCCCATCAATCTCTGTCCTTTTGGGACTCAACCACCCTCCCTTCCGGTGTCCTCTTGCCCTCCCCGCTCTCTGAGAGCAGAGCTGTTGACTTTTAACATTCCAGATGTTAGTCCCACTGGCTGTCAGAACTCACGGAGTCTGGCCCCTCCGCTTTCACAAGCCAGACTTTCGGGTCTCTGGCTTGCCTGGCGGGCTGCCCCTCCACTGCCCCGGCTCCCTCCTGCCAGTTCTTGTAGCACGCACTGCCTCTCTGCCCTTCCTATCCTCTTCTGTGGGCCTCTTGTCTACACTTGGCTCTGGAGAGTCCATTCTGCTAGACTTCTGGCGATTTTCTGGGTTATTCAGGCAGATGTGGGTGGAATCTAAGCAATCAGCAGGACGAGGTGAGCCCAGCGTCCTCCTACACTACCATCTTCTCAGCTATATCTCCTGTTGGATTTCTGATAGGGATTGCATTAAATCAGAAGATTGCTTTGGGTATAGTATAGACATTTTAATAATATTTGTTTTTCTAATCCATGAGCATGGAATATCTTTCCATTTCTTTGTGTCATCTTCAATTTCTTTCATCAATGTTTTATTATTTTCAGAATACAGGGTTTTGACTTCTTTAGTTAGGTTTATTCCTTTGGCTAGGTTTATTATTTTTGGTGCAATTATAAAGGGGATTATTTTCTTAATTTCTTTCTTCTTTTTCATTATTGGTAATAAATCTATTGGCAATAGATTTCTATACACTGATTTTGTATTGAGCAACTTTACTGAATTCATTTATCAGCTCTAGTTTTCTTGTGGTCTTTAGGTTTTCTGTGTATATTATGTCATCTGCATATAGGGCAAGTTTTACTTCTTCCTTACCAATTTGTATGCCTTTTATTTCTTTTTGTTATCTGATTACTGTGGCTAGGTCTACTAGAACTATGTTGAATAAAAATGGTGAGAGTGGACAACCGTGTCTTATTGCTGACCTTAGAGGAAAAGCTCTGTTTTTTCTCATTAAGAATGATGTTAGCTGTAGGTTTTTTATGTATGGCCTTATGTTGAGGTATGTTTCCTCTAAACCTACTTTGTTGAGTGTTTTTCTTTTTTTTTTTTTTTATCATGAATGGATGTTGTACTTTGTCAAAAGCTTTTTCTGCATCTGCTGAAATGATCACATGGTCCTTACCCTTTCTTTCTTTTTTTTAAAACTTTATTATTTGAGAGAGAGAGAAAGAAAGAGAGAGAGCACACACATGGGGGAAGGGCAGAGAGAGAGGGAGAGAATCCCAAGGAGGCTCCACATTGTCAGCACAAGCCTGGTGTGGGGCTTGATCTCACGAACCATGAGATCACGACCCAAGCAGAAATCAGGAGTCAGACACCCAACTGACCTAGCCACCCAGGCGCCCCTCCTTTCTCATATTGATGCAATTGATGTATCACATCGATTGATTTGAGAATACTAAACCATCCTTACAACCCAGGAATGAGTCCCATTTGATAGTGGTGAATGACTTTTTTAAGTGTATTGTTGAACATGGTTTGCCAGTATTTTGTTGAGGATTTTTCCATCTATATTCATCAGGGATACTGGTCCGTAGTTCTCTTTTGTGGTGTCTTTATCTGGTTTTGATATCAAGGTAAGTTTGGCCTCATACAATGGATTTGAAAGTTTTCCTTCCTTTTCTATTTGTTAGACAAACTTAAAAAGAGTATTAACTCTTTTTGGTAGAATTTGCCTGTGAAGTCATCTGGTCCTGGACGTTTGTGTGTTGGGATTTTTTATTTTTAATCAATGATTCATTTTCTTTGCTGGTTATCCATCTGTTCAAATTTTCTATTTCTTTTTGTGTGTATTTTTCTGTTGTATTCTGCATTCTTCAAATTTTCTACAGTGAACTGGAATTAATTTTATAATTTAAAAAGTTTCATGTTTGCAAAAATTAAGAAACACACAGAATTGAAAGATAAATTCAAATGACTTATATGATACTAACCAGTTGTTTCTTAGACTAATTTCTCTCTTAAATATTCATTTCCTCCCTTTAAAAATGAGAATAATTTCACATTCAAAGAATGAAGAGTATATGCATGAGTGCACTCACAAAGTTCCTAACATATTCAATGCTTGATAAATATGTTGAAAGAAATACAAAAATCTAATGGTCTGAGAATTCATATTTCAAGTAAAATGCAAACTCTCCCATGAAGACCTGAATCAAAACAAGTGAAAAATGTTATTCATTCTTTCACTCTGTTCACTCTTACCTGCAATCCAGTTCAAATTGGACAAAAACATACCACTCTAAATTTAATATAAAAGGCAAACCAAATTGCTACCTTCCTTCCTTGGGGCATCTGTCTGTGTAAAGTCCTCCCTTATACTGGAAAAAAATTTTCAAATTTTGCTCTAAAATCCTCTCTTCCTAAAGTTAAATGTAAATGCTAGAGAGGACTTATTCAAATCCACATTTGTTCAAGCAGATGCTGAATGAAAGTCACTGAAGCACAATTTCCCACAGCTGATGAGAGTTTGGAAATTCATACACAGTACTGATTCAATTAAACAGATAATTATCAACTGACCATAGACTGGGATGGAAGCACTTTTAACATAATAAATACCTAAAATTTTAATAGTGGTCAAGGATTCAAGGTTTTTTAATTGTAGACTATAGATATTAAAGACAAAAGATAAGAATTTTCTTTCACTAGAAGAATCTAAAATTACCTTATGTGCTACAGGATTTTTTCCCATTATGTCGAGTTTCAGATTTTATTGTGTGGCAGGTATGGGAATTGTGAATATCAGTCTTATGACAAATGCATGATTCTTGCTATATCCTTTATTCATTCAGCCCCTGAGCTAGGTAAATGTCTTCATTTTCACACTTCTAAAATAAATAATACAGTTCAAAATATTTCTCTAAGCACGGAGACAAATGGAAACCTGAGTCACCATGTACTTACAACAAACCATCAACTTCTTAGGAAATACAACTGCAGCAGTCCTTAGCTTCACAAGACTAAAAATCCAGATTTAGAAGACAAATAAATTATGACATAATTGTATCTTACTCTTATCAAACACTTTACCAAACTTTCTTTTAGGTGAAAATTTTATTCCTGAATTTCTTTATTTGTAAATCTTACTTATTGGTGATAGAGTTTTAAAATCAGAGAGGAGTTTTAATCTCATCCTTTTGGAGAGAAAAATGACAGAGTCACAGAAGTATAGTTTTTAGAAGCAATAAATGAAAAAAAAAAACTCTATATAGTGTTTTGACATATATGATCTTGTTTCACCTGGACAATCCTATCAGATGATAGCAGTATTCGTTTTTTTAAGTAAGAAACTAAGGTTCAAAGAGGATAAATGACTTTCTTTAGGTCAATGAACTAGAAAGCACCAGAGCCATGATTTGAACACAGGTCTTTTCACTCTAAACAGTGTTCTTTGTAGTATACAAAATCATTTCTTCTGTGCCATATTTTCTCTCAGGGTAGTTTGTGTAAATGCAAGGATTAAATGCCAAGTCTACTAATGTTAATAACTGCACCATCATTTAGAAAACCATTCCTTATTTTCAAATATATTTTCCCAAAAGTGACTCTAAAAAACAGGTTCTGGCCTCAACATGGCCAAGATGACTCACTAGGAAATTGTTTTTGCATTTCTCATTAAGGAATCCAGTTAGGTAATCTTTTCCCATTCTGTGTTAACAACTTTCATATATTCAGAGATGACTAAAAGAAACAAATAACTTGTCCTTATAACAAAGTATAAATGTAACCATAATTTTGTAAACAACTCTGCAGAATGTTAGCATGGTGGGAAGGGAGGTGAATCAAGAGAAAAGAGATCCGCCGGGAACAAACCTTGGGTTAGTCACTTCAACATGCTGTGCTTCGTCTGCAAAACAGAGTAATGACCTATAGTATATCTGTGAGAATTACATAAAAATGTATATGATGGCAATTTGTAAGGCATCTAGCACTGTATAAATGTAAGAAAACAGAATTCATGATTTTTTCATGTATTGCCTAATGCAGATACTAACCACCATTTAATCAAAATATATAGTTGAACCTATTTTAAGCTATACAAGAGTTACTAAAAAGTGTACAGAAATAAAAGAAAGCAAATCTTGAATGATCTTTTCACTTACATATATTACTTGTAAATTAAAATTTTTACATATTAAGAATGACTCTAAAATGCTAAGTTTACTTTCTATAAATCATATACATTATCAGTCTCATCACTTATTATCTGAAGTGTGTCCTAACAGGCAATGTATCATCTCTTTTTCCAATATAGAATGATCTAAAAATTTGAATTAATCTAATGTTTACACATAAAAGGCATTCAAATATTTACTGACTCTAATGGTGATGTTAACTATCAATTCTCAAAGAATTAAAATATAATGAATGAGATATACTTAACACAAATTACAATAAAAAAACTTAATTTTCCTTAAATGATAGAAACTTCTCTTCAAGATCTTCCCTTGCTCTAAGAATTATTGTTATGTATACAAATTATTGTGCAGTATTTTAATAATAATTCAGCTATCTATGACTTGTGGTTAGAAATTTAATTTATAAGTGTGTTTAATATAAGTTAATAAATGCAATCATATTATTTTCCATATTGTTAATATTATTATTAAGTTTATTTTTTTATTTTGAGAGAGAGCATGAGTACAAGCAGGGGAAGGTAAGGGAGAGGGGGAGAGAATCCCAAGCAGGCTTTGTGCTGTCAGCACAGAACTGGATGCAATCTCAGGAACTGTGAGATCACGACCTGAGCCAAGATCAAGAGTCGGATGCTTAACCATCTAAGCGACCCAGGCATCCCTCTTCTATTATTTTGGATTAAACTTATCCTATATAACCTCCCACAATAATTAAAATTAAACCCAGTAATATATTCTGTATGTAAAGTTTTTATATCTTTCAAAGAAAATTATGCAACACAATATACAGTTATGTAACATATGCAGCTATCTTGCTCAACTTTTATTTGCTGATTTTCCATTTATAAATGTTTCCTCTATAGTTTACACTTCCAGTTTTTCTTATACTCAAGATCCTTAAAAAAACCTATTTTACAGTACCTTGTAATATAATTCTATTAAACCATGCTATTTCCTTCCTTCCTCATTCCCCAATTATTAGTTTCTTTCTCTTCAGTTTATCTTATCATCTCAAGAAATAATTAACAAAGAATCATTTTTATTTAATTCACTTGAACAAGGAAAAGGGAAGAGAATATGTGCTGCTAAGATGTGCAGGAAAACTGATATCCTTCCTATTGTTGGTCTTCCCTACTGACTAAATTCAAACAAAAATTTTGGGTCATGAAAAAAAGAGATAGCAAAAGTTGAACACCAAAGTATGGACTTTCCATGGCTGACCGAAGAAAAAGATAATTCTGATACCTATTACTTATAAATTGTGTTTATGTCCTACACATGTCTACTTTAACATTTTGAAAGCACTCACTTTTAATAGTGACAGTACATACCAGTTGACATATTGAATCCAAAGCTTTAAGGAAAAAATAAAGAAAAGCTTTTTGAGAAATTTCTAACTATGCAACTATCATGTAGCAAGTATTTCAGATTTTGCATTAAAAAAAAGACTTTTTAGATTAGAAAGGCAGGAATTACCAAGAATTTTCTGGTGGTTTTCTGAAGGCAGGAATTACCAAGAATTTTCTGGTGGTTTTCTGAATTCTTCATTTGTAATTATACCAAACTTCTTAATTCTCATATTAAGTCTCTGAAAATGAATAAAATATTTTATAAGTATAAGAAACTGTAGTTACATTGGAAACAAAAGATAACTAAAGACAATATTCCTAGTAATAATTCTCAGGAAAAACAACAGATAAAATAATTAAGAACAGTATTTAGAATAGTCAGATATCTATATGATATGTAGAGAATAGTAAAGAAATATACAATTTTCACAGATTAAGATGAATATAATCTCTTAGACTTCAAAGAATCATAAAGATGGAAAATTTGGCCTACCATATATTAAAATTTCTCATATTGCAATAATTATAAAAAGTTTAGATCTGATAACAAAATAGACTCAACAACGCCAACCAAAAATAATAATAACTCATTTATTGGGAATATAGTATAAGTTAATCAATGTGTTAAATGGTATATATGTCTTATTCATATTTACATTTGATTTAATGACATATTTAGCTCTTGAAAAAAATTTATTATCTCCATTTTATGGATAAAAAAGCGCAGAGGTTAAGTAATTTAATCAAGGGCATAGAGCTAATATGCTTGAGTGCATAATAATTTAGTATATGATCTAGGCATTTCAGGTAAACATGAATTATTGAGACAAATGGCTAACATTTTAGAAAAGAAAAGTAGATATCCATGTCATTTCTCATACCAAATGAATTTTCATAAAGATTTTCATTAATAATGTAAAAGTAGCAGAAAACAATAATAATATACATTTATATAATTTTTAATTGTGATTATTTTTGTTAGAATACCAAGGGAAAAAAATTTTAAAAAGCCTCTACAATATTTGATTACATAAAACCCTAAAACATCTCTGTGGCAAAATATACTACCATCAAGTTAAATACAAATAATAAACTGGTAATATTATTTTCAACAAAATAGAACAAAGTTTTACTCTCTCCAGCAGAGTAGTTTTATAAATAATAAAACTACTGGTACTCTAAATAGAAAAAGAAATTGGTAAAAAACAGAACAGGGCATTCACAAAAGAAGACACAGAATGCTCAATTAATATACAAAAATATTTCATATTCACTAGTAATCAATAAAATGCATACTAAAATAACAGCAAGATATTTTACTTGCCTGATGAGCAAAGATAACTGGCATTGGCAAAGGTGTGGTAAAATCTCCACTGACAATTACTGCTGATGTGAGAGTTAACTACTACCATCTTTTCTGGGAGTAAATGTGGTAACGTATAAAACACCTTTTTAAAATAGTCATATTCTTAGGTGTAAAAATTGTACATCTTAGAAATTTATCCTAAGCAAATAAATAGGCACATATTTTTATAAAAAAGTTTGTGGGCTGCATTGTTTATAATGGAGGGAAATAACTGGAAGCAAACAAAAATGCAACAATTCGATATTGTTTAAATAAGTTCACACAAATCTATATGATATACTATGCTATGATTTAAATGGTAACACAAATCTTTACTGATATGTAAATCAGTAAATATGGTAAACACATATTTACTGAACTGGTAACTGAAATGGCAACACATATTTACTGATACGACAATGTGTTCACGATTACTGATCAGGGAAGCAAGACATAGACCCCCATGTTTAATACTATTTTAATTTCATGAATGCTGTCTATGTGCATAAAAAAAAAAAAAGACCTTTTAAAAGAACAGAAATTGGGCCTGGGTAGGAATTTAGGTAACCTTTTCCCTTTTGGTTTTGAATTTTTCACCTTCTCTAAAATGAATAGCAACACTTACACAAATTAATCTAAAAAACAAACAGGAGGTAAAAAGGAGAGAAGCAAATACAGATAATGCTTTTATAATAACAGGTTATAAAGGAGAGAGAGAATGAAGGTAATAGACAATGGGGTAATAGATGAATAAAAAAGAGAGACAGTAGATTCACAGATACCAGGGTTGAGAAAGAGCAATAGCCAAACAAAGGAAAACACACAGCTTGGACCATAGAAAAAAAATATTTCAAAATTATTATACAAATAGGTTTGAATCCATGGTCAAAGACCCTTGAACAATTATAGATAAAAAAAAGAGTGGATGCAAAAAATCCACTTATTACCCTATTTCTGACAATATAGTTACCAATGATCTCAATAAAAATAATAATGTCATGGCTCAGGAAACATATGACTTAATATTTTCCAAGAATCTATATGAAGGACAGAAATGAACATAAAACAGAGTGATTAAGCTCATTCATATGAAAGTACTTTGTAAACTGCTCAGATTTACAGCAGTGATACTACTAATCTGTAAAAACTGAGTCTTTGAAGTCAGCCCAGAATGAGAACTGATTTATGAAAACTATCGAGGCAATGTAAGAAACTTTTTAGATATGCTTAGAGCAGGAAGTGAACAAAAAAGACCTGTTTATTTCAAATGATATGTAACTCTGAGGAAGTTGACCTAGATAAAACAACATAGATAAGCTTCTGCTCTGCTTCCTTTCCCTTGCCATATTAAAAAAAAATTCAAATTGGAAAAGGTGGAACAATTATGCAAAACTGACACTGTAGATACAATGTAGATACATTACAGGATCCTATAAAGTCTTTGAATTAAAAGTCTCCAAGTGGAGTACCTGGGTGGCTCAGTCGGTTAAGTGTCTGACTCTTGGTCTCAGCTCAGGTCTTGATCTCAGGGGTTGTGATTCAAGCCCTGAACTGGGGCCCACAGTGGGCATGGAGCCTACTTAAAAAAAAAAAAAAAAAAAAAAAAAAAAAAAAAAAAAGACAAAGGAAAAAGAAAAAAGTCTCCAAGGAAATCCCAGATCATCCTGACATGAAAAATAGGTGATGATAATACACTGGCAGCTCAGAAGATCTTTAACCCTTCAGAAGCAGGGATATATATATATATATATATATATATATATATATATATATATACACACACACATATATATCCATGCTCCAGTTCTCGACAAAGAAAAATCAGTAAATAGTATCCTCTAGAACTAATGTAACTTTCATGTACATGGGCACACTGAATCATGGTCTATGAGAAGAATATCCAAATTTCTTGGAACACTAAATGACTGAGGTCTAAAGGGAAGTCTCCACTCCTTGCAGTGAGAAATAGTTTCAAGCACTCGCAAGAAGCTAGACAGACATGAAGAAAATGAAGAAAAGATGAAATCTGTTCTTCTTCTACCAGCAGTTAAAATGTTTCCCAAAATTAAAGGTACTAGATGACGTATATCACTCTGCAATTAAACAGAGCTAAGGTGTGTACCTGACCTCCACTAGAAAGTGGTCCTAATGCTCCATTCCCTCCATCAGTTCCTATCTTTATTTCCTCCTATCCTGCTGGATCCTATGTCTATCTTATTCTGTTAATGATTCCCTCTCTTCTGTACTTTTACACATTCTTCTCTATGCCTCTTTCCTAATATATAAACATGTTCAAAGGGTGTTTTTTGGGTTTTTTTGGTATATTTAAAACAAAAATTCTCACTTGGCTTCGTGTCCTACTTTGGCTAACACACTCTATCCTCATTATATTATGCTTCAGGTGTACACTCTTCTTTTCTCATAAACTTGTCAACCCTCTAAAATAAGATATACATTCTTTCTGGTCTACTGAAAGTACTCCTGCTAAGTTCACCAATGGTCTCTAACCTATTAAAAAAAAAAAGGATATTCTGCAATCCTTGTCTTATTTGACCTCTCCTAAGCATTTAATACTGACTTTACCCTTCTTCCTGAAGTTATCATTTCCCTTGGCTTTTGGGATGACTGTTGCTTGATCTCCCCTGCCTCTGCAACATTTTTTTTTGGTTGCCTCATCTCAACAATATAGATGGGCTCATCCTGTTCCTTAAAATATTAGTGTTGCTCAGGATTCCATTCTTATTTTCTAAATAAATGTACAAATAAATGTAGTTCTAAATTTTCTTCCTCTCAGTATGCTCTTTGAATAACTTATCTACACCAGAGGCTTCACTTACACAATTATTTCAAGTCTGCATTTTCAGCTACATCCTCTGCTCCAAGTCATAAACATGGTTTACTAAATATCTAAATGTGCATGGTCCCTAGGCACTTAATGGGGATAAAACCAAAACAAAACCAGAGTGTAACTTTCAAATTAGTACAAAACAAACAAACAAAAACCTTCCACTGGAACCAAAAGTAAAAACATCCACAATCACAGTAAAACATTTTAACATCCTCTTTCAGTACTCAATATCTAACAAAAAAACAAAAGTTCATGCATGTTTGTGTTAACACAATTAACAAGCCTCAGCTGATCTAATGAAAGGGTGTGTGTAGTGTGTATGTGTGTGTGTGTGTGTGTATAAATCCGCACTCAACAAATGGATGTTCTTTTCAAGAACATTTGTAACAGATTTATTTTCTAAAGCTATAATAATTAAAAACTGTGTATTAACTCTAAGACAAACAAAACCAATGAAATAGAATAGGGAATTCAAAAATCAGTGGAGGTAGGATATGCCTCAGTAATAAATATCATTAGGATAACTGAAAACTGATAATCTGTATGATAAAAAATATTTGAATACATACAAAATAAATTCTAGATGAACTCAATTCTTAAGTGTGGCAATGTTGAACTTTAGCTGAACCCTGTGTTCTCTGAAAGGAGTGGTAGTTGAAAAATCCCTCCACTTTTTTTGTGTTTCCAGAACCAATTAACTACAAAAGATCACTCTGTTCTAACTTATTGCTAGATATGACCCACTTCTACCCTTCCTCAGTGACTATAACTTCCTTGTTTACCTGCCTTTATAAAATTCAGGTCCCCTTCTTTTGAGATGTTCCTAATGAATGTTGCCACTCCTGCAATACCCTCAATAAAATCATCTTTTTAATTTCTGGTGACTCTAATAAGTATGAAAAACAAAGTAGAAGAACTGTTGAAAGAAAACATGAGAGAAAATCTTGTTAACACTGGGGCAAGTAAGAATTTCCTGACTGACGTGGATAAACTTCAAAAATACCGTTCAAGTGAAAAAAGTTGCAGAAAAAACTCTGCATTTATATATTATATAAAGTTTAAAAAGTCTGTGTGCATGTGTGTAATTAGTGATACAAAACTATGTGATAAAAATTTAAACTATGGACAAAAAGGATACATATCAACTTTAGAATAGTTATTACCTGTTGTGAGAGAGGGAAGTGAATAACATGGGCGGGGAGCAAGTTTTGCTGGATATATATCTCCTCTTTTTTTAAATATGAAACTTATTGTCAAATTGGTTTCCATACAACACCCAGTGCTCGTCCGAACAGGTTCCCTCCTCAATGCCCATCACCCATTTTCCCCTCCCTCTCACCCCCCATCAACTCTCAGTTTATTCTCTGTTTTTAAGAGTCTCTTACGGTTTGCCTCCCTCCCTCCCTCTCTTTTTTTTTCTTCCCCTCCCCCATGGCTTAAAGTTTCTCAGGATCCACATAAGAGTGAAAACATATGGTATCTGTCTTTCTCTGTATGACTTATTTCACTTAGCATAACACTCTCCAGTCCCATCCACATTGCTACTAAAGGCCATATTTCATTCTTTCTCATTGCCAAATAGTATTCCATTGTATATACAAACCACAACTTCTTTATCCATTCATGAGTTGATGGACATTTAGGCTCTTTCCATAATTTGACTATTGTTGAGAGTGCTGCTATAAACATTGGGGTACAAGTGCCCCTATGCATCAGCACTCCTGTATCCCTTGGGTACTTTCCTAGCAGTGCTATTGCTGGGTCAAAGGGTAGGTCTATTTTTAATTTTTTGAGGAACCTCCACACTGTTTTCCAGAGTAGCTGTAGCAGTCTACAGTCCCACCAACAGTGCAAGACGGTTCCTGTTTCTCCACATCCTTGCCAGCATCTACAGTCTCCTGATTTGTTCATTTTAGCCACTCAGACTGGCGTGAGGTGGTATCTGAGTGTGGTTTTGATTTGTATTTCCCTGACGAGGAGTGATGTTGAGCATCTGTTCCTGTGCCTGTTGGCCATCTGGATGTCTACTTTAGAGAAGTGTCTATTCATGTCTTCTGCCCATTTCTTCACCGGATTATTTGGTTTTTGGGTGTGGAGTTTGGTGAGCTCTTTATAGATTTTGGATACTAGCCCTCTGTCTGATATATCATTTGCAAATATCTTTTTTTGATTCCCAAACCAGACAGAGACCAAGCAAAAAAAGAGAACTACAGGCCAATATCCCTGATGAATATGGATGCAAAAATTCTCAACAAGATACTAGCAAATCAAATTCAATAGCATATAAAAAGAATTATTCACCATGATCAAGTGGGATTCATTCCTGGGATGCAGGGCTGGTTCAATATTCGCAAATCAATGTGATACATCACATTAATAAAAGAAAAGATAAGAACCATATGATCTTGTCATTGATGCAGAAAAAGCACTTGACAAAATTCGGCATCCTTTCTTAATAAAAACCCTTGAGGAAGTCGGGATAGAAGGAACATACTGAAACATCATAAAAGCCATTTATGAAAAGCCCAAAGCTAGTATCATCCTCAATGGGGAAAAACTGAGAACTTTCCCCCTGAGATCAGGAACACGACAGGGATGTCCACTCTCACCGCTGTTGTTTAACATAGTGTTGGAAGTTCTAGCATCAGCAATCAGACAACAAAAGGAAATCAAAGGCATCAAATTTGACAAAGATGAAGTCAAGCTTTCACTTTTTGCAGATGACATGATATTATACATAGAAAACCCGACAGGCTCCACCAAAAGTCTGCTAGAACTGACACATGAATTCAGCAAAGTCGCAGGATACAAAATTAATGTACAGAAATCAGTTGCATTCTTATATGCTAATAATGAAGCAATAGAAAGACAAATAAAGAAACTGATCCTATTCACAATTGCACCAAGAATCATAAACTACCTGGGAATAAACCTAACCAAAGAGGTAAAAGATCTGTATGCTGAAAACTATAGAAAGCTTATGAAGGAAATTGAAGAAGATATAAAGAAATGGAAAAACATTCTGTGCTCATGGATTGCAAGAATAAATATTGTTAAAATGCCAATAGTACCCAAAGCAATCTACACGTTCAATGCAATCCCTATCAAGCATTCTTCTCGAGGCTAGAACAAGCAGTCCTAAAATTTGTATGAAACCACAGAAGACCCCGAATAGCCAAAGTAATATTGAAGAAGAAGACCAAAGCGGGAGGCATCACAATCCCAGGCTTTAGCCTCTACTACAAAGCTGTAATCATCAAGACAGCATGGTATCGGCACAAAAACAGACACATAGACCAATGGAATAGAACAGAGACTCCAGAACTGAACCCACAAAAGTATGGGCAACTAATCTTTGACAAAGCAGGGAAGAATATCCAATGGAAAAAAGACAATCTCTTTAACAAATGGTGCTGGGAGAACTGGACAGCAACATGCAGAAGAATGAAACCAGACCACTTTCTTACACCATTCACAAAAATAAACTCAAAATGGATGAAGGACCTGAATGTGAGACAGGAAACCATCTAAACCCTAGAGGAGAAAGCAGGAAAAAGCCTCTCTGACCTCAGCCGCAGCAATTTCTTAACTTGACACATCTCCAAAGGCAAGGGAATTAAAACCAAAAATGAACTATTGGGACCTCATGAAGATAAAAAGCTTCTGCACTGCAAAGGAAACCATCAACAAAACTATATCTTCCTTTTAAAAAGGATTTACAGAAGAGACACCTGGGTGGCTCAGTCAGCTGAGTGGCTCACTTTGGCTCAAGTCATGATGTCACAGTTCTGAGTCTGACCCCTGCATTGGGCTCTGCACTGACAGCATGGAGCCCGCTTTGTATCCTCTGCCCCTGACCTCTCTGCACCTCCCGTGCGCTCTCTCTCAAAATTAAATAAACCTTTTTTTAAAAAGGGTTTACAGGGAGTCTGGGTGGCTCAGTCGGGTAAGCGTCCGACTTGGTTAAGCATCCGACTTCAGCTCCGGTCATGATCTCGTGGTTTGTGAGTTTGAGCCCCGCGTCGGGCTCTGTGCTGACAGCTCAGAACCTGGAGCCTGCTTCAGATTCTGTGTCTCTCCATCTCTCGGCCCCTCCCCTGCTCATGCTCTGTGTCTCTCTGTCTCTCAATAATAAATAAACGTTGAAAAATAATTTTTTTTTAATTTTTAAAAGAAAAATTTTTTTAACGTTTATTTATTTTTGAGACAGAGAGAGATAGAGCATGAACGGGGGAGGGTCAGAGAGAGAGGGAGACACAGAATCTGAAACAGGCTCCAGGCTCTGAGCTGTCAGCCCAGAGCCCGACGCGGGGCTCGAACACACAGACTGTAAGATCATGACCTGAGCCGAAGTCGGCTGCTTAACCGACTGAGCCACCCAGGCGCCCCCGTTGAAAAATAATTTAAAAAGTTAAAAAAAAAAAAAAGGATTTACAGCAAAGTTTCAAATAGCTAAGGAATTTTGTTAAAACACAGAATTGTGATTCAATAGGTTGGGAATGGGGGGTAGGCTGAGATTCTGCATTTCTAATAAACTCCCAGGTGATATGTTAATGCTGCTAGGCCAAGGACCACACTTTAGATCCTTGAATTTAAAGAAAATACGGCTAACTTGATTAAACCTAAATGGTGAGCATAAAAGTCTATTATATTTTGGTATGTTTGAATTAACTTATAAATAAATATGAAGTTGAAGAGAACTTCTGGCAGCCTCCTTGAGGCACCACAACGCAGTAGTAAATAATCCCTGTCTCAACTGTATATACATACATTTAAGGCTGTTCTCATTTTGTGACACAGACAATATGTTTACAAATCCACAAACACATAAAAAAAGGAAATTACCTGAGATTGTAAAAAAATGTCAGGAGAGTAGCTTAAATTCTTATAACACTAATTATTAATAAAATCATTAATATATTATTAATAATTAATTAGTGGTAAAATTTTACTTTTTTTTCATTTAGTTACTAAAGTTGACAAATTTCTTAGTTAATTTAATCCTAACCTCTTCATCTGTCATTGATGAGATACTCCTGAGGGACACTTTTTGAGGTGTTCTTACACTATTAGAAAAATGGAATAGCATTAATTCAGATTAACATTTAGAATATAATAATTCAGATTAATTTGTAAAGTGACATAAGTAAATGACTTCACTAAAATCTCTGCTTAATAATTGTATATTTTCTGTACTTGAAGATGTGGGTTTAGGAAGTTTACATCAATTGATTAAGACGATCATTAAGCATAGAGTATAAAGTCTCTGAAGGCCAGAGCTTTGGTGTGGTTTGTTCTCTGCTATTTCTTAGCATCTAAAACACTCCTGGTATATAAAAGCCCTTAACAAATAACTGTAAAATAAATAAATAAATAAATAAATAAATAAATAAATTTAGTGATTCCAGTGTACCAGGATGTTTTAAAGCCTCTAAAGATAAAAACAAAATATGGCTTGTCCTTCAGGTGTCAAAATTTGGTGGGGATGATGGACACATAATTTTTATCTTATATATTATAAAATTATACATGTAAACAATATTGACGTATTTAGAAACCTATATATTTTTATACAGTAGAAAAAAAAGGAAGGTCATGTAAAAAAGGAGGAAATATACATTCAGAGAGAGGAACTATATATAAAGAAGTGTATAATGTGAAAATAGGTGAGGTGGCAAGGATGGTAAAATAGGTACAAGATGCTATGAAAACATAATAAGGAGAGAATGCTCAATTTGCTCAAGAAGATCAAGAATTAATTCTCAAGAATTAACATTAATTTTGAGTGTTGTAGGATAAATCAAAGTTTGATGGGTGACTCTGAACTGACCTGGGATAGAGTAGAGCAGGAGGTAGCAGGTAGCAGAAAGTTGGGAGACAGATATTCTAAAGAGAGGAATGTGTAGAAAAGCAGGAAAACCAACGAGTATTTTAGAAAATGTCAAGCAATTTAGCATGTCAAAACTTGGGGTAGAAGAGAAAAAAATATTTGGAAATGAACTGAAAATATAGAAGCCAGGCTATGACGTGCTTGATACATCATACTAAGAATTTTGATTTATAACAATGATTATAAGCAAGAAGAATGGTTTGATTAGATTTGTATTTGAGAGTCTTTGGTAGCAACAGGAAATATGAATAAGTAGGTAGGACTACAGAAAAAAAGAGGTCTTTCAATATGGTTGAGGCCAAAAGTGATTAGAGTTTGGACTAGAACAGTAGTTTTGATGAGTGAAGCAATTCAAGAGGTTTTTGAAGGTAGAACGGACAAGATGATCATGGAGATGTTAAAACAGCTGCCATATTCCTGACTTGGGAGATTGAACGCAGTGTGCAATAGTGATTATATGTATACAGATGCATGTGTGCTAAAAGCATATATATATACATAAGACAAAACATGTGAACAGAGAAGTGTGTGGGCACACAAGAAAGATGGAGAAGACAACATATAAAATGAAGTATATATAATGTGTATGTGAAAGAAAAGATGGAAACAGATGGAAAAATATGTTTGTGGGGATGCCTCTTTTTTTTTTCTTTTTAAGCAGTCCTCATTTTCACTTCAAGTCACCTAAAAGCTGTACTTACAATTCAGGCAATGTCTAGTTCTCTAAATGAGTTAACATATATAAAGGGCTTGGAGTGCCTGGGAGGATCAGTCGGTTGAGCGTCTAACTTCAGCTCAGGTCATGATCTCATGGTTTGTGAGTTTGAGCCCCACATGAGGCTCACTGCTGTCAGTGCAGAGTCTGCTTTGGATCTTCTGTCCCCCTCTCTCTGTGCCCCTTCCCTGCTTGTGCTCTAAAATAAATAAATCTTAAAAAAAAAAAACATATACAAAGGGCTTAGAATAGTATCTAGTAAATATAAGTTTTGAATTAATTTTAACTATTTTATTATTACCCTTGGAGAGCTTTAGTCCCTACTCTCACTTTTCTACTTCATTCCATTCTGAGTTCAAAAGATTTGGTACAATCTCTAGGTTACATGTAACTTTTAAATTCTTCAACACTGTCACCCAATTAAAGCATTTTGTTGAAATAAAGATGATCTGCTTATTCAAAACAAGGAGAAGCTGGAAGAAGAGCTTTCATGAATTGTCGATTTGCTCCCGGAAATATATAAAACTTATACACCCCAAGTAGGTTATTACAGAGACAGTAGTTTCAGATCTGGCTTAGAAAGATACTTCATGTCATTGAGAGTTGATGCAATCTGTTTCTAAAATGGAGTTATCAGTAAGAGAAGAATTTGAGAAGAAAAAGATAAAGAAATTCAATACATTTCCAGAGATGCTTGAAATGGACCTTCAAAATGTTCTCTTCTTTTCTTTGAAGAGTTAGGAATAATCAGACCAAAAATATCCATATAGTACAGCAAACTTCAATGAAAATATAAATTATTCTTAACTACACAGGAGCTCTCTTTCATTAGCTTAGTAGAAAATTAACTGTAAATTCATACTATCAAATTATTGTCAGCATCTAATCATTAATGGTTTCTGACTCTAAGATACTGTCATGATGAGTTACTTACCAAAAATGATATAACATTTGTTATACTTCGGTGCACAGTGAAAGATTAAGCATTTTTAAAATACTTTTTAAAAAAAAGGAAGGAAGGAAGGAAGGAAGGAAGGAAGGAAGGAAGGAAGGAAGGAAGGAAGGAAGGAGGGGCAAGGCAAACAGGCAAAAAATAAAAAAAATGCTTTGGTTTTTAACTGTTATATTCCCTTAAGAAATAGGACAAAAGAATAAGGGATGTGAACTCATATTCACTGAGTATCTACCATGTCCTAGGTATTGTACTAGTTGCTTTACATTTCCCTTATTTTGTCTTTACAAAACTTGGCAAAGTAAATTATTTTCCCTATACAACACAGAGGATGCACATAGAAGTTGAATAGTCTACAGTAACAGAGCTAATAAAAGATAAAGCTGGAATTTAAACCTGAAGCTTTCCAACTCAAAGGCCCACATTCTACACTACTGGTGATTCATAAATATAGGACATATATGTCTTATATTTGAATAAAAGTTATAGATTTTAAAGAAATTTGTGTATTTCACTGACATATCATGTGCTTCTTTTGAACTACCATCTTCACTTATAGTTTCTGTTTCTTCCTCCTTTGGGGAAAAGAAAAATGCATATTAGGATCAGGCTTAACATGTATATGAGAGTATGCAATTCTCTCCCAAAATGTATATCCCTAAATTGCCTGAAATTCAATTATTTATAGAGATTAATTTCAGGGCAACTGATTCATTTTAAAATCCAAATATCCTAGTCATCCACACCATAGTTTTTCTCCCGTTATGATAGAATGTATCTTTATATCATTCACATTGATACAAGTCCCTTTCAAACTAATTTTTTTTAACAATTGGCCAAGATCAACCAAATTAAGAGAGTAAGTATAATTGGTAGTTGGGAAAGAAAAGAACAAACAAGAGGTGATCTGGAAATATTCAGTCCTCTGTAGAACGCAGGAGAAAGTATAGAGACTACAATAAGAATATGGAGCCCAGAAAGGCTATAGAGAAGGATAATAAAATATACATTTCCCCCAGGCAAAACATCAGAAATTTGCTATTATGAAAATCAAGGTAAATTAAATGAATTTAAAGCATCTTTTTGTCCATGTGCACCATGAACTCGACATTCTTGTTAAGTATGGTTTGATCATCATCCAGAGTCACTAATGAACACATTTTACTGGCAAATATTAGAACTGAAAAATGAAGGGGTCCCTGGCTGGCTCAGTCAGAAGAGCATGCAACTCTTGACCTCGGGTCATGAGCTCAAGCTCCACATGGGGTATAGAGATTACTAAAAAAAATAAAATAAAATAAAGTTTTGAAAAAAAAAAGAATCATTTAGAACTGAAAAATACAAAATAAAAATATATGCCTTAAAATTTACTTTGATTGAATTTAAGTTTTGAATAATGTATTTTTATACCTCAAGAATGTCAAATTTTTCAAGCTCTTCTAAAGAAACTTCTTCTATGTTGAATGAACACAATGAACATGAGATTACTAAGACACTTAAGATATAATGTAAATGGAATTTTGCAGTGTGATTTTTTTCAACTAACCTCCTCATCTCTATTCTTATCCATTCCAATTCATTTTCAACATGTTTTAAATTAATATTCTTAACACACAGTTCTGATTATGTTACTTCCCTGCTTAAAAATTTTAGCTGCTCTTACTAAAGTTGAAAATATTTAGCCTGATATTCAAGGCCCTTCAAAATTTGCTTCCAAATGAACCTCTAATCTTATTTCCTAGGACTCTCCTTTGGATGGGGATTAAGAATAGTATTGGTTTGTCAATACCTCCAGACTTGAAATTAAAGGGAGAGTGTGCTAAATAAAATGTCATCATTCAAATATACAGATAATTATAGATTGCTTTGTGGGTTAGGCACCATGCTAGGTGATAAAGATAAGCAGAGATAAAATTATACCCAAGAAAAATTGCAATACTAAGTGACTTTAATACTAAGTATACTAAGCATTAAATAAATGGCAAACAAAATAAGTGCTAGGGTTTAGAGTTTACCTCACTGTTTTGGAAAACACACACACACACACACACACACACACACAGGAGATTTTGGCCAGCTGAAGGATGTCCAGGCACTGGGATTAATTATTAGTGCAGAGTCCTATAAGGTATGGGTGAGGAGGAGAAAGGGAAGAACTTTGGCAGTGATCAAACAATACAGGTTCCCTCCAACCCAAGGGCCTCTTCCTTTCTTCCTATTGACTCTGGCTGTGCTGTCCACCCAGAGAGCGTTTTCATCTTGTCTTTTCTGTATTCTTTCACTTTCTTTTTCCTTTACTATTTAATTTGAATGTCTTCATCTATGTTAATGGTTTTGATCTCATTTTATTTGTTCTTTAATGGTAATCATTGCAAGTCCTTTTTGGAAATAAACAGTGTTCAAGTCACCTTTTCTTTCCTGTTCCAATTTTTTTTCCTTTAAAAAGCAAACAAACCAATTAAAAAATGGGCAGGGTATCTGAACAGACATTTTTCCAAAGAAGACATACAGATGCTCATGTGTACATGAAAAGATGCTCAACACCATTAATCATCAGGGAGATGCAAATAAAAACCACAATGAGAAATCACCTCACACGTATTAGAATAGCTGTTGTCAAAAAGACAAGAAATAACAAGTGTAGGCAAGGATGTGGAGAGAAGGGGACCCTTGTGCACTGCTGATGGGAATGTAAATTGGTACAACCACATGCAAACAGTATAGAGATTCCTCAAAAAATTAAAAATATAATTACCATATGGTCCAACAATCCCTATTCTGGGTATATATCCCCTCAAAAATAAAACTCTTATTTGAAAAGATATATGCACCCCCATGTTCACTGTAGCATTATTTACCAAGCCAAAATATGTAAGCAACCTAAGTGTCTACTAATGAATGAATGGATAAAAAAATTGTGGTTTATATATATAATGGAATATTATTTAGCCATAAAAAACATTTGTAACATTTGTCAGTTGTAATAACATGGACAGACCTAGAAGGTATTATGCTAAGTGAAATAAGTCAGAGAATGATAAATACCATATGATCTCTTATATGTGGAATCTAAAAAACTAATAGGTACAGATTGCAAATTGGTGGTTGTAGAGGCTAGGGGTGGGGAGTTGGAAAAGTGGGTGAACTGCTTTTTTAAAATTTAAATAAATGGAATAAAAATTATGTTAAAAGTATACTCAACATAATATAACCCATGATGAAAGAATGTGAAAATATTTCATTAAAAGTGAGAAGTGGGAAAAAATAAAGCAAACAAAAAACCATGCCAACAAGATAAATTCCCAGGCCCACAGCCCAGCTGTGCAATTTTCTTTGTGAAGCTGATCACCCTTACTGATGTGATTTTCATTTATTCTGAACTTCCCTGCATTTTTATTCCTCTCATTCAAAAATATTGATTCTAATAGAGTTATTTGTGGACTATTCTCTTTTAATAGACCAAATCTTCCTAAAGGCAGAGATTATGTTTTATTTAATTTTGAATCCCTCTGGGTCTTGAATTCCCTAAGGTGGTTTATGACAGATGTCTGATGAAAATGGAGTGAGTGAATAAATTTAAAATGTCACTAAAATCATTCTTTATGAAAGTGGTAAAGTGCCCAAAGGAGATTCCTTTAAGAAACTATTGTGGAGAGCAATATATAGACAAATCATAGCATGAATCAAAGAAAAAAGAAAAGTTAATATTCAGTAAACAATATTAATCTTTTTCTCACTCATAGTTTGATCCCATGGATAGGTGACAACATGGACAGGTGAAAATGGAAAATTCTCATGATATGTGGAAGAGCTGAAAATCAGATATTTAAATAATCCTCAAAAGTAGTATTATCTCCAATCTCAAAAGCATGATCATAAAACATAAATATAAATTCTTTAATGCTAGAACATTTTTATGAGAAGAAATTAAAATGCCAGATATTTCATAAATAAATTTATATTAAAAAAGACTACAATATTTTGTATGAAAATTTCAGATGAATTTGCAACTCCTATATTGATCATTTTCTGACAGATCAACAGAACATTTTAATAAGTCTCCTCAAACTGGCATAATATAAGTGTTCTGTCTCTGTATAATAAACCACTTCAGGGGCGCTTGGGTGGCTCAGTCGGCTAAGTGTCTGACTTAGGCTCAGGTCAGGATCTCACATTTCATGAGTTCCAGTCCTGCGCGGGCTCTGTGCTGACAGCTCAGTCTGGAGCCTGCTTCAGATTTTGTGTCTCCCTGTCTTTCTGACCCTCCCCTGCTCGCACTCTGTCTCTCTCTCCCTCAAAATAAATAAACATTAAAAAAAATTTAAAAACCACCTGAAAACTTAGTGGTTTAACAATTTATCTTTTGTGGTTCTGAGGGCTGAAGAGCTCAGCTGGGCAGTTCTCACTGGGGGTGTTTCATATAGTTGTAAACAGATGATAGCTGAGGCTAGAGACATCTGAAGGCATCTTCCCTCAATGTCTGACACCTGAGCTTAGGATGGTTCAACAACTGGGAAAAAAGTAGTCAAGCATCTTTTCTCCACCTGGCTAGCTTGTGTTTTCTAAAACAGACTCAACGTAGAAAGAATGACTTCTTCTGAGTTCCCCAGGGAAGCTGTTTCAAGCGAGCCTGCAGGAAAGCTACGAAGCTTCTATGACTTCGTCTTAGAAGGCATATAGTGTCACTTATAATCTAATGGCCAAAGTAATCATAAACTAGCTCAGATTCAAAGAAGTGGAGGAACATTCTTCACCTCTTAATGGGGGAATGGCTTGTGGGTACAAGAAGGTAAGAATTGATGGAGGCCATTTTGGAACCAGCTACCTCAGTAGCATTTCTGAGAATATAGAAGTCCAACTTCTTAAATAAAGAATGATGTCCCATAAGAAAATCTAAATCCAACTTCCCAATGGAAATTGAGAATAGAGAACCATAAACAGAGTCATAATTCTGATTATTTGATTTTCAGTATATGTTTGTATTAAAAAATGTATCTGTATTCTATTTCAAGAATCTAGCATTTAGCCAAAGGATTATATGCACTCTTATTAACCCAGTGCACATAAATTGTGTTAACAAATAGAAATGTGAGAAATGCAGAATATCAGATCCTACTCCAGACTATCTGAGCCAGTAGAAATGTGAGAATATCAGATCCTACTCCAGAACTACTGAATCAGACATGAATTTTAGGAAGATGTCCAAAAGATTCAAATGCACAGTAAAGTTTTGAGAAGTATTGACTTGGGGCCATACTCTTACACTAGTATATACAGGGCATCCTCAAACTTCTCATCTGAACAAATCTAGAAAATATGAAGTATCCTTCTTCCAACTTTGGAAGCAGAGAAGTATTGTACATTCAATTTTGGTTTTAAGTGGAAAAAATAGCTACAATCTGATTGTGCCTATAAAAAATCTTTGACAAATTAGAAACTACATGTATGGAGGGGAATCTTACTTTTTATGTGGGACATCAAGGATCGTCACTATGTATGTGGGAAAATGTTTGATCTATGATAGTTCTTTTTATGTAATTAGGGAAGCTAAGGAGACAGATCCAAAAAAGTGCAAGGAACTTAAAAATAGGTAATAAGGAACTTATGTACATTTAGCTATTTATATATAACGACACACAGAAATGTTTTTTGATATTATTATTAGTGAATTACTTAAAATATATTTTGGGGCAGAATAGGATCATTGTCCTGCAAGTTAACTTGCTGTTATTTATCAACATCTTTAGATAAAATGAAAGCAAATTTAAAACCAAAAATGTCTTTTAAAGGAATAAACTTTTGAAAACATGCCATTTTCTTCCAAAAATATATTCAATCCATTCACAATTTCTTGCTTGCTTCTTAACTCATCACTCATTTCTATGATCTAAATTATAAAACAAAATGCCTATGAGAGAGTTCTTCAAAATCAAATCAGTTCAGCATTAAATATAATTTTAAATTTGACAACTATTATTTTGTTTTGCTAATCATCTGAACGTAAATTTTCTAGAAAATTATATTTGAATTATTGAAGTCCTTTATAAGTAAAACTATTTCATTTAAGGAACAACTAGAAACTTTAGGTTGATTTCCAAAAGGCCCCAGATACAAGCCTAGATTACAACTTAAACACCTGATCTAATAATTTTTTTAAAAAGGGGGGTGCCTGGGTGGCTCATTTGGTTAAGCATCCGACTTTGGCTCAGGTCATGATCTCACAGCTCGTGAGTTTTAGTCCCTGCATCAGGCTCTGTGCTGACAGCTTAGAGCCTGGAGCCTGCTTCGGATTCTGTATCTCCCCCTCTCTCTTTCCCTCCCCTGCTCCCATTCTTTCTTTTGCTCTCAAAAATAAATAAAACATTAAAAAATTTTTTTTTCATTTTTAAAAAGATACTGAATGATTTTCCTAGTCCGTGAGAAACTCAGAACGATTAGCTGAAATTACTCTGACTTCTTAGTGTAGGAAGGAAAGCCAAAGGAGACTCCATTCTTCTAGTAATGTTATCACCATAAATTAGCCAAATGAGGAGAGACTTCTTTTCCACTTTAATTCTATTATGGCATCATCCCATGTGGGGGCAAACTGAAAACCCCCGCAAGGCTATGAGGGCCTCAATACCTGTCAAATAGACTCTGTTAGCCTCCACAGAACCTTGATCTCTTTTCATTTGGATCACTCACATTGTCTGAATTCTGAAGTAGCCCGCTAACTTGCTCTATCTGGTTTTAACTTGGCTAAAGTCTTCTGAACCTTACTGTGTACTTACCTGCTTTGAAATTTAATGGATTTTCACAACACTTATGATAAAATTTCCCAAATCCTTAGAGGCCTCAGACCCTTTATGATCAAGGTACTGCCTATTATTCTAATCAAATCTCCATTTACTCAAGATCCAATGATGTAGAATTCCTTGCATTCATCAATGCACTGGCACATGCTGTACCGTCTGCCTGAAATACCCTTCTTTTCTTTCTTCTCCCAGCTAATTCTTTATCAAGGCTCAGCTTACTAGTTTCTCCAAGTTGAAGTGGGTGCCCCTTTAAACTCCTGTAGTATATACTACATATCCTCCTATCATTCATCATATTAGATTGCAATAGTTTTTCTCCTCTAGAGGGCAAAGAATGTCTTCTCTTTTCAGCACTGAGCATGACACTTGGTAAATATTATTGAAAAACAAGGAAATGAATATACAATTAGAGACGGAGGAATTTGTTGAGTGATTTCTAGTCCACTTTGAGTAGGGTGGAAGAAATCTATTCCACTCACCCCTGCCACTGATTAATTTAAAATATTTTATGGAAAAAGTGGGCTAGTTCAGAGGTACTTAAATATGGTCAATAGTAACACAGGGATTAACTCAATTAAATAACTGCAACAAGGTTATTCCAGGTCCTGCTAATGAACATTCAAGACAACATAGAAAGAAACAAAATCATAGAATGTTAGAAATGATTGTGTACTTGGGGGTCAAGTTCAACATCTTTACTACAGAGATGAAAAAATAAGGAGCTAAAAGGAATGAACTTGAGATTGTTGGGAGAGCTCTGATATAGGATAGGGTAGTGGTTCCAATTTGTGTGGCTCAAATTTGATCACCACTGGGACAGGAGTTTAAAAACTAGAAAAAGTATCCTTACATGAATCTGTAGTGGCTTAAGGAGTAATAAAAAGTGTGATAAAAAATAAGCAGAGAAAACAATCTCAAGGCAATAGTGGTGAGAGTTAAGTGGTGTGTTGTTAGTATTACTGGAAACAGTAAAGGTTTAGAATATTAAAAAATTTTTAAGTTTAGGTTGAGATCAACCAACAGATCTAGACCAAGGTAACAGTTAATTCTTAATTATTGATGCTTATGATAGGAAGTAATTGACAATATCAAATCAGTTTTTATTTGGCTTTGCAGTACAAATTTATTTTTTCTTTCACTACTTACCTTTCTTTGTTTTGTTTATGGTAATGACATTTGAGGTAGAACTAGTACAGTACTAGATCATCTATGGACACTCAGGCAAATCATTTAATTATTTGTCTGCAAAATTGGGTTGGATTAGGCCACCTCAAAGATTCTTTTTATTAACTATGAATCCACCAACACTGGTTTGCCATAGTCAATCTAGAATGCTCCAATTCCAAGAATAAGTCTAATTCATTTAAATACCTTAATATTATTGGTCTTTTAATTTGCCCGGCAACTTTGGTTTTTAAGTTAGTGGGTCAAAATTTGGGGGCCCAATAAATAGGTCATATTTACATTTTTACTTAAGAAATGCAGGCTGCTGGTGAGATAGTTGGCAATTTCTAGCCAGAAAATGTGCATAAGATCACAGAGAATCAAATAGCCAGTGAAAATAACAACAAAAACCTGTCCATCTGAATTAGGGCCTAACATTTTTCAGGTTAAACTAAACGTCGTAGGCACTGCCGGACCACGCGTGGCTACCCTCAAAGCAAAAGGGCCAAGCAAGAGAGGCCTGCAAGCCTCGCCTCTGCATGGCTTTGGCGTCACTTCTGCGCTCCAGCTATGGGTGGGATCTTAAACTAAGCCCTTGGGTCTCAAGAGCACTTTAAGAATTCACTCCCTGAGGGTCGTCCCTCTCCGCGGCCAAACCGCAAGCCAGTGAGAAAAATGGGCAATTTGGGGTGGGCTTTTCTTTCTCTCTAAATCTCCTCCCCTTGCCCGTAATGCCTAGCGCCAGCTGACCAAAATGAATCAGCCGTTACCTCCATCCTGGGAACCAGGGCTTGGCTGTCGCTGCCACCCGCTCCCGCCATTTTGTCCGGTGGTGCCACGGCAGCCGCAAGGGCTTGTGGGGGATGGGGAAGGAAGCCCGGCAGTGCGTTGGGGCGGGGCTTCCGCAGACTCCTAAGATGCCCAGAGAAGGGGTCTCTTTTGGACCAACCGCGATCCCACCCACCAGACTAGCTGAGAAAGCGTTGCAGCCCAAAGGTGATGTAGCATTCCTTACAGCGGCGCCAGGAAATGTTTTATAGTTTTCATTTTACCCCTTATGTTTTTGTTGTCCCTAATGACTCTTGAGGGCCATTTCTCATGGCAGGATGTGTAATAGTGGTAGGATTAGAGTCTCAATAGTACTTACAATCTTAAATTTGTTGTGAAGATTAAATGTGATCATACGAGGTAAGTGCATAGTGTATCTAGCAAATAGGTAATAAATACCTGCCGTCATTACTACTAGTCTCATCCGGCATGACCCATAACTGCGAAGAAAAAGCTTTGTTTTAGAGGCCATTGTAGGACCTTTTGCAACAACTGACTGTTATCAGCTACAAAATGAGTACTAAATTTTGCTTACATACATTTGCTGGTACAAATGTATGATGCAAATTTCATCTTTTATGTCTCTGTAGGCTTCTCTCTTTCTTCAATTTACCCAGTGTTTTAAAAAGGATTACTACTGGGGCACCTGGGTGGCTCAGTCGGTTGAGCGTCCGACTTCTGCTCAGGTCATGATCTCACAGTCCGTGAGTTCGAGCCCTGCGTCAGGCTCTGTGCTGACAGCTCAGAGCCTAGAGCCTGTTTCAGATTCTGTGTCTCCCTCTCTCTCTGAACCTTCCCGTTCATGCTCTCTCTGTGTCTCAAAGGTCAATAAAGGTTAAAAAATTAAAAAAAAAATTAAAAAAAAAAAAAGGATTACTACCAGAAATGTCTCCTAGAGAGGGGCCCCAAACTTTGAAAGGAGGTAATGGAAAAAATATATACTATTTAGGTTATGGGTAAGAGGACTGTGCTGGCAGGAAAAAAGGACTGTCTACAGGTAGATTTCTAGGGTACCACAATTTGTACCCAGGTAGATTTCTAGGGTATCACAATTTGTACCTCTTAACACAAGGGTCTTAAGAATTTAAAACTTCTTGGGGCGCCTGGGTGGCTCAGTCGGTTGAGCAGCCGACTTCGGCTCAGGTCATGATCTTACAGTTTGTGAGTTGGAGCCCCGCGTCGGGCTCTGTGCTGACAGCTCAGAGCCTGGAGCCTGTTTCGGATTCTGTGTCTCCCTCTCTCTCTGCCCCTCCCCTGTTCATGCTCTGTCTCTCCCTGTCTCAAAAACAAATAAAAGGTTAAAAAAAAAATTTAGAATAAAACATGAGGCAAGGTCTTTGTGATCTTTGCTTAGAAAAATAATTAAAAAAAAAAAATTTAAAACTTTTTGGGGCGCCTGGGTGGCTCCATTGGTTAAGCGTCTGACTTCAGCTCAGGTCATGATCTTACGGTTTGTGAGTTGGAGCCCCGCACCTGGCTCTGTGCTGACGCTCAGAGCCTGGAGCCTGCTTTGAGTTGTGTCTCCTCTCGCTCTGCCCCTCCATGCTCACACTCTCTCTCAAAAAAAATAAAAATTAAAAAAAAGTTTTTTAGGGGCACCTGGGTGGCTCAGTTGGTTGAGCGTCCAACTTCGGCTCAGGTCATTATCTCATGATCTGTGAGTTCGAGGCCCATGTCGGGCTCTGTGCAGACAGCTGGGAGCCTGGAGCCTGGAGCCTGTTTCGGATTCTGTGTCTCCCTCTCTCGCTGACCCACCCCATTCATGCTCTGTCTCTGTCTCAAAAAAAATAAACGTTAAAAAAAATTTAAAAAAAATTTAAACTTGAGATGATATGGAATACGGAGATCATGTATCCAGTATAGAACGTTTTACTTTATAAAACGAATTTTTTGCAAATTAAGTGTTTTGGTACACTGGGGGATCTAGTTTTTGAAAGGACACAAACACAATGAATAATGTTACCCTAAATTTTGTTAAATCTCTGGATCTTCCCATGTTCTCTGACAAATGTTGACCCCAAAACCCAATAATTTCCATTTAAGAGACAGCAATTTCTAAACTGTTACCCCAAAATAGAGGTAAATGGCAGGATTTTGAAAGCTAAACTTCTTTTCCTCTAAACTTCATTTTCTCACTTTCTCCCACTCCCTGTCTCCCCATCATACTTTAAACAACATTGATAACTTCTGTCAGATATGCCAGCTCAGTCTGTGTGATTTCTCTCTGCATGGGACTGACCCAGTGTAAAAGTCCACTCAGGCTGCCATAACAAAATACCATAGACTGGTGGCTTAAAAGCACAACATTTATTTTCTCACAGTTCTAGAGGCTAGAAGTCCAAGATCAAGGTGTCAGCATGGTTTGTGGTGAGATCTCTATTACTGGATCATGAAGGGCCACCTTCTCACTGTATCTTCACATGGGGGTTGGGAGGAGAAAAGGAGAGGGTGAGCAAAAGCTCTGGTGTCTCTTCTTATAAGGGCACTAATCCTACCATGAGGGCCCTTACTCTTATGACTTCATCTAAACCTAATTACCTCCTAAAAGACCCTATTTCCAAATACCATCACACTAGGGGTTAGGACTTCAACATATAAATTTTAGGGACATGATTTAGTCCACAGCCCTTAGTAAATCAACCACCCAAGAATACTAGGTATTTGGAGTTTGGGGTTTACAACCAATAATTATTATGACAGCTGGTTCTTCAGATTAAAATGAACAGTCAATGTTAGTTTATTTAAGTTTTCCAGTTTTTGAATCCTTTTTCAATATGCAAGTCAGTAAATCCTCACTTATAAAATAACCATTTAATACATGATAATACAAAGATGGTTTAAAACTGACTCGTTTTATTATCAATTTTAATAGGAACAAATTTCTTAAACATATTTAATTAGGTAGCTTCTGGAATATGGATTAAATGATGAAAAAATGGGCGACCATGAACACACCCTTTAATTTCATTTCCAAATTCGTGCTTCATTCTGTACATAATGTCTTGGATGTCCTCTTTTGACAAGTACATCGGCAACTGTCTAGATAGACGCACTGCTTCTCCCTGTGAAGAGAAAACCATACATTTTACCATGATACACCCTGAAGCAGAAAACCTGTTATTTCTGGCAAGAGAGAAGGCAGAAAATTGATTATATTCTTTTTATTACTCATTTACTCACATATGAAGCACAAATTATGTTAGTCATTATTGTAGGTTCTACACACAGAGAAGAATAAGACAAACAACATCCTTGTTCTTGTGAAATTTATATTCTATTCTAGTGCAGAGAAACAAAACATAAAAAGACAAAGAAAATTTCAGTAAGTAATAGTGTGCAAAATTAAACTAGGCAACAAGATAGAGAGTGATGGTGTGGTTAGGGAAAGCTTCTTCAAGGTGACATTTAAATTTCAATTTAAATAAGAAATAATGCAAAGATCATGGGGTAAGAAAAGCATTTCAGGCAGAAGTAACAGAAAGACCTGAATGGTTACTGTGGGTGTAGCATAGTTACTAAGTAGAAAAGGGAAACAAGAAAGGGAGTTAAGTAGGGGCCAGATCACCCTTTAGGACAGGATGAATGCACAGGGAAATAACCAGGGGGTTTTAAAGCAAGAGCCTAATATTTGCTTCACATTTTAAAAAAATAAGTTTTGCTGTTGTGTGAAGTATGGTTTGAGGCAGGTCAAGAAGAGAAGCAGTCTTGTAGGCAATTACTACAGTCCTGGTGAGTCTTTGACAAGGGTGATAGCAGTGGAGATGGAAGGAGGTTTAAAGACTCCTGACACGAGCAGGAGGTAGAGTCAAGACTTGCTGGTGGACTAGTTATGATGGATATAGACCCAAGGATAATGTCTGCATTTTCAGTATGGTGATGCTGTTTTCTGAGATAGGAAAAACTGAGCGTTTAGGGGTAAATAGTATTAGCAAAGCTAGCTTCTTTTAAGATTTATTTAAAAAAAATTCTTGTACTTCAAAGAACTTGAGCCTAAGGGTGCCTGGGTAGCTCAGCTGGTTAAGCGTCCAACTTCAGCTCAGGTCATGATCTCAAGGTTCATGGGTTTGAGCCCTGAGTCTGGCTGGCAGTTTGGAGCGTGGAGCCTGCTTTGGATTCTGTGTCTCCCTCTTCTCTCTGCCCCTCTTCATCTCACACTCTTTCTCTCTCTCTCAAAAATAAACATTAAAAATTTTTTTTCAAAGAAGGTGAGCCTAATATTATTCTCTGCAACCACACACCCTCTTCCCTTTATCTTTCCAACCATCCTACTCCTCTCTAACTAAACCTATTCTTTTCTTTAATTTGACCTGTAATCTCCTCAATCCCTCCTTAATTTTCTGCCTCACCAGCACCTTTCTTATCTTTCCCTACTTAAGGTCCTGAATAGTTAGTGAGACATTAAGGATATTATCTCCAGCTTCCTGCATTCATTTTTGATTCCTACTAGAACCTAATTCATCTTTAGGTTCCTCTAGGAACCATATTTATTCCTCTAGGACATAACACAGTTTCTTGTATATACACTATGGGTTCAAATTTGCTCACTCACCCCCTTGTTCTACATATTCATCTTGCTAATTGCTACAGCTGGATAAATTGTACCAAGCACTGTTAGAAAATTTCCAAACTGTCCTGGCTGGATCCAATACCAGTGTTAGCTCTTATGAGTCCTCAATGCCATTTGGACATCTTATTCTTCTCTAATCAACCTTCTCTTATAGTACCTACAACTCTTATTTTCAGATATTCTCTACTACACTCAAATCCCCAATGCCTCCCCAGCCTCTTCACTCTCAGCAGATAACTTTTCCTACTCCTTTCCCACATGGATCACATACATCACTTCTCTCAAGTTTACCTCAAAATATTTTTACTTTCATTTTCCCTCTCTTCTGCTCTTAAGAGAACAGTTTCTCCTTTCTAAAGCTTATATCTTTTATCCCATCTTCCTTCCTGCCTCTTTTGGAACATCCGCTCTCCAATCTTTTATGTCAGTCTTTCCCATCAACAACACAGAAACACAGACAAGCTAATCTCTCTTTTTTTAACACCATGTGACTTGCAGCCTACACTTTTTCACCACTGCTCCGCTGTTCGGCCATTGGCAAGTCTTCTCCTGACTATTTTTCTATTATTACTGCTATCTAGCAGCCATACCTGATGGTCTTCTAGCAACTATTACCCTATAGAGAATATGATACTAATTACTCATTTTTAAATTTCTTTCGTTCCTTCACTTTTATATGTACCTCTGTTTGGTTTTTCTTTTATTCTCCTATCTTTTATTTCTGATTCATCTTATTCAGCTTGACCTTAAATGGAAATATGCCTGTAGATCTTATGGAAGTTCTTTTTTTCCCAGGCTCTCTTCCTTAACAATCAATCCACAATTGCCTTAATGTAATGAGAAGTATAATATTAGTAAAAATATTTATATCTAAATATCCAACCATTTTTGTTATTTTTGAAATCGTATTTCTTTCCGCATGGTTCGTCAATACCCAAAACATGCCCCTCAACTCCTTCAACCTTCGTTTAAGTTTATACTACCTCTTTTGTAAGAAAAGATTCCTTTGAAGCCATTAGAAACTATCCGTGTTAAATTGCTCCCACAATAAGCTAGGAAGTTCCACAAGGCAAAGCTCTTGAAGGACTCACTGAATACTATTGAATACAATCTTCAGAAAGGGTAAAAAGTGGACTTTCCAAAAGTCTGACCCTCAGAATGCAATGGGCACACACCATGGTAAGAGTCTGACCAAAAATGACCCATTTTTTTTAAAAGGGAGAAAACAGATTTTATTTACATTCAGGTTTGTTTTTAAAATACCAAACCTAAGGGATAGAACTTCAAACACAATCACTATTGTTTTCCCACTACTATCATATACTTGAACATTTAAAACCTTATAAGCTTCTTCCATCCTCTATTACTTTAGAATTCATTTTTTAACCCACTGTTATATTTCTTATTTGTGGTAAATATTCCTAGAAAACTAAAATTTCCATTTATTCAATAATCTACATCTTTCACTTACTCTCCCTTTTTGCTCTTGAAGAGATCAGGGCTTAAAATCCTTTATAGACAGGTATTTGGTGTAAAAGTGGAGAAATTTTGAATCCTTTCTTAAAAATCAGAAAAACTACTCCAAACAAAAAACAAAAACAAACAAACAAAACACCTCAGAAAAACCATCACTATAAAGGGTGTCATTCATAGGGCTCTTCCTCAATATGTACTCAGGAAATAATGTTATGGTAAGGATCCATGATAGAGTTTACTACAACCACTTTATGATGTGAAACTTTTAATGAAGTTTTCTTTTTTTGGTAGTATTTCTTCTTGCAAACATATAATAAACCTAATAGAAACTTTACTATTTTGAATGTTTACTATTTTATTGATAAACAGTTAAGTATCTTAAAACCTAAACAACCTACATAATCTAATAATGCATACCTCCAAATAACTTATCACTTTACGAGGTCTACATTCATAAACTTCCTTTGCATTTTTGTTTAATATGGCATTAAGAATTTCTTTTAAGTCCATCACTCCATAGAATGGGAGACAATTAGCCATTTCTTCTATTTCCAAGTAGTCTTCAGCAATGGAAACACCTAAAAGAAAAATAAATAAAACCACATGTAGATATAGTTAGTTTTGTTTGAATTATATTCCAGAAAATGCCTATTAAAAACAAAATCACTGTGAAAACATTTAGTGAACCTTCCTTAGAATTTAATATAGTCAGGACAAAGTTTTGTTCCTTAGTTGGAGAACAAATGATAATTTCCCATAGGATTTCACATTAAGTCATAAGTGCTCATAGACACCACATGTGCTTTGTATCTCTGTTATTGCACTTCTGTTCTCTCCATTTGTGTAGAACACTTCCTACTTTGGAGAGAAAATGGAGTCCCATGATATTTATTAAAATAAAATTGATTTAAGTGTTTTAACAACTGTTGCTGTTCAAATTCTATTCTACTAGGTTAATATCTAGCTTAAAGGCCTGAATTATCTCTGTGACTATTTTAACTTAATTATAAAAATATTCATAGTAATTTATTTTTTCCAACTTTATTGAGATATAATTGATAAACACTATACAAATTTATGGTTTACAAAGTATTGACTTGATACACTTATATATTACAAATGATTACCACTATACTAACTTATTAATATATCACTAACTTGAGAAAATGAAATACTAATGTTTTAAATGTTTTAAAATATTTTAGTAAAACGATATTTAAAGCTGATATTATTTATTAAACTACTTTAATTTAGTGATTAAAATAAAACTAAAAACTAGATTGGATATATAATGGGGTAAAATACCCATAACAATATAAATTCCAAAGGATCAAATTTGGCTTTAGAATGCATTTTAAAATGCTGCAAAATAGCAGAGATTGTCTTCTTTGGCTCTATGTAACACTGTTAACAGATTAAAAAAAAAAAAAAAGGAGTGATGTAGCTTGAAGAGTTTCAGATCCTGAGATGTCAGTGATCCTATACCTAATCTGCTTCCAGTTACAGATCAGTTCCTTGACCTGGATAAGATGCAGTGGTGGTATAATAGAGGAGGCATCCTATGTTCCTCCTTGGAAACAACTATAGAGTAACAGAAGAAGATCTATAATTAAACATTAAGGGATAAAACACAAGAGTTGAATGAAGGGAAATAAAAGGGGAATTTAAATGGGACTTGATACAGGGTTTAGGTAGGCAAAGAGGAAGAAGCAGAATATTCTAGTTCACATATTTTTACACATATTTACAGATAAGTAAATTACAAAAACATCAGCTAAGAGACTTTCCACTATGCTGGTTCTGTACCTTTTATGCTATGATTAGACTGAAAAGTCTAATACTTACTACATTTGCCCTGGAAAATAATACACATTTCACAGAATTACTTGTGGATGTGAATAAAGTATTTGGCAACAGATGAGGAAATTAAGCAATATTTTAATTTCTAGATTTGAAACAGATATAGGAAACTTAGCCCATCTCGGGACTCAAACCCACGAGTTGTGAGATCATAACCTGAGCCGAAATCAAGAGTCAGATGGATGCTTAACCGACTGAGCCACCCAGGTGCCCCGACAAGTTTTCACCTCCTAAAATATGGAATTCTTGTTGATGTAAAACAAAACGCTATTCCCATTAACAAGCAAAATTCTTAGGATCACATTCAGAACCTTCCCTCAAAGCCAGATGTATTATTCTTCCTCTTTTTTAAATGTCTTTATCTTTATTCAACGATGTTTTCTGACAACTGGCAAACTGTTTATCCAAAGTTAGTCTAAGACAACAAACTCTAAAAAAAGAAGTGGTCTTTAGGAAAACATGACATAAAAATTAATGAAGGGAAAAAAAGGGCTTAAAAAAGAATATGAGAGTTTTTAATCTGATGTGTTTGTTATTGGTAAGATAAATAATGCTGATGACAATCTAAGTAAAGTTAATTCCAATCAAATCAAGTCAGTTTGCAGATAAGTCTTAATTCATTTTTATCTCTGGTGCCATGCAAGGTACCTGGTATTCCAAAGGCCTTAAAAAACACTTCCACAAAGCTAAGAGCTGAGAGCATCTGTCAGATAGAAACTTACTGGGTAACTCAAAAATAAAAAAATAAAAAGTTGGCTATCCTAACTTAAAAAAAAAATTGCTGTGAACCTGTGGAGTTCTGTGGTTCAAGTTGTGCAGATTGCTGTGTTAATCCTCAAATCAGTTTTATAGGTATGCAAGATGGCTTGGTGTTTGGTGTTGATTTGGCTGCATTTCAGGGATGAGAAATGCAAAAAAAAAAAAAAAAAATTGCTGTGATAATATCTTTCATGAAAAAAAAAATGGCACCTGCCAGCAATACCACATTAGTTAATCAGAAAAATAGATTAAGAAAAAAATATTTAACTACATATATACATACACACACCCCTAGCTTCACACTTCAAATAATTTAAAAAGATATTAGGGGTCCCAAGGAAGAAAGATTTCTATGACTAAAAGAAATGAGGACAAGTCCTTTCAGAAAGGGGTACTGGAAGATGGGAAGAAAAAAGAATATTCAAATACCTACCACTGTCAAATACTATGCGTATTGATTTCTGTAAGTACCTAGTTAAGTGCTAACTACTTTATAAAGTAAATATCTCCACTTTAAAAGAAGCAATATAATAAATTAGTTAAAAGGTAGCCTATAAAGATGCTTGGGTTTAAATCCTTGTTCTACCACTAACCGTGTATCCTTAAGCAAACTTCATTGTGCCTTGATTTTTTCCATCTATAAAATGGAGACAGCAATAGAACATACTTCATAGGGCTATTAGGAAGATTAAATTAATACATTTAATATTTAGAATCGTGCCCTGTACATTATAATTATTCAATAATTATTAGTTGTTATAATGAGAAAATATTGAGGCCAAATGACTTTCCCAAGAAAACCCTTTAAATGGCAGAGTTGAGATTTGGACTAGCTTTTCACTCCAAATCTAAATATCCAGACTGAGGTAGAAGGTAAGAAATTTCACAGTAGGTGTTCCTAAAACTGCAAAAGTCAATGAAGTTAAAGTTTGTTGCACCAAAACATTTTCTGCATATATCTAATTTCATAGTTTTGTACATTGTTTTTACTTATTTTCTTTTTATGTCTCAGTAAAACATTCCTGTAAAAATTTTCAACACTGTTTTGGTTGAACTTTATTTTTCTACACCTTGGTCATGACAGCTTTACGGGACAAACAGGAGAGGGGACAGTGGGATGACTCTGCGCAGCACCTTTGATACCAGATGAAGGGAAAGTAGTAGGACAAGACCAACATAGGAAGTTAGGGCAGAAAAAAGTTAAATATGGAAGCTATGAAAGAAGAGAGAAAGGGCCAACCAGGAAAACTGAAGTCTCCTAGCCAGAAGGATTTACTTTTCCCTCCACCCAGTGAATTGCCATACAAAGTAAATAGTTTTATCACAGTCTTTTTAGCAAAGCAATGGAATCAAATCACTCACTCTCCAAATAGTAAGATTGCTGATGTTACAAACCCAACTGGCAAAACAAGTAAAAATCCTTTTAAAAAGGTAAGAGAGGTCCACTTTTGTTAGACCTTTCCAATATACTATGTATATCTTTCCCATCTAAAGGAGTATTAAATAATTTAAACAAAGTAGGCAATTTGCATTTTGTGACAAAAGAGGTCAAACATTACAATGAAACTACTCGATTAGTTATGAAAACACAAATGCCAGGTAATATACTGAAAGAGATGCCAAGGTTGCTTGTTTCCAACAGAAGTGACCTTTTTGAAATATGACTTTTTACATACATAGCTGATGCTGTACTTTTCATGAAATAAAAATATACCATGATATGTACATTATGAAACTCAAATGTAACTTCTGGAACAAGACTTATTTCCAAGTCAGGAAATATTAAATCACATTATCATACCTGGTATTAATTTTATCTTGAAACCATTTGCTGTAAGACGAGGATCAGACAGGTAAGTTGATCCACTGTATCTCTGATCATCTGTGGTCATTTTACATAAAATCTCTAAGTAATGAGATCCATTAAAAAGACTGAAAAAGAAATTAATGGTCTTTTAACTTATTAAACATGTAAAATTAAATAGGATTTATGGGAAAAAGTTAACCCAAGGGCCCTCTAAAAATCATCAGTAACCAAAATACAAAGATATAACTAACCCTGTAAGAAACTTTATTTTTTTACATTTCTGTATCTTTAGAAGACCTACTGTATACCGTGAACAGAAAGGAGGAAGACTAGTCATAAAAGACAGTTTCTATTTTTCAGAACATGACAAACTAAATGTGAAATCAAAAACTGTGCTCTCTCAAATCATACAATTGAAAACTTTATAAATAATGCCATAGCTATATTATTGTATCATAAGGTTGTTGTGAAAATCAAAGGGTTTAGTAAAGCTCTTGTAAGTCCTCAACAAACATTAGCCATTGTTATTGCTATTATTGAGCTCTTATTTTTTATTTTATAGAAATCTAAATTACTCCATTCCTGCATTACAACCATAGTGAGAGGGGTGCCTGGGTGGCTCAGTCGGTTGAGCAGCCGACTTCGGCTCAGGTCATGATCTCACAGCTCCTGGGTCTGAGCCCCGTGTTAGGCTCTGTGCTGACAGCTCAGAGCCTGGAGCCTGCTTTGGATTCTGTGTCTCCCTCTCTCTCTGCCCCTCCCCTGCTCGAGCTCTGGCACTCGCGCTCTCTCTCTCTCTCTCTCTCTCTCAAAAAATAAACATAAAAAAAAAAAAAAAAAAAGAACCATAGTGAGAAAACTAAGCCCAGCCCATAACTACCCTGTCTTTGACACAGTTATGAAAAACTTACATTCATTGTGGTGGGGATGTCACATTTGATAAGAAGGGTGAAAACAATTTTGAATTCAGCTTTGTTGCAGTTCATGTTCAAATAAGAAAGCTTTTTTTCAGGCTAGTATGGGCCTCCAAAAATAATTTTTAATGTATTTGGTTTTGAAAAACAGAATGTAACAGGAAAATATTTTTTAAAACATATAATTTGTACAAGCACACAAAATGAATTTTGAACTTTAAATGAAAGTTCACAAATACCATTTAGAAAAGCAATCAAGTTTAAAATTTCAGATACACTCTAGCTCTTTTTAAGGGGAGAAAAGAGAAAGTACGATCAGATTTCTGAACTGTTTAATATACCCCAAATCTGTATTAATTTCTTTTTCTAATTCTTCAACAGTTTCCTAAGCCAATCTTAAAAGAATACTACGAAAGGATTCTACTATGAAAGAATACTATGCTGGATTTTAGTGAATGTGATTACCATTGCCTTAATTAAAAAAGGTAGCCTTGGGACAAATGTTTTCCTGTGTCCTGGCCCTATTTTTTCTTCTGGTGGCAGGGTTTTTAACACAAGCGTTTTAATATATTGTATAAAAGATTTTGTTGTAGTTTATTCTTGGGAGTTCTGAAACAATTACCTAGTGATGTGTCCTAGAGAACAAATCCTCAATATCTTTCTAATTTCAGGTTTTTAATCTCCTTTATCATACATAAGATTCTCTCCTGTGTCAGACTAAAAAAGAAGTATTAAATATAAACAAGGCAAATGTTAATAGTTATTAGTCTCTTTTACAGAAAATACTTTGCTCATGTAGGATAAAAGGGAAATACCCCATTTTGCAAAGTATAATAAAATCAGTTCAGGAAACAATCATCAATGGATGAATCCATTAAATGGAAAGGTTGATAGGGCATTTTAAGGTATAAGAGTAGGCTGTCAATGGCTGAACCCAGTGATAAGTGCCTTTTGATGTGATGAAATACAAAGCACATAGCACAACCTATTGAACTGTGATACTAAAAAGGATAATTTAAATCTATTCAATCCTCTCGGGCTGTCTTCTGTTTAAATATGGGAGAGGGAGAAACAAGTTAAACACCACCTTGAGGAAGCAAAGGGTCAAACTGAGATAACAGGATATTCTAATGAACAAATGACTTATCAACAATAAGTTAATGGTGTGATATTTAGAAGAGACTTAAGAGACATAACAAAATGTAATGGCTGGACCTTGTTTAGATAAAAATTAAACTTGATACATTAAAAACTATAAAAAAGAGGGGTGTTTGGGTGGCTCAGTCAGTTGGGTGTCTGACTTAGGCTCAGGGCACGATCTTGCAGTTAGTGAGTTGGAGCCCTGTGTTGGACTCTATGCTTGGAGCCTGGAGCCTGCTTCAGATTCTGTTTCCTTCTCTCTCTGCCCCTCCCCCACTCACACTGTCTTTCTCTCTCAAAATAAATAAGCATTAAAAAATTTAAAAAAAAGAAACTATAAAAAAAGACATTTTGAGACCATGAAGAACGCTTTCAAGGAATTAATATTGTGAAAGATAGGAACTGTAGTTAGGTAAGTCATTTTTATATTTTTTTGGCTTTGTCTGTAAGACAATAACACGGAACTTGTAAACATGTCTATTCACATCTCAATGGTCCAGTTCAATTACCTGGGCTCAAAGAGACAGAGTTTGGAAACATATTCTCTGACTGGGCAGCCATGCATACAGCTAAGAAGGGGAAGGAGAAAGTGTAAGTAGAGAAGGGAGACTGGATCCTGAACAGGGGTATTGGTCTCCTCTCGATGCTGGATACCGGTTATGTACTGTTTTGAGCAGTACATACAAAGCATGACCATTCCAGCCAGTTATCATGTCTTTGCAGAGGCCAAAGAAAGCAGCTGATCATCCCTTGTCTCTTTCCAAAGCCCTTTAGGTAAGTCATTTTTAAGAGAAAGATACTGAAAGATGTTTGGGTGGGAACTGTCTAAAAAATACTTAGGAAAGAAAATATGTATGTACACATACACACAACACACATACGTATACACACAGCATACATATACATTTGAAAGGATAAGTAGACAAATGTGGGAAAATCTTGATAATTGCTGATCAAGGCATTCATTGTATAATTCAATTTTGGTATATGTTTAAAATGTTAAAAGAGTGTACAATGAAAGAGAGTCATGGCAACCTAACTTCAAAATTACCCTTAGGAAAGTCACTGTGTACAGAAGAATTGAGGTTATTTATTAATTGCAGAAGTAAACTATCTAGCATACTCTAAAATTAGTAATTTAAAAACAATTCCATTAAAGATGAGAAAATCAAATTTTAAAAAGATTTCTTTAAATAAATCTTTTCCCTACTAGGAAACTTTTCCCTACTAGAAACACTTCCAACTTGTTACTTTCAATTTCTAATCTAGTATGGATTGATAAATGTTTTGAGAGTTAAAAAAAAGAATTATATTATTTCACCATACCTCTCTGTTAATATAATTGGCTTTTCCAGTGGCTCTGCAGGAAGTTTATGATTCTCAATAAGTCTTTTAAATAGGAGGGCTTCTTCTACTCTGTAAGGATTTAATAACATTACCTCTGTTTTGGATGTAATTAGCCACCCATCAGGAAACTTGAGATTGTGGATCAAGCAAAATTCGTCCTTCTCTTCTAAGTCAAATTTATGTTTCTCAAAATTTTTTTTTAAGTCTTCCATAGAAAAGGGGATCTGAACTATTTTAACATTTTGGTTCTTTCTTTTTTCAATTTGGCACTGAAAAAGGTCTTCAAGTTTTGGCTGATTCGATAATGAAGTTTTCAATTTGTGCTTCTGTGCCAAATGCCATGCACTGGTGGGCTTTATCTTTTTTCTGCCATCTTTTAATGGCATTTGTGACTCTTGTTCAATGGCTCTCTTGATTTGCTTATTGTATCGTTCCAAATCTTTAGTAGCCTTCTCTTCATATCTATGAATAAAGATAAAATATAACTAATGAGGCCATAATCAGAAATATATTAATCATCTGAAGTAAATTTTATAAAAAGTAAAGATCTGGTATTCTAAATCTGATAATGATGAAAGAACTTCTATTGGACTAACCCTCCCATACATAACTATGATAAACTCTGGACAAAATACAGAAAACAACCATTTAAAATAGGCATGAAGAGCAACCAAAAACAGGCAGATATTGGAATAAATTCGACATTTGAAAAAAGAGATCCATGGGTGCCTGGGTGGTTCAGTTGGTCAAGTGTCCAACTTTGACTCAGATCATGATCTCATGGTTTGGGGTTTGAGCCTCATGTTGGGCTCTGCAAGTGGGGAGCCTGCTTGGGATTCTCTCTCTCTGCCCCTCCCCAGCTTACGCTTTCTCTCTTTCCCAAAATAAAGTTAAAAAAAAAAAAGATATCCATATTTATACAGATGTTACACAGAAGACAGCCCCCAGCATTAAGGGGAAGTGGCAAAAACTCAAGAAATAAGCTGCACTTAAAAAAAAATTTTTATGATTTTTATTAATTATTTTTATATGACATAATAGTATAAGTTGCACTCTTATTAGCTTGAATCACCAGAACAGAGTTCCTTGCTTCCAAAACAAATGGAAATTGAAGGAGAAAATCCCGTTTGTGGCAACCCAGAGGAAAACAACTGCTAGAATGTTAAATGAGCTAAAAAGAGATTTTAGTGACTACCACTCCAGGGTAAATGGAGTTTCGAGTTTGAATTCTACATAATTAGATAGCTTAGTAAACACTTTGGATTTTAAATTAAAACTGGAGTAGGGCCAGGGTAAGGAAAAAATTATGTCTTAGAACTAAGGAAGCTAGTATTTGCCCTAGGATTAAGGGCGAAATTTAAACTCTCTCTCTAAGGATATATAAAACAGCCTCCACAAGCTCAACATGATCTGTCAGTAATTTAAATGCTTGGTAGAAAAAAACATGAATACACTTCAGAAGAAGATAACAAAACCTACAGTTTCTTCAACAGATCACCCACAACATCCATTATATAATCAAAAGTTACCATTCAAGCAATAAAACAAGAAAATGAGAGTCACAGTCAAGAGAAAAAGTGGTCAGTAAAACCAACCTCAAGATCATTCACTCAGATGTTGGAATTTGCAAAAAAGAAAAAAAAATGTTTTAAAAATAGGTTTTAACAAATATTTAAGGACTTAAGGCAAAAGAAGATCATAATGAGAGAAAAGAAGGGGAATCTAAACAGAGAAGGGACGTTACAAAGAACCAAATGGAAATGGAAATTCTAGAACTAAAAAATACAGTATTTGAAATGAAAAATTCCCTGGGTAGGCTTAGGAGATCAGGGATGGCAAAAGAAGGGTTAGCAAACTTGAAGACAGATCAGTAGAAGTGATCCAATCTGAACAATGGAAAGAAATAATGAAGATTAAAAAAAAAAATCTCAGTGGCCTATGGCACAACAACCTCACATATATGTAATTGGGAGTCCCGGATAAAAACCATAATAGTGAGGAAAAAAAAATTGAAGAAATTATAGCATGGATGTTGTAATTTGTATAAATGAAACCTTTTACAGATCCAAGGTCAGTGAACCCCAAGCAGGATAAATACAAAGTCCACGGCTAGGCATATGAAAATGAAATTGCTCAGAACCAAAGATAAACACGAAATTCTGAAAGCACTGAGAGGGGAAAAAAAGACAATACAAAAAAGAATACCACAAAAGATGGATATAAATTCTCATCAGAAGCAATGTAAAGCCAAATGACAGTGAATAACATCTTTTAAGTGCCAACAGAATATAGACTTCAATGCTACAAAGCCAACAGGTCTTTCAAAAATGAAGATGATACAAACATTTTCAGATAAAAGCTTAGAATCTTTTGCCAACAATAATTGCACTCTTAAGGGCTGATACCAGATAGAAATTCTGATCTATAGGAAAAAATGATGAGCCCCAAAAAATGGTAACTATGTAGGTAAAAAAGAAAAAGGATCTTTTAATATAATTCTCAGGGATTCTGGGTGGCTCAGTCAATTGAGCGTCTGACACTTGATCTTGGCTCAGGTCATGATCGCAGGGTCACTGGTACAAGTCTTCCATCAGGCTCTGCGCTGACCACGGAGCCTACTTAAGATTCTGTCTGTCTCTCCCTCTGCCCCTCTCTTCGTTGTTCTCCCTCTCTCTCTCTCTCTCTCTTACTCTCTAAAAAAAGGTTTTTTTAGGGGGTGCCTGGGTGGCTCAGTTGGTTAAGCATCCACCTTCGGCTCAGGTCATGATTTCATGGTTTGTGGGTTCAAGCCCCATGTTGTGCTCTGGGCTGACAGCTCAGAGCCTGGAGCCTGTTTTGGATTCTGTGTCTCCTGCTCTCTGTGTCCCTCCTCCCCTGCTCATGCTGTCTCTCAAAATATAAAATAAACATTAAAACAATTTTTTTAAAGATGTAACTAAATAAAATAGTCAATTCTACATCTGAAGAGTTCCTTACACATTTACTGTAATATCAACATGGAATAAACAATTCCCTGAGCACTATGTAAGAAAATGCATACACTTTAATACCCCATGTACTAAATAGATACTAGTAAAATTAAAATTCACTATGATAGCATGCAAAATAAAAATTTTATGATAAAATTTATAATGATTCATACTTAAATATTAATTTTTTCAGTTGCTATTTGTTTCTCATTTTAGAGTCACCAGTGAAAAAATAAATTCAAATAAACTCAACACATCCAAACCATTTAATTTAGTTCATTTCAAAGGTACAAGATAATGAATATTTTAAATTATACTGGGTAAAATGTCTAGAGATCTTTTTTTTGGTGGGGCGGGGGTGGTTAATGATAGCAGGAATAAAATGAAACTTCTAGAGCAAATCAAAGGTAGTCTAACATTGTGATTATATAACCCTTTCCTAAAAAAATGAGATGACGGAGTCCTACTCTCAGATTTTCTAATTGTCCAGGCCTAGGTTGAGGTTGAATAGCACTGTTTTTAAAAGGCTCCATGAGTGCTCGCTTCAGCAGCACATATACTAAAATTGGAATGATACAGAGAAGATTAGCACGGCCCCTGCGCAAGGATGACACGCAAATTCGTGAAGCGTTCCATATTAAAAAAAGAAAAAAAAAAAAAAAAAAGGCTCCATGGGTGATTCTAATGCACACCCAGACCGGAACTGAACTTTGGTGTCCAGCAAAGTGTAATAGTCAAGAGCACAGACCCTGGAGACAGACTCTCTGGTCTGGTTCTGCCACTTGGTAGCTCTGTAAACCTACGCAAATTATTTAATTTTTCTGTGCCTCAAGATAATTGCCTGTAATATATAATTAACCTACATCTACTTTACAGTTTTGATGTGAGCAATAAAATGAGTTACAATGTGTCGAGTACTTACACAGTAATGCTTGGCACCACAGTAAAGGATTACAAATGTTTGCTATCATTTTCTATCAAGAAATACATCTTATAATGAATGGGGGAACATGACTGACTACAGGTTGGTAATTATTTAAGCAACTCTACTAAAAAAATTTTAAATGCAGTTTTAAATTTGAGACTGGAGAATTAACATTATTTCTAATCTTAAGTAACTCTTAAGAAACTGGCTAAGTTCTATTGTAGGTAATATACATGAAACATTTTAAAGGAGAAATTTAGATATGTGTTAGCAAGTAATGATATTCTTGGGAGAACTATATTAAATGTTAAAGGTGAAACTAAGAGATAAGAGACTACAACATATTGTGTAGTTTGTACTCAGTACATGTTTGTTAAATGCAGGAATGTTAGCTGGATAGGAAGTTAAGAAAGACCTTGTTACGCTGTAAACTAGATTAAAAAAAAATTATCTCTGGTTACTTACCAGGCTATACTCATAAAATTTTGTACCTAATTTTTTCCTACTTCTACTTAGAATCTGAAGTTCTGGATTAGCTATACAATACACACAATTTTTGACAGTTTATTTTCAATAGGTACTATAAAAATAAGTATTTTTAGCTCTTGGATATTTGAATTCAAGATTTTTCCCTTACAGTGAAAAATGAGTTCAAGATGAAGGTCACCATTTGTAATTAATTATAATGTGCAAATTTTCACATATGGTACTAATCTTGTGATTTACTCAAGAAGTCAATTTAATTAGTTCCTTGGGAAATATAAAAAGCTATGTCCAAAGGAATATTAAGTAAATGTTAAGTAAAAACAGCTGCTACCTTTGACTTAATATCATTAAGGGATTCAGTAACCTGAATGGAAAATATTAATTCTGATTTGACCAGTAATCAATTCAAATGTTTTTGTAACTACAGGTTACCTGTAATTATGTATATCATTTTCAATACTCCAACTAAATATTATTATTTTTTATTTTAGGTAAAAATATGTTCATAGCTACTACAAACGAAAAGTTCAAATTAACATCAATTGACTGAAACCCCGGTGACAGGGCACATGGTCTAAATATGGTTTCTAATCCATATTTAGAAATGAAAGGAGAAGAAAGGAAAGGAAAAGAAAGCAAAGGAAAATATATCCAGAAAGGAAGAACTAAAAAATGAAGTACCCCTACTCCAAAGTCTGTCCTACGCTCTCAGCAGAAAAACCCTGATCCTAGACCTTATTCAAACTCTGTGTTATGGCTTACAGAACCTTCCATAATCTGGCCTGCCTTCCCTCCACTTACTTTACTATACTCTCTCATATTCTGTTCTTGTCAAAGTGGCATCTTTTATTTCCTCAATAACACTATTTTCCTTCTAGCTTCTGAGCCTTATGTACCATTTTATCTAGAAAATTCCCTACACCTTTCTGATTAATTTCTATTCAGGGAATCATTCATTTCCTGTCTCATAGATGACATTAAGCCCAACTGCTAAGTATTTTCATAACTCCTTGTGTTTATTTTAAAACTCATTGTCTTCTATGATTACTGTTTGTGTCTTCCTCACTATACTGCATCATGTATATTTTATTTATCACTGTATCTGAAATGATTAGCTAGAGTACATAGGTCCTTGTATGCAGAATGTCTTTAATAAATACTCTAAATGAAGACAGGAAGGAAAGGAGGGAAGGAGGAAGAAGAAAAGAAGGGAAAAGGAAGGGAAAGGAGGAAGAGAAGGAAGAAGTAAGGGAAAGAAACAACAAGAAAAAGAAGGGAAGGGAAAGGAGGAAGAGAAGAAGAAGGGAAAGAAACAGAAGGAATAGGACAAAAAATGAAGGGAGGATAGATGGAAAGTCCACAGAAGTCTCTTATCCATAGAAGAGGAGTCTACTCTGATATCCCTTAGCACTTCTTACAGAATTTAGGATCACGGAAAGAATTCCAAAGTAAATACTACAAAAAAGTGGTAGTTACTGTGATTGCTGAGTGTGATCTCATTTTTGCTCTACTTTCTCACTAATCATAATTTTGGACACAGCCCTCATGGTCCCAAAACCCCTGGCCCTGGAAGATTCTAACACAACATTTTGTGACACACTGTAGCTCTCTGATTCCAAAATACCTGTATTTTCTTCTATTTCTGGCCTCCAAATTAATCTTGATTAAGCAAGTGAAAAATAATGTCAGTAACAAGTTTTCTGTTCACAGGTTAAAAACTGAGTAAGATCATGAACAATTATTTACTATGTGCCATTTTTCTTATAACACACAAAATCTTATTTAATCCTTCCAACAACCCACGAGATACTGCCCACACATTTTTAGAAAAAGTCAGCAGAGAAAGAAACTCAAATTAAAACCTGGTGTAGTTCCAGAGGTCTGCTCTTGACCAACACTGCCTCTTTTGTCTACCTGATGGCAGTAAGACAGAAAAGATTCTGGATTCCAGAATACTGTCTGATGATAAACATATTTTTAGATGAGTTCTATTAACCATAATCTTCTACCTTGAGGCCTACAAAAAGAAACAATGCTGACACACACTCCCCAAAAGTCAACAGGAACAATACCTGCTGTTGGGTTGTAAGGGAATGGCTATTCTAAGCTGTTATACTGTCACTACCTTCCAGGAAAGGGAAGCATCTATTTCCCTATTCTCAGATAATACTCAATTCATCATCTCTCTGCTGGTCATTGCAATTCAACTTTTGTGGGCCTGCTGTACTAAAGTTAAATGCACTGATCTTTAAAATGCCTATATCACTTAGATAAAACTAAAGACAATCACAATGTATGATCCTTATTTGCAGCCTGATTTAAATAAACAAACTTAAAAATTTGATATTTATGAAGTAATCAGAAATCCAAACACTGAATATTTGGGGATATTAAGCAATTCTTGTTTTAAAAATTATTATGAGTGTAGTAGGGCTATATTTAAAATAAGAGTATCTTATTATACATGCTAAAATGTTTATGAAATATATGATACTACCCTAGGATGTGCTTCAGAATAATAATGGTAAAAAGGAAAAGTGAAGTGCATAGAGGTATAGATGAAACGAAACTGACCATGAGATGATGGTTCGTGAAACAAGGTATGGGTTCATTGTCTGCTTAGTCTATTTTTGTGTATGTCTGGGAAAAGAAAAAATACAACTATCCCCACCAAAAAAGAAAGAAAAAATAAATAAAAAGTAAAGAGAGAAGCTAATTTATGGAGGCTTTGCCTACTGGTGTTAATCATTATTCTTTTAAATTGAGGGTGTGAGGGGCGCCTGGGTGGCGCAGTCGGTTAAGCGTCCGACTTCAGCCAGGTCACGATCTCGCGGTCCGTGAGTTCGAGCCCCGCGTCAGACTCTGGGCTGATGGCTCGGAGCCTGGAGCCTGTTTCCATTCTGTGTCTCCCTCTCTCTCTGCCCCTCCCCCCTTCATGCTCTGTCTCTCTCTGTCCCAAAAATAAATAAACGTTGAAAAAAAAAAAATTTATAAAAGAAAATAAAAAAAAAAAAAAAAAAATAAATTGAGGGTGTGTAAGATTGAATAAGTTAATGAAAAAGTAAAAAAACAAAACAAAAAACTGATCTAGTATCCACGTAATTTGTCAATCTAAATGGTAAGTTGCATTTAAATTGTTTTCCAGATGTTTCATGTAATATTGATATGCCCCAAATAAGAATACATAATTGGAAGTATAATTCCACTCTTTCATTTTCTGGTGGGCTAGATCACTTAAGACATAGTACTTTGTATTTATAGTAAGTGCCCTCAGTCAACTATAAACACTCATCATTTTATGATACTTATTTAGATCATATGATCTAAAGATGGCACGTAATATGTAGTTATTTTAATCAAAGACAGATCAAACCACCTATTTACCTACCAAAAAACCTCACCACAGTTTATTACTTGGCAACGAATAAATAAAAGATTTTAGAAGGAATCCTTGAGTTATACTGAAGAGGGATAGCATTAACTCCACTAAACCGAATCTGCAAAAATATTGTAATTTTTATACTGTGTTACATATTTTGAAGACCAATTTAAAAAGGGGAATGGTCAAGATATTTCTTAAAACCGCCACTGCTATAGCTGTTTTAATGCATAAGCTTTAAAAAGAGAAAATCCTGTCATAGAAAGATTGTTTAACATAAAATAAGAAACAGAAGAAAATAGTAGTTTTAAATTAAGAAGAATGGAAAACGTTGAACTTCAAATTTCAATAATAAGACAGTAGTTAAGGCTTGTACCAAAAACAAAAAACAAAACAAAAAACTAAAAACCTCTAAATTTAAAAAAGTGATGCCAAAATTGGTACTCTAGCCAAACCAAAAGGTATTTTCCATTCTGCTTTTCCATAAATAAGAAGTTTAATTTTTTTTTTTTTTAACCCAGTGAGTCATATAGAATGGAAATATCTCAGCATCAGGTCACATGCAAGCTCTGGAAACTTACTTCAGTTTTTCCTCTTCACTCAATGTCTTCCACAGTTCTTCAATTTGTACTGTTGCATCCTCCAGCTTTTCTGTGAGAAACTGAGCACGATGATCTTGAACAAAAAGGGCACTTGCTGACATGGGTTTCTTGATTACTCGATTGCTAATTAAGTCATAAGCTGTAAGCTGTCCAGATTTGTTGTCTACCACATTTGATTTTTTGTTACAAGAACCTTCACTGAGATTCTTTTGTTCAGGGCTTGGAGAAGTATTATTACTTAATTTACACGGTGAACTTTCTTGAGGCACTAAAATTTTCACGGGTTCAATGTTTTCTCCCATTGAATTTTTAAGTGTATTTCCTTTGCTCCAGTCATCTGCACAGATTTCCAAAGACTTCTCAGGACCTGCTGCTTCCTTATTTTTCCCACTCTCATCTCTATTGCTTTTATTGCCATTTTCTGATTGGGTGTGCTTAACAGAATCTACAAAACAAGTTTCACTACATTCCTTCTGAGCATCCTCACATGATAAATTATTCACTGGGATCTCCTGAAATGTATTTCTAGTGTTCTTATCAATGTTAGAATTTTCACTATTAAAATGATCATCATAATGGTCATCAACATGTAGCTGATGACTTAAACAATAATTAGTGTTTTTCCCAGATTTATCATTATGCACATCATTTTGGAAAGGAATGGCTGAAGTATCAACATTTGGATAATTATTTCCAGATGATTCCATCTTATTAAAAAGCACATCTGTTTCTGTTGTATTACTAACAACCATGTCAGCTGAGGAAACATCTGTTTTATTATTTTCATTTGTACCAGGTAGTGATCCGTAACAAGTCGTCATCAGATTTTCAAGAGCAATTAAAACAGATTCCTAAAAATATAAATTAACAAATGTTACAGAAAATTATGAAAATAATAAATAAGCTAGATTTAAAATATTTAAAAATACATAAAAACTCTCACACATGAAAATAGTTAGAGCTGCATAAGATTATAAATAACATAAATTTTAAAAAATTGTCCAAAATTACCTTATTCTGTAATAATACTTGACTTTTATCTGGTGTTAAATTTACATCCACATCAGCTGTAGGAACATCAATTTTCAGAAAGAAAATGGGATACAAACGAGTGGATTCCTTTAGGCACTTCAGATTGTAATAATGTCGGATTAGCTAGAAATAAAAATACCATGTATATAAGGATAGTATTGCCATCCTTAAATACAACCAAAAGAAGTACAGTCAGCTGAGAAACTGAGTGGATGTAACTTCTTGTTAGGAAAAGCAGTATTTAAATGGTAATACTCATTTAGAGCCCTTGAACTTGCATGAAATACAAGTATATTCATTAGGAAGTACAAATATTCAATGTAACTGGCCTCATGGTTAAAAGATCATAGTGTTATGGATGTTATCAAAATCCAGGCTTCAAATCCAAACTCTGTTACTTCCTGGCTACAGTGGGCTAAGAAAGTCACTAACATTTCAGTTTCTTCACTATAAATAAGGATAACAGTTCATCACAGAATTGTTGTGAAGTCCTATGTAAGACACCTAGCTCAATGCTTAAAAAATATTACTGTATCTCTTTTTCTTTTCCTTATATTTTAGAGCAAATCCTTAGAAGTAGTCCTCATAATAAGCTGACAAATGACAGAGCTAGTTTTCATTTCTGATCCAAGCAATATTTTTTTCCCAAAATAGATTACCTTTAATATGTCTTTTTGATGTATTGGTCGACTGTTTATAAAGATAAAACTCCTTTCTGGGGTTGAAAGACTTGTAAAAGAGTGGTCTGCATCTTGCTTAGGAAGAAATCCACTTAGATAAATCTGCAATTATAATAAATAATTACAGAATTAATGTGCATTGTCAACAATGACTGTGGTTCCAGGGGTCTGGCTATATACAAGAGATATAAAAAAACAGAATGGATTTTCATCTTATGGTCTCAAGAGTTATATACTTGCTGATAACCATGCCTTGAACATTAACCTTAAATGAAATACTGAAGCATATATTACATTGATGTTCTCAGTCTCTCTTTCTACAACTCTATTTTAAGGAAAAATTAGCATTCATAAAAGCTTCATGAATGAGCATATGCCTTACTGTCACAGACATACAGCATAAATACTGATCTCTGTTCAACCCTATCTTCTTTAGACTTTTAAAAATTTCTTTTAACATTTAAAAATTCTTCATATTGTGACTTTCTTTTAGCTGTTTGTCCTTTTTAGCCAGCTCTTCATGTAGAGAAGTGACTGGTTTATATCTTTATTCTGAGTGGGCTGTGAAGTCAATCTGAGTTTTCATTTCTCAATTAAAAACCGTCTTTTACTCTTTGACACTGATTGCAATACTTTATTTCCATTCTTGTTTAGAGAACCTATCTACAATCAAACCAATTATTTTTATGCTTTCTCTATTTTACAAATGTATGAAGAGGAGACAGAAAATGATGAAGGATCCTAGAAAAAAAATACCAGAGAAAAGAGACAGATTGAGGAGATAGAAGGCAAGGAAAATGCTCCTACTTTTTACCTTTAAAGATAATATAGAGAATTGTTAAGAATACAGGATAGAGCCAGACTGACATGATTTAAATCCCAGCTCCACTACTAACTACGGGACCTTGGTCAAGTTATTTAAAATACAAGCCCTATAGTCTCTTATATGGAACAACTAGAAACAGATGTATTTATATTAACCTGTTTAAAAAAAAAACCACTAATAGTAAAATTTCAGCTTAGGTTTAGGAAAGTGAGACTGTCAGTGGAGATGCTATTTTTAGGTAAGCAGAAACCACGAGGCTCTTCACTAACATAGTGAGTAGGCTGCCATCTAAGTCTATGGCTATCCCTACCCTTGGAAGTAAGTGTTTAAGGAGCTGCATTACCAATTTTAGAACACTAAGTGCATTACTGTCACAGTGCCAAACTGTGCCAATTTAAAAAATAAATTAATAAAGCTGGATAATCCATTACAAAATACTACTTAATTAACTGTAAAACTTCACAGCATTTATAAATGGTTGTATCATATACCAGGTAACTTGAGACCCTTCTTTAAGTACCTGCTGAGCATCAGAAAGCACCTGTTTAGTCTCTGAAAGACTTACTGGGTTTGTGGACTTAAAACAAAAAAACCTTCCCCAAATAGGTAAGAATAAAAATAAAATGAAGAAAAAACTGGTGATATTACTAATGTTTTCTTTTTATACCATCTTAGTTGTCCACTGAATAATTATTATTATTACCAAATACTGAGCTTTAAAAATGGCTTAGGATAACCTTAAGAACTATTATTTAAGTTATACAAAAAAGTAAAATCAAAGAGTAGTCTTAAAGTGCTCTAAAAATGAAAATCATGGTAGTTTATGGAAAAAGAATGACTGTTAGACCAAATCAGTGCAACCAAATAAAAAATTTGACTATACAGGACTCTCTGCCTAAATATTCCTCAACCTAGAAAAAAAAAAAAAAAAAAAAAAAAAAAAGAAAAAGAAAAGCAAAACATAAATACTTCTCCCCTGATTACTCTTCAACTGTAGACCTCTCCCTCTTTACCCTCATCTCCAACCTCCTATAATCTGGCTACTACTACATCTCCAATGGACACTCAGTCAACTTTTTGACTCTCTGCAGATCTTGACACCATAATTCTTTAATTTGGGAAGCATCACGCTGCTTCAGCCTTCTCTTTTCATCTTTCTGCTTCCCCCCAACACTTCCTCTTAGTCTGGTTTGCTGATTTCTCTCCCTTTGCTTACCGCCTATAAATGATGATGGTCCTGAGTTCTATCATCAGAGCCTTTTTTCTTGGTCTCTACTCTCCAAGTAATATAATTCACATCTATATAGATACACCAGCAATACTAAGATAAAGATGTGCAGCCTGTATTTATTTCACCCCCAAATGCTTTCTATTTTTAACTAGCTGTCACAAAAATCTTCTCAATCTCACCACATTCAAAACTTGATAAAATACTTCACCCCATTGCTGTCCTGCTGCACAAATGGTTTCTCCTATATTCCCTTAGCATGATAATGAGCCCTGCCACCTATCCAATCTGTCAAACCTATCTCCTTTCCTCTACTCTGATTCTGTTCAAGTAACTCTGACTGGTGTCCTAACAGTAGTCTCCTCTTTCAGTAAGCCTCAAGAACACAAGGGAGTTCTATTTCTAAAGTAATAATTTAAGTACTTCTGCTCAGAACACTGGAATAAGTTCATGAAGGAACTCCCTTCTCCCCACCCCATCACAACTGCAAATATATAGCAGTGATAGATAAAATCAACTTATACAAAAATTTCAAAAGACTGAACCATTTAAAAGTAAGACAAATACAAAGATGTTATGGATGCAAACCATAACAGAAAGTGATGGCTGAAATCAAAAGCCCTATGTGCTCTAGGATCACAAACCAGCTGTCAGAAAAAAAAATTTTTGTAACTATGTGTAGTAATGGATGTAACTAGACTTACTGTGTTGATCATTTTGTAATACATACAAATTTTGTTGTACACTTGAAACTAATATAATGTTATATGTCAACTATATCTCAATTTAAAAAAGAAACCATTTATGCCAGTTAGAATTTAAATTCTGATATGGAAACAGGGACAGAAAATACATACAAGGCAAGAGATCAAAATCAGTCTTTCCATATGAAATGGGCTGCTGAGACACCTCCCTTTCACCCCTTCAAAAATGCTTAAAAATACTGTGACCACGGTTTGTGGAGCTGCTTGCTAGGATTATAGGAAAGAGCATGGATAACTCCAAAATCAAAAATAAAGCTAAGCCAAGTCAGCTAGGAAAAGAGGTCTGTAAAATCTTGGCAGGATGAAAGACATGAACTACCTGGTTTTAAAATGGGGCCTGGAGGTTGATGGTATCTGCCAAACCACAGGGAGGGAGAAGGTCGAGTGGGTAAAAACAAAATAACAAAAACAATAAACTTACATTCATGATGACTGTGCAAATTAAAATTTCAAAGCATATAAAACAGCAGAGAATGAAAGAACATTCTCCCACGAAAGTAGAAACAGTACAACAATATGAAAAGAACTTTGAAGTTAGTATGGTACCATACTTTTAAGAGTGAAGAAAAAGCAGGGGTACCATCCAGGTATCAAAAGCGTCCAACTTTTGATCTCAGCTCAAGTCTTTTTTTTTTTTTATTTTTAAAAACACTTATTCATTTTTGAAAGACAGAGAGAGATAGAGCGCAAGCAGCAGGAGTGTCAAAGAGAAAGGGAGACACAGAATCCGAAGCAGGGTCCAGGCTCTGAGCTGTCAGCACAGATCCCAATGTGGGGCTCGAACTCACAGACTCGAGATCATGACCTGAGCCGAAGTCGGATGCTCAACCGACTGAGCCACCCAGGAACCCCACAGTTATAATTAAGTTTAAAAGAGAAGAGGAAAATGAATAAATTCTAAATCCTGGAAATACACAGATTTGGGAATAAAAATCAGACAGCACTGAGGAATTCACCAAGAACTTGGCATGGAATAATGCAGAGATAAAAAATATCCAGAGAAGACAGATGCCAAAAAACAAACATGAAACAAAATAAAGCTTTAGGAGTTCCCTTAAGCCAACAAAGCCACACTGGGAAACTCCTAATAAATGCTACCACAGCAGCAGTATAGCTGGGATCACCACCCATAATTAAGAGACTGTACAACATGGAGTGGCTGTAGTTAAGAAACGGACCTTCAACATTGTAGGAAGAGATATATAAAGATTCTCTATACTCAAGGTTCCCAATGACCAATGTGTTTGCCATCCCAGTACAGTGAAGGGGCCTTGGTGGCAAGTGTCACAACTTGAAGGTATGTAATGGGATAGAAGTGAGGTGAGGGGGGACAACTATTAGCAGTTGACAAGCAACTTAAGATTGCTTTTGGGCAGGAATGAGAAGAGGTCAAAGAAACTCTGATATAGGACAACCCTCCTTACAAGCCCAGGAAGCATGGAGTAGTGATGGGTGGCTACTGGCAACATAAATATAGCACCTATTTAAATACGCAGTACACAAATAGAACAGGGATTTGGTTAGATGATCACTCACTAGAGACACACTTAAAACGTTATTATTCTGACAACTCATGGAACTGGAACGATTCAGCAACACATGCTTTCTAAATTACCCTATTCCTCCATGCAAGAATAATCACATGAAGGTGTAGCAAAAGTTTTGATATCCAAGATGGATTACCAGCAGTCCTCACACAATTCTATCTCAAAAGAAAATTAAGGGGCTCCTGGGTGGCTCAGTCAGTTAAGCGTCTGACTTTGGCTCAGGTCATGATCTCACGGTTCGTGGGTTCGAGCCCGGCGTCGACTCTGTGCTGACAGCTCAGAGCCTGGGGCTTACTTTGGATTCTGTGTCTCCTCCTCTCACTCTGCCCCTCCCCTGCTCATGCTCTGTCTCTCTCTATCTCTCAAGAATAAATAAACTTTAAAAAAAAAAAGAGAATTAAAAAAAAGAGAAAATTAAAAAAAACAATGGGCAAGCACAGATATGGCAACACATCTCAATACAGATCACGGGAAAAAATTCTCAATTGCAAAACTAAGGGGATAGTTCCAATCACACATGAAATCATAACTGACCAAGGTCTAAATCTGTTTTTCATACTTGAATGTGCACCTGGGAACCTTGTTAAAATGCATATCCTGATTCAGTATTCTGGGACGAGGCCAGAGATCCTTCACTTCTAACAAGGATACAAGTAACGCCAATGCTGCTGGTCTTCAGACCAAACTATGGCAGCTAGAATCTCTAGAGCACAATACCAAAAACCTGGAGTCTGGATCTCCTGTCATAAGCTTCCTGGGTTACCAGTGTCAACAACAAAGTCCCACGAAGCCACGAGGAACACAGGGGAATTTACTAGCCCAAGACAGTACCTTTACTATCCCAAGTCAGCCACCATAACCAGACTAAGGTGGCACTAGGTTATATTGAAACCACTGAACAACTATTAAGGGAGCTCTGAAAAACAGGACACATGTCAGATCATGGCCATGCTCCAGGTACTATAGCTGGCCAGTAAGGATGGCCTGAATTGTTCTTCAGGCAGAGAACATTAACTGAGTATAAACTCCCAACTAAGGCTAATAAAATGATAATAATTAAGAACTCAATACTGCAAGAAAAAGAGAAGAACTAGTAGTAGAAAAGAGATTTCAACAAATTATGAAAAAAGAAAGAATAGAACAGAGAAACCAACTTCCCAGCACAACAGACAGCCTTCAGGTTTAAGGTCAACAGAGCAGCAAAAACAAACAGATTCTATTTTATAGACTCCTCTGTAAATAAACTGAATAAGAATAATTATAGACTCTTCTATAAAGAGACTGAATAAGGACAATTGATCTAATTTTGTGCTAGAAAGGAAAAAAAAAAAGAAAAAGAAGAAGAAAGGGAATGGAGGGGGCAGGGAAGGGAAAGATATGAAATGAATTTCCTGAGAACTAGAACAGTGAGTATGAGTGCAGTGTGCTAAGTCCCCACCCCATGATGGTATTTGTGACTCCCCCAGAGTCTGGGAACAGGAACAGGATCTTGATTAATTAATAGTCAAGTAAAGCCTAATAGTCAATAAGTCTAGCCACAAACACTGAGTTCCCAATTAGATTTCTTATTCACACAAAAAGATGGCTTGGAGGTAAAAGACCTGAAAAGCAAAGCAAAATTGACCTCCTAAGCAATAGATAGTTTAACAAACAACTTTAAAATAGAAACAAAACTTAGCATCTCTAAAGATTCAAGATTTTGTATCCACAAAACAGTAAGAAGTTGTGAAAAAGCGGTAAATTTAAAAATGCTCTTGGAAATTAAACATAAAGGTTTCAAAATATTCAGAAGGGGCAAAAGAGGGTCAGACATCTCCAAAAACTTACAGAAAAAAGATGAAAACCTGAGAAAAACAGTAAGAGAAAAATAAGAGGAAGTCCTAAATCAATAATAAGGAGTTTAATTAAAAGAGAAAAATTATTGAGGTGCCTGGGTGGCTCAGTCGGTTCAGCGTGTGACTTCGGGTCAGGTCACAATCTCACAGTTTGTGGTTTGAGCCCCGTGTCAGGCTCTGTGCTGAGAGCTCAGAGCCTGGAGCCTGCTTCGGATTCTGTGTCTCCCTCTCTCTCTCTGCCCCTCCCCCACTCATGCTCTGTCTCTCAAAAAAAAGAGAAAAATGATCAAAGTTATGACAGCTAGAAGTATATAACCCAGAGCTGAAAAAGATATATGACTATTCAGACTCAAGAAGTCTCAAACCAAGTGTTCAGCATAAAAAGCAAATGAGTAATAAAAGACACATCTATAGACATGCTTAAAAAACTGAACACAAAGATCCTAAAAAATGTTCAGAAAAAAAAAAATACAGATCAGCTAGAAAGAAAGAATTGGAATGCATACATCTTCCCATCAGCCACAGTGAATGGTCAAAGACATTAAATGCCTTTAAACTTATTTTCTCTGGTAGAACTGATACATGAATTTAGCAAAGTTGCAGGATACAAAATCAATGTACAGAAATCAGCTGCATTCTTATACACTAATAATGAGGCAACAGAAAGACAAAGAAATTGATCCCGGGGCGCCTGAGTGGCTCAGTCGGTTAAGCGTCCGACTTCAGCTCAGGTCACGATCTCGCGGTCCGTGAGTTCGAGCCCTGCGTCGGGCTCTGGGCTGATGGCTCAGAGCCTGGAGCCTGCTTCAGATTCTGTGTCTCCCTCTCTCTCTGCCCCTCCCCTGTTCATGCTCTGTCTCTCTCTGTCTCAAAAATAAATTAAAAAAAAGTTAAAAAAAATTAAAAAAAAAAAAAAAAAGAAACTGATCCATTCACAATTGCACCAAGAAGCATAAAATACCTAGGAATAAATGTAACCAAAGATGTAAAGGATCTGTATGCTGAAAACTATAGAAAGCTTATGAAGGAAATTGAAGAAGATATAAAGAAATGGAAAGACATTCCGTGCTCATGGATTGGAAGAATAAATATTGTCAAAATGTCAATACCACCCAAAGCTATCTACACATTCAATGCAATCCCAATCAAAATTGCACCAGCATTCTTCTCGCAACTAGAACAAGCAATCCTAAAATTCATATGGAACCACAAAAGGCCCCGAATAGCCAAAGGAATTCTGAAGACCAAAGCAGGAGGCATCACAATCCCAGACTTTAGCCTCTACTACAAAGCTGTAATCATCAAGACAGCATGGTATTGGCACAAAAACAGACACATAGACCAACAGAATAGAATAGAAACCCCAGAACTAGACCCACAAACGTATGGCCAACTCATCTTTGACAAAGCAGGAAAGAATATCCAATGGAAAAAAGACAGTCTCTTTAACAAATGGTGCTGGGAGAACTGGACAGCAACATGCAGAAGATTGAAACTAGACCACTTTCTCACACCATTCACAAAAATAAACTCAAAATGGATGAAGGACCTGAATGTGAGACAGGAAACCATCAAAACCCTAGAGGAGAAAGCAGGAAAAGACCTCTCTGACCTCAGCCGTAGCAATCTCTTACTTGACACATCCCCAAAGGCAAGGGAATTAAAAGCAAAAATGAACTACTGGGACCTTGTGAAAATAAAAAGCTTCTGCACAGCAAAGGAAACAACCAACAAAACTAAAAGGCAACCAATGGAATGGGAAAAGATATTCGCAAATGACCTATTGGACAAAGGGCTAGTATCCAAAATCTATAAAGAGCTCACCAAACTCCACACCCGAAAAACAAATAACCCAGTGAAGAAATGGGCAGAAAACATGAATAGACACTTCTCTAAAGAAGACATCCGGATGGCCAACAGGCACATGAAAAGATGCTCAACGTCGCTCCTCATCAGGGAAATACAAATCAAAACCACACTCAGATATCACCTCACGCCAGTCAGAGTGGCCAAAATGAACATATCAGGGGACTATAGATGCTGGCGAGGATGTGGAGAAACAGGAACCCTCTTGCACTGTTGGTGGGAATGCAAATTGGTGCAGCCACTCTGGAAAACAGTGTGGAGGTTCCTCAAAAAATTAAAAATAGACCTACCCTATGACCCAGCAATAGCACTGCTAGGAATGTACCCAAGGGATACAGGAGTGCTGATGCATAGGGGCACTTGTACCCCAATGTTTATAGCAGCACTCTCAACAATAGCCAAATTATGGAAAGAGCCTAAATGTCCATCAACTCATGAATGGATAAAGAAATTGTGGTTTATATACACAAAGGAGTACTATGTGGCAATGAGAAAGAATGAAATATGGCCCTTTGTAGCAACATGGATGGAACTGGAGAGTGTGATGCTAAGTGAAATAAGCCATACAGAGAAAGACAGATACCATATGGTTTCACTCTTATGTGGATCCTGAGAAACTTAACAGAAACCCATGGGGGAGGGGAAGGAAAAAAAAAAAAAGAGGTTAGAGTGGAAGAGAGCCAAAGCATAAGAGACTCTTAAAAACTGAGAACAAACTGAGAGTTGATGGGGGGTGGGAGGGAGGGAAGGGTGGGTGATGGGTATTGAGGAGGGCACCTTTTGGGATGAACACTGGGTGTTATGGAAACCAATTTGACAATAAACTTCATATATTGAAAAAAAAACATAAAAAAAACCTTATTTTCAACCTAGAATTCTACCTCTACCAGACTATCAAGAGAAGTACAAAATAAAGTCATTCTTGTATATAAAAGTCTACCTCTCATATCCCCTTTCTGTGGAAGTTAACTAAAGATGTATATGAGAAAAATGATAACAAAGACTAAGAAAGAAAAAAGCATGGGATATAAAAAATAGTGGAAACAACTAGTACTCCTATGAAAAAAAATTCCATTCCAGGATAAGATCTGTGCAGAATGCCTGATATGCGATCAGTCCAAATAAGAAATTGGGTTCTAAATCTAATTATTAAAAAAAAAAAAAATGGAACTCTAGCTATAGTTGGAGTAAGTAAAAGTGCTGGCTTTTATTGCTGACAAGACAAAGAAAAGTTTCTTCACTTAAAAAAGGGAAAAAACCCAGATCTTAGAAACTCCAGAAAAAGCAAGAAACTATATAAGAGTTCACAGATAAAGCAAAGAAAAACATGACATTTTGAGCAATAAATAGGACAAGAAAGGATATTCTATTTAATTGGGACAATAGAAATAGTCTCATTTGTATGGCATGGATACATAACGTGGATTCTTAAGAAATGTGATCCTAGAACAATACTAGGCTTTACAATGTAAATTATTTGTAGCCATAGTAATATACTCCATATAAGTTTTCAACTTTTAGAATCAATTTTCAAACAAAAGATGGAAAAGTTAAAAATGGTTACAAAAGAAAACAAATTGTTGACAACATAAAAGTAGAGTGGACACAATTGAGAGAGGGAAGAGCAAGTAAGAGTTGGAGTGTTCGTAACCTCATCTAACATTATAGGAACTCAAAAAGCACTGTCTGAAGCCAGAGATCAAGAAAAGAAAGATGCAGAATCTATTTAGAATAGGAAAGGGAAAACAAAGGTAAGAGAACTCAACTCTTCTTTAATACTGAAATGTAAACAGATAAGATACTTAATTGAAAATCATTATAAAAAAAAATAATGTAACCACAATGCTTAAAATTAAAAACAAATACAAAGATAAAAACAGGAAGTAGGGATAGGGAGAGAGGGTTAAATATAAGCTGTAAATGTTATGTTCTTTTTTTACCTATACATATATTTAAGTAAAATGTTACAAGAACTTATTGCCACCTCAACTCCCCAGAAGAAAAATAATTGAGTTTCATTGTTAAACCAGAATTATTAAAGAACACTTTGTTGTATACCTGAGATTCTTCACAGTGGTACTGAAAGGATTCCATGTTGCCCATAACAGCAGTCCCCAGAACAGACATGAGAGCCATCTTATGATCAGATACTCTAGTTTTCTGCCAAATAACCGCCTAAGGACAAAAGACACAGATAACTTTGAATACAATTTAGATTTACTAAACTCAAGTACTACACCATTTATTTCTGTATTTAGCATTCATCCCCAGCTTGTGTTTTCAATATCATTTAGAAGAGAAGCATGGGCTATACAGTCAGTCAGAACTCTGGTTCTGAATTTTAGCAACTGTATATGTTACAGCATAAAATCTATTTAACTTCCCCTAACCTCGGTGTTCTCTCTACAAGATGACTAACAATATTTATCTCCCAGAATTGTTGAAAGATGAAAATATACAATGTAGGCAAACACAAAGGCCAGTACCTAATCCTAAACTTTAGAATATATAATTCAAAGTACATTTAAATTGTTAAGCTAAATGATTTCTGTAAATAAACATATAAAAATTTGAGATAATGCATGCTCTTTAAAATTATCTTTGGGGGCGCCTGGGTGGTGCAGTCGGTTAAGCGTCCGACTTCAGCCAGGTCACGATCTCGCGGTCTGTGAGTTCGAGCCCCGCGTCGGGCTCTGGGCTGATGGCTCAGAGCCTGGAGCCTGTTTCCGATTCTGTGTCTCCTTCTCTCTCTGCCCCTCCCCCGTTCATGCTCTGTCTCTCTCTGTCCCAAAAATAAAATAAAAAAATAAAATAAATAAATAAATAAAATTATCTTTGGGCGCCTGGGTGGCTCAGTCGGTTAAGCGTCCAACTTCAGCTCAGGTCATGATCTCACAGTTTGTGGGTTTGAGCCCCACGTCAGGCTCTGTGCTGACAGCTCAGAGCCGGGTGGCTGTTTCAGATTCTGGGTCTCCCTCTCTCTCTGCCCCTCCCCTGTTCACGCTCTGTCTCTGTCTCAAGAATAAATGTTAAAAAAAATTTTTTTTAAATAAAAAAAAAAAATAAAATAAAATTATCTTTCTATGTTACTTCTATCCCGACTTTCTCCAGGGTTTTTATTAAGAAAGGATGCTGAATTTTGTCAAATGCTTTTTCTGCATCGATTGACAGGATCATATGGTTCTCATCTTTTCTTTTATTAATGTGATGTATCACATTGGTTGATTTGCAAATATTGAACTAGCCCTGCAGCCCATGAATGAATCCCACTTGATCACGGTGAATAATTTTTTTATATGCTGTTGAATTCGATTTGCTAGCATCTTGTTGAGAATTTTTGCATCCATATTCATCAGGGATATTGGCCTATAGTTCTCTTTTTTTGCTGGGTCTCTGTCTGGTTTGGGAATCAAACTAATGCTGGCTTCATAAAATAAGCCTGGAAGTTTTCCTTCCCTTTCTAATGAAAAGCCCACAGCTAATATCATCCTCAATGGGGAAAAACTGAGAACTTCTCCCCTGAGATCAGGAACATGACAGGGATGTCCACTCTCACCGCTGTTGTTTAATGTAGTGTTGGAAATTCCAGCATCAGCAATCAGACAACAAAATGAAATCAAAGGCATCAAATTTGGCAAAGATGAAGTCAAGCTTTCACTTTTTGCAGATGACATGATATTATACATGGAAAACCTGACAGACTCCACCAAAAGTCTGCTAGAACTGATACATGAATTCAGCAAAGTCGCAGGATACAAAATTAACGTACAGAAATCAGTTGCATTCTTATACACTAATAATGAAGCAACAGAAAGACAAATAAAGAAACTGATCCCATTCACAATTGCACCAAGAAGCATAAACTACCCGGGAATAAACCTAACCAAAGAGGTAAAAGATCTGTATGCTGAAAACTATCGAAAGCTTATGAAGAAAACTGAAGAAGATACAAAGAAATGGAAAAACAGTCTGTGCTCATGGATTGGAAGAATAATATTGTTAAAATGTCAATACTACCCAAAGCAATCTACACGTTCAATGCAATCCCTATCAAAATCACACCAGCATTCTTCTCGAGGCTAGAACAAGCAGTCCTAAATTTTTTTTTTTTTAACGTTTATTTATTTTTGAGACAGAGAGAGACAGAGCGAGACAGAGCATGAACGGGGAAGGGTCAGAGAGAGAGGGAGACACAGAACCGGAAGCAGGCTCCAGGCTCTGAGCCATCAGCCCAGAGCCTGACGCGGGGCTTAAACTCACGGACCATGAGATCGTGACCTGAGCTGAAGTCGGACGCTTAACCGACTGAGCCACCCAGGCGCCCCAAGCAGTCCTAAAATTTGTATGGAACCACAAAAGACCCCGAATAGCCAAAGTAATATTGAAGAAGACCACCAAAGCGGGAGGTATCACAATCCCAGGCTTTAGCCTCTACCACAAAGCTGTAATCATCAAGACAGCACGGTACTGGCACAAAAATAGACACACAGACCAATGGAATAGAACAAAGACTCCAGAAATGAACCCACAAAAGTATGGACAACTAATCTTTGACAAAGCAGGAAAGAATATCCAATGGAAAAAAAGACAATCTCTTTAACAAATGGTGCTGGGAGAACTGGACAGCAACACGCAGAAGGATGAAACTAGATCACTTTCTTACACCATTCACAAAATAAACTCAAAATGGATAAAGGACCTGAATGTGAGACAGGAAACCATCAAAACCCTAGAGGAAACCATCAAAAACCATCAAAAGCAGGAAAAAACCTCTCTGACCTCAGCCGCGGCAATTTCTTACTTGACACATCTCCAAAGGCAAGGGACTTAATACCAAAAATGAACTATTGAGACCTCATGAAAATAAAAAGCTTCTGCACAGCAAAGGAAACAACCAACAAAACTAAAAGGCAACCAATGGAATGGGAAAAGATATTTGCAAATGACATATCGGACAAAGGGCTAGTATCTAAAATCTATAAGGAACTCACCAAACTCCACACCCAAAAAACAAATAACCCAGTGAAGAAATGGGCAGAAAACATGAATAGACACTTCTCTAAAGAAGACATCCAGATGGCCAACAGGCACAAGAACAGATGCTCAATGTCACTCCTCATCAGGGAAATACAAATCAAAACCACATTGAGATACCACCTCATGTCAGTTAAAGTGGCTAAAATGAACAAATCAGGAGACTACAGATGTTGGCGAGGATGTGGAGAAATGGGAACCTTCTTGCACTGTTGGTGGGAATGCAAATTGGTGCAGCCACTCTGGAAAACAGTGTGGAGGTTCCTCAAAAAATTAAAAATAGATCTACTCTATGACCCAGCAATAATACTGCTAGAAATTTACCCAAGGCATACAGGAGTGCTGATGCATAGGGGCACTTGTACCCCAATGTTTATAGCAGCACTTTCAACAATAGGCAAATTATGGGAAGAGCCTAAATGTCAACTGATGAATGGATAAAGAAGTTGTGGTTTATATATACAATGGAATACTATTTGGCAATGAGAAAGAATGAAATATGGCCTTTTGTAGCAACGTGGATGGAACTGGAGAGTGTGATGCTAAGTGAAATAAGTCATACAGAGAAAGATAGATACCATGTTTTCACTCTTATGTGGATCCTGAGAAACTTAACAGAAGACCATGGGGGAGGGGAAGGGGGAAAAAAAAAGTTAGCGAGGGATGGAGGCAAACCATAAGAGACTCTTAAAAACTGAGAATAAACTGAGGTTTGATGGGAGGGAGGGGAAAGTGGGTGATGGGCACTGAGGAAGGCACCTGTTGGAATGAGCACTGGGTGTTGTATGGAAACCAATCTGACAATAAATTTCATATTAAAAAAATGAAATAAAATAAAATTATCTTTGTAATTACCTTTTATATACAGAACACTTACAAAAAGCTAAGTGAACCTCACAGACATAAAAGCTGAATAACGAGCCCAGATTTTTTCCACTGCAAATATGTAGTAGGGTAGTTTAAAAGAATCATGGTCCCGAGAGACTGACCAAAGTTTGACTGTGAAGTGCACCATCAGGTATGATATACTGCAATTTCTTCAGTTAACAAGATCCAATTATAGTCAAATCTCTGGAGACCATCAATACAGTCATAAGTTGTTCACTCAACAAATATTTACATGGCACTTCCTAAATCCTCAGAAAAATGTGTAAAGGGGCTAGGAGAAAACATTAACATTCAAGGGACCTGCAGAGGAAAAACAGACTGAAAAGGAGTGGCCACAAAGGCAGGAAGAGCTACCAAACAGTATGGTACACAGAACAAGAAAAATTTTTAAGAAGTAGTCATATTTGACCAATGTCAAGAGTCCAATGTCAAGAGTATGCAAAGATGTGGCCACAGGATTTAACAATCAGTTCTAGGAAAGGAGAGTAAATAAAGCCAAATGTCAATGGCTGGATAGTGATTAAAGTGAGGACATTAAAAAAAAAGAGATGAACCTAGATAGTATTTCAGAAAGTTTGGCTGTAGGGTTTCTGGGTGGCTCAGCTGGTTAAGTGTCCACCTCTTGATTTCAGCTCAGGTCATGATCTTACAGCTCCAGAGACTGAGTCCCATGTCAGGCTCTGCACTGACAGCGTGGAGCCTGTTGGGATTCTCTGTCTCTGTCTCTCTCTCTCTGCCCCCCCCCCCCACTCGTGCATACACTCTCTCTCATTCTCTATCAAAATAAATAAACACTTAGACAGTTTGGCTATAAACTGAAAGCAGAGGAATAATCGAGGCAAGTGTGGATCAAGGGTGGGTCTTAATATGACACACTTGAATCAGAAGCAATGAAGAAGAATGGGTACACACACAGGTAGGTTTATAGATTCAATGACTGGAGGTTGATAAGTTCCTCTTTGTTCTATTTTTTTTTTTCCCTGTAATGTAGAAAAGTTACTGGTTGTGAGTGAAAACATACCGATTTAAATATCTGATTGCAGAGAAGGCTTGAGAGAGAGAGAGAGAGAGAGAGAGAGAGAGAGAGACAGACAGACAGACAGAAAGAGAAAGAGAGGTTTTGACTTGACCAAAAGAGAGACCTTCTGACTGGCCAAACAAGCTCCTTAACATGACCAGGAATTTACACAGGTAGTTTTAAGTACTAACAATATTATATATACTAAAATGAAAGGTGAAGTAAATAGATTCATGTTGTCCTCTAACTGGCAGGTTAGGGGATAGTAATGAAGGAAAGTGCTCTTCTGGACATAACAATTAGCACTGACTCTGCATGTTGATGTTTATCATCTGTAAAGCACTGTTTTTAGAATCTTAAAGACAAACCTGCTTGGGAAAACACAGGTAGTACTTAATAAGACAAACTACCTGATATTTAACAGGAAAAACTTATTCCTAGGGTTTTATTAATACTAATTCAACAGGAGTTATGATTTAGGAAAAACTTACTTGGCACTACTATCATAGAAAGTACTGTTAATTTTCACAACTATTTCATGTAGGTATTATTATCTCATTATGTAAATGAGGAAACTGAAGCTGATACTGACTGATTTACCCAAAGAAACTTAGATAGCAGGTCATGGAACCATGATTTATACCCAACTTTTATGGCTACAAACTCACTGTTTTTACTTTGCTAACATCCCTCCCCTCTCTAGTTAAAAACAGTAATAAGCTAGAGCCAATGCCAGACCCTAATTGGGAATTCTTAAAGAGAAATGCATTTTCATGTATAATTACCCTCCATGGCTATGTGATAACTATCTACTGTCTAATTAACTTGAGGGTATTAATGTATTCTCAAACCAAAATTATTTTTAATCTATTCACTTAAAGGTAAATAATTGGGGTCCCCCCCAAAAAAGAACATACCAGAATAATGAAATCCAAAAAGATAGGGAATTACTATCCTATAATACAAATATCACAGTATTTTTCAGACTACAGCTGTCAGTACCAACCTTAATCTTATAACAGAGCCTTATACCTAAGGATTTCTAAATTTCCAATAATTTTCATTCATTAATATACATATAAATATAGATGTGCAGTAATTAGGCCCAAAGTGCACAGCAAAATGACAGAATGAGGAAGACAATTTAGGTATTGTTCCATCCTAAATTTCAACATCTCACTATTATGTATTGCTTTGGAAGTGATCTGAATTAGAAAAAAATATACAAACTACATGAAATCTAAGTATTAAAAAATAGTAAACAATTAAAAACTGAGGTATAGGTTTAATGTGTATATTTCTAAACAAAAAATTATGTCTTGATAACTACATTTATACTTAAAGGACAATACACTGGACTATTTAAAACTGTCACTGCTCCAGGAAACATGGGATGAAGAATCACAAGAACATTTCTAATCTTTAATTTCATTACATATAATATATACTTATCCCAATTAATTAGAGAAACTGATTTTGAATTTTTTCAGCAAATATTTACTGAGCATTAACTTCATACCAGATTCCATGCTAAAAGCTGGGAATACAAAGATGAAAGGACAAGGAACTGGCTCTCAACAAGCTAAAAATATAAAAGGAAAACAAAATATTAAAATAATTATAATGCATAATACCTCCCAAAAAACAAAAATCCAGGGCTGGATGGTTTTCCAGGGGAATCTACCAAACAAAGAAGAGTTAACAACTATTCTTTTGAAGCTGTTCCAGAAAATAGAAATGGAAGGAAAACTTCAAACTCATTCTATGAGGCCAGCATTACCTTGATTCCAAAACCAGACAAGGACCCCACTAAAAAGGAGAACTACAGACCAATTTCCCTGATGAACATGGATGCAAAAATTCTCAACAAGATAATAGCTAACCAGATCCAACAGTACATTAAAAAAATTATTCACCACAATCAAGTGGGACTTATACCTGGGATGCAAGGTTGGTTTAATGTCCGCAAATCAATGTGATGTATTGTGTTAATAAAATAAAGAGTAAGAACCACATGATCCTCTCAATAGATGCAGAGAAAGCATTCAACAAAATACAGCATCCTTTCTTGATAAAAACCCTCAAGAAAGTAGGGATAGAAGGATCATACCTCAAGATCACAGAAGCCATATATGAGAGACCCACTGCTAATATCATCCTCAATGGGGAAAAACTGACAGCTTCCCCCTTAGGTCAGGAACATGACAGGGATGTCCACTCATACCACTGTTATTCAACACAGTATTGGAAGTCTTAGCCTCAGCAATCAGACAACACAAAGGAATAAAAGATACCCAAACTGGCAAGGAGGAAGTCAAACTTGCACTCTTCGCAGATGACATGATATTCTATACAGAAAACCCAAAAGATTCTACCAAAAAACCCAGCTAGAATTGATTCATGAATTCAGAAAAGTTGTAGGATATAAAATCAATGCACAGAAATCAGTTGCATTTCTATACACCAATAATGAAGCAACAGAAAGAGAATTCAAAGAATTGATCCCATTTACAATTGCACCAAAACTCATAAAATACCTACAAATAAACCTAACCAAAGAGGTGAAAAATCTATACACTGAAAACTATAGAAAGCTTATAAAAGAAACTTAAGAAGACACACACACACACACAAAGGAAAAATATTCCATGCTCATGGATTGGAAGAACAAATATTGTTAAAATGTCAATACTACCCAAAGCAATCTACATATTTAATGCCATCCCTATGAAAACAACACCAGCATGGCACAAAAACAGACACACAGACCAATGGAATAGAACAGAAACCCCAGAACTAGACCCACAAACGTATGGCCAACTCATCTTTGACAAAGCAGGAAAGAACATCCAATGGAAAAAAGACAGCCTCTTTAACAAATGGTGCTGGGAGAACTGGACAGCAACATGCAGAAGGTTGAAACTAGACCACTTTCTCACACCATTTACAAAAATAAACTCAAAATGGATAAAGGACCTAAATGTGAGACAGGAAACCATCAAAACCTTAGAGGAGAAAGCAGGAAAAGATCTCTCTGACCTCAGCCGTAGCAATCTCTTACTCGACACATCCCCAAAGGCAAGGGAATTAAAAGCAAAAGTGAATTACTGGGACCTTATGAAGATAAAAAGCTTCTGCACAGCAAAGGAAACAACCAACAAAACTAAAAGGCAACCAACGGAATGGGAAAAGATATTTGCAAATGACATATCGGACAAAGGGCTAGTATCTAAAATCTATAAAGAGCTCACCAAACTCCACACCCAAAAAACAAATAACCCAGTGAAGAAATGGGCAGAAAACATGAATAGACACTTCTCTAAAGAAGACATCCAGATGGCCAACAGGCACATGAAAAGATGTTCAGCGTCGCTCCTTATCAGGGAAATACAAATCAAAACCACACTCAGGTATCACCTCACGCCAGTCAGAGTGGCCAAAATGAACAAATCAGGAGACTATAGATGCTGGAGAGGATGTGGAGAAACGGGAACCCTCTTGCACTGTTGGTGGGAATGCAAACTGGTGCAGCCGCTCTGGAAAGCAGTGTGGAGGTTCCTCAGAAAATTAAAAATAGACCTACCCTATGACCCAGCAATAGCACTGCTAGGAATTTATCCAAGGGATACAGGAGTACTGATGCATAGGGGCACTTGTACCCCAATGTTCATAGCAGCACTCTCAACAATAGCCAAATTATGGAAAGAGCCTAAATGTCCATCAACTGATGAATGGATAAAGAAATTGTGGTATATATACACAATGGAGTACTATGTGGCAATGAGAAAAAATGAAATATGGCCCTTTGTAGCAACGTGGATGGAACTGGAGAGTGTAATGCTAAGTGAAATAAGCCATACAGAGAAAGACAGATACCATATGGTTTCACTCTTATGTGGATCCTGAGAAACTTAACAGGAACCCATGGGGGAGGGGAAGGAAAAAAAAAAAAAAGAGGTTAGAGTGGGAGAGAGCCAAAGCATAAGAGACTGTTAAAAACTGAGAACAAACTGAGGGTTGATGGGGGGTGGGAGGGAGGGGAGGGTGGGTGATGGGTATTGAGGAGGGCACCTTTTGGGAGGAGCACTGGGTGTTGTATGGAAACCAATTTGTCAATAAATTTCATAAAAAAAAAAAAAAAAAAAAAGAAAACAACACCAGCATTCTTCACAGAGCTAGAACAAACAATCCTAAAATTTGTATGGGACCAGAAAAGACCCTGAATAGCCAAAGCAATCCTGAAAAAGAAAACCAAAGCTGGAGGCATCACAATTCTGGATTTCAAGGTGTATTACAAAGCTATAATCATCAAGACACTATATAGTGGCACAGAAACAGACACTCAGATCGATGGAACAGAATAGAGAACCCAGAAATGGACCCACAAACATATGGCCAACTAATCTTTGACAAAGCCAGAAAGAATACCCAATGGAATAAAGACAGTCTCTTCAGCAAATGGTGTTGGGAAAACTGGACAGCCAAATGCAGAATGAACCTGGACCATTTTCTTACACCACACACAAAAATAAACTCAAAATGGATGAAAGACCTAAAAATAAAACAGGAAGTCATCAAAATCCTCGAGGAGAAAGCAGGCAAAAACCTCTTTGACTTCAGCCACAGCAACTTCTTACTCAACACATCTCTGGAGGAAAGGGAAACAAAAGCAAAAATGAACTATTGGGACCTCATCAAAATAAAAAGCTTCTGCACAGTGAAAGAAACAATCAGCAAAACTAAAAGGCAACCAACGAAATGGGAGAAGATATTTGCAAATGACATATCAGATAAAAGGTTAGTATACAAAATCTATAAAGAACTTACCAAACTCAACACCTGAAAAACAAAGAATTCAGTGAAGAAATGGGCAAAAGACATGAACAGACACTGTTCAAAATAAGACATCCATATGGCTAACAGACACATGAAAAAAAATGCTCAACATCACTCATCATCTGGGAAATACAAATCAAAACCACAATGAGATACCACCTCACATCTGTCAGAATGGCTAACGTTAACAACTCTGGCAACAACAGATGTTGGTGAGGATGCAGAGAAAGAAGATCTCTTTTGCACTGCTGGTGGGAATGCAAAGTGATGCAGCCATTCTGGAAAACAGTATGGAGGTTCCTCAAAAAATTAGAACTAGAACTACCCAACGACCCAGCAATTACACTACTAGGTATTTATCCAAAGGATAAAGGTGTGCTGTTTCGAAGGGACACATGCACCCCAATGTTTGTAGCAGTGCTCTCAACAATAGCCAAAGTATGGAATGAGCCCAAATGTCCATCAACAGATGACTGGATAAAGAAGATGTGGTATATGTGTATAAAATGGAGTAGGGGCGCCTGGGTGGCTCAGTCGGTTAAGCGGCCGACTTCGGCTCAGGTCACGATCTCGCGGTCCGTTGAGTTCGAGCCCCGCGTCGGGCTCTGTGCTGACTGCTCAGAGCCTGGAGCCTGTTTCGGATTCTGTGTCTCCCTCTCTCTCTGATCCTCCCCCGTTCATGCTCTGTCTCTCTCTGTCTCAAAAATAAATAAACGTTAAAAAAAAAAATTAAAAAAAAATGGAGTATCACTCGGCAATCAAAAAGAATGAAATCTTGCCATTTGCAACTATGTGGATGGAACTAGAGGGTATTATGCTAAGCGAAATTAGTCAAAGACAAGTATCATATGACTTCACTCATATGTGGAATTTAAATACAAAACAGATGAACACAGGAGAAGGGAAGCAAAAATGATACAAAAACAGGGAGGGGGACAAAACATAAGAGACTCTTAAATACAGAGAACTGAGGGTTGCTGGAGGGGTTGTGGGCAAGAGGCATAGAAGAAGACACTTGTTGGGATGAGCAATGGGTGTTATACGTAGGGGGTGAATCACTGCATTCCACTCCTGAAATCATTATTGCACCATACGCTAACTTTGATGTAAATTAAATAAAAATAAATAAAAATTATAATGCATTATAAAAACCGCTATTACAAAACACAGAGGAGGCAGTGTAGAAGAAACCTAGGTCTACTTCACAGAGCCAAATGCATGTGCAGTGAGACCTGAAAGGAGCTGGCCATCCACAAATCATGGGAAGGGCAATGCTGACAGATAGAAGGGCACATGCAACACATGGAAGCATAGAGAATATGCCTTTGCTGGGGATGGAAGCTGGACAGAAAGGAGCAAGATCCTGAATGAAGTATCATACCATGGAAGCAAGTTTATAGTTTATCTTACATGCAATGCAGAGTCACTGGAGAAACACATCTAGTTGGGAAAATGCCTGATCACACATAGATATCAGAAAAAGATCTTTGGATTTTAAGGACATTATGTTAAGTGAGAGAAGTCAGACAAAGAAAGATAAATACTGTATGATATCATTCATATATGGAATGTAAAGACAAACTTGTAGAAATCACAGAATAAAATGGTAGTTACTAGGGGATGGGGAAATAGGACAGATGTTGTTTAAAGGTACAAACTTGCAACAAGTAGTAAATAAGTCCTAGAGATCTAATGCATAATATAGCAAATACTGACAACAGTATTGCATAATAATCATTAAACTTGTTATGAGAGCAGAACCTAATTATCCCAACCACTAAAGAAAATTATGTAATATGACAGAAATACTTATTATTGCTACAATGGTAACTATATTACAATATATAAATGTATCATTTAACATGCTGTACATCTTTCTTTTTAATTAAAAAAAATTTTTTTTTACATTTTATTTTTGAGAGAGAGACAGACAGAGCACAAGTGGGGGAGGGGCAGAGAGAGAGAGAGAGAGAGAGGGAGACACAGAATCCAAAGCAGGCTCCAGGCTCTGAGCTGTCAGCACAGAGCCCGATGCGGGGCTTGAACCCACAGACCGTGAGATCATGACCTGAGCCGAAGTCAGATGCTCAACCAACTGAGCCACCTAGGTGCCCCATAACATGCTGTATATATCTTAAATTTATGTAATAGGTAAACTGTATTTAAATCAAAATGATCTTTTATAACAATGATTTATTGAGAACTGAAACTAAAGTAATATGGATTTTTAAAAATGTGATTGTATTAATCCAACTCACAGTGTCTCAACTTATACTGAGGACATGCAAAATTGATGAAGTCCACATTCATAAAATATTCCCATTAAGCCCTGAGGACTGTGTGTGATTCCTGGCACACTAGCTGTAAAGCTAACAATTTTTCTTCCACTTACCAAAAAACAAAGTGGAATACAAGTTAGTGAAAATGACATTTACAGGATTATTCCTCTAGTTTTTTTTTTAAGGTAAAACATTTACAATCTCTGGTATTTTACTAATATTAATACTGTGGTTGAGACTGGTCTAGGTAATAGAACCACACATACTGCTAAGAGGGGAAGAGAACACGGATAAACTAAAGGACATGAAAGAGACTTAATGTGACTTGGTGACTGACTGCATGTGGAGAGGAAGAAAAGAAGAATCAGGAATGTAACGGTGTCCCTGGTATCAAGAACACTGTCATATACCCAATAGGGCACAACAAACAATTTGTTGAAGGAATGAACATTTGTAGAATACATTTTTCTAGAGAAAAGTAACCTGAGTGGAATTGAAAACGACTTCTTTATTTTTAAAAATTAAGACTGTGGGTTGTCATCTCACTACATGGGTTAGAAATTATAGTCTTTGGGGCACCTGGATGGTTCACTAGGTTAAGCATCTGACTCATGATCTCAGCTCAGGTCTTGAACTCAGGGTAGTGGGTTCAAGCCCCAAGTTAAGCTCCATGCTGGGTGTGGGGGCTTAAAAAAAAAAAAAGGAAAGAAATTATAGTCATTGTCTACTAATTTACTTTAGGAAATCCAAAGGAACCTCTATTTTTCTTTCATTTTTTAAATATTACACTTTTATTGAGATACAATTCATAAACCATACAAATTCTCCCATTTTAAGTGTATAAGACAATGGTTTTCAGTATATTTACAAGGTTATGCAACTATCACAACTAATTTTAGAACAATTTTATCATTCCAAAGAGAAACCCTGTACCCATTAACACCCTTCATTCTCTGCCACCTTTACCCAAGGTGATCACTAATTTACCTTCTGTCTCTATAAATTTGCCTACTTGGGGTTTTTCATATAAATGGAATCATACAATACATAGTTTTTTGTGAGTGGTTTCTTTCACTTAATGTAACATTTTCAAGGCTTATCCATGTTGTACCAGTGCCCCCTTGTTGTTGTTGTTGTTTTGAAGGAGATTTCACGATGTTTGGCTTTAGATGTCTGTGAGATTTTCCCCTAGATCACATGAGATGTGTCAATAGGGAATGGGGGGAGTATTAGGGGGAGAGGGAGAGAGAATTTTAAGCAGGTTCCATACCCACTGCAGAGCAGAGCCCAGCATGGGGCTCAATCTCACAAACCATGAAACGATGACCTGAGTTGAAATCAAGAGTCAGACACTTAATCAACTGAGCCATCCAGGTGGCACTCTCCTTCCTTTTTTAATGATTAAGTAATATTCCATTGTATGGCTATATTTTTGAACTATCCTTTCACTGGATGATATATGTTTGGATTTTTTCTACCTTTTGGCTATTATGAATGATGTGGGTATGAACATTCATGTGCAAGTTTTTGTGTGAAATACGTTTCCATTTCTCTTGGGTATGTTCCTAGAAGTGAAATTGCTGGGTAATATGGTAACTATTTTTTGAGGAAATGCCAGACTGCAATCTTTACATTTCCTGTATGTTTGCACGTAAAAAGACAAAGAACTGCTGGATTCTTTCTTTTTTTTTTTTTAATGTTCTTTATTCATTTTTGAGAGAGAGAGAGAGCAGAGGAGGGGCAGAGAGAGAGAGGGAGAGAGAGAATCCAAGCAGGCTGTCTGTGCAGAGCCTGTTGCGGGGCTCCAACTCACAAACTGGGAGATCATGACCTGAGCCGACATTAAGAGTGGTCCGCTTAAACAACTGAGCCACCCCAGTGCCCCTGCTGGCTTCTGAATTATAGCTGTTATTTTAAGCCAGCTATTAGCTGGTGTTTTAAGGAACAATATTCAAAATAACAGAAAGTAGGTAAAGTTCTGAATAATGTACGGGAATGAAGTGCTCCTGCTTCAAACTTTCCATATCACAAGTTACTCTAAACAAGGAACAGTTGAGCAATAACAATTTATTCACAAAAAGTTTCTCTCTTTAAAGCTACATCTCTGATATATACATGTACAGATGTTTTAAAAAGTAGTCAAGAAAACATTTCAAGAAAATTAATGTTTTAAGATTTCTGAATTTCCTGCACTGAATACACATAAAACTTGTAATACTTCTAATGTAAATATATTATTTTAGTTTGTATTAGAGTGCTGCCTCAGGTGATGCCTAAAGATATAAATCTTAGCTGCTGATTAATCCAAACATGTTATTTCACTGCCTGACCTGATAAATAGCTAGTGCACAGGATTGCAAAAAGATCACTTGAAGAAATGGGTTCTAAAAAAGCTATCAAACATAAGAATCATTAAATGTAGAATTTTTTCTTAAAGTGAACATGGCTAGTAGTTCTGGAACAACATTTCACAGTAGGCGATTATTGCATCAGATCAATGGGGCTAATTTAGGAGCATTTTCTAAATGAGTTACAGTTGGGATAGCAATAAATGATAAAGAGGTCTGCCAACAAATTAAATCTTCACTTCAACTTAGGCAAAGTAAAATTCATTTTCAAAAAAAAGAACCCATTGTGAAAACAATGGATGAAAAATTTTTTAAATGTGGTAATTAAAAATTAAGGATCTTTGTTTTTAAAGAAACTCAATTTTTAAATACTGTATTTTCTACAGCAAATAGTTTTTAGTTTAGTTTGTTTTCTCCACCATTTCATCAATCCTGTATTCTTTTCTAAAAGAGATTTTCTTTTCACTTCTTGAAGTTTTGCATATATTTTGCCCTAAGGCTGAAAGCTTAACATGTGCTAAAAATACACACACATACCCCCATATGTTTTCTATCTAGGTCACACAAAGTTGGAGCATCTGGATGTGCCAAGTAAGAATCTGACTCTAGTCAGTACGATGACAGTGCAAAAACACCTCAATAAAAAATATATTATTACATGCACATTAAGTAATTGATTGACATTAGCCAAATATATCTTGTCACTCTTCCTATTTCATTGACATATACTATTTGAAGGAAGTGATTAGATGAGATACTCAGTATTAAAGTAGTAAGCCTCAACTGTGAAGTCAATTTGCAATAGCAGGAAAAAGGAGGCTGCACACAGGTGATGTACAATTAACTAAAAAATGCACTGCTACTAACACTGCCTGACCAAAGGTGACTCATTCTAGAATATGAAATAAAAAGTATACATATTGGCCTAGACTGCAATCAAACCTTTGAAACAGATAATATGCACAGATATACTAATAAGTTCCCACCTGAATTTCTTTAAAAAAGCTTTAACTACTTCCAATATAATTATCACTACTGCTAAAAGAATATCACACTGTATTAACATCATAAACATTCATATGACTTGATTCTTGCTACGTACCCACAGACTAAAAAAAGGAAGAGTAAAATTTATTCAACACAAGTCTGAATTTAGTATCTCTTATCCTTACTTTTACTCAGCTTCAATGTCTCTTATTTTATATTCATTTTTTGAAATAGAGTATACATAATAATTTTTCCTGAAGATTACAAAGAAATTAGTACCAGTAACTTCACCTATGGGAGGCGAGGCTTATAGGAGCTAATTAAGAGTAATTTTTTCACTGTACCTTTTCTTATTTTTTTTTGGTTTTTGAACCCTGTAAAGATAGGATTTTTCAAAAAGTTAAATAAAAATTTAAAAACATGAAATTAATCTTTACATAACTTTCTTTAAATTTTTTTTTTCAACGTTTATTTATTTTTGGGACAGAGAGAGACAGAGCATGAACGGGGGAGGGGCAGAGAGAGAGGGAGACACAGAATCGGAAACAGGCTCCAGGCTCTGAGCCATCAGCCCAGAGCCCGACGCGGGGCTCGAACTCACGGACCGCGAGATCGTGACCTGGCTGAAGTCGGACGCTTAACCGACTGCGCCACCCAGGCGCCCCTACATAACTTTCAAAGGAAGATTGTAGACACTCTCTGTGGTCTTTAAAACAAGAAAGATTATTTCCAAGATTTGATTAATCTTATTAGAAATGTTTTTCTAATAATCTTTCAGATTAGCCTTTCTGAAAGCGCTTTCATCTTGGAACCCTGAACCATCTCTTCCATCCATATTTAACTTTACAGAAAAGGTTATGTGCAAATCAAGCTGCTTTTGCTTTGTAACTATTTGATTTCAGCTTTTCCTCTTTATTCTCACTGAATAGAATACCTTTTCTATTACAATTTATTTTTCATGAGATATTTCTTCTCCAAACCTGCTGATACTTCTAAGTGAAGTTATCCCAACCATCTCGTCTGCAATGCAACTCCATCCTCCACATGGTTCTCTAGTTCTCTTCGCAGATAAAGACCAATAATGAATAGAAAATCCAGACAGAAGATCAATAAGGAAATGGAAGACCTGAACATGACAGACCAAACAGACCTAACAGACCTATACAGAACAATCCACTCAACAGCAGAATACATCATCTTCTCAAGGTCACATGGATCTTTCTCCAGGACAGATCAAGTGTTAAGACAAAACAAGTCTTAACAAATTTAGGCAGATTGAAACATATCAAGGAATTTTTTTCTGACCACAATGGAATGAAACTAGAAATCAACAGGAAGAAAAGTAGAAAAGTCACAGTATGTGGAAATTAAATAACACACTCCTAAACAACCACTGAGTCAAAGACACAAGAATATCAGAAAATACTTTAAGGTAAATGAAAGACAATGTACCAAAACTTATGGGATGCAGTAAAAGCAGTACAGTTTATCCAGAGCAATAACACATTAAAAAAGAAAGATGTCAAATAAACAACCTAACTAGCCCAACCAACCAACTTTTCTAGCACCTGAAGGAGCTAGAAAAACAATAAAATAAGAGCAAAGTTAGCAGAAGGAAGGAAATAAAGATTAGAACAGAGCAGAAATAAATTAAAGAGAAAATAGAAAAACAGCAGAAAAAAACCCTAAGAGTTGTTTTTTTTGATACAGTATATTAACAAAATAAAGGATAAAAATTGCATGATTGTCTCAACAGGTGCAGAAAAAGCATTTGATAGAACTCAACACCATTTCATGATTAAAACTCAATAAACTAGGAATAGGAGGAAAGTACCTCAACATAATAAAAGCCATCTAGGAAAATCCCATAGCAGTCATTACACTCCATGGTAAAAAACTAAAAGTTTTTTTTTTTTTTTGAGATCAGGAACAAGACAAGGATGCCTGTTTCTGCCACTTCTATTCATCATACAACTTAAAGTCCTGGCTAAAGCAATTAGACAAGAAAAAGAAATAAAAGGCATCCAAACCAGAAAGGAAGAAGTAAAATTGTCCATGTTTGCAGATGACATGATCCTATACATAGAAAACCCTGAAGACTCCATCAAAAACCTGTTAGGGGGTACGTAAGTGGCTCAGTTGGGTTAGCACCTGACTCTTAATTTCAGCCCAGGTCATGATCTCATGGTTCATGGGTTTGAGACCCATGTTGGGCTCTGCACTGACAGCACAGAGCCTACTTGGAATTCTCTCTCCCTTTCTCTTTGCTTCTCCTCTGCTCTTTCTCTCTCTCAAAATAACAAAAATATCATATTAAAAAAAAACTTAGAACTAATAAATTCAGTAAAGTTGTGAGATACAAAATCAACATACAAAACCAGCTACGTTCCTATCCACTAACAACGAGCTATCTGAAAAAGAATTAGAAAAACAATCCCATTTACAAGAGCACCAAAAAGGAAAAAAATACTTAGGAATAAATTTAAAAGGTGAAAGACATGTAGGCTGAGAACTACAAAACACTGACAAAAGAAATTAAAGATGACAAATGGGAAGGCATCCTGTGTTCATGGATCAGAAGATTTAGTATTATTAAAATGTCCATATTACCCAAAGCACTCTACAAATTCAATGCAATTCCTACCAAAAATCCTAATGACATTCTTATAGAAATAGAAAAACACAATTCTAAAACTCATGGAACCACAAAAGACCATAAACAGCCAAATCAATCCAGAGGTAAAGAACAAAACTGGAGACATCACACTACCTACTTTCAAAATATATTACTACAGTAAACACAACAGTATGGTACTGGCATAAAGACAATCATAAAGGCAGACGGAAAAGAGTAGAAAGCCCAGAAATAAATCCATGCATATGTGGTCAACTGATATCTGATGAGGGTGTCAAGAACACACAATACAGAAAGGAGAGTCTCTTCAACCAACAGGGCTGGAAAAAATGATATCCATATACAAAAGAACGAAGTTGGACCCTTATCTTACATTATACATAGAAATCAATTTAAAATGAATTAAAGACTTAAATATAAGACCAAAAATTGTAAAACTCCTAAAAGAGAAGACAGGAGAAAATCTTCATGATGCTGATCTTGGCAATGATTTCTTTGATATTACACCAAAAGCACAAGCAACAAAGAAAAACAGACAAGAGGGACTAATCAAACTAAAATGCTTCTGCACAGCTAAGGAAGCTATCAACAGAATGAAAAGGCAACCCATGGAATGGTAGAAAACATGTACAAACTATATATCTAATGATTAATCTCCAAAGTATGTAAGGCACTCCTACAACTCCCTAACAAAAACACTAATACCAACGAAAAAATGGGTGAAGACCTTGAACAGACATTTCTCCAAAGAAGAAAATATAAAAGGCCATCAGATATGTGAAAAAATGCTCAATCTCACTAATCATCAGGTAAATGCAAATTAAAACCACAATGAGGTATCACCTCACACCTGTCAGGATGGCTGTTATCAAAAACTGAAAAGATAAATATTGAGGAAGATGTGGAAAAACTGGAACCCTTGTATACTATTCATGAGGATGCAAATACTATGGAAATAGTATGGAGGTACCTCAAAATATTAAAAACAGAACTACTATATGATCTAGGAATCCAATCTCATGACAGAGTATTTATTCAAAGGAATTGAAAGCAGGCTCTGAAAGTGGTATTAGCACTCACATTCACTGCAGTATTACATACAACAGCCAGGATGTGGAAACAACTTAAATGTCCACTGACAGATCAATGGTTAAAGAAAATGTAGTATATCCATTTGATAGAATATTATTCAGCCTTAAAAAAGGAAATTCTGTAATATGTGACAACATGGAGGATTCTTGGGGATATTATGCCAAGTGAAATAAGCCAGTCACAGAAAGACAAATACATGATTCTGCTTATATGAGGCATTTAAAATAGTTAAGTTCATTAAATCAAAGAATGGAATGGTAGTTATCCAGGGGATGGGGGGGAGGGGAAAATAGGGAGTTACTAATGAATGGGCATCAAATTTCAGTTAAAGTTCTAAAGATCTGCTGTGTAACATTGTACCTCTAGTCAGCAATATTGCACCGTATACTAAAAAGATTAAGAAGTAGCTCTCATGTTAAGTGTTCTTGACAAAATAATGTTTAGAAAGAAAGAGATGAACACCAAATCCAGAGATTCTGAGCTTCTAATACTCCCATCAGCTGGCTCCTGGTGTTTCCCTGATGGTACTTCTCTTCCCAAGCATCCTGTTTTATTCAGGCAAATGTCCTGGTGATAGATAACCTTATTTTCTAATTTTATGCCTTTTTTTTGAGAGAGAGAGGGAGAGAGAAAGTGTATGCCCGCATAGGGGTGGGACAGGTAGGGGGGAGAGGGAGAGACAGAGAGAGACAGAGAGAGACAGAGAGACAGAGAGAGACAGAGAGACAGAGAGAGAGAATCTTAAGCAGGATCCATGCCCATAACACAGTGCAACACGGGGCTTGATCTCACAACCGTGAGGTCATGACCTGAGCCAAAATCAAGAGTTGGAGGCTTAACCAACTGAGCACCCAGGTGCCCACTGTGCCTCTTTTTAAAAACAAGCAGTAAGTTTTGGGGCGCCTGGGTGGCTCAGTCGGTTGAGCGTCTGACTTCGGCTCAGGTCATGATCTCGCGGTTTGTGAGCTCGAGCCCCGCATCGGGCTCTGTGCTTACAGCTCAAAGCCTGGAGCCTGCTTCAGATTCTGTGTCTCACTCTCTCTCTGCCCCTCCCCTGCTCATGCTCTGTCTCTGTCTCAAAAATAAAAAAACACTTAAAAAAAAAAAAAAAACAAGCAGTAAGGTTTAAAGCTAACAACTAACATCCAACTTAGAGATGATTAACTTTCCTTTCTTAATTGACTAGTTACCAAAACCTTTATTGATGAGGTAACAATAACTTCACTTCAAAACCTCATTTTTTGTTTGTATTAGATTCTTTTTAAAGTGAAATCAAAATTATGTCAGAGTAATACATGAAGGTAACTACATATTAAAAGTGAAAGTCAGATACACCCATCCAGGGATATAAAAGGGATGTAGCATTATCATTTTCCTAGGCATGTAAATTAAATAAATCAGATACCCTCAGATCTTTTGTGTTCATTTTCCACATGCAGTCAGTCAACCAGTCTCATTGATTCTTCCTTATAATTGCTATCACAGACACCCTTTGCTTTCTTTGTCAATGTATTTATCCTTATTCAGGCCCAAGGTGCCTGGACTTTTGTTACAGCTTAAAGCTGTAACACTTACTGCTCAAAGCCTCCTACAATTCTTTCCTGCACACTACTGCCAAACTAATGTCAGAGTTAACACCTTGATCATTTCCCTATTCCCGATTTTCTATTAAAAAGAAACAAAAAAGATTCAGCCTAGCATTATTTTATATTCTTTTTATATTCTTTTATAATCTAGCCTCAAATTATCTTTCACTTATCTTCCTCTACTTCTCTATATAAAATACCTGACTCACCTAAACTGATTTAACTGCCTCTAAATGTGCTCTGTACTTACCTACCTATACCTTTTATCTTCACACTATTTCTCTACCTAGAATGATTTGATCCATTTATCCATATTAGCAAATTCTATAATATAGACTCACCCACCTGGGGCGGGGGGGGGGGGGTCCTAGATGAAATTACAAGTTGTGTCTACTTCACTACAGGTTGTGTCTACTTCAATAATATCCACATCTGCCTAGAGACCAAAGTCAGCCCTCCCTTTTCTCAGACTTTCTATGAGTTCCCCAGAAGGAAAAGGAAGTGTTTCAGGTCTAAGAGCCGATACTTGCTATTTTGCTACCTCTCTGTTCCAGTTGCTGTCTTTAATCTTTAGTGACCTCATCAGCCTGTATCATAAGTGCTTAACTACCTACATTCACAATTTAGTATGCACTAGTGCCACTCATGTGATGGAGCACTCCTGTCCTCCATGCTCTGAACCCTTGATTACATTCATTTACCACCTATTTTTTTTGAGCACCTACATGAAATACTACTGTAGGCTCTAGGAGTACAGCAGTGAGACAGTAGTAAAACACCTTTCCTCTCATGGAAATTATATTCTAGAGAAGAGAAAGACAATAAATCAAGATAAGTACAATATATAGCATATTAGATGGTTATGAGTTTTAAGAAGAAAAATAGAGCAGGAAAATGTGTGTGGGACAGGGGAAATGACTGCAATTTTAGGGTGGCTAAAGAAAGCCTGAGAAGTTTTAAAAGATGAGATTGAGCCAAATGTATACAAATATCTTCTAGGCAAAGGAACTACAAACACAAAGGTCCTGAATTGGAAGTATGACTAACAAGTTCAAGGAACAACAAGGAGTCTAGTTCAACTGAAACAAAGTGAGTAAAAGGAAAGAAATAAATGACATCAGATGAAATGGTGAATCAGATCATCTACAAAAGGGAAGCAAACTACAGGCCAAGGGGCTGACTGCCTTTAAATTTTCTTTTTGAAGTTTTCCAGTCTGTGGCTGCTTTCATGCTACAAAGGCAAAGCTGAAGAGTTGTAAGAGACTGTATAGCCCCCAAACCCCTAAATATTTACTATATGATTCTTTTTTTTAAACAAAGTTTACTGACCTGGATGTAAAATTGATAGGCCATTTACAAAGGCTTTGATTTTACTCTGATATGGAAACTCATTAAAGAGGAGTTGCATGATCTGACTTACATTTTTACAGAATCACTCTAGTTATTGGGCAGTAAACAGACTTAAAACAGCAAAGAAGGAAGTGGAGAGATCCAATTAGGATACTATTAAAAAAACCCAGGTGAGAGATGATGGTGGCTTGAACCACAGTGGTAGTCACTGACATGGTGAAATCTGGTTAGGTTTTACATATATTTTGAAGGTAGGCCTACAGAATTTACTCTTGAATCAAAGTGAAAGAGAATCAATAGTCAAGGATAATCTTAAGGCATTTGGTTTGCCACCTAGAAATACAGAATTCTCATATATTGATGGGAAAGGCTGTGGAAAAAGTTCCAGAAGAGGAGATACAAAGCTCAGTTTTTGACAAGTTAAATGTATCAAATTATCATTACCAAATACGCAGAGGATTTCTGGGTGGTAATCGGAGTTTGGAGTTCAGGGGAGAGTTACAGAATGGAGATAAAAATTTAGGAGTCATCAATGGATAAATGATATGTAAAGTCATTTGAATAAGCACACTATGAAAATGTGTATATATACACACACACATATATACAAGAGAGTAAACTGTAGGACACTAAAAGTTTAGAAGTTAGGATATGAAATGCAACTAGAGGACTGATGTAGAAAGAGAGGAAAAAAACAAGTTGTGCAGACTTAGAAGCCAAGTTAAAAAGTGTTTCAAGGATGAGATCAACTGTGGCAAATGCTAACTAAGATAAGGACTGAGAAGTGACTACTGGATTTAGCAATGTGGAGGTAAATGGTGTCCCTGACAAGAGCAGTTTTGGGAGAGTGGTAGAGAAAAACTGAGAAAATAGGTTCAAGAGAGAATGGGAGGACAATAATTGGAGACAATGAATAAAGACAACTATTTCTAGAAGAGGTGCCCAAGTCAGCTTTTCCTAGGAACGTGGGGAGTACATCCATAGTGATGGAAGGGAAGGCTGATGTATGGACACAGCTGCAGATAGGTGGATAGATTTGTGGAAGTCCTTTCCTGATTGCCTCAATTTTCTCACTAAAATAGGGTGTAAGGTCAGATGACAGTGAAGACGGAAAAGAAGGTGTTGGCTGTCTGAGGACAGGACAGATGAAATGGCCATTTGGGACCTTGCCAATCAATGTGTAGTTCATGGACAGCAGCAACCACATCATTTGGAGGCTTGTTGAGAATGTACAATCTCAGGCCCTTTCTAACTTACTAAATCAGAATCTGCATCCTGAAATCCCAGGTGATCTACATACACATTACAGTCTGTTTAAAGCACTGATGTAGGAGATCAGGAGAGAAAAATGCACTAGAGAAACACAGTATGACTGCCAGGCAGCACTAAAATTAGTGATCATGAATTTAAAGTCATGATGGGTGTGTATTTTCTTCTACAACATTCAGCTTGGTTCAGGCACCAAGAGGACAAAAAGATGGCTTTCACCAGGATTTGGTTAGTCAAACAAGCACAGTTCAGTGAGAGAGAAGCAAGAAACTAAGGGAGTACCCAAGGACAGCATGGTAATTATGGACCTTATAATTTAAGCAGAGAAATGAGGAAAAAATGGATAAAAAACAATTAAAAGATGGTAGGATCAATGGATCCAGTAGAGTCTGAAGGTTGCTGGATGGAATAAGCTGGGGACACAGGAGGTCATGGTCAGAGAGTGAAATACTTAACAATGAAATTATGGAGGAAGTGATTTTTGGCAATAACAAAGTCTATGGTACAGCCACTGGAATTAATAGCTACAGTAGGGTGGAAAGAACAATCACTGGAGAAAAGGTAAAAGATTTGAGAAGCTAGAAAGGACTATGTGGATACTGAAATCACAGAGTGATAGTGATCTAGGGATCTAAAGACATGAAATTAAAATCTGAATGAGATTTTGGGTTGGAGAGAAAAAGGAATGGTCTGGAAGTTGCAATGAGGAACAAGGAAGTGAGAAACAGATGAGAGAAATCAGTCACCATTTGAAAGGGCTGCAGAGGATATAGTGTTCTCAGGGAAAGTCAGATTCCAGAGCAAGAAAAGGCTAAGGACACAGAGGATTTTACTTGTGACTAATCATGAAATGGGACATTTCAGGACATGGGGATGTGTAAGAGACAAATGATTTGGATGAGAAAAAGAGTCCAGGGTGATAAAGAATGAGTTGAGAGACTCAGCCTTCTTGAGTTGATTGACATAAAAGGGAATAGAAACATGATGAGATTAGGGCTGGCAGTCCCAAAGCACTTCACAGTTGCAAGACTTTGACTCTTAAGGGAAAGACTAGAGAGGTCTTGCCAGGATTGAGAGTTCTGGAAATACCATCTGACACATACAGATAAAAGCATGGAGGAGAGAGAGATGGTCTTAAAGATTCCCTGTTGATAACTACCAATGGACATCTACACCTCACTGCTCTGGGCTCTCATCTGGCTCCTATCAATAAAAAAACCTAAGGAGAAGTGTTGCTTTCTGTCCAGATCAGATACCTTCACTTACTCATAGGGTTTTTTTTCAGAAATTCTGCTGACCCTCTCCTGCCTCACCATCTACATTTAGTATGGAACTGAATTCCAGCTATAAAGAGGTTTTAAGTTTATTTTCATGAAGCTCCTAGGCTTTAGGCAAGTTCTCTAAACATTTTGTTACAGGTAAAGTGACATTTTATCTATTCAGAGCAAGAAAGAACTCTTGTTCATGGGGGTCAGACCTATCTCCACACACTGATCTACACCAGCATCAGCTCCAGTCCAGCCAAGACATTTGTTAAACATCCACAGAAAGATACAGATCAAAATACATCCACCATGAAGTCTTCCTTGACTATTCTAGCCTGAAGTAACCTTTCCCTTTTCATAGTATTTACCAATATCATTTGATAATCAGTAACTTTTCATTATTCTTTTCATCTATTTAAACGTTCATACACTTTCACATCTTCCTCACTTATTTTGTAAACTCCTATCATGTAATTATTCCATAGGCTATCACATAATTATTCCATAGCACATACTCAAAGCTCTGTATCTAGTAGCTGTGGAAAAGCTATAGCAAAGGAGAATAAATATTGCATTAAGAGCTAAGAGAATTGAACTTTAGCTCATCTTATGCTACATTAAACATTTAAGTTATTAGGCAATCCACTCACATGGTCACGTGAAGATAAAATGGGAAGGCATAGAGATAAAAATACTCTATTTGCTAAAAGGTTTAAGACAGGACAAAAAAGATTTTCAGTGGTCTTTTCTAGATGTAAAGACCTAAAAATCTAGGAGGCATAAATGCTTATATTTTGTGATTTGATACATAAATCACCTTCTTAGAACTTCTAAGTGATGGAAATGTGAAGCTCCAATTTTTTAAGAAATGAAGTGCTTAAGATTTATGTAGACATGCTTAAAAATCAAAGAGGTTTAGAGTTGAAAAGGGCCTTAGAGATCATGTGATCAACTTTTACTGGCCTAAGCTCAAAAAGCTAGATTTGTGCAGAATTCTCTGGAAATTACTGATCAGAAGAGAAATCTACTGTTTTGAAGTAGAGAAATGTATTAGGATAAATAGTAACTGTAAGATGTATTTGGTTAGAGAATTTGTAAAGGAATAATCATATAGTTCCATTTAACTAAGTTAATAGAAACAAAATATGTTAAATTGATAACTTAAAGACTATGTCCCTGTCAAGTGTTTCCCACTCACTGTCCCTCCATGCAATCTTTATGTATTTCCTAACTAGTTCTAATGAAGACATATCAATGACTTACATGCCAAGAAAAGAGACTAGAACAGTATATATGAATACAAGTGAGAATATACTCTGTAAATACCTAAGAGGTCACTGAAGAATCTAAAAGAATGAATCCTCATATTATATAAAATGAATCCTTTTTTGAGGATTCATCCTATTGGATTCTCCAGTGACGCCTGTTCTGAAAGAGGCCAGAGTGTTCAAAACTGGAGCTTTATAAATTTTTGTGATTTTGATTTTAGCACCATGTATTTCATTTAGTATTTTACTGTGTGCTATGCACTGAGTATTAAGGGGAATATGAATTAGATGCAGTTCTCCCTCCCACAAGAGTCTGCTGAGAAGGAAAGACATTACACAAATCATTGCCAACAAAGCAAAAATGACATAACAGAAATATGAAATAATGTTACAGAAGACGACGAAGAATAACTATGTCTTGCTGGGGATAGGGGAAGAATTCAGAGATTCCTTCAATATGGATAATATGGATAAACATCAAGATAAAAAATAAACTACAGTAGGGGTGCCTGGGTGACTCATTCCACTGAATATCTGATGATTGATTTCGGCTCTGGTCCTGATCTTAACGGTTCGTGAGATCAAGCCCTGTGTTGGGCTCTGTGCTGACAGCACGGAGTCTGCTTGGGATTCCCTGTTTCCTTCTCTTTCTGCCCCTTTCCACTCATGTGTGTGTGTGTGTGTGTGTGTGTGTGTGTGTGTGTGTGTGCTCTCTCTCTCTCTCTCAAAATAAATAAATTAAAAATAAAAACAATAAATAAGCTTAAAAAAACTATAAAATGTGACTTATGTATGTCTTTCATCTTTTCTATATAATAGTTAACAGAAACTAGGTGAAAAGTAAAAGAATATAATAAAGAAAAAAACAGAACCATTTAAAGAATTTAGTTATCATTAATTTGCAGGCAGCAAAAAAACAAAACAAAACACAACATCACCAAAAAATCCCAACCAACCAATCAAGACTGATAATCAACCTCAAGCTAACCTGAAAACTATATCTGAATGGATCTCCACCTTCATTAATTAAAAACAAAACAAAACAAAAAACAAAACCCACTCAAACTTTCAAAGTTGGAACTAGAAGAAAGAAAGGGAATTTAAGGAAAGGGCATTTGAACTACAGTCTTGATCTGGAATTTCCTGTTGACTATACTGCCTCCATAACCTTGCTTGGGATGTGGGTAATACTGGCCCAACTGTGGACTTTTTCTTGATTCCTCATATAGTACAGCTGAAACAAAACTGAGACATTTAACAATATTTGTGTAAAAGGCTAAGAGTTACAAAAAAAAAATAATAATACAATGAACAAAGAGAATATCATGAATGTTGGGGATACATATTATAAACTACTACTTTTTAATCTTCAGTTTATAATCTAATAAACATGTCCCTTCTTTCTCATTCTTGGTCACCCCCTTCCTCCTACATCTTCAGCCACCACCACAAAAGAGTACCCTCCTAGTGACCCAGAAAACTATGTCAAGAGAGGAAGCCACTACACACACTACCAAATCTCTATGGCCAGTTTTCTGCGTTTCTGTTTCCAGCTAAGGTCCTGCCTCTTCCCAGATTGACTGATGCCAGAGATATTCAACTCTTCAAAGCTGTGTCATCATTCTTCCAGACCTTAAAAATAAACTGATCCCAATAAGACTTCAGACTAATGTGACATGGAGGTAGGGTAGGTAGATGGAAAGTCACTCCTTAATTACTATTCTCTTGTAACAGTTAAAACCTTCTGGTATCAATGATAATCCAATTCAGCTTTTCAATACCTGTGGGCCTCTAATTATCAAGACACAATTCAATTCAAAACAATTTTTACAACCATAAATAGTATTTTAGGCAGAAGAAAACATTCACAAAAACCAACAACCATGAAATATGAAAGTACCCCTTATTTGAAATCACAATTTAACATTATATTCTAAACTAGTCGTCTACAGAACTATTCATGCATATATGAAAGAGCTAGAATACTAAATTGGTTTCATATAATCACACTGAGAAAATTTTTTAGTTCTAGGAAATAACTACATTATAAATGAAAATATACACAGCAGGACTTCATAGGAATTCAGTTATTACAACTAAAGCTGAAGACTATAGTGCTTGTTTAAGGAATGGCTCTAACATTTCTCCAAATAATATCTACTTTAAATAAAGTCACTGAATCCACTTGTAAATTATTTCCCTTTGGCTGTCTCATTATTCAATATGCTTTCAAGGAACATGGTGATGAAAGAAGAAAAATACCTCTTTCTAACATAACCATACTGGCAAGAACATCAACATTATCAGTATTCAAAGAATGTCTTGGCAGGTTAAACCTTCATAAAAAGAAGGAACACTATCTAATCCAAGATGTCAAAATAGCAATAGTACTTCTCATATTATGTGCAATATGATTGTTTGTTTATAAAGCAGAAAAAAATTTCAAGAAAAGATGTCAATATAGTCATGTTTAAATTTCAAGCAAAGGCAAAAAATTCTTCTGAAAAGCACATAAAGAATGATAAACATGTTTAAAAGAAAAAGGCTAAGAGGAGAGCAGGACTCAATGTTCAAAGAGATTTATGATATGTGCCACTGCCATTCTGGGAGGTTTAACAATATATTTCAGCATTTGAGGCACAACAGCACTACTAAGAAAGAAAAAAGTGGCACAATAATTTGTATTAAGAGAAGGAAGCTTGAAGACAGAGTGCTTGTTCTAATTCAGTCCTTGATCTTGTGTAATAATACTAATACTTAATTTTACTGTAAGATTTTTGATAATCTCACATTATTTTCATGGTAAAATACTCTCAGCATACTCTTTAGGATTTGAACTGAATCTGAAATTACTGAAGGCTATCAAGGGACTTGTGTTTATTCAATGTAAGTTCAGATGTGCTGTCCTCAAAAAATAACAAAATGCAGCATATTATAAAATACTACCTTCCATTCTCAAAAGATAATGCCTGTACTGGTGATCGTACAGTGGTTGGAAAATAATATAAACTTATCCAAAACTTAGAAAATATATATATTTGACTTTAAATACTCATTTCTATTACATGAGGCAGAAATCTTGTTTTATTCTATTTTCTCCTTATTGTTGCTTTTCTTTAAAAACAAGAAGTTCCTATCTTCATATTTTACCTTTTTCATATGTTTTCCCTTCCCAATCACTTTCTTCTGCCCTTGATCTTTTCTTAACTTGGGTATATTCAGCTTTTAATTGCTAAATGTCCTTTGGATAAAGAGGTCATAGGGTTATTTATACTACCGAGATGAGCCTCCATCTATCAACATCCTGAGGAATCATAGCATGGTAGAGCAGGAAGAGATCTCAAGGTATCATGTGGTTGAGTTCTATGGTAGCAGGAATAGGTGGCTGACTAATCTTAATGTTTTTCTTTCTTTTCTGTTTTTTTTAAAATGACCAAAGATTTTGATCATAAATATTCCACCATGGTTTGGTTTAAGACAGAATCATCTTAATAACAAGTAAATAGACACAGAATAGAAAGAATGCTGGATGAAAAAGGATTCTGACCCCAGTACTACTAATTACTGTAAAGTATATAACAATTTCTTTGATTACTCTGAGCTTTAAGTTCCTCCTACAAATAGAAATAATGCTGCTTAACTTACAAAGTTATTAGTAAGTGTTCTGAAACCTGGAAAAGAACTATATATACATAAGGTATTAAAATGAAAAGACAAGACAGCAGAGTGGAAATAGCCTGCACTCTGTAGGCATGTTAAGTTTCAAATCCCATCTCAACAATTTACTAGCTGTGCAACACAGAGCAAAGTATTAAACCTCTCTTGAGTTCAGTCCAGAGGACAATGGTAAATTGATATGTCTACTTCACTCAGTTGTTGCTGTGGATCATAGGAGTTTAACGTACCTAGGATATGATGTAGCATTGTGTAGGGCCTCAATAAATGTTAACTCTCAACTCCCCATTGGGTTTCCATACTTCTGCTTTCCTCTCTTAAATATTTCAAGTGCACATGTGGAATTTTATGAAAAACAGAATAATCAGAAAATACCTTTCATTCTATCAAGATTCATCAAGCAACAAGAATTTCTTAATCAGCCTCACTTGAAAACTGGGAAGAAATGAGGTAGTTTCCTTTAAAAAAACAAAAAAAACTCTTCCAAAGGAGAAACAGTTTGTAATAGAAGGTGAAAAATGTCACTAAATTGTGAACTCCTTAAAGGAAAAGAACAAGTCTTATACATCTGCATATTTAGGTAGCACTCAAATATTTCTTGGATGTCTACTGGCAAAATCCCTGATCTCAGAAATTACGAAAGGTTCAATCAGATTTCATTTAGATGTCAGATAAGAAAGTAAAGAGGTTCTTTATATAATAAACTAATGTGGACAAATTTTTGCAAGAAGACTTTACATATCTGATTTTGATAAAATTGTGCCTTTATAATATCATATACCGAAAACTCTTATAGAACATAATAATACTTACCTTGTTATGTATAAAAACAATCCTTAAGTCAGGTTTAAGTATACCATAGCTTATGAGGAGATCCTGGATCTTTTTTATTTCATCTTTACATTTTTTAGCAGTTGAGTAAAACTGCTTTCTTACAGGTAGATTCTTAAACAATCTTAAAGCAGTCACAGTTGTACCTGTTGGCAGATAAGAGGAAAGCACATTTAGATGTGAAAAGAACTTCACACATCTTCAAATCTATATACAATATATTCAACCCCTTCTATCACTGAAGGCCAGTCCTCTCCCAACTCCGGGAACCCAAGGTGGCTCAACTTTGCAACTTATTCTGATCCTCTGCTAGACTCCTCTATTTGTAACTGGACTGACTTGGCTAAGTATTATCTCTTCTGTGTGATCTAAACAAGAATAATCTGATTTCTACCACCACACAGAAACATGGGCTCACCAGAATGTAGTATCTTAATAATTTGCTGATATTCAAACCACCTGGAATGATGCTTAGTCTGCACCTTAAAATACAATATATAGGTGGTATAAGGCTAAAATATAGCAAATGTGATAACCTTAATTACTACATTAAAAATTCTTATCTGAAATAATGTCTAACTGTCTGGTTTAATTTCATCTTCTGAACAACAAATATTCAAAACACAGTATAATCTAACACAAAGATTTTCTTTTTACTAGTGTAGTAACTAAAAAGTTGAATAAAAGTATAAATATTATAATGCTTACATATCAGATTAATAACCAGCTTTTGTTAAACACACACACACACACACAATTAGGCCTGGATATTTTCTCATTACTATACCATAAATCTGTGTTTTTTAAACATTGAGGAACTTTTAAAACTACCAGTAATGAGCTAATCTCAACTTAGTAAATCAATCCTCTCATGTGATTCTAATGCTGTACTGCCAGGGTTGAGAAACAAAGCACTGAGAAGTCAAAAAATCAATTTAGTGTACAGTTTTCAACTTGGCATTACTGACATTTGTTGAGGGGGCTGTCCTGTGCATTGTAGGATGTGTAATTGTATCTCCGGCCTCTACCCATTAGATGCCAGCAGTATCCAACTCAGTCATGACAATAAAAATGTCTCCACACAGTGCCAAATGTCTCTTGGGAGGCAAAACTGTCCTTGGTTGAGAATCACCGATTTAGTATATATAGCAACTAGTATTTTTTTAAAATTAAATAAAGTCTAGAATATACTAAACAAGAGCAGAAAATAGAGTGCATCACACATAGTAAGAGTATATACTGCATCAAGAATTTTTTGCTTTGATTAGATTTGTATGATTAAAATGTACTATGTGAACAAAAGTCAGAAAGGCTAAAAGTTGCTGCAATAGGTCAATCTTTGACCTACTGCTCACAAAAAAGAACAAAACAGAATGGCAATCATGAGGAAAATATAAGACTTAGAAACCCTAGCATAAAATCAGGAGTTCCAGGAAGAGAAAAAGAAACAAATACAGGTTTAACTAAACAGAAGAAAATTTTCTTGAGTTAAAGTCTTTAGTACAAATTTCAAGAGCTTACTACAAGCAGGAGTATATGTGTGTGTGTGTGTGTGTGTGTGTGTGTGTGTGTATGGAGAAAGAGACACCACACTTCCACTGGAAATCCTAAATTTTAGGATTAATTTAAGGGTAAGGAAAAAATTTTAGAAACTTTCAGAGACAGTAAGTTCCTTATGAGGAAATGCTAGCATCAAATTTCTTAACTATAACACTAGAATACAATCTACAAATGATTGAGGGGTAATTAAGAAACTTACACCCAGTAGGGCTATGTATAAGGATAAAATGAAGACACTGCAAGGATTCAGAAGTTCATTCCCCAAGTACATTTTATTAAAACAGTGGTGGATGAGCACTAGCCAAATGAGAATTATATCAAAATAGAAATTTTATGACAGAAGAAGATGAGAAAATAAAACTGATAAGCAAAGAGTTTTAGCCAAATGTAAACATAATATGGCAACATGGCTGGCATTTGCAATATAACTGTGAAATAGAATTATTGAAATGAAAGAGATGTAGGGGAGGGCCTAACAGTAGCATGAAACTGTTTTACACTATTATTAATAACACTGGATAACTGGAGTAAAGGGGTTGGGAATAAAAAGGGCTAAAACTTATACGGACCTATATATTCTTGACTTTGGCAATTTCCTTTCCTACCAATGTTCTCCTTCTGGTGTGTCCTCCAACACATCATACTTATTTGCACCTCAGAACTTTTGCATATGGTCTTCCCCCTACTACCTTTTGCAAGGCTAACTCCTTTATCAACTTTCAGATCCTAACCTAAGTATCACCTCTTTAAAGAATCCATCCCTGAATGCCCTATCAAAGACTGGTTCTCCCAAAGTGAAACCATGTTTTATTTCTTCCTAGAAATTATCAATATTTGAAAAAATTTGTGTCCGCCTCCCCTTTTAGAATACAAGAAGCATGAGAGCAAATGATTATGTACCATGTATGACATTACAGCCCCAGCACCTCAATGACTAATAACCTACAGGCATTTAACAAAAAAGTTTTGAATAACAAATAGAAATGCATGCACAGAAATGAATGCATAGAAGAAAAAAACACAAATGTGGTAATAAGAATAAACCCCAAATTTGTTTGGACTGTTAGTTATAAGGGACACATGGTGTTTTTATAATTTTTGAAACTTTATTTTATAAATATATACAATTTTTTTTAATCTTAGGAAAAAAAGATCTTTGAGGGGAAAAAAACAAGGGAAAAGCTGTATTTCTATTTTGTTCACATTTGATGTTTTCCTGCTTCTTTTCTCTTGATCAGGTAAGTTCATCAGCATATTACGTTACTAACAATTTAATTAAAATTTTTTTTTGCTTTCCTCCATTTTTAGGTAGGTATTTTTTTGGCCTAAATTTAACATGTCACCTTCACACACAGAATTAAAGTCCTTGGAACACCATGGTATTTCTCACTTGTAACACTGTGGTGCTACATTTTCTGCCTTAGGAAAGTAAACAGGCTACTGCCAAATTCGCATCGAGGTGAAGTTGACAGAGATCAAGGAGTGCACATGCCCAGCAATCACAACAGGTATGCACTCTGCCTTCCTGCTAAACAAAGGACACACTCATAGCAGAGTGTATCAGACCCTATCATCAGAGACCTCTTATGCCTTTTTCTCATTTCACTCTATGTTCTTTCTAGATATTTCCTCCACGCCCAAAGTTTCAACTACTACATGTATGCCAACGATTCTTGATCAAAGTTATAAGAAACACTATACTTTTATGAATCTCTGAAAAAGAAAATATATGCCAAATAATTCATGATACAATGCCTTAACAACAGTCCTGTGCAATACATGAATTGGTCCACACCAGCCTCTCACTGCTTAGATATTTCTTTTATCTATCCTCACTGATATGGCAATTTCCTCTTGTGTCTTCAATTTCAGTGCCTGGCATGTGATAGCAAACCTTTCGTACTTAACCCAGTTTTTTTCACTTGTGGCTATATTCTCTTTTTAGGTCTCACAAAGCATTTGTTGTTTTGCAAAAAAAAAAATATGAAACTGTTGTTTATTCCTGCAATCAACATATGAATTATCAATAATGCACAAAACTTCCCATCCAAAAAGGATTTGGGGAGGCCATTAATTACAAGCCACGACCTGTTTTTAGAGACGTCAAAATGTGAGAAAACACACATCTTAGAATTTACTAAAGATATACATATGAAACTGACAGCATTCAAGTTATAAATAAACGCTCACTCAATATCACCTGAATGTCCCAAAGCCACCTCAAATCAACCACACCCAGACCTGAACTCATTCTTTTCCTTCTTACGTCTGATACTTACACTTGATCCTCTTTCTCATATAACACTAACATCCAACAGTTTCCAAAGGCAGATACTCTAGATTTAACTGATTCTTCCCTCTCCCTCTTACTGCCAATATTGTGTAAGTCTTTTAGGCCTGTTCTATCCTAAAAATCTTTTTCAAATCTATGTCAAGTCCCTTTCTCTCCTTCAAAACTTAGTTCAAGATAACATTTCTTATAATAAGACATAGTTTATGGTAGGAGTTACAGTGTTCTAATTAATTTTATAAATACCATGACATTCACCCTCTACCTAAAAAGGTTCAGTGGCTCAGTGCTGGTTATAAGAAATAAACTTTTACTTTCAGTTTTAGAAATTTCACTTGGTTCTTTTTTAGAGTTCCATTTCTCTGCTGAAATTGTCTACCTTTTTAGCAATTTTGACCATCTTTTCCTCTAAATTCTTTAACATAGTTGTTTTAAGTTTTTGTCTAATTCAAATATGAGGTCATGTTTGTTTTCTTATATCAACTATTTTTTTCTCTTATAGATCCCATTTTCCTTTGTTTCTTAATATTTTTATTTTTGCCAGACATTGCATAGATACATAAGTAAATGAAAGAAAAATAGATACGTAAGTAGGTATTTTCCCCCAGAGAAGGCACTTTATTTCCTCTGTCAAGTAGCTAAAGAGAGAATCTCTTCAATATAATTAGGAATGTATCTGGGTTGGAGCTGAGCTGCCCCTTTATTTAGCTCTAGTTCACTTCTCGTTTCAAATGTCTGAAAGATGGAATGGGGTCTTTTCTTCTAGCAAGGTTTTGGGATCTCTAGCACTGCAAAACTTTGTCTCTCTAGCTCAGTCCTAATTTTCTTTATCACTGCTTACTAAGCGTAAGTCCTGATGAGATCTGGCATCTGAGGTGAACCAACTCTGTCTGAGGATCCCATCTTCCAATATCTCATGTCAGCTTACATATGGCTGTTAAAGAAGTTCAGCTGGTTCCTCCTAGGGCCATAAAAGATGCCTTGTTCATGGCAGACTTGTTCCTTTGCCCACCTATGCCCCCAGACTCAGTTAATGCTCCCAGGGATGCAAGTACTTTTCTTGTCTACTCATCTTTTTCTTGAACCTAACTCATTTAACTTCCTTTTTTGCCCTCCAAGTTTTTATTAGATTTTATTTAGCTAAAATACAGTGTAATATTAGTTTCAGGTACAGGATTTGGTAATTCATCCCTTACATACCACAGCCAGTGCTCATCACAAGTGCCTTCCTTAATACCCTTCACCCATTTCATCCCCCTGCCCACCTCCCTTCCAGCAACCCTCATTCGTTCTTCATAATTAGGAGTCTGTTTTATGGTTTGCCTCTCTTTTTTCTCCCCATGTTCATCTGTTTTGTTTCTTAAGTTCCACATATGAGTGAAATCATATGGTATTTGTCTTCTTTGTGACATAGTTCTTCAATTGGTGCTTTTCCTCTTCATCTTTCTTCTCTTGCTACAAGGTTAAACCCCCACCCCTTCTTACCTACCATCTTCAAACTCAAATGATCACTTTTCTGAAAAACTCCCTAACCTTCCTCTAGGCAGCTGGTGGCTTCTTTTTACTGTCATTACTTAGTCATCTGTGTTCTCCATTACTCTGTGAGTTCCTTTAACTCATCTGTGTTCTCCACTAGCCTGTGACAAATATAATAGCATATACTGTAGCTGTGGTGACAGTATATCTGTGTATATCTGTGTATCTGTGGACAGATGGTGAGAAGGCAGGCAGAAATCAATAAAGCAAAATACAAATGTACGAAAAGGTACTTGTTGATTTTTAAATATGTTATACGTGAAAGACCACACTATAATTAATCCATATATTAACTGATAAATTATTGCTTCAGCAGTTAAAAATGTTCTCTTAGAGCAAATTGAGATTTAACAATAAGCCAAGAATTATATATGTTTGAATAAAACTTAATGATGGAAAACTATGTTGATTCCAAGTGAAATGTGTATCCTTAAAAAAAGTACCAAGTAATATTGGCCAATAGGGAGGAGGCCCTAGTATACTATCATATTTTACAAGAGAACTGCTCAGCTCTCTAACTTTAGCACATTCTACAAACACCAGAATTAAACTGCAATCCTATAATATGTTCCCTGTTATATTTTTACATGACCCTGTGTTATGCCACTTATAAAGGCAGCTAGCTATTTATATTCCTAATGTAAAGAGGTATGGTTGCTTGAATATATCAAACTTTTTAAAAACTATTTAATGAATAAAGTTTCAGTCTCAACATGAAAAAAATCTTCCAATGCATGCACAATCATACCTAAAAGGGATTTACAAAGAACACGATGCTCTACTCTAGTAACAGGGTAAGGAAAGGAATGACCCTGATCAGAGTACTTTAAATATACTATTTTTGATACCTGAGAAATTCCTACGGCAGAAGTACTAGGATATGTTAAAAGAATTTGCCAGGAGGGTAAATCAATTTAGAAAGCTTACTACTGATTATCTAGGGTAAAGGAAATGGAAGTAATAACAGAAAAAAGATATGATTACGACAAATAATTTAGTAAGTTATTGTAAGATAATTTAAAATTATTTTTACATTTCTTATAAATTTTTAAGTGTCTTAAAACAGAAGTGAACAGAAGGGTAATTTAAAATGACACGCACATACATCATTTTAAAGGGCTAAATTAATCCACAAAACGAATACCTACACCCAGAAAAACCAGAATTGAAATCTCTAGTAAACTATTTTTAAACATCTTAAATATGGTTTTTAAAGGGGTAACAGGGGTGCCTGGGTGGCTCAGTTGGTTAAGTGTCTGACTTCAGCTCAGGTCATGATCTCACTGAGTTCCAGCCCCATGTCCAGCTCTGTGCTGACAGCTCGGAGCCTGGAGCTACTTCAGATTCTTTGTCTCCCTTTCTCTGGGCCCCTCCCCTACTCACACTCTGTCTCTCTCTCAAAAATGAATAAATGTTAAAAAAAAAAAAAAATTAAAGGGGTAACAAATTTTCCAGTGTCTAAAAAAGATTTTGCTTTAAGTTGTCCCGGCACCTACAGTTAGGTGTCATCTTCTGATCAGATGATATGAAGAGTAACTGTGAAGCAAGGATGTTCACACCACTGCAGAAATTTATCTACAAGAACCCTAAATGCACAGCTACTAATTAGGATGGTTGTACTGTAGTTTTATCTTACACAGAAAATATTTAAATGGAAGTTGAATGACAGCTGGTGGTGAAATGTGAGTCTGTGATCCAATCACTCAAAAACTATCAGCACTAAGGCAATATAAATGTAAAAAGCTTTTAAAAGTGCTGTAGATTTCTATAATATGTCCATCTACCGAAATTTAAAAGTAAGAGCTTGATTCTTTGTTGTTTTCCTAGCCAACCAACTATAATCAGGAGATAAAAATGAATCATGAAAGGCAATTACTAGTTTCACAACTACTGACCTTCCAAGTATGTTGTTTCTTAAGATAAAAGGAATATGCTAAAGAAAATAAGGTTCATTTACTGACTACAGAAGTTCCTTAATATGCATACCTAGTCTCACTCAAAGTAGAAGACTTGGGTCAGCAAGAAAAGAAAAATCAATCAACAAATGGGCAGAGATCAGAAGGATTCCATATTTAAGTATTGCTATTTCATAGTTCCCATGGTGATGAACACAGAAAAGCATGAGAAGTATGAGTGATGCAGAGCAACAGGCCATCCAGATTAGACTGGCTACTACTAAGATAAAAATAAATACATTTAAGTTTTATAAGGTGACTAGATTATTTCAAAGTACTCTACTGGAGAGCCACCCAAATATCTCCTAATGGCCTCCTAATTTGAACTCCTCAGAATTGGGGTCAGAACATTTCTGGAAAGGGACTATACTAGACAAAAAAAGCCTTCTCCTTTGTAACCTTCAGTACATAAAAAAGAAAAAGAATCACAGTCTATTATTTTTAAGTAAAATATGTACAATATTATCATACATCATATTAAACAGCTACAAGATGAGCTCGTTTTTATTAACTGAGTAAATGCCAAAAAAAAAAAGTGTTTTCTTAGAAGTTCCAACTGACTCTTTCCTTTGTGTGGATATAAAAATATAAATTCTTAATATGAAAATTAATCAGCAATTTGAAGATTAAAAAATAAGAGAAAAAGTGAATTTGGTATCAGTATTAAGACATAATAAATATATTTTAATGAAAAAAGATGGTAATTATTAAAAAGATAGATCTAATAATTTAATATTAAAATTGGAAGAAACTAAAGAAAAAATATAGTACTTCAATAAATTACAATGAGGGACCACAAAATTAAAAAATGAATTTATAATTCAATTGGAAAAGAAGGCCAACCAGCAACAAATCCTTTCAGATCAAATAATTCTTTTGAACATGACTAAAGAGGTCATACCTTCAACATTCTCTCAACTTTAAACACTCATTACCGGAAATTAGTGGTATGGAAACAATTAAAGGAGATACATGAAACTCAAGCCTGAAAAGCTTTTCTTTTTTGTTGTAAGTGGACAGTAAAGGAACATAAAAACATAAGATGTCAACTAAAATGTAATAAAATTACATAAGTGTATAAAACACGAAAGAACTGTAATAATAATTAATAGAGCAATATTATTAGATGAAGTAACATTAGCAATGAGCTAAGAGTTGTTGCAATTGAGTGATGGGTACATTATTCTATTTATTTGAACATACATTTCAAGTTTTCCATAAACAGATATATTTTAATTATTTAATCATAGTATCTTAATTATATGGTTTATTACAATTACCAAATCAATAATGTTTTAGGCATTTCAATAAAATATCCTTCACATATAAAGAGGACATTAAGTGATCCAACAATAGCAAAATAATTGCTCTTACAGTTTTTACAGAAGAGTAACTAATCCATGTTTTTGTCCATAGTCTGTTTTTAAAAATTAATTTATTTAAATTCAAGTTAGTTAGTATACAGTGTAGTATTGGTTTCAGGAGAACCCAGTGATTCATCTTTTACATATAATACTCAGTGCTCATCCCAACAAATGCCCTTCTTAAAGTCCATCACCCATTTAGCCCATCTTATCATACACCTCCCCTCCAGCAATCCTCAGTTTGTTCCACAGCTAATATCATCCTCAATGGGGAAAAACCTGAGAGCTTTCCCCCTAAGGTCAGGAACACAACAGGGATGTCCATTCTTACCACTGTTGTTCAACACAGTACTGTGAGCCCTAGCCTCAGCAATCAGACAACAGAAAGAAATAAAAGGCATACAAACTGAAAAAGAAGAAGTCAAACTTTCACTCTTAACAGATGACATGATACTCTACATGGATAACCCAAAAGACTCCACCAAAAAATTGCTAGAACTGATACGTGAATTCAGTAAAGTCATAGGATATAAGATCAACGTGCAGAAATCGATTACATTTCTATATACCAATAATGAAGCATCAGAAAAAGGAATCAAGGAATTGATCCCATTTACAACTGCACCAAAAACAGTAAGATACCCAGGAATAAACCTAACCAAAGACATAAAAGATCTGTATGCTGAAAACTATAGAAAGCTTATGAAAGAAATTAAAGACACAAAGAAATAGCAAAACATTCCATGCTCAAGATTGGAAGAATAAATACTGTTAAAATGTCTATACTCTCCATAGTCTTTTAACAGTCTCTCTTTAGAAAACTAAGTATTTAAGAGATTGGTGACTAAAGTAGGGGTTGAATATTCACTTGGAAGTTAACTACCCTTCATCACGAGCAAACCTGAAGTAATGCATCTGAATTTGAGATGTAACAATTTTTAAAAAAATAAACAAGAAAAAAATAAAATAAACAAGAAAGAAAAGGCAAAACTACAAAGCTACTCTCTTACCTTGACCAAGATGTGAAGGTTTTTGAGAAATTATGTGGCCGCTGCCATCCAAAACATACTGGGTGCTAAAATTATCAGAAGCTGTCCTTGTTGTAATCAAAACCTGGAATATAAAAAAACTAATAAAATTATGATTTTAGATTTTGCAGTGGACTCATTATCAAATTAAATTTAAAATGATTATACATTTACTTAAGATTGAAAAAAAGTTTGGGGCACCTGAGTGGCTCAGTTGGTTAAGCATCTAACTCTTGATTTCAGCTCAGGTCATGATCTCAGTTTGTGAGATCGAGCCCCATGTTGGGCTCCATACTGAGTGTGGAGCCTGCTGAAGATTCCAGCTCTCTTTCTCCCTCTGCCCCTCTCCCCTGCTTGCGCTTGCAGTCTCCCTCTCCCTCTTTAAAATTAAAAAAAAAAAAGAAAAATTAAAGTTAGGGGCGCCTGGGTGGCTCAGTCGATTAAGCATCCGACTTCAGCTCAGGTCATGATCTCAAGGTTTCGGAGTTCGAGCCCTGCGTCAGGCTTTGTGCTGACAGTTCAAAGCCTGGAGGCTGCTTCAGATTCTGTGTCTCCCTTTCTCTCTGCCCCTCTCCTGCTCCCATTCTGTCTCTCTCTCTCTCAAAAATAAACATTAAAAAAAAAATTTTTTTTTAAAGTCTTACTTGTTAAGCTCTTATGACCACTTCTCCTATAATATTCCCTTAGAGTTACACTAATAGTAACTAATAGGCTAATTAGTAGCCTAATAGTAGTACTAGGCTACTTTATATTTTTTATGTGGCAAATTACTGATTTTTATTTTGAGCATTTAACTTTAACTAAAATACTCATACACAAATCTATACATCTGAAATGTACTGGTTATTTGTATATATGACTGAAATGGCTATTTGTATTATATGACTTACATCTGTAAAATCAAATACTGTAACTGCATTAGGGAAACTTCTTTTTGTTTATTTACTTTGAGAGGGAGAGAGAGAGCACACGAGCAAGGGAGGGGCAGAAAGAGAGAGAGGGAAAGAATCCCAAGCAGGCTCTGCACTGTCAGTGCAGAGCCCAATGCAGGGTTCAATTTCACAAACCGTGAGATCATGACCCGAGCCAAAATGAGGAGTCAAACGCTCAAATGACTGAGCTACCCAGGCACTCTGGGAAACTTGCTTTTTAAAAGACAATTTCCATAAATTTGTTGGTAATGTGAAAAAGCCTTTTGTAAAATAATCGTTCTTTTTATAATCTGTATAAAAAGGTAATGTATTTTCTGTATTTCAAGGTAATGGTTCAAAAGAATAAAAAAATATAAATCATACACACATATATTTGTGGACAATTTTTTCTTAAAACCAAGCTATTTAAATGTAATTTAAATGTAGTTTAAATGCTTAAAACCTGAACTATTTAAATGTAATTTTTTTGTTAAATGAAGAAGATATTAGCACTAAGACATTTATGTGTAAGAAAGGATTTCACTGAGCATGAAAATATTTCCTAAGGTGTTACAGTCACATAAATATAAATTTAAGAATGTCTGCATTCTTCTGAGCTACCCTCACCATTGGCTTTCTGTTTACCTACTCTGTGAGATTAGTGGGAGAGCATGACAATAGAAAACCATTCCACTGTCAGAAAATAACAGGCAGGGAGTGGGCATACTTCTTCAGGAAAGCACAATGGATTCAGAAAAGGATGCCCTCCTTACACTTTTTGTGAGCAATAATGATCCAAAATTGGGAGCAATCTTTCTTGGCCATCTGTGAACTCAGGAGAGTTATCTGAAACTTATATTTAAGAAAGAACCCACAAAGATCCAGCTCCACTGCTGGAACTCATCTAGGTCCAGTTGGATCTACATTGGATTTGATGGTTCTGACACCCTGCCCTAAACATGCACTAATTTACAGCAGGCCATATGGCTATAAAACATGTAGATACCAGGCAGGGAATAGCAGAGTCACCATTACGTGCACAAACACACAAAAACACACATACACACATACACACACACACACACACACAGCTTCTCTAGCTCACAATATTAGAATCTATTAGACTCTAAGGGTAATGTCCATAAAATTCCTTACCAGAAGCACTGCCTTAAGCTGTTTTCCAAAAACATACAGCTAAATCAAAGTTGTGAGCCTCTGTATAACCTTGATTCTTCTACTTCTTCCAAAATTATATTCCGTGGTTCAAAAGTTGTATAACTTTATAAGCTTTCCTGATAACCAATCTTAATCTTCCCTGCTACATCCCCAACTCTATTTTGTCCAGCAGTGATTTTCTCTAATAAACTCTGTTTAAAAACAAAGAGTACAGAAAATTTCTTTCCTGTCTCTTAATTTACTCTATGATTGTCCCTGTAAAAACAATTCTACATTTAACCAACCATTTTTCAAAAATGCCAAGGTCAACTGAATTCTATTTCTATTCTCCAAAGAGCTAGCCACCTGACCTAAAGTTGGTGTTATTAAGCAAAAGTAGTCCTAGAACTCTGAGTTCTAGTACTAATTAAGCCAGTGGCTTGTTAGATGGTCCTGAATAAATGATTACTCTATCATCTTTAAGGAAGTGCAATGATAAGATGAAAATGATACTAATACTCCACAAGGTTATATGGATTTTTGTTTTAACTACTTTCAAAGCATTTTATAAATATTAACTTGTTCATCCTTTAAACATATTAGTTAATAGCAAAATACCCCAACTTAGATGAATAAACTGATGTGCTAAAAAGTAAAATAGGACCTTACTGGTCGTAAATGTAACATTTGTATTAAAGTAAAAAAAAAATACACTATTGTTTTCCAATATTAATTTTTTTTGAATTAGAATGTGTAAGGGTACTGTGAAAATTTATCTTGATAGGAAATGCTTCACAATTCACTGCTAAAGACAGCGAAGGACAACACAGGTTAGCATGTTTCACAAATTTGTTAAATACAATGTGCTCCTCAGAGGAAGGAACTGTATTTCAAGAGTTCATTTCATATGACCCTGTGTCCTGGACAGCAAACCTTTTTTTTGGACCAGGCACAGGCTTAGAATGTGTTAGCTCTGCAGCAGTTAACATATTTGAACCTGCAGTAACTCCACCATCAGATGCATCTCTAATATTACAAATTTTTACTTGCGCTTCTTACTAGAGACACTAATGAACTATGGCAGAATGAATCTAGTGGTGTCAAGGGAAGAACTAAAATTTATTTAAAGAATTTTAAAAGGAGAAGTTTATTTTAAAAGGTAAAGTTTTAAGAGTTCTCAGAGAACCTTACAGATTATATTGGCTATCAGTTATGAAAAACTGTCTTTTTGGTCGAGTTACTGAGTTTCAAAAATTATATAATACTAATACAAAGTTAAAATTCACAGAATTCATAAAAGCATCTAAACTTTAGATAAGCATAAGTTTTCTCAATGTTTTAGATAAAACTCAATTAAAACTTTAGGATACATCCTGTCAATTCATGCAAAAAAACCTTTCTTGACAAAAATTCACTTAAGACAATTATGTTAAAGTTTGTTCTTGGGGCGCCTGGGTGGCACAGTCGGTTGGGCGTCCGACTTCAGCCAGGTCACGATATCGCGGTCCGTGAGTTCGAGCCCCGCATCAGGCTCTGGGCTGATGGCTCAGAGCCTGGAGCCTGCTTCCGATTCTGTGTCTCCCTCTCTCTCTGCCCCTCCCCCGTTCATGCTCTGTCTCTCTCTGTCCCAAAAATAAATAAACGTTGAAAAAAAAAATTTAAAAAAAAAAAAAGTTTGTTCTTATTCGCAGTCGGTTAAGCGCCCGACTTCAGCCAGGTCACGATCTCGCGGTCCGGGAGTTCGAGCCCCGCGTCAGGCTCTGGGCTGATGGCTCGAAGCCTGGAGCCTGTTTCCGATTCTGTGTCTCCCTCTCTCTCTGCCCCTCCCCCGTTCATGCTCTGTCTCTCTCTGTCCCAAAAATAAATATAAAAAAAAAACGTTGAAAAAAATAAAGTTTGTTCTTATTTTTTATTTTTATTTTTTGCTGATTTTTGGATGAATACCTTGGCACAGACACAGGAGTCTGAAAACTAAGGTAAATGGTCTTCATGATTCAGCTGAAATATCAATTTTGCCTGGATCACTGAAATGTCTTTCTTTCTGTGAGTGTGCCTGCCTATGCATAGTTGTACACTAATATAAGAGCTCTGACTTCATAACCTTCTCCCAGATACTTCACTGAGGGAGACTAGCAATAGGAAAATCTTGGCCCTGGCTTTTCTCCTTAGAGTTCTATTACCTGTGAGGAGGCTACCCTTTAGAAAGCAGGATACCTACCCTACTCTTCAAAAGTTCCTGTGCCTATTTTAATTACAGCTCTGTCACCATGGCTCTAAAGAACATGAAAGGTACTCTATCTACACTGTGGAACAGGAGGCAGAAAACATCAAAATGATGCTAGCAGCTTCCTCCTACCTTTTTACAGCTATGGGGGCCCACAATTAAGGAAGTCCCAACCTTCATCTTTAAAACAGAATGACATAGCTTCTCATTCTACCCCTTTTGAGCCATGGAGGTTTAATGAAATTTTAAAAAACAAACCCACACATGATGTCATCTCATCACAAAATTGTGTAAAATAAACTTGGTAGATCAGAGTAATACCCAGCACACTGTAACTAATTAAAAAATGGAGGAATGAATCCATAAACATTAGTGTTATACAAAGGATGGCTGGCACCTCTGTTAGTTCTTGGAGGGATAAACAAGAGAAAATAATGAACTTAGGCTACAGAATAAAGACCTTTTGTGAGAAATAGAAGGAATTTATGTAGGAATGTCTGTTAAACTTTAGAAAGGATTTCCCAAAAATGTTGAGTTGTCTGAATAAACTTTGAAAGGGTGAAATACTGCTTGTCAACAAGAAAATGAGCAAGTATGATGATATTATCAACTTTATGGTAAAGGTACATACTACTTTTCACATTCAAGTCCAGACTGAAAGTAACTTTCATTTGTATGGCACATGACCGTATTAAAGATACTTTAATATATATTATTTCAATTGACTCTCAAATCATTATCCTCACACGACTCTCAGAAAAGTTAACCTGCTTTATGCCTTTGGCCAAGTCTCTTATGCAAACACTTGAGAATTAGGGTTCTGACTTTTCATTGAGTTTGTTTTGATTTTAAGAAAACAAAACTGTTCTGTATTTCTCCTAAAACTGAAGTGTATGTAACTTAGCCTCCACTTAAAATCTGGTTCAAAAAATGTATAACTTTCTTAAACATTTCTCTGGAAAGGAAAAAGATCATTTTTTAATAAATATATAAAATATCTACCTAAAAAGAAATAAAATCTTTTATTATGTGTTTTATTATGTGATAAGAATATATACAAAGTCTTCACAAAAAATTTTATGAACAGCTCAAAACAGAATTTTCACTACCTCTAGCTCATTTTAGTCAGTATGCTTTTTAATCAGTACCAGGAATTTAACACTGAAGAAAACAAGTATCTCCAAATTATTGCTCTACAAACAACAATAAATTTCAAGATTTTAAAGAAAACCATATCAATTTGTGTCAGTAACTGATACATTCATCATGGATTTATCAAGCGTAATTACATTTTTAAATGCCAACAGGATACTCTGAAGGTATAAAAACAATGGTTTACTCCTTTGGACTGTTTAATTCTAAGACTGGAGGTCATTTTAAAATTGACAAATTAGGAAAACTGCCCATTCTTTTAAAGTGTGTCAATAAAGAATATAGAATAAGATATGTTTTAAATTCCTCCAATTTTGCTAAAAACCTACTTAATTTTCTTTTTGTAACTAAAATTATTAACATCTTTAATAAGAATACTTTCAACAATCAGAATTTTCGGTGATGGCCATTTAATAGTGTGACAAAACTATATTCCAGATACAAATTATCAATCTACTGAGCCTGAGATAATTTACATCTTTATGACTTTAAAATTGTCTGCATCAGTTAATCTGGCAGATAAAATAACCAAATACTAATTTTTATTATGTAACTATAATCTCTGTCCAAAGATTTTCAAAATATATTGGAGCCTTTAAAAATAAATATGCAACTTCTATACATAAAACTTCAATTCTTTCTGAGTGGTAAAGAATACTCATTACATTTAAAAAGTAAACTTTTTTCTCCAAAAAGCACTAATTAATAATTAATAACAATAAATCCTGAATAACAATTTTTTAAATCTAATTGACCTTAACAAGCATATATTACTTTCTGTATTTCTGAAATACTGTTCAGAATCCTTTCACGTAAGTTTCAACTTGACTACTCCTTGATACCATCTACTGAGCCTACCACTGCAGGCCTGGATATATTTATTATTTTAATATGAAGTAATTTTAAACTAACAGATACCTCTCTAACCATGCTAGTAAGACAGAAGCATGACCTACTGTGGAAAATTCAGTACTGGGAGACATGATATTGGAAATGAATTCTTGGCTTTGCCATGGACACATTATATGTCCCTAAATAGGTCACAATTTTCATATTCCATTTACTGCACTGTGCACAGTTCTTGTAAAGTGAACTACTTAGCAAAGCACCCTGCAAACAACACACAATGAAACAGTAACTGACTGATTATTAGACTATATTTTGAAGTTGGAGTAAGAAGACCTAGCATTTGGCTACATAAGACCTCAGTTTCCTTATCAATAATATGAGAAGACAGATCCATAGAAGACCTACATTTTAGGGTGGCTACTCATGAAGCAGACTGAGACGGAGACTAGTGAGCAGAAGTTCACTGGGGGTGCTCCCGAGATGATCACCTGTGAGGGCAGGACAGAAAAAGAAGTGGGGCTCTGTAGTCACAAACAGGGACTTGGCTGACCCTGATGGGAGTTGGGGGGGGGGGGGCAGCCACTCTGGACCAGAGATAGCATGGCAGAGTTGTTCTAAATTGGAATAGAATCTTTATAACCCCTCATTAGTCAGTCACTGGATGCAGGTTGCCCTGCACAATATGGGTAAGTTACTGCTGTACAAATGAGGTAAGGGCAATCGCCAGAGAGAGACACAGCTTTGAGCATTCAGTTACCAATGCTTGGCAGCTAGAGGGGTGAGTTTTCAGTCCTGTCATGGGGGATCTGCCAGTGAACCAGGGGCCTCTACTACTACCAAGATCCCTTCCAGTTCTAGATTTTTTGGTGATGCTTTGGCTTTCAGAAACAAGCTCAAATCATCATCAAAACATCTGTGACAAAATAATATACACTGTAAGATTTCATTTAGATCAAGTTCAAGAACAAGTAGAACTAATCTATGTTGACAGAGGTCATAACAACTATTACCTCTGAGAAATACTAACTGGGACAGGGAATGAGAGAACCTTCAGGGGTGCTGATTATAGTATATATCTTGCCCTGGAGTATGTAAAATACACACACACATACCTATGTGAGGGTTTCCCAAAGATTTACAAGAAAAGAGATTTACATAAAATGCTGTTAATATTCTATAAAATAAACACCTGACATTACAATGTGTAAACTGAATATAATTTTTAAAAAGTTTACAGTTTTAGGTTATGCTGATAGTTGGACAATTCCTTTACTTCTCTTGTAATTTTGGTATACAAATTACTTCAAGTATTTATACTCAAGGCATTAAAATGCATCAAAATGAAACAAAAGACAAAATGACAAACTTGGATATCAAGTGGGCCTAAGTCATCAAAAAAAAGAAACAAAATAGAGAACACCACTGGACACAGACTTGCAAAACTGCCATTTAAAATCAGAACTACAGTAAAGATTTGAGTAAATCATATGGCTTATTACCATGTATTTTAAAAGACTAAGTATAGTGCTGCCACCTAGTAGACAAAGCTGATAATAACCAATTTCAGTTCTAAAAAGTTATATATATCTTATAGGAAATACAGAAATGCCTTTTTTTTTTTCTGTTTATTCATTTGTGGGTTTTTTTATCCCTTAGATTCCACCTCTGAGTGAAAGGAGATAATGGCTTTCGATTATGGAATGATTAAGTCATGGAGAATAAAAGGCACAGCATAAGGAATATAGTCAATGATACTGTAATAGCGATACATTAAGACATGTTAGCTCTAGTTGTAGTGAAGACAACATGATTTATAAACTTGTCAAAACACTATGCTGCATACCCGAAACTAATGTCATCAGCTATACTCAAATAAAAAAATCAATTAATTTTTAAAAACCCAGAAAAGCTGTATATTATTCAACAATACTCTGCCAAAATATACCTTAAAGACTACCACGTTTGGACAACAGCTAAAAAATCAAATAATTATGTTTTCAAATAAATTGTATGATTTCTAAAATAGCTACCAAAAGCTCAAACAATAGTATGTGCTAGTACTGGGAGTTTGAGAGGTTCCCCAATACAAATCTGACCCCATTCTAGAAACAAACACTTTCTACAAGATCCCAGGGCTATAGGTTCCCAGATACAGTCTCTAGGGAGGAAGAAGGGCAATGTCCAGTTAGTTGTACCCTCTAGTTGCTCTTCCCTAAAATATATTTGGAGACTCAGTGAACTTAAAGTGTTTTGGATAAAGGTTTTAAGCAGAATGCACGTAAGGAAGGACAAGGCCTTTTCTCCTCTACCAATGTGTGAACATCTAGATTCTAACACACAAGGGCCTCTAGTCTTACCCCTAGTACTAGAAGAGTAAACTCTCCCACTTTAAACTCTACCTCGTCCTCTACCCACAATTTTTCTTTGTTAGTTAGGTATCACTTTACAGAGCCCCAAAGTCAAAGAGAAAAGTAGATACTGTGCTGGGACTCTTCATAAAAAAATGGAGAAAATCTACACTATGCCAGCACTCTAAGGGCAGAAGGAAAAAGGGAAGACCACAATAAGCATGGAGATTATATGACTGCCAGGGAGATGAGGCTGGCTACCTAACAGATGCCCAAAGAATGGATGACAAAAGAGCAACATTATCTCATATACATGACACTTTTCTGGGACAAGAGGTACAAAGTCCTATCATTTAATTGTACCTGAGCATTCTCACCCAAATAGAGTCTACAAGCCAAAGCACAAATGGAGGGATACACAGCCAGTGAGCACACATGGGAAACATACCATCACACTATAAAACAGAGCCTGACATACAGAGTAACAGTAGAGCACAAAGAACCTAGTACAGAGTAGTGTGATCAAATGTAAGTGAGACACATGGAAATGAACAGATCAAAGTTTTAGATAGGCTTTGCCACAAACTAGTTATGAAATCTAGTGCAGAGGCAGAGAAGTATAAATGGTACTACGCAAACAAGTTGCTCAGGCACTGAAATGAGGGGTTACCAACACTGAAAGCACCTAACCAGGATCAGGAGAGCAAAGTTCTGGGATCCAGTCTGCCTCTGATTAGCTAGGGTTTAGAACAAGTCAATTCACATCTCTAGAATCAATCTATCTGTATTTACTAGAGAGGTATTTCCAGAGTGGGTTCCACAGTACAATAACAACAAAACAGTGAAATGCTTACCAATAAAAGGATTTCATAGTCAAGTACGCATAGGGAAATGTAACTACTATAAAGCCACCACTCTTAGAGATTCACAATGAACTTTACTACAGTAAAATCTCTAAGAAGAGCTTATAATTAAGATAGCAGTTTAATTTTAATACATTTTTTCAAAGTCAATGGGTCATTAAAGTACTTTTTCTTTTTATAAACATTAACATTGTAGCACTTCCTGGGTGGCTCAGTCCGTTAAGCGTCTGACTCTGGATTTCAGCTCAGGTCACGATCTCACAGTTAGTGAATTCGAGCCCTGCTTAGGATTCTCTCTCTGCCCCTCGTCTACTCGCACATGTGCTCTCTCTCAAAATAAATAAACTTAAAACAAAATATTAACGTTGCAAAACACACTTTGCCTTTCCTCAAAAGATCATACAGCAATTCCACTTCTAGATTTTTACTCAAAAGAAGTGAAAGCAGGGACTTCAACAGACATTTGCACACCCACATTCACAGTAGCATTATTCACAATGGCCAAAAGGTGGAAATAACCCAAATGTCCATCAACAAATAAAAGGATAAACAAAAACATGATTTAAACATACCACAGAGGATCATTCAGCCTTAAGAAGGAATAAAATTCCAATACATGTTATAAGATGTAGAAGACATTTTGCTAAATGAAATAAGCCAGACACAAAAGGTTAAATATTATATGACTCCATTAGTCAAATTCATGGAGACAGAAAGTAGAATAGTGGTTACAAGGGATTGGAGGTGGAGAAGGATAATGGGGACTAACCATTAAATGGGCACAGAGTTTTAGTTTGGAGTGACGTCAAAGTTCTGGAAATGGATGGCAATGATGGCTACACATGCTTAAAATCACTGAACTGTACACTTAAAAATGGCTTAAATGGTAAATTTTATGTTATGTATATTCTACTACAATAAAAAAAAAACTACACTCTGCCAAATCCTGGGTTAGTTTTCTCTTAATGCTACCATTCTGAGTGTGAAATCACTAAAAAAGTCAATATAAATTACCTTACCTCAGCTACACAACAAATTGACCCCAATGCTTCTCCACGAAAACCGTAAGTTGTCAAATTTTCAAGATCTTCATGACTATTTATTTTTGAAGTGTAGTATTTCATTGCCATTACAGGTGCATCAGTGGCCTTGATACCCTCACCATTGTCTCGCACCTCAATTTTATCAAATCCATAGTTCTCCTATAAAGTTAAAGAATACTTTTAGTACATACAGTAAACTGTTGTCACAGAAACAGAAAGCAACATAAGAGAAACAGTTGTGTCATTTATTTACCTTTTGTGGAATCTTAATATTAAGAAAGTAAGAGTTCAAATTGTTAACTCTATCAATTCCTAACTATGGTACAATGGGGAAGCCCCTTGTTTTCCCTGAACTCAGATTCAATTGTAAAATAAAGAAGTCAGTCTAATTGTAAAATAAAGAAGTCAGTTCCCTTGAAGTATTTCAGCACCATTGGATGTCTGTGTTTAAATTTACATTTAAACTTGACTAAGAAAATTCTACTAAATTATATATGCTTTTGCATATATAATCTCTCAAAAAAACAAAACTGAATACTATCACCTTCAAAAACAGCAGCTGATTCTACCCACCAAGAGTCTAGCAATTATCCTTATTCAGCCTTTTAATACTTTTCAATACTTTCTCCCTTTATTTACTGCTTTCATAAGAATTTTAAATATTTAGTATAACTTTCTAAAGTTCTTTTTGCAAATAATCACTGAACAGAAAAATGCTGAGAAAATACATTAAATTTGGCAATCTCTGTGAGTTCTTTACTTGAAAAATGAGGAAAAAAAACCCAACTCAATTCATAGCTTAGTATTTGTAGGCTAATACTAAAAGTATGCATACATAACAAAAACAAAATCTAGGGACACCTGAGTGGCTCAGCTGGTTAAGTGTATGACTCTTGATCTCAGCTCAGGTCATGATCTCAGTTTGCAAGTTCGAGCCCCATGATGCGGCTGGGGATTCTGTCTCTCTCCCTTTCTCTGCCCCCCCCCCACCCATTGCATTTATTTTATTTTAAATTAAAATAAACATTTAAAAAAGGTTCAAAAACAAAATCTAAATCCCTATAGAGATCTTCCTGCAATTACAATCACTCTAGTATTTTAAAATAATACAGTTTTTTAATAACCTGAATTTAAGTAATACTGTGTAAGTACTTTCTAGGTAAATTACATATGTAAGGTGTTGGAGGGAGACCCTTGAGAATTAGTTCCTAATCTCTCTCAATCCACAATTAACACCCTAGAAACAGTTTGGCTGCTTCATTTTATAGAAAAATCATTAACTACAGAAAACTAATCTTGCAATACAAATACAACTCCAGACATGTGAGTAAAATAATACAAAGATCTGTTTAAATTTTTAAAATAAGATCAACTTTAACTAATTATGAAAACATTCCTAGTCAGGATAGTTATTATTGTATGAAATCATAATAAAACAAGTCTTATGTACAGCAACACAGTCATTTATTTTCAAACTCTACAAAGCAGAAACTGGTAAATATCAAGATACTAAAATATACAGCCAGATAAAAATGTGTACTTTACTTTTATCAGAAGACTTCTGTGGGCTGCCTAACACTATTTTTAAAAACGTGCTTTTCTTCCAGAGAGCTTTTTTTTTTTTTTCAACGTTTATTTATTTTTGGGACAGAGAGAGACAGAGCATGAACGGGGGAGGGGCAGAGAGAGAGGGAGACACAGAATCGGAAACAGGCTCCAGGCTCTGAGCCATCAGCCCAGAGCCTGGCGCGGGGCTCGAACCCACGGACCGCGAGATCGCGACCTGGCTGAAGTCGGACGCTTAACCGACTGCGCCACCCAGGCGCCCCTCTTCCAGAGAGCTTTAAGAACAAAGTATGTCTGCCTAAGATTCAGGAATGAAATATGTCAAATATAATTATCTAATCCTATTTATTATCAATTGTATTCTAATCAGAATCAGTCACTATAGTATACAAAATACCTTAAAAAACATAAATTGCCTTTCTTTGGGTTTAATAAATATTTTCCATGTTTATAAAGGTTACAATACGTTGACCCTTGAACACAAGAATTAGGGGTGCTGACTCCCACGTTGTCAAAAATCCATGTATAATTTTTGACTTCTCAAGAACTTAATAGCCTATTTTTTTTTAATTTTTAATTCTAGCAGAGTTAACATAGCATTATATGTTCAAGTGTACAATACAGTGATTCAGTACTTTCATCTATTACTTGGTGCTCATCAAGACAAGTGTGCTGTTAATCCCTTCACCTATTTCATCATAGGGTAGTTCTATTTTTAACTTTTTGATGAACCTCAATATTGTTTTCCACAGTGCCTGCACCAGTTTGCATTCCCACCAAGAGTGCAAGAGGGTTCCTTTTTCTCCACACCTTCAACACTTTGTTTCTTGTGTTGGTGATTTTAGCCATTCTAACAGGTGTGAGGTGATCTCTCATTGCAGTTTTGATTTGCGTTTCTCTGATGATGCTGAACATCATTTCATGTTTGTCAGTCATCTGTACTTCTTTGGAAAAATGTTCATGTATTCTATTTTTTAATTGGATTATTTGGGGTTTTGGTGTTGAGTTGTAGCAGTTCTCTATACATTTTGGATATGCCATTTGCAAATATCTTCACCCATTTGGTGGGTTGCCTTCTAGTTTTATTGTTTTCTTTGCTGTGCAGAAGCTTTTTATTGTGATGTTGTGCTAATAGCTTATTTTTGCTTTTACTTCACTGGTCTGATAAGACCTATCTAGAAAAATGTTACAGCCAAAGTCTGACAAATTATGTCTGACTTTGTGTGCTCTTACAAGAGTTTATGGTTTCAGGTCTCACATTTAGATCTTTAATCCATTTTGAATTTGTGTGTATGGTTTAAGAAAGTGGTGCAGTTTCTTTTGCATATAGCTGTCCAGTTTTCCCAGCACTATTTATTGAAGAGACTGTCTTTTTCCCATTGCATTTTTCTTGCTTCCTTTGTGGAAGATTAATTGACCATAAAATTATGGGTTTACTTCTGGGTTTTCTGTTTTATTGATCTATGTGTCTATTTTTGTACTGGTACCATAGTGTTTTGATTACTACAGCTTTGTAATATAACTTGGAAGTTTGGGATTGTGATCCTTCCAGTTTTGTATTTCTTTTTCAAGACTGCTTTGGCTATTCAGGGTCTTTGTGATTCCACACAAATTTCAGGACTGTTTATTCCCGTTCTGTGAAAAATGGTGTTGTTATTTTGATGGGGATTGTATTAAATTTGTAGATTGCTTTGGGTAGCATGAACATTTTAACATTTGTTCTCCTAACCCATAAACATGGAATGTCTCTCCACTTCTTCATGTCTTCAATTTCTTCCAACAGAGTTTACAGTTTTCAGAGTATAGATCTTTCACTTCCTTGGTTAGCTTTATTCTTAGGTACCTTATTATTTTAGGTGCAGTTGTAGATGGGATTTTTTGAAATTTCTCTTTCTGCTACTTCATTATTAGTATACAGAAGTGAAACAGATTTCTGTATGTTGATTTTGTATTGTGTGACTTTACTGAATTCATTTACGGTAGTTCTAGTTCTAGCAGTTTTTGGAGGAGTCTTTAGGGTTTTTAAAATATAGTATCATGTCATCTGCAAATTGTGAAAGTTTTATTTCCTCTTTACCAATTTGGATGCCTTTTATTATTTTCTGTTGTCTGACTACCTATTGTCTGATACCTAGGACTTCCAGCAACATGTGAATAAAGGTGGTGAGAGTGGACATCCTTGTCTTGTTCCTGACCTTAGGGGAAAAGCTCTCAGTTCTTCTCCATTACTATGTCAGTGGTATTATATTGAGTTATGTTCTGTCTAAACCTACTCTAGTGATGGTTTGTTGTTGTTGTTGAAGGCTTTTATCATGAATGGATATTGTATTTTGTCAAATACTTTTCCTGCACCTATTGAAATAATACGGTTTTTATCCTCTCATTGATTTATCACATTGATTCTCAAATATTGAAAAACCCTTGCAACCCAAGAATAAATCCCACTTGATCATGGTGAATAAATTTTTTAAATGTTGCCCCTCCCCTGCTCATACTCTCGGTCTCAAAAATAAATAAAACATTAAAAAAAATAAAAATAAAAAAGGGGGGGTGCGCCTGGGTGGCTCAGTCGGTTGGGCTTCCAACTTTGGCTCAGGTTATGATCTCGCGGTTTGTGAGTTCAAGCCCCGTGTTGGACTGTGTGCTGACGGCTCAGAGCCTGGAGCCTGCTTCAGATTCTGTGTCTCCTCTCTCTCTGCCCCTCCCCTGCTCATGCTCTGTCTCTCTCTGTCTCAAAAATAAATAAAACATTAAAAAAATTTTTTTTTTATGTTTTATTTATTCTTGAGGTCAGGGAAGGGGCAGAGAGGGACAGAGGATCCAAAGTGGGCTCTGTGCTGACAGCAGATAGCCTGATGTGGTGCTTGAACTCACAAAGTGGAGATCATGACCTGAGCTGAAGTCAGATGCTTAAGCAACTGAACTACCCAGGCATCTCCCATGGTGAATGATGTTTTTAAATGTACTGTTGGATTCTCTTTGCTAATATTTTGTTGAGGATTTTGGCATCTATGTTCATCAGAGATTTTGGCTTGCAGTTCTCTTTAATTGTGATGTCTTTATCTGGCTTTGGTGACGGGGTAATGCTGACCTCATACAATAAATTTGGAAGTTTTCCTTCCTCTATTTTTGTGGAATAGTTTGACAGTAGGTATTAACTCCTAAAATGTTTAGAAGAATTCCCCTGTAAAGCCAGTTCATTTGCAATTTTTGTCTGTTGGGAGTTTTTTGATTACTGATTCAATTTCACTGCTGGTAATCAGTCTATTCAAATTTTTTATATCTTCCTTTTTGCAGTTTTTGGTAGTTCATAAATTTCTAGGAATTTATGTTTCTTCTAGGTTCTACAATTTGTTGGCATATACTTTTTCATAATATTCTAATTGTATTTCTGTGGTGTTGGTTATTTCTCATTTGTGATTTTTTTTTCTTTTTTGATTAGTCTAACTAGAGGCTTACCAATCTTTTTGATCCTTTCTAAAAACCAGCTCCTAAACTGATATTTTATTACTTTTTTAGTTTGTGTCATTTATTTCTGCTCTAATCTTTACATCTCCTTTCTTCTACTCATTTTGGGTTTTGTTTGTTCTTTTTCTAGCTCCTTTAGGTATACGGTTAGGTTGTTTGAAATTTTTCTTGCTTCTTGAGGTAAGCCTGTATTGCTGTAAACTTCCATCTTAGATCCACTTTTGTTGCATCCCAAAAATTTTAGACTGTTGCATTTTCATTTGTCTCCATGGTTTTTTTTCTTTTTTTTTTTTTTTTAATTTCTTTGATTTCTTGGCTGACCTATTCATTGTTTGGTAGCATGTTATTTAACTTCTATGTATTTGGGCTCTTTCCAGATTCTTTGTGGTTATTTGGTTTCATTATGGTCAGAAAAGATGCATGGTATGACTTTGTTCTTTCTGAATGTTGACACTTGTCTTGTGGCCTAATATGTGATCCATTCTGGAGAATGTGTGATGAGCACTTGAAAAGAAAGTGTATTCTGCTGTTTTAGGATGGAATATGAAAAGAAAGTCTATTCTGCTGTTTTAGAATGGACTGTCCTAAATATATCTGTTAAATCCATTTGGTCCAGTGTGTCATTCAAAGCTACTGTTTCCCTGTTGATTTTCCTAGATTATCTGTCCACTGATGTAAGTGAAGTGTTAAAGTCCTCTATGTTATTTTATTACTATCAATTAGTTCCTGTTTCTTTTTAACTATTTTACTCATTTAAGTGCTACGTTGGGTGCGTAAATATTTACAGTTGTTACATCTTCTTGCTGGATTGTCCTCTTTACAATTATAGAGTGCCCTTGTCTCTTGTTACTGTCTTGGTTTTAAAGTCTATTTTGTCCGACATAAATCATTGCTACCCCTGCTTTCCTTTGACATCATATACATGAAATATGTTTCTCCATCCCCCACTTCCAATCTGCAGATGTTTTTAGGTCTGAAATGAGTCTCTTGTTGGCAGAAAATAGACTGGTCCTGGGTTTTTATCAATTCCATCACCCTACATCTTTTGATTTGAACATTTAGTCCATTTACATTCAAAGTAATTATTGATATTTATTGCCATTTTGTTACTTGTTTTGTGGCTGTTTTTGTAGTCCTCTGATACTTTCTTCTCTTGCTCTCTTTCAAGGTTTGCTGGCTTTCTTTAAAATTATATACCTGGATTCTTTTCTCTTTATTTTTTGCATTTTTATTACTGGCTTTTTGGGTTTTTGCATATAGCAGTCTATATTAAGCTGATTGATGGTCACTTAAGTCTGAACCATTTCTTCTCTCTCCAAATGTTTTAGGTATATGGTGTCATATTTTACATCCTTTTGTGAATCTCTTGACTGATTTTTATTTTATTTTTATTTAAATGTTTATTTATTTTTGAAAGACAGACAGAATGCGAGTGGGGGTGGGGCAGAGAGGCAGAGAGACACAGAATCTAAAGCAGGCTCCAGGCTCTGAGCTGTCAGCGCAGAGCCCCATGTGGAGCTCAAGCTCACAAGCTGTGAGATCATGACGTAAGCTGAAGTCAGCTGCCCAACTGGCTGAGCCACCCAGGTGCCCCACTCTTGACCAATTTTTAAAGAGATACTTATTTTTACTGCTTTAGTGCTTCTCACTTTTTTTACTCCTACTTTTGCTCTTCCCTTTCCACTCAAAGACTCCCCTTTAACATTTCTTTTTTTTTTTATTAAAAAAAAATTTTTTTTAACGTTTATTTATTTTTGAGACAGAGAGAGACAGAGCATGAACAGGGGAGGGTCAGAGAGAGGGAGACACAGAATCTGAAACAGGCTCCAGGCTCTGAGCTGTCAGCACAGGGGCCCGATGAGGGGCTCGAACTCATGGACTGCGAGATCGTGACCTGAGCCGAAGTCGGCCGCTCAACCGACTGAGCCACCCAGGTGCCCCATCCCCTTTAACATTTCTTATAGGAGGGTTGGTTTAGTGGTCATGAATTCCTTTTTCTCTCTCCTATTCTGAATGGGGAAACTCTCTCTCTCCTGTTCTGAATGACTGCCTTGATGAATAGAGTACTCTTGGCTGTAGGTTTTTTCCTTTCAGCACTTTGACTATCTCATGCCACTCCCTTCTGACCTGCCAAGTTTCTACTGACAAACCTGCTGATAGCCTTATGGGGTTTCCCTTATATGGAACTGGCTTCTCTTACTGCTTTTAAAATTCTCTATCACTACTTTTTGCCATTTTAATTACTATATGTCTTTATGTATGCCTCCTTGGGTTGATTTTGTTGAGGGATCTCTGTGCCTCCTGCATCTGGACCTCTGTTTCCTTTCCCAGATTAAGGACATTTTCAGCTATTATTTCTTCAAATATATTTTCTTCCCCCTTTTCTCTTCTTCTGGGATCCCTATAGTACAAATATTATGCTTGATGGAGTCACTGACTTCTCTAAGTCCATTCTCATTTTGAATAATTTTTTCTCTCACCATTTGGCTTGATTACTTTCTAAGATTCTGTGCTCCAGGTTGCTAATTTGCTCCTCTGCATCCTCTAGCCTGCTATTATTCGATCTATTGTTTCTTAAATTTCATTTACTGTGTTATTTATAGCTTGTTCTTTTTTTCTCTCTTTGTTAAGGACCTCACTGATGTCCTCCACTCTTTTCTCAAGTTCAGTATCTTTATGATCATTACTTTAAATTCTCTATCAGGCATATTACTTGTATCTGTTTCTCCTAGGTTTCTTGCTGTGGTTTGGCCTTGCTCTTTCATTTGGTACATATATCCTGTCTCTTCATTGTGTCTAGCTCTCTGTGTCTGTTTCTGTGTGTTAGGAAAGTCAACCACAGTGCAGTGTCCCCTATTCACCAGAACGTGTCACTTCAGGAGTGTCTCCTATGTGTGTTGGGCCTGCTGTTGTATCCTGGCTGCTTTTTCCTTTGCTGCAGTACCCTGCAGAGATTCTCCTTGACTGTTGTGGGCACTATTTGGTCCCTGGCTGCCGTGGGGCACACAGTTTTAACAAGATGAGTGCTGGTCTGCTTGCAAAATGAGACCTGCTGCCGCTGCTAGACTGAAGCCCCACATAGTGCATAGGTTGGAAGATACAGTGTTGGGAAGGTTTGCACTGGTCTTCTGGGAGAGGGGACTCAAAATGTCAGAACTGAGGCATATGTGACTGGGAAGTGTGGATCTGCTGAAGTGCAGTGTTGGGGCAGGGGTCATGGGGTAAGCAAGTTAGGTAGTGTCACTGCCATGCTGGTTCTCACATGTGGCCATGTGTTTGCACTGGGGCATATGGGAGACAAATGGTATCTGCCCATTCCTTTTTTCCGGGAGGAGACCCACAGTGATCCCTGCTGTCCGGGACATGCTCTGAAATGAGTAAACTACTCTCCCCCCCATTTTCAAACTGCTGTTTCTATGCTGTAACTCCAAGGGCTGTTGGTTGTGCTCTCTTTAAGGGCAGGGACTCCACTTCCTATTGTTATCCAGGCTCTCCCAGAATGTGGCTTTTTAAAATTCCATGCTTTAGGTCCTGCTGGCTTTAAGAATTCATGGAATTCGGCCCCTCTGGCTTTCAAAGCCACATATTTGGGGCTTCAACTTCCCCATGCAGGTTGCCTAGTGCAATATAGTCTATTTCTCCTCCCTCTTCATATCTGCAGTTCTCTCCCCTCCACGGAGCACTCCCCACCAAGTCTCTGCTCTTCCTACCGTCTTTGATGTGGCCTCTTGTCTACCACTTCTCTTTAGCTGTGGAGTTTGTTTTGCCAGCCTTCAAGTCTGTTCCGGGTTATTTACACTGATGTGAGTGTTACCTAGTTGTATCTGTGGAACTAGGTGAGCTTAGGGTCCTCTTACTCCGCCATGTTCCCAGCCTCCTCTTAATAGCCTCATATTGACTAGCAGCTTCACCAATAACACAAAAAGTCAATTAACACACATTTTGTATGTTACATATAGTATATGCTATATATTCTTACAATAAAGTAAATTCAGAAAAAGACAATGTTATTAAAATCGTAAGGAAAAGGGGCGCCTGGGTGGCGCAGTCGGTTAAGCGTCCGACTTCAGCCAGGTCACGATCTCGCGGTCCGTGAGTTCGAGCCCCGCGTCAGGCTCTGGGCTGATGGCTCAGAGCCTGGAGCCTGTTTCTGATTCTGTGTCTCCCTCTCTCTCTGCCCCTCCCCCGTTCATGCTCTGTCTCTCTCTGTCCCCAAAATAAATAAAAAACGTTGAAAAAAAATTAAAAAAAAAATCGTAAGGAAAAGAAAATATATTTGCAGTACTGTACTATATTTATCAAATAAAAAATCCACATCAAAGTGGACTCATGCAGTTCAAACCTGTGTTGTTCAAGGGCCAACTGTATATTGTTGAAAACAAATACAGGTTTGGGGCACCTGGATGGCTCAGTCGGTTGAGCGTCCAACTTCGGCTCAGGTCACGATCTCACAGTTTGTGAGTTCGAGCCCCACGTTGGGCTCTGTGCTGACAACTCAGAGCCTGGAGCCTGCTTTGGATTCTGTCTGTCTGTCTGTCTGTCTCTCTCTCTCTCTGCCCCTCCCCCACTAGTGCTCTGTCTCTCAAAAATAAATAAATGTAGAAAAAAAATTAAAAAAAAAACTTTAATACAGGTTTGAAATGGCTTATAACAGCAGTTCTCAGCATCAACTAGAAACTTGTTACAAATGTAATTCTAGGGCCCAGTAACTAAAGTATTCTGATGCACCCAAACATTATTAAAACCACTAGCATAGAGCAAAGATCTTGAATGGGTTTTAGAAAAGAAAGATCTGAACTGCAATCTGATTCACTACTTACTAATTATAGGACTTTGGGAAAGTTCTCAGAACCTTAATTACTTGTAAAACAGGTATAGTAGTAGATAATTCAGAGTTTTTATAAGGAGCAATTACAACTACATGTATATGTAGTTCACATACAAACTATAAAATATGTATATACATATATATATGAAAAAAGGAAAGTCTTTGCTATAAAGATTTTTATCAGTATCATTTATGCTGTCATACTAACTGTAAATACCTGATAATTAGAAGATTATAAAAATGTATTCCTACATTCACTCAAACAATTTATTCACCATTATGTACCAGGCACTGGCCAGGTATGAAGCACACAAAAAATGAAAAAATATATACCTTACCTCTATGAGCTAGTAGTTTATAATAAGGGAGATAGACATGCAAACTAATTGTAATAAATCAATATCGTAAGTCATATTAACTCACGATTTAATATATAGCACTTAAAATTTTTTAATGTGACAACTATGACACAACAAGGGAAATAGTTTTGAAATTAGGTTTGTGGAAAAGATAAAATGCAAATGAGCATAAAACAAGTAAATAACCAAGCATAACCAAAGAATAATAGTAGAAAATACGGACAAATTAGATTCATGTTTTTGGTGATGGAGTCCTAAAGAATAACTTTTCTTTTAAAATTTCCTTTAGTGTTACTGTAATATTGACTTAAGTTAAAATTTATTTTTAAGAATTTACTCTTAAGAAAGTAAAACATGCAATGTCCTAAGAATAATTCTCTAATACGTAGAAAGAGAAAGATAACAGCTGTAAGGAGAACTCATCTGCCCAGCCCTTTTTTGCTTTAAAGGTATTTGGCTTTTCAGGGACACTCACCAGTTTAACATCTATGCTTGTGGCACCTGCATCCAAGGAGTTTTCAATGAGCTCTTTCACAACACTGACCACTGAAGTGATTATCTGAGAACTTGAAAGGAGGCGCACTGTTGCTGCAGGCAACTGTTTCATTCTAGCTTTTAGCAGCGTAGCTAAAGATAAAATGTAAGTTATAAAAATAAACATTATCAAACATTCCTAACAGATCTGATAGTAACAATAATTAATAGCAGCTCACATTTACTGAACTTCCCAGTATGCCAGGTTCTATTTTAAGCACACAGTATTAAATCATTTATTTCTTACAATATTCTTTAAAATAGAAATCTCACCTCCATCTTACGAGACTGAGGCACAGAGAAGTTAGCTAGTATATCACACTATGGTAATAATTAAACAACAATAAGAAGAATTGTGCTATAATGCGTGTAGTATATGATCTACCAAGCTAGGAATGACCAGGTGGATCCTTGGGATGTGGATGACATCAGTCAGTCATAAGCCTTAATGGCATTCTCAAACATCATTAATCATCTATACATTATGATGAGTCCAATGCCTTTTTCAGTTACTGAGCTCTATTGCAATTAGGGTACTTAGACCCTAGCATTACCATTAATATAAACTACTCAGATCTCAGACATATCAGATAGCTATCTTCTATACTACCGTGCCTAAAACATCATTCCAATCATGGAGCTTCCCAAGACAAAGCTCCAATCTCTATGCTGGCATTCAAGGTCCTTTACATACAGTCGAACCTATATATCCAAAATCTCTTTGCCACTAAATGTTTTAGCTAAAAAAGCCTTTGTCTAGGGGCACCTGAGTGGCTCAGTTAGTTGAGTGCCTGACTCTTAATTTCAGCTCAGGTCATGATCACAGGCTCGTGAGATTGAGCCCCTTATCAAGGTCCACACTGAGCATGGAACCTGCTTGAGATTCTCTCTTCCCCACTCTGCCGCTGTCCCCTACTCACTAAAAAATTTTTTAAATAAATTTAAAAAACCCTTTGTCTAATAAAACCCTTTCAAACAAAGAAACAAACAAAAAAAAAACCTCATATGGAAATCCCATATGTAAAGCATACAGGGAGTAAGGTTTGCATCTGCCTTAATGCTTAATTTCAGAAGAGATTTCAGGAAAAGAAAAAACACTAACTTGAAAGAGTGCAATTCTTCTATTGCAAGACCCAAAAATGGGAAAGAGGGGAACCCTAGGTACTTCTTTAATTTACCATGATTCACATGCTCACATGATTTGATCCTATGGAATCTAAATCCAAACAAAAGCAATGCCAGCAATGCCAAACAAACTAAAAAGATACCCATTTAGGATCCTTTCTCAGGCAAATTAAAACATAAACAGCACAGTCATGTAACGAATAGGTAAACAAGAAATGGAGAGTAGCCACTAGAACAATTACATAGGAATTTAGGGGATGCATTTATGGGAAGAGGCCAACATACTGAGTTCTGAGCAATATTAACTGATCACCGTTAATAAATAGAACTATATTATGCTTTGTACAAGGCAAATCTGATTAGCACAGCAGAAAAACATACCAGATTGGAGTCTTTAAAAAACGTGTTTGGAGGTTCATCTTTATTACATGTTAAGTGAAACAAATCACACCTTTCTGTATAAAATCAATTCATTACCTGTATCAATGGGGATAGTGTCTCACTGGTTTGTTGTGAGGATCAAATAAGCAAGCTATATGAAGTTTTCTGTAAATGACAAGGCTACAGAAAATGTACAGTATTGTGATATGGGGTCATTATGGAATGGAATGATGGGAATTTTTAATACTAACAATTAACTTCTAATTAAGCTGCATATTTGATTTAGTTTTGGGGTACATAGTTTTAGGGAGAGTGGCTTTGTAAACAACCATCTCTCAATTTTTTTTGTGGCTCTCAAGGGCTGGGAGGCTATTCTAGTCTGGAAAACAGTGTGGACAGTTAGGCCACTCCACTCTCATACCATTCAGACAAATTAGTGCTATCATAGCAAAAGGCACCCTCTGCACTCTACCCAAAGTTCTGACTGGACACAGGTCTGAGGATATAGAGCCGCACTATCCAACATGGTAGCCACTAGGCAAATGTGACTACTGAGCACTTGAAATGTGGCTACTCCAAATTAAGATATTCTAATACAATCTGGGTTTCAAACTCAATATAAAAAAACATATACAATATACACTTTTATTAAGTTCTTATATGGACCTTAAGATAAAATGATGTTCTGAATATACTGGCTTACCTCAGTATTAAAATTAACTTCATTTTTAAAATTTGTTTTAATGTGATTATGAGAACATCTAAAATTATACATGGCATACATTATAGTTCTATTGGACAGAGACATACAGAGTAGTGGTTAACAGAGCAGGCTCTGTTATATCTGTTATAACGAAACAGAGCAGGTTTCGTTATATCCTAGCTCGTATGCTAATAAAATTAAAATCTAGAACTCAATCACCTAATCTATAGAAATGGAGAAGATAATAATATATGGTTTTGGTGAGAAGTAAATAAGATAATGAATACAACTTATTACAACGTTTCACATACACATTTTAAAGATCCCAGGATACTTGGACTACATTGAGTTCCTCCAAACACCTAAATGAATACCATCCCTACCCTCACCTTCGAATCCTTACTTCCACAGAGGTTAATCCATGGCCTGGAATCAGGTCAGGCTTGGGTTCAAGAGGTCTTCTACTTTAGTTTGAGAATCCCAAGGATCTAAGAAAAACAAATCAAACTTTGGGGTATAACTTTAGCATCACCTCACCTTTTACTCTTTCTGGGCAATCTTATTAATCCTCAGCATCTTTGCCTCATTCTCTACAATCTGTCTTACCAAATTTATATTTTTCTCCCCAAGTCCCTAATTTCATCCCAATCTTCCAGTTTACTGAGGTCAAGGCAGACCACAGCATGCACTCTTCTATCTTCACACACATCTTACCTCCTCCACCCCACTATGTCCTCTGGTTTCTTAAAAATGTTTACACCTTTGCCCATACTCTACTTCCCTAACTCCCAAGTCAATGTCTCTTCTTCCTAAGAACTTTCATCTACTTTCTTTATCCAGTCCTCCCACAGGCATCTTGACCTTCAAAGCAAAAGCAAAAAAATTCTTCCCTCAACCCTATTACCCCAATGATTATCTTGTTTCTTTATGATGCCAAACATCTAAATCTATAACCACAACAGAGATCTCTCTTCTCTTCCCACATTAAAACAGGCATTTTTTTTTTCTTTAAGCTTATTTATTTTGAGGGGGAGAGAGAGAACGAGAGTGAGCAGGGGAGGAGCAGAGAGAGACAAAGAGGGAGAGAATCCTAAGCAGGCACCTCGCTGTCAGCACAGAGCCTAACATGGGGCTCAAACTCATGACCAGTGAGATCATGACCTGAGCCAAAATAAAAAGTCTGATGCTTAACTGACTGATACACCCAGGCACCCCCAAAACAGCCTTTTCTAATAATCAGTGTCAAAGTGACCTCAAGATAAGTACTTGTAAAACAGAATTTATCATCCTGCGCCCCTTCCCATGCCCTCTACTTCACTTTGCTGTTTCTCTTAGTAACACACTGTTCTTAGTGACTCAAGTCAAAAACCTCAATCTTCTTTTGCCATCAATCCCATTATTTGCATCTCTACTTCCTAGTGCGATCCTATCTATCAATCTAGACTCAGTTCCAAAGTCATTTGTAACATGGTCCCTTCTGATCACTCATCCAAGAATGATCCTTTCCTCCCCCTACATTCTTAAAGAACTTGGCTTGCATCACTCATGGGATGTTTATCACACCTGTCTTGACCTGTACAACTTCTGAATGCAGGTAATCATATATTATGTATTTCTGGATGCAGCACAGAACAATCATAGTACTTCACTCACAGCAAGCACTTGGAAGAATACTAATCAAGGGCCACAAAGAATAATTCTATCAGCAAGCCAATGTAAACATTAGGAAAAGTGTCCTCCTTCCTAGCAAGTCACACTCTATTTTAACTGGCTTCCATATCATCCCCTACCTCACCTGTATCTCCTAATCAGACTTTTTTCTGGACTGAAGGACTTTATTTCCAAGAACTTTCTAAATATCATCATTTAGATAACATGTCCCAAATTGACCTCAGACCTTCTCTAATTAACTATCTTCCCATAGACCTCATGAAGATAAAAAGCTCTGCACAGCAAAGGAAACAATCAACAAAACTAAAAGGCAACCAATGGAATGGGAAAAGATATTTGCAAATGACATATCGGACAAAGGGCTAGTATCCAAAATCTATAAAGAGCTCACCAAACTCCACACCTGAAAAACAAATAATCCAGTGAAGAAATGGGCAGAAAACATGAATAGACACTTCTCTAAAGAAGACACCCAGATGGCCAACAGGCACATGAAAAGATGCTCAACATCACTCCTCATCAGGGAAATACAAATCAAAACCACACTCAGATATCACCTCACGCCAGTCAGAGTGGCTAAAATGAACAAATCAGGAGATTATAGATGCTGGCGAGGATGTGGAGAAACGGGAACCTCTTGCACTGTTGGTGGGAATGCAAATTGGTGCAGCCACTCTGGAAAACAGTGTGGAGGTTCCTCAAAAAATTAAAAATAGACCTACCCTATGACCCAGCAATAGCACTGCTAGGAATTTACCCAAGGGATACAGGAGTACTGCTGCATAGGGGCACTTGTACCCCAATGTTTATAGCAGCACTCTCAACAACAGCCAAATTGTGGAAAAAGCCTAGGTGTCCATCAACTGATGAATGGATAAAGAAATTGTGGTTTATATACACAATGGAGTACTACGTGGCAATGAGAAAGAATGAAATATGGCCCTTTGTAGCAACGTGGATGAACTGGAGAGTGTGATGCTAAGTGAAATAAGCCATACAGAGAAAGACAGATACCATATGTTTCACTCTTATGTGGATCCTGAGAAACTTAACAGAAACCCATGGGGGAGGAGAAGGAGGAAAAAAAAAAGAGGTTAGCGTGGGAGAGAGCCAAAGCATATGAGACTCTTAAAGACTGAGAACAAACTGAGGGTTGGTGGGGGGGTGGGAGGAAGGGGAGGGTAGGTGATGGGCATTGAAGAGGGCATCTTTTGGGATGAGCACTGGGTGTTGTATGGAAACAAATTTGACAATAAATTTCATATATTAAAAAAAAAAAACTATCTTCCCATATTTGGTAATAAAAACAGCTACCATAAGCAATTTCATATAGATATGTATATATATGTATATATCTATATACATACACACACACACACACACAATTCCCATTAGTCCTTACAACAACCCTATCATTCCTCTATTACAAATGAAATTTGAAAGTTTTATAAGAACAAGATCAGAAGATTCATGATCACAAAACTAGTCTGTGATGGATACACACCTGCATATCTTGGCATGTTTCACTCAAAGGCAATGCTCAGCTCATCCAGTCTCACATGGAAAAATTAAAAATCCTGAAATCATCCTAAAAATTCTACTTTTTCTATATTCTGCCACTCAGTCCTATCTATCCTACTACCTAAATATTTCTCATACTAGTCCTCTCTATACCTATGACCTCTGTTTAGCCCTTAAACATTTCTCTCCTAATGCACTGCAATAACCACCTTATTGATATTCTGCCTCAATCTCAACCAATGATAGGGTTCTTTCTATATTTACATTTCATCATGTTGCTACCCTACTTAAAATTTTATAAAGAGTTCCAACTGCTGGGGCGCCTGGGTGGCTCAGTCGGTTGAGCATCCAACTTCGGCTTAGGTCATGATCTCTCAGCTCATGAGTTTGAGCCCTGAGTTGGGCTCTATGCTGACACCTCGGAGCCTGGAGCCTGCTTCGGATTCTGTCTCCCTCTCTCTCTCTGCCCCTAACCCACTCGCATTCTGTCTCCTTCAAAAATAAATAAACATTAAAAAAAATTTTTTTTAATTAAAAAAAAAAAAAAAAGAGTTCCAACTGCTAACCAGGTAAAGTCCAAAATCCTTAACTGGACCTTTATCTTTCTAACCTCATCCCACTGTTCTACAAATGCACAGTAAGCCTGTCATACTGCAACCTGTCTCTCTTAATGTGGTGGCACTCACTGGTTCCTTAGCTCACAAGGTTCCCTTTCTATACGAATGACTTATAATCATCCTTCCAGATTTAGTTCAAGTATCACCTCCTCAAGGAAGCCCTTCTTAACCACTCCAACATCAACCCTCTCCCACTGAACAGATTAGGCATTTCTTTGTACTCCCATAGCACCTTTTCCTTAGAGCTAACGGAAACTCAGCATAGGCTATTCTAACCATTGTTTTTCTGTCTCTTCCTCCTGGCTCAGAGTTCTCTGAGGACAGAGATTTTATATTAACCTCATATCCTCAGCATAACCTGTTGAACACAGCCAGCATTCCACCGTATATATGCTAAATGACACATTCTGAAAAGTGAAAGAGTTGCAGTCAGGCTTACATCACAGCATAGAATGTGTGAAATTATCAGGAATCAGTCTTCCATATTTAATGGGAAGGAAATCAAACACTCCTGAAACTACTTCCAGGAAAGTCATTTAAGGACAACAAAGTACCTAAAAAAGAAGCAGAGAACTTAATAGGCTTAAGGGAAACACAGTGAAATAATTTACTTTGAAAATATGATAAATGTAGGGCACCTGGGGTCTCAGTCAGTTTGTCCTCCAACTCTTGATTTCAGCTCTGATCATCTCACTGGATTGGGATCTGGCCAGCGTGGGGCTCTGCACTGAGCATGGAGCCTGCTTGGCATCTTCCTCTCTCGGCTCCCTTCCCCCGCCCCCCCCCCCACTACAGCTCTCTCAAAAAAAATAAATACACATTTTTAAAAACAAGGAAAAACTAAAGTGGAAAAAGAACCATAATAAATATAACCCAATAGTTTCATAGAACCAATAGAAATGCAAGATACATACATAGCTATAACCAACCTTCTTTTACACTAATTTTGAAATATTACTGAAAGTTACTTCAGGAATACAAATCACAAACTTTGTGAACTGACGAGGTAATGAAATTCGCTGTCAGAGATGATTTCAAATAATCTTAACTTTTCCTCTCCGTTCTCAAAGAAGATAAATTTTTGAAATTCACATTTCCTCAGCAGGTATTACAAGTGCCTGTCTTCAACGTGTGGATACACCCAGAATGACACCAGTAAAAACCATGGTTAAGTGAGAGTTTGCTTGCCTCAGCTGTAGGACGCCACAATATACAACCTAAACCACACTCACGAGTTACGGCTGTCCGGGGCTAAAATGTCTGCCTGGCAGGCAACTTTAAGTCCTGCACTCAGAAGGATCTGGGAAATGGGCTGCAACAAAGGCCTAAACACGGTTTGGTCAGGAATGGCCACACCAGACATTAGCGAGCCCAGACCTGCTCAAAGACCGCCCTCCACGCGTGCGCGCCCAGGAGCTTGGCTTCGGCCGCTTCCCGCCCCTCTGTTAGTGGAGGGGAGGAGGGCACACGGCGGCCAGTGGCGCTTGCACGCCGACCGGGACAAGTTGAGGAGAAGGGACTCCCGAGACTACGAGAAGATAAGAATGAATGCCCGTTAGGCACACAACACTACCTTCTTGCTCGCGGGAGGCAGGCAATTACCATCCACCGTCGGACCTGACAGCGTCCCACAAGGTTCACGGGCCCAGCCTCGCGGATCTCGGACTCGCCCCCAGCGCGCGCGGCGGGGTGGGCCCTAGGCGCGCAGCACTTAGTCCCGCCCTTCCCGAGGAACGTGGGATTGGCGCTGTCCGCGGCCAATCCCCTGACGGCGCGTTCGGCTCTGAAAGCTTCCGCAAGCTGCGCTGCGCTGCGCTGGGGTTGATCATTGGCATTCGCCCTGGGAGAGACGCCGTCGCCGCGGAGCTAGTTCTGCTCCCAGCTGGCCGCCAGGAGTAGGGCGGCGGGTGAGTGGTCACGAACGGCTGTAGGGGATGTGCTGCTAGGTAGGGAGCTGCTAGCCGGCCAGGGTAGGCTTGAGGGGAGAGAGTGAACTATGGTTGCGTCCGGGGCTCCCAGTCTGGCCGTGCGGGTCTAGTGGCCACCGAGGCTTGCCCCCACATTCTCGTCGTCTTGCCGTGGTACTGGCGGGATGTGTAGCTCTGAGAAGGACGGGGAGGGTGGAGGAGGCCCTGCGGGGGTAGCAGCAGCGGCTTTTGCTGAGCTTTCACTGGCCAGGCGCTCCAGCATTCGGGGAAAGCTGCCCGTGGTTGTCTGGCTGGCGATGGAGTCCCCAAGAGGGTCCTAGCGGGTCGCAGCCCTCGGGGCACTCGCGTAGGCAGACAATGTCGGAAGTCTTTGTCCTGAAGTGGCGCGGCCGCCTTCTTGCAAAGATTTTGTGAACCGGGGTAGGGTCCGTACCACACCAGCTTTGCCTTCCAGGCTAGATATAAATTTTAAGCCTTTTTCGAGCTTTATTTTTTCCCCCTCCATCCTGTAGAAAAATGGAAAGGTATCTTGAGTTGTGGTATCTTTTAAATATAACCTATAGCTCATGAAAATAATGTACGATGCAAAGTAGATGTGTTTAGGTTAGAAGAAGTATTTACACACGTAAATTTGAGACTTTTGCTTCTTCAACGTTTATTTTATTTTTGGGACAGAGAGAGACAGAGCATGAACGGGGGAGGGGCAGAGAGAGAGGGAGACACAGAATCGGAAACAGGCTCCAGGCTCCGAGCCATCAGCCCAGAGCCCGACGCGGGGCTCGAACCCACGGACTGCGAGATCGTGACCTGGCTGAAGTCGGACGCTTAACCGACTGCACCACCCAGGCGCCCCGAGACTTTTGCTTCTTTATGCAACCAACTTTCATCACCATAAACCTTGATGCGTGCGTTTTCCATAGATTTTTGGAAAGAGAATGAGGCATTTTACTCTGGAAACACTTGTTGCATGCAGTTATGGGAAATTCCTCTCTCAGTGCCAACTCTGTTATGGAAAGGGTTCATTTATTTCTAAATCAGCTGTTCCAAATATACTTTCACCATGTCCCCCTTTCAGTCTCACTGGTTGGTTTTTACTGGGATGATAGGTATTCTTCAAGACAGTTATACTTTGTTCAAGGGATTCTTAGAACCAAGTAAATGCCAGCATTAAATTAACTGGGAACCAGCAATCCATTTCTCCTTTGGTGTTCCACTTGAATGCAATAAAGGGAAAAACTTAGAAAATGAAAGAAAAAAAAACTAAAATTTAAGGAGAGTTGACAAGTTAAAGGAGGAATCATTGTTGTAACCTTACTGTACCAGGGGACAGAAACAAGCTTTATCCCTTGACCATATAAATTTTTCACCACATTATGTTCCTCCCAGGTTCAGTATTTAAAAAGAAGTGAATTGAACCTGACCACTCTTTTTGGAAACAACATTACATTATATGTAAGAGTCTGGCTACTCATAATAGACTAGCTGCATCTACTTTACTTTTTTTTTGTCATCTTTAATTCAAGTGTGTAATTAACATACAGTTTTCTATTTAGTTTCAGGTGTACAATATAATGATTTAACAATTCTGTACATTTCTCAGTGATCATCAAGATAAGTGTACTCTTAATCCCCTCTATTTATTTCATCCATCTCCCCACAAACCTCCTGTCTGGCAACCACCACCAGTTTGTTCTCTGTGTTTATATGTCTTTTTTTTTTTTTTGGTGTGTGTGTGTGTGTGTGTTTCTTAAATTCCACATATAAGTGAAACCGTATGGTATTTGTCTTTCTCTGACTTATTTCACTTAGCAGTATATTGTCTAGGTTCATCAATGTTGTTGCAAATGACAAGATTTCATTCTCTTTTATGGCTGAGTGATATTCTATTATATACATACATCACATCTTCTCTATACATTCATCTGTGGATAGACACTTGGGTTGGTTCCATATTTTGGCTGTTATAAATAATGCTGCAGCTTTGGTCTTTTTTTTATATTGGTCTTTTCTGTTGGTATGTTTAGCTCCTGAGCTTTCACTTTGGTCTCATAAGAAAATGTAGGTTTTCTTTCAGTTGAGTTTTCCTGTCCGTTATTTCATTTAGTAAAACCAGCATGCTAGAAGACAAGCTTTAGGAAACGGATTTTAATTGCTTATTTTATCAATAAGAACTGTAAAAATAAGTTGTTAGTCTTATCATGAAGTCAGATTTAAAAATTATTTACTGCTTTTATTAGCAGATCTGCAAATAGCATATTTTGGTGAGTGTGTTTATTTTATTTCAGAACAACCAGAGAAAAATGATCCTAGTAACACACTTATTTTGTCATGTGAGAGTAGAGTATTTAAGTTTCCAGTTCTGTCAGTGTTGATTCATTTCATTGCTTTCCTACAGAGCAAACATGAATGTTGGAGTTGCCCACAGTGAGGTGAATCCAAATACCCGTGTAATGAACAGCCGGGGTATGTGGCTGACATATGCCTTGGGAGTTGGCTTGCTTCATATTGTTCTACTTAGTATTCCCTTCTTCAGTGTTCCTGTTGCTTGGACCTTGACAAATGTGATACATAATCTGGTAAGAATTTCACCTTATATAAAGCGGTTAAAAGCCTATGCTTTAGTGCTTATCGGGGGCTGAGGGAGAAAGAAATGGGGAGTTGCTGTAATGAGTACAGTTTCAGTTTTGCAAGATGAAAAGAGTTCTGGAGATAGATGGTGGTGATAGTTGCATAACAGTGTGAATGTACTTAATGCCACTGAACTGTACACTTAAAAAATGATTAAGATATATTTTATGTTATGTGTATTTAAAAACAATTTGCTAAAAGCTTAAATCTTTATGTTAAAGAAAAGAAAAACATGGGGTGCCTGGGTGGCCCAGTCGGTTGAGCTTCCGATTTCAGCTCAGGTCATGCTCTCACAGTTTGTGGGTTTGAGCCCCACATTGGGCCCTGTGCTGACAGCTCAGAACCTGAAGCCTGCTTCAGATTCTTTGTCTCCCTCTCTCTCTCTCTGCCCTTCTCCTCGCACTCTCTGTTTCTCAAAAATAAATAAACATTAAAAAAAATTTTGTTTTTCTACCACAAAATTAAAAAAAAGAAAAACACCACTTAGTTTAAAAGTTTTATTGAGGTATAATTTTTAATGTATGTAACATAAAATTTGCTGACTTAAAAGTGTACAGTTCAGTAATTTTTAGTATATATGATAACTTTGAAGATATCCATATCTAATGTGGGATAGATAGGGTTATCTATTAATTCTTTATATTTAAACATCGGCCCTTTCTCTAAGCCTTTTTTTCTCCTTTTGCTTTCATAGGATCTAGAAAATAGGCCATTTTAGCAACACTTCCAAGATACTGTAATTCAGGCTACTATAGTATTAAAGAGAATGCTTCAGAAGAAGTTATGGTTTTTGATTAACTGGAGTCTAATAAACATCTTCGGTTTTAATCCTTGTTAGAAACTTTTCTAAATTGTTTAAATATACTTTCCTGGTTCAGTATAGAAATTTTGAGCTTAATCATACATTATTGAGGATCTTAATAGTGCCTTAGCTTCTTCATGTTGACTGTGGGTCTTCTGTACTATAGGATAGCTCTACAAAGTATCAGAGATTCAGTTGACTCTATTGACCATATGATGCAGGCCTGGAAATTATCTGTTTAAAAAAAGAACAACTGATAGTGACTTTTCTTATCTTTAACAGCCTATGAAAGCAGAATGAAAGGGGAGAAATACAATTAATTCAAATTTTTAATTGAATCCAGATTAACTATGTATTTCTTTATTCCCTGTCTTCTGAAGAGTATTTGAATTTGACTGGAGGAGAGCAGGATAATGTGGTAAAAATAAGTGAATGTCCATTTAGTACATTTTATGCAATGGACTTTGATAGGGCAAACACTAGTTTTAAGTAGCAACTTCTCTGAAATATTTGACAAGAATTATATCTTTTACTAGAATTCCTTTCCTTTGGCTTCCGTGGGATCACTTTTTCCTAGATATTTCTGATTTTTCCTTTTTTGTTTCTTGTACAGTCTTCTATTTTCGTCTCCTAAATATTGCTGTCTCCAAGGTTCGTTTTTTCATCTCTTTTTATTCTATGTATTGTGCCTAGGGTACTTCATCTATCCATATTTTCGGTTTCTACCCTAGAACAAACAAATATAAATTGAACTCATTCCTGATCTCTTACCACTTATGACCCGTTCCTCTGGCTTTATTCCTTATCTAATCTAAAGGCACCACTGTATGCCCAATAAGTCAAGCCAGATAGCTTCAAAGGTAAAGTGATTCATATAATGTATTATCGAAACTGAGTCTGTTTTGAGAGTAAAAGGGAACTCTAGTAATAACTAATCCAAGAAAATAGGTATAAATCAGGACCATCCGTGCCAACTAGGATATATGGTCACTCTAGTTTTAGGTTAACTGCTTTTCCTTTGTCTTCCATATCCATATAGTCAAAGCCCTGTCTGTTCTGCTTTACTGTCTCTCAACTTGATCCCCACAGATATTACTGTAATTTATACCCTTATTTTTTTCTCAGGTGGATTACTCCAGTAGATCAAATGGTCTCCTTGATGTTCTTCTATTCTACTCTCCTCCATTCCAAGTTGGCACAGTTATTTTTAAAATGCATAGGGGCGCCTGGGTGGCGCAGTCGATTAAGCGTCCGACTTCAGCCAGGTCACGATCTCACGGTCCGTGAGTTCGAGCCCCGCGTCAGGCTCTGTGCTGAGTGCTCAGAGCCTGGAGCCTGTTTCCGATTCTGTGTCTCCCTCTCTCTCTGCCCCTCCCCGTTCATGCTCTGTCTCTCTCTGTCCCACAAATAAATAAACGTTGGAAAAAGAAAAATTAAAAAATAAAAAAATAAATAAATAAATAAAATGCATATATGCTTAAGTCATGCTCTAAGTTCTTTTATGATTCCCCATTACATTCATAATAAAATAACAAGTTTATTATGTGGCATATAAGACCAGTTGAATAATATAGAGGCAAGAAAAGGACTCAATCTTATATCAGCTCATCTCCAAACAGGAATTTTTCTCTAACAATAATGAAAATGATCTTGCTTTCACCTTTTTTTGCTTTGGCTTAGGCTCTTTTTCCACTATTTTAATACCCCTTTCTCCATCCCCCTCTGCCGGGCTGATTCTTAGTGCAGGAAAACTACTCAAATATCACCTCCAGAAAACTACAAAACTCCCATCCTACATTCTTTTATCCTTTATTTATCATAGTTTTATAATTAAGAATTTATCTTTTTATTTTCCATATCTCTAAAGACTTATGTAAATGTTTGCTGAATTAATTAGTCTGTATTGTCATGTAATTTTCTCTTCTCCAATGAGACATGTATTAAATGTACTTTAGAAGTCACCCCCTCCCCCGCCCTATGTTTTCAATTGGCTAACTGATCTTGAAACACAACATATGGCCACATGGTAATTGACAACACGTAGTAGAGAAGCAAACTTCTGACTTATTAGTTCACCACACTAAAGACCTACGTACCAGCCATAGATGTAAGCAATTACATGACTCCAAATTTAAGTTTGTTTTGAAGATAGCCCACTTTAAACCAATTAAAAATGTGAAATATATTCTGAATGCTTTTAAATGGGAAAGTAGACCTGGTTGTTATCCCTGGTTAGAAAAAACACAGTCTTTGCCTTTTGGGTCACATACTCTTCAGAATTTAAAAGCGTGTAATTTCTGTTTTATTGTCTCCCATAAAGCCCATGTGAATATGGTTTCTTTGTGCTTACAGAATAAATATCCCTTAGCTTACCTTCATCTTGGCTTAATGTCTAATACTTGCTATATACCAGCCCTTGTTCCTGAGGTATTCAGGCTAATGGAAAAATAAACATGTAAACAATTCCAACAATATGTTGTGCTATAAATAAAATATTTTCAATAAAATTCTATATAAGCACATAGGCTACTACTAACGAGGAGGGCCTCATTAAGGATTGTCATTTGAGCTGAACCTTCAAGAATGAGGTAGCTGACAAGGTAGCATCACAGCTTTTGCCTCAGCAACAAGGAACCTTTCCCTCTTTTGTATTTGCTGAATACTCTGATTGTACCTATGATAGCAATTTCTGATCTACATTCTAATTGCTTATGCATATCTTTTTTTTTTCTCATTGTCTCTTAGAAGATTGAGTTTTTTTCAAGACTGTGGACATGTTTTACTCAATTTCATAAATGCATACATGTCCTGTGTCCTATACACATAAGCCACTTGATAAATTTGTTGAGTTAATCCATTTGAACATGAGTGTTTCTATATAGTTTAGGTGTTATTGCAGCCAAACAACTTTTTAATTGCCTAGTGGAATAACTAGTAAGTAGGCTAAGCTTTGAGAAGGAGGGCTGTCTTAACCTAGTTAATAATATAAAATTTCAAATCACAAGTTTTTCTTTTCTTCCCATACATTTATTGAAAGTTGAAATAGAAAAAAATGATACCTCGTTATGACTTCTAGTGGGAAAAACTGTTTCATGATAATATTTAGGCAGGAATATTCTGTTACTGGTGCCTCAGACAGTGATCCTGCAATGTAGTACTACCAGTGATCTGAATGGATATCATAATCTCAAGGAAACAAGTCTAGTATATATTGGTTTTTACCTAATCACAAAATTAGATGTTCAAACATATCCCTGAACAGAATGGCTTTTAGTAAGACTTTTTACTTTAAAAAAGAAAACAAAACAAAAACAAAAAACACAACTACAAAAGAAACTCCATTGAGGCACAGTGGTGATTTTAAAAGCAAATTGAGTTGAAAATTATTCTTACTACATAACCATCTTTCTCGCTTTAGAAGAAAACCATTGAGACAAACACAGTCCTAATATTAAGTATTATCAAACCCATTTTCCCCGATACAGAAATTTTGTTTATTATTATTTACCAATTTGTATGTTTTTGTCATTTTAGAAGTATCATCAGATTTACTAATGTGACACTGAACATTCCTATACATCAAGGATAAGATAATCCTATTTCCTAATAAGAAGGGAATTAGAAAATCTAAATGTAATGATGTAAAGCTGTCCTCATTTTTTGTGTGTGTGCATTTCAATTTAATAGGAGATGAAAACAGGTTACTTTTTTGGTTGACCTTTTACTGGTTTTCCCCAAAGATTTTTTATATGCCCCTGAAAGTTTTATTTTACTATGAAGAAACTGGTCTTTCACAAATAGTAATGAAAGCTTAAAACTTGAACTGTTAAGTTAAATCACCCATACTGCCATAAGCAGTCTGGAACTATCTTAATGCTTACTGACAAATACTAATTTTATATTTGATATTGCTTGTTTTTCAGGGGATGTATGTATTTTTGCATGCAGTAAAAGGAACACCTTTTGAAACTCCTGACCAGGGTAAAGCACGGCTCCTAACTCATTGGGAACAGCTGGACTATGGAGTACAGTTTACATCTTCACGGAAGTTTTTCACAATTTCTCCAATAATTCTGTAAGTGATGGAAATTTTTAGGTATGAAGAAGATTGGATAAGAGGAAGCTGTCCTTTTATTAGGTTGAATTTCAGTTAGAAACAGAATATTTGTTGAAACCTCTGCCAATAAATAGCTAACTCAGAGCATAAAATACAGACAAAATTTAACAAGCTGGTGATAAACTGTTTTTACGTCAGTCAGTAATACATGGAGACAACAACAATAATGTGCTCATCAGTATGTTTAGACCTAGGATACACAAATCAAATATGTTGTAGTTCATATCCTTAAGTTACTTACAAGAAAGCTAAATGCATAATCTTATTTTATATTCCACTATTAGATTAATCACCCTAACCAAGGATTTGGGTGATTTCAGATGAATTTCATTGACCACCCATCTCCCCCAGTTTGGATGTTCAAGCTCCTTGGGAGAGATTGCTGTATAGTTTATAGATAAAAGAAGTTAGGCTTTCATCGTAGGACAGACCTGGGTTGAATCCTGTTTATCGCACCACCTACTTGGTTTGCTTATGGATAAAATTCTAGCCAATACTACATAATTCAATTGGATGCCTTAAGAAATAAATGAGATAATATCTGTCTGTAAAGCATTTAACCTTAAATTTCCTCCTATTGCCTGACATTCAGGGCCCTCCACAAAATGGTTCCTACCTTATTTTTCCTTTATGTGAATATTTTACCCCCACCCAACTCCCACCTGGTCAAGCTCTTCTAAGCAACATTTTTTTTTAATGCTTCGTGCATAGTCCTATTTCTATGCCTTTGTTCAAATCATTTCTCCTACCTGAAATACCTTCTCCGTTCTTAATTTATCCTACTCTTCTTTCAGTATTTAAATTCTGCCTTCTCATGCGGTCTTCCCCTTAGCACCCAACCTTAAGAAATAATGCCTGTTTTGAACTCCTTTAGTAGTTATTACACATCCCTTATTTATGCCACTTTGCATTATTTCTGTTATTATAAATGTTTTATTTCTGCAAAGAATTTATAAATGTGTAGATTGCTTTGAATTCCACACTCAGTATTGTTGCATGCATATAATGGATGTTTTACATCTACTTTAAGCAAACACTGTATACCATATAGCTCATATATAATAACATATCCATGATTTAGAATCAGTGCAGTCTGGAGTAAGTGGAAAGACTCCTTGGAGACTAAATTAGGATTCCTTAAACTGAGACTTAGGGAAGGTAGATTTCAGAAAAAGGAAGGCATTTTTAAATGAAAAGAATAAGTTGATCATAAAGTGGTAGATTTTTTTTTTTTTATGTTGTTAGGACTTTGAGGAAATTTTTTAAATTTTTGTTTGAGCCCTATATAAAATTAATGTCAAAAGAGAAATGATTTGTATGATCTAACAAAGATAAACACAGTAACAGGAATAATAGTTATTCAAACAGCCCTAAATTTGGACTGCTTTCTAACTTTGTGACTTTTGGCCATTTCTTTGAAGCCTCATTTCCTCATCTGTAAAATGTTGAGGATTGCATTATAATTAATGTAAAAAGCCTGACATGTATACTGAATTTTCAGTAACAGCTATCACAAAATTGTCAACTAAGATGTACCTGTGTACAACATCCGTATTTCTAAAAATATATTTTTGACCCACAGGCATGATTTCAAATATTCTGTGATTAAATTCCTTATATAACTGAAGAAACAACACTAAAGCCATCTATATAGCATTGATACTTTTCAGAGTGCTTTCACATTTTCTTATTTGATCATTTGTCAGGTAGGTAGGATATGCAGTGTTATCCCAAATTTTTAGATAAAGGAACAGACTCAAATGCATTACCTTGTTCCAGATCTTGCAACTGGTTGGAGTCAAGAGCCCAGATGAAATCCTAAACTTCTAGTGCCTAATACACGTCTCTTTCCAGTATATACTTCGGCATATAAATGCTATTACATGACTCCCACCTCAGTTTAGCATCCCCTCAGAGGGTTGTCTAGGTTTTTGTAAGAACCTGTAATTTTCATGTAATTTACACATAAAATTAGTTTCTATTAAACGACAAAGGGGACAGTATGATGCATACAATATATGCTACAGTATGATGAGGAGGAGCCATTCCAAAAATATTTATTTCCAACACGTCAAGTTATGGGTTAACCCATATTGATTATAGGAAATCAAATGAGCTTACTAAATGCAAGTGGTAGGAAGTATAAACACAGTCTTCAAATATATGAAAGCTGGAAGAAAGGGTTTAAACTAGAGATTGAAGAATATGGTTTATTCTTGAAGAATTTTCTGATTATAGTTTGTGAAATAGGTGGAAGATTATAGAATTTCTCAATATAGATGGCTCTGAAAATGATGTATACAGCTCTGTGTGATGTTTTTAGTCATACTTCAAAATAACTATTCTTTTCTAACCATATTACACAAGATAATTTATCTCCTCTTACTAGAAATTAATGACCATACTTAGAGGAAAGGCTACTAGAATACTTTACTGTGTACTGTAAAAGTACCAATTAGACAAACACCCATACATAGACTAACTTCTTAGTCGTGATCAAGTAGAGTATGATGTTTTATTCTTTTTAATTTTTTATTATTATTATTATTTTAATGTTTATTTTTGAGAGAGAAAGAGCATGAAAGGGGAGGGGCAGAGAGAGATGGAAACACAGAATCTGAAGCAGGCTCCAGGCTCTGAGCTGTGAGCACAGAGCCTGATGTGGGGCTCGAACTCATGGACCGCGGGATCATGACCTGAGCTGAAGTCGGACGCTTAACCGACTGAGCCACCCAGATGCCCCAATGTTTTATTCTTAAATCCTGTCTATATTAGGATATTCTCAGTGTCCAAATGATGTGTCTGCACTCTGATGTGCACTTGGGTAAAACTAGACATTCTGACTTGATGCTTTATGGTCCTAAAGGTAGCTTAGGCTTGTTAAAACAAATTCTTAGATATTGGATGTCTTTGAATGTGTACATATGGTCAGTTACAGCAAAACAGCTGGAATGTTACAACAGTGTTTTCCAGATTTCCAGTTAAACTGGTTATCAACCTGTTTGGCTACAATAAACATCAAAAAAAGGCAACCAAGTACTTGTTTTCTTTCAAAGATACTGAATTGTATTAATGTACTAACACCCCATTTTCACAACTTTATAGCAGTAGTTTTTAACCTTTTGGTGGGTCACAAACCCTTTGAGACTATGATAGATGCTTTGGGTCTGGATCTTCTCTTCAGAAACATACACATAAATACAAAACTGTACCTGAAATTTCAGAGTATACGAATCCTAGTTTGAAAGACTTCTTTAAAGGATGCTAAGTAGCAAACACATTCTTTTAAATGCATTTCACATGATTGCAGAAATGCAAAATGTGCATATATGCCTCCATTAAATAAAATTTTAAATCCTGAATGAATTTAGACCCCCATCTGGTCCCTCCTGTTTTAGTGCTCAAAAGTGATCCTGTTTTTAGGTATTTATGTTTCAGTGGCTTTTTTTACCTTTAAATTTTTTAATAAATTCTAATTAATTTCATTTTTAGATGTTATATATATTTTAACTTTTATTTCTACAGATATTTTCTGGCAAGTTTCTATACGAAGTATGATCCAACTCACTTCATCCTAAACACAGCTTCTCTCCTGAGTGTACTAATTCCCAAAATGCCACAGCTACATGGTGTTCGGATCTTTGGAATTAATAAGTATTGAAATGTTTTGAAATGGAACAGAAAATTTTTACAGCTACTGAATTTTCTGTAAGGAAGGAGTGGTTAGTAAACTGCACTGTTTCCGTGATATTGTGAAATGAGAAGTATTTACATTGAAGGGCCAGTTGCTGGTTCTTCACATGCTGTTTTGAAGTGCAGGTATTTACTAGAAGATGCCTCTGTTTAATGCATCTGGTATCTTTCTGAAGAGAGGTGTTATAGGCAGGCTGGGCAGGCCCAGCTTATAAGTTAAATGGCTGTACACTGAAGGATTAGTAGATGAATTCAAAGAAATGAGAGATTTATAAGAAAACAAGACCAGCTTAGCTTATAATGAATGGGCATTATGTTAGGAGAAGAATATTTCCAATCATTCAGTCATGGTCAGTTTAAGCAGACTTAACCTGTAAACCAGAATCATCTCTTTACAAGTTTATTATAGATTGTTTTTATTACCATACATGTTCCTCTTGTTTTGTAGAGGAGGATATTTCTCTCTTGTTTTATACAATCCAATCCTTACCTTATGATTGTACTTTTTTTGCTTTTGCTGGCTCAACATTGTGTTGATAGACTGAGGTCATTTTTACATTTATTAATTAATGAGTTACCTTTATTAGTTAATGAGTTCATGAAGGTCCACCTTCATGACTGGTGACAGAAGACAGCATCTTACAAACAGCCTCTGAATCAACCTTCTAATTTTGGAACGGAATGGGTTTTGTTGCCTTTCCAGACACAAGGCTGCTAAACCAATTAAGAAAATAATTTATTTCACACAGTTAGAGTATATGGTAATTTAGAGGTCTCTGCTTATTTGGTTGATCAATCTAATTGTTAAAGTCTGCTGTTATTTAGAAAAGGAAACATAAAGTGGACAACTATATAGCCAACCTGTGGTCTGGCAGAAACTGCTTCTCTAGCAGTAGTACCATAGTAAATAATGGAGTCTTCTTTAGCAGGTCTACAGCAAAAGAAAACATCTTTCCTTAGTCCCCCTGCTCTCACTCCCCATATTTTGCTCATTAATGTTTGGCCTTTCAGTTCATGGGTCTTGGTGTAGATAACCCAAAGTGGTAACTCTTTCCAAAACAGCAACCATATTGAATTCTTGTGACTTAGAGAAGCTTCCTATAATTGATATTAATTAGTTGCAAAAAATAACTGCATACTACTTTGAGAAGTAAACATGTCAAAACCAAAGTTCTGATATGGGATGAGACTGAAATATCCAGTAACATTTGTAAACAAAACTGAGTGACAAGAGTTATAGACCAACTGAAAAATCAATTTGTTTCAATAAACTGACTTATGGGGGTAATGATCATTGTTTTGTATTTCAAAAGTATTGAGTTTAGAACTCCATTGTATGATATGCCTTTGTATGTTTGTCTTTTACCCATGTATTTTTTAGTTAGTAATCTATACTTGAATAAAACTTTTCTTTGGTGTAAGATTATTGTAAATCTCCAAATTCAGTCAGCAATGTCACATTTTTCAAGTTGTGTTTAAGCAACTGAATTTCATTAAGGTAGTTAAAAATGTTGCTTTGTTTTTCTTCATTTTAATTTTTTTTCATGTTTATTTATTTTTGAGAAAAAGAGACAGAGTGCGAGCAGGAGAGAGATAGAGAGAGAGGGAGACACAAAAGCTGAAGCAGGCTCCAGACTCTGAGCTGTCAGCACAGAGCCCGACACGGGGCTCAAACTCGTGAACCGTGAGATCATGACCTGGGCCAAAGTTGGGTATTTAACCGACTGAGCCACCTAGGTGCTCCTCTTTTTCTTCATTTTAAAGTTTACCTCAAAAGGCTTACTTTTTGCACAGACTTCAGAGATAGAAATCTTCTGTTAATGCAGGCCTTCTGCTTCCCCCACTCTTCATCCTATAATGTTTTAAAAATATTTATTCAGAGGGCCCACTCTGTTGTGGGTATTGTTTTAGGTATTGTGGATACAGTTTGCAAGCAAGACATTATTTTTGACTCATTTATTATATGTTCTCCAATTTGAATATAAGCTTATTAAAATCTTTTCCCTTAATAAGCTTATATTCAAATTGGAGAACATAATAAATGAGTCAAAAATACATATCATTTCATGTAGTGATAAATGCCATGGGAAAAAAATTAAGCAGGTGAAAGGCAGGGGAGTCTACCTCAGAAAGGTCTTCCCTAATGTTCGTAAGGTGATATTTAGACCTAAAGGAGCAAGCAGTACAAACATCTGGGGAAAGAGGCTTCCCAGTGTAGGTAATGATAATATTAAAAGCTCTGGGGCAGGAATAAGGGTGTGTTTTTGAGGAAAAACAAGACAGCCACTGGGACTAGCAAGGAGTAATAAACAAGGAGGATGAGAATGCTAACAAATGAGGTCAGAGAAGTAGGTGTGGGTCAGATCATATAGAGCTGTATTGACCAAGGTTATAAGCAAATTTTTTCTAAGCTTGACAAGGCCATTGGATGGTTTTATATTAGAGATTAAAGGGATCTGATTTTATTTTAAAGGTTACTGGCTAATGTTGAGAATAGAGTGTAAAGGAATAGGAAGCAGGAGGAATAGTTGGCAAACTACATACAACAGGTAGCTCAGACTAGGGGAATGGCTGATGAAGTGGTGAGTAGTGGTCAAATTTGGGATATGCTTTTTTGGTCTTAACACTAGGTGAATGGTTGTGTTAAATATGCAAACTTCCCAATTTCACAAGTTTAAACAGTTTAATATAAAAAACAAACTTTAAAAAAAAAATTCCATAATGACTTGTTATTTGGAACAAAACTAACTGCTAATGCTGTAATTGCTCCTAATTTCAAGTCAGGAAACGGTGGCAGTTTCTAAATATGCATGAGCTCAGAAGTACCACTAATTTCAGCGTTCATTGATGAATGTTTCCTGCAACATCTATCACTGTTGAGTTCCATGGTGATTTTCTATTTGCCTCATTTCCCCTACATTTATTTATTGGATTCTGTAAGGAAGATTTTTCTCTTCTCCATTTATTTATTCAATCACTTATATAATTTTGGACCTACAGATATCTTATTCTTTGGTTTACAATCCATTATCATCATTATTAATTTGTTGTTTAAATTGTCCTCCATATTTGGCCTTTGGAAGTCCGAGTTTGCAATGGTAATTTCCAAGTTGGCTTCTGTGTCTTTTTGACCTGCCCCACCTTCCCTCCCCTCTTTTTTTCTTATGCATAGGACTGTATTTCTTAGGTTTATGGCACTATGGTCTATTAAACTATAAGGATCCTAAAGGGCATAATATCTCCTGAACTAATGTTTGCATGAATTACCCTTGTGGAGTTACATGATGCTAAGAGTTGGAAAAGACCTAGGAGGCTATGTAATTTCAACCCCTTACCATACCTTGAGTTTTCATTAACTGCCACACCACCATTCATTTCTGCATTAATGCTAATAAAAGAGGATTTAAACTTACAAGGCTGCATTTTTGTAATGGAATTTATAACTTGTTTTAAATTGAGCCAAAATCTATCCTTATTCTACATAAGGCTTCAATTGTTTAACTTTTAAACTGTTATCAGCAGCACTGAATAAACATTACCAGAGCCTTCACCATTTTCCAACTGATACTGTTTCAAATTTCTCCTGCTATCCTGGTAATGCTGTTCTGAGTTGCAGTTCATTATATGGCACTAGAGCTAACTACAGGAGGTGATAAGATGTGGTGTCACTACAACAGTACCACTTTCCGTATTCTGGATTCCCTTCCTCCCCCCTGCCCTTTTTTTTTTTTTTAATTTTTTTTTTAACATTTATTTATTTTTGAGACAGAGAGCATGAACAGGGGAGGGTCAGGGAAAGAGGGAGACACAGAATCTGAAACAGGCTCCAGGCTCTGAGCTGTCAACACAGAGCCCGACGCGAGGCTCGAACCCACGGACCGCGAGATCATGTCCTGAGCCCAAGTCGGACGCTTAACCGACTGAGCCACCCAGGCGCCCCCCCCCCGCCCTTTTTAATATAACTTCATACTTTAGCTATTTTGACAGCCACATACCACTGATTCACCTTACAGTCACGAAACCTCAACTCTCCAACATGTAGTATCATTAAATGATGGCTTTCCCTTCACATACTTAATGGATTTATTAAGCCAAGTCTAAGATTTCTTTTTCCTGTGGAACCCCATCTTGTTAGGTTTTAACCTGTTAATTTATCTTGTCTAGCTCAAGTTGAATCTTGACTGCCATGCAATATATTTCTCCTATATCTTCTTTATTAATATGTTACCAGTAAATATGACGCCAGAATACTCGTGCTAATCCTGAAGAAGACAAATACAGCAACCCAGTATAGACCAGGGCAGTTTTGTAATCCTTCTAATAGGACAGATATAAAAGTAATTTTAAAATTACTTTCATGGATATTACATGTTGATGTAGAAAATGTAAACAGATGCAGTACTGGGAAGACAGGTCTAAGTAAAACAATCTAGAAGGGAGTTTGGAGTAGCACTGGGCAGGGAAAGAAGGTAGGTAAGAGAATAGCAAAGATAAACCTTCACTTTGCCTAATGTCAAAAAGAAGAGCTATGAAAGGCCTCAGGTTTTTATTTTAGTCCACAATTTCAGTTCCAGTTAAAAATGATTCAGCAGGTAGTTTCATATTTGGGGTTTAAAATTTTTCATTTCACTTCAAATGAACACAGGAGAATTATAAACTCAAATTTAGAATACTGAATATCTTAGGTAAATAGCATACAGAAGGCTTCAACTGCTTTGGGTGATATTTTTTCTCTTGAATGAGGGTTGGGTTCACAGAAGTTGATTATAGTATTCTTGACACTTTCATAATCTGAAATATTTCATAAGTAAAACAGTTTAGTAGAAATATATTCAGATTCTATGTTAAGCATAGTAGTTTAGTTCCATTTCTTAACTCGTTTAAGCCGTTAATAATCAACTAATCATTATGGAAGTGGCTCAGCCTGTAGCACTGAAGTTCTATACAATTCTAAGTTTAGCAGATAGGCCAACTTTATCACTATGTTCACTCTAACTGTATAATTATATTGATAAAAATAAATTATCAATTATAAGAACTATAGTAAACTGCATTAACACTGTACAATGAACTCTTCTTATGACAGGAATTTTATAGTATTTAAATCTCTGATTTTCCAAATAATGTATTAAAAAATTTCTATTGACAACACTTTTTGGAAAACATTCAGATTCTGAAAAAAAAAAACCAAAAAGAAAAACTTGAGCATATTATCAAGAAGATAAGCATGCATTATTCATGTTACAATTTCTTAAATGGGAACAGAAAAGCCAGATGACTTAACAGGCATTTCTGAGAAAATACCAGTATACCACATACTACATAAAAACCTTATACAGTGATTCTGCTTTGAAACATAGGTCCCTCCTATGAATTATCAAATCCTATGTTTCTGTTACGGCACTTAACATATGGGAGTAACAAAAAAATTTACCCTTTCCCTCCCCTGCCAAAAATATACATACCCCACACACTTGAAAACTGAGACCGTTTGGATCTGGCAATTTCTCAAAACATTGAACAGATTTACCATATGATCCAGTAGTTCCAATTCTGGATATGTACCCAAGAGAAGTGAAAGCAGGGATTTGAAAAGATATTTATACAATCCATGTCTGTAGAAGCATTATTCACTATAGTTAGAAGGTGAAAAGAACCGAAGTGACCATTGACAGATGAATGGATAAACAAAATGTGGTATATACAAACAATAGAATATTAGTCTACTTTAAAAGAAATCGTGACACATGCTACAACATTGGCTGAACCTTGACATTAATGCTAATAAGTGAAATAAGCCAGTCACAAAAGGACAAATATTGTATGATCCCACTTATATGAGGTACTTGGTAGTCAGAGGGAAAGAACGGTGGTTTCCAGGGGCTGGCAAGAAGGGGAAATGGAGAATTAGTGTTTAATGGGTACAGTTTCAGTTGGGGAAGATGAAAAAGTTTTGTAGATGGATGGTAAAGACGGTTGCACAACAATGTGACTATACTTAATGCCATTGAACTGTACACCTAAAAATGGTTAAAATTATAAATTTTGTTGCATGTATTTCACCACAATAAAATAAATCAGCTGAGTAAATTTGTAAAATAAGCATAGTGGCTAAGCAACTAAGGTAAAAAGCAAAATATCTTCCAAGGATGAGACCTGATTGACAGTATTACCATTAATGAAAGAATGTTCCACATCAAAGATTTTTCAACAAAAAAAGCTCTTTAAAAAGAAAGAAAGCAAATGACAGCGTATTTTTAGCACAATCCAACCCATGAAGCATGTAAGACAGGTGATTCAAATGGAAACATGCATCGGGCCTGAAACATTAACCATTAGAAGCGCCAAACTCATTTCTATTGCATTCATTCCATATTTACCAAACAATCTGATTGTAATTTGATTCTGCTTTCATTGTAATTTGCTCAATACAGAGAAAGTAAGGACCAGCAAGCTTAGGTAACCTAGCTCCATCATTACATTTCTCATACATTAACACATTAGTGTTATGGTTTTTGCAGTTTCTTAGCAGATGGAGCATGGGACTCAGCACCCCAGAGTCCAGTCACTTCCAGATCTGATAAACCAATTTCAAGCCTAGAAGACAATGAGATGTTGAAACCCAGTAATCACACCCAGGTCCTGCTAGGCTGTGGATACATCTGTGGCAAGCTACACCATCTTCTCCCAGCAACTTCCCACTCTCAATGCATACAATAATGCTGTATTGTAATTACGTCATTAGACTCAGTTCCTTGAAGATAGGGAGTGAATCTTATCTTTTATCCCCAACAACTAATAAAGTTCCCAGCTGAAAGGGAAGAACCCAATAAATACATGGTAAATGAAAATAAAATCCAATTTAGTAATACATAATTAGGAAATGAATATTGTAAAGGTTCTTCTGTATCTAATTTTCCTCAAAAGCTTACAAATGAAAACTTGGGCAATAGCATTGACAAAATAGCATGTTTCAATTCAGTTGGAACTCTGGATTCAAGTGGAAGTTACAGTAGTTAGGTCATATTTTGTTGAGAATGTCCACCAGTGGCATTCAAACTATGAAATGATCTGTATGGAAGCTCAGATCTCAGAGAGCATAAGTGCCTTTCCACCAATAATTTTTCCTCTAGTACAATAAAGAAGATGGAAAATGTATACCTTCACTTGCCAAATATGTGGTATTAGTATAAGTGCCTTTTCTTTCTGCTACTCACATGAAATCAATCAAAGGAAGAATAAAATTCCTCCCTACTGTGTCCTAGAGCTCTGCTGTTTCACATAATGCAGCATTAAGACTCAACACTAGCCACAAGTTCCTGGATGAGGAATCTACCAGTGATTCCAACACATACAAAAGGGATAACTCCTGACACATTCTTGCACAGGAGGGCATTGAGACACACTTGCTGAACATAATTCAAATTGCAAAAAATGCCAGATGTGAAAGTTTTTATGTTCAGACTAGATTTCAGCATATAAAATAACCTCTAACAAATCATTTGCAATTAGGATAACTAATTTTTCTTCACCTTTTGGTCTTAATTTTTCTTTTTTCCTTTTTGTGGGTCAGCCACATATACTAGAGAAAACATGGGTTATTTTTTCTTCTAGAAATTAAGGAAACAAGTTTCCAGAACCATATGGCCTAACTTCTTAGCTTTGCATTTACTAGCTGTGTGATCTGCAAATCATCAAATTCTCATCTATAAAATAAGGACAGTAGCTACCTCACCGGATTGTAGTGAGGATTAAATAATCTGCAACACTGCCTGGAACAACAAAAGTGCCACTTTATATTGTTAATTAGCTGCTATTACCATAAGTGAAATTTTTGAAAGCATCAGTTCCACCTAAAAAAAAAACCTCAATAACATTCTGGTAATTATGAATATATATATTTGTGTGTGTGTCTTATTGCTAGACTCTAACTGTGACTTCCCAACCATGATTCACTTCTTTTATACCAAGAGCTTCTTGCCATTCGAGATGCAGATATACGTGACAGCCTATCGAACCTTGCATATATGAAGTCCTTGCTTGGTAAAACTTAAGGTCTAGCAGGGAAGAAGAGAGCCTTTTGAGATAAATCTATTCATACAAATGACAAGTTCACATACCAATAATAGTAATTTAAAAAAATTGAAAAAGGTCCAAGAATATGAGTACATATTACTCTGAAGTCTGCATACATAGTAAGCAAAAACCATCCAATGCATTGCGAAAATAGGATAATTTGTTAATGTTAAGTGAATATGTACCATCTCCTCCTCTTTTTAATCAGAAAAACGGACTAGCCCCACACCTTTTACTCCAAAAAGCGGGAGTAACGGTTTAGACTATCCGATCAGAAGCGCTTCCGTTCCCTCGGAACCTTGTACAATCAAGTCCTTGGTGTCGTCCCTACTTTCCACTCTGCTTCTGAAAGTACTAGCTGTTTCAGGCCACAACTTTTAGATTTGATGATAGTTCCTCTAAAATGGAATGACGAATAATCTCCATCCTTTTCTCACAGTGGCGTCCAAATTCCAGCCAAAGACAAACAAAATTGTCTTTTAGTGTAGCGTAGTGTTTAGAACTTAATGCTGTGTAGTCAGACAAATCTGCGTTCGGCCTCCGCTAGATCGGTCATTAGCCGTGCGATGTTATAAAAGTCTTGTTACTACAAATCTAAGGGAAGCGCGTGAGTACACGCACTGAATCTTGGACAAAGACAGCATTTATACTTTTTTTTTTTTTTTTTTTAACTGAATTAAGTGTAACGCCCTCTAGGTTTATAGCAGCTAGTCCTGGAGACGAGACGCGGGACTGTGTTGATGACATCACTTCCGGGGCGACAAGGTCGGTCTCTGCCTCCTGCAATAACGCAGCGACTGACTTTGCTAGGAAAAGGACGCCTCTACTAGCTACTGTCATTCACGAGGAAGGTGGGTGAAACTGCTCACCCCTCTCTTACTGGTTCTTTCGTGTGCCTGGAAGAACGATTCCAGTAGAAGCCCTTCGCCTTCCTACAACAGAGATTTGTACTGGCCGAGTTCCCTGGGTTCACTTGGGAGTCTTCTTGGCCCAAAGACAAATGCTCAGCACAGGCAGCCTTGCGTGGGTTTTGTGACTGCAAAGTTCTCCAGGTGTGTCTTTCTGTGCTACATTCCCCACAACTCCCCTCTGCGAGGTTTTTCATCACTCTCATCCCTGCATGCCGTTTGCCCCAGTGGAACAATAAAAATTCCAATATTCTCTCATTTACCCATTTTGTCCATTAGTGTGTAGGGAAAGGACCTACTTAAGCATCCAGAAAGTTCTAGGACAGATGATTTAGAGTCATGAAACTAGATACTTGGAAGTGTGAAGATACCAGGGTGCTTTAGTGATGGACTGCTTTTATGTGAGGGGGGAAAAGGGATTTGGGGGAGATCCTTATTGTGATAAACTTGTGGTAAAATGGAGATTGAGTTAAGGAAATTGAAATTAATGGATAAAATGGGTATTAGGTTGCAGTTGTTTTAGATAAGAAGTGGTTCTTTTAAGATGAGCTTCATAAGAACACTTGTTTCCAAAGTAGATGACTAAAATGTGTGTCTTTAATGTGAATTCTTGTTTTCAAACTAAATTATCAAATTTTATTTTGAAAGATATTTTCAGGAAATAGAATGCATTTATTTTTATCTGTTCTGTCTTGCCTTTATTATTTTTTAAAACCAATTCTATCTTAGTTAATAGCTATCAAACAATAAATAATAGCACTTTTCAGATAACTATCCATGCGACTATTAGCTGTTTTATAAAAAATAATGAATAGTTTGCTAAGAACAGCGTGATAGTAATACTAAAAAATTTTATATCTGACTTCCCTGTTTTCCCCCTTAAAGAACATTATATTCATTCCTACTGTCATTGATATTAATGGGTTGCTACAGCCTTTAAAAATTTTTGCTAACTTTTCCAAAACTTTCCTATAATTTTGCAAAATTATTATATTGAAAAATGAATCAAGTTTTTTAGAATTTTGCTTACCTAAATGGGTTAGTGGTCAATGTCCGTTCCCAATAATTGTTTCTTCATTTCTTTTCCAGGAATTATCTATAGAGTAAGTATGCTAATATTGAATAAGGCAGCAGGAGTTTTTTCTAAACCATCAAGAAGGGAAATTTATGAATTTTTAAGAAGTTTCAATTTTCGTCCTGGAAAAGTATTTCTTCATAAACTAGTATTGGGGATTGAAACCAGTTGTGATGATACGGCAGCTGCTGTGGTGGATGAAACTGGAAATGTTTTGGGAGAAGCAATACATTCCCAAACTGAAGTTCATTTAAAGTAAGTAGACATTTTCTTTGTAGTTCCCAATTTGGGGGGGGGGGGGAAGTAAAATAAAATAATTCTTTTCTAAAAGCTCAGTATATATAAAAGCTCAGTTTTAAGAGCTCATTTCTTTTGTGTGAAAACTTCTAATAACTGCTGTAGAAAACCTGAAGCCCTTCAACCTGGTTTCTAAGGCTCTCCACAATAAAGTCCAACTTTAGCTAATCCTGTTGCCAAAAAAACCTAAACTCATTCCCAACTCCGATATTTATCCATAATTTCTCCTCAGTAATTTCTCTTCTTTTGCTCACCTGTATGTTTCTTGGTCTCGACTGAAGTCCTTGGAGAGTATGACCCTACCTCTAACCTGTGTTGATCACTGGAAAAAAAAAACTCCTATTCACATGTATACATAAAACTCATGTTGACACTTAAATAAATAATATACTGCTGTATTAAACCACAGAATGGTGCAAGGTTTATAAACTCATCTGTTTGCAGAGGACCACTAGTCGGGTTATATAGATAAGTGGGCTGGATATAAAGTGGAAGATATCTGGAGGGGGTCACTACTCAGCTCCAGCCAATTGTTGCCATGCAGAAATGTAGGCCCTGTGTTATTTGATCATCAGAATTTTCTAGAGAAAATGGAAATCCAGAATGTAACTGTAATATCTCCAGATTTTTAAAATTAGTAGCTAGCTTGAACTATATTAAAATACTGAACAGATAAAATATGCCTTCAGGCCATCAACTTATAACATCTGCGTAGTGAAAAAGGTTGGTATTTTGAGATCACAGACCTGTATTTGAATTATGAATTAGGTGCTTGGTATTGGCTCTGATTTTAGGCAAGTTCCTTACCTTCTCAGATTATGTTTTCATATCTGTAAAATGGGAAAGATAATGCTTCCCTTACAGGATTGTGGGGAGCATAATAGAAATAATATATGTGAAGAGACAGAATAGGCCTCTAAGAGTTACACACTATGTAAAAGGGACTGCAGCAGGCATTAATAAGGCGTGGTGAAGTACTAGAAAGTCCTTACCTTCAAGGAGCCTCACCTAATCTCATCATATATAGACCTGAAAGGAAACATACAACATACAGTACAAGACAGCATAAAGTATGAAACCAGTGCAAACAGTAAGTGTTACTACCATGCCCCAGTTCCATGGTTCTTTCAGTATTTCTGAGAGTTCTGGACATTTGAACGTGGAAATGTTAACTGCACAGAAAGGCCTCTCCTAACCACTTTATCTAAAGTAAGTACTCCTACCATGTTAATTGCATGTTATCTCACCCTGCTTATCTTCTTCATCATCCTTTTGATAATTTTTACATTTGTTTACTTATGTATACTCTTTCCCCCAATAGACTCTAAGCTCTATGGTGACAGGGGCTGTGTCTGTATTAATCACTATACCATGCCTTGATACCCAGAGTAGCATCTGATATGTTGCAGGTATTAGTGGCCTTGAAAAATAGGCCTTCAATAAATGGAGATGAAAAAAATATTGTTGTACAAGTAAGCATCATAGTGAAGGCAAAGAGGTGAGAAAATACCGGACATTCAGTTTAGTTAGTGCATAGGTTACTTGAGAGGAATACACAGGCAAGCAAACTATGGTACCATCTGCACAGCTCATCTCTGCATTTATTGAAATCCTACAGTTTCCTGGCAACATTTGGCTCCAGCTTTGAGGCCAGATGGTTTTCCTGCCTCTTTGTTAGCTTTTTGGTCACTCAATTACCTACTCTCCATACTGTGTACAAATTAATTCTTTTGAGAATAAAGCCATGGTTTTATTCATCTCTTTTGTCTCTGGTCCTTAGCTAGCATAATCCTTTGAAGGTAAAATATATAGAAGATGCCCAGAAAGGAAGGGAGGTAAGCAAGTGGGAGAAGGAAGAAAGAAGTGGGAGGGAGAGGATTTGCACTTAAAGTCACCTAAATTTCAATAAAGTAAACACTTTTGAGTAGGAGAGTTATGGGGTCAGCATTGTGCTTTATTTTCTGGTAATACAATATAGAATAGACTCCAAGGATCAGAAAATCTGTCTGGGGGAACTGCAGTTAGTAGACTTTGAATAGACTGAGATAATGAGAGTTTTTGAGCTTGGGAATGGTGATATATTTAATGTGGACAGTGAGATAAAGGAGATAAAGATGAAACCTGAAACCCAAGTGATTAGGAGGTTTGATGCCATTAACAGAGTTGAAGAATATAAGAGAAAAAGTAGCTCTGAAGAACCGAGGCAAATATGGGGCGCCTGAGTGGCTCAGTCGGTTAAGTGTCTGACTCTTGATTTTGGCTCAGGTTATGATCTCAGAGTTCATGAGTTTGAGCCCCACATCCGGCTCTGCACTGACAGCGTGGAGTTTGCTTGGGATTCTCTCTCTCCCTCTCTCCCTGCCTCTGTCTCTCTCTAACAAAATAAATAAACTTAAAAACAAACAAACTAAAAACAACCAGCAAAAAAAAAAAAAATTAAAGAAAATAGTATTACTATGTGGATGTGTTGAAATAAGATGGTTTGTTTCCCTCATTACCTGACACAATACATACATATTATAACTGTTAAATAAATTAAAAAAAAATTTTTTTAACGTTTATTCATTTTTGGGAGACAGAGAGAGACAGAGCGTGAGGGGGAGGGGCAGAGACACGGGAAGACACAGAACCTGAAGCAGGCTCCAGGCTCTGAGCTGTCAGCACAGAGCCAGACGTGGGGCCCGAACTCATGGACCACGAAATCATGACCTGAGCTGAAGTCAGATGCTTAACTGACTGAGCCACCCAGGCACCCCAGTTAAATAAATATTAATTGAATGTTCTTACTGATGATTTTCTTTCTTTTTTTTTTTAGTTTATTTATTTTAAGAGAAAGTGTGCACATGCAGGAGAGAGTGGGGGAGGGGCAGAGAGAGAATCCCAAGCAAGCTCCACACTGTCAGCACAGAGCCCAATGCAGCGCTTGATCCCATGAACCATGAGATCATGACCTGAGCCGAAACCAAGAGTCAGACACTTACCTGACTGAGCCACCCAGGCACCCTAGGATTTTCACTTCTGTGTCTAGAACTAGCAGCATCAAATATTCAAAGATTTTTTTGAGGTTAGAGGTATATTTTGTAGACCCTATATTTTATTGCTCTGCCTTTATGATTGTAAGTCAGTCTCATTCTGGCAAACTTTTTCTAGCAACTACTTATTTACTCTTGACATTTGGAGTGGTTATCCACTGTTTGTCCTACATAGACCAAAAATCAAAACGATCAGCTCTAAGCACTAGATTCCCACACTGTATTTCAAGGTTGCAAGCTGTCTACTGTCCTGCCATGACCTTAATCAAGTGCAACATGTTTAAAAATAAACTCACCTTCTTTACAAAACTGTCTTCATGTTTCTCTCTGTTAGTATTTCTTTTCTCCCAGTCATTCCAGCTCAATATCTGAATCATCTTGGATGCCTTGGTCCCCTTTCCCCTTATATACAGTCTAACTTAACAGTTTTCAAGGCTCTCTTCCCCATTCTTTCACTTCCCATGATCACATAGTATAAGATGTAATCATCTTACACAAATACTTTTATAATAACCTTAAAAAAAAATCTCCCTGTCTTCAGAGAGATAATTTTTCTAAAATCCAATTTTATCCTGGCCTTTTCTTGTTCAAGACATCTTCATTAGAATGCTTCTTAAGATTATTTTGGTGATTCCGTATATTAACAAATCCATAGGAATTTGTTGTGTACAATTTTGAAGTCAGAGACATTACACCCTTAATCCCTGCATATTGAATTCTTATATTGTGTTGCATTATAAGGCACACATATTTGAATGTATGACTAACATTTTTAGCTATATAATGATTAATTTGAAAACATGCCTTCAGCCCTAATACAAAACTTTTCTTAGTCTATTTTCACAATCTTAAAATTACAAAAAGCTGTTTGTTTGTTTTTTCCCCAGAACAGGTGGAATTGTTCCTCCAGTAGCGCAACAGCTTCACAGAGAAAATATTCAACGAATAGTGCAAGAAGCTCTTTCTACCAGTAAAGTCTCTCCAAGTGAACTCTCAGCAATTGCAACTACCGTCAAACCAGGACTTGCTTTAAGCTTGGGCGTAGGCTTATCATTTAGCTTACAACTGGTAGACCAATTAAAAAAACCCTTTATTCCCATTCATCATATGGAGGCTCATGCACTTACTATTAGGTTATTAAATAAAGTAGAATTTCCCTTTTTAGTTCTTTTGATTTCTGGAGGTCATTGTCTATTGGCATTAGTTAGAGGAGTTTCAGATTTTCTGCTTCTGGGAAAATCTTTGGACATAGCACCAGGTGACATGCTTGACAAGGTAATTATTAAAGAATTAATTTCTCTTTTCTGTTACGGTGTCTGTTTCAATCAAATATTAAGAGATGCACTACACTGCCATTTATCTAAATATTTCTGATAAACATATTAGACTGAAAAAAATTTATATGCAATAAGAAAAAAAGAAAAAGAGTAGTACATAGTTTTATAAAAGATTCTTACCCATTATTAATAAAATGGTAAGAGGTTTAGATTAGTACATAAAGGCTCAAATAGTTTGCAGATGCAGTTATGTTTTTAATCAAAAAAGACGTGAAAGAAATTGCCAAGTAAAGTACTATAAAAATGTGAAATAAGATACATAAAGATAACATAAAGACATTAAAGATGCACAAAGTTTTGTGATTAAACATCACAGTTGTTGACACCACTACCAAGCAGGTTTCTTTTTTCTTTGTTTCTGGATTGTACAGAGCCTACTGCTATATGCAAAAATCCTGCTGCCAACAGCAGAAATGATTAGAAGAAATGGGCAGGTTCTAATATTTGAAGTTTATCATTAAGCGGTCATTGTGAACTTCAAACTTGTTTTTCATCCCCAATAGAAGAGCAGGGGTAGATAGGGAAGCAGTGATTGGCCACTATTGATAAGGTTGTCAGGAGTAAGTCTGTCTTTACTGGCTTGCTAGCTATAGTCCATATTTGTACAAGTATAGCATGTCTTATTCATCCAGTTTTGTTTTGTTTTGTTTTAGTAAATTTCATTTCCTTTGTACCTTGGTTTCACAATGAGCCATTTTATGACTCATTACAAAATTTTTGTTTGTTTTTGAAAGGTAGCAAGAAGACTTTCTTTGATAAAACATCCCGAGTGCTCTACCATGAGTGGTGGGAAAGCTATAGAACATTTGGCCAAACAAGGAAATAAACTGCATTTTGATTTCAAACCTCCCATGCAACGAGCTAAAAATTGTGATTTTTCTTTTACTGGACTTCAACATGTTATTGATAAGATAATAACACAAAAGGAAAAAGAGGAAGGTATATTTCTAATTTGTAGAGTTGGAAAAATAAGTAATCCTGGATTGTGCCTAAAAACACCTATTCATTTCTGCAGGGATCCAGAAGGGGCAAATCCTGTCTTCAGCTGCACACATTGCTGCTGCAGTACAGCACACAACAGCATGCCACATTGCAAAAAGAACACATCGTGCCATTCTGTTTTGCAAGCAGAGAGATTTGTTATCTCAAAGTAATGCAGTGCTGGTAAGTTTTGTTATCGCCTCTAACAATAATAGTAACACTTTATAGTATGTTATTTTTCTTCTAGGTACTTAATTGATCCTGTGCATAGAATATGATATCTTTATGTCCTGTGCTAGCCCTGACAGAATGAAATTATGCAGAATAAAAACTAACAGCCATTTCTCGTACAGCTTCTATGTCAGCTTTATGGGACATCTTTATAGACTGTGTGGCAAAAAACTCCAAGGCTGCCTCTTAATGAATTTAAAAGTGGGTTTGCAATAAGAAATGAAATACAGTAACTGTTACTCTTATTTTAGAAAAATAAGCTAGTTTCCTTGAAATTTATGTTCCTTTGATGAAATCCATTTAAATCTGCATGTAAGCCTTGGTAAACTTCCTGTTTAACTGTATCTTAAACTTCATCCTTTTGAAACTTATAAAATGAGAAAATATTTAAATGATGGTAGATTCACAAAATAGAATATTATGTGAATATCAAAGGTAATAGCTTTTTAAGAATAATATAAAATGAAAAAAATGCTTATAAGTAAAAACAACAGGGTCTAACATATTGTTGTACTATGATTATAATTAGAAAAATGTTAGAAGAATATATATAAAAATAATAGTGATGCTGGTATTGAAATTATTGATTTTCTTTTCCTCCAAATTTTTATCATATAGCTATATCACTTGCCTGTTCCCCACCTATCAAAATGTAATATTTTCTTATTGTATAATGCTTGTATTTTCCCCAGGTTTAGCTAACAGTTTGGCTCATATCCTTATGTAGTATTTGTTGATTTGGGTCTTCCCAATTCCTTCAGGTTGTATCTGGAGGCGTTGCAAGTAACCTATATATCCGAAAAGCTCTGGAAATTGTAACAAATGCAACACAATGCACTTTGTTATGTCCTCCTCCCAGACTGTGCACTGACAATGGCATTATGATCGCATGGTAAGCCACAGGATATATGTGCTTCACTCATAATTATGTAAATATTAATTTCTATTTCATCATGTTAAGTCTTCTTCCTTTAAACCCTGGTCTATTTATTTTATTTTAATGATTCTTATTTAGGAATGGTATTGAAAGATTGCGTGCTGGCTTGGGCATTTTACACAACACAGAAGGCATCCGCTATGAACCAAAGTATGTAGTACCGTTTATAATCTCTATGCAAGTTGCAGTATAAAATTCAAAGCCTTTTATATATGAGGTTTTCATCAATATTCTGGTGGTACCTGAATAAAGATTATATTATTTCATGAAATTTCTTAATAAATATTTTTGCTACAGTATCAAATCATAAACATTTTGACAAATCATAGGTTAGAAATAGGTGGGTGGGTAGGGATGATGAATACCCTCATTTACTAGCAGAATGGAAACCATGTCCATGGCCTGGACTTTTGTAATATCAAAGCAATCTCAGGACCAGCTGGTATGCTGGGAAACTTCAGAAAAATGTGTAAAAAGCAGTCAGGTCTGAGACTGGGTTGTGAGTATGTTCCTCCACAGGCAGCTGAAAAATGGCCAAGAGATAGCTACTTTCTGAAAGCCTTATTTCCTCTACCAAATCAGAGTTCCAAAGAATAGCACAGTGTTTCAATTTGTTATCAAGTTCTGGTCTAAGTTATTTCTGGAATAGTAAAAATAGTAAAGGATGATTATGTTTCATAATCTATAATTCTATTTTCCATATGATTTCATTTAATGTTTTAAAACTTTTCAGTATTTTAGTCCATAACTATTGCTACATGAACCACAGAGTATTAAGACTATAAACGAACAGAGTTTAATTAGTTGTGTCAGAAGGAATCTCCTATGATGATGGCCTACCCTCAGGTAGAATATAATGTCTGATCCAGTGTTGCCTTCTTGTGGCAGTGTTGAGGCTGGAGGTGATGACTTTTTTCACATTAGGGTCCAGTTGAAGCCTTACATTGGGCAACGTTGCTAAAAAGCAGAAATCTGAGGCCAAAATTATTTACTGGGAAAGCACAGAGAAAGAGGGTTGGATCTAAGACCTCTCCTGCCGGTAGCGACAGAGGAAGGTGGAAAAAGAAACAACCCAGCTTTTGAAACCTCAAAGAAGAATCAGTAAAAACCTGGAGAATTTCTAAAGTAGGAATGGATGTAGATTTGACTTTAGCTGTATGGTGAACTGTTTTTACCCTTTCAGCTTTGTAGAGAATTATAAGGTATTTTTGTTGTTGTTTTTTATTTCAAGTTTTTATTTATTTACAGTGAGAGTAGAACTATTTCTTTCAAAAACTTCTCAATCCTCAAACTCATTGAATTGTATACATTAAAGATGTATAGCCTTTCACATGTCAACTATACCTCAAAGTGGTTTAAAAAATTACGAAATTTAGAGTTCTTGTTAAAGAAACTGGCCTTTTCTTCACCCATTATTCCTGCTGTATTTATATTCAAGAACCATCATCACATATGATTAACTGTACATTAGATATGTATACTGTTTGTCAGAATTCAAAGCAAATAGTGACAGATCAGGATGCAAATATTTGAAATAATATGATTTACCTGATTGTGATGCAGATGTCCTCTTGGAGTAGATATATCAAAAGAAGTTGGAGAAGCTGCCATAAAAGTACCACGATTAAAATTGAAGATTTGATTTTTGCTTTTCAAACAATCTCTTAAGGTAGGATTTCAACATTAAGTTGTGATTTTTTTTGTATATCAAATTGTGGAAGATACATAATATTAATTGTTCATCAAGACTTTCTTATGTTATTCCTTTTCTTATATTTGATGTTTAACCTGGTCTTCTGAGAGACAAATAATATGTTATAGTCTTATAAGGTAGTATAGGTTTTTTATTATCAAAAGTAAATTAAACATCTTGTGGGGAAAAGAATGTACTGCTATTGGTAGGTAGAAAGAAAACCTTGGACGATATACAATGATTCTGTTAAATCCTGGCCCCATATTATACAGGCCTAGATCTTTCTATCTTCTCATATCAGGATACTAAAAGCTTTTTTTTTTTTTTTAATTTTTTTTTTCAACGTTTTTATTTATTTTTGGGACAGAGAGAGACAGAGCATGAACGGGGGAGGGGCAGAGAGAGAGGGAGACACAGAATCGGAAACAGGCTCCAGGCTCCGAGCCATCAGCCCAGAGCCTGACGCAGGGCTCGAACTCATGGACCGCAAGATCGTGACCTGGCTGATGTCGGGCGCTTAGCCGACTGCGCCACCCAGGCGCCCCTAAAAGCTATTTTTTTACACTATATTCTATTTATTTTATTTTATTAAATATATTTATTTATTTAAGAGCACACGTGTGAGTTGGGGAGGGGCAGAGGGAGAGGGAGAGAGAGAATCTTAAGCAGGCTCCATATCCAGCACAGACCTCAACGTGGGTCTCAATCCCACAACCCTATGATCATGACCTGAGCCGAAATCAAGAGTTGAACGCTTAACCAGCTGAGCCACCCAGGTGCCCCTAAATTTATTTATTTTTAATTGAACTGTAATTGACATACAATATTATGTTAATTTGAGGTGTACAACATAGTGATTCAACATCGATATGTATTATGACACCATGATAAGTATAGTTTTACCATCTGTACCATACAAAGTTATTACAGTATTATTGACTATATTCTCTAGGCTGTACTTTTCATCCCCTGACAAATTTATCTTATAATTGGAAGTCTGTACCTCTTAATCACCTTCACTTATTTCACCCATTTTCTGTGTACCCTGCCCCTACCCTCACCCCTGGCAAAAAGGTGGTTACCAGTAGAAGCTATTTTTTTGACTCCTGCTGAAACATTAGCCTAACTTTACTAATGAGAGAGAAATTTTAGAAATGTAGCCAGGTCAAAGTCATGTCAAATCAGAGAATTCTAAATGAAGACAAAAGGTGACTCTAACAGAATGCATGTTATTAATTATGAAAATATATGTTATTACGTATATTCCCTGGAGCAATTGGGATATCTATACATTTCTTAAAACCCATCTGAGATTTTAAGTAATCCTTCTAGTGTGTACTGTACTTTTTAGTTGACCACATATATTTATATCCATTATTTTAAAAAAAAAAAAAAAATTTTTTTTTTTTCAACGTTTATTTATTTTTGGGACAGAGAGAGACAGAGCATGAACGGGGGAGGGGCAGAGAGAGGGAGACACAGAATCGGAAACAGGCTCCAGGCTCTGAGCCATCAGCCCAGAGCCTGACACGGGGCTCGAACTTCCGGACTGCGAGATCGTGACCTGGCTGAAGTCGGACACTTAACCGACTGTGCCACCCAGGCGCCCCTTATATCCATTATTTTAGAAATTGTATTTAATCAATGAAAGTAAATGAAATGTAAAGGTTTTTGGTTTTGTTTTTAGATAATTTCCTCTGATTTTGAATCTTTATACCAGTTTATCACTTTTTTTCTGCCTAGATTAAAGTAACTAAATGTCCTGTGCTTTGAACATAAAGATGATGCTGCTGACTTTAATGTCCTTTGAGAGATTTTACCAGTAAAGAGTTATGTCACATCATCCATACTGGACCAGGTTGTTAGCTTTCTACTCAAAGACTTGCTTTGTTCAGAAACTAGGGGGTAAGGATAAAAATCGAAAATGAAAAGATTTCTTACTTTAATCCTGCCTTAAGGTGACCTCTTTCTTGGGAAATTCCATAAGTAATTCCTTTTTTTTTTTTTTTTTTTTAAGAATTATAATCATAGAATACTGCTTTTGGATCATCCATTCGAGAATAAAAAAATATACTTTATATGAGGGAACATATAGAAACAGTCAATATTTATACAACTTTGTATTCTTTGCTGTTGAAGTATAGCTATGATAGAATTGGTTTGTAAATATTATTTGGAAGAAACTATTAGTTTGTGAATTCACAGTTTTCATTTAAATTTGTATTCTGTATCATATGAACCTGAATTCACAAAGAAGCAGTATCAGTATTTCCTGTGGCTAACACAATCAGAGTGCATATAAACTATGGAAAGAAATTGACCAAAATTTCTTCCCGCTGTCACAAATATTATAAAATGGGGATATCTATAATCTAAGTTCTTAAAATTTTTAAGTATCAAAACTGCTACGGGTGCTTCAATACAAGCATACTTGTTAACATTGAGTTCATGATATAAATAAGAGAAACTACAGATAAAGAAAAAGCAATTTTTAGAAACATTCCATATCTGTAGGCCTCTCAATAAGTACTTGGCCAGAGGGAAGGAAGGAAGGGAAAGAAGGGAAAAGGTGAAAAGGAAAAGGAAGGGAAAAACGTTGAACTCTATATGGGCAAGCATATTTACCAAAGTTAGCTAATAGTACAGGTAAAAGGCAATTCGCTGAAATACTCTGTTTACTCAGTTATGTTATATGTTTTTTACCACAATTAGATTAAAATTAAAGGTAAAAAAATTGGGGGGCATCTGGATGGCTCAGTCAGTAGAGCATGTGACTCTTGGTCTCAGGGTGGTGAGGTTGAGCCCCATGTTGGATATAGAGATTACTTAAAATCTTAAAAAAAAAAAAATTAAAAAGATTGCTCAGGAATTCTTCTATACGTTCATTCTAATGCTTTTATTAGCCTTCAGTAGGCTCTGGATTAGCTTTCTGCACATGTTTCCCTAGTTGGCTCAAGAACACTATTCTTGGTCTTGATACTTCTGTGATATCTGATGAAGTTGCAGATGAAAAGGAAAAAACATTGTGAGAAACAGTGGTCTTTTTTGTTGTGTTGAAGAGTCCCATGAAATTTGTTACAGGAGGTATCAAAGTCAAAGAATCTCTTGGTTGAATTTTAGGTTTTAATTTTCTTCGGTGCTCTTTCCCTAAAAATGAGAGAGGCACAATTAAATGTCTCTTTCTTAAGCCCAAGAGCCCTAGATACATTCTCATTGGTCTTGGTTCTGTATAGTTCTATTCTGTCCAAATCACTAAAACATAGTAAGAGAATGGATCAGTAGCTTCCAGACTTGTGGATGTCAGAGTGCAAAAATTTGTGGGGGCCAAAATATGGTTCCAGCTTGTTATTATGCCAAGTTGAGACTAATAAAAGAACAAATAGCAACACAATTTTATAAAACAAGAGATATTTTAATACCCAAAAGAAACTATAAAAGGCGCTATCTCAAAATGACACATTTAATATTGAATGAAATTAACTTTATCAGAAACTTGCTATATTGTCCTTATTTTTTCTTATGTTATCATAAACCCGTGAAAACATTATCAGACCATTATTGGTACACAGATTGCTATTTAGAAACCAATATTAAAGTGAAGAAAAAAATGGGATTGACTTTATTCCTTTATGTAAATTACTCTTACACTAAAGAAGCTATACAAAAAATATTCTTCTACCCATGATATTCAGAAATATAGCCTCCCCCACACATCTAGGTTTCCTCAGAAACTCCCTGAAGAAGTGAAGTTCTCTCTTGTCCTTGTATTCTCTTTTTTTCTCTCCCTTTCCATTTGTGACACCTACAAACTGATTGTGACTTTTGAATGGTTCTATCCTTGCTTTTGATTATAGGATAATATACCAAGGCTGATATTGGTCCTACACTAAACACACATGAACAAGCACTAAGTATATAAATGAAATAAAAAAGTAAATTTCTTTTCCCTCTTTTTTTTTTTTTTAATTTTTTTTTTTCAACGTTTATTTATTTTTGGGACAGAGAGAGACAGAGCATGAACAGGGGAGGGGCAGAGAGAGAGGGAGACACAGAATCGGAAGCAGGCTCCAGGCTCTGAGCCATCAGCCCAGAGCCCGACGCGGGGCTCGAACTCACGGACCGCGAGATCGTGACCTGGCTGAAGTCGGACGCTTAACCGACTGCGCCACCCAGGCGCCCCTCTTTTCCCTCTTTCATATCTAATAGTAACCTTATAAGATCTGGGCTCTGATTTTACAGGCCTAAGTCACTCAGCCATCATCTGCCAAATATATATAAAACTGTAGAGGGGCGCCTGGGTGGCGCAGTCGGTTAAGCGTCCGACTTCAGCCAGGTCACGATCTCGCGGTCCGTGAGTTCGAGCCCCGCGTCGGGCTCTGGGCTGATGGCTCAGAGCCTGGAGCCTGCTTCCGATTCTGTGTCTCCCTCTCTCTCTGCCCCTCCCCTGTTCATGCTCTGTCTCTCTCTGTCCCAAAAATAAATAAACGTTGAAAAAAAAAAAAATTAAAAAAAACTGTAATCAGTGGAAAAAATGTGATCTCTGCCCTAAGAACCCACAGATAAGTTGTACATGAAACAAAACAATAGAAATATTGTAATTTAAGCCATACTTACATGTTGTTTCAATAATGACCTATTTCTATGCATGGCTTATGAGAAAAAGCAAACAGAGAAGGATTTATGTCAAGTGATATAGTAGGAAAGGCCTTGAAAGAAATGATTAACATGGTCTTATAAATGGGAAGGTATTTTAAGTATACAGAATGACAAAAGCAGAGTTTACAGGTAAACTTTTTAGGGGGTAAACCTCTACAGTTTGAATTTTTAGAAATGGAACACAGAATTGTAAAGTGTCACATCTAGGAGGTACCTCAGAGATGAAAGAAAAATCAATTACCTTTCTTAAAGACAGGAGTTATGGATGGTCCTCCATTTTTCTCTAGACTAAAAGGAAAACATGTATCACAAAAACTAGGAATATATAAAGACTTTAGTACACCCAGGCAATAAATTCCATACCCAGTGGCCTAATTTATATGTTACCTGTACTAACTATGCATGTTACCTGTAGGTATTTTATATTCAGTCACTCATTTACCCACTTATCACTCAAACATTTGGAACGTTAAATCTGCTTGAAGTGATCAGTGAAAACTTCATGGGAAAAGAGACACTTCAGCTAGGTTTTGAAGAAAATAGGTCTTCAAATGAATGAGACAGAGGGAATAGGATATGAAAAATTACAGTACTATAAAACAGCATGGCATGTTCAGAGAATACTAAGTAGTCTAGCATGGTTGGAATTAAAGGTATCTAGAGATATATGATGGAAGATAGGTTGGAGAAAGGTCATTTTAGCTATTAAGAATACCACAAAATTTAAACTTTATTTTCAAAGCAATGGTTTACCAATGAAGTGTTTCAAGCCAAACAAGGTGTACCTAGTTAATATAGGGGTGTGTGTGTGTGTGTGTGTGTGTGTGTAGGGATTTAAAAGCAATTATTTTATTTTTTATTTATTTATTTTTTAACGTTTATTTATTTTTGAGACAGAGAGAGACAGAGCATGAACGGGGGAGGGGCAGAGAGAGAGGGAGACACAGAATCGGAAGCAGGCTCCAGGCTCTGAGCCATCAGCCCAGAGCCCGACACGGGGCTCAAACCCACGGACCGCGAGATCGTGACCTGAGTTGAAGTCAGACGCTTAACCGACTGAGCCATCCAGGCACCCCTAAAAGCAATTATTTTAAATCATCACCCTGTATGTGTAACATAGTTACAGAATTTCCCTGGTAATAATATTTAAGTCTTGCCTAAAGCTAATATATTAAAGGTGGTTATCACAAATGTATAACTGGCCAATTTGATGAGGAACATTTGCTGCTGTCCACTTTAATGAGGCATAGGCTTCAATCTGTCCATATGCCAACTTGATGGCTACAGGGTAACATTTAGGCTAGCATGTTGGCTCAGAGTGTTTCCATACAGGTTCAGTTAACACCAGTAAAATTATGTCTCTCCATATTTCAAAATTTCCATATACAAAGACTTTTCTAATCTGCTACTCTTGGGGCTGGATGGGGGCATGGGAATAGAGAAGTGATATGTACACCAAAAAAATGCTATCATGATCCCAACCACAATCATTATACTTTCCAGTAGTGGTATCAAGGAATATTTTGTGGAAGGGTATTGTCTATCCCAAAGTTTCCAAACTGATTTTAATAATCTTTTAGCACATTTCCTATAGTTTCATTTAACCAAACTCATTCACTGAGTTGTTATGAAAATTAAAGGGAATAGCCCATATAAATACTCTAAGGAGAGTTCTTAACACTGTTAGTTATGGGAGTAATTATTATTTGCTTACTAGCTTCACCTCACCTGCTAATCATTCTTACAAGTTTACTGACCACTGGTCACTACTTACAATCCTAAAAGTTGGGTGCTTGCTTCGGTAGCACATGTAGAATCCTAAAAGTTGGGTGTTCACAGCTCCAGGGGCTGCCATTCATCCTCGGTCACTGTAGATTGGTATGGTTTTTACACCTGTTTTCCAGTAGATGACAGTAAAGTACCCAAGGAAGGGACATCTTTTTGTAATTCCCAAAAAGTTGCTATGTAGGCTAGTTGGGGGAGTTACTGTGTAAAATAATACTTTTCATTATTTATCCTAAATTGATTTTTGAGCCAGTAAATATTATTTTTAACAATGTCAATTATAGGGGTGCCTGGGTGGCTCAGTTGGTTAAGCATCTGACTTCGGCTCAGGTCATGATCTCACAGTCCCTGAGTTCGAGCCCTGCGTCGGGCTCTGTGCTGACAGCTCAGAGCCTGGAGCCTGCTTTGGATGCTGTGTCTCCTTTTCTCTAAACCTCCCCCGTTCATGTTCTATGTCTCAAAAATAAATAAACATTAAAATTTTTTTTTAAAAATGTCAATTATAGCAATTTAATTTAGATTTCCCTGGCTTATTATATAAAATTAGGTACTCAGTTTTGGGTTTTCAGTTTTTCAAAGACTTAAAATGAAGATGTACTAAAAATTGGTTTATAGAACCATGATGTATTGGATCTTATTCTTTTCTATTGTTATAGAGTTAATACTGTACCTTGAATAGTTCTGTTTCCTACACATAAATAGTGCTAGTTGCAGAGACTTGTAATGCAGCTACATCTACTAAAGAAAAGAAAATGTATCCATTCTAAGGAGATTCTCCTCTCCCTTTTGCAGAAGCTTAAGCTATAATGAAACTATAACACTGAAGCAAAATCCTCCAAGTAAATAAATGCCTTTCAGACTTTGCCATAACTCCAGTCACCGAGTCTGATTTAGCTGTTTCTATCCTGGGAGTCTGGCCTAACTTTGAATCAGGTTCCAAAGTCCCATCTGATGCCAAGGTCATGGTGGTATTCCTGGTCAGCTCAAATCTCTCAAGTATATCCCCAAAATGGCTTCCTGGATCAGACTTGGAGGCAACCAGAATCCCAAAAAGCTTTCTGAAATGTGAATAATCTTGGCCAAACAGGATCCCCAAGATCTGGTTGTGTTCATGCCGGCACAAGAAGTTCTGTTGCAAAATCAGAATTAAAACAGGCTTTGGCAGTGGACATTTAGAATGAAGTTTATCTCTTGGTATACAAGGCACAAAAATAGTTCCCCTTGTTTGAGCTTCCTTAAACTTTCTTACAAGTTCCTTTATCGATAATTTCAACTTCACAAATACAGACACAATACCTTAATGCAGGAAGTCCCACTCGCTGTTGCATCTGAAATTCCTTTAGAAATGCTGGGTTAATACTTGCATCTCTGCTGATATTATTTGTTAATCGAAGGAACTGATTAGGCTTATTTCTGCATTCCTTTAATAGGATGCGGAAAGCACTTGCGTTGTAAGTTAAGTAGCCAAGAGCACAGGAGCAAGCTGTGCGAACCTAAGTGAAGAAACAGTTCCTCCATTGAGCTAAAACATCTAACACATATTCTCATTAAACATTTCCTAAGAAAGTCTTTGCAGCTGTGTTTAACAAACGTGTGTCAACCAATGGCAATCTATACATGGACGCATAACAACGATGTTTTCAGAGAGAGAGATGTCAACTGCCACTAATTACTAGTAGTTGTTCTCAGTCCGGACTGCATTTTAGAATCGCCAGCAGTTAAAAACAACAACAACAAAAACCCACCAACTGAATCAGACTCGCTTGGGGGTAGAATCTGGGCATTTGTATTGTTTCTTAAAAGTGCCACAGGTGATTCTAATATGCAGCCAGTAAGAACCATTGAGTTTGAAATAGGACAGTGGGTCTCAGTCTTGATTGTGCATTGGAATCCCCTTGATAGTTATGAAAATTACTCGTGCCTAGGTACCAACCCTAGAAGATCTGATTTAATTATTTTGGAGTGCAGTCTGGACACTGGAATTTTTTAAAACAGCTCAGTTGATTATAATAGGAAACCAGATAAGAGACGATAAGATAAAAACAAGTTTAAAATAAGACACTCAGGAAAGCAATTCAATTTTCCACTGGCAAAAACAGAAAAAGTAGATCTTTCCTTTCTTAAAGGGAATACCCTCAGTCTGTGACCCTGAAGTAATTAAGTTACTCATATGATTAATTAAATTATATTCCTGGGCAGTTCTTAGAAAATCTGTTAGTGGTGGCCTAAGAACTGTCATAGAATGAACAAAAACCACACACATCCCGGGTAACAGAGGATTCATATACTGGTCTCTACATTGGCATCTGACTGCTTTATATGCCCATATAACTTCCATACCTTGAACAGTGGTTCTCAGTGTATGGTCCCTATCCATCAGTTTCAGCTTCTAGGAACTTGTTAGAAATGCACATTGTAGGGCCTATACCAGATATATTCAATCAGAAACCCTGGGAATGGAGCCCAGCAATCTATGGTGTAACAAGTCTTCCAAGTAATTCCTATATTCCCTGAAGTTGGAGAAACACTACCTTAGACCTGGAGGGGGGAAGTGCAGGGGAATACTTAGAGGCAAACCACTACTACAGCCAGCCCAGCCTTCTTCACACTGTCATCTCTAATCCTGTTTGGCAGATAAGGAAAACTCCAATGGATTCCATTTTCATGCATTCCAAATAATCATAGAAATGACTTAGTGATATCACTGGTTAGTAACTAACCAGTTTTTGTGAGAGATTTTATAAATATTTTATTACCAATTTCTATATCATCAGTGTACTTATTTGTAGATTGAATCTTAAGTTATTGAAGTTAAATGTGCACATGTTGTAGGAACAGAATTGTGGATGGCAGATACTGTACTAGAAAACTCCTCTAATTTTGTATTAGTAACATGAACTATTATATAACATACTTAACCTGTGGAGAAATTAGCCCACAAAAGTGAGAGGCAACTTACATTTTTAGAATATTCAATTATAGAAAGACTTTTGTTTTTACCTCTTCTTTTTCTGAATACAAATGATAGCAGAGCCGTTGGATTGTCCCTAATGTGGCAAATGCTTCTGGAATACCAGCTCTAGAATGAGCCAGGCTAGCTATTAAATTTCCTACAAATAAGAAAAAAAATGCTTGTGTTATTTAAATGATATAAACTGATATACTGTACTTTTGTTCATTTGCACATATTGTTAAAAAGGATTGAGTCACAAGACATCTCTGTTAATGAAGAAGATCTGAGAAGAAGCATGTATATATTAAATGTGGAAATTTTTCCCCCAAATTGTGATTTGGTTTTCTGTCACAAACAGTAAAAATTAATTAGCTTTATCTAAGAGTGGGGAATTTTGAAAATCAGAGGTTTTTATCCCCATGGCTTCAGAATATATTTTGTTTTGAGCTTTAGCATTTTTACATTTTTTTAAGTTTATTTATTTTAAGAGACAGAGAGAGCACATATGAGCAGGGGAGGGGCAGAGAGGGAGGGAGGGAGAGAATCCCAAGTAGCTCTGTGTTCAGAGCTCTCTGCTGTCAGCACAGAGCCTGATGTGGGGCTCAATCTCATGAACCATGGCATCATGACATGAGCTGAAAGCTTAACCAACTGAGCCACCCAGGCACCCCTGAGGTTTAGCACTTTTTTAATGACTATGAACATAATGATTGAACTACCATAAAAAGTTAGTATGTCCTCTTTGTAGTCCAGATTGCTTTGAGTTAAGAGCTTAATGGTATTTTAAAACCAAGCAATGTATTACTAACTTAAACTTAAAATCATTGAAGTTTTTGCCATAAAAACAAATGTTTGGGGGTTGAAAATAAGGTAATTCAGTAATAAAATAAATGTGCAGCTACCAGCTTACAACCATTTCATTCAAATATGTGTTTTATTTTTAAAGCATTCATGTGATATTCTTTCACAATATTGTCGCTGTGTTGGAAAAAGTACAACACAAATTTTAAGATATAAAGGCATCCACCCATATAAATGTGGATGGATACTTTATTGAGGTATTCATTGGGTTTTTGATCTTGTATTTTTTTTTTTCTGGCCTTCTTTATAAACCAAGGCCTTTGTATTTATTGTTTCAGGATGGGGAGGGATGGGTTGTATGGCTTGGAGCAAAAATTGTCTTAAGATAACCTTTTTTTCAGGCTTATATATTTTTAAAATCTATGTGTATAGAAGGCATTATTTTAGGTGAAAAGGAGAAAGGAAGAGAGGTGTCTCTGAAGATGAGGAGTAAGAAATGGGGAACAAATGGAGGCAGTCAGAGACTCTAAGACTAAGAAGGAGATGATAGGAACAGGAGCTTTGAGTGGAGAATGGTTATGTAGTGCACATAGGAAAACTGGACAGTTGGCAACAGAAATCCTAGTCTTTGCAAAACTTCTGTGCCTTTGGAGCTTCTTCTGGGAACCATGACTTAGACCTTTAGCACGACACTTATTTTACATTATATCTGCAGCCTGAATATCCTGCTTTGCTTGAGATACCCCAGACTCTGGAGATGCATATGACTCTGATGGTGGAGTGCAGAGAAAGGCCCAGTAATTTTTGAGATTGAGTTCCTACCAGCCTGAGACAATATGTGAAAGCTAGTATAATATGGTATTTCTTGCACAAAAGAGTTTGTGGAGTAAAATTTAAACCCACTACAGTTGTTTCTCAGAGCCATAGAATTACTATGACTTGAATTAAGAATGCTATTTAGATAAAAAGTATTTAATAATTTCTTTTAAACATGTTTTTGTCCTAGTTTCCATCAGAAAGTTTGTGTTTGCATGAATTTTCCTTCCATCTCAAGTAAAAATATAATTCCATGGCAGCAAGTATGATTTCCTTTCCTACCTTCTATGATCCATTTCAGTTAAAACAAACAAACAAACAAACAAACAAAAAAACTATTTATTTTTTGGTAGTAGTCACTCCACATGGTTGTCATCCTGATACTGTTTCATGTTGTGTTGAGAGTGATCTATCAGGGCGCCTGGGTGGCTCAGTCGGTTAAGCGTCCGACTTCGGCTCAGGTCATGATCTCACGGTCCGTGAGTTCGAGCCCCGCGTCGGGCTCTGTGCTGACAGCTCAGAGCCTGGAGCCTGTTTCAGATTCTGTGTCTCCCTCTCTCTCTGCCCCTCCCCTGTTCATGCTCTGTCTCTCTCTGTCTCAAAAATAAATAAACGTTTAAAAAAAAAAGTGATATATCAAGTCAATTAGCTTATTATTAATTTTGAAAGTTAGCTCTGGAGGAGATACAGTTACACAACTAGCGTTAAGTGTGCCAAGAACTCTGTTGGACTATTTTGCTTTGCTATATTGCATAGCAACAAAGGGAACTCTTTAAATGTTAGCAAAATGTGAACAGTTGATCAAAAGAAAACCAGACAGAAGTATAGCAGTATAAATCTGCCATTACTTTCATAAATCAGTGTGTAAACTTTGTTGTTGGTAGCTCATAGTTTAATTCTCATTTTCTTTCTGGAAAAAATAATTAGAGGTTTGAAAAAGTAAGAAATCAAAAAGGCCATGTTCAGAGTTACCCTGCTGCTTTTTGGGGTGCAGAGTAGACTCCCATTGTTCCATGTAGGCTTACTGTGGAGTTCATGTAGATTTGTACCAGCTCATTCTTCAAACCATGTGACATAGTATCAGGCTTATTATTTTATTATTGCTCAGATTACAAAAAATTATTTTTGAAAATAGTTTTATGTAGTTATTTTATGTAACTACCTTCCAGTTATTTCTTACCTGTCAAGACAATAGTGGTAGAATGAACTGAATACAGACTGTCCACTAAAATAGTGACACCTCTTGCAGACAAAGTAATATGGTCCATGTCTATAATGACTTTAGCTAATATAATAATCTGAAAACAAAAAGAAGCATAGAATCATTGAATGTTTTCTATTTGGCTTCTCTAATTAAGCTTTAATGTTTTTTGGCTACTTCTCAGGAAGGTTAGAGGGGTAATTTGGTATTATTCAGTAGAAGAAAAGCAAGTGGCAGGGGTGTGAGTTAGAGTGCTTGTCCCTATCTGATTACTGCAGTGAACATGGTAGGCCATTGCATTCTTCCTACAATATTTGCAGGTTTTCCATTCTTGAAGTATGGGTTCATAGAAAATATTTCTCCTAAATGTTATAGGCTAGAAAAAGAAGAGAGAGAATAAGAAGAACCCATATACATCTAGTTGTCATGGGTTGAAGAACCAGTGTGATCAGGTAAAGATCTGCAGTTAGAAAACATGTCTTGGATACTACCATGTTTTTCTGCCTGTAATATGTGGATGATAAAAATAATACTATCTGCCCATCAACCTGACAGGGTTCTTATAAGCATCAGGTAAGGTACAAAGGCAAAAAGTGCTGGTAAAATGAAGATATCCTCATAAATAACAGGGATTTTATGAGGTGGAAAGGGCTGGTGTGAAAAATACTGCAAATTTTACAAATCAGTAAACACTTTTCCAGATTAAAATTTTTTCTAATTTTCAAGTTTTTGACTAAAAAGACACTTATGGATTTGAAGTTTTAACTTCAGTTTTGTACCTGAAATGCTGCCATTGCCTTCTCAGTTTCAATTGTTGATTCAAGAAAAGGTTCAAAAATTGATATGGTCATTATTCCACTTTCCAATATTAAGTATTGTTGAAGGCGATTATTGAAGGCAAAAAGGGTTAATGCATAGCCTGCTCTTAAACAAACATCCTAGAAATAGGAGAAACATGCATTATCTTTTTTTCTTTTTTTAACTCAAAAAGGCAGGTTTTAGGTTTATTTATTTTTATTTATTTTTAAGAGAGAGAGAGAGAGCCAGCAGAAAGAGAGGGAGAGAGAATCCCAAGTAAGCTCTGTGCTGTTAGTGCAAAGCTTGATGCAGAGCTCAAATTCACGAACGGTGAGACAATGACCTGAACTGAAATCAAGAGTCAGACACTTAACTGACTGAGCCACCCAAGTGCCCCACATGCATTATCTTTAACTTAGTTCATTTATTATGTTACTCAAGGTAACAGATTTTGAATTCTCGCCCATCCAAATACATTACATTCTTATCTCTGGGAGTAAAACATGACATCATTGGGGAAAACAGGTAATAGAGTCAACCCAGGATGTCATTGAACAGATTAAATAGAGAAGTAAGTTGTGGCTTCAGGGAGAAGAGAGAAGTAATTTTCATATTCAGAGGGAATGTTAATAATTGTGCAAATAAATACCTAAACAGCAATAGGAAATTCCATAATTTCACTAACCCTCAACTTTTTTGTTTTAACCTATTTTTATTTTCATTTCAACATTTCAAAGTAGAATTTGATAAGTCAAAACTTCCTTGTATAGCATACTATATATTACATGTTATGCATTGTGGGATGGTCTCTATCATCTCTCAAAATAAGTTCATTTGTAAAATTCTGTACTATATCCTAAGAGGGAGACAAAAGAAAGATGATTTAAAAATCACATTTTAATTTTCTGGGACTTGGCAAACAGAGCAAAAGCCAATTCTTAGAGTCTGTTCACTTGCCAAAGATGAACAAGTATGGTAGATCTTCCAGAAAGACCCAAAAGATAGAACTTTATCACTAAATCTTATTTTTAATATTTTGCTTGAACAGTATAGTACAGAGAGAACCATTAATCTTAGCGAGTTTTCTTCTTTCGGTGTTAATCATTACATAAAAGTGCTATATGTGCATACTAAAATATTTACCAATAAAATTATATGATGCCTGAGATTTTCTTGAAAAATAATATAGGAAGAGCAAGTGGATATATAGATTAAATAAAACTGGCCATGAATTGATAAGTGCTGAAACTGGGTCATAGGAATATTTAAGTTCATTGTGCTACTTTTTTATTCTGTATGTGTTTGAAATTTTCCATAATAAAAATTATGTACACACAAAGTAGTCACCTGGCCATAAGCAAGAAGAAAAGTATTAGGAATACACAAAAGAACAGGGTCCAGTGAATGAAGCAGGTGGGAACAGGCTGAGAAGAAAAGGAGAATGATTAAGAGCAGAATGAGTAGTAGAAGAAAAAGGAGAAGGGTGTCCCTGAGGAATGAGCAATGAGAATAAAATGTGGAATGAACAGAGAGAGAAGAAAGGTGGCTTAAAGAGTCAGTCAGACACAAATTCAGTCTCCTCACCCTATATTCCCCATATTATTACAGCAGCACATCTCCATTTTTTCATATACCACAGTACAGTAGAAATCTATATATTAATAAATAATGCTTTGAGTTCATTTCTCCCCCATAGCCCTCTTTTCTTCCTCCCAAATCTAAAACTGACAGTTGGCAGTTTTCTTCCCTAATTGCTAAATGCACTATAGACAACAAAAGTTCTCAAATTTCTCTAGGGTTAGTGGTATCCAAAGTATGGCCCATGGACCAATGACAGTCGACAAAATGGTTGACATCAGGATTACAAAAACTGGGAATTCGAATTTAAAAGGAACAGCTCTTCCTTATAGTTAAATACCAACTAATAAATCTAGAAAGATGTTTATGGCAGTATTATCAACAACAGCCAAATTATGTAAAGATCCCAAATGTCCATTGCCTGATGAATGAATAAAGATGTGGTGTATATGTATATATACAATGGTATATTACTCAGCCATAAAAAGAATGAATCTTGCCATTTGCAAGGATGTGGATGGAGCTAGAAAGTAGTATGCTAAGCGAAATAAGTCAGTCAGAGAAAGGCAAATACCATATGATTTCACTCATAGGTGGAATTTAAGAAGTAAAACAAACATAGAGGGGAATAAAAGAGAGAGGCAAACCAAGAAACAGACTCTTAACTATAGAGAACAAACTGATCGTGATGAGAAGGGAAGTGGGTGGGGAGATGGGTTGAGTAGATGATGGGGATTAAGGAGGGCACTTGTAGTGAGGACCGGTGTTGTACGTAAGTGATGAATCACTACATTGTACACCTGAAACTAATAGTACACTGCATGTTAACTAACTGGAATTTAAGTATAAATTTGATTAAAAAAAAAAAAAGGAGAACTTTTAAAAAAAATTGTCGTTAGCCAAATACCACAGTAATCATTGCTGCATCAGTAGATGCTAAAATTGTTGAGCAAAAGTACATGCAAAACAGAATATTTTCATAGGCTCAAAATGTCTCACCTTAAGATACTTATTAAAAAAGGGAAGTACAGTGACTTTACAGTGGAGAAATATGGCAGATACTACCTTAACCAAGTACCCAAAGTTAACATTGCCAGTTATAAGACATAACAGCACCATGTACCTCCTGAAATGATGCACTAGGCAGGTGAATGAAGAAGACCACATCATTTCTATGGTATTCTTGCCAAAATGCATAACCTCAATTTAATCATGAGAAAACATCAGATAACTCAAATTGAAGGGCATTCTACAAAGTAACTGGTGTGGACTCATCAAAAATGTCAAAATCATGGAAGACATGTAAAATCATGAAAAACAAAGGACCGAGTTTCACAGATTGAAGGAAACTAAAGGGACATGACAAATAGATGTAATGTGAGATCCTGGATTGCATTCTGGGACAGAAAAAGGACACTGCTGAGAAAATTGGCAAAATTTAAATAAAGTTTGCAGATTAGTTAATAGTATGGTATCAATGTTAATTGCTGGTTGACATCCAGGAAAGTGGGATGAAGGATATGCTAGAACACTCTACTATTTTTGCAAAATTTTGGAAAACCTAAAATTATTGCAAAATTTAAAGTTTTTGTTGTTTTAATTATCCTACCCATTACAGATTGCTGGGGGAAGGCTTTCCTTTATCACAAAGTTTGAGAAGCACCACTAGAATAGTGGGTGACTGAGAGTTGAAAGGTCATAAAATTTCAAATTTCATAAAATTTCAAAAAGAAAAATTTTGATGCGTCCAGGACAGAAGAGATTTGTTTATTGGCTCTCTAAGCATTAAAATTGCTACCTTTCAACTGTATCAAGAGATGCAGCAGGGCATTATATCATAATCAAGGGGTCTATCCACTAAGAAGACCTAACAATTGTAAACATTTATCCACCAAATGTGGAAGCACCCAAATATATAAATCAATTAATCACAATCACAAACTCATCAATAGTAATACCATAATAGTAGGAGACTTCAACACCCCACTCACAGCAATGGACAGATATCTAATCAAAAAATCAACAAGGAAACAATGGCTTTGAATGACACACTGGACCAGATGGACTTAACATATATTCAGAACATTTCCTCCTAAAGCAGCAGAATATACATTTTTCTCCAGTGCACATGGAACGTTCTCCAGAATAGACCATATACTGGGACACAAATCAGCCCTAAGTAAGTACAAAAAGATCGAGATCATACCATGCATATTTTCAGACCACACCCCTATGAAACTCGAAATCAACCACAAGAAAAAATTTGGAAAGGTAACAAATACTTGGAGACTGAAGAGCATCCTACTAAAGAATGAATGGGCTAACCAAGCAGTTAAAGAGGAAATTAGAAAGTATATGGAAGTCAATGAAAATGATAACACCACAACCTAAAACCTCTGGGATGCAGCAAAGGTCATAAGAGGAAAGTATATAGCAATCCAGACCCTACTAAAGAAGGAAGAAAGATCTCTGATACACAACCTAACCTTACACCTTAAGGAGCTGGGAAAAGAACAGCAAATAAAACCCCAAACCAGCAGAAGACAGGAAATAACAAAGATTAGAGCAGAAATTAATGCTATTGAAACAAATAAACAACAACAACAAAACCAGTAGAACAGATCAATGAAATCAGAAGCTGGTTCTTTAAAAGAATTAAAATTGATAAACCACTAGCCAGTTTTATCAAAAAGAAAAAAAGAAAGGACCCAAATGAATAAAATCAAGAATGAAAGAGGAGAGATCACAACAACCAAATAAAAACAATAATAAAAGAATATTGTAAGCAATTATATGCCAATAAAATGGGTAATCTGGAAGAAATGGACAAATTCCTAGAAACATATACACTACAAAAACTGAAACAGGAAGAAATAGAAAATTTGAACAGACCCATAACCAGTAAGGAAATCGAATTAGTAATCAAAAATCTGCCAAAAAACAAGAGTCCAGGGCCAGATGACTTTCCAGGGGAATTCTACCAAACACTTAAGGAAGAGTTAACACCTATTCTCTTGAAGGTGTTCCAAAAAATAGAAATGGAAGGAAAACTTCCAAACTCTATGAAGCCAGCATTACCTTGATTCCAAACCCAGACAGAGACCCCACTAAAAAGGAGAACTATAGACCCATTTCCCTGATGAACATGGATGCAAAATCCTCAACAAGATATTAGCCAACCGGCTCCAAAAATACATTAAAAAAATTATTCACCACGACCAAGTGGGATTTATACCTGGGATTCAGGGCTCGTTAAATATCTGCAAAACAATTAAAGTGATTCATCACATCAATAAAAGAAAGGACAAGAACCATATGATCCTCTCAATAGATGCAGAAAAAGCATTTGACAAAATACAGCAGCCTTTCTTGATAAAAACCCTCAAGAAAGTAGGGATAGAAGGAACATACCTCGAGATCATAAACACCATATATGAATGACCCAACACTAATATCCTTAATGGGGAAAAACTGAGAGCTTTCCCCCTAAGGTCAGGAAGGGATGTCCATTCTCATCACTGTTATTCAACATAGTATTGGAAGTCTTAGCCTCTGCAACCAGACAACACAAATAAAAAGGCATCCAGGTCGGCCAGGAGGAGGTCAAACTTTCTGTCTTTGCAGATGACATGATACTGTATATGGAAAATCCAAAAGATTACACCAAAAAACTGCTAGAACTGATTCATGAATTCAGCCAAGTTGCAGGATATAAAATCAACGCACAGAAATCGGTTGCATTCCTATACACTAACAATGAAGTGACAGAAAGAGAAATCAAGGAGTCAATCCCATTTACAGTTGCACAAAAAAACCCATAAAATACCTAGGAATAAATCTAACCAAAATCTATATGCTGAAAACTATAGAAAGCTTATGAAAGAAATTGAAGGAGACACAAAAAAAATGGAAAAAGATTCCATGCTCCTGGATAGGAAGAACAAATATTGTTAAAATGTCGATACTACCCAAAGCAATCTACATATTCAATGCAATGCCTATCAAAATAACACCAGCATTCTTCACAGAGCTAGAACAAATAATCCTAAAATTTGTATGGAACCAGAAAAGACCCCGAATAGCCAAAGCAATCTTGAAAAAGAAAACCAAAGCAGGAGGCATCACAATCCCAGACTTCAAGCTATACTACAAAGCTGTAATCATCAAGACAGTATGGTACTGGCACAAGAACAGACACTCAGATCAATGGAACAGAATAGAGAACCCAGAAATGGACCCACAAATGAATGGCCAACTAATCTTTGACAAAGCGGGAAATAATATCCAATGGAATAAAGACAGTCTCTTCAGCAAGTGGTACTGGGAAAACTGGACAGCGACATGCAGAAGAATGAACCTGCACCTCTTTCTTACACCATACATAAAAATAAACCCGAAATGATTGAAAAACCTCAATATAAGACAGGAAGCCATTAAAATCCTAGAGGAGAAAGCAGGCAAAAACCTTTTTGATCTTGGCCATACCAACTTCTTACTCAACATGTCTCCGGAGGCAAGGGAAACAAAAGCAAATATGAACTACTATGACCTCATCAAAATAAAAAGCTTCTGCACAACAAGGAAACAATCAGCAAAACTGAAAGGCAACCGACAGAATGGGAGAGGATATTTGTAAATGACATATCAGATAAAGGGTTAGTATCCAAAATCTATAAAGAACGTATCAAACTCAACACCCAAAAAACAAATAATCCGGTGAAGAAATTTGAATGGAATGGAATTGGATGGAATTGGAGAGTATTATGCTGAGTGAAATTAGTCAGTCAGAGAAAGACAAAAATCATATGACTTCACTCATATGAGGTCTTTAAGAGACAAAACAGATGAACATAAGAGAAGGGAAACAAAAATAACAAAAACAGGGAGGGGTACAAAACATAAGAGACTCATAAATATGTAGAACAAACTGGGGGTTACAGGAGGGGTTGTGGGAGGGGAGATGGGCTAAATGGGTAAGGGGCACTAAGGAATCTACTCCTGAAATCATCGTTGCACTATATGCTAACTAATTTGGATGTAAATTTTTTAAAATAAAAAATAAAATATAAAATATAAATAAATAAATAAATAGATAGAAAAAAAATTGCTACCTTTCAAAGATGAAATAAGTCAACTATGAAAAATATGGAACAATATTTCATTATTACAAACTAATGATCTACCAAAGAGATTTTACATTTCTTATGTAATATATTTAAATATTGCTGTGCAAAAGACATAATTTGAGGATATGGTCTAAAAACCATTCTACATGAGCTTTAACATTTTGTAAAAGCATTACCTTATCTTGTGAGTGAAGAAGATGAAGGACATCGGCATACTTAAATCCTTCATTTTCTTGTAATTCATTCTGTAACAGATCATTCCCTAGGACAATGCATGCCAAGGAAAATGCCACTTCAACCTAAGTATGTAGAAATTAGTTTATGTTTCACTCATGGTTTGTCAAATGACATATTTCATTATACAAACATTTGTATGGGATATACTAATTCAACTGTGTAATTCATTGATTCCAATTCTCTAATAATAGAGAGGCATTTACAATGTCCGAAGCAATGTCCCTAGCAATTTTTAACAGCTGGGAAAATATCCTTCCTAAGTGTGCCATCACCAACACAAAGCTCCGTTTGAGAGGTGGGGGGAGCAACCAGAGCCAGCAGGAAATGTGAGGAGGTATTATCTTAAGTGCATAGTTGTATCCTTTCCACATCTAAAAGAGAATTTTTTTTTTTTTTAAATCCTGGCCTGGAATAAAAAACTGTTTTGAACTGCTTGTTAGCTGTTGACCATTGAATTCTAAAGCTTCAATGGAAGGCCTATCAATTAAGGAAAAAATTCCCAAGACTGGGAAGTAGTCCTGAAGAATAGTTTTGCTCTAGTTCCAGGGTCATTTAATTCACATTCTGAAGCCTTTTAGGAGGATGTAAATGAACTTTGTTTATTTTCGGGACTCAAGATAAGTTTTTTAAGATTACATTATGCACTTCTATGAAAAATGTTATGAATTTGAACAGCATGCTTATTATTTCAAAAGTATTTTGTTTACTATCGCATCTTATTTGAAGAAAAGTATTGAAATGTATTGATGTTATGTTTTTAACAAGTTGAAGAACTCATTGAAAGCATATACTGAAATATGGATGGGCACAATAAAAGTAAACTGTTTAAAACATGAAAATGCATGTTTTAAAATAAAAATGTATTTTTATGTGGCAAATTCCATGGTCTTCTGAAATTTATTTGTACTTTGAAAGTCAGTGTAGTTTTTCATATAATTCAAGCCAAAAAATTGCAAGAATATGTTCCTTCCGTTTCCCTAATCAACTCCTATAATAGAATAATCTCTTTCATAACCAGAAAAGCTGCATAACTTCTAACATCTTTTCTGATAACACATTCCTTAAAAGAAATAATTCTGTATTTGCTTACATATTTCTGTTTTCTCATTTCCAGCAGAACTCATACCTAATTTTGAAGAGAAAATGTATTTTTTGTTGTTATAATTTCCTGCCTGGCCAACTCTAGATGTCATAAATCTCCAAAGGATTTGAATATATGCAAATGTCATTTTATTAAAGGCAGTTCACTAGAAGTAAATAGAAGAGTGAATGACTCTTAAACAGCTTGTAAGATATTTGTAATGTTCACGTTGGTAGAGGTAGGACTGTTTTGATGGTTAACATTGACAGGAATCACTTAAATTTGAGAATTTTTGCTACATAAATCACATATCCTCATCATCCCCACCCAGTTTTAGCAATCAATATCTGAGGAAGTAGGGAAGAAATTCTGTGAATAACCAAATATCTGAGGAATAAAATTTTGATGAGTAAGGACACAAGACTTAATTATTTGAAAATTTATTATTTTAATAAAATTAACTTTATCTTTACTACTATATTTATAAAGCAACTCTTTTATTTTAAACTTTTAGGATAGGTTAAATTTTTCTAGTATACTTGTGAACTTGCATGAAGATACAGTTTATTCTCAGAAAGTCATATTTCTGTTAATTTTTACTGTATCAGAAAAAATATTAAAACCATTTATATACCTTAATGTTAGGAGAAGGGTGATTTCTCAGTAAATGAATAAGTACTGGAAAGGCATTTTCCTCTACAACAAATTGTTGACTGATGGGATTACTTGTATGGGCAACACCTATAAGAACATACATGTCAATAAGATAATATTTCTTTCTATCTTAGAAATGGTAAGGTCAAAAATAGCTTGGTGTATTTGGCTGATAAAGTGTTCTAGCATAATATGGTTATTAAGATACAAAAGGAAATGCTGTGTCAACACTATTTTACCTGAATTATTTTTTTTTTTTAAGTAGGCACCACACCCTGCATGGAGCCCAATGTGGGACTCAGACTTATAACCCTGAGATCAAGACCTGAGCCGAGATCAAGAGTTGGATGCTTAACGGACTGAGCCACCCAGGTGCCCCCTGAATTAATTTTTTTAAAAGGCAGAATGAATAAACATGGAAAAATTACTATTAGAAATGTGGATGTTTTTCTAATAGTCACAAAACAAAGAAATAAGAATGCTAGACTATCAAGGAATAAAAGTATAATAGCTATCACTTTTTGAAGATTTTTATTTGCAAAGTACTTTACAGGTGCTATTGTATTCCATAAAAAATTATTTTTATAAAAATGACTAGAGTAAATCACCTGGTTAAAAATTCTAGATTCCTTAAATACACATACTAAAAAGATAACCTTACTGTCTCCTTTTATAACATAATACTTTAAATTGTAGGCCTAATTTCAATTTAAAAGTCATCTCTGTCTAGTGAACATGTATAAATAATTGTAATTCTTTTATTTTGCCATCAAAAATCACAACACATACACTGAGGGTTTATATACTTAAATATAAATACAAGATCAGACCTGTCTCTGAACAATGAAGGAAGTCACCTACTTAATATCATCTGGGGAAGTTTGAAGGAACTGCAGGTAATAGAAAGAGCAAAGAACATGTTTGTTTCCTTGTCCCTAGTCCCCCACTGACCACCCAGGAATATACACAGACACTGATTACATGAATATTCTTCTTTCCTTCCTTCCTTCCTTCCTTCCTTCCTTCCTTCCTTCCTTCCTTCCTTCCTCCCTCCCTCCCTCCCTCCCTCCCTCCCTCTCTTTCTTTCTTTCTTTCTTTCTTTCTTTCTTTCTTTCTTTCTTTCTTTCTTTCTCTCTTTTAGAGAGACAGAGCCCACTTGTGAGCAGAGTAGGGGGGAAGGTAGAGGGAGGGAAAGAGGGTGAGAGAGAGAGAGAGAATGAGAGAGAGAGAATCTTAAGCAGGTTCCCCACCCAGCATGGCACCTGATGCAGGGCTAGATCTCACAACCCTGAGATCATGACCTGAGCTGAAACCAAGAGTCAGACACTTAACTGACTTAGCCACCCAGGGGCCCCACATGAATATTCTTGATTCAGCTGGCAGATATTGAATGCCTAATGTACCAGGAGTTGAAGTAGGAATTAGGACTAAAAAGAGAAATTAGAATGTCTGCCCCCAAGGAGTTTATAGGGGAAGCAACTATATACGTGCGGTAAGTGCTTTAGCAGAGGTGGAGAAAAATACACTGGAATCACAGAAAGGGGATTGCTCACTTCAGAGTAGGTGGAAAAGGAGTAAGCAGGGAGATTTCCCAGGGTTAAGGTTCTGTAGCTAGGTCCCCTCAGAATGAATAGCTTTAATAATAATGATTATGATAAGATGATGGTGGTGTGAAAAGAAGAATACCCTCAAATCTTTGAATTTTCACATATTAATAGTGAGATGAAACTCCATTAGGTTGGGAAAAGAACCACTATAAGAAGTAAGCTGAACAATTCTCACAGCTCACACAGGGCTAAGAATGGTTTGTGCTCTATGGCCAGAGTTCAGATACGTCATAACTCAAGGGATTATACAAGGAATTGAGTCCTTGGAACTATATCATCCTAATAGTGGAGTTAGGTTAGTTCCAGAGTAAAGGCTACTCTAGACTTGTGCTAACAAAGCTTGAAAGCTAGCTGAAAAAGGACCAAACTGATCCCAAGTAAGATAATCACATGCCAGAACAGAACCTAACTGTTTACAGGAAGACCATAAAATCCAGCATCTATCAGTTTACAACTCACAATGTCCAGCATTCAATCAAAGTTTATTATGCATGATTTAAAAATAATACCTAAGATAAAATGTGTACAAAAACTGTGTATTGGAAACTAGGAATCATTGCTGAGATATATTAAAGAAGACCTAAGCAAGTGTTTATGGATTGGGAGACTTTGAAACAACTTTGAAAAAGAATAGCAAAGTTGAAGGACTTATACTTCCTGCTTTCCAGATTTACTGGAAACTTCCAATAATTAAGACAGTGAGTGAGTATAGCATAAAGATAGACAAATATGTAAATAGAATGGAATAAAAAGTCCAGAAATAGACCCACAAAAATTCAGTGGAGGAAAAGATAATCTTTTCAATAAGTGGGCTAAAGCAATTGGATAGCCATATGCAAAAAAAAATAATAATAAATGTCAGCCATATGCAAAAATTAACTTACATGGATCATATAGCTAAACAGAGGAAAACAGAAAGCCTTTATGACCTTGAGTTTGGCAGAGGTTTCTTAAAGAGAACACAAAACTTATGAACTAAAAAATTTTAAATATCAATAAACTGGACTTAATCAAAATTAAAAACTTTTGCTCTTCAAAGAACCCTGTTACAGGGGCACCTGTGTGACTCAGTTGGTTAAGCGTCTGATTTCAGCTCAGGTAATGATCTCGCAGTTCATGAGTTTGAGCCCTTGCTTCAGGCTCTCTGCTGTTAGTGCTGTCAGTGCAGAGCCCGCTTCTGATCCTCTGTCTCCCTCGCTCTCTGCCCTTCCCCCATCTCACATAGGCTCTTTCTCTCTCTCTCTCTCAAAAATGAACATTAAAAAAAATAAAAAAATAAAAAGACCCTGTCCCAAAAATGGAAGGACCCACCCAGACTGGGAAAAATATATGCTAAACATACATCTAACAGAGGATTTGTATCTAGAATATATAAGGAATGCTTACAACTCAATAAGACATCACAATTTTTAATTTTTTTTTTCAACGTTTATTTATTTTTGGGACAGAGAGAGACAGAGCATGAACGGGGGAGGGGCAGAGAGAGAGGGAGACACAGAATCAGAAACAGGCTCCAGGCTCCGAGCCATCAGCCCAGAGCCTGACGCGGGGCTCGAACTCACGGACTGCGAGATCGCGACCTGGCTGAAGTCGGACGCTTAACCGACTGCGCCACCCAGGCGCCCCCCAGACATCACAATTTTTAAAATGGGCAAGATATCTGAACACTTTACCAAAAAGGATATACAAATGGCAAATGAGCACATGAAAAGATGTTCTGCATCACTAATCATTAGGGAAATGCAAGTTAAAACCGCAATGAGATTTACTGCACACCCACTAACTACAATGGCTAAAATCCTAATACTAAGTGATGGCAAGTATGTGAAGCTCTTGGATTCTCACACACTGCTAGGAGGAATGCAAAGTTAAAACACAATGTTGAAAAACCATCTGGCAGTTTCTCTAAAAGTTAAACAAACACCTCCCATATGATCCAGCAATCCTACTTTTAGGTGTTTACCCCCCAAAAATGAAAATATTTGTGTCTGTACAAAAACTTATACACAAATGTTCATAGCAATTTTATTTACAATAGCAAGAAACTGTAAACAATCTAAATGTCCATCAATGGGTGCATGGATAAACAAATCACAGAATATCCATTTTATTAATCAGGATTTTCCAGAAAAACAGAACCAACAAGATATGTATGTAGGTAGTTAGGTAGGTAGGTAATAAGTATGTATATCATAAGGCATAAAATTATCCATCATACCATACAATGGAATACTACTCAGCATTATAAAAGTGAACTATTGGTATACAAAATAATATGCATAAATACCAAAATAACTGTTGAGTGAAAGAAGCAAGAAAAAAAGTATACCTGTATATCCATCTACATAAAATTCTAGAAAATACAAACTAATCTCTAATGATAGAAAACAGATCAGTGGTTCTCTGGGAATGGGAGTATAAAGAGGGAGGGATTACAAAGGCACACAATGAAACCATTGGGGGTGATGGTTATGTTCATTGATTGTGGTGATGGATATACAGCTGAAAGCATATGTCAAAATTCATCAAATTGTACAGTTTAATGTATTTTTAAAGTTTATTTATTTATTTTGAGACAGAGCATGCACAGGGGAAGAGCAGAGAGAGGGAAAAAGAGAGAATCCTAAGCAGTCTCTGTGCTGACAGCACGGAGCCTGATGTGGGACTCAATCTCACAAATTGTGAGATCATGACCTGAGTCAAAATTAAGAGTCAGACGCTTAACTAACTGAGCCACCCAGACACCCCCAGTTGAATGTATTTTTATATTTTATGCTATTATATATTTTATTTAAATATTTTATTGTATGTAAATTATGTCAATATTTAAACACCCACATTTAAATTTTTCTAGGTATGTAAAGAAGTAGGAAAATATAGTTCATAATCAAGAAAAAAAAATCAACCAATAGAAAGAGACCCAGAGATGATATAGATGCTAGAACTAGTTACAGAGAAGTTAAAACAGCCATTTTAAATATATTACATATGTTCAAGACCATAGAAGAAAACATGAACATGATAAGGAAGAAAAAAGAAGGTGTGTGTGTGTATATAACGAGTCTAAACTAGTAAATTTGAAATGAGTTTTCTTCTGTAGTTCTACTGGAGAATCCTTTGTCTATGGCAAATGTAGACAGCTTTGAAGTGAACTAATGAGAAGCAATTGCACATGCGCGCACACACACAAGGTATCTTTGTATATATGTTATCATCTATTAAAATTTTAGAAAGATCTATAATGTATACCAGAGGTTTGGACTGAAAAAAGACACATTATTTTGTCTGACTGATTGCCTTGGAGTTTAATGAATTTCTGCAAGGTAGTTTTTTCAAGTGAGGAGAAACAAATCTTTTTGGAACCAATTCCTACATTCTTCATTCAGCTAGACTATTTTTTGAGGAAATATAATCAACTAGAAAAAAAAAAGGGCTTTTTTTCTTATCTATAAGAAACAGTCTACAGTCAGCCCCACACATTCATGAAGGTCAGCAAAGAACCCAAATTTTTTATTTTTGGTTGATCAACCACTGACAGCACTTTTACAGATATCCCAAAAGGTTAACTCCTTTGCAATGAAAGGAACTAGACCTACTGGCCACTTTATAAAGAAAGAATCATTATGGAAAAAGACTGGAATTGAAAAATGTGCCCCAACATTAAGAATCCGTATAAAACATACAGTTCTTGAAATTCAAAAGAAGAAATATTTTTCTCTTACACTCAAAAAAAAAAAAAATGAGATTCTTTTAACTAAAAATAGCCAAGGATCATTGTCCTCATTACCCTTTATAACCAGAGTTAAAGGGAAAAATGGATATAAAATTATTAATTATACCACTTTTACTCATTAAGGTCTTGGAGAAATAAAAAAAAATGGTAATCCTTGAATAAATTAAATATGATTTAGGGCTCTATCAATGGGAACAGAGAGGAAGGGAAGAATCTTATTGATATTTTAAAAATTGAGGAAATAATTACAAACCAATACAAATGGACCCCACTGCTCTGATGACACTCAGAAGTGTGCCTTCAGCTATTTTATTGATCCTTAGTAAGCGAACCAATGGTGCAATTCCATTTCCTTCACATATTTGATTTTGATGCATCCTGCTGTCCTTACTTAGAGCTATGACTGCTTCACCTCCTGGTAAAGAAAAGCAAGAAACATGTCCGACACTTCAGTGTGCTGCTTTACATTGTGCAAATGGATGCATAGAAAAGAACTCACCAACATACTGCATTTTAGCTGATGGTGACAAAAGCATATTTATTATAAAGTTGTATCCAATCTGTTCTGCCATATACTTCTGTTGTTTCAGGGTTTGTCCTGCCAAGGCCCAAAGGGCTACAGCTCCTTGTTCCTTAACATCTATTTGAAATGCCTATTAAAAAAATATATTCCATTCTTTCAATGAGCATCGATTGAACACTATAGGAATGTTTTATAAAATGTTTATTCTAGAATTGGTTTTAGTTTTCTTTTCACTTTACAAAATTCAATATTGAATACTTTGTCTAAGAAAAATGACAAGTAATCATAAAAATTCCTACCTTGAGGAGTTTTAAAAGATATTTACTTAATGATTTTTCCAGAAATTCTCTCTGTATGCATGGGTTGTAACTCGCCAGTGATTCCACAGCCATTGCACCCTTCACTTGGACACTAAGGTGTTTCCGTTTAAAAAGGGCCACCAGAGGAGGAATGGCTCCCTCTGAAGCCATAGCGTTCTGAACTTCCCTGTTGTCACGTGCCACCTCAGCAATCGTTGCAGAAGATACAGCCTTCAACACATCTTCAAATCAATCCAAGGAACAGTTAAATAAATCTTTTAAAAATATTTTAAAAATGCAACTTATCATTGGATTCTCATATTATAGAATCAAACTTATAGAGTGTGTAAAAATTTAGAAAATAAAGAAAAATAGAAATAAAACCACCCAGATTCTTACCACCCAAACACAAATATTTTGTTTATCTCATTAACTTTTATTTTTTTAAAAAAAGCCTACTTATTTATTCTGAGAGAGAGAGAGAGAGAGAGCGAGAAAGAGAGAGAGAGAGCAGGGGAGGGGCAGAGAGAGAGAAAAGTCCAAGCAGGCTCTGTGCTAAGAGCACAGAGCCTGATATGGGGATCGAACTCACAAACGCTGAGATCATGACCTGAGCAGAGTTCAAGAGTTGGACACTTAACCAACTGAGCCACCCAGGTGCCCTATTCTCATTCACTTTTTAAGTGAAAAGACATATTTAAATAATGTTCTGGACATATTTTATATAGTTGTACTATAAGCACAATATCCTGCATTTTAATTTACAAGTAAAACATTTTCCCTTTCTTTATGAACATCGTCTCCCAAATATTCATTAATGAATGTATTACATTTCCTTAGCCATTCACATTTTTTTAAGTTTATTTATTTATTTTGAGAGAGAACAAGTGTGAATGGGAGAGGGGCAGAGAGAAAGGAAGAGAGACAATCCCAAGCAGGCTCCTGACTGATAGCACATGGCTCAATCTTATGAACCATGAACCAAAATCAAGAGCCAGACACCTAACTGACTGAGCCAGTCAGGCACACTGAGTGGTAGGAAAACCTCACATTAAAAAAAAAAAAAAAAAAAAAAAAAAAAAAAATACATGGTGTTTCCAACTTTTCACTGTTTTAAACAATGTTTAGGAGAAATGTTGGCACATAAGGTATTTTTCCTTCCTGTTTCTTCCCTTAGTATAGTGTCCCAGGAATTCCTGGAGTAATTTAATATATCACATTAAATTACTTTCCAAAATTGACCATTGCATCTTAGCCTTTCATAATCAAGAGTATGAGCGTTTCAATGTTGCTGTATCTTTTTAAATATAGATATTATCATTAAGAATAAATACATAAATTTAGCTAATTTGATAGGCAAAAAAATGTATCTCCTATTTCATATTTTTGGTTACTGGTGAGACTACACAATTTCATATATGCTTTTTAACCAGTTGTACTTGTTCTCTTTAAAACTTACAGGAAAGTTTCAAGAATAAATCTGAGAACTCTCTCAAGATTTAGCAACAATTGATAGACATCCATCATTTTTTTAAACTTTTTTTTTTACTTTCTGTCACAGTATGATGTTTGAGACTCACCAATTCCTGCTCTGCTCTACCCCTGAAATAAACCATTTTTCCAAGAAGTTCTGGTTCCTTTTAATTAGGAATGGTACTTAGAAATCAAGATTTGAGTATTAGATGTGTTCATTGCTACTTAAGTATCATTTCTTCTAGACTCTTACTAGACAAGATTAGGAAAATGTATGTATTTCCAATGTTCCAATTCCAATCCAACCTCACAGGATTCTTTATTGCCTTCCTACATTCTTACAGTTCTTTTCACAGTGAGAACCCAAAACTATCAACATATTTATTCACATGTTCATTTCTACAATACTTTTAATACTTTAACAGTTCAGAGCTGTTTCATCCATATCACTATGAAATACAAATCCACTAAGAAGAATTCAAGATATGTTTGCAGGTTTTTTTTTATTCCCCTAGACTGAGGCTATATAGTGAAGTGCTATGTCAAAATTCACTTGTATTCATTTTTTTCTTCTTTTAAAATCTTTATGTCATCAATTTGAAATACAGTTGATTCTGTTTGGTTTCAATTTTAGTTTCCCCCTGGTAGCCTTATAGATCCTGTGTGTGTGTGTGTGTGTGTGTGTGTGTGTGTGTGTGTGTTTTAATATGTAAGACATATGTTTCAAAAAGTCAAAAAATGTACAGAAGTCATTTTTGTATCCAAACAGGCAGACTCAATCCAGCATTTGTTCTTTCATAGACTATTTGGGTTAGTTTTCTCTCTCTAGTAAGCCCTTATTGTTCATATCAATTTATATATATCACTTATATCAAATATACTAACTTTTTGCTATGAATATTTTCATCATTCAGTCATTTGTTTTTTCAGCAAATACTTTATTGAGGAGCTACTATATGCCAGGCACTGTCCTAGGCACTGGGAAACAGTGATGAACCAACAAGACAAAAGTTCTTGACCTGGTGGAGTAAGCCAAAAGCCAGAAGTATGAAATAGCAATAGGTTCCATACTACTTTAGAGTAAAATAAGACAGGAAGGGAGTGATAGGAAGATCATTTCCCTTTGGAATTGGAAGGTTAGAAGGACTTATAGACTATGATAGAAAGTTGAACTTTATCCTAGCTGACAAAGAGCTAGGGAATGACTTAAAAGAAAGTAAAGAGGGACAGGTGGCTCAGTCAGTCAGTTAAGTGTCAGACTCTTGGTTTCAGCTCAGCTCATGATCTTACAGTTTCATGAGTTCGAGCCCCATATCAGGCTCTGTGCTGGTGATGTGGAGCCTGCTTAGGATTCTCTGTGTTCCTCTCTCTTTCTGCCCCTCCCCTACTCATGCTGTCTCTCAAAATAAATAAATAAACTTTAAAAAAAATAAAGGAGGGAAAAGATATGATCAATTTGCATTTTACATACATCACTCTAGTAACACTTGGAATGTTGTTAAGCCCAATAGGTTAATAAAATTAAGAGAATGTGGAGGGATTATTCTTTCTCTTACCCCTTACTGCTATGTCAGTTCAAAAAGTGGAAATTACTTCTCTCACATCCCGCTCAGGCATGTTACTCATTTCCCCCATAAAAGGAATAGTGAGTTACATAATTTCTTAATTTGGAAAATGAGTCATTGCAAATGCATGCCTTGGGTTCTTTTGGGCACTGTTTTTATTTGTTTGCTATTTTCTCAAAGCAAGCAATAAGTCTGAAGTTTTGATCTCTATTTGATTCATGTGTTTATTATCAATTCTTCTAAAGGAAGAAGAGCTGTCTTAGCTCCTCAATAATCCAAACTAGCTCTAAAGCTCAGAGAGGTCAGGGATTTGGATACAGGACTAGAAAGAATAGATTCTAACCATAACAAAATTCTGAAGAGTAAATAGAATTGCTTGAGAGAATGTGCTGTGTGAAAAAAGAAAGGAGAAAAGAAAAGAAAAAAGAAAAGAAAAGAAAAAGGAAAAGCAGCAAACCAAGAACAGATGCCCAAGGAACTGCCAACGTTAACAGTTAGGTGCAAGAAGAGGTGCCTGGGTGGCTCAGTTCAGTGTCCGACTTTGGCTCAAGTCATGATCTCATGAATTCGTGGGTTCAAGCCCCCCGTCTGGCTCAGTGCTGACAGCTTGGAGCCTGGAGCCTGCTTCAGATTCTGTCTCCCTCTCTCTCTGCCCCACCCCCCCACCCCCGCTCGTGCTTTGTCTCCCTCAAAAATAATAAGTAAACATTTTTAAAATGTTAAAAAAAAAAGAGGTGCAAGAAGCTTAATGGTAGAGGCAATCTTTATCTAAAACTCTTGCAAACAGAATTCCGAAATTTTCAGATTTTAGAAGATAATGAGTGCATATATTATGTATTACATCCGGGAGAGTCTGGAGAAAACATTTCTGCAGTGAAATGTGTGAATAACCATTCTAAGAAGGATGAGGTGCTCTTTAAGTTTTGCTCAGATAGTTGGCAGTTGAAAAGTATTTTGTATACTTTCTGTTACATATTTCAATTGCCATGGTGGCCTCATGACACAGAACAGGAAAACTGTGTGCCACAGAAAAGATGAAATCTGACACATTGTAGGAATGAGAATATACATGCAGGCACACACATATGGGGAAGAGTGTGAAATAAGCAGCTAAAGATGGGTGAAGCAAAGGCTTAAACCAAACTCAGCAAAGGTTGAGGAACTCCTGGAGGTAGGGGTCAAGACTAAGGAGATGTTAATGAATCCATAGTCTCAAGAAACTGCATGTGACTCTGCTTTGGGGCCATTTTACTTTAATGCATGAGATCTTAGAGTAGTTGAGAATGTTTAAGAGGATATTGGAATTAACAAAATTCCTTTGTGATCTCCTACAACTTGCCAAACCAGCTAACAGTCAGGAGAATTACTTGTTGAAGCACTAAAATTATAAATGAAGTACTTATAAGTTATAAACAAAGAGAAAAAAATAATTTCCTTTTTTTCCCAAAAATTATCTTCCTTGGAATGCGGAGATAATATAGATTATAGTGTAGGATGAATTACTTTCATTTAGATAAGGCAAGAGCACCAAAAGAAACAATTTCAACAATTTATTTCTATAGGTTTCTTTCATGAATGTATTTATTATTCATTCAAATTCTCTCTACAGTTTGTGCTTTGTTCTAGCATCTGGGGTTGGGAAGATGAAAAAGGATAGGGAAAAAGTAGTCCCTGTATTTAAATTTTAGGTGATAAAACACAAAGAATAAACTAAAGAGTAATTATAAACAAGTAGAAATTCTATGGCTAAAATATGCATAAAAGCTGGCTCTCTTTAATGCTATTCTTTTTTATTTTTTTTTATTAAATTTTTTTTTTCAACGTTTATTTATTTTGGGACAGAGAGAGACAGAGCATGAACGGGGGAGGGGCAGAGAGAGAGGGAGACAGAATCGGAAACAGGCTCCAGGCTCCGAGCCATCAGCCCAGAGCCTGACGCGGGGCTCGAACTCACGGACCGCGAGATCGTGACCTGGCTGAAGTCGGACGCTTAACCGACTGCGCCACCCAGGCGCCCCAATGCTATTCTTTTTTAAATTGAAGTATAATTGACATACCATGTTATATTAGTTGCAGATGTACAACATAGTGCATAGTGATTGGATGATTCTATACATAATCTCTAATGCTATTCTTAAAAATGATAAAGTAGAGCATAGTTACTGATGGAGGGCAAGCTTATGACCTTAGGAATTTGTGATGAAGGGAAAGGACTTTCAAATGATTTCCCTATATGAGAGAGGTTCTTAGAAGATGATAATTCCTTAACTTTGAAGCTCTAAAGTAAAAGAAAGTCTTCTGCAACAACCCCTTTATCCATAACCTTGTATTACATATCAACCAACGTATTTTTTTTCTGTATTTACTCCTAGAGAACTAGACCAGAAAGATGATAAACTAAGCAGGAAGACAAACGGGCAAGCTTGGCAGACAGTCTCTCCTTTGCTGTCCTGTCCGCCACTCCTTTATGGTGTATTCAATAAACTTTTTCTAAAAGAGCTTTTTAAAGTTTATTTATTTTGAGAGAGACAGACAGAGAGAGAGAGAGAGAGAGAGCAAGTGGGGAAGTGGCAGAGAGAGAGGGAGAGACAGAATCCCAAGCAGACTCGGCACTGTCCGCACAGAGCCCCATGTGGGGCTCAAACTCACACACTGCAATTATGACCTGAGCCAAGATCAAGAGTCAAATGCTTAACTAGCTAAGCCACCCAGGCTCCCCAATAAGCTCTATTTCCTTTTTAAAAAAAAAAAAGGACAAGCTTTTCCCCAATTTTTTATCCTCTCAAATTTGGGGAAAACCATGGATTTGAAGCTTACCCTGTTATGTGTATGCTCACTGGGATGAGATAATACTTATGGAACCTAAGAGATCATTTGCAGTACCTGCAAGAGTACCTGCAGTACATCATAGCCTGTGATGTTCTTAGAACTGATATGTACTTCAGAGTCTGATAATTAGCTTAAAGACGTGATGACTTTGAATTTTGATACCAATATCTCACAGAAAACCTGAAGTTTTTGTTGTAACTTATAAAACGTTCCAATGATCAATATATGTATTTTTCATACAAGGAGTCATCTACTCAAGTCCCTGGGCATATTAACTGCATGATTTTCATTATTTATGCCAGTATTTCCATTTATAGAGAAATCCAGTTAAACTTTTTTTTTATAAAAACTATACCTTTGAGAGTCAATTCCTTTTATAAATTTGGTGTTTGAATTTGAGTGAGATGTTTAGTTTATATTATATATGTCTAGATGCACTCTAAGATAACAGGACATGTCTTCATATAAGGCAAGTCCAACCTGTATTTGCTTCACTCAGTATATCCAGCCACTTAAAAATAATATAGAAATCGAGGCTCACCTGAATCTGAACTCAGAAATGTGATAAGATATTGGATGCCTTTATGGTCTCTCACTGCTCTTTGATTTTGTTCATTTCCCATACATAATACCCGTATACAGTTCATTACATTTACTAGCACATTTTCTGTGTTTAACTTCAAGAGACTTATCAGAGCTGGGATTCCATTCTAAAGATAAGGAAACAAAAAATTAATTACAATAGAATTATTTAAGATTTATGCAATCTTTATTTAAAAATGTAAGTCTATAATCTGTCTTGCTGTAAATATCTGCTTACATAGGAGAGAATGGTTGCCCATAAACAAATGTCTCTACTGGCATGTCACATTAAATGACAGTTAACTCTGAGCATAAAATAGTCTCCTCTACAGCAAAATAAGTTAAGGCTACAAGTTCACTGTAACATTTAATAAATGTCTAAAAAGTAAAGCAATTGAGTAAGATCAATTAAATACACTGCCAATTTGGAAATATTTGCCATTGTAAACATCGTACTGGTAATTGGTAATTATATTTGTGCAACACAAAATATTTTTAAATATAAATTCCTAATTTTAAATGGAATAAAGGTGGCATTTCTCTCTACTAACAGAAATAATGCAAGAACACTAAGGAAGATAAACAGAAATGTAACCTCATTTTCAATAAAGTTAGGAGACATCTGTAATATTGAACCACAATAAGTTTGTGTGAATCACCAGCAAGAATTAGAGAGCTCTCCCATGGCCACTGTCCATAGGAAATGCTGGCAGACCACAGTTGTCTGTGGGGCAGACCTTGACCTTCTGCCCCTTGACCTTGAGGGGCAGAAAAAGAAATACACAATTCCCTGTCTGAAATAATAGGAATGGGTATATACAGGATGGAAGCAGGCTCTTTCCTGGGTCAATTTGGCATAATGTTTCAAAAATGAAGGAAGGCAAGGATTGACAAGGAATCATACTGACAAGATATGTTTGGAAGAAGTAGACTCTCGGTGAGGTAAAAAGGAAGAGATGGACTCCGCATTGTGGAGGAAATAGAATCTTACATTGTGAGGTACTATGCACCAGTCTCTGTTGGCTTAGGGAAAAGTAAAGCTGAAAGAACCCATGCATACAACTCTGTGGCATAAGTCATATGCTTGCTAGCCTAGAACTGGACCCTTTCCCACATATACTTCCTGCAAGTAGCAGGACGAGAAAGAACTTACCTAATTCAAAAATGAGTAATGATCAAAACAGAACTAGAACAGCATCTGTCCAAATATATTTAAGAAAAAAAGTAGAAAAATTTACGACAAATGGTTAATGTTCATCAAAAAAATATTTCCACAAAAATAGATGAGATTTTAACTTAAAGTGGTACATTATTATCAATGAAAAAAATTAATGAAACAATCACTTCTATAAAACAAGAGTGCACAGGAGATACATCAGAGCTCAGGGAAGATATTTTTGAAATAGGGGAGAAGAAATGAGAGCTGGAAAAGCTCAGGAAAGATGTGGAGAAATATAAAAGCCAAATTGTAATCCACACAAAAATAAACAATGCTGAAAAACATAGCAAGGGACAAGGACAGGATTAAGGAAAAAAATGAAATAAAATGAAACAATGAGTGGAAAAGGACGAGAGAAAAAATGATAGCTATGTAAGGCAGGAAAAGGTAATAAATTTTTTTTTTCAACGTTTATTTATTTTTGGGACAGAGAGAGACAGAGCATGAACGGGGGAGGGGCAGAGAGAGAGGGAGACACAGAATCGGAAACAGGCCCCAGGCTCTGAGCCATCAGCCCAGAGCCCGACGCGGGGCTCGAACTCACGGACCGCGAGATCGTGACCTGGCTGAAGTCGGACGCTTAACCGACTGCGCCACCCAGGCGCCCCAGGAAAAGGTAATATAATATGCAAATAATTAGTGTTCCCAAAGAGAGCTGGTCATTTAATTCAGGCAAATAAATGCAATGGTCAGTATTTGACTTTCACCTGACAATAGCTTTGACACTATTGATCATTCTTTCCTCTTTGAAACACTTTCTTCATTTGGCTGATACAGATTCTTCAGGTTTCCTCCTACCTTGTTGGCCATTCCTTCTTAGTCTCCTTTGAGGTCCCTCCATATCTTTCAACTTTCCCAAAGATCCTGGTGAACTTAACTTTCAAAATATAATACAGAATGTAGGGGCGATTGGGTGGCTCAGTTGGTTGGGCGTCCGACTTTGGCTCAAGTCATGATTTCACAGCTCTTGGGTTCAAGCCCCGCATTGGGATCTGTGCTGACAGCTCAGAGCCTGGAGCCTGCTTCAGATTCTGTGTGTGTCTCTCTCTCTCTCTGCCCCTCCCCTGCTCACACTCTGTCTCTCTCTCTCTCTCTCTCTCAAAAATAAATAAACATTAAAAAATATATAATACAGAATGTGATCACTTCTCACCATTTTCACTATTATTACCCTGGTTCAAGATACCTTTATCTGTCATCTGGATTACTATAATAGCTTTAAATTAGTCTTGACACATCCACTCTTGCCCACCTATTTCAATAGAGGGTAGATCTAAATCTCTTCATGGAACTTCCCAGAACAAAATCATTCAATGGCTTAACATACTCAGAGCAAAAGCAAGGTGTCTGACAGTTGCCCCCACAACCGTGATGTGGCCCACCATTACCCAACCCAGCTGAGCATCTCCTGTATCTCTCCCCTCAGCTACTTTTGGTTTCTTGTTGCTCCTTGAACATACCAGGCACATTCCAACTGCCATTAACTTTGCACTTGTTTCCTCAGCCTAGAATACTCTTTCCAGCAGAAAAACATGACACACTTTCTCATCTACTTTAAGTCTGCACTCAAATGCAAATACTTATTGAAGAATTTTTCACCACGCTCCCCTCTCCCCTTTCTCTGCTTTATTGCCCCCCTTACCACTTATTTTCACCTAACATATATGTTTGTTTTATTTGCTTTGCTCATGGTCTTGCTACTCCCAAGTAGAATACAATTTCCATGAAACTGGGGTTTTATTTGTTTTGTTCACTGTTATAACCCCAACATCTAGAATAGAATCTGCCATCTAATAAACTTACAAAAAGTCCTCGTGTGAATGGACTAAAAGAATATTACAGAAAAAAAAATACTTAAAGATATGAATTCAGGAAAGCATTCTAAAAATAAAAGAAGATGAGGGGCGCCTGGGTGGCGCAGTCGGTTAAGCGGCCGACTTCAGCCAGGTCACGATCTCGCGGTCCGTGAGTTCGAGCCCCGCGTCGGGCTCTGGGCTGATGGCTCAGAGCCTGGAGCCTGTTTCGGATTCTGTGTCTCCCTCTCTCTCTGCCCCTCCCCCGTTCATGCTCTGTCTCTCTCTGTCCCACAAATAAACGTTGAAAAAAAAAATAAAATAAAATAAAAATAAAAGAAGATGAATATACATGTTGAAAAGTTATACCAAGTCCCAGGAAATACAGGTAATGAATGTTGACATGTAAATCCTGCACTTTAAAGATAAAAAGAGAAGGAAAACACTGACCACACAATAGATTAAAGTTAAAAAGATAGTAATAACAAACTATGACAGAACTAAGGTTAACCATGTCATGTCAATGAGTATAAATGAGCTCAATACATACACTCAACACAAAGTGAGTGGCAAAGCATAACCTAAATATGCTGATTCAAGGGACACATTTATCCCAATTCTGGGTAATTATTAGATTAACCGGAGATTATAAATTCTAAAAAAGTAAAGACTAACTCTAGAGGTGAGTCTGGGGTGTCTATATTTCCAATATATTTCCCAAAGATAACAAACCAACCAACAGGAAATGACTCAGAAAAGTTAAAAAGGATGGGCAGAGCCAAATTAAACATGAGAGTGCAAAGGAAACATCACAAACATAATTCTGGACAATATAGAATTCAGGGAAAAAGTATTACACTCGACAAAAAAAGGTACATTTTATGATGCTAAATTATTCAATCCATGGTGAAGAAGCATCTACTGAAGAAAACAATAAAAATAATCTTATAAATATCTCATAAAAGATCTTAAATCAAGCATAAGCAGACACAATATAGTGGGTTTCATTTGAGGAAATGCAGCATGGCAAAGATTGCTTGGTGTTCACAAAAAATAACTTTCTGGTACAGTTGGACTGCATTTTCCAGCCAGGACAGAAATAGCCAAAGTGGTAGCATTTCTTATAATACCCTCTCATAAACAAAAAGAAGCAACCACACCCTAGAGCTAAGTAGGCCCTTGCCCTGCCTTCTGTGTTATCTCGGGTGATCATTTCTGTTGAGAAATAGTCCTCCCTGGGCCTCTTGCATTCCTACCCATGTTGGAGCGTATCAAGACTATGCCAGCTCTTTCACCTAGGCCAAGCCTCAGGATTTTTATGTAGCTGGTAACCTTGAAAGGTGTGGTGATAACATTTCCCTTTAGACAAACAACAGGTTTGCTTACTGGTTGCTACCAAAGTGATAGGTTTCTCAGGCTCGAGGTTGTTCAGGTACATCAAAAACCCAATGTGTGGATAGCATCCACTGGGGCCTACTGTGTTGCTTGGGAGAAAGGGAGAGGGGACCCGGATACCTCTGCTGAAGCTCATGTCCTTTGCTGTGCTTGCTCTGGTACTATCTTGCTCTTGTTTACTTTTAGCACTCATGGGATTGTGGCAGGTTTGTTCTTTGCCATCTTCTTTGAGATTGGATTTCTTCCCTGGGAATTTCACCACTGCATAATACATGGGTATGTACCTTTCTAGCTTCTTTTTTTTTTTTATATTTTTTTGATGTTTGTTTATTTTTGAGAGACAGAGGGACAGAGCACAGGCAGGGAAGGAGCAGAGAGAGAAGGAGACACAGAACAGAAGCAGGCTGCAGACTCTGAGCTGTCAGCACAGAACCCGACACAGGGCTGGAACTCACAAACCATGAGATCATGAACTGAGCCAAAGTCAGATGCTTAACCGACTGAGACACCCAGGGAATGTCAGTCAAAACTATATTCTATGAAAAGAACTTACACATGTGGCAATAACATCCTTGTTTTCAAGTTGAGCAATGTCATATAAAATGACAGCACAGCGAGAATGTAGTTCAGGTTCATCAGAAACCAGTAGGTTGATCAGAGCTGGAATGCCTCCCGCCTCTACTATAGCATGCACTATGTTTGCATGTGTTGAGATATTACTCAATAACCCAACTGTTTTGCACTGTAATTTTATTTTGGAACATTTTAATAGATTAATTAAGGCAGGAATGGTACCTGCAATAAAGAAATCAAGAAAAAGCATGAATTATTTGTAACCATTTATAGTTAATTTATCATAAGATTTAAATAATGGCTGTGGTCATCGCCATATGAACAATTAGCAAATAATTCTATAACATGTTTATAAAATTATAATTTGAAACCATATGAATTCACCTGTCTGTCTTTTCCATAATTCAAGCAGCTCTCATGTTCACACGTCTGATTTTCACACAGCACACAAGCCTATTATTTCATGTTGGTAACGCTAAGCCACCTTGGAACCATGGATTTTCAGCTTCAAATGATAGATGAATAAATTCTTTGAGCCACCACATGATACAGTTCAGTTTTGGATATTTCTTTAAATTTGTGTGGCAGCATTTGTACAATTATTTGAGCATTTTATTATATTTTACCTATAGTTTTTACAAGCAACTGAAAAACAAAAAGTGCTGAATCTAGTAAAAAGCAACCTTAGCTTCATTAATTATAATTGGTTCAAGGATGGAAATCACTGGGCATGGTGAAAAAAGAAAATTGGCTTCAGTCGGATGTTTGTTATATCAGTTCACTGTGAAAGAAAAGAGCACAATCTGGAGACACAAGAAATGTTGGAAAATATAACCGTATAATCAGGGCTTTATTTATTTATCTACCTGAAATGATACCTCCCTCATGACTTATTTATCTATGGTTTACCTTTTGGACACAGATTTTTGTACATGTTTTTAGGAATACTAAAGGTTAGTTTTAGGGTACTACTTGTAATTTTTTTATTCATTTATTTATTCATTCAACAAATATTTATGGAGCATCTTATGTATGCCCAATATCCACATTAGAGTAGTGGATACCATATTAGACAATGAAGATAGAACGTTTCCATCATTTCAGAAAGTTATATTGGAAAGTGCTATTCTCAAAACAACCAAATGAGGTAGGAATCATTTGATTAACAAGGAAATTAGGGTTATAGAGGGCGAGCAATTAACTTAAATTCTAAATGCAGAGCTAGTGACAAACCCAGGGTTGACACAAAAACTGCTATTTTTTAAAGTTTTTATCTGAATTCCAGTTAGTTAATATACAGTGTAATGTTAGTTTCAGTTGTAAATATAGTGAATGATTTAACACTTCCATACAATACCTGGTGCTCAGCACACACACACACACACACACACACACACACACACCCATACACAAAACCCTGCTATTTTTTTAAATGTTTATTTATCTTTGAGAGGCAGAGACAGAGACAGATTGCATTGGGGGAGGAGCAGAGAGAGGGGGAGACACAGAATCTAAAGCAGGATTCAGGCTCTGAGCTGTCAGCACAGAGTCCGATGCGGGGCTCGAACTCACAAACCGTGGGATCATGACCTGAGCTGAAGTCGGACGCTTAACAAACTGAGCCATCCCAGCTGCCCCATTTTAATTTAAAAAATAAATTGTGTAAATACAGAATAAGGATAATTTCTAATTGAAAGTAAATATAAAATGTAGTACAGTAATTTAGTATCATTTTTAAGTTTACAAAGTTTTAGAGAAGTAGAATTTATATCGTTTTTTGATTGTGTGCAGTTTCCACATGAGAAATAAAATATAAGGTTGTCAGAGAAAGACAAATACCATATGATCTCACTTATATGTAGAATCTAAAAAACAAAACAAACAAAAAGTAGAATCAGACCTATAAATACAAGGCCAAACTGATGGTTCCCAGAGGGGAAGGGGGTGGAGACATGGGTAAAATGGGTAAAGGTGTGAGTGAGTGACACAGACTTTCGGTTATGGAATGAATATGTCACAGGAATAAAAGCCACAGCGTAGGGAATATAGTCAATGGTATTGTAATAGCATTGCACAATGACAGATGGTAGCTACATTTGTGGTAAGTATAACATAATGTATAGAGTTGTTGAATCACTATGTTGTACACCTGAAACTAATGTAACACTGTGTGTCAAATATACTCGAATTAAAAATTTTACATATATCGTCAGGTAAAGGTAATAACCTTAGAAAAAAGAAAAATAGAAACTTAAAATCAACTAAAAAGTTTTCTCTACAATTAAAAATAGATTTTAAACCGATTGAATATAATTATAGCTCTACATAAAATAGTGTAAGCAAAAGACAGTAAATGGATTTTACGTCACCTGCATCCAAAATATATTTCCAGTATCCAGCATTTGCTAAGCAAATTACTTCCAAGGACATCACAGCCATCATCCTTCGTTTATAGCTTTCACACTGCAACATTTCTGGCAAGCATTCAACAGAAAAACGCATATTGTAATTTTAGAAGAGGGAATGGAATGATTGATCTGCTTCTGTACAGGCCAAGTGAAGCTGTGAGTTGAGATAATGACTATTACACCAAATGCATTCATTAAATTCCCTCTGTGCATGGCCTTCTGAGGGGTGCTGAACAGGTTGCAAATGCCCATAATCTCTGAGGTTTATAATCTATACAGTTAGTAGAAAAATTCTGAAATGTTTAATACTTGGTCTGAATGACTTGGATTGACTGGTCATATGGTTCAAATTTACTTGGGAAACAGTACACTTCTCTCTTGCCTGAAATCAGTTGTTCAATAAAATTTAAGCGTAAGCTTTCAAGAATGGCAAAGTAAACTACATTATTGTCAATAAAAATTTAGTATCTATTAAAGCATATAGGCAGCTTTATACATTTCCTGAGTATGAAGAAGATAACTTCAAAAAATCCTAAATGCGTTTATACTATAAATTCATGTGGAGGTAATGCAAATAAATATATATCCTTCTAAACAACGTCTATTGTACAAGAAGAAACCACATTGAAGTATCCTTTTCTGGTCTCTCTTTACCCTCTGCTTTTCTGAGTTCATCTCTCCAGATATAACCACTTTGGACTTTCAATATACCTCCATATTTCTAAATGCTTATATACACTATGACCATTTGCTCTGTCAATTTTGGACATCATCGACTGACTTCATGTTATGGTAAATGAGAAGTAAGCTCTTCCACCACTGTGCTGCCACCCCTCTCCCTCCCCTTCCCCACATTTATAGTATTTAGTTAAATGAATATTCCATACTTATACTATAATGCCTATGCAGGTATTATTCACAGGTAAGCATTGCAGCGTACTACAGTTTTGTCTCCTTTCTTACTTTTGTCTTTCTTGGGAACCTTATTTTATTCCATCTGCCTAGTTTTCTTTGTACCTGTCGGTAATTCCTCCCACATCCCTTTGGCCCAGGTACACAGTTTCCATTCGGGGACTTCATTTGCTGTCATCTTTGAAATCACCTTTGCTTTTCTCTTGGTGCAGACTCCCAGTTTCCTGTTTGTTGAGGAGAATTCCTGCCTTGGCATCTTTCGGTCTTTCTGGCCTAGGCTGGTGCTCTCAGTCAGAGTCCCTAGTGAGGATTTATGGTGTAAGTCTGAGAGGTCCTCAGATTTCCCACTGTCAGCTTGGGATGATTTGTCCAGTCTGCTAAATTCTAAGACTTGCCTGTTTCCAACATTTTATTGCTAGTTTCTCCTTTCCTGTTTTCTCTTGAATGCTTATTTCCTACTGTTGCTAATGTTATTAGTTAAGCTCCGTGTAATTTTAGTGGGGTTTTGAGGGATAGTAAAATCAGATTTGTGCATTCAATTGGCTTAGAGACCCTTATCCTTATAATATTTCAGGCTAGACCAAACAAAAATCTGGAGCAACATCTCAAGCAAAAATTTTCACAAAACATATAGCAATATATGAGGGAAAATGTTGCTGACTCTATGTTTTATTTATTTATTTATTTATTTATTTATTTATTTATTTATTTATTTAATTTTAGAGCGTGCACACACATGTATGCAAACCAGGGTGGGGCAGAGAAAGAGGGAGAGAGAGAATCTTAAGCAGGCTCCACACTCAGCATGGAGCCTGATGTAGGGCCTGATCTCATCACCCTGAGATCATGACCTGAGCCAAAATCAAGGATCTGACACTTAACCAACTGAGCCACCCAGGCGCCCCTGAATCTGTCTTTTAAATTAGGAAGGAATAAATCGGAGGGAGTTTTCTTCACTTTAATTAATTTTCTTCCTCTTTCCTTGTTTTTTGTTTGTTTTAATTTGCTTTTTTGACAGAAAGGAGGATAGATGGACTTTTGGAGGAAGTTGGAAAATAAAAATAAATATAATTGTGTAAAGTACAGTGTGAGTTATTATTCTTTGATTTTAATTTAGAAATAAAAGTGGGGCGCCTGGGTGGTGCAGTCGGTTAAGCGCCCGACTTCAGCCAGGTCACGATCTCGCGGTCCGTGAGTTCGAGCCCCGCGTCAGGCTCTGGGCTGACGGCTCAGAGCCTGGAGCCTGTTTCTGATTCTGTGTCTCCCTCTCTCTCTGCCCCTCCCCCGTTCATGCTCTGTCTCTCTCTGTCCCAAAAATAAATAAACATTGAAAAAAAAAATTTAAAAAAAAATAAAAAAAAAAAGTACTTTTGAACACACAAAATATAGTTCAGTATTATTTGTATTTCTGCTTTTAACTAAACAGTTTTTGATTTTAACTGTTTAAAATATGATGCATGTATTATTTTATTTGCTCTATTTCAGAGTATCAACGATTAAGCTGAATAATAATGAGAACATTTATTTTATAAAGAGATTATGTGTTGTGCACTCACCTACCAAAGTTTTCCAAACCGGAAGTTCAGGAATATTTAACTCTATTATATGCTTGAGAACCTCTGTATGAAAGGTTAGCACTGATAAATGAATTATATTGTTTCCTTTAATATCTGTTTTTCTCCAGTTAGCACCAAGAGAAAATAGGTATTGAATAGTGTCCAGTGCTCCTGAAGTGGCAGCAAGCAACAGTGGAGTACACTGATTCCTAAAAATCAAGGAACATATTATGATAATTAAGCACACGTATAGTGTCAAATTTACTTCTTGCGAAGCCATTCACATTGCTGTTGGAGGAAGGCTGATTTATATTGATTTATATCATCACCTTCTCTTCAGTACATGGTATTATTCTATATATTCCACATGTAAATAGATTTGCCTCCCTTGCCTTGGCTGTCCTTAGTATTTGCCCCTACTTTCCCTCCCAACTTAATTATCACACCTTATAATTTGTTTAGAAGTTGATAACGTTCAAAGTTCTTAGAATACACCACCTCATCTAATCCTTACAACTCTATGAGCGAAGGAAACAGCAAGGCAAGTATCATCAGCCCATTGTACACATAGTGAAACTGAGCCCAGGGAGTGTTCCAAGCCACTTCTTTTTTCTTCATGTCCAGTTCTCAAATCCCAGCTTCCTCATCATGGCAGAAACTAACAGATTTTCTCAAAAATCCCACTATCTGCTTCTTAGATACTGAAGATCTTTGGTTGGGCACATGACTGTCCAGCCAAATATTACATCCCAGCTTCCTTTATGGATGCCTATTGGCCAATGACTAAGTTTGGCCAACGTGATGTTAGTAGAAGTGACCTGGGCAATTCCCTAAAGAGAAAAGGAATGTGCCACTACTTTGCATTTCTGTTTCTCTTCATGGCTAAAATACAGGCATAACGATGAAAGCAAGAGTAGGCATTTTGAATCAGGATACGGAAGCCACATGTGAAGAAGCAACAAGAGGAAGGTTACATGTGTACCTTGTTTAAACTACAATATTTTGGCATATGTTTGTCACAGTGGCTTTGATTGTATCTTAACAGATCTACTCACTAGCAGTTTGACCTTAAGCAAATTGGGTTATTGTCTTCATCTGTCGAGGAATGAGGATAACAACACTCAACTCACAGTGTTAGTGTAAGGGATGAATAAGGTGCTTAGCACAGTCTCGATACATAGTTTCCCTCTCATTCTCTTTTCACTGTCACATGCCTACTTTTTATCCTTATACCCATGCCTCTCTCTTTGTGAAGCCCTCTTTCTCTTGCTGCCTGTCCTTGAACTTTCTTTCACCTTTGCCCAGTTAGCCCCAAAACTCTCTCTCTCCTCTATCTCATTTTCCCTGGGTCCTAGAGAAACTCTTGTCTTTTATGAGTAAACATCTCTTCACTTTCTCCCTTTTGTTCTTTAATAAGACTGTTCTATTGCTTTATTTATCCTATTCAGTGGTAGGAATAAAGATTACTTCTACTTTAACACTATCACTCTGATTTTCCTCATGAAAGGCATACTACCCAATAAATTGTATTTCTCTTTTCAGTTCCATATTGCCATTCCCCCTGCCCTGCAGGGTGCTCTTCCAGCATCTTAGCTCCTGAACTGCCTCACCAACATGCCCCTTGGATTGTGACTTTAACATCCATGCTAATTACCATCTGTGTTCTGATCTCTCAGTTCCTTGTCATACCTTCATTTGGGCTCCATATTCATACACACCTGCGTGGTCGCACTCTTCATTAGCTCCACACAGATCCTGACCTTGGTAATTGTCCTCTCTATGAATCCTTTCCTTTTTCCTTATGTTCACAGATAGCTTCTTACTTCCACCTCTGATATCCAATTGTTTGAGCTTTTACAACCCACTAATCATTATGCCGCTCCACTCAAAGACATTGTCACAATATGACTGAGCAGAGCTGATTCGGGTCTCTATATTCCATGGCTCTTTCCAGAGTCTCTTAGAGAAACTATTAGCCAGAGACCATTGTTTCCTGAAAGCTTTCTTTACATACATCTTTGCCCCAACCTAGAGGGAGGATTAATTTCTTCACTTAATCATAATGGCCAGGTTATCTGAAAACCCAGAAATATCTGAATGAAACTATGCCTAAACCATGTTCAGATTCAAAATGATAACTTTGTGTTTCAATTATAACCAAGAATGTACCCTTCAGGAGAAGTTACACCTCCATCTTAAAGTTTGGTCCTCTGCTAAATTATGAAAGAGAATTGCGAAATAGAAGCTAAATTGTGAAATTGTATTTGGGGTGTTTCTCTATTTCAAAGTTATTTTCTTCTTCTAAAAAAAAAAAAAAACGTTTTTTAAGATTTTATTTTTAAGTAATCTCTACACCCAATGTGGAGCTTGAACTCACAACCCCGAGATCAAGAGTCACATGCTCCACCAAATGAGCCAGCCAGGTGCCCCCGTAGTTATTTTCTTCTTCTTAATGTGTTTCTCTTCTGTATACCATTAGATGTTTCTCCTGTTATCTGAGGCCTATCCACATTGGTCTGGATAATCTGGTAATCTACAGCCTTTGATAATCTTGTGCTGTTTCCTGGTTGGGTTGATTCCAATTTAGAGCAACTTTTCTCCTCCTTAGTCTCAGGCTTCTTCCAGAGCGCTAAGTAATTAACCTGATAAACTGGTCTGTGGAACCAAACCACTAAGAAAAGTTTAGCAAAAACTTCCTAGGGTTTACTTCTTATTCTTTCAGATAGCATGGATAGGTCAATGGCAGTTCTCTCTTTATACATTGTAGAGGTAAGTGGTGGATGAAGAAGATAGGGACCAGAGGGTAAGCCTTACATAGCCTTTCACATGGATCATATCAACCATTCCTTTTACTGTCAGTGTTTGGGGCAAGCCATGAAAGCAGAGGTTTATGTTTTTACAAATGCTTAATAACTTACTCAGCTGTCGCCTCTGCTTCTATCAAACTAGGATCCTTCCTGCAGAGAGCAATGATGATGCCAATATTGTCATAGAAAGCAGCAAAGTGAATCGGCATCCAACCTCTTTTTTCAGAAAGTGTGTAATCAGCTTTGAAACAGAGGAGACAGATGGTTGTTTCCAGTGAGCAAGCCTGTGCAGCCAGGTGTAGAGGTGTTGGACCTAAAATGTATGGACAATTATTTAGGTGGTCAAGATCTAAAATGTCCATCTAAAAACATATCTTTTTGATATCCATCTGTGGAGCTTTTTAGTGCTTATCTGGAGCTTTTATATCATAAAAGATAAGCAAGATAAGCATTAAAAAGTATAATTTTAGGCAATTCTAGATTTCTTTAATTCAGGATGTCTGACCATTAAAAATTAGTACTTCTTTATAAATGAAGAATAAATAACATTGAAAATATTAAATATTTGAAAAATTCAATGTGTAAAATAGTTTTGTGATATCAAATAAGTGATTTCTTGTTTATTTTCCATTTTACTTAAATGTTTTGTAGTAAGAGGTAAAATCCTTTGAAATTCAAAGAAAAATATGTTCACAAAAGCCCTCCATGTCACTAAATCCAGTGGGTGTTTTTCAATTCTCATCTTACCTCTCAACAGTAAGTTTCTTCCTCTTTAAAATGTTTCCCCCCCCCCCCCTTGGCTTTTGTGATACCATAATCTCCTATTTTTCTCCTACCTCTCTGGCTACTCCTTTAGAGTCTCCTTTGGGACGTTCTCATTATCCTGACGCCTACGTGAGCCTTAGGGCTCTGTCTCTGGCCTTTTTATCTTCGCAGTGACTTCATTTACCACCTATAAGTCGGTGACTCCCAGGATTATGTCTCTAGATGTGTTTCTTCTCCAAGCTCCACATCTTTATCTCTAACCTCTTACGAGGTGTCTCCACACACCACGTCAAACTTAACATGTTCTGAATTGAACTCCCCTCCAAACCTGGTCCTCTTTCACTGCTGCCTAAATCAGTGAAGGATATCACTATCCAGCCAGTTCTACAAATCAGACACCTGAAAGACTCCTTAGTGTCTCCTTCTCATTTCATCTCCATAACCAGTCCATTGCCAAGACCAAATATCTCTAGAACTTATCTTTATTGCCACCACCTCCCCACTCCAAGCCGCCCAACTGGTACCCCACCTTGTTCTTGCCCTTCACCAATCCATTATTTCAAAATATAAATCTGATCTTTTTACCTCCTTGCTTAAAACGCTTCAGAGGTTTCAAAACGTCATTGATCATGAATACAGGAAAAGGATCCACTGGTTCCAATTCACCTGAACCAACAGCTACCTCCCTCACCCCAAAACACCCATGACATACACAACTTGTTCTCTTCATCTGGGCCTTCTTCTTCTCTTCAAATGTGGAGTAATCAGCCACACGACCCAGCTTGCCCAGGAAAGTACTCATCTATGCCTGTTGCCTGAGCATAATGATTAACAGTGCCTCTTCCATTCTCAAGTCTCCCTTATTTGGATGATGAATGATCCAGTCACCTTGGGCTATTCCTGCTGTCTGAGAGCTTCCTTCTCCCACATGCTTTTCTGACCAGGGTCCAGCTAACTCCTATTTCTCAGCCTAAATGGTAATTCCTCAGTGAAGCACTTGTTTTCTCCCAACTCAAGACACTTCCAATGACCTCTGGCCTGACTTATTCATCTAAGCTTTACATCACAGCCTTTGGTAATCTACAGTATTTGCTCTGATCTATCTACCTAAAGTCACTGCTTAGTCTTCCAGTTTCTGGTCAGGCATGGAAGGCGCATAAATCATCACTATGTCCTAAGAGCAAGTAAAAAGTTTAAACGAACTGAAAAATCAACAATGCTTCTTAGATCCTTTAGAGAAGTGAGGTCTCAGGGCAAAAACACTGCCTCCAAAAATGAAGATATGGACAGGCTGATACAGAGAATCAAAATTTACTGAAAAGAAACTTCCACGAGAACCACTGAGTAGTAAAGCCCCCTGGGCCCCTCCAGCCAACCAAGTAGTCTTTAAGCTTTAGCAATCACCCTTACTTAGCCCATGTGAGTGATTGCCATTTCTTTGTAATCTATAGATCATGCATTCTTTCTTAGAAAAAACAGAGGCTTCTGCACATCACAAAACAGAAATCAGACCCTCCTGTACAACCCCTGAGCAGTAAGGAACCAGACCCCTTTGCACAACTACCTTGCACAACCTTCAAGCACTGAGATAACATCTGTCACTGACACCATTGTGTCTGTGTGTAATTAAGAACTTTTATGGACCATTGTAGTTGATTTACTGATTAACTGCCATAGACTCCTTAAAAAAAAATCCCTGGGTGAGGCAGAAACCTCAGAGTTGGCCTTGGGGGACAAGAGTCTGCTTTCTTAGTGGCAGGCCTCCTGAATAAAGCTCAGATTCCTTTTCAATCAAAACTGTCTCTGAGTATTGGCTTTTTTTTCCTTTAAGCTTATTTACTTATTTTGAGAGAGAGAGAGAGAGAGAGAGAGAGAGAGAGAGAGAGAGAGAGAGAATCCCAAGCAGGCTCCATACTGTCAGCATGGAGCCCAATGTGTGGCTGGAACTCACAAGCCCTGAAATCATGACAGAGCCAAAACCAAGAGTCAGATGCTTAACCGACTGAGCCACCCAGGTGTCCCTCAAGTATTGGCTTTTCGAGCAGCAGGCAGCTGAACTTGGGTTTCAGTAACAGTAGGGAAATCTGAACTATAATTGACGAATTGCTGGAAGCTCATTGTGATAAGTCTGAGAGTTTAAAACTCTGGGGGCCCCAGTCCCAGGAGGTCCCCATGCTTTAGTGAGTTTTAACTCCTGGAGTTTGACCAGGATCTCACAATGGATATTGGAGAAAAATCCCCTCATGCTTCTAGCAGGGGGAGGGAAAAAGGAACCATTTTGAGATATAGCAGAGCATTCCATTTTCCTTAACAAGGCTTGGCCTCGGGAGAAACTGTTATACCAGAGCCTAACCTACCTATGGGAAGGGAAATACCCAACTCTAGCCACTCTTCATCCATCCTGACACAGCTAAGGTCAGGGAGAGGACTAACAAAGACATGTGAAGTTCACAGTCCAGGAGCACAGGCTCTCACAAAAGACTGAGACCTAATCATAGGACTATAGAATATGTTGGTTTATTTCAGTCAATGAAAGGCTGTTGGTTGCTCTCAGCAAGAGAAACACCAAGGGGCACCTGGATGGTGCAGTTGGTTAAATATCTGACTCTTGGTTTCAGCTCAGGTCATGATCTCATGGTTTGTGGGTTTGAGCCCCACATAGGGCTCTGTGCTGAAGGTGTAGAGCCTGCTTGGATTATCTATCTCCCTTTCCCTCTGCCCCTCCCCTGCTTGTTCTCTCTCTCTCTCTCTCTCTCAAAATAAATAAATAAAATTAAAAAAATCAAAATGACCTCAACATTTTTTTTGTTTTTTTAAACACACACACACACACACACACACACACACACACACACACAGAAGTCTCCCCACTCACCCTCTCCTTCTCCTCTCCACCTCCCTCCAAAAAATATTTCAGCACAATCCAGGGGCAGGAGTACTATCCTATATCCCCCTCTTACTACTTGAAATTGTGTTTAATAGAAATGCTGAATCTTGGCACCCACCCAGGCTGCTAAAACAGAATCTTCATTTTAACAAGATCCCTGGATGATTCCTTTGTACTTGAAAGTTTATCCCAGAATAGTAGGATGAAGTGCCCTCCCCACAACATCTGCAATGTCTGATGACATTTTTGTTTGTAAGACCTGGGGTGGAGGTTGCTGCATTTAGTGGGTAGAGAAGTCAGGGATACTACAAAACATTTGATAGTACACAGGAAAGCCCCCAACAACAAAGAATTATCCAGCTCACAATGTCAACAGTGCTGAGGATGAGAAACACTGGCCTAAGACATACTAGAATTAGGGAAGTTCTGGAGGGGCTTATGTTGTCTGAAGAAACTATTGTCTGGTTGAAAACTCTGATCTAGGGGTTAATATACAGAATATATAAAGAACAGGGGCGCCTGGGTGGCGCAGTCGGTTAAGCGTCCGACTTCAGCCAGGTCACGATCTCGCGGTCCGTGAGTTCGAGCCCCGCGTCAGGCTCTGGGCTGATGGCTCAGAGCCTGGAGCCTGCTTCCGATTCTGTGTCTCCCTCTCTCTCTGCCCCTCCCCCGTTCATGCTCTGTCTCTCTCTGTCCCAAAAATAAGTAAACGTTGAAAAAAAAAATTAAAAAAAAAAAGAATATATAAAGAACATATACAACTCAATACCAAAAAAACAAATAATCCAATTTAAAAATGGGCAGAAGACATGAACAGATATTTCTCCAAAGAAGACATACAGACGGCCAAAAGACACATGAAAAGATGCTCAACATCAGTAATTATGAGGGAAATGCAAATGAAAACCACAAAAAATTAAAAATAGAATTACTATATAATACAGTTATCACACTACAGGGTATTTACCCAAAGAATTCAAAAACACTAATTCAAAAATATGCATGCATCCCTATGTTTATTGCAGCATTATATACAATAGCCAAAATATGGAAGCAGCCCAAGTCTCCACTGATAGATGAATGGATAAAGAATATGTGGTATGCATATACAGTAAAACTTTGGATTGGGAGTAACTTGTTCCGTGAGTGTTCCACAAGACAAGCAAACGTTTCTAGTAAATTTTAATTTGATAAACAAGTGATGTCTTGCAATACGAGTAGTATGTGATGTCAAATATCACATGATCACAACTAAGCCAATGGTTCTCTCTCTCTCTCTCTCTCTCTCCCTCTGTGGGATTGTGGGTGATCATCTCCCATGCTCGAATGTTCAGTCTCAGGCTGCAGTGTTTGGCAGAAATCAGTGATTTTTCAGAACGTTGGAAGGTGCCCACAACTGGCACCAACAGTGTATTTTTTTGTCACTTCAAAGCACCTATGGACAGTCCTTTGCTTTTCCATCCAATAGTAAGCTTATGGATACTTTGCTTCATTCTAGGTCAGCCTGCCTGCAGATATAGACCCTTTCCTCTGCTGCCTTATTGCCAGTTACATTAAATACAGTATATGACAAGTTTATTAATACTGTACTATATTCAACATCTGTGTAAGCATATACAATGGTCCCTGTGCAGAAAAATGTTGAAAAGAAAGGCGGTAAGAAGGAGATGATTGTGGTGGAAGTTAAGAAGGAAATCATCGAAAAGTACGAATGAGGTATGTGAGTGGCCAAAATTGTAAGATTTTATAAGAAGTCTATGCCTGCATCTCATGTGAAGAGGAGGAGAAAAAGGCAGAGGAATCCCTCACTTCAAATGAGATTAGGGAGATGTGTAAAGTGTTGGAAACAGTGCAAAATTATGTAGAAAACCACCACCTGAATAAGGCTGTAAGAGTACCACCGATGAATCTGTTTAACAACAATGTAACATCACATTTCCACAAAATTCTCAAAGGAGGCAAAATCAAGTGTCATTGGATAGGTTCCTTGTTAAAGTTGCATGAAAAGAAAAAGATTTCATTGAGTCAATAGATAGCAGTGATTCCATTAGTGATGGTAAAAGTTGTCCTACACAATAACCTTCCTCTCTCTTATCTCGCTCACACCAGCCACGATGGTTTTCAAACTAAGTGCAGGTTAATTTTATATTTTCTTTATTATTTTGTATTCTATTACAGTATTGTAATCATTTTTGTATGAATATTTTTGGGTTGTGGAAAAATCATCTGAGTTTCCATTATTTCTTATGGGGAAATTTGCTTTTATATACAACTGCTTTGGATTACAAGCATGGTTCCAAAATAAATTATGTTTGCAAACCAAGGTTTTACTGTATACACAATGGAATACTATTCAGCCAGAAAAAGGAATGATATCTTGTCATTTGCAACAACATGGATGGATTTAGAGGATATAATGCAAAGTGAAATTAGTAGATCAGAAAACACAAATACCATATGACTTCACTCATACGTGGAATTTAAGAAACAAAACAAAGAAAAAAAGAGACAAAAGATAGACTCATATATTCAGAACAAACTGGTGGTTACCAGAGGGGATGGGGGGGGGAATGGGTGAAATAGGTGATGGAGACTAAAGAGTACACTTATCATGATGAGCACTGAGTAATGTATAGAACTGTAGAATCACTGTATTGTACACCTGAAACTAATATAACACTGTACATTAATTATACTGGAATTTTAAAAAAGATGTTAAACTCTTGACATGGAAGAATGGCTAAATCATGCTAGGATTCACCACTTTCATGTCAGGTTCATTGTGTTGCTAGCTGAATATTCTGGGGATAAATCAAGCTGAAGTTGGTTGTCGTTGATCTATTAAACATGCCTAAAACCTGAAGGAAAAAAAAAAAAACACCCTCCTTGAATTATCCTATATAGAGTATGAAGGTATATAGTCTTTTAGATACAGATATGGAAGGTACAGCCTTTAAAAATTTTTCTGATTTTCCATATTCAATACTTAGGTCAAGGGCACCTGAGTGACTCTGTCGGTTAAGTGTCTGACTCTTGATTTCTGCTCCAGTCATGATCTGTTTGTGAGATGGAGCCCTGTGTCCAGCTCTGTGCTGAAAGTGAGAAGCCTGCTTAGGATCCTTTCTCTCTCCCTCTCTCTCAGCACCAGACCCTCCCCCCCCCCCACACTAAATAAATTAACATTTAACAAAAACTACTTAGGTAAAATCTCTCACCTCAGTCAAGAATGCCTCATTCCTCAGTCCTCATAATACATTGTTACTGTCACTAGGTGGCAGCATATCTAAATAATATTAACTGCTTTTTTTTTTTTTTTTTGGCATAAAAACTACTTTGGGGATTGATTTTTAAAAAATAAGTAGAGGTAACTGTAAATTCCACAGTAAAAAACAGAAAAAAGAAAAAAAACAAGACTTAAGAGGAATATGAATAAACAACCATGGGTAGAAAAAATTTAGACTTCAAAATATATAGAAAATATCATTATGTGACATTTTCATGTAACAGAACATTTTGGAGATTATATACTATAGAAGAGTTTTGATACATGCAATATTCTTTTCAAATGCACCAAATATTTTATTTATATCTTACCATTTCTTTCTTTTTTCACATCCATTTTTGATGACTCTGTTTTAAAGGGGAATACACACAGAAGTACGATTACTAACATATATGAGTTCCCTAGATTAGTCAAAATAGATTCATATGAATAAGAATAAAATTGCTATATTTAGATATCAACGACAGGATTGAGTGGAGGTTTTGGTCAAGCCACCTGGGCTTGGTTCACACAGCCGGCATCATGGCAGAGCAGACCTGGAATGCTGCATCTCTAGAGTCTGGTCAAAATTAACAATTGGTGCAGTTTTGTGTTGGGTAAGTCATCATATGTGGATGTTGCCAGTAGAGTTATACATTTTCCAAATGTCAAAATCTATCCAATTCTTAGCAAATGGAAATCCAAGCCACAGGATGAATGAGAGACTTTAATTTACCAAAGATTTATTTCACACCAAGAAAGGCTTAAAATATTATGTATCTTTAAACAATAAGCTACTTGTTATATTTAAATTTAACTGAATTTGTGCTATTTTAATCAAGTAATAGAAGTATCTTAATATGAAAACATATTAATTATACTGATAAGAGTACATAATTTATTAGTAGCCAATAGGATTAAAGCAGAACATGTTTTGGTGTGTGAAAATATAACACAGCTTTTTAAGATATAAAATATTATAAGATACAATATAAGATATAAAATATAAGATAAAACATAAAATCACAATTTTCTTATCGGCCATTCCTGATATTTAATCTGTATTTCCCTTTTCAGTTATAGAGAACTTCTGCTTTCATTTTCAACAGTATTATTTTTATACTGGTTAAATTTATTCCAGTGAATAGGAATATATATATAAACATATATTTTATATATATATATATATATATATATATATATATATATTCCTACCTAAGAATCAGGAAAAAGTGGCTTTTTAAAAGTCAAAATTAGGGTTAGCTTTAAAGGGGCCATTAATTAAAAACAATTATTATTATAAGAATTTTTTGTTATTAAATATTATTTAAGTTTATATATTGTGAAGAAGTTATTCCCTGCTTGAGAACTCTGGGATAAAAATGGATCTTCTACTGGGATCTCTACTTATCTACCTTTTCTGTGAATTTCTATAGTGCACCACTGTGTTTTAATTATGCCAGTGATTATCAAATGCTACCTTGTGTTCATCCAATCATGCATTCATCCAACAACTACTTCCTGAGCACCTACAATGCCAGGCTTTCTTCTAGGCGTTCAAATACCATAGCAAACAAAGTAAAGCAAATCATTGCCTTTTACAGAGCTTATGTTCAAGTGAGGGAGACACAATAAAGAAATAAATAATACTATATGAGAGAGCAATAAGTGACACTTAGAAAAGAGCCTCTCTGAAATAAGGGAAACACAAACCTCAACTATGCTCTAGATACAATACCAAATTTTTATCTTGCTCTATAATCAACATGTCTTCTTAACTCTGAGTAGGAGCAGGTAAAAGAAAAACAGTTTAGATGTTTTAAACTTTATGGTACCTTGGCTAGACATAACAAAGCGTCTTTGGTTGACGTTGAAGCTAGCATTGCACAGTTGACATATAATAGAAACTCTGTTGTGTAAAGCAGCATGATGGAAAATGGCATAGCCTGCCTCATCTGAAATATTGATGGTCAAGCTTGAGGTTTTACGGCTAAATGTATGGAAAACAGCAGATAATCCTCTTTCAACAGCAGACTTCATACCAAATGGGATGCTCTAAAAGGATTAAGAGCACCAGAATAAGTTTCTTTAAAATAAGTTTCCTTAAACTTTGGTTTAAGGAAAAAAAGGACGATAAACATATATTAATATATTTATAATAAATATAACACTAATATATAATTAATAAGTATGTATTGATATAATTACATGATTGGTGCTCAGTCATAGTAGAATTTTCACTTTCCATTTGAAAGTGTCTCACTGGGCAATGATTAAAGTTGTTAGAACTATTAAGAAACATTGAGAAGTTTAAAAAATATTTTTGGGAAGTTCCCCACCCCCCACTTTTTAGGGAGAAATTATAGCTCCTTCTTTGTAGATGCTTAAAATGGGAAAATTTGCTTCCTGAAATACTTAAGCAAATGAAGATCCCTGGGTTCCTTTTCTGATTTAAGAACAATCTAATTTAGAAATCTAGAAACTAAAATTACATAGCTACAGAAATACAATTTGTCTTCTTTGTTCTAGTTCTCAGAATAGAGAGGTAAAAATATTACACTCTTCTTTGAAACATTCTGACCACTTAATATTTTAAAATTAAATGAACAGTTTATTCAATTCTTAAATTTATGGACATTGAAACAAATAAATGGTAAATAAATGCCAGTGTGTCCTTTGAAACTGGTGAGCTCACCACTTCATTTATCAGTTCCAGAAGCTGTGCATCAAGGTTTGTTGAAACAGATACAAAGATTTGATTCAGAATGCCAGGTTTTGTTCCTCAGGTTAGGTTCCCAGGACTGAAGCCAGACTCTGCCATTTACTAGCTGTGTAATTTGGGAAAGATCCTTACCTGGCTGCACCTCAAATTTCTCATTTGTAAAACCAGAATGACAACAGCAGTACTAGTACCTTGAAAAAGTTTGTTAAAAGGATTTATAAAGCGCCTGGCATATAAAATAAGCACTCAATAAATACTAACCTTTATTAAGATTGGTCACAATCCAGTTCATTAACAGATTGTTTTGCAACCCTACCAGAAATTTATTATCCAGAATTGTATGGCTTCTAAGCTGCTAAAATGTGGAATTTTTATTTCATATTGAAAACTTCATTTAACCCAAGTTATCCCTAAAATAAAAATTTGAGACATATACTTACCTATAATAACATATTATCTATAATAGCCTCCTATACTAAATTATGTAATGATTACTGAAATACCTTGCATTTCATAGCTTTTTTGAAGCCAAATTTTTTCTTAAATTGCTCATGTAATTGAGCATCTGTTAGTGGAAGTCTTTTTGGTTTCAGATTGTTCACGATTTCATTTATGGCTCCCCACCACTTTGTCTTATATAGTTGATGATAGAAAGTTTCAAGTTCAAAACAGATCACATAGTAGCTATAAAAAAAATAAAGAAAAAAGATCAATCTTTCTGACTTTGAAGTAATTTGCTACTTTTTTTCTATGCTAGCTAAACTTTATTTTTCTATAATAATTAAGTACAAAAATGTAGTTTAAATTGTATTGATTGAAAAAGAAAGTCTTAGGGAAATGCTATGTTATGAACTGGTCAGAGGCTAATATCCTCTCTTCCTTGACCTTTACTTCCACTTCAGTTTTCTGAATAATATAGACTTCTGCACGGATGAAGGCATGTTTGAGGACCTGTTTGCATTTATTTGAGGTTGTCATTCTTCCTGTCTACCATCCTCTCGCCCCAAGAGAAACTAGACCATAAAAATATAAACTAAAGGCCATCTTTACCCACACCTTGCAGAGACAGCACCAGTCCAGGTGGTGGAACTGTCATGGGCCTCAACTTGTACAGGTGCCAACTTCATCACTAGGGACTTGCTTCTAAATCGAGGAGCAGGTATTCTGAATCTTACTCAGATTTGAAGGCTTTCACATCACAGCAATGATAGGCTCTAGGACCTTAAGGGGTTGTCTGAATCAGACCCGGATGCTTGATTCACATTGGATGACTAAACTAAATACCTAGAAGAAAACAGCTCACCTTCCCTTGGTGTCACACATGCTGCTAAGAGTGGACACCACAAACAGATACCCCAAGTCTCATAAGACTGCCTCCACGGATACAGGCCCAGGAGATCACACTAAGGATGTCCTTTGGTCTCTCAGTGGCCCAGCTCCACATCATAGAGCCCCAGTGCCAGCAACCTCTATCTTTTCATGTACTTCAGGGAGCTGCCTCTGGCTGTGGTAACTTGCTATGGGGTCAGAAGCTGCTGACTACCTTTGGGGGCTCTGGTACTTAGTGATGTACTCTTAGATCACTGCTCAGGCAATGGAACAGATGTATAAATTTAACAAATACCAAAGGAATGTGGGTTGATTTCTTCTAGAAATTCAATTTACTTATCCAATACAAATCAAGCTTCCAGAACCAGCAGGGGGCTATCTTACCCTAGAAACTGGAGAAGCAAGAGGTGGTGAAGGTGGCTATACCCTGAGAAAGTCTTTGGCCACAGACTTTTGTGACCCCTTCCCCCCAAGATTGGATACACTATCTGCACTGGCCCCCTTTCTATGGAAGCATAGAAAGCCCAGATGGCCAGTGCTTTGAGGGAGAATTCATTCAAGTACTGCATAGGGACATCTCACTGCTCTTACTCAAAACCTATGTGTAGATATTAGCAGGAACTATAAGGGGGCCTCACTTTTAAAACAGCTCCCTTCAGATTCTTCTACCTGGGAATCTGCACCCAGTTTTTGAGGAGCTTCTAGGACCACATTTCCCTGATACACCATTGTCACATTAAGTTGATTTCTGACCTGCCTCCTAATAATCACAGCAACATCATGATGCTGGTATACTGTCCCCAAAATAGGACATTTTGGTACTGATATAAATTAATCTTTTTGCTCCAGTCATTGTCACCTTAATAATTCATGAGTTCTTGTATTTTAATGGAATACCCAAATCCTGGGTATCTGACTGTGGCCCCTACTTTTTGATTCTGGTATGGTAGGAGGGCCCAACCTGAACCAAAATGAATCTAGGATTTAGATGTTTTCAGGCATGCCTGGAGGGCCAGTGGAACTGACCCTATTTTCATAATGGACCAGGGGTTTCCTAGGAGATAAACCATTCTGAGGAAAGAGAACATCAAGACTCAAGACCTCAGTCCACTAACAATGCCCCTAAAATCAAAGAGGGGAGATTTTAACATGGCATGTTTTCAATCATTCACGAAATGATCCCTACATCACAGAAAAGAACTGTTAGCAAAATGACTAAAAGAGCTGTTTTTGCATCAAATTATTAGGAGTTCAAGGTAGCACTTCCTTGAAACCAATAAAATTGGGAAAGAAATACTTACTTCACTGGATTGGCTTCAACATGCCTCACAGTTGATACAAGGTATTTAGCAGGCATAGGGAGAAGCCAGCTCCAGAAGTGACCCCAGATCCACAACCAGGAGAAATGATGTCAGAGACAACAATGGCATTAATGTTGAGTTGCCTTCATAGGGTCTGTTGAGCTCCAGGGGCCCAGGAGTGGATCATTACAGATTGCTCAGACAGGAAAGAGGAAAACTGAAGATATCTCACAGTACCTGAGAGCTGATCCATTGGCATATGAGATTCCTAAAATAACTATGTAGGGGTGGATATTATGGAACTGAAGATTCTCTAGTAATTGTTACAGGAACCAAGAAAACACTGATTATTACTCCACTTGTGGTTTTTACTTTTACTCCATGCTGCCTGGGTCTGGGAAACAAGCTCATGCTGCCTTTGCAAGTCTGCAAATTCAAATCCATCTATCTGTAATTCACCAACATTGATGACCAATGTTGTGCATTAGTCAGAAACTAGAGAACCATTCTACTATAGTATCCCATTGAAACAATTTGACTGGATCTCTTACTGTTCAATGACAGTGGGCTTATGCCAACCATACTCCTTAACCTATAACAACCTCTCACCAAGTACAGCTTTTATCTCAGCTGCCTCCCTGCATCCTCAGGATCGTTAGTGTCCAGCTAGTCACTGGAGCCTGGGGGGATAAAGTGTTATTCAGAGGTGCTTCTGAAATACTATTTACTTTGGCAGGTGTTGTACATGGAATGTGTCAGCAGTTGCTGGATCCCTGAATGAGGGATTCCTTCTCGAGGGAGATGCACACCAACTGTCCATTCTAGAGGCATGATGTCTACTACTTAATTCCCTCCAAAATCATGGAAGTCATTAGCCACATGGTCTTTGACTTCATCTCTAGTACTATGTGTGCATCCAGACAGTATTCAATGAAAAGACCCACCTTTCATTGTTTATCCTGATTCTCCCTTTGCCTCCTTTCTCTTATTTTCCTCACGACCATGCATCTTGGAGAAATGTGTAATCTTTGTCTTCTTCACATCACATAAACTCTCCCCAACTTCACCCTTCAGCTCACTAAACATAGCCTAAAGCCAGAACTAATCCTCTTCCCAAGTCACTGCCGAATTTAGAGTGCTGTCTTCAGCCTTAAGTTGACTTGGCCTTTTTCTCTGTTGAATTTGATGCTTTTAATCTATTTCCATATTTAAAAATTCCTCCCCATTTGGCTTCCATGCTATTGTACTTTCTTGGTCCTCCTCCTTATATCATTCTCAACTCCTTTGTTCTCTCTTTTGCATCTCCCTATTTAAAAGATGCTATTCTCCAGAGTTCCAGACTTGGTCCTGGTCTCTAAACCATTTCCATGTGTTAAAAAAACAGAAAACAAAAAAACCTCTCCTATATGCTTTTAAATCTCAAGTCTCTACCTCCTAATAGTAATGCCCCTACTCTACTTTCCATAAACTGAAATAAAACTGAAAAAAAACTTGGATACTGAAGTTATCCAAGACATGGAAACCCAAGAACACAAGACATAAAGATCCTAGCAATACTAAGAAAAACACACTGCTTCAAAAATTGGCAGGAGTAACAAGACCCAGCAGAGGAAGAGGATTTTAAATCATATCTGTTATGGAACTAAAGGGGTATTTGCTGAGTCCACTGCTTTTCAGTAGGCTCATAGGATTTGATCCTCACCTCCATTCCCATATAATAACGATGTTAATTATAAGAACTAATCACTATCTCTAAAGATTATTACACAGAATGTAACAAAGTGCATGAAGTAATAAATATATTATTTATTTTGTTGACTCTCTATTTCAGTCACAGGCGTTATTGTGCTAGGATCTCCATGCTGAGGTATTAAGTTAGCCTTTGCACTTTGACACTCTCCTTGTTTTCTCCTAACTTTCAACAGGTTGTCACTACTGTGAATAATTACTGAAAAGTTCCTTACCTTTTTCCGTTAAGTTCCATGACGGGTATTGAGTAATGTTCTTTGTATCCTAAATCTTCTACAAATGTATTAGCAGCACAATCCCGTATTTTTTCTAAATTATTCTAAAATATGAGTTATATTATTAAAAACATATCTTTAAATAAGTCTAAACAATTATAGCTTTTTCTTTTTAATTTGATATATAGAGAGAATGCATGCATGCACAAGTTGGGGATGGGGTGGGGGGGGAGAGAGAGAGAGAGAGAGAGAGAGAGAGAGAGAGAGAGAACCTTAAGCAGACCCCACACCCAGCATGGGGCCTGCCACGACCCTGGGATTATGACCTGAGCCAAAAATCAAGGGTCAGGTGCTCAACTGACTGAGCCACCCAGGTGCCCCATCAATTATGGCTTATTTTAGGGGCGCCTGGGTGGCGCAGTCGGTTAAGCGTCCGACTTCAGCCAGGTCACGATCTTGCGGTCCGTGAGTTCGAGCCCCGCGTCAGGCTCTGGGCTGATGGCTCGGAGCCTGGAGCCTGTTTCCGATTCTGTGTCTCCCTCTCTCTCTGCCCCTCCCCCGTTCATGCTCTGTCTCAAAAATAAATAAACGTTGAAAAAAAAAATTAAAGAAAAAAAAATTATGGCTTATTTTAGATGAAATTTTGTACACGTAAATGATAAATTTTTAATATAATATCCCATAAAACCCTAATGATATTTGCATGTATCCAGTTCCTACTTCAGGAGGGAGGAAAAAATACAAAAGAAAATATAAAGAAGGTAGAAAAGCAATGACAATTCAAATGTATAATGTTTATATTAAATTCTAGATGAAATTATTGTTCTTAAACTCTAGAGGATCTCTGTTCTAATACTAATCTTCAAGGAAAATGGAAGATTTCTTCAAGGAAAGTGTATAGTGAATGTTGAGGGATTTCTACTGTATTCTTTGATCAACAATTTTAGCGCAAATATAGTCCATTTGAGATCTATAAATTCTATGAAGATAGCTGTACCTAGCTTATCTGTCATTTTATCTCTGACACCTCACATACTACCTTAGGGTAGTTGGACTTAATTCATGTGTGTTACATAATGTATGAAAAAACTAGTGAGTTAGGAAGATAATCATTTGGAGAGCTGCCTAGTGCCTGTGCCAGCAAGAGACTCTTTATGGATGGAGAATGAGATAAAAGCGCTGGGAAATGACAAACCATTTCAGGAACAATAATAATTTAAACCTTAAAGTCTTCCAAAGCATTCTCAACTGAAGGTGTGCTGATATCAAATTCAATTCCTCCATGAACATGAAAATATTGATCCTCTTTGTAGTGAAAATGCTGGCATTTAAAATCTCGCCCATAAATAAATGGAGGCAGTTCTCGCTCTGTCTTGACCTTGTCATCTCCAAAATAAAAAGAAACTTTTATTTAAAAAGTGAAAACAGCATATAAACAATCATATTTTGGAGATCTGGATTCTCATTTACATAAACCAACTGAAGAAAACTCCATATTAACTGAAAATCTTGGCAGTTACAGTCTATAAAATCAGTCTTAGTATATATTTTAAACATGAAAATATATCATACATTTTGGGCATTTTCTGTAGTTTCATTGTACAGACATTTCAAGAGACTAGTTAAAACATTATTCTATGTGTGAGCTTAAGACTAGTATCTTACCTCCAATTGTCAGAAAAGATTTGAAACTCTGCCTCAGAGAATCTTTGGCTAAATAAATAAAAACTTAACCTGAGCTAGTTTAGGCAAAAAGAGACACTAATGAGAAATAGGTGGGTATCTCTCACTAAAAAAAAAAAAAAAAAAAAAAAAAAAAATCAAACCAGCTCACTTTTTTGGAAAGTAATAAAATCCACATATAACATTTATTAAAAAAAATAATAATAATTTTCTAAAAGTCCAGTAAGGATTAGATTTGTTCAATATTTTGACTTGTTAGCAGAATATGGTTTCATTAATGAAAAGTATATAATGCATTTTGAGAAAGGTAAAAGGTACAGAAAAGTACAAGGAATAATATAACACCCTAATACCACCTCCTAGATTTAACTATTAACAGTCATATTTGCTTCCAATAATCTAAGTAATAAAACATTACAGATATGGCTGACATCCTCCCATAATTGCTCCCATAATTGGTGCACATTTGGGCACCAATGAAAATATATAAATTGTGTGTTAATCTGGGTGGGAGGAACAGTATGCCCTGCAGTCCTGTCAAATTCCATGTAAGTATGGTCCTATTTCAGCTTTCTTCTCTTACATTGGTTTATTTGTGTATAATAGTGCTGACACATTAGTAAAGTTTTAAAATATGTTTTCAGCTCCTTTTCAGAAATGTAAGACCATTCATGATCCTGTACTGCTCCATATTAATTACAGAATCAATTTCTAAACTTTCGTGAAAAACACAATACGGATTTTGAAAAGAAGTACATTGAATTGATAGAGTAATTTGAATCAGATATGATACATTCACAGTGTTGTTCCATCATGAACATGGCCTATTTCCCTATTTTTCTCAGAACATGTTTAAAGTCTTCCAATAGCCCTTATAATTAGTATAAATGTATACCAAGTACTATGTACATATACCAAATATTTTTAACTACTTAGGAGACATTAAATTTTGTTTTTTCTTTCTAACAGGCTACAGCTAGGTTACATGAGTGGACTCAAATACTACAGACAAAATTGAATTTAAATATAAATTTAACATATATATATATACACACACACATATAATTATTTTATATTTGATCTGTGGTGATACTTTTACCTGAAAAAAGTGGAAGCAGACTATCTAAATATGGAACTTTCATCTTCTTTTTCAAACTCAGTAGAAATGGGGTCAGAAAACATATTAACTTTAGGTATCCTATCCCTTTTCTGAGGTCTGTTTTCTTCTCAAAGTGTTTTTGAATAACCTTTTTCTGAAGATATAATCTTTGCTGTAGTCTCTGATAGGTACAAATATCAAGATAATCCTGATTACATTTTATAGCATTAGTAAGCCAATAGGCTGTTTCAAATATAAAAACATTTTCACACTGTTGAACTTGTATGGTACTGAATGTCAATTTTAGCATAATATTTTCAGCATATTTCATAAAAACAGCTTTTTCTTCAGGGCTGTTGGGATCATATGTTGGATCTTCATTCATGTCTTCATCATAGATTCCATTAAAGTCCGGATCCTTTGTAATATCAACCAAACCTTAACAGTAAAAAAGAAAAATTTTGGATAGTGAAAACATCATATGTGGCTTCTGGATAAATAGAGTGTATTGAACACTGGGTTTCATCTTGAAATCCTACTAAAGTGACAAAGTGATGATGAGATGCCAAAAAAATTATTAAAGATGAAAAGCAGGTTGATTGGTGCTAACTAAGCAGAGTAAAGAAAGATGGAAGCTTGTAGAATTAGAATAGATTTCCGTTGTCTTTGGAGGAAAGAAACACCATACCATGGAAACAACCTAAGTCCCATATTTAATCAGGGTTAACTAAGGAAGAACAAGAAAATGTGATTTCCCTTTAAACAGGGCATCAGTTTCTCACTTGGCCAAAAGTATAATTTTCTTTTCCAAGCTTTATATTATTACACATTTCTTGTTTTTGCTGATAACAGAAGCTAAACATATACAATAAGAACTTTCCTGCTAACTAATCGTGATGAAATAAATAAGAATTAAAACTCGATTTTTCTCTATTATCAATGACAAATTTCCTGTTACATTTTCTTCCCATTTATGGTGAAATTAAGGACTTCCTTGCTGCCAAATTGTCTTCTTAAAGACAATTACACTTAGAATGTTACCCTTAATCTAAGCTTGAGAAAACTGCTTAGAATCACAAAATGACTTCACAGAAAATGTGGCGTTTGTAACATACGTGCTTTAGACGTGTAAATGAGACATCAATTTGCCTTTTTTTTTCCTTCCTCAAATCTATTAAAAAAAAAAACCCTCCAAAAAAAAGCAGAATACACTTACATTTTTATTTTTAAAAAATATTTATTTATTTTTCAAAGAGAGAGAGAGCGAGAGAGCGAGAGAGCGAGAGAGCGAGAGAGCGAGCCCACGCAGGGAGGGACAGAGAGAGAGGCAGAAGATCCGAAAGTGCGGAGCCCAATGCAGAGCTGGAAGTCACGAACTGCGAGATCATGACTGGAACCAAAATCAAGAGTCAGACACTTAACCAACTCAGCCACCCAGGCACACCTCACTTGGATTTTTAAATGACCACTATGATTCACCTCCTTTTTGCAAAATTTAAGAAATTATAAAGAAATTAAAGTATTTCTGACAGCTTAAAAAAAATCTAAACATAAGCCAGAATATTGTTGACACGCCTAAAACTTTGTAGCCTGAGGTGGCACAGGCAGCAAGTCAGTTCTCCCCACAGAAAGTCCCCACAGGCTTAGAAATTGGAAGCCTGTAGAATCTCTAACAGATCGTCACGTCAGATTTACGGGGGGAAGGGGGAGAACGGGGGAGGAGGAGGGGAGGGGGAGGGGGGCCCCGGAGCAGAAACAGAAGCAGCAGCCGCAGAAAAAAAAAAAAAAAAGAAAGAAAAAAAAAAGAGAAAAAAAAAAAAAAGATTGGTTCGAAGTCTGAACTGATGCAGTGAAACTCCCCGATCGTCTTCCCCAGACAGCACAGCCCCTCCCCTTCCTCTCTAAAAGGTTTGAGCAGCACCGCTGAAGGCCGGGAGGAGAGGCTGAGCTGAAAACCCGGCAAAGTGAGTCTGCGCGCTGAAAGGGGGACATCTTCAGCCCCTCCCCCTCCTCTGGCCCCAGTCTCGCCCTCCTTCCAGGCGGGAGTCTGCGGGAAACCGATGGATCAAAGAGAAAAGACCTACTAATACAACATGTGGGGAGAAGCTCCCCAGTGAAGGGGCAGGGTTTCTTCCCGATCACTACAGTGCAGTGGTAGCAGTCAGCAAGCCCTGTTCCTGCCCCACTTCTAAATGAGAACAAATTGCAAGTGTTTCCACACAGATGAGGAAAACCTCTCAGGTGAAAGACCGGGACTGGAAGCGGGAAGGGGGAGGGGAGGAGGAAAGGCGGGACGGCGGGCGGGCGGGCAGGGCTGCGAGGGTCGAGAAAGGGAGAAAGGATTTTGGAGAACCGGAAGAGAAATTGCCTGGAAAAGATACCAGTCAGTTCACGCGAACATAGGAGAATGAAGGAAGGTGTGGACTGAGACATCGCTAAGGGAAAAAATGGAATTGCTGCGCTACCTGGTATTTCGCTGTACTGAGAGGAGTTCGATATTGCTGTTCGAAAGTTTGGGGCTGAATCGGAAAACTGAACTAATTTGTTTTAATGACACAGTTCATGCCACAAAAAATAAAAAGTTATTAGAGGAAGTGTGATCACAGCATGTTATACAAATCAGATATGTACAAAGTCATAATGTAGAAAATGAAAAAGGATTTAATAGAAAAATTGGATATAACTGAATTTGGAGGACAGGGAGGGGAAACACAAGATTCCATTGTTTTAACCTCTATACTATGCTAATTTAATCTTATCTCCTGCCCTGCTTTTTGCTCCTGAACTCAATTCTTTTTCAATGCCTAGTACTTATCTTTATCTGAACGTCACAGAAGCACTCCCAAACTAAATTCATCCTTGATCTCCCCCCAATCTGCTTTTCTTTTCATTCTCTGCCATGGTTAATGATTCTATTTATCAGTTCCTCAAACTAGAAGCCCAAGAGTCTCCTTCAATACCTTTTCTTTCACATTCTATTGTTATTAACCACTTAATTTCCACAAGTATTGAAAGTTTACTATCTGCAAGCACGCTATAAGGTGCTGAGAATTTAAAAACAAAAAAGACATTTTTCTGTGCTCTTGAGGAGGAGCTTAAGGGCTAGTACAGGAGACAGAGATGAAATCAGTAATTTCAATACAAAATGATACAGTGTGCATAGGACAGAGGAGGCTGTGTCTGAATCAAGTCTTGACAAGGGGGAAACAATGACCTGGGGAAGAATGGGGAAGGGTGAGGTAAAGTGGCAGGAGGAGGGCATTACAGATAAAAGGGCAGGGAATAAGCAGAGGCATAAAAAACAAAACCAAAAAAACAAACCCAATTCACTTCCAGTTGTAGTATTAAACAAGGTCTTTTGTGTGTGTGTGTGTGTGTGTGTGTGTGTGTGTGTGTGTGTCTTAACTAAAAGTCACTCCCACATTTTTCTATCACAAACATATGTTTTTCCTTCTTTCCTCTCATCCTACAAACCTTATGTAATACATTGAAGAATCCAAGAATTATTCAGATCAAGAAATTAAAATCCCCTACAGAAAACTAGATAATATGACCGGAGTTTGGTATTCTCCTTCTCTATTGCTGTTGCTATCATTTTCTGAGAGCAGTGACATGGGCAGTTGCAAGACTTGAGCCCAGTCTCTCAGTCATGCCAAGAGAGGAGGTGCCACTTCCCCAAATATGCATGATGATATAGAAATTCTTGCTGCTAGCTTGCCCTTGTATAGCCACAACTACAAGGCTTGGACCCCAGTTTCCTGGTCAAGTCAGTGGAGGAGTGGCATTCCCTCTCTACCTCAAACATTGAGGATAGAGCTGGGGCCAAGGTTCCATGAGTCACTCTGTTTATCAGACACTTCTACCTCACTTCCTCCCAGACTGTATTTTTCACTCTAGCTGTTGTTGCCCTAACCAGCTTCACAAAGATGTAACTGTGCTTTGCTTCAGATGCACCACATGGCTCTTATTTTTACCCTGGGACTTCTCTACCACTGCTGTGTTAGACTTCTGATGGAACCCATCCAGTCATTCCAGTGCAAGAACAAATCTGGAAAGTGAGGGAGCAAGCTTTGACCAATCCAGGAGGGGGAGTCAGGAGATACACACTGCCCTCTTCCATCCCTTGGGCTGACAATTCTGAAGTGTATTCTATGGGATTCCTCAGAGTCCTTACAAAATGGATCTTAATGAAAGCTCAGCAGCACATCCTTGGATTGATGTTTCCTCCTTTTCTATTCACTTTTCCTGCCCCCCACTTCTGTTCCTTAGAGTTATTTCCTATAATCTACCCTGATTTAAGCCCCCATTTCAGGCTCTAATTTTGGGGTAATCTAGGCTAATACACATTGCCTTTGTACCTGGCCTCTGACCTGCTGTTTCCCTGATCATGAAGTATAAAAAGCCCCACAGTCTAAGAGTCTGGGTTCCTTTCCCCAAGTCTGACACTTGGGCCGTGCAAGATTTCACAGCGATGTTCCAAATGTGGCGCATGATGGGGAGCCCGTACCTGTTCCTGTTCCCGTAAAGGTCTAGTGTGCATTCTGCTTGGTCATATACCATTGTTTGCACTACACCACTGTTACAGTGCCTGAAGCATGCTAATGCTGCTGGTGCTTCAGCAGACTCCCAAGCATAGTAAGGGAGAAAAAAATCTCCGTCTTGGTATGATGCTCATCTTTGATGGCCTGACAGCCAATATTACAAAGTGCTTTAACGTAACAGTACTTTCCCCAAGGGCACATGGTGGTGGAGTGACTGAATTTGGAAAGATTTCCAGCTTCACTCATATACAGTGAAAAAGGGATCAGAGTCACAACTAGTCTAGACATGGGTTCCCAGCCAGGAAAGGAGAATTAAGTAGAACTGTCTGGAGCTGATATTTAGCTGACATGTATCAATATGGCCACATCGGTTGTAAAAATATTGATCCCTTTCTTATTGTTTGGTAAACTGAATTGCTATAGCCCCAAGCTGTTTGAATACCTCCCTCCCCTGGGATCTCCTGGAAAGCTTCATGATCCAGCAAAGGCTACCTATGACAAACAAGAGGTCTCTGAGATCCTACTCCAACATTATGGCTGATGTCTGTTCTTATTGCTCAGTGATCATGCTGTACTGGTGGTTAAGTATTTTTAATATCATCCCTGAAAATGTAGGCAGTTAGTCTCTGGGTGCTCCCCCACTCCCCCTACAACTTGATTAGAACGTCCCTACCTGTCTCTGATCCTGTTAACCAGGAGCATCACTGTGAGAGGATCCTTATTGGGGTAGCCTCAGGTACAATAGTTGGGCTGAAGAGACCAGATGGTGGGCTATGAAGTCACATGATAATAGTCAATTTTGTCATCCACTAAGCAGAAGCCCTCTGTTCTTAATTACACAGTAGGATGTATGCTCCCTCCTATCATGGCCTTGTCCCTTATTATTATTGATATTCTCACCAAATGATCCAAAGGCTTCTCAGACTTTCATATGTGAATGACTCCTTAGTATGTACCTCTAACCCAGATCACTCTCCAGAATTTGACTTCTATGATGAAAGTTTCCACCTAAATATGTGACTCTCAAAAGGGCTTGTTGTTTCTTTACCAAATTTCTCAGCTCTGGCCCTTGCCTTGCTTGACAAATGCCAGGTGGGAATGATGATTCCAAGTAATCTTCGTAAAAAGGGAAGAAAAGCAAACCCAATTTTTGTCAGAATTGTCAAGTCTCAAACATCATTGGAAACCACTATCAATTCCTGCTGAACCTTAACATCTGTAGAGCTCAAATCTTCATAAAGCTCTTGCCATCATCTCGATCAGGAAAGGCAAGCCGTGCAACTTAGTTTCCCAGACACACCTTGGCCAATTCAATTACAGAGAAACATCATCTGGTTTGTGCAATGTTCCCTGCTGTCTTCCAGTGATTAGCAAATGGATTAGTGGACAACTTCCAGGATAGAAGTGTCATCAACTACCAAAATGACATCTTAATTTACATTACCTGATCTAGCCTTGGAGATTGTAAACTACCAGCAATGATAGTACTTCTAGGAAAACACTGAAATATGTTTTTAAGACTTTGACCATGTCATATTCTCTTCAACAATGCAGCTACGTCATGCCAAAGTGTCAGTGTTCTTTAAGAGGGAACTGTCAAGGGAATGCAGAAATGAATGGAATTCACTAGATATTACTGGCAATATTTTTCATTGCTTCAGCCTTCTCACTTCAAATACTTGAACAACAAGAAGGGATTTGTTAGTTCCAGTTATAGCTATAATCTTTCAGAAGCCAGTGACCCTCCAATCCTATGGTACTCTGCACCAAGCCAGGTGGCATTAGTCCTTACTCCACCAATGCCACAGATTGAATAATTCTCACCCACAGGAGGAGAATTTCTGCCTTATACTCACTACTCTTGGAGACTGCTCTCAACAGAAGTTGATTACCCTGCATGGAAATGAGAGCTATTAGCTATCTAAACTACCTTTGAGACACAGAAATACCATCTTCAAGAGACTGTACTGCTTGCTAGTACAGTAAGGCTACAGAGCCTGAAACATCTCTGAAAACCCAACCCAGAGCAGGTGAGTCAGGCTGCCTCACTGCCATCAAGCAAATCTTATTCTCAGGCACTTGAACTTCACAGCAGTCCAGTGGTAGATACAGTAAGTAGCAAAAGTAGTAAACAAACACTTCTGTGGTTTAAATCTTAGCCCAAATTCAGAAGTGTTCAGTGGTGTATAGTTCTGAATGTGGTGGTTGGGGAATGACCATCCAATTGTAGTCATTGTACATCATCCTGATTGGACACTTTAGTCAAAACTTTGAGCTGATCTATCTATCTGTGACATGCTTGCTGAGGACTTGCTCCCTCAGTTCAGTTATTAAATCCCTCTGGGACATCCATGCTAGACTTAATTTCCAATCTGATCAACTGGTAATGGTAGAAATCCCCTCAAGCTGTGTAACACCCCTGTTCCCATTTAATTCTTCATTGATTCAATTCAACTCAATTCAGTTAATTCAATTCAACAAATATCTGTTGATGCCTACTTTTTTTTTTAATTTTTTTAACGTTTATTTATTTTTGAGACAGAGAGAGACAGAGCGTGAACAGGGGAGGGGCAGAGAGAGAAGGAGACACAGAATCTGAAACAGGCTCCAGGCTCTGAGCTGTCAGCACAGACCCTGACGCGGGGCTCGAACTCACGAACTGACATCATGACCTGAGCCGAAGTCGGACGCTTAGCCGACCGAGCCACCCAAGCGCCCCTGTTGATGCCTACTTTGTATCAGGGACTATCTTAGGCACAAAACATATAGGGATAAACAGGGCAGGTAAGGGTCTTCTTTTTCATGGAGCTTATGTGTATGTAAGCTTCCTGTTTACTTGTTCTTGACATCAGACTTACTTTTGTGTCTAAGCTAGAAATAAAAACTCAGTGAATATTTGTAAAACAAATAAATCAAACTAGAGTCCTTTATGAACATATATATGTATATTTTGTATGTGTATGTATAATTTTTTATTTAGCTATCAATGACAGAAGGAAAAATAAGAAAACTCCATGAAACTACCTTACCATTAACTGTATTAAATATTCAAATGATCACAATTCTTCCACATTTTATTGAGACGCTAAGAAACAATAAATTTTGTTTTCAGGGCATTTGCTTTAGTAACCAGATTTATATTGACAAACTAAAGTTTTTTTTCAGGTAATTTTCTCCTCAATTACATGTACAATTCAGATAAAAAGTGGTTCTTTTCCACCTAATTGACCATTAAAAGCTTCTGTTATTAGATCTTTTAGCCAAGGGAAATCTGGCTAATTAGGGGAGAATATTCTTTTCTTCCTTAGTAAGGTTATGCAGAAACTTATTGCCATATTAACATTATGTATAAAAAAACACACTGAATAAAGATTGAAAATCTTATATTTTGAATATCAACCCCATAAAGTGCAAACAATTACATGCAATACACAAATCAACAAATTTGTTCTCAGAATAGTCAAGAAAGGAAGCGTCTGAGTGACATTTTATTCCTGAAGACAAATTGTCATCCTTTTCCAGTTTCCAATGAGATTAAAATCTATATAAAATCTATTACTGTGCTCTCTCCTCCAGTCAAGTGAAATTCTAGTACATTTTTAACTGAATTGAGACTTCTCTTTAAGCCTGTGCCCACAAACTGGAAATCTATTTAGAAAATGATTAGATATATTTAATCAGCGAAAGTAGTTGGGAATACTGTCTGGAGCACACATTTTCCATTTTACTCTCCATTCCATTTGGCCTGCTACAAAGGAATTTACAGGATTTTTTTTTTTTTTAAGAATAAAAAATTTACATATGCTGAGGAGATGCACAGGTACCACCAGCTCAGAACCTGGATCCCACTTCAGACTCTGTCTCCCTCTTGCTCTGTCTCTCTCCCCCTCCCCCCGCCTCTCTCGGTCTCAAAAATAACTACACATTTTAAAAAATAAAAAAAAAAGAAGGAATTTAAAAATTAGGTGAACCAAAAATACTTATTAAACCAAATGCTACTAAAATACCAAAGCTTAGATCATTGATGCACATTGATCCATTGATCCTTAACTTCAACTTTAATATCATTCATTTTTGAGATTTACAAAAATGGCATTATAGATGACTAACCAAACTGGCAATCATTTTGTTTTCAAGTTCAGAGATTTTTCTCATTGCATTCCAATTCTACTCTTGACTCTATTACTGATTTTCCTACTTAGGCTGTGTAAGAAAAGGTATAAACTGAAAACTCTTTATCAAGTATTTGAAATCTGATCTGTTCTGCAGAAGTTGGAGGTTAAGATGAAAGACACAAGACTTAAACATAATTTTGGTGCCATTGAAAAAAATGAAAGGTTTATTGAAAAGATTCTTTGGAGTTCAAAATATCTCTTTTAAGAAATGTGACTAAATACGTAAAACTGAGCCAAAGATAAATTACTAAATTAAAAAGATGGCTTCTAATAAAACATATTAAATTCTCTTACCTGCTGCACTAAACTCTGCAAAAATATCTTTATTTGTTTGAGGCTTCCCATCTGGATCAATGTCCATGATAGTTCGCCATAATTCAGAGAATCTGGCTCGTTTTTCTTTGGGCATGTATATTCCATGCCACAGTGCTTTCAGCATGTAGTCAATATTGATCAGAATTTGCCCAATTCTGGTATCATAATAAGCTGGTGGTAATTGACAAGAAGAACTCTGATCATAATTAGCTTCTAAACTGATTGAGGGAATTTGATTAAAGCAATAAATTCCAACAGCCAACTCCCTTATAATTTGATGAACTTCTCTATAGTCTAAGAGGGCAACAGGGTCCACAGGAGTCAGAAGGATTGCAGTGGAGAAACTGACATTATTCATTTGACTCATAATTCCACATGGGATGTCCAACTGAGAGCGGACATCATCTTTGGCAGACAACCAGCTGACTAAGGCAGTAGTTAGCAACTCTTGTACTTCACTCCGATCATATTTTTCAAAAAAAACAGAAGCATTTCTCTGTACGGATAAGTTTTCCAGGTAGGTTTCTTCATCTTGAATTTGATCAAATCTAGGTAATCCTTTTTTGGGCAATCTTAACATTTCTAATTAATTGTAGGTGTCCTTTCTGAAGTTTCTGCAAGGACTAAAAAGAAAAAGGCAATGAAATTTGTCGTGGTAATGAAGCTAGATTTCTCAAGAAATAAATCTGCACCTTTATTAGGTTGTTTCATGATCAACCATTACATTTTCAGTCTTGTTTTAATAACATTTTTAACATTTGAGGTACAGTTGTCATACAATATTATAATAGTTTGAGGTCTACAACACGATTCAATATTTGTAGATATTTTGAAATGATCACAATAAGTCTAGCTAACATCAACACCATACATAGTTACAAAATTGTTTTTTGTGATACCTACTTTTAAGATTTGCTATCTCCAGAACTTTTCAAATATGCAATGCAGTATTAACTGTAGTTGTCATGCTGTACATTACATCCCCATGACTCATTTATTTTATAACTGGAGGTCTGTACTTTTGACTCCCTTCAAACTTCACCTACCCCCCAACCCTCTCCTCTGGCAACCACCAATCTGTTCCCTGTATTTATGAACTTGTGTGTGTGTGTGTGTGTGTGTTTTAATTCTACATATAAGTGAGATCATACAGTATTTGTCTTTCTGTCTTATTTCATTTAGCATAATGCCCTAAAAGTCCATCCATGTTGTTGCAAATAGCAATATTTCATTCTTTTTTATGGCTGAATATTGTTGTACACACTACCCACATTTTCTTTATCCATTCATCTACTGATGGACACTTACGTTGTCTCCATATCTGGACTATTGTAAATAATGCTACAGTGAAGATGGGGGTGCATATATCATTTTGAGTTAGTGTTTTAATTTTCTGCAGTTAAATACCCAGAGGTGGAATTACTGGGTCATATGGTAGTTCTATTACAATTTTCAATCTTAAGCTAATTGCACCATAAGAAAGTTGAAATTTGAGTTAAAATAAAATAATAAAACTTTTAACCTTGAGGCACCTGCGTGGCTCAGTTAAGCATCCTACTCTTGATTTCTGTTCAGGTCATGATCTCATGGTTTGGGAGATTGAGCCCCATGTAGGGCTCTGTGCTATCAGAGCAGAGCCTGCTTGGGATTCTCTCTCCATTATCTCTCTGCCCCTTCCCACGCATTCTCTCTCTCTCTCTCTCAAAACACATAAACATTAAAAGAAAATGCCTTTAACATTAATCATATTCTGCTTTTCAAAAGAAGTCAAAAGACACTAAGAAGTATGTCAAAAAGAAATGTTGATAGAGAAGCTACTGTTGCGTATCTATTCCTTTTTTGTTGGAGAAGGCTTTTTGTAGATTTGTTTTGTTTTCAGTTTTTTTTTTAAAGCAAGAAAATAAAGACCTGCTTAAAAGAAAAGGAAAGACAAGAAGAGCCTGCTTAACTTTCTGCTTCTATGTAACTAAATGCCTTTCTGTTCCTGGAAAAATAATGATCATAAGCACTATTTTTTGAGCATCTACTATTTGTCCAGTTCTTTCTACATAGTATTTTATTTATTTCATTTAATTGGCCCTTCTTATATAGTGATTCTCAATATTTAGCCTGTATCGAAACCTCTAGGGCTTGTTAAAACAGGTTGTTGGAACTTGCTGTAGAATTTCTGATTCAGTCGGTTGGAGTGAGCCAGGGAATCTGCATTTCTGAAAGATTAGAGATGATGTCGATACTGCTAATTCGGGCAGGACACTTGGAGAACCCAGCTCTTTGAGATAGGCGTTGGTATCCCCACTAGGTAGACGCAGAAATGGAGACTAGGAAGTTTACAGAATGTGCCTATGGTTTCATACCTTCGGAATTAGAGCCAAGCCAGGTTTGTCCAAGACCTATGCCCACATGGACGCGAGAAAAAGGCAAGGACAAGGGAAGGGAAGAAACCTACTTTGAAATGATTGTTTCCTTGTCCAGGAGAGGGAGACTGCGTCCACACTGGTCCTTAGAATATTCCTGGAGGCCAGGGACGGTGGCCGTCTCGAATGGCTTCTCCCTGGGCCAGAATCCACCGTCCGGAGCCCCGCGTGGGCGAGAGCAGGGGGGAACCGCTGCGGGTGGGATCTGAAGGCACTCTCCCTGAAGAGACTCCCTGCGGAGGGCTGCTTGCCCAGCGAACTCTGTCGACCCTCCCGGGCGTCCTCTGCTTCTAGCGGGAGATCTGCGTGTGGAAGCCGGTAGTTCTGGCGCGAGGATAGCCCGGCCGCGCCGCAAGGGGGCGCCCGTGTCCGCCCGCGCGTAGGGCCTGCCCGCGCGTAGGGCCTTCCCCCGCTGGGCGGTCACACGGCACTGCTGAAATTTCCCGGCACTGCTGAAATTTCCCGTACAGGTGTCCCGGCCCCTCCCTTCTTTAAAACTCAGTCCCGCTGCGTGCTCTGGGCACCGTGCTTCCCCATTACTTTTCCCTTTCACGATTTGTCTTTATGAAAACACAAAACCAGAGTGGCAGAGATGGAGGCTCCAGGCCCCGAAGGAATCCTGAGTTGGAATCCTACCTCCATCATCATTCTTTCAGTCAGCAAGTATTTATGGAACGTTTATTATGATCCAGGCACTGTGCCAGGAGTTGGAGACCGCTGGAGGGCAGGACAGACACAAAACCTCAAGGTGCTTCCAGTTACACAGATGATCATACAAGTATTTTGAAACAGGGTGATAATGTGAGATGGAATGATAGCACATGAAGGAAGGCTAACCAAGACCAGGGGCTCGGAAGGGGTGCCCAGAGGAAGTGATATTTTAAGCTGAGCCTGGAAGATGAAAAAGAGCTATCCAAGTGGAGTTGGAGAAATAGCTTTCCAGATACGGGGCACAACAGGTGATGAAGAATCCAGTTGAGAAGAAAGTTGAACTTTTTGAGAAACCAAACAAAACCTTGGTTAAAGAACTAGAGAGTCGTGGGCACAAAACTGGCCATAGAGGCAGATGAGGGCCAGATCACCCGGGTCGCTGAGTTGATGATTCTGAGCTTCATTGTAAAAGTTTAGGCTGGGTTGGTGGCAGTAGATGCTAGGTACAGACTAGCGCAGTGGCAGCGGAGATGCAGCGCTGTGGATGGATTCGAGAAATAATGAAGTGGCAACAGACTGAATGGGGGTTGAGTGTTCAAAAAGAGAGTGGTTGTCCAGGTGGCACCCAAATTTGTCAGGAGAAATGGGAGATCAAGGCAAGATTAAGAGTTCAGCTGTGGACATACCGACCTTGATATATTTGTTAAGAGAACCCAAGTAGAGATGCCATATATGCTGTAGATATACAACTGGGGTTAGAATGGCAGCCTGCAGTAGATGCATACATTTGGGCAGTCTTATGGTGACAAAAGCCAAGGGGGTGGCTGAAATCATTGAGGGAAAGAACTGAGAAAAAAAGCTCAGAACCTAGGATGGGAGACCTGAGAAATTTAATATTTAAAGGTTGGGTGGAGAGGATGGAGTTACCAAAGAACACAGAGACAGCTGTCATGAAAACCAAGATTAGTCACAGAAGCCAAGAGAAGTGTTTTGTGAATAGGGGAATGCCCAACTTCATTGGCTGTTGCTGCTACCTCAAGGGGGATAACTTCAACTTTTCCACAGAGTTTGCCAACAAGGTGGTTTTATAACATTTGGGGGCAGAATTTCTTAGTCCAACCATGCCATTATTTCAGCTGCTATGGAGGTAGTATTAAAAATTTATGATTGCTGTTCAGGGCAGGGGATGTGAAAAAATCACTGCTTCTTTAAGAGATTTGCATGTTTGCACTTATGAACAATGTATGTAAATTCTTCTACTTAAAAGTTTTTTTGCTCAGGTACCTAGATGGTTTGTTCCAACTGTTTCAAATCTTGGGAAAAATTGTTTAAGGACTAACACAGATCCTCATCCCAGGCTTAGGGAATTTAGTAGTAAGAAGGTTCTAAAAAGAAATCAGGCCCTCTGAGGAATAAACAAAACAAAACACCTACACACAAGTATTCTGCTGGAGATGACCTGGAAATTCCCTACAGATTCAACTGGATCAATACATGTAAAGGTCATAAAGTAGTGCCTGCTTACATAGTCATCACAATATAGATAGATGTTTTTAGTGTTGAACTATATTGTTACTATTAAAAATTGTTACTATATTCAAATCTAGGCCACTAGGCAAACCTCTTAGTTTATCTACTTCTGATAAAGAGCAATGTCAGTTTGGTGCTCAGGACCACATAGATACTGGAAGTTGTCTGCCTTCAGGTAAAGGGATGAAAGCCATTAAAGTAGTATTTAAATATGGTTTAGACATTGCATTTACCAGGGGATAAATTCAGGGCATGTGAAAGTGTCCGACAGACTTCTGTTTGTCAGTATCCTGAAACTGCTTTCCCATTAAGATTAAAAGAATCGAAGAACTCTGAACAGATCCAGAAAGGGTGTCAGCCCTAATTGGGGATAGACGCCAGTGACCTTGGTATGGTGGTCACAACTAATGTGGGCAGATGTAAGGCTGGAGTGGAGCTGAAAAGGTGGAGAGGGTGGAGTATGGATAGGAGGCAAGAGATGGTAAGCAGAGGAAAATATAGAACTAGGTATGTGCATTTTACATTGGTTAGACCAGACCCCTTTAAACGTTGATAGGAAGGATCCTATAAAAGAGGGGCTGACGAGACACGCAAGGGTTGGGATACAGAAAGCAGGTGGAGGCACAGCTTTTTGATGGGTGGATGGACACATTTCTTGTCCTGATGACTTTGATCTGTGAAAAGCTCAGGTCATGAGCTGAGAATGGGGCAAAGAGAGGAAGGCACAGATGTGTGGGACAGAATGCTTAAAACAGTCACAAGTTCTGACTGAGAAAATGAGCTGCCTAAAGAGATGTAACAGAAGTACCAAGTATTGCTCAGGAGTGTGAATCTCAAGCAAATTGCTTAGCTTCTGTAAACCTGAGTTCTCTCTTCTGCCAAAGAAGGCCCTGTTTAAGCCAGGCCCCTGACGACAATGACAAATTGAGTTATTTCTGGGTGTAGCTACCATGACAAGAGTCAGTAAAAGCTGCCTTCTTTTGTTGCTGGTGGGACATTACCATGTAAGAGCTCAAAGCAATGTTGATATCACAGTTTAAAACATCCCAACTATTCTTTCAAGTATTCATTTTCTCGTCAATTTGACTAACTTGGTTATATTAAGCTATATAGTTAAATATAAATTCATGTAATGAACCTTAAAACCATTACATTATATAATAATAAAGCAGCTGAGTGTTTTATTTTTACATAATCATCATTCAGTAAATGTTGTTACATTGTGAAATATTATGTTTTAATCTCCTTTTCAATAGAAAGGTTTTCTAAGGAAATGACCTGGAGCCTTTCACATTTATCAGATGCCTTTTCGTTATTCTTTTCCATTTTTGCAATTCTGGATCCAAACTGCATGGCCCGTTTCGGCAGAAGAGGAGAGGTTGTTAAGCCAAGTTCCACCGCTGCAAGACGCAAAATTAGTTTTTCACCAATTCCACGGGGCAAAGTCAAGTTTGCCTTCTCCCAAACTGGTAGGGAATTTAGAAAGGAGACGACATTTTCATCCAGGAAAGGAAATCTAAAATAAATAAACATAACCACTACATAAAAAAACCCAATTTGTTATCATTATTTCTTTTGCATTTTATTCAATGTTAAAATTTATAGCATCAAATTAATTTTTTATGGCACTATTTTTCTCAATTAAAAATATTCTGGTTATTTACACAATTTCACACCTAAAATTTAATCACACTGACAAATGTTTCATGTGACTAATTTTAATACATATACTACAAAATAAATTTTGCCTGGAAAAATAAATACATTAGGCCTATGGTAAGAAATAATCTCAAATTGTTTCACAAGGAATCTTTAGCAGTGCCTTGAAAACAAGTATGGTCTTAGGTCAATTATTCCATCTGTGTTTGTTCTTTATCATAAAAAAAGAGAATGAATATGAGATCAATATAGAAGCACTCTATAATCCTGAAATTGTGAAACGTTTACTTATGGTAAAATCTTACAGTATCAAAATTATTTAATTACATTCAACCCATTTAAATGGTGACAAATCTGTATAACAGAATAAAGTATTAGATTTAAAAAACTAACTTTCTGCCCTTTGGCTTCCCTGATTTCCTAGAAAATTCTGTGTTGTTTTATTTTGTTTACTTTTTTTTTCTAAAAAAATTTTTTTTAACATTTATTCATTTTTGAAAGACAGAGAAAGATAGACCATGAGTGGAAGAGGGGCACAGAGAGAGGGAGACACAGAATCTGAAGCAGGCCCCAGACTTTGAGCTGTCAGCACAGAGCCTGACACAGGGCTCGAACTCACGAACTGAGATCATGACCTGAGCTGAAGTCAGATGGTTAACCTACTGAGCCATCTAGGCGCCCCTAAAATACTTTAATACTCTCCTGCCAATTCCTTAATATGCAATACTGTTACAGTAGTGTTTCTGTTTTATTAAATTTTATCCTAGCTCCAGTAGAGAGACTGGAAAAGGTAAGGCATTCGTCATATGAAATATTTTATAAAAATGAATTAATCGCAAAAGCAAATCTATATATAGCATAATCTAATCAATTGATTGCTGAATTAACAGCATGCCAAATGCATAATAAATAATAAATAAATAATAAATAAAAGTATACTAATTTAGTAATAAATTATTTATATCCACCCACTATCAGGGTATTTGTTAAATCACAATTCTCTATTAGCTGTTTAAACATTCCTCATATGCACTTTTACCTGAGGGTATCATATGGGGCCTTTAGAATTAACTGTTCAACTAAATAAATTCCCTTTTCTCTGACCTACCTGAAATAAAGGACTGAATATTGCTCTCTCTCAAATATACACATCCTTCAAAAGGAAAATATTTTTATAGTTTTAATACTGTGGTATATATTTAAATTATATAATATATATATATAAGAAACTGAAATAGAGGTAAGAAATGGTGAAGTGTTAGAGTAGGTGTATTATGATGTTCTCACAAAGCTGATTTGGACTCCCTGTTCTTGCATGCTGTACCCTTTTAATAAACTACCACTTAATAAATTAACCCACTTGAACAAACTTCTGCTTTTTATAACTATAATACATTTTTCTTTATCCTTAATAATTTAAAAAGTTATTCTCAAGCACTTGTTCACTACCACCATAAATATACTGTTAGGTAAAAATAAACCCCTGAATTTAAAAAAAAAGTATACATATGTAAATGCCTTGATCTCTTGGCAAGTTTTAGGTAACCTGCAACATATGACCAAACTGAGTTCAAAACACACATAGCAGAGGGGAATCCAGTTCTGGAACCAGCATTTACATCAGCATGGATCTAGCATGCATATATGTCCCTAGAGACAAAGCTGGGTTCTCTAACACTGGAGGGCAAAACGTGGAGGTAGGGCCTATGCTCTTGCTGGGAGGAAAGTAAACATTTACAACAAAACCAAACCCATTAAATACTTTCTCTCAGCATTTCACTACCTCGGTTTTATAGTCTTTTTCGCTGTGGTACTAATAACAGTCATGCCAAGACATTCCTTTCAGAATGAGCTCTGGACAACAAGTGCTCTTCTGGCTGCCCCGCCCACCCCACTCTCCCTCTGACTGACGGTGTTTGTAATATAAAGCCAACATATTATTGTTGCTACTGTTACTCATTTGAGTGGTCTCCAAAGAAAGGACCCTAATAATCTCCACAGGCTAATGTTTTGTTTGTTTGTTTGTTTACAAAATTACCCACAACACTTAATCTGAATTACCTTGCTTCTTTTCCATGATCACCAATAACTCTGTCATCACGACCAAGATTTCTAGAGGAAATTCGACCCAGTTCCATCTCGATTTCCTTATTTAATCCTTCCATTCCATGGGTCTGAAAGCGGACACGGTGACGAGAATAACCTGCAAGTTGCTCATCAGCACCGATTCCAGTAAGAACCACCTGTAACGGTTTACAGAAATCCATATTTATGATATATGATAAAGACAAAAGCAAAGCTTAAAAAATTATAATCTCAAAAATAACATCTTCAGACAAAAAACACACGGCAAGTCATAAAGTAGTAAAATATGCCCAATTTTTAAAAAAGTCTTCTATGTTGCATTGTAGATTAAATGCAATTAAAATACGCTATGTTCTTGCAATCTAAATGCTAATAGCTTTAAAGGGTAAAAATTAGGTCTCAGAAATTCTTCGAGTAGACATTCTGTGCCATACCTTTGCGCTGCTCTGATATGATTTTGCTTCGTCCTGGGTCACTAACCAACCAATTCCTCTAGAAGCAAACCAGACTGCACAGCCAATGCTATCGTCCAACACTGTATCCAAGGGCTGAACCAGGTGGCATATTCGAGTTCTTCTTAATTCTTGCAGTTCTTCCAGAGAAACATTAATTTCAACAAAATTCCAAGTCCGGGAAGGGTTAGCAGCCTGTAGTTCCTTCAGTCCCACTCTTCCTGAGATACGATCTGGTACACTGAATTGTTTATCAGAACTATCATCATTGTTACCAGCAGCAGCAGCAGCAGCAGCAGCAGCATTTTTAGAGGATTCTTCAGAAGGCATTTCACAGTGATTTTTCTGTTTTTTCCTCTTTTTGTTAAAACCAGTTAGTATGGTCTTTTCTTTAGTCATGAATGCCACATTAAGAAGGTCAATGGGTTCATCTAAAGGTACATGATGGTCAGCAAGGGCCGCAATAACCATGGAATCAATACCCCCAGAAAACAGGATTGCAACATTTGCTTTCCTATCACAACTTTTCAAAACCTCACTTTGTGTCAGGTTTTCACCCCTAGGTAAACATAAGACACGTCTCTTCACTGCGATACTCAGGACATCAATGAACTGCTGAACTACTTCCTTCCTGTGTCCATCAGTAAGAAAGACCTGAAGCGTTTCCCTGGTAGGTGGGACACTAGCAATGTTACTGCAATGAATCTCAAATGGAGCTTCTGGCAACGTCATATTTAAAGGAACAACAGGTTCTTTAAGATAGAGTTTGGCTTCATTTGCTACCACTGATACAAATGTTGGCAAGTTTGCTGAAATTTGAGTCAGGCTATTAACACATTCTTTGATAACATTCTCCCTAGAAATACATTTCCAAGGGTACAATTTTAAAACCACAGATTCGGAAATGGAAGGAGACTTGAGATCAATTCTAAAAATTCCAGATGCTGGAACTTCTTGCCACTGGTTGGCCACTCCAGATGTTTGGGCACCAACTGAAGAGAGGCAGAAACTCTTGCCCAAATTACTAAAATGCCAAAGCAAGCTACGGCGACCAAAAAAATCCCTACCAAACCATAAATGATGACTAGATGCTTGGTAATATATAAAAGACCAAGGACCCTGGACTTCTGAGAAGAGTGACAAAATATCAGATTCAGTCTTACAAGAGGAAAGATAATTAAACATTACTTGGGTATCATTTTCTTCAGCTTCAACCTTTATGCCACTAAAGACTTCTCCATTCCACAGGAACACATTGCCTCTTTCATCTTCCACAGGCTGGGCAGTCAAAACACCTCTTAAGTGAAGGACATGACCAGAAAATAAACACTGGTAGCTAACATCAGACTTTAACAACTGTTTACTACTGTTGGGTCCCCGTCGGTTAAGATTATACAGTAAATCCCCTTTCAAATCTTTGCTGAAATGCTCAACAGAAAAGCTTACAGAACAGCAAATGCCACACATTGTTATGTGAAATCAAGTTATTTCTTGATAAAATAAAATATTATTTCTTGATTTTGGTCTTCTCTGAGTTTTCTATTTCTTGGTATTCTTTTTTCAGTTCATCCAATATATCTGTGGGGGGAGGGGAGAAGATACATCAAGTAAAATAAAAATTCTTGGACCTTCACCTAGTAATTCATAGAGCAACATAGGCTACTTACCAAGATCAAAGCACTTGACTATATGCACTGTGTTAGTGTGAATAATCATTTACAATAGGCTTCTGATGACAATGTTTAACTTTTAGGAAAATAATTTCCATTTATTAAATGCTTACTTTGGCCTAGGCACTGGACTATGAACTTTATACATCCCTTCCTATTTATTTCTTTAATTAAAATTTTTTTTAACTTTTGTTATTTATTTTTGAGAGACAGGAAGAGAGTGAGGGAGAGGGGCAGAGAGACAGAGAGAGGGAGACAGAATCCAAAGCAGGCTCTAGGCTCCAAGATATCAGCACAGAGCCCCACGCAGGCTTGAACTCAGGGGCCATGAGATCATGACCTGAGGCAAAGTTGGATGCTTAACCAAAATGAGTCACCCAGGTTCTCTTTTCCCTTTCTTGTTTAAATCCCACAAAACTTTTGAGTCCCAAAGTAATGCACTCAAAGTCATAAAAGGAGAAAGTTGTAGAAAATTTTCATACCTAGATCTATCTAAAATTCTACAGCACACATTAATAATTATAGCTTTCTAACACTCTTAGGCTAACTTGAAGAAAACTAAACCACAGCATTAATCTTACTTATATCTATATCACCATCCAATCTTCAGATATAGATTTAAACATTCAGATAGACAATATAATTTAGGCACTACTATTATTTTCTACAGAAAGCCTAGAAAAGACTTTCCATGCATTTCTATATAATATACCAAATAAACTTACTTTTGCTTTCAGAAAGCATTTCTGTTCGGTCTGCAAGAAAGAATATGTTGCTGTTCTGTTGCTGCCTATATACTTTCTGCAAAACATAATTTAGGCTAATATTATGATTTGATCTAAAAAGTGTTATGTCGAAACTCTGAATCCTTTTAGTATGTATTCCTAAACTTCAGTAACGTATATTCAGAACAATACCTTAGCAAATTACAGGTAAACAAAAGTCACCCATTATTCTACCATCTAGAAATTGCTACCATTAACACCGAAGTGAAATGTTTTTTTCTGTATATACCATATCAGTTTTCTTGAACAAAAAAGGCTCTTATTATAAATACAGATTTATTACTTGCTTTTATCAAGGAACACCATATTGGGAACAGTTTCTGTTATCAATAAACATTCTTTTACAACATTATTGTATGGGTATAACATTACAGTTTATTTGGTTAAGTCTTCATGTTTTAGACATTTAAGGTATAACCAACTTTAGAAATCAAAGTTGTAATGAATTTCTTTGTAACTAAATCTTTGTATAATCCCATGATTCATAAGTATCAATTCCTATAAGGGGAACTACTGGGTCAAAATGCTACATAGTTTTAAGGCTTTGATATACTCTGCCAACTTGCCCTCTAGAAAGTTTGTATCAGTTGTGACTTAAGTTCTAAAATTCCTTTAAGTGACAATATCAGAAAGGGCTAACCAACCTGTCAGTATCAAATATTTTAAAGGGCTCAAAATAATTTCTTCCTGAACTTTAAAATGTAATTTTTGACAGTATTACTACACATAAAGCAGTAGCTTGCTTGTTTATAGATACATTAATGGAATTGTCATTAAATAACCATATTAAATATTTGGCAGATTCGTGTAAAAAATGTGAGGAAGAGAGAAGCAATTTATCCTTTTTGTTTTTCAACAACTATCCACATTCACTTACAGGAATAGTCTCCTTAATATATTTTAAGGTTATTTATTTCAAAAGAAAACACCAAATTCAAGTATAAAATAAATACCATTAGTGATTACGTTGTATAATTAGTACCTTTTGGTTCAAAGGTTATGTGAATTGTATATGATGGGAATAAAATATTATCAACTATAATTAACATATAAGTATGTATGTGTATAAAATCTTGGACACTTTTCACTTTTGCAATGTAACTAAAAAGAATGCTGACAACTTGCAAATTTTAATGTAAATATAAATCTTAGATATAATTCTTGTAACTTTAGTATATAGTTAATATAATCAAACTCTCCCACATACAATTCAGAATTACTCTAATAACTCACCCTGTTCTTCTTCAGGTTAGAAAGTTCATCCACAACAATTTTTTGTTCTTTAATCTATTGAAATAAAAGAAAAACTTCTTAAATCAGAGGCTATCAAGTATGTTCAATTGAGGGCCCTTTAAAATTGGAGATGGGATATGGGATTATAATTTACTGACTATCCAAATGGGCAGTCTGTGAACATATAGATTCTTTCCAACAGCAATGTGTGAGGGTGTGCCTGGGGGAAAGTTGAAAAAGGAAACAGTGATTATACTTGATAGGTGTCAGAAAGCCCACTGAACCCAGACAGAGGGTTTAGTGTTGGTAACCAGCATTCATGCAAGGACCAGAGTTACTAAACTAAGTTTACACCTTTTATTTAAAATAGACAATAAGCACCAAGAGTATTTTTAATGACTTCTTTTAGGTTATGTTTTATTTTTATTATTATTATTTTTTACAAATAGCAAATGTCATAAGGAGTAGGCTACTTTTCTTCCCTCTCAAATGTCAATGGTTTCCATGATTCATGTATAAATAGTGCAGCCACACATGCAGAACAAACAAGTAGTACTAAATGACCTACCTGGGGCTGTTAAGGTGTTATCACTTTCCATCTTGGCTTTATTCCTCTTTACATTTCAAAGACTAGCACAGGGCTGGCACTGCTGAACTAGGCCTCACTTTTTATTAGTAGGCTAGGGCACAACTAAGTGGAAGTGAATTTCTAACTCTTTTCAGCAAGGGCAGTTATACTGTGAACATGACTGATTACATTGTGTTATCAGTGCCTCTAAAAGCAGGTTTTATAAACTCTGTCCTACCTCACACACCTCACAGATCTGTCACACATCAGCATAAATGGCTTGCTATGGTAGCAATTGGAGTAGGTTGTATGTGGTTTGAAAATTCACTCCCTACTACGTGGCAATGAGAAAGAATGAAATATGACCCTTTGTAGCAACATGGATGGAACTGGAGAGTGTGATGCTAAGTGAAATAAGCCATACAGAGAAAGACAGATACCGTATGTTTTCACTCTTATGTGGATCCTGAGAAACTTAACAGGAACACATGGGGGAGGGGAAGGAAAAAAAAATAAAGAGAGGTTAGAGTGGGAGAGAGCCAAAGCATAAGAGACTCTTAAAAACTGAGAACAAACTGAGGGTTGATGGGGGGTGGGAGGGAGGGGAGGGTAGGTGATAGGCATTGAAGAGGGCATCTTTTGGGATGAGCACTGGGTGTTGTATGGAAACCAATTTGACAATAAATTTCATATATTAAAAAAAAAAAGAAAAGAAAATGCACTCCCTATGGGTGTGTACTCTTCTGTTTCTCCAGTCAGTGTAGTAACTGGCTAGATTTGAGTTGAATTCCAAGACCAAATTTGTATAACCTTCAGACTTACGTTTGAACAGTGCTTCCCCATTCATTTTAGGAATGACGGGCGTACATTATACATTTCACTTTACTTCAAACAAGGAAACGGATACGGAGAGATGAGTGACTTGCCTGAGATGTTACTGTTAGTTTAGGACAAAACTAAAGTAAAATCTAGGACATCTAATACCTGAATGGCTATAACCATTCCCATCTCCAGTATATTTTTGTTTATGGCAGTTAAGATTTACATTGCTTAGCCCTCCCCCCGCCCCCCCCCCCCCAGCCCCGACCTTTTTGGGTAGAACAGTGACCATCAGATACACGTTTCAGGATTATTGCTCTAGCTACAGTGGAGAACAGATAGGAAGAAGGTAAGGATGGATGCGGAGAGAGTGGTTAGGAAACCTATGGAAGATTCCCGATGGTGGATGAAGATGGCTCGTTTAGGATGGTGAGCGTACACTGTGATGAAGGGATCTATTTGAAATGAACTTCAGAAGTAGAACTGGTAGGTGATGGGCGTCAAGAATGGCTTCCAGGTTATTGGCATGGACAACTGAATGGATAGTGGTGACATTTTCTGAGATGGGAAATACTGTAGCATCCGGATCTGGGGTGGGCCGTATTTCTAATGGTTTACAAAGAGTAGAGAGAAAAGACCTCAACCAAGCCTCTGTCCCACTGCCAAATGGGTCTACTCTTGGGGCAAATTTCACGATCTCCCTTTAACTGTGGCTGCCAAGTGCTAAGACTCAGGGCAAAGTCGAGGGCGGGCCATGTGGCGCGGTGGATCTTCTTTGGAGTCAAGCAGAGCCCAGTCCGAAGCTTCGCGACTCGTCCTACACTCACCTTGCTGCTAAGATCCTCCTTGTGCGGGGTCGAGTTATCTGCAGAGGACAGCGCAGCGCCCTCCTCGGGTTGAGACCCACGGCTGGGCATCTCCACAGAGCGCGGTGAACTCAGGATACACCACCCCACTAGCTCCCACTACCCAACAGGCTCCAATTCAGCGCATGCGCGCTCCCAGCGGCCCCCACCCCCTTCCTTTCACTTTCCCATCAGTCTTACCGATAGCGGCCGCGCATTTGCTAGAGCGCCTGCGCAAACCCGCTCTGTCTTGGGAGCAGTTGTGCGCGTGCGCACAGTTGCTTAGGACGTTCGTAAAATGTGAGTGGTATCTGAACGGTCCCCTAGCGGAGCTGACGTGGAAAAGCTCCTGTGGCCACCACACGAGCTGGAATCCAGTGGATTGTGAGTTATATGCGCCCCCCAGTGGTAAATATAAAGAATAGAAGAGCGGTAAAAATACCACTTCCTATTTATTATCTAGGCAAAGAAGGATATGAAACTAGGCATAGATTTAATAAATAACATTTTTGGCAACGGAACGCTACAGACTTGGTAAAATTTTTGCTAACTACTTATTAGGGTTAAAAGATAAATATAGGATGCCTAGTTAAATATAAATTTCTGATAAATGAATAAATTTTTAGTATAAGTATGTTGCATGCAATATTTACAGTGTCTCCTTAGAGAAAAATTATCCAAACCTTGTAAACAGGCAAGAGATTAAGAGGTGTTGTTTAATATCTTTTCTGAACTTTATTTTCTATTGACTGGGCTATTTTACAATTATGCAGGAACAGAGGTTAACTTGTAAATTTTGTGGCAGAGATGCAAATAATTTCTATCTGGTGGACCAGATAATGCCACAGGTTGTGATTGATTGTTCTGTAAGAAATTAATCAGTTTTACATCTAACTCTGCAGTTAATAATGATTTATTTATTAATATATGCCTAATTTTTAATAAACTGTTGTTTTGACATCTGTTCCTTCATTAATTAGATTGAATACAATGAATAAAATTGAGTAATATGACATATGTTCATCTTATACTTGCATGAGAGATATAATTTTGTATATTTGAAAATTATACTTCAACATAGGAACTCTCAAGCTTCCATGGAGATGCCAACTGATGTGTACTCAACTGAGGGAGTGAAATTGTATGGCTAAGGAAGTGCACCTCAGAGTTATTTAGGCCCAGGCGTATCTTTTATTGGCTCTTAGAGTAAATTCAAAGTGGTTATAGAACTAAGTTAACTGTCTACTTTTACTTTTTACTGATTTTTTAAAATTTGTTTTTGTTTCTAATTAATGCATGTCTGATAAGTTATTATACATTGGTAGCAGCAGTGATTGAGAATTTGATTTTATGGTATAAACATTTGAAGATACCTGTTGCATGATGGAGATCTAGTCTCTATTAGAAGAGAGATGAAAGAGAATCCAGTTTTATGGTCTTTTTGTCTTTTGTGAGCTCAAATTAATTAAGAACTTTGTGCCCACTGGGAAATAGAACTGCTTTTTGAGATCTGGGCTGGTGAAGGTTTGTATTTCTGTTTTGCTTTCAACCTGGGATTGAGATGTAAAACTGAAGCTATAAGCTTTCTATGTTTACATGTGTCTATATTTCAGAATAGCCTTTCTATGTTGCTGAGTGTAAAATGTTTTCATACTTCTGGAGAGTATTAATAAATTCCATTATAATGTCTCATATTAAAGAAATTCTGGTTCCATACAAATTTTAGGACTGTTTGTTCTAGCTCTATGAAAAATGCTGGTGGTATTTTGATACAGATTGCATTAAATGTGTAGATTGCTTTGAGTAGTATAGACACTTTAACACTATTTGTTCTTCCAATCCATGGGCATGGAATGTTTTTCCATTTTTTTGTGTCTTCTTCAATTTCTTTCCTAAGTGTTCTATAGTTTACAAGGTACAGAACATTTACCTCTTAAGTTAGGTTTATTCCTAGGTGTTTTATAGTTTTTGGTACAATTGTAAATCTTATGGATTTTGGTGTGATTTCTCTTTCTGATCTTTCATTATTGGTGTATATAGAAATGCAATATATTGGGGCGCCTGGGTGGCGCAGTTGGTTAAGCATCCGACTTCAGCCAGGTCACCATCTCGCGGTCCGTGAGTTCGAGCCCCGCGTCAGGCTCTGGGCTGATGGCTCAGAGCCTGGAGCCTGTTTCCGATTCTGTGTCTCCCTCTCTCTCTGCCCCTCCCCCGTTCATGCTCTGTCTCTCTCTGTCCCAAAAAAATAAATAAACGTTGAAAAAAAAATTAAAAAAAAAAAAAGAAATGCAATATATTTCTGTATATTGATTTTGCATCCTGTGACTTTGCTGAATTTGTGTATCAGTTTTAGCAACTTTTTGGTGGAATCTCAGTCAATAGCCAAAGCAATCTTGAAAAAGCAAAGCAAAGCTGGAGACATCAAATTTCAGACTTCAAGCTACATTATAAAGCTATAGTCATCAAGATGGTATGGTACTGGCACAAAAACAGACACATAGATCAATGGAACAGGATAGAAAACCAAGAAATGGACCCACAACTATATGGTCAACTAATCTTCGACAAAGCAGGAAAGAATATCCAGTGGAAAAAATACAGTCTCTTCAACAAATGGTGTTGGGAAAACTAGACAGCTACATGCAAAAGAATGAAGCTGGATTACTTTCATATACCATACACATAAATGAATTCAAAATAGGTGAAAGACCTAAATGTGAGACAGGAAACCATCAAAATCCTAGAGGAGAACACAGGCAGCAACCTCTTTGACCTTGGCTGTAGCGACTTCTTATTAGACATGTTTCTGGAGGCAAGGAAAACAAAGCAAAAATGAACTATTAGGACCTTATCAAGATAAAAAGTTTTGCACAGCAAAGGAAACAGTCAACAAAACTAAAAGGCAGCCTACAGAATGGGAGAAGATACTTGCAAATGATATAGCTGATAAAGGGTTAGTATCCAAAATCTATAAAGAACTTATCAAACTCAACACCCAAAAAACAAATAATCCAGTTAAGAAATGAGTGGAAGACATGAACACTTTTCCAAAGAAGACATCCAAATGGCTAACAGACACATGAAAAGATGGTCAACATAATTCATCATCAGTGAAATACAAATCAAAACCAGGAGGAGACAGCACCTCACACCTGTCAAAATGGCTAAAATTAACAACATGGGAAACAACAGATGTTGGTGAGGATGTGGAGAAAGGAGAACCCTCTTGCATTGTTGGTGGGAACAGAAACTGGTGCAGCCACTCTGGAAAACAGTATGGAGGTTCCTCAAAAAGTGAAAAATAGAACTACCCTATGATTCAGCAATTTCACTACTACATATTTACCCAAAGGATACAAAAATTTTGGTTTGAAGAGGCACATGCACCCTGATATTTATAACAGCATTATGAACAATGGCCACATTATGGAAAGAGCCTAAATGGCCATTGACTAATGAATTCATAAAGGAGATATGGTACACACACACACACACACACACACACACACACACACACTGGAATATTACTCAGCTATCAAAAGAATGAAATCTTGCCATTTGCAATGACATGGATGGAGGTAGGGTGTATTATGCTAAGTGAAATAAGTCAGTCAGAGAAATATAAATACCATATGATTTCACTCATATGTGGAATTTAAGAAATGAAACAGATGAACATAGGGGAAGGGGAAAAAAGTTTTGAGGGCATATTCACAAGATAATAGTTTTTAAATTTTTTTAATGTTTGCTTGTTTTTGAGAGAGAGAGACAGAGCATGAGCAGGGGACGATCAGAGAGAGAGGGAGACACAGAATAAGAAGCAAGCTCCAGGGGCGCCTGGGTGGCGCAGTTGGTTAAGCATCCGACTTCAGCCAGGTCACGATCTCGCGATCCGTGAGTTCGAGCCCCGCGTCGGGCTCTGGGCTGATGGCTCAGAGCCTGGAGCCTGTTTCCGATTCTGTGTCTCCCTCTCTCTCTGCCCCTCCCCCGTTCATGCTCTGTCTCTCTCTGTCCCAAAAATAAATAAAATTTGAAAAAAAAAATTTAAAAAAGAAGCAAGCTCCAGGTTCTGAGCTGTCAGCACAGAGCCTGATGTGGGGCTCAAACCCATGGACCATAAGATCATGACCTGAGCCAAAGTCGGACACTTAACCAACTGAACCACCCAGGTGCTCCAGATAATAGTTTTTAAAATTTTTATTACCAAATATTATATTAATTAAAAACTGAAATTTGGCATTCTTTTAACTCACCTCCTGGCTGGTTCTCCAACACTTTTAGGGTTTAATATAGCCGAGATGGTGGGAACCTGGGAACACACCTTTCCTGACACATGGGGTGTGATTTTAATTTGTGCTTGCAGGAAAAAGTGAAGCTTTTCTATAATGCTAGAAACCAAGTTCTCAGTATATTGGTCTTCTTTGTACTCCACCTTCTATGGCAGTGGCTGGCAGAGTAGAAGTTCTGGTTCAGGTTTGAGTTTACTCTTTGACTCAATTATTTCCATACTGAGTAGTCAGAAATACTGCTGATTGGTCTACAGCTGCTCACTCCCTTTTGGTGGTGGATTGTTGCTTATGGCTCTGCCTGGTTTGGATATTTCTGTTGTTTTGGTTTCGGTGTTGTTGTGTGTGTTCTATTCCTGGGGGCCACTTAAGATGACCTACTACTAAACAAAGTGGTGATAGTTATATTAGTATGGTGCTAAACTGCTTTCAAAGTTCTTTCACATTTTATCTTATTTTTTCATGTATATCCAGTCGTGTCTATTTCCCCCCCTCAGCTGCTATAATTACTGCATTGCTTAAAATCACACTTTGGGGTTACCTGGTATCATTTGTCTTGCCTGACTGGTTCAGAACTATCTGTATCTCACCATACAACCAGCAAGGCTGTTCTTCCTTCATTTAAGTCCATTGCTGTCATATATCTACTTAACAAGATAATTTCATGTTTATTAATGCTATTCTCTTCCTCTGATGCTACATTCTTAATATATTTTATTCCATTTAACAATACATAGTTCACCGTTGACTATTTTATGAAAGTGAGGTGTATTATTACCTTGTCTTCCAAGGTTTTGAATGAATAGTGCCCCCAACCACTGTTTTTCTTTGCTTTCTTGGTATATTATAACACACATTTCTAGCCACATAAGTCTCCTTTCTGTCTCTCCCCAATGAGGTGTGGAATAGTGCTGGTGGTGGGTGCCCTTCTAACTATACAAAGTCACCTCAAAATTTTGTTCATATTGCATACAGATATCTCAGTCCTTTCCCTAGATTTACTGAAACAAATCTTTAGGAATGGGATATGGTTGTCTGCTGCATAACATAGTGTTTACCATTTACCCTATAACCCAAAGGGCTGAGCTTGAATTTAGGCTTATATTTATTAGATGTGTGACTTTGGGTAAATAAGTCATTAACCCTTCAAGCCTCAGTTTCCTAATCTGTAGAATGGGAATAATAATAATGCCTAACTCAAAGGGTTGTTATGAGGATTGAATGAGTTAATGTTTGTCAGGTGTTTAAATAGTTTAAGACACATAGTAAGCACTATTTAAGTGTGTGTTAAAAGGGTAAGTTATAAGCTCCCCCAGATGAATGCCCGGGTGGATCAGTTGGTTGAGTGTCTGACTCTTGATTTTGGCTCAGGTCATGATCCCAGGGCCGGGGGATCAAGATTCTGTCTCTCTCTCCCTCTGCCCCTCTCCACTGCTCACATACACTCTCTCCCCCCACCCCCCCTTCTCAAAAAATAAAAAACAATAAAAAGAGAAGTTCCCTAGATGAATTTGACACAAGCAAGATCAAGATTCTCTCTCTCTGGGGCTCCTGGGTGGCTCAGTCAGTTAAGTGGCCGACTTCAGCTCAGGTCATGATCTCATGGTTCATGGGTTCCAGCCCCGTGTCGGGCTCTGTGCTGACAGCTCAGAGCCTAGAGCCTGCTTTGGATTCTGTGTCCCCCCCTCTCTCTGCCCCTCCCCTGCTCGTGCTCTGTCTCTCTGTCTCTAAAAATGAATAAAACTGTTAAAAAATTTTTAAAAAAGATTCTCTCTCTCCTTTGCCTCTCTCCACTCCTCACATGCACCCTCTCCCAAAAACTAAAAAATAATAAAAAGAGAAGTTCCCCAAAATGAATTTGACACAAGCAAGATTTATGAACCAATGGATTGGAAAGAACCAGGTTCCAAAATGCTTGGCCTGTTTCTTATTGAAAATAGGTCCTATCTTCTACTTCCAGTGATTCTCAACAGGGCTAAGGCTGGAGGCATTTTTGGTTGTCACAATAAATAGATAGTTCTGTTCACTTTGCTGGGGTAGGGCTACTGGATGCCAATTGAAAGGTGACACATCGAGCCACAGACTTATAAGGAGCCTAGATTAGCCACCTAGAGGGTGGTCTCAGCAGCAGACAGAACTGGAAATTGCATGGAGTGGGATTTGGACCAGGCTCTAGAGTCAAATAACAAGGAGGTAAAATCAAAGAAGAGGTTATACTGTAATCTAAGTAGGTGTGTTGCATCAGGAATTCTGTCGGAAGGTGACGAGGCCTGAGATCTTGGACTAGTGTTTATAAGCAGGGCTCTGGTATCTGGAAGGGGGACTCCTGGGTCTTACCATACAGGCACTGGGGGGGGGGGGGAAGGAGGCAGTGTCTTAGCTTAGTTGAAAAGCATACCAGGCTGATCTCGGTCACTTAAGGGAAATGGCTGAGTCTCCCAAGCACTGTGCTGAAGATGAGTAAACCCTTTCTACCAGAGATAAGATTGATTCTGCAGTTTAGTTTCAGCTATGGAATGTGGAGATCGGGCACCCTTGGTTCCTACAGCCAACATCACTTTGGGGATCTTGTGTAGGGCAGGGACTGGAGTAAGACAAATGAGACACATAGGTGCAGATTTTAAGGATGCACACACTCTCAGGGTGCTGCAATGAGCACCTCTTTAGATTTTCCACTCTAGGTATCTCATACACCTCACTCTGGTCTCGGCCCTGCTCTTGTATTAACTGGATCTGAACACTTCATTATTGGTGATACTATCTTACAATCTAGGTAGGGGTCAGTGTGGCTTGTGAATGACACCAGTGAAAAATGCTTCTTATACTGCCCATGCATCTTTACTTGTCTGACAGTTAAGAAAGAGGTTGATTAAAATTATCTTAGCTTTTTCCATGACTTCTGTCACATGTTCACATGTTCTCAAAGACTAAGGATATGCTTGGGGCACCTGGGTGGCCCAGTCAGTTGAGCATCTGACTTTAGCTCAGCTCATGATCTCAAAGCTCATGAGTTCAATCCACATGTTGGGCTCTGTGCTGACAGCTCAGAGCCTGGGGTCTGCTTCGGATTCTATGTCTTGCTCTCTCTCTGCCCCTCCCCTGCTCGTGCTCTCTCTCTCTCTCTCTCTCTCTCTCTCTCAGAAATAAATAAACATTAAAAAATTTTTAAGAAAGACTAAGGATGTGCTTAAAAAGTTCTGTTCCACATTAATGAAGAAGCAAAGTTAAACATAACCATCTCTGTGAGCTAGACTACAGTGAATGGTAGTCGATGAAATAAAGTTACGAAATGCTTAATATCTAAAGAGTCTCAAAGTGATTAGGCATTTATTGTTACCAAATTTGCATTTAGGTGCTTCTAAAACATGCGGAAATGTGTCCATCTGAGTGAATCAACAGGAACAAATAAAATCTGAATGATGTATTAGTGAAGCACATTTGTAGAGAATGCCTTCTTTATAATGCAGAGCTCTTCATAGCTGGGTATTTTTATCCTAGTTCTGACTATTAGCTATAATAAGGTTTTACAAAGCTGTACTAAAAATTTATTTATGGTAACAATGTAACTCTACCTTGGTGTTTTTTTCTTTCTTTGTGAAGCAACTACCAGGAAAATTCTATTTGTATTATCATAGTGTAAACAAGCAAACAAGTTAGTTCAAGGTAGTTCAATTTACAAGTTAGCTTGTAGGTTCTGTTGTTTTAGTATTAAAAGCGCTGCTATGCTGTGGTTATTGGCTTGCCCTAGGAAAACAAAACAAAACAACACATGGATATGTGTCCATAGCTCCCAATGGTTTATAGTGGAAGTGGAGTACACAAGGCTGAGATTAAATTCCGGATGACTAAAGTCTTACTGCTGATGCTGCTGTCATCATAGGTATGGCTGCCACTGCAGTCCAGCCTGGTGGTTTAGGCCTCTTGAAAGAAGGGGTAGGGGCACCTGGGTGGCGAAGTTGAGTGTTCGCCTTTGGCTCGGGTCATGATCTTGCGGTTTGTGAGTTCAAGCCCCACGTTAGGCTCACTGCTGTCAGCCTGTCAACGCAGAGCCTGCTTCAGATCCTCTGTCCCCCTTTCTCTGCCCCTCTCCCACTTGCGCTTTCCCCAAAATAAGTAATAATAAAAAAAGAAGGGGCAGAGGATGGCTTTTGCAGAAGAATATATATAGGGGACAGGGAAAGAGGGAGGAGGTGAAAGAGTATGAAGTCAGGCAGTTAGAACTTGGGAGACTGTGTTGTTCAAATAACTGAAATTATGATCATACAACTGGTACTAATATTTGAACTAATTGTAATTTTACTTAGAGTCATGTAGATGAAGATAAAATATAACTAGGTGGGGTTCTCCATGAATATAACCCCGTAACCGGGCTTTTTTTCTATAAGGCACATGGTTTAATTAAAATGTTTAGTTCAACTAAAGAAATTTTTATCTCGGCATTTTCTGTTTGTTTGCTTTTTGTTTACTTTCTTTTTTATGTAATTTCAAGTTTTTATTTAAATTTCACTTAGTAAACATATAAGGTAATATTAGTTTCAGGAGTAGAATTTAGTGGTTCATCACTTACATGTAACACTCAGTGCTCATCACAACTAGTGCCCTCCTTTATATCTGTCACCCATTTAATCCAACCCCCCCACCCACTCTCCTGTCCAGCAACCCTTAGTTTGTTCTCTATAGTTAAGAGTCTGTTTTATGGTTGCCTTTCTCTTTCTCTGACCGCCCCCCCCCCATATTCACCTGTTTCATTTCTTAAATTCCACATGAGTGAAATCATATGCTATTTGTCTTTCTCTGACTGACTTGTTTGGCTTAGCATAATACACTCTAGCTCTAGCTCCATCCACTTTGTTACAAATGGCAAGATTTCATTCTTTTTGATAGCTAATATATATATATATATATATATATATATATATATATGCATACATTATATATATATGCACACATACCACGTCTTCTTTATCCATTCATCAGTCAATGGATACTTGGGCTCTTTGCATAGTTTGGCTGTTGTCGTTAATGCCTCTATAAACATTGGGGTGCATGTACCCCTTTGAATCTGTATTTTTGTATACCTTGGGTAAATACCTAGTAGTGCAATTGCTGGATTGTAGGTAGTTGTGGTTTTTTTTTTTTTTTTTGAGGAACCTCCACACTGTTTTCCACAGTGGCTGGACCAGTTTACATTCCCACCAACAGTACAAGAGGCTTCCTCTTTCTCTGCATCCTCGCCAACACCTCTTGTTTCTTGTGTTTTTGATTTTAGCCATTCTGACAGATATGAGGTGATATCTCATTGTAGTTTTGATTTGTATTTCACTGACGATGAGTGATGTTCAGTACCTTTTCATGTGTCTGTTGGCCATCTGAATGTCTTCTTTGGAGAATGTCTGTTCATGTCTTCTACCCATTTTTAATTGGATTATTTGTTTTTTGGGTGTTGAGTTGTAAAAGTTCTTTATATATTTTGGATAGTAACCTTTTATATGATATGTCATTTCCAAATATTTTCTCCCATTCAGTAGGTTGCCTTTTTGTTTTGTTGATGGTTTCCCTTGCAGTGCAGAAGCTTTTTATTTTGATGTAGTCCCAATAGTTCATTTTTGCTTTTAATTCCCTTGCCTCCAGTGACATGTCTAATAAGAAGTTGCTATGGCTGAGGTCAAAGAGATTGCTGACTGTATTCTCCGCTAGGATTTTGATGGTTTCCTGTCTCGTATATAGGTCTTTCACCCATTTTGAATTTATTTGTGTGTATGGTGTAAGAAAGTGGTCCAGTTTCAGCATGTAGCTGTTTAGTTTCCCAGCATCAGTTTTTGAAGAGACTGTATTTTTTCCATTGGATATTCTTTCCTGCTTTGTCAAAGATTAGTTGACCATGTAGTTGTGGGTCCATTTCTGGGTTTTCTATTCTGTCCATTGATCTATGTGTCGGTTTTTGCGCCAGTAACATAGTCTTGATGAATACAGCTTTGTAACATGGCTTAAAGTCTGGAATCATGATGCTCCCACCTTTGCTTTTCTTTTTCCAGATTGCTTTGGCTGTCTGGGGTCTTTTGTGGTTCCATACAAATTTTAGGATTGTTTGTTCTAGCTCTGTGAAAAACACTGGTAGTTTTTTGATACAGATTGCATTAAATGTGTAGATTGCTTTGAGTAGTATAGACATTTTAACACTATTTGTTCTTCCAATCCATAAGCATGGAATGTTTTTCCATTTCTTTGTGTCTTCTTCAGTTTCTTTCCGAAGTGTTCTATAGTTTACAAGGTACAGAACTTTCACTTCTTAGGTTAGGTTTATTCCTAGGTATCCTATGGTTTTGGGTGCAGTTGTAAATGCTAAGCATAGTAACTTAAATATTATATCCCTTGTGATATACGAAGAAGGTTACATATTAAGGAAAGAACCAGAAAGGAACCAGAAAGGAACTGGTGGGAAAAGGGTGTCCTCACTGAGAACTAAATCCTCCTGAAACCAAATATTTGAAGCTGGGGTAATATTTTACAGCCCTTTATTGGAGTGATAACCCCTGTTTCTGAGCTCTACAGTATCTCTCTCTCTCTCTCTCTCTCTCTCTCTCCTTTTTTACTTTTAATGCTTAGTTATTTCTGATCTTAAAATTATAAATTCTGATTAAAGGTCCTCATCATAAAAGTTTATCTGTTTCTGATTGATAAACTAAACAGAATGCAACAGCATTAACCAAAATCCTATGGCATTTCATTGTTTCTTCTTTCATGTAAATAGGAAATATTCAACACCCCAGGATAAGTAAATTCTAGTCTAAAAATGCGGAATCCTATCTTCCAAATCTGAGATAGTTCTGATTTGCTAATTCACTAGATAGTTCTAATTCATTGAGCAAGTTTCAAGAGCTCTGTGCCTCAGTTTCTTCATCTGCAAAATAAGGATAATAATAAGCACTGTCATTGTAAGATTGTTATGAAGCTCCCTAAAAGGATTACTTTAACTATAACTTGGATTAAAAGAAGAAACATAAACTAACACTGAAACTTTCTTGGATGTGGAATACTCAAAGAGAAGTTATTAATAAACTTTCCAGGAATTAGAGTTTTAAAAGCTCTTCTGTAATTTAGGGCCTAGTTCATCTAAGTTCATCTTGTGTCTAAGGACACAATCCTACATGCCACCTGGTAAGACAAGTTTTAATATCTCCATCTCTACCTATCTCTCTCTCTCTCTCTCTCTCTCTCTCTCTCTCTATCTCTGAAGCATCAAGCATCATGGAAGCAAAAAACCCAAAAGTGAACATATACAGTTCCCAAATTAATTCATGACTATAGGGTTTTAACTTAACCTCATTATTCTTATAGTCTCAGAATAAAAGTACCAACACTATTATCAACAATATGAGTTATATTTGCCTTTGGGGAATATCTCACTAAATGTGTAGAGTTAAATTACTATGCTTTAAAGTAATTTCAAATAGTTTCTCTTGACAGATTTTTAGATAATGCTTTATGCAACTTAAAATTTTTTTATTTCCCCTTTCCTTCCCCCATGGAGGAAGGCAAACCATAAGAGACTCTTAATACAGAGAACAAACTGAGGGTTCATGGGGGGTGGGGGAGAGAGGAAAGTGGGTGATGGGCATTGAGGAGGGCACTAGTTGGGATGAGCACTGGGTTTGTATGGAAGCCAATTTGACAATAAATTATATTTAAAAAATAATAAAATAATTTTTTTTATTAAAAAATATTTTAATGTTTATTTCTGAGAGAGAGAGAGACAGAGCATGAGCATGGGAGGGACAGAGAGAGAGAGGGAGACACAGACTCCAAAGCAGGCTCCAAGCTCCCAGCTGTCAGCACAGAGCCTGACATGGAGCTCGAACTCACGAACCATGAGATCATGACCTGAGCCGAAGTCAGAGGCTTAACTGACTGAGCCACTCAGGTGCCCCTAAAAATTTTTTTTATATTTATGTAAAAATTTACATGGTTCCAAAGTAAATACACAAAACAAGTTATATTCAGGGAAGTTTAGCTGCTTCTATTCCTGCTTTTTCCATTTTATTTCCCACCTCACTCTATAGACAATCATTACTTTTTTTATTAAAAAATTAAAGTATAATTTTACAATTTTTAGTGGCCTGTCCTATGAATTTAAACAAATGTGTGTAGTCATATGACCACTTCAATCAAGATACACAAAAGTTCGTTTACTCTAGTGAATTCCCTGCGCTCCATCACCAGCTTGTGGCAACCACTTGTCTATTTTTTGTCCTTCTAGTTTTGCCTTTGTAGAATGTCCCATAAATGGAGTTGTTCATATAGTCTTTTGAGTCTGCCTTCTTTCACTTAGAAAAGACATTTAAGATTTTCTCATGATGTTGTGTGTATCAGTAAAGTGTTTTTTTTTATTGATGAGTCATATTTCATTGTATGAATGTAATATAGCATATTTATGTATTCCTAGTTGAGTGAGATTTGGGTTATTTTCAGTTTTAGGTGATTACAAATAAAGCTTCTGTAAATATTCACAAAAAGGTTTTTGTGTTAATATAGATTTCATTTCACTTGAGTAAATATTTCGTTGTGGTATTTCCTAGGTTATATGGTAATTGTATCTTTAACCTTATAAGAAACCATTTTCCAAAGTGGCTGTAACATTTTATGTTCCTACCAGCAATGTATGAGAGCCCCAGTTGCTCAGCATCCTTGTCAACAATTGATATTATTTTTTATTTTAGCCATGTATTACTTATTTATAGCCATTTATTGTTTATATTAGCAATTCTAATAAGTATGTGGTAGTATGCCATTCTGGTTTAATTTGCATTTCTTTAATGGATAGTGATGTCCAATATATTTTTCCATTTTTTTTTTTTTTTTTTTTTAAAGATCACTGTTTGGGAAGTGGAAGACATTTTTTTTTTATTTTTTTTTCAACGTTTATTTATTTTTGGGACAGAGAGAGACAGAGCATGAACGGGGGAGGGGCAGAGAGAGAGGGAGACACAGAATCGGAAACAGGCTCCAGGCTCTGAGCCATCAGCCCAGAGCCTGACGCGGGGCTCGAACTCACGGACCACGAGATCGTGACCTGGCTGAAGTCCGACGCTTAACCGACTGCGCTACCCAGGCGCCCCATATTTTTCCATATTTTTATAGGTCATCTGTATATCTTTTTCGGTATTGTGCCTATTCTAATCTTTTGTTTATTTTACGTTGGGCTGTATGTGTCTTATTATTGAGTTTTGAGTGTTTTTTTTTTATATATTCTGAATACAAGACCTGTGTCAAATATGTGATTTGCAAATACTTTCTCCCAGTTTAAGATTTACTTTTTCATTCTTCAAAATGTCTTTCAAAGAGTTCAAGGTCTTAATTTTAATTAAGTCCAATTTTCAACTTATTTTTTCTAGAAATGTAATAGTTTGAGATTTTACATTTGTCTTATAATTCATTTTGAGTCAGTTTTTTGTAATGGGCATGAAGTATGAATCAAGCTTCTTCTTCTTCTTTTTTTTTTTTTGGTATGGATATCCAAATGTTCCAGTACCATTTGTTGAAAACTATCTGTATTCTGAATTACCTTTAAAATCTTGTAAAAAATCAATTGTTCATATACATGTGAATCTATTACTGACTCTCAGTTTTATTCCATTAATCTAAATATACTTCCTCTGGTACCACCCTGTTCTTTCTTCTTCAGAAACCACTCAGACTGCATCCTCTCCCTCTTACTACCCCAAAGGAAGAGAGAAGAACAGTCATCAGTGGCAGAAGACAGTTGCAGAAACTAACACCTAGAGCTGCTCGGGAGTAAACACTATACCTTCTCCTTGTATCCCACTGTCTTGATTACTGTAGGTCTATAGCAAGACTTGAAGTGGCCTTGCTAAGATGAATTCTCTAATTTTATTCTTCTTTATTAAAATCATCTTGGGGTTGCCTGGGTGGCTCAGTCAATTAAGCATCTAACTTCGGCTCAGGTCATGATGTCACGGTTTCTGAGTTTGAGCCCTGCGTTGGGCTCTGTGCTGACAGCTCAGAGCCTGGAGCCTGCTTCAGATTCTGTGTCTCCCCCTCTCTCTGCCCCTCCCATGCTCATGCTCTGTCTCTCAATAATAAATAAATGTTAAAAAAATTTTTTACATTGTCTTGGCCTTGTAATTTCTTTGTTTTTCCATATATATTTTAAAACCAACTTGTTGATCTTTACCAAAACCTCTACTGGGATTTTGATTAGAATTGCTTTGAATCTATAGATCCTGAACAAGATTAAGAATTGACGTACTGCCAATATTGAGTCTTCAATTCCATAATCACAGTGTATATTTCCATTGACTTAGGTCTTTTTTACTTATGTCATCAGTATTTTCTGTTTTTCCATATACATAGCTTGTACCTATTTAGCAGTTCATACCTTTGCACCTATTTATGCCTAGATATTTTATGGTTTTTGGTGGCATTGTAAATGGTAGTTTTTGGTTGATATTTTACTTTCCAATTGATCATTGCTAGTATATGGAAATATGGTTGATTTTGTAAATTAATCTTGTGTTTTCTGACCTTACTAAATTCACTTATTGGTTCTAGAAATATTTTTGTAGCTACTTCAGGATTTTTTACATAGAAAATTATTTTGTCTGTCTGTGAATAAACAGTTTTATTTCTTTTTCTTGTCTTTTTTTTTTTTTTTTTTTTTTTGAGAGAAACACAGAATGAGCAGGCGAGGGACAGAGAGAGAGAGGGAGAGAATCCAAAGCAATTTGGGGCTCGATCTTATGAATTGTGAGATCATAACCTAAGCCAAAACCATGAGCCGGACATTTAACCGACTGAGCCACCCAGGTACCCCATTTCTTTTTCTTGTCTTATGGCACTGGCTAGAACCTCTAGTATGGTGTTGACTAGGAGTGGTGGGAACACACATCTTTGCCTTGTTCCTAATCTTAGTGGGGGAAGCAGTCAGTCATTTACCATCAAATGTGATACTAACTGTAGAAATTTTTGTAGATTTTTTTTTATCAGATTGAGAAAGTTGAAAGTTTGTTGAATGGATATTGAATTTTATCAGATTCTTTCTTTGAGGTGATCATATGGTGTTTCTTTAGACTGTTGTTATGATGAATTACATTTCTAAATGTTAAGCCAGTCTTATATCCCTGGGATAAGTTCTACTTGGTTATGATGTATTACCTTTTAATATGCTTTTAATGCAGTTTACTAGTATTTTTTTAAGATTAAAAAAAACTAGGTTCATGAGTGCTGCTGGCCTGAAGCTATATTTTCTTTGCAATGTATTTTTTTCCTGATCTTAGTATCAAGGTAATGCTGGCCTCATAATGTCAGTTGGGAAGTATTCCTTCCTTTCTGTATTTTGGAAGAGTTTGTATAATATTAATATTATTTCTCCTATTAATGCTATGTAGAATTTGCCAGTGATGTTATCTATGCCTGGAGTTTTCTTTGTTAGACAGTTTAAAAAAACTATTATTTCAATTTCTTTAATATATATAGGACTGTTCAAATTATATATTTCTCCTTGAGTTTTGTCTTTTCTTTTCAAGGAGTTTCATCCTTTAGGCCTTTGTCTTTCCCCCAGGCCTGCACCATGAGGAATGCTTGCTCAGATCTCTTGCCTTGCATCAAATCTTACTTGTGAGCACTGGTGGCTGTGAACTTCCCTTGTACTTACGGCTTCCAGAGGTTCTATACTCTCATTCTAGATCACATTTGCCTTTTAGCAATTCATTGACATTTTAGCTGGATTCTTCATCTTGACTTGAATGGTGTCTGGTGCGGTCTCTTCTTGTTCTTCATTGATTTTCACAAGATACTTGTTCTTTATCCTAGCAACCACCAAAAACAACTTTGCAAAGAAATAGCATCATCAAACGAAATATAGTATGATCTAATGTTGAAATGGAATACCTTGAGTGACTAATTCAAGCCATGTCCAACAGATGTCATGTATCACAATTTTCCTCAAAAAAGGAAAATATCCTACAATGTCCCTGTGAGTTCACTTTGACACCCTGGGGCACCTTGGGAATCCTAGGCCTTGACTATAGTCATCATGGACAATTTAAAAATCTATGACCTATAATCACCTCTATTTCCAGGTTAACCTTCTTCAAATTTAACAACCATGTTCTACTTTTTGAACACATCAGTATAGTCACACATCATTTCTCATTTTCTCCTTTTTTTATTTCAAGTTGTTATTTAAATTCTAGTTGGTTAACATATAGTATAATATTAGTTTTAGGAGTAGAATTTGGTGATTCATCACTTACATACAACACCCGAACACAGACAGCAACCTCTATGACATTGGCTATAGCAGCTTCTTCCTAGACATGTCTCTGGAGGCAAGGGAAACAAAAGCAAAAATGACCTATTGGAACTTCATCAAGATAAAAGCTCTACACATCAAAGGAAACAATCAACAAAACTAAAGGCAGCCTATGAATGGGACACGATACTTGCAAATGACATATCTGATAAAGGGTTAGTATCCAGAATCTAAGAACTTATAAAACTCAACACCCAAAAAATAAATAATCCAGTTAAGAACTGGGCAGAAGACATGAATAGACACTTTTTTTCCAAAGAAGACATCCACATGGCTAGCAGACACATGAAAAGATGCTCAACATCATTCATCTTCAGGGAAATATAAATCAAAACCACAATGAGATAGCACCTCACACCTGTCAGAATGGCTAAAATTAACACACGAAACATTTCTTTTTTAATTACCATTCTACCATTTAATTACCATTCTACCATTTAATTACCATTCTACCATTTTGTGCCCCCAAAAGTCAACTCTGAGTCTATTCTATTAGGCTACAAAATCACCAACCATCTTCTTAGTTCCTTAACTGTGTAATCACTTTTTTGGTCCAGTGGAAAACAGTACTTTTCTTATCTCTATTGACAGGTCTCAAAACTTCTAAACTTAACATTTGAAATACTAAATTAAAAAAGTGTTAATACCTTGTTCCATATAACCAGCATGACAGCACTGAATGCAAAGTTGGGAAGAAATGTGCAGTTGCACACTATAGATATAAAAAGCCAAAGAGCATAGATAGTAGTAAAATATAGTTAAAAAATTAGGATGTGATGAATTTTTAGTACTTACTATTTTAAATGTAATTTATTTAATGGTAAATTTATATACATTAATTTTAAATAATGGTCATATTTAAAAACCAGCTTATGAAAGTCCAGAAAATTTAACAATCAGATAGATTGAACTGGCACCAGCCCCTGATCTTCCTGAGCAAAATTTTTAGTTATAAAATTAAAGGCTCAAAGGGCATGGGAATTTTTTGATTCATATTCATTTTGTCAAGTTGTTGTTACTTCTTAAATTTTGCTTTATGGTTATTATTGCTCTGGATTTCTATTTTATTTATTTTTATTAAAATTTTTTTTAATGTTTATTTATTTTTGAAGGAGAGACAGAGTGTGAACAGGGGAGGGGCAGAGAGAGGGAGACACAGAATCTGAAGCAGGTTCCAGGCTCTGAGCTGTCAGCACAGAGCCCGACGCGAAGCCTCTAACTCATGAGCCGTGAGATCATGACCAGAGCCAAAGTCAGATGCTTAACCAGCTGAGCCACCCAGGCACCCCTCTTGATTTATATTTTAATCTTTGATTGCCTGTTGGAGTTTCAAGTTGGCTATAGTTAGACTACACTACATATATTGGTAAATGAGAGAAATTATAGCTTTTTCCACTCCTTCCCCCACCCCACAGAGGAAAGTTTTTAAACATTATTAATACATCACTGTCTATCTAGGATAAAATTTAAAAGTGAAATAAAAAGCTATGCCTAAAGAAAAGTTTGTGACCGAATGATTAATTGCAAAAAACTCCTAAAAATACTTTAAATTATAAGTCAGGGCTAGTTAATAATTTATGGTTTTATCTCTGTGAAACACTATCAGTCATTGTAATACACATAAAGTGTCTAGAAACATGGACTAGTGTAGAGACATAAAACAATGTTGAATAAAAGTTTGGTAATTATGTGAAAATTTTATATAGAGAGGGATAAAAATTGGTATTGTCACAGAAAAATTTTAAATGTTTTTTTAGGTGAGGGCACATTATATCCAGAAATTATTTTAGTTTCAATGATTATTTATTTATTTATTGAATGTTTATTTATTTATTTTGAGAGAGGGAGAGAGTGTGCATGATCAGGGGAGGGGTAGAGAGAGAGTGAGAGAGAGAATCCCAAGCAAGCTGTATGCTCAGTGCGCATCCTGATGTAAGGCTTGATCTCATGACCGTGAAATCATGACCTGATTCAAAATCAAGAGTCAGATGCTTAACTGAGCCACCCAGGCACCGCACTCATTTATTTTATATATTGAATCCAACATATTTTCTTGAACTCTAGGTAAAGTCTTTTGTATTCATATCTTGTTACAATGCTCTTTTGAAGAGGTCAATTGTGAGACTAAGAAAATGTAGGTGATGTTGGCAGAAACAGTATATAGTGATCTTGAAAACTAAAATACTAACTCTAATAATAGTAAATTTAAAAAAATGTTTATTTATTTGAAGAGAGGGAGGGCAGCAAGCAGGGAGGGGCAGAGAGAGAGAGAGAATCCCAAGCAGACTCCATGCTCTCAGGAGGAATTATTTATTATTATTTGTAAATGTCCATATCAAGGCATGCAAGATGTATTCTTGTTAGCGAGACTAAAGTCATAATGTAAACATAATGTATGAAGTCAAGGGGAATGTACACATTGATAAAAGAGCATTTGCAGACAGCCTTAAATTAGCAGTTGGGAAAGCAAGTAACTTAAGTGGCAGCATGTATGGCATTATGGAATAGGAAATGAGTGGAGCTGTGGCACCAAAAAGACCTAGTTTTGCATCTAACCTCCCTACTGACTTTCTTGCTGTGCGAACTTAGGCAAGTTACTTAAACTCTTTAAATGTAAGTCTTCTTCTCTGGGAGATGGGCATAATACCTCCTACTTAATAGTGTATTTTTATTTATTTTTTATTAAAAAAAAATTTTTTTTAATGTTTATTTATTTTTGAGACAGAGAGAGACAGAGCATGAACAGGGGAGGGGCAGAGAGAGAGGGAGACACAGAATCTGAAATGGGCTCCAGGCTCTGAGCTGTCAGCACAGAGCCTGACGCGGGGCTCGAACTCACAGACAGTGAGATCATGACCTGAGCCGAAGTCGGACGCTCAACCAACTGAGCCACCCAGGCGCCCCAATAGTGTATTTTTAAAATTGAAAATATCTCAAAGAACCCAGCACTGAATAATTCCTCAATTATTGTCAACATGTTTTGAATTATTTTATTAATTTTTTTGTGTAAGATTTTAAGAAATAATTTATATATTTAGCACTTAGAACATTTAATTAACATTTTAAGTAATATGCCCTACCCATATATACATGTATATACAAACACAGTTATGTAATATATAAATTAGGTATCCATAGATAGTTTGTACACATTATTTTATGTTCAGCCTTTTTAAAAAACAAAACTATTTAAATATGGGGTTTTCATGTACCAACAATGTCTACATACATATGTATTTCATATAATTATGATTTTTGTTGCTTATATGTCTGCCACTAGGTTGATATATCACAGTTTCCTTAATCATTTTAGGCATGTTTTGCTTTCATGAACAATACAACTTTATCATTTATGGGATTATTGACTACGATACACTCACATATGGTACCTAATATAGCCATATACCCCATGAGTTATTTTCAACTTAGGCTTGAATTCCAGCTGAGTTATTTACTGGACAAATCACCAAATCCTTTGAAACTTCAGTTTCACCTGTAAAATGGAGGTGAAAATAGCCTTACCACATAGAGTTGGGTGAGAACTAAAGGAGATAATTCATTCAAAGCACTTAACATGGCAACTGGAAAATGGTTGCCATTGCTAACTGTCATCATCATTCTTGTTGTTTTTGCTCAAAACCATTTAATGACTTTGATAAAATAAGAAATCCTTTACATGACCTACAAGGTCCCACCTATGGCTGTAGACTCACTTCCACCACTCGTTTCCTTCTATATACTCTTGTTTAATTGGTTTTTTTCTTACAACAAAGCAATCTGCCCAGCACCCCAAGACCTTTACTCATTCTGGTGCAGAGTACTCTGTCATTCTTTTCAGTGTTAACTCCTATTCCTTTCTTTAGATTTTGGTTTAAATGTAAGATCCAGAGATATTTTTCCTGACCTTTGACTTAAATTAGGCTCCCTTTATCTTTTTCCCATTTACAGTGGTTGGTAACTATGCATTTATTTGTGTGATTACTTGTTTAGCTTACCTCCATGAGGGCAGAGACTGTGCCTATTTCTTCTGGCACATAGATCACTATTAAATATTTGCCAAAAGTACAAGTAAATAGTTCTATTTTCTTTTTTTTATTATTTTTTTATTTTTTTTTTTAATGTTTTTATTTATTTTTGAGGGAGAGAGAGACCGAGCATGAGCAGGGGAGGAGCAGAGAGAGAGGGAGACCCAGAATTTGAAGCAGGCTCCAGGCTCCGAGCTGTCAGCCTGGAGCCCGACGTGGGGCTCGAACTCACGAGCTGGGAGATCATGACCTGAGCCGAAGTCAGACGCTTAGCCGACTGAGCCACCCAGGCGCCCCAATAGTTCTATTTTCTAACCAACCAGAATATTATACTTGTAACAGCGGGGATTTGGAAAAAAGACAGGTTGGTGGGGAAATAAGGCATATATTTAAAAAATAAAATTCTCCTGGGAGAACCTAGAGCCTCCAAAACAAATTATGAGTGTGGGTTTTTAAATAATCAACCAAAGTGTTTCAGGTACAATGGAGGAGATTTGATACACCAATATGACTTCTAGGAAAATATAACCTAGATTTTAAAAGCAACTTAAGGGGCGCCTGGGTGGCGCAGTCGGTTAAGCGTCCGACTTCAGCCAGGTCACGATCTCGCGGTCCGTGAGTTCCAGCCCCGCATCAGGCTCTGGGCTGATGGCTCGGAGCCTGGAGCCTGTTTCCGATTCTGTGTCTCCCTCTCTCTCTGCCCCTCCCCCGTTCATGCTCTGTCTCTCTCTGTCCCGTTGAAAAAAAATAAATAAATAAAAGCAACTTAAAAGCTTTCTTAGGGGCACCTGGGTGGCGCAGTCGGTCAAGCTTCCGACTTCAGCTCAGGTCACGATCTTGCGGTCCGTGAGTTCGAGCCCCGCGTCGGGCTCTGGGCTGATGGCTCGGAGCCTGGAGCCTGCTTCTGATTCTGTGTCTCCTTCTCTCTCTGCCCCTCCCCCCTTCATGCTCTGTCTCTCTCTGTCTCAAAAATAAATAAACGTTAAAAAAAATTAAAAAAAAAAAGCTTTCTTAAAAAAATTCTGTGTTGCTGTAATTAATGTATTTGAAAAACACAATAGGGACAAGGGACAAGGGACAAGAAAAGTCAGAAAGAATAGACTAGTCCACACAATTGCAAATGTATTTATCATTTTTATTGTGCAACTGGAAAGCAGTTGAATTCTAGTGTTTCTGTACTTAATAGCAAAGGATCATGTGTATGTAATAAGATTTCAGGGTCTTTTTTTATAGCAGAGAGAGTGAGATAACATAATTTTGCCAGGCATTTCTATTATTATTGGAATTATTGGTTTTTCTAATATAAAATTAAGTTGAATAACAAATTGAAGGTAATAAGGATGATGTCACTGGAGTAGAAAAAAGATTTATTTATAATCTTTATTTTCAAGATCAATTGTTTATTATAATCTATTTTTATTACCAAATGAATGTAATTGGAAATGTTATATGTAGTGTTAATTTTTCTTCCTAGTAACCAAAATATGATGAGACACTTAAGCAATGATTATAATGAGTTCTCATTTATCTACTCCAATGAAATCACTCAAAAGTAATCAGGAATGATTAATCCAACTGCACCACGAAAGTAACTTGCTTTCATATTTTGCATTTGAATGTGTGCATGTAAATAACAACAGCTAAATTTACTGGCACTTAACACTATAGACCAGGCACTAATGTAAGAACTTTACATATTTTAACTCACTTAATTCTTACAACAATGCTATGAGGGGTAAGTGCAATTAGTATTTTTAAGAGAATATTACTTGCAACTCAATAGCAATAAATTGAAGATTTGTGAAGCTAGTATGGCCAAATACTAAAACCTGATTTAAAAAAATATAGATACAAACATTTAACTAAATATTAACAAATTGATTCCATCACCAAACTGGAAGAAAACCATAGCAAAACAGAATTTATTCCAAGTTTACAAGGATGAGTTTCCTTGTTGATAACCTAAATGACAACTAGATAAAGGCAAGATGTTATAGAAAGAGAATTAAGCAACTATCTTCAGAGGTTTAAAGCAAGTCATTAAATTAATTCCTTTAATACACTCACAACCAAAAATTAGAATGAATAAAATGCAATTAATATAAACTCACCAAGGATATTTAGAAAAATTGCCTGCAAAAACTGAAAATTTGCTATTTAGTTACAGGTGAACATTTAAAAGCCACACGACCATATAATGGTAATAACAGATATCAAAATCTGGCCCTTTAAGGAAATAATGTATTTCAGTTTTTAGCTTTAAATTATAATAAAAATAAACAAGATTATTTTTGGAAAAAATTTGGTAATGGATTTAGTATGTATTTCTTAAAGTCAAAATTATTTTTTATTAAGTATAATTATGTTTTAGAGAATTTTTAATGACTTATTTTTTACATTGATCAAATACTCAGTTTAGAATTTTGAAATTAAGAAAACATGCCCACACAGATGTAATCATATTTGAGTCATGAATATGAGAAAAGTGGAATGAAAGTAATTGTGTTTTTCACTTAGAACTTAAGGGAAGTTCCTCAGGCATTAAAGTGATAAAACTTAAGCCCTCCAATATCACAATTCCAGGCCAAGTAATATTACAAAACAGTATGATACTAGTCCAAAACTAGACACATAGATCTATGGAACACTACAGATAAAATAAACCCACAATTATATGGTCAATTAATCTATGCCAAAGGAGGAAAGAACATTTGAAAGAAGAAAGATAGTCTCTTCAAAAAATGGTGCTGGAAAAACTAGACAACTATATACAAAAGAATGAAACTGCGTTACTTTCTTAGACCATACACAAAAATTCAAAATGTATTAAAAACCTAACTGAAACCTGAAAGCATAAAAATCCTAGAAGAGAGCACAGGCAATAGTTTCTCTGACATTAACTATAGCAACATTTTCCTAGATATGTCTCTGGATGTAAGGGAAACAAAAGAAAACATAAACTACATCAAAATAAAAAGCTTCTGCACAGTGAAGGAAACAATAAAACTAATAAAGCAACTTTCTGAATGAGAGAAGATATTTGCAAATGGCATACCTGGTAAAGGGTTAGTATCCAAAATCTATAAAGAATGTACACAATTCAACACTCAAAAAAAAAAACCAAATAACCCAGTTAAAAAATGGGCAGAAGACATGAACAGATATTTTCTAAAGAAAATGAGACAATGGCCAACAGACACATGACAAGATGATCAACATCACTCATCATCAGGAAAATGCAAACCAAAACTACATTGAGGTATCACCTCACACCTGTCAGAATAGCTAAAAAGAAAACACAAGAAACAACAAGAGTTGGTAAAAAGGGGGGAAAAAAGGAACCCTCTTGCACTATTGGTGGGAATGCAAACTAGTGCAGCCATTGTGGAAAACAGTGTAGAGATTCTTCAGGAAGTTAAAAATACAACCACCCAGGGGTGCCTGGGTGGTTCATTTGGTTGAGCGTCCGACTTAGCTCAGGTCATGATCTCATGGGTGGTGGGTTTGAGCCCTGTGTCAGGCTCTGCACTGACAGCTCAGAGCCTGGAGCCTGCTTTGGATTCTGTGTCTCCCTCTGTCTCTGCCCCTTCCCCATGCACGCTCTGTCTCTCTCTCTGTCTTTGTCTCTGTCTCTGTCTCTCTCTCTCTCTCTCAATAAATAAATAAATAAATAAATAAATAAATAAATAAATGACTACCCTACCATCCAGTAATCACATTACTGATCATTTACCCCCCCCAGGTACAAAAACACTAATTCATATATATATGAATATATATAATTCATAATATATATATGAATATATATATATACATTCCATTTATATGTATATATGGAATATTATTCCATTTGAATATTATGCAGCCATATAGAAGAATGAAACCTTGCCATTTGCAACAACATGGATAGAGCTAGAGAATAAAATGCTAAGTGAAATAGCTCTGTCAGAGAAAGACAATACTATGATTTCACTCATATGTGCAATTTAAGAAACAAAACACATGCTCAAAGGAAAAAAAGAAAGAGAGAGAGAGACAAACCAAGAAACAGACACTTAGCTACAGAGAACAAACTGATGGTTACCAGAGGGGAGGTGGGTGCAGGGAAGAGTATACCTATGATGAGGATTGAAAAACATATGGAATTGTTGAATCACTATATTGTGCACCTGAAACTAATATAGCACTGTATGTTAACTCTACTGGATTTAAAATAAAAAAAACAATTTAAGAACTTAAGCCCTTCAATCTGCCTACCACAATGCCTGGCACTTATTAGACATTCAAATATTTGTTCAATTCAACTGAAATCAGTTTTGCAGCCTTTAAAAACCATTTCATAATTTTGTTCATTGAACTGTTCTATGATAAAAGGTCAACAAGCAAATAATGCTGGGTCCTGGTATCATCTCTGTACTAATCAGTTATGTGACCTTGGACAAATCATTAAATTCTTTGGCCTTATTGAGCTAGTAAATTCTCAGCATGGGCCCCCTAGGATGTGTGATCTACTTCTTTTTTTTTTTTGTTTGTGAATGAATTTTCTTATCTATAAATGTTGGATAAACTTAGGAACTTACAGTATTAGGCCTGAAATATTAGCTAACCAATAAACAACCTTATATGAGATAGGCACTGTTATTCTAGAACAGCTCTGTTCATGAGAACTTTAAGAGTCGCAAATGTGAGCTATACAATTAATAGAAAATTTTCTAGTAGTCACATTAAAAAAAGTGAACAGAAACAAGGTAAAATTAATTTTAATAGTATATTTCATTTAACCCAATATATTCAAAACATGTACTCAGTATGAACATTATTAATGAGATATTTTACATCTTTTAAAAAGCATATTGTCTTTAAATCCATTGTGTATTTTACAGCGTATCTGAATTAAGACTTGGCACATTTCAAGGGCTCAGTTGCCACGTGTGTCCAGTGGCTAAATGTATTGGTCGGTATAGTTCTAGACTTGCTGACTTCATAAAATAATACAAAAGAATGTCTGTCATTGTTGTGTGAAGCCTAACATGATGACCAAATAAACCTTAAGATGATTTTCAACAACATCTGAGGAACAGAAGTTTCCCCTTTCTTGATTTGTTTAATGGGTGAATTAATTGGAGAGGGTCTCTTTCATGTCTGATACCAGTCTGTGGTTCTGTCAAAGTGCCTTGCATAGAGGAGCTACTTAACATTGTTGTATGTGGTGTGCAGATTATATATGTATGCCTTGTCTCATTCCATAAAAGCTTTGAGGCAGAAACTATTTGTGGAAAGAAAGACAACTGAAAAAAAGAGAGAGAAAAGGGAAGAAAGGGAGGGAGGATTAAAAGGATGAAGAGACAGAGAAGGGAGGAGGGAAAAGTGGGGGAAGAAAGAGAAAGGAAGGGAGGGAGGAAAGAAAAAATTGGAGAAGGGTCAGATCTCAGAAATGTCAATCTCCATTATGTTTATTGGTAATTATTCCTGGTATCAAGTGAACTTTCAAACAGAAGGCTTAGCTATTGGGTGCAGTGCTCTTTTAAGCTACAAAGTACATTTTAAAAGCAGAACCCCTTAGACTGTGGACTTATCTGCATGTGGCACAGGCCTAACAGACCTTGGCTTTGTGATCATAGCCCTGTAAACTGTAAAGTTCACATTACCATGAGATTGACCAAGCACAAAATCTGCAATTTGCTCCCTGGATTTTCATGTTCAGTAGTATTTAAAAGGGTGTGATGTTAATATAAATGTATTTCAACTTGTAAATTTTAATTTTAAGATTTAAATGATCTCCTAATGGCTTAAGAGACACTCTTGGTTGAAGCCCACTTGATTAGGATAAAGTATAGACTAATCTACTTTTAGATGAATTTCTAGTTTTGGTTTGAATTGGGACATAAACTTCCAGAGTAGAACAGAGAAAGTTATACCTACTAGGATTAGTAATAGGGATTTTCAGGATAGTTTTCATGGAAGTTGAATTAAATTCATGCCTTGGTCTTTCATGTTTGCATTGGTTGGACTCTGAGTCACTTGAATGCAGTGAATCTATTGCCCTAACACCTGCCATAGTCCCTGACACAGTTGATGACTTCATCTACCTCTGTGACTTCTGTTATCATCTGTATGCTAACAACTCTCAGTTTGTAACTTCAGTATGGGTTTCTCTTTTAAGTTGCAGACCCATTTTAATCAAGACCTCCACTTAGTTGACTCACAGGTGTTTCACACTCACTGTGTTCCAGACTGAACTCCCATTTCCCACTGAACCTGCTCCTCCTCCAGGGTTGATTATCTCAGTAAATGGTATGGCCATTCACCCAGTTACTTAAGCCTGAAACCTTGACTCATTGATTCCTTACCTCCTACCGCCCATCAATCACCAAACCCTTCAGAGTCTCCTCAGATGGATATCTTCAATCTATTCACCTCTCTCCCTGTCTGCAAACACCATTTTAGTCCATCATATTTTCCCTGACTACTAGAGTAGCCTGTATTCTCCATATTCACTCAAATATCTCTACCATCTGTGCATTCCAAGCACTTTCAAATGCATAAATCAGATCACTTCAGCCCCCTGCTTGAAATATCCAATGCCCTCAGAATAAAGTCTAAACTCTCATACTTTGGTATTTTAGAATAAATTCTAATCTTTCTTACATGACCTTTCACTTGTGCCACTTTCCCCTTGGCTTACTAGTTTAGCCTCTTTGATCTTCTTTCTGTTTCTAGGGCACTCCAAGCTCCTTCTACCTTAGTCCCTTCCAACATGCCTTTACCCTGCTCCGACACATGCACGTAATTCTAGTTCATTTATCAGGTTTCACCTTAACTCTCACTTCTTCTTTCAAGGCTTTGTCTGCACAGAATAGGTTAAATCCTCTTTATGCCCTCTTGTAGCTCTCTGTATGCCCTTGTAATTCGAATCACATTTGTAACATTTGTAACAAGGTTTATCTTTCCACTTGGGTTTGGACTGTGTTTCTTGTATCCTGCTGTATCCCCCAGTAACTAGCACAGGGGTTGATAGAGATCAGGCACTCAATGATGAACATCACTTGAGGGGCACCTGGATGGCTCAGTTGGTTGAGCCTCTGACTCTTGGTTTTAGCTCAGGTCATGATCTCATGGTTTGTGGGTTGGAGCCTCGTGTTGGGTTCTGTGCTGGCAGCGCGGAGCCAGCTTGGGATGCTCTCTCTCTCTCTCTCTCTCTCTCTCTCTCTCTCTGCTCCTCCCCTACTCACTCTCTCTCTCTTAAAATAAGTAAACATTTAAAAAGTTTTAAAAACTATTACTTGAAATGCTGAAGGAATGGATAGGTATACCTTGATCTTTGATTTAATTAGCAGCTTAGGTTGTTGCTCTGCACATATCCCTACAGATGTTAAAAGACTTTATTACACTCCTGAATATTTTTACATGGTAGCAATAATTCATAAGAATATGTTATAATTATTCAGTCTCTTTCCTACATGAACATCAAATACCTAACAAAGATGTTATTGAAAGAAATGTGGAATAAAGAGTGTATATGTTTTTACATACAGCATGAAATAAATGTCGAGAGTTGGCACTAGAATTAAAAAATGATGGAGTTATTAAATCAGAGTTATTTCAGAGCTGGAAGTCATCTTAAGAATCACCCAGTTCACTTTATTTTAACCTCAGTTAAATAACATGATCACTTGGATCAATTAAATTAGAATCCCTGGGAATACGATGTTCTAAAAACTCCTGAAGTGATTCTTATGTATATCCATCAAAGAGAACTACTGGTCTGACCAAACCCTCTCTTTTTTCTATAAGAGGACAATTGAAGCTCAGGGGTCCTAAGTGACTTGCTCAAGGTCACACAGTTAGTGTCTATATTAGAGGTCCATTTAGTAGAACATACTTGCTTATATTAATAGCTGGAAAAATGGAAATTGATAAGGAAGAATGATGCTAAGCTCCTGAAATCAGTGATTTCTTTCTTCAGGATGCCTAATTTCTGATTGGCAATTTAGCCTGAATTTCTCATTAGATCACTTGGTAAAACATTACTCAGTAGTTTAGACCAGTGTTTCCTCGATTCTTCTGATGTAAGAATCGCCTAGTATGCATGTTAAACATTCCAGTTCCTGGACCTATATCCTGGACGTTCTGATGCAATAGGGTCTGGAGCAGGGCCCAGGAATCCGAATGTTTTATAACCTCGTAAGTGATCTTATCTTCAGTTATGTCTGGGAATCATTGGCTTAAATGATGCCAGAATTTCCATTTCCAGAGATGCCAGTAATAAGGCCATAAAGAGCTAACTTCAGAATAGTGATATGGGTTTACTCCCAAGGAAGAAGGTCAGTATCAAACACCATGATGCAGAAGTAAGTTAAGGTGTGCTGATAAGAAAAGGAGATCAGGAGTCTTGAAAGCTAAGGGCCAACAGAGGACTCAGGCTGAAAATGAGTTGGCAAAAAGCTGGTGTGCTTGTGATTGTGCCTCCAAGGAGCAGTGGACCATATGAGGTGACCTCATGTAGGGTGGAGCCCGAGATGTAAAGTTACGATCAGGAGTATGTACTTCTGCGAAGGACTGTCTTTAGTCCTCCACCAGCAGGAGGCTTCCATGGAGTTAATTTGTAGGGACTCACGGAGGGCCTTCTGTGAGCACAGCCCATATGGTTAAGATATGGTAACAGCATGCAACAGAATTATAATCCACTGGGGCAAATATGAAACTCCAGCAGATCCCAGAGAGTTAAATTAAGTGCTAGGTGTTGTAGGATAGACTGCCAGGGCTGTGAACATCTTTAATTTTTAGAAAATGTTTATCTTTATTTTTGAGATAGAGACAGAGCATGAGCAGGGGAGAGGCAGAGAGAGAGGGAGACACAGAATTGGAAGCAGGCTCCAGGCTCTGAGATGTCAGTACAGAGCCGGGCACAGGGCTTGAACTCGTCAACTGCGAGATCATGACCTGAGCCGAAGTCGGACGCTCAACCGACTGAGCCACCCAGGTGCCCCAACAAGTAGCAAATTATTAAAGCAATGAACAAGCCTGAGCTTACGTTAATTAGTAAGCTAAGCCTCTTGTGTGTTGCCCTTTTCTGAAGATGGACAAGCCAAACCAAAGACCTATGATAATGACTTGTTGCGGTTGTTATACCAATTAAAGATTTCTAAATGGGACCCATGTCGGTGATAGTTGGTACTGAGTGGGGCAAGGTGTTAGTCTCTATTCTCTCCAGCACTCTTGCCCAAATTCTGCTATTTTACAAAAATAAGAACTATCCACCACTACTTCCTTCCAATCTAGGCTGCAGTTTCAGTGGCATATGGAACTGAAAGAATTGGGAACTTCTATGCTCCAAGCTGGGCAGTATTCTGAAATGACTAGGCCAGTTTTACTAATTGGGAGAATAAAGTCTCTTATTTTTCAGCCTCTATATTTTGAATTAACAAGTTAAGCTTTTTAAAATTTGTGTTGTTTTCAGGATCTCCAAATCTAGCTTGCTTTGATTTTCTGTTAGAAAATCTTCAATTTGATTTTTTATATTTGTAATATCTAGAATAAGGTATTCACCTATATTCATTGTATGTCTTACGTGAAAAGGGTTTTCAGGTAAGTAATTAAAAGATTAGTCCTAAAGCACTTAACGCTCATGGGTGTTATACCAGGTATTTTGGAAGAATGTAGAAGAATAACAAAGCTCTTAACTGAAGCCTAGGTGAAGAGACAAAAATATAAATGAGTGGAGCTACTTGAGGACAATTGCAAAACAATTCACTGCCACATACAAAATAAAATAAAGGTGACTAGCCTCTTACATGCAAAAGTGATACAGAAAGACAAAATAAGTTGAATTCATAGGACCCGGTTATAGGGACTGTGGCCTCATGGTATATGGATGTAGGACTTACCACGACTTGAGTAATAACAGGCTGGAGGATGGGCAGTGTGTATAGTGGTTAGAGCTCAGGCTGTGGAGTCAGACTGGGACCAAACCCTGGCTTAGTGCTTAATAGATGTGTGACCTCGGGCAAGTGATTTACACCCTCTACTTTCTGTTTTCTCAGTTATTTTTTAGTTTTTAGTTTAGAGAGAGAAAGAGAGAGAGCAAGTGGGGTAGAGAGGCAGAGAGAGAGAAAATTTTAGGTAAGCTCCACATTCAGCGTGGAGCCCAACGTAGGGCTCAATCTTTTGTCCCTGGGATCATGACCTGAGCCAAAATCAAGAGTCGATGCTCAGCCGACTAAGCCACCCAGGTGCCCCTGTTTTTTCATTTTTAAAATGGGGGTAATGAAAGTAGCTACTTCACTGGGTTGTTATAAACATTAAATGACTTACATACTCGAGTGCTTGAAATTCAGGCAATCTGACCTCAAACCTTCAGCTGTAAACACCCAAGCTAAAACAGCCTAGAATTGTCATTAGTACTGTTGTGGTTGTTGCTCTTACAATATCATATGAAAGAGAGGGATTGGGGAAGCACTAAAGGTAAGAGACCATCTGAGGTTGTAACAGAAATCTAGGCATAGGTAATTTGGATCTGTATTAAGGTAGTGGCTTTTTTTTTTTTGAATTTTTTAAATGTTTATTTATTTTTGAGACAGAGAGAGACACAGCATGAGCAGGGAAGGGGCAGAGAGAGAGGGAGACACAGAATGTGAAGCAGGCTCCAGGCTCTGAGCTGTCAGCACAGAGCCCGACGTGGGGCTCGAACTCATGAACTGTGAGATCATGACCTGAGCCGAAGTCAGACGCTTAACCGACTGAGCCACCCAGGTGCCCCTAAGGTAGTGGCTTTAAAATCAGACATAAAGGGGAATAAATGGAACAAAGGACCAAATTTAAAAGACATTGCATGATACAAATCCAGAAGGTAGTTTGATAGTGAGGCTGAAATACAGACAGTGAAATGTAGGATAACAGGATTATGAGCCCAGGTGCTCAGAAGTTGGGTGATGCCGTTGAAAATGATGCAGATGTTTCCTCTTATGATGGGAAAATGATAAGCTCAGTTTTTGAAATGTTAGATTTTGTATAGGCAAAGGGAAATCTAAGTGAAGATCACCTCTAGATAGTCAAAATACTGTCAATAAGAAGCTGGAGACAGAAGTGGAAATTTGCTTTTTATCATATTGCTATTGTGTCACTGAAATAAAGTAGGTATGGTTGGATTATTGTCCCCTTCATCAGATTACTGATGTATTTCTGGGGTCTGGGTGACTAGGTATCCTTAGGTGTCTTCATTTAGAATACTTTTATATTTTCTGATTCTGCTTTGATGTATTTCCTGGTTTTTAAACTATAGCCTTGTATGCATTACCAAAATGTTACAAAGGTTGGTAATCTTGTAATCTTGCTAAGTGGTTTAGTGAGTCTTTCCAAAGTCGTCATCCATTTTATCAGCATTAATACTTTAATTGATGTTTATTAATAGTTCATCAAAATGTTTCTGAGATTGAGTATAATGATTATTATCACATAATTGTTTTAGCAGAGTTCAATTTGCTTCTGATCAAATGTGGAACACAAAAACCCAGCCCTTCTCTTTTCCCTGAGATTGACATTTCCCTCAGGTCAGAGTACAATGTTTTGTAATTATATACAGAAGTTGTACTTTCCTAGTACATAGGTACTAGGTATATAGGTATATAGGTACCTATATACTAGGTATATATACATATACACACACACACACACATACTTTCTTAGGGTAAAAGGGTTATACATATGTATGTATATATATGTATATACATACATAATTTCTTATGGTAAAAGGGTTAGAACAGAGTCTCTCAACTTCAGCATCACTGATATTTAGGGCTGGGTAATTATTTGTTGTAAGGGACCGTTGTGTTCTTTGTGGGATGTTTAATATCCCCTGCCCTCTACCCTCTAGGTGATAGTAGTAGCTCCATCTCCCAAATTGTGACAACAAAAAATGACTCCAGACAGTGCCAAATGTCCTTAAGTAACTGTTAAAGCCACTTAATTTCTTCCATTTAGCTGTTCACATTGCTAATTTTGAATGTGTTTTAAATATTTAACATCATATGAAATAGCATGTGCTACATACATGTTTTACCACCAGGGATTCCAGAGATCCTTTTGCATCTTAATAAATAATGTGCCTGGTTTAGACTTGTATGCTCTTGGAAGATAAGCCACATTATTCAATATGCAGAATGGTATATAGGAAAAAGTCCACTGGAGGCTTGTTTTCTTGTATTCTGATAGTTTCTTGCTGGATGTTGTTAAGCAAATATTTACAATCTACTGGACATTCACTCATCTGAGACTTATTAAGTGACTCCTACATGCCTGGTACTGTTATTATCCACAAAGATGAATAAGATGGTGGTCTCTAACTTCAAAGAACTCTCAGTCAAGTGGAGAAGCCAGATGAGAAAATGGTTACACCACGATGTAATAAATATTGTAACTAAGGATTTGAAAATGGGAGCTCAGAGGAAAGAGTAAACTCTACCTGAGGAAATAAAGGAAGGCTTTTCAGAGTAAGTAAAACTAGAACAGAGTCTTAAGAGCAGTAGGAATTAGCCAGACACGGGAGGAGAACAAGAACTTCAGGCAAAGGAAACAGCCTCTGCAGAAGCTCAGAGACTTGGCTCTGGAGAAATAAACATGTTTGCATGACTGGAATGGGGAGATGTGGGGCAGTGGTGGGAGTGGAAGCTGGGAAAGTGGGCAAGGGAGAGCCACTGCAGGCCTCGAATGCCTACTTAAGTTCTCTGAGCACTTCTTTCCTGGTGGCTATGAGAAGCTTTCAATGGATTTATAGGCAGAAAATACCTTATTCTCTGGTTTGGGGATAGTCTAGACAATATTGAGATATGTGTTTTACAGTTGTGTTTACTGTTAATTATATGGACATGGGTATCTTTTCAATTAAAAAAAAAGTTGAGGGATGTCTGAGTGGCTCAGTTGGTTAAGCGCCCAACCCCGGCTCAGGTCATGATCTCGAGCTCATGAGTTCCAGCCCCGCATTAGTCTCTGTACTGTCAGCACAGAGCCTGCTTTGGATCCTGTGTCCGTATCTCTGCCCCTACCCCCCTCTCAAAAATAAACATAAAAAAAAGTTGAGTTTCTGTAATAAGTCCTTGTGTTACATGAATAAGTCCTTCTGTAGTGAATAAGTCCAAAAAAAAAAAAAAAAAAAAAGAAAGAAAGAAAGAAAGAAAGAAAAGAAACTCCAAGGAGAATGAACTTTACTAGGGAAGAAAGCCTCGTACTCACAGAGAGAGTGAGTTTGATATGAATGAACATGATTTTTTATAATGCAGCTATTTTTAAGTTAATTTTTGTTTAAATTCGAGTTAGTTAACATACAGTGGAATATTGGTTTCAGGAGTAGAATTCAGTGATTCCTCACTTACATACGATACCCAGTGTGCATCATAATAAGTGTCCTTCTTAATGCCCATCACCTGTTTAACCCATTTCCCTATCCACCTCCCCTCCAGCAACCCTCTGTTCTCTGTAGTTAAGAGCCTTTTATGGTTTGTTTCCCTCTCTCTCTCTTTTTTTCCTTCCCCTATGTTCAACTGTTTTGTTTCTTTTTTTTCTTTTTCTTTTTTTACATTTATTTATTTTTGAGAAATAGAGTGAGACAAAGTGTGAGTGGGGGAGGGGCAGAGAGAGGAGACACAGAATCTGAAGCAGGCTCCATGCTCTGAGCAAAAGGTCAGCATAGAGCCTGATGTGGGGGTCGAACCCACGAACTGTGAGATCATGACCTGAGCCAAAGTCGGACGCTCAACCGACTGAGCCACCCAGGCGCCCCTCATCTGTTTTATTTTTTAAATTCCACATATGAGTGAAATCATATGGTATTTGTCTTTTTCTGACTGACTGATTTCACTTAGCATAATATACTCTAGTTCCATCCCACAATGTTGCAAATGGCAAGATTTCATTCTTTTTGATGGCTTGGTAATAGAGTTCTTTTTTTTTTACTATCTTGATTTGTACTTAAATTCAAAATTCATGGATAGTTTCATAATGGCTAACTGATGTAGTACATTTCTTTATTGAGGTTGTGGAAACCCATTTTAGAAATTTCAAGGCCAGTAAATTGCTTTGTAGTACATATTTTCAGTATCTATAAATTTTCAATCCCAATAACAAGATTTGACTTTCAATAGGTCAAAATGTTTTGAATCACTTTGGGAACACATTGAGGGTTAATGTACATTTATTTCAACTCTGTAAATCCTTAGTATGTTTCTTTTTCCCCTCCTTCACTCCTCCTGCAGCCTTATTTCTTTCTTTCTTTGCTATGTCGCAATGGAATAGTGCTTAAATTAGTGATTTGAACAGCAAAAATTTATTCTGGCCATAAATGGGAATGAATTAAAGCCAAATTAACTTCAGTGTCTGTTACTTCAACTTGAGAGGTTATATTTGATTGATATAGTGGGGGAGATGTTGATCTTGATTCAGTCAGCTATGGCCAGGAAAGGGACATCACGTGCTGCCTGAGATTCGTCTTTTCAATGGGGACTATGGTGGTAACAAGTTGTGTGTGTGTGTGTGTGTGTGTGTGTGTGTGTGTGCGCGCGCGCGCGCGCGCGCGCGCGCGCGCGCGTGGGAGGGGTGGGTAGGGAGACAGTGGGAAGGGGTCAACAATATAGATACACCTGAAGTACTTATAGTATTAACTGCTCAGCTTGAGTAAAGAAGGACCATTTTCCTTCTAAAATCATTAAAAACATTTAAAAAATCATTAAGATTAACAGCTAAAGGTTTTCTTTTTTATTCTGAAGCTGGTAGTCTGTTCATCCAATCTTTTCACAGTTTCCTAGCATTTATATTTAGTCTGTATAGCATAATCTTATTCAAGAAAACTAAATTTCAAGATTTTCTCTTTTCTTCCTCTCCTCTCTTTTCCTCTCCTCTCCTCTCCTTCCCCTTTCCCTTCCTTCCTTCCCTCTTCCTTCCTCTCTGTCTCCCTCTCCTTCCCTCTCTCTTCCTTCCTCCCTCCTCCCCTCCTCTCCTGAGATCCCTGCTGAGGAAAAAGAAAGGTAGTATTTTGTTTTGTTTGAGAGTTAAGAAAAAGTCTAGATTCAAATCAAGAAGTTGCTTTTATTTTTTTCTCTTGAAGTTCAACAAACTTGTGAAATGTTTTACATCTTAAGAACAAGTCAGATAGCTTCCTGTTGTCTCAAAATAAGACTATGTTTTGAAATGGTGTTTTACTCAGTTTATTTTTACTGCTTTTTTCTATTTCCATCTCTTCCTCCCTGCCCCCACCCCTTGATGTTGTTTAGCAGTTTGTGTTCCATGTTAGCATTTTGATTCCTTTTCAAGTTAAAACAAAATAAATAAACAATAAGAGGAACATGGATAATTCTCTGGAATGAAAATTGAGCTCTCCCTAGCTAACAAGGAGATAGATTCAAATGACCACATGTTTGTTTTCATAGTTCTCCGTATTTCTGTTGGAGACATAGGCCATATTACTGCCCAACCAGAGGCATTTCTTGGCTCAGTATGGAAGAAAACTTTTAATCCAGCATGCCTTCTAAATTCCTGTGTGGAATGAAAATGTGAGACAGATGCAGTACTTACTATAGAGCCATACACACATTACTTATTTATGCCACAAATGAATATTAGCTTCTACTTTGTGTTAGGCTAGGTGCTGGGAATATAATTGTGAACAAGATAGGCAGCTGTCTTTGCCTCAAGTAGCATGTGATGTAGTTAGGGAGGTAGATAGGTGAATAGATGGTTATCTTCTGAAGTGATAAATGCTGTGACGTGGAAAATGCAATTTGCTATGGGAACATGTGAGGAGCAACAAAACAGATGGGATGTGGGGTGACAGGGAGAGGTCAGGGAAAGCTTAAAGGAAGTCTTAAGATGTGACTGGAAGGAGTACAAATTAGCTAGGCAAAAGGTGAAAGAGTGGGTATACAAGGGAGGGAGAATAGAGGTATTTACTCATAATCAGCACAAACAGATAAGGCAATTTCATCATTTCTGGGGATATTTACTGGTGAGCTTCCTTCATGTTGCTCCACCTGCTATACCGAGCATCAAGGTTGGACAAACAACAAGTACCTCTCCACAAAGTGGACACGTGAGGAATGGCCAGTCCCAACTGGGGCAAGTAACATCTTCCTTTTAGTCATTCAAGGTTCCTTTTAGAGCTGCAGTATGCTTTCGAAGAATCAAGCCCAGCATGACTGTGCACAGCCTTCCATCAAGGATGTGACCAAAGCTCTGGGAGCACGTGAAAACCTGCTCAGCCATGTTCATAATTTAGGAGTTTTCTCCCTTTGTTTAAATACATAATTTTTGCCTACTATGAAAAAGTTGCTTTCCAGTTTACCCAGTCCTCTCCTGGACTATTTCACTTATTTGTGTGATCTGTCTGGTGTTCAAAACTATCTGAATTTTTAACCTTGCCAAAAAGATATGTTTGGCAGAATTGACACATAAAAATGTGAAGTTTTTACATGGCAAAATACTGTAGAAACAAAATTAAACTACAAATGACACTGAGAAAAATATTTGAAACATAGAAGAGACAAAAAGTTAAAATTCTAAAACTCCTGCCAATCAACAGTAAAAAGCAAGCAAGCAAGCAAACAAGTAGCTCTATAGAAAAATAGGCTAAAGGTAATAAACAAGAAGTTAATTTAAACATACAAATGACTAGGGGCACCTGGATGGCTCAGTCAGTTAAGTGTCTGACTTCAGCTCAAGTCATGATCTTGCAGTTCGTGAGTTCTAGCCTTGTGTCAGGCTCTGTGCTGACAGCTCAGAGCCTGGATCCTGCTTCAGATTCAGTGTCTCCCTCTCTTTCTGCCCCTCCCCTGCTCATACTCTGTCTCTCTCCCTCTCTCTATCTCAAAAATAAATAAGCACTAAAAAATACAAATGACTAATAAACTTATGAGAACTATAAATTAATACAGCAACATACTTTTGACAAATTATACATTACAACATAACTTTTGACAAGTTACAACATAACTTTTGATAAGTTATAACATTAAAACACCAGCCTCCAAAAATGTGTAGACCAGAGCCACTCCTTCTAAGCTACCAATCCATTCGTGCATTTTGATTGACCTTTTATTAGGTGTAGGGTGTAGGGCGTGGGATTCTGTCACTCTAAGGACCTCATTCTCATCGTATTCTATATCAATAGCACCTCCAGGAGCACAACTCTAGACAAAGTGAACAATGACCCTTGGAGACACTGGGGAACACTGTGAGCCCTAGGTGTAGGCACAAAGAATTTGAAAACATGATTCTAAAAGAGCAGTAGCTCCTTCATTATTCAGCTAATGAGTTTTGCCCTCCTGCTTTTTCATATGGGACAGATCCTGGAAAGGAGAAACATAGTGATAGAAGCAGAGTAAGAGTAGGGGATCCCTTCTTACTAGCCTCCTTTGTTTTTCAGTCATGTCTGATGGCTTCATCTCCTATGTATCTCTAGAGATAATTAAAAACCTAGGAACCAGAGATAAATTTTGGATATGTCCCCAGACTAGTCATTTAGCCCTTGGTTAGGTGTCGTTGGTCTGTGGATTCATGGCAAAGATCCCCAGACTGACAGTCACATCTGAGTTTCTCTAGCACTGGATTTTTCATTCATTGGGCAACTCGGGCTCTCTGAACTTTAAGTTATGAGAATCAGATAAACGAGGGATGTCAAATATTCTTTGCTATGTTATTAACAGTTGAAATTAATTTTGCCCATTTGTAGGCTTTGCTTCCTCTGTAAGACCGGTACTCTTTGTAACAGATAAAGTTTGCTGTTCTAGGCCCATGAATTGAGTGCTTGGGTAGGGTGATGGGACTGTGTTGGAGACAGATCAGCCACACGGTTCTACCTTCTCATCCCAGGCCTGTAGTTTGGTGGTGGTACAGCAGGTGGCTCAAACTGTTCCTTTCACTTTACCTCTCATTGGGCCCCATGAGTCACCTTTGCCTCCTTCTTTGCGGTCTCATCCCTTTGATAGCTTCTTTGCTTGCAGACACTCCTTATGCAAGTCTGTGGCTTTGATCCAGATGAAATGGATATACATGAAGATGATGACCTGTTTGGTATCCTTGACTACTTGGGCTTCAAAGCATTGGATCAGGGTCCAAGGCAATTTGTAGAACCACTGCACTTGGGGAGCAAAGTGCAGGATTCACCTATGTTGCATGAACTATAGGTGTCTCTAGAGATCTACCAGGGATCTACCAAGAGCTTGAAAATCACAAGGCAGTGCCTCAACCCTGATCATGACTGTGTGCATATCCTACACATTGTTATCAAGTGTGGCCAGAAGGAATACATTAAGTTTGCCTTCCTCAGATTGAGGAAAGAGCCATGCATGCTTGACAATGTTTCTATAAACATTATCTTGTGCTCAGAGGCAGGATCCTTGTACATTTCCTCTAGGATGGCATCAGTGTGCTCACAGTGCTTAAATGAGCCTCAGGAAGATGGGACCTGGATCAGGATATGTGTGTGTGTGTGTGTGTGTGTGTGTGTGTGTGTGTGTGTGTGTGTAGGAACACAGTTGAGGAAAACGGGAACATTCCCATTCCTTCCAACCAGCTGGATCATTCTCCCTTTTTATTCTTTCTTCCTCCTTGTTTGCTGAAGTCCAAACTAGTTTCTCACTTTCTGCCTCATTTTTTCCCAGGCAGAGAGGTTGCACCATGAATACTTCTGCCATTGATAGCAGGGTAATACCTTAGCCTAGCAATGTGTCATCAAATTGGGTACCTTGATGAGACTTGGTTGGGAGGGGCTTTCCTTTCCTAGCATGCCCACTTCAAAGGGAGATCTATTTGTCTTGTTTAAAGTTTGCTTTCCAGACAGGTTAATACCACAGAACAAGGCAGATTCTTAAGTGAATTTACCCTAATCTTAAATTGTGCTCTGAACCAGCCCAGAATTCAGCACAGCAATATTACCTACCATACAAACTCTCACCTAGTGTGTATATTGCTCTGGGTTCAGTGATACTGGAGACCATCTCTAAAATTCAAAAAGCCATGTCCTGTCCTTCACCGACTTTAGGGCTGGGCTGTTGGGAAAGTGGAGAGGAGGTAGGGAGAGCTGGCCCAGGCCAGGAGTCAATTTTATGTGTCAAGCTTGGAATCCATTTCACACTCCAGTGGTGGAAAGTAACTTGAGTACTACATGACAACATATACAAATTGCTTTTCCAGGTCTTCTTTTGCCTCCCAGACTGCTTTCCCATCTTGTTGGTTTCTTCCCGATGAGACAGGAAAGGAGACAAGACAACGGATATTGATTAACCGCCCTCATTCCACCTTGACTACACAGAATCCTATAGCCAGGTGACCAATATTATTATGTACATACTTCCACACCTGTACCTCTCACATAACTCTTCTCTCCCTCTGTGGGGTGAGAAAACAAGGGAAATTTTTCAAGCTGTGAACAGAGCTATTGAGAACTATTCATCTTTCATTTTATCCAGGAGGGTGAACAAGACCCAGCAGCCTCCCTGCTGCCTACTCCTCTGTCTACATACCTCTGAGCTGGCAGGAAGAGCAAAGCCAGAGTCAACTTCCTTCCCAGCCCCTGGTCACTTCTAAGGACTGAAGAGGACTCCTTCCTTCCTCTAAGCCCAAACTTCAGAGATTCCCTGAACAAAACTACAAACACAGCACAAACAGAAGGGAATTAGAAGAGTAAATATGTTTGGAAATAATACCTTTGGTTATGATAAACAGAGAACAGAGACCATCTTCTTCAGAGGATGTGGTAGCATGTGGACTAATTAATTTTCTCTAATTGTACAGAAACAGTTCTTTGGTAAAAATTTTCCTTCTCAGAGGAGACAGAAGACTATCTTGCTGATTTGATGAAATGCATTTTGTCCTTAAAGACAAAAACTGGGACAGTGGAGAGGGTGGCCTGAGGAAAATGGCCTTCTTCTCCCATGCTGGCAGGACATGACCACGGCCACAGGAGCAATAGATGGGGATGATCCAGGCACAGTGGCTGATCCATGATTCTGACAATTTTGTGATGATGCCTAGAAAGTTGGAAAACAAATACAAGTGTCCTACTGGGTCACGTTCTGGATGGCAAAGAAAATACCTTCATGGACATTGGTGTAAAAGTTGACATTAGATATTATCCTGAAGCAATGTTAAATTTATTGCAGTTTATGTGTACTGTGTCTATATAAGACAATATCTTTTTTAAAACTATAGAAACTGTAGTATTTATAGGTAAACAGCTTTGTTATATGCAACCTGCCCTTACATGTTCGAAAAAAAAAATCTATTTCTCTATTCATCTATCTGTACATAGAGAGCTTGAGTGAGCAAGGGAGGCCAAGGGACAAATGATTAAAAGAGGGAATATCTGGTCATAGGTATATTCATGCAACTCTTCTTTAGAATTTTTATTATTCTCAAATTAAAACAATGACAAGTTGACCCTGTCTTCCTCTCATCAAGAGGCACACATCATCTTTTAACTATTTTAATATTTTATTATGAAACATTTTAAACATGCACATCAGAGGAAAAATATAGTGAATTCTTATGACCCCCCCTTCTACCTTAAAAATTATTGTCGTTTGTGACAATACCTTTAAAAAAAAACATAGAGGAGGGGCGCCTGGGTGGCGCAGTCGGTTAAGCGTCCGACTTCAGCCAGGTCACGATCTCGCGGTCCGTGAGTTCGAGCCCCGCGTCAGGCTCCGGGCTGATGGCTCGGAGCCTGGAGCCTGTTTCCGATTCTGTGTCTCCCTCTCACTCTGCCCCTCCCCCGTTCATGCTCTGTCTCTCTCTGTCCCAAAAATAAATAAACATTGAAAAAAAAAATTAAAAAAAAAAAAACATAGAGGAGCAGTGCCTTAAAAATTATTGTTACCTGTGACAATACCTTTAAAAAAAAGCATAGAGGAGCAGTGCAGTTGAAGTTTGTGTTCTCCATCTCTTAGAGCCAGTGCTAATCCCCCTTTCCTTCCCTGGGCCAAGCTCTCGGACACTTTAGAGCTCTCCCAGTCCTTCAAAACTTGAGGAACATACTTTCCACAGCAGATTGCCATAATGTTGGTGCCCAGCATTCAGCTTCTGAGGCTCTGGGCATGGGTTTGCCTTCTTCTCTAGTCAGCTCCTGGATCTATTTTTATTTATTTATTTAAAATTTTTTTTAACATTTATTTATTTATTTATTTTTGAGAGAGAGAGAGAGAGAGAGAGAGCATGAAGAGGAGAGGGAGTCACAGAATCTGAAGCAGGCTCAGGCTCTGAGCTGTCAGCACAGAGCCCGACATGGGCCTCGAACTCACAAATTGCGAGATCATGACCTGAGCCAAAGTTGGTCACTTAACCGACTGAGTCACCCAGACACCCCTCCTGGATCCATTTTTAATGAGTTCCATTCTCATAACATACAAGGAAGTCATCTGAGAGGCTTAATTTCAGTGCACAATGGTATAATCCTTTAGTCACCTAATAACTTCAAACATACAAAAACAAGCAAGCAACTGGAAATGCAGTTAAAACCTCAGATCTATATATAAAAACTTTCTAATGTTGACAAGAAAATGGATCAGTCCTGACACATATCTAAAATAAGAATTTGGGATTCCAGTTAAACATCATTGGTGGAACACATATTTTTTTTTCTTTTCTAACATACCACTAAAAATAAATGAAAAATAAGAAGCCAATAAGAGTGGTAGAAGATAGAAGATATTTCACCAATTTGGGGAGATGGAAGTCAGATTGAGGAATGATAACTGATTCAGCAGAGTGGCCTACTTAGGTTCCTGAAGAGAAGGATTCAAGAAGCAAATCATATCACTGCAAATCTCAGCAGACTCAGGATTTGCAGGCCCCAGAGAAGGAGAAGGAAAAATGTGGGGTAAGGCATGAACTGGTACTGAGAGATTGATTGAGAGTCTGTATGATCCCACCCCTTGCGTTTGCAGCCTGTACTTTGAGCAGCCAAATTGCCTTCTTCATCTTTACCGTCTCCTTATCAGCTCTCTTTACCCATGTCCGCTTTACTAGTGAAAGTGGGATCAGTAGTGCTCTCAAAGTTAATCAGATTATAGAACCAATTCCAGAAAACCCAGGACTGATTCAGAGAACTACACCTTAAATTCTGTTCCTCTGGAACCATCTCTGCTACTAAATTCTGTATCATTCAGCATTTGGCCAGAGAAGCATGACTTGTAGTGTGTATATTTATGTATGTATATGGATATACATATGTAGAGACTTTTACACGACTGTAGGAGCAGGCTAAGCATGCCCAAAAGCTGTAGGGCAGAAGTGGAAGATCATGAGCAGACTGGAGCTCCATGGGCATGAGCAAAACTTGCTGTCTACAGGCAGTTGGGAACAGAAGAATATGAGTATGGCTTGAGCTGAATGAAGCTTGTAGCTTGTAATCGTAGACATCCTCAACTATGTCACTTGACTAAACAGTTCTAAGCTGAGAATTATTGCAGAAGGCCAGCGTCAGGCAAGAAGCCACTATTAATATGGTAAGCATTATCTGTTGACTCTAAATCTGGGATCTCCTAGATTTTATTTTCAACCCAAAATGTATACCTCTCAATAGAATGATGAATTTGACTTAGAGGAATGAAAGCAGATGAGAAGGAACATTCCTTCAAAATCCTTAATTCTTTCCCTGGAATGAATAAATGCCCTAATTAAAGGCTAATCTTAGACAAGAATGTCTTTGACAATAGTGACTACTCTGCTGAACACCTACTATATGCTATCTAACTGCTCATACTTCTTCATGTCTTGTGAGAAGAGGCACTGCATGGGGCGCCTGGGTGGCGCAGTCGGTTAAGCGTCCGACTTCAGTCAGGTCACGATCTCGCGGTCCGTGAGTTCGAGCCCCGCGTTGGGCTCTGGGCTGATGGCTCAGAGCCTGGACCCTGTTTCCGATTCTGTGTCTCCCTCTCTCTCTGCCCCTCCCCCGTTCATGCTCTGTCTCTCTCTGTCCCAAAAATAAATAAACGTTGAAAAAAAAAATTAAAAAAAAAAAAAAAGAAGAGGCACTGCTTGCTTTTGTTCCTATTTTCAAGGGTATTTGTACATACACTTACCATATGACCCAACAATCCTACTGCAAGGTCCTTACCCAAGAGAAATGGAAAGAAATGTTCATATAGAAACCTGAGCAGAAGTCAGGTTTACTGTTCATTATAAAATAGTTGGGTTCACTAAATTTGAGGTTCCTCTCTTGTAGTACAGCCTACTGCATGTGTAGGTGACATCTAGCCTTCTTGGCATCACCCTGCAGTATCAGGACTCAGAACTGTTGGAAATGCTGATATACTGGTGCTGTTATTGCTGTGAATAATGAACTGTCCTTTGCTCTGACTCGAGAGTCCATGTCTTCTGCTGGTATCCATGACTAACTTGTTAACTTGTAAGTAGAGTAAAATCTCAGATTCTTTAAAGCTCTAGATAGGATGCATGATCAGTGATTATTATAATAACCCCATGAGGGAAGAATTATTTTTTGGTATTGGAAACTGAGATTTAGGGAGGTGAAAGTTGCAAAGTCACCAGTTGTAAGTTGAAAGAGAAGGTAATAGTTAGTAGTTAAAAGCTTTGTCTTTGGAGTTGGCCTATCTGGATTTAAGTCCTGACTCCATCACCAAATAGCTTTGGTAAGAGGGGGATATGGTTAGGAATGCTACAGGCTCAGTTGTTTTGCTCTATAATCTCAAGCATAAAGGCTAACGAGGAAATATGATTCAATACACTTAATATAAGCCAAATTCTCTTCTTAAATGAATGTGAAAATTATCAGGATCTCTGTTATTTGTAGGTATTCTTATATAGAAAGTGAAAGACTGGAACTACCTGATTTAAAAAATTTTTTTCTTAGTGTTTACTCATTTTTTAAGAGAGAGACAGAAAGAGACAGAGAACAAGCTGGGGAGGGGCAGAGAGAGAGGGAGACAGAGAATCTGAACCAGGCTCCAGGCTCTGAGCTGTCAGCACAGAGCCCAGTGTGGGGCTTGAACCTACAAACTGTGAGATCATGACCTGAGCCACAGTCAGACACCTAACCGACTGAGCCACCCAGACACCCCAGAACTACCTGATTTTTAAAAATATCTCTTCTAGCTCTGAAGTTCTGCAGTTCAAGTGTTTTAACTTTTTACACTGTGCTTCCTTTCTTATTTGTCTCTAGAATTCAAAGGTGGACCAGGAAATCCTATGACAAGTGAGGTCTATGAGCTAGGAGTGTTGCAATGGATCTGCCCTATCTACTCCCCCTGCTGACCCTTCAGTTGGGGAAAAGTGGTTATAAAACAGGATCAATTTGCTCCTGGATGGGGGATATGCAAGATGACAAATTCTGAGGATCTATGCCAGTGGTTTTGTTAGATTCCTGATTGATATTTGGATCTCAGAGGAAGTTTTCTTTTTCTAAACTATATTGGCCCACATCAGGCAAGAATAAACTTAAGGTTCCTGAAGTCAACAAAACAAAATTTACATAATGGCAAAATCAAGTCATCAGTTTGAATTTTAACAATGCGTTGTATTAGTTATGAAGATTTAGTGATCTAAATGTATGTGTATTCTGCATGCCTAAAATAGCACCTAGTGTGTAGTAGGAGCTCAATAAATTTTTGGTAAATAATTAATAAATACTGATACACAAGAATATCTTTGTTAAGTGGGAAAATGTAGGCTGAAGTACAGTTTGGTCTCCTTATAACTATGCATTTTGTATTTATTTTATCTAGCTATCTATCATCCATCATTTTATGATATTCATAGTAAAAAGATCAAAAAGTTTTGCCTCACATAGATTTTTCTGGGGGTGAGATTAGGTAGGACTCTAACTTTCTACTTCAAATGCTTATGCTTTTGGTGGGGGTGTAGGGGAGATGCATTTTTAATAAAATTTTTTTTAAAAAAGAAGGAAAAGAAATAAAGCCATGCCCTCTCTTCATGCAGCCTGAATGGAAATGGATAATGGGTTGGCTAAAAGCAACGAGAAGGCAATTTTCTAGATTGATGAGGAGGAAGAGAGGTCTTCTTCCTCTCTCTTCCTTTCTCCATTTTTCCTTGTCTCATCCTGCCTTTTGAGAGGCTTCTAGTGAAGGCTGGTTCTTAAAAGGTTTGGTGAGAGGTGGGAAGGAGGGCTATTTAACCAAGATCCAGAAGTGATGTATTTCCAGCAGTTAACTGAAAGCCTTAATCTGCTTTCTTCCAGCATTTCACTTTCAGTAATCTCAATCAGAGCTCTGAGGCAAAATATTTCTGAGAAACTCACTTTCTTCCAAAAAGTACAAGAATTAATACCTATTTTTTTCTTTTATCCACTGTTCTCTCTCTCCCTCTCTCTCTCTTTTAAAGACACAGCCTTTGTGGGGTTTTGTTATCATTGTAGGAAATAACTCAGATTATTGTAATTTAAAATCTACTTCTCAGGATGCGTCATTAAGGCCTTAATACATCCCAGCACCAATTACATTAGTATAACTGATTCTGAAAATTGCTAGAGCCAAATACTTGTATGTTGTTACTTGGGAAATTCATCAGAACATACCCTGAAAACTAAGTTGTTCTTAAAACTATACAATAATTAATATCTTCTTGCCAGAAAAAAGCACATTTTACTTAGTTTAGTTTTTCCTTATTCAGTAACTATTATTTCAACCTAAGATTCCCAAAGAAAGGAAGAAGAGGAAACTGTCATAGTTACTATGTTCTGTTGAGCATATTTTACTGGATACTGTCATGTGCATTATGTCATTAATCCTCCAAACACTTCTGAGGAGTGAGTATTGATATACTATTTTACAGATGATCAAACTGAGGCTCTGACAGCTTTACCTCTTTGCTTAGACGCAAACAACCACTAAATGGATGTGCTGAAACTGAGGTCCCATCTGATTTCAAAATATGTCCAACTCTTTCCATTGAGCTACACCAGATTCTCATATAAGGCAATTTTTGAAGTCAAGTAAATAATAATTGAAAATACTCAATTTCAGCTTAACACACAATATAGCATTTAAGTGAAAATTTGGCCTGCTGTTTATTCTCAGCTTACCACACATTGTAGAAGGGCAATCATATTAGCTATTACTAACCCCATAATTCAAGCAAATCTTCACCAAGTAACTAAAGGAAAATTTTCTCACTCAGACATACTCCCTAATTTTACCTGAAAAACTGTCAAATATGAAATTTATATGGAATTATTTAATAATGCCACATGTGACCTTTTGTGTCATATTATGGTCTTATATTGTTAAAATAGCTCATGTAAAGCTATTTAATATACTAGGGAAAATATCTGAATATGGGAAAGCAGGCCAAAGATAGACAGGTCACCCTGGAATTGACATGTTTCCACTCAGTTATCTTCTGTACTTAGAAAAGAGTTATTGATTAAATTATCAGAGCTTGGTAATAATCTGTTTTATAAATATCTATACTTCTCTGTCCCTTGAACATGCCAAGCTCTTTTCTGTCTTGGACCTTTTCACTTGCAATTTCCAGTGCACGGATCCCTGTTTCACTGACTTATCACATGGCTAGCTTCTTCAGTTTTCAGATTGAATGTCATCTCCTTATAGAGTCATGCGTTATTTTGCACCCAACCTCCATGTATTTTTCTTTTGGCAAAAGAGGGACCAAATTTTCCTCTAGAGTCCCATGCTTACCCCACTTTTAAGCTTGTGGGTTTTGGTGGAATGGATGCTAGGTGAGGTCTTAACTGGCTTGAGACAATAAGCATATTCCATTGCCCTGGCCACAGTGATTTGTTCAGGAATGGGCCTATAACCTAGTTAGAGCTAGGGAGAGGTAAGAAGACATTCATTAGGATTTTTGAGAAAGAAAAGCTCCTTTCTGTTCATTGAGAGCTTTTAGAAGAAACCTCTCTGTTTCCCTAGATTTTTGGACAGTAGTTATGTTCATGAATGGGAGTTTATTTGCAGATATGTATGTGTAGGGGGGTGGGTGATGAGGAGTTCAGAGTAGCCACTGTGTAGAGCCTATGGATGACTCCACCTGTGAGGAAATCAGAGATGGAAGGTGGGCTGAAGAAAATTTTCTGGAATGACTTTGAGCTCTTAGACTAAACCCTTCAGAAAATTTGACCTATTCCAAGATAAGTCATTAACTTCTCTTTATTGTTTAAGCCAGTTTTGTTGTTGTTGTTGCTATTGTTATTTATAATATAAGAAATGCTAATCAATGCCATTATTCAGAGAGGATTTTCCTGATAAACTTATTTCAGGTGGTTCCCTCTCCTCCACTACTACTTATCATGAACTATTTTTCTTTCCTTCATGTTACTTATCATAAATCTATTAATATACTTTTGATTTATTTGCTTGTTTTTTGTCTGTCTCAGCTACAAGGCTATAAAGTCTTTGGGGCTGGGAACTTGTGTATCTAGTTCACTAATTATGACCAGCATCTGGAACAGTGTCTTAGAAAGATGGAAATAGCATTTATTGGATGATCGAATTAGGAACTTTTCTAGAGATCCAAAAATACATTTTCTCCAGTTCCCTGCTCTATACCCCCTTGCAAAAGCAAGAAAAGAGAGAGTACAATTTCACTGCATGTGCCCATCAGCATGAATTCTGGCAGCCTCTTTCCATGCAAAATGGAATAATTTTCCTGGAAGTCAGCTTTTAACATGAGATGTTGTTATTTTTCCTAACCGCAGTTAGACTGCCAGCAGTTTTATGGTTTGGTGTCTGACAAAGAACTTTGTCACCATCTGCTTTTAATTTTGAAAGGGCTCTCCAAAAAGCACATTTGAGAACATGTTGAAACAGAACTTAAATAACATAAAAGAGTTTAAAAGTTTTTTCCAAAAGTGGTGACCCAAAGGGTTAGAAATTAATTATTTATTACTTTTTGGCAACAAAAACCAAAAGCAGAACAACAAAAAGTTTCATTATTTTGTGATAGTTGCAGATAATGACCAGAAAGAAATGAGATATAAACTTAGTAAAAAATAATTTAGATACTCTGAAAGATGCTGAAGAAACATCTTAATGAATACTATAGACTTCTAATCTTGTCAATAATATTTGGGTCATTGCTTTACCAGTGATACAGCAATTAATAGCAAAAGATTCTGTTTTCTGTTTTTTTCTTTTTCATATTATAAAACATAAACTATTCTCAAATGGGAAAAGGTATGTTTTAAAAATATTTTCACAGAGTGTTTTTCAGTTTTGGAGAGACCAACACAATTTTACTAATTTTTCCAATCAGAATCTCTCTCTGTTGATATTTAACAATACTCATCTCATTCAATCAAATAAACATTTATTGAGCAGCAACTATATGCTAAGCACCTGTTAGACTTATATTTGGACAAGATGGCAGGACCCCAGCTCTTAAGGTGCCTATAATTCAGTTGGCAGAGTATGGTAAGTGTTCTAACACATATTTTAAATTTTAAAATGTATTAATGACAGGAAATTTAAAAGATGAATTGCTGAAATTTGCCACAATGTTTAACTTTCAATGACCTGTCACTGAAATATGTTATATGAGCATTTGGGAAATCTAGTTACTGTAGAATCTTGGGACTATAGTAAAGGGCTCATAGAGGTCACCTAATCCATTCCCTGTGTCAAATAATAGCAGAAGAAAACAATCTTAGAAAATAAAAATCCATTCCATTTTGATGCCCTGAGAAATGTGACTTCCTAAAAATGAAGACACTTTTGTTTTAGGATAATAAAGTTATAATAGTGCTTTTAAAACAAATGTTAGAATTCTGCTGCTTTGTCCTTGAATCATAGGACTTAAAAGACAAAAATTGATTTTTAGGAATTCCAAAGACTAAAGAGCTGAGAAAGCAAAATGCTCTCTATTTCTAGAAAAAAACATAAGCCTAAATATTACATTAATAGGCAGTAAACATTGTGTGGCATGAGACACACACCAAGGATATTTAATCAGCTAAAATATCTTGAAAAAATGAAATTATTCTAATATGTAACCCACACAAGCCAGTTGGTGTCTTCTTTATTCATGAAGTACACACTGTGGCTTGTCACCACTACACATAGTAATTGTGGTTTTTCTTTAAAGAAACCTGGCATAGGAACTCCTTGTATAAAGGAAGGCCTCCCCTTCTGTCACCTGCCACTGGGCAGAGACCTTTTCTACCTGTGATATCCTCACCGTCAGAGCCCACCCCTTGCCACTTTTTTGCTGAGTCCTTCTGCTGATCCCCTTGTTAAGAAAAATTATCTGGACTTGGAAATAAAGCCAAGAGAGCGTATCATGTCTCCTCTTCATCATACAGGGCAGTGCCTAACAAGCCCTCACCCACCATCAGAGATTCCTCACAATCATCTTTGGGAAATGCACCTGTGTTGGAGGCTCATGGTACTTGCTATTGACTTAAGGCTCAGACATTGGAGAGTTACATTTTAATTTATGGACTTGTTTCCAGTTGAGATACAAATATTTCTGTGGTGTAAAAAGCAGCCCAGAGGTTATGGTGATTATAGTTTCATTTTCCTGTAAGACATTTACCAGTTTAATATCTAACCTAAGAATCATACTCTAACACTCTTCCTCAAAATGCTTAGAAATATCCACTTCCTCAAAATGCTCTGTATACTGGTTTTACCATTTTCCTGTTTTTTTTCTTTAATTAATAAGTTGGACAAAAGCTTTGATATATATTCATTTCTTATTTGTATGAATCAAGTTTTAATTTTTTGAAAACTTCATATATTTTTTTGGAAGCTTCTATTACTTTTTCCATTGAGGCACAGAATTCAGCCTTGCTTACCCCCTCCTTTGTGGGGGGAAGGGCATTATTTGCTTGCTATATCAATATGGAATTAACATGGCCAGCCTCCAGTACCTTCATGTGGTCTATAAGCTCCCAAGCCTGTTTTCCTCAATACTTACACAGAGTTGAAAGGGAAGGTCTTAGATTTAAGGTCAAGCTTAAGAATCCTTGGGGAGCTTGGGCTGGAGAATATTATTAATGTTTTTGTCACGTTGTGAATTAAACTGGCATCCTTTGGGGGCTAGCCAGAGGACTTTATCACACACATCTTGGTATCTGTGGCAAAATGGAAATAGATTCCAACCAACTTTTGTATAAAAGACCATTTTGAATATAACCAGATGGTAAGATGGTGGACATCTGCCCTCTTTGCCTGCCTAGCATGTATTCTCCATCTTGTAATAGTACCCTGATTTTACTCACTTACCCTTGGAGTCTTAGTGAGAGTTTCAACTAGAATGTCTCATTATCTCCTAGGCAAGGAATGGGCACAGGACCCCCAACCCAGCCAATAGATGCTCTGGAATTTAAACCGTGAGTAACATACCATCTGAAATAATGTTGTGACTCATTCATCCCTAGGACAAGGCCCTGAAGAGACTGCCAACTAGTACCTGACACCTAAATCTTGATAGCTGCCTGGATTCTGTCCTTACTGAGACCTGGTTCTTCAGCTTTTCTTTGTATCCTGTGAGCTATCCTGTGATTTCCAATCAATTCACTTTTTTGGCTTTTGTTAGCCAGAGTAAATCTCTAGTGTTTGTAACCAGAGAACACTAATTGACAGATTTGGTGATTATATGTATCTTGTTAAAACTGAAGCATCAGGTATTATATTGTTCTTTCATTGCCTTTTAGAACTAAAGATAGTAATTGTAATAGGTAATAAATAACGTTTATTAAGTGCCTGCCACTGGTCTAGATTAGCTCATTTAATCCTCACAAAAACGCTATGACATGGAGAAACTGGGAGTCAGAGAGTTAAAATACCCTCATCTAGTTTGCACACTATTAAGTCATGGTACCACGATTTGAACCCAGACTGTCTGGTGCCACATCCCTTGTTCTTTATCAAATTTCTCCTTGGGACTAAAGACATCCTGTGCATTGATGGGAAAAGCCATCTTGCAGGTGGTTTCCTGCCGCTGAGTGCTGTTTATTCTCAGCATAACCTTTGCATTTCACATCTAACACAAGCCAAGAGCTGGTTTGAAACTTTATGTTGGTTAAAACATTGGCACGAAGAAGAACATTCTGTGCTCTGCAGATACTAAGTGGCTCCACAGTGGACCAAAGGAGAGCTTTCAGTCCTCCAGGGTGCCCCTCTGGGTTTCTGGAAGGGATGGCTCCCCCAGCTTTTCTACAGTAGCTCTGTGTACAGGATCAACATGGTCAGCAGCAACTCTGGACTCCTCCTTTGGTGTACTGGGGGAATCTGAATTAATGTTTTTATAAACAGAACTCTAGACTAGAAATTTGGAATTAATATTCAGTTTTCTGCTCCTTCCCCAAATCTGGATTCTCTGCTTTCTTTATATTTCGATTCTACCCCTTCCACGTCTGGGTTCTTTTGAGGACCTCGTCCAGTTGAACACATTACCAATTGAAGGGATGATCACAGGAGACACCATGCTATGTCAACATTTCCTCTGCTTATCTGCCTAGTTATTAATACCTGGTTAGGGTGAACCTGTCTGAGCACCAAAATCACTAGTGAACCCTTTACAAGCGTGCAGATTCCCAGGCCTATGCAGACCTCTTAGAGGTAGGATCTAAGAATCTGATTCTGATGTCATGTTTGGAAACCACTGGTGTGAAGGAAAGACTTCTGAGAATACTCGGGATCTTTGACCCTTAACACAGTCCTCAACTTCTCTGGGCATTGATTTCACAATCTGTAGAATTGGGAAACAAGGTCACCTGTGTCCACGTCACAGGTTGTTGTGAGGCTGACGGCTATAAAAATATTTTTGTGAAATGATTTACTATTATTATTTTAAAGAAAAAGCAATTTACTAGGTGTTTGTACTTTGCTACAGAAATGGGGCTTGCAAAGTACAAGTGTCACAAACACATAAAATTCTTTCAAATGCAGATTGTATGGGACATGTTTACACAGACCCGTTGCCATTGCTAGGCCTGGATCTAAAACTAATCCTAGAAGTCAGTCTTGAGAATAGTATAGGGAACTCTCTGCCTGTACCACCACTACAGTCCTAACCCCATGCGAGGATGCCTAAGTTCATTTAACAAAGGAAATTCCTTTTATTCCACAAAGAAAAGACCCATCTTCAAAATATACTCATGAGATTAATGAATTTACTTGGACTAACCCAATAGTGGCATTGAGTGCAAGCTTCTGTGATCCCTACTTGAGAATAGCTTTGGAGAGGGCTGAGTGGTGTGCAGGAAACTGGTGCAGCCTCTGGGCAGCAGGGTGGGGCTGTTACAAGTGGGTTAGAAAGTGCAGACCAGAAACAATAGGGAAATACGCACAAATACACACACTTCAAAATCTTTTGTAGGACCAGCTCCTGGTTTGATACCTTACTTATTTCTAAGTGGGCAGCAACCTCATCTTTCTCACATCAGATTTGCCTATCTTTTCTGGTGAAATTTAAACTATCCTTGAGATTTTACTTGAGGAGATAGGCATTTATAAGTTTCTTATTTTACAACTGGCTCGTGTGTGAGGAGAGGGGGAGTGGGGAAGGAAGGGTAGAAATCTAACTTCTAACTCAACCTAGAAGCGGTGAACTTGGTTTTTGTCAATTGGCTGATTTAACTGAGTCTTTCTCAAATTATAATTTTGATTCCCCAATAAAGCATACATAACATTTGTGCTGGGTTGTTCTTTCAAGATAGCTATTATTCCCTGGGAAGAAAAAATGTATAAAAAAAGTTTGCCATCGATTCTACCATTTCCCTTTTAGAAATCATGTATGTTCTGTTCAAGGTCATGGATATTTTGGGATTGTGATAGCAAGCAATCTTGACAAAAGGGCAAAAAAGCACATTAGAGAAGAATTGCAGGAAGGGGAGCTCGGCTGGTAGAAAGCAAAGAGGAGATACGACCTCGCATGCTTCAGCCTTCCACAAGCCTGGGACTCTCGCTATCTAGTGCCTCCAGTGACGTGTCTCAGATATCAGTGTCAGTGCTAAAGGACTGCAGACTCATACCCGTCAAAAACAAACACACCCCAGACTGAAAACAGCTCAGTCACTGACTGGAGTTTTGTATTAAGGGAAAAAACATTTTGTCAGCTTCTTTTTTTTTTTTTTTTAACTAAATAGCACAATCAAATTTATTTGGAAAGCAAGTTTATTGTTTAGGCTTCTATTAGAAAGAAAAGGAGGAGGGAAGGAAAAAAAATGAGGAAGGGAGGGGAGGAAAGAAATACTAGCTATAATTTTTTTCTTTTTCTTTTTTTTTTTTTGTAAATTGCTCTTCCAGAGCTTACAAGAGATGAAATGGCATATAGAATTAATTTAATGTTCATTCTTTTCCCTAGCAAGAGGTCAGAGAATCATGTATAACCCAAACTTTTTTTTTTCCAGTTTTAATCATTTAGTGACATTTCCAGTGTTAACATGTCAATCAATACAACTTGAAAGCCAGTGATAGCATCTGCAGGCATGTGCAAACCTTGACACCACTCCTTCTCTCCCACATACTTGTGTGCTTCTTGCTTCCCGGCCCAAGCAGGAACATGAGAACAGCTGGCTCAGCTCTTACTAGTGAGAGAAAAAATATATACAGCCTGGATTTAATTTTTTGCTGACACCATGTATTTGAACTGGTGTGTTTAGACATTTTGGGTGGAAAAGGACCTCCTAAGTCAGAAGGTCAGTCTTTCAATAATGCAGAGAAAGCAATTGAAAACACTCTTGAGGAGGCGGGGTGGGGGCTATGAACCACAGTTCCCATTTTGCTATGAAAGCCTCACATTTCTAGTTTCATAACTAGCTCTTTCATATTGGAAAATTGCAACTTAGATTTTCCTCTCCCTCCTTTTTTTTTTTCCTCACATGCATTTTTATTATATACTCACTCTTGTAGTAATCTAAGATCCATGGTGAGTCCTTACTCTCACAGTGCTTGTCCCCACTGTTGTCACAAAGCAGCAATACTCCAAGGAAGTCAGTCCCGAGGACTCAGGGAGGGGGTCAGTGAGTCCTTCCACATCACTTTTGGCCACCTCTCCAAACTGCAATAACCAAATATCCAATCTAAGAACAGTGTGCTTTCTGTGTATAGTTTAAGACAAGCCCATAGTTCTCCTATATTGTGGCTCCTGAGGCCCTCTAACATAGAGATTATAGAGGCCCCACTGCCCTGCAGTATTTGATTGTCTGGGTGAAAATGTAGTTTTTAGGATTGCATAGCAATAACTACCTCATGGGATTACTAAGGATTTGATGAGATAAGTAGGTAAAGCATCCAGTATAGTCCCTGACAGGCAGTAAGTGCTCATTGAAAATGTTAATTCTCTAGTTTAGTTCACCTACTTTCTCTATAATCCACTTGAATTAATTATATTATCTAAAAGGGCAGCAAATGAAATCCCTATTGGGAAAGGGGCTGGGTTCCCAATCAGAAATAATTCTCATTTTGTGATGTTTAGTGAGATTTAACCTCTACGTGTCATAGATCTTAAAACAATTATTAATGAAAGTCTGTAAAATAAATTGAAGATAAAGTCTGAATGACTAAGAAAAATGCACTGATCATGACCTGGTGCATGACTTCCACAATGTATTTTCCATCTATACTTGTAGATCTTTTGCTTTTACCTGTGATATCTATCTCTAGCACTGCAAAGAGGGATCCTAATGGAGTCCTGGAAGACTGCCAAATCACATCCTTGTTGAAGTGGTTGGTGCAGTTTCTGAGATGAAGGAAATTCCTGCTTAAAAAGACCCATTTATTTTTAGACTTAAGTTTGTGTCATGTGAGTTGAAACCTGGAATTTGTATATGAAATTGCTCTTGAAGGGTAAGACATATAGAGAGCAGTTATAACCGGTTTGTTTAAACTGAGCCTAGAGCAAGGCTGGACTCTGAGGGGGAGGGACAGATCAACTTGCTGAGTCTGGAGTGTTCAAACCAGTTGAACATGCTAGTGGAAGCAGGATGCACCCTGGGGGAAACCAGATCCAAAAATAATGGACTTAAATGATGTAAGGTGTCATAGCTTTGATCTTCTGAGGCTGACCCATTTTGACAAAGCTTTGCAAAGGCACAACTCTACATTGTGCAAGTTTGTATACAAATTAGAAATCAGGAATATGGGTTTTCATAGGTGGTTGCAGACAGTAAGCTTAAAAATGAGTTCCAACAATCTAACATTGTACATTGATATAGAGGACTGTTCAGCCCTTTTGTTCATGCCTGAAATGATGAGTATGGTAAAATTGTAATTTTTTCAAGAGTCTGTGGACACGTAGGGGACTGAAGACATTACTTTCAGTTCCCTCTATTTTGAGGTGGTGTGTGTATTTTCAATTCAATGATGATATTTTACATTATTTTTTACCCTTACATAAATTAAGTTTTTCATTTTGCAGTGGCAATTTATAACTAGAAGTTGCTTTCATAACTTATTATCTTAGATCAATGTGCTTTAAACCAAGGACTTGACATATTCTTGGTGATTCTTATGAAGGGGTCTATTCTTTTTACTCAAGCATGAAAAACACTAACCTTGGCAAGTGATTTAACCTTGAGCCCTAATTTCTTAATTTATATATTGTGCCTCCTTCAGAAGGTTGCTATGGATTAAATGAGAACAATGTTTATACAGCACTTGGGACTTAGTAGTTCCTTGATAAAATGTTAGTTCTCTTCTCTTCTGAACTCCTTTTCCATTCCATGGGGATATACAGCAGTACAAAATAGATATAATAAGGATTCCAATTATAGACATTTAGCTCCAATTCTTCAAGTAAAGAAGGTAGAATGGTTTAAACCAGTTGTTGCCATATGTCAGGCTTTTAGAAAGTTAAATGTAGTCATGATGTAACTCCAGATTAATTGAGAAGGAATCTCATAATTGAATAGAATGTTCTATAATCCAAGTGTAATTGGAGTGCCTTATATTTTCCAGCCTTCTGCGATTGTCCTATTCATTAATATCCAAATAAAAATTGTGCAAACTCCCATTTGTTTGCCCACAAGAAACTCATTTCCCTTCTGGGTAATTTTGAGCGTTCCTTAGAGTCTTGCCTGTCCAGTTATCATTTGCCACTTTTTATTTAACTACCCTCTCAGTTCTTGATTGTCACCAACAATCTGGTCACCACACTCCATGTCAATCCTTGTTTCTCTTCTTTATAGCCCCCAAATGAGGACAGAGCCCTTTTTTTCATATTCTAAGGCAGTGGTAAGAGACACAGATACTACATTATGGTAGTTAATAAGAATTAAAGGACTTGAAAGCTGCTTGTCAAAAATCTCGGCCCCTGGATTCCCTCTCCAAACTCCATCAGAAAGCTTTTCCAGCTGGCTCCCTCTCCTTGGGTCCCAGCTGAGGGACTTAGCTGGTCTTCAGATTCTATATGTTTTCCTGTGCTTTCTTCTCCCCAAGTCCCTGGGCCTCAATCCCCATTAATCACTCACAATGCTCAAACAAGATAGTTATATAAAGACTGTTGTGTTTTTCCTCACATCTTTAAAGCTGAAACATCCCAAAACTAAATATCAGTTATGAAAATCTAGTTCTCAATCCTGTTAATGTCAATTAGTTGTCAGATTTTAGTCAATAATTATTTTTGTATCATAATTTTATTGAATTTGAGCTTGATTTGCTCAAGAGTTGGGCATTGGAGAAGATGGAGGTGTGTGAGGGAATATAAAATGACTCCACTTATATGAGAAATCTAAAATAGTCCAACTCCTAGACGTAGGGCATAGAATGGTAGATGTCAGGGGCTGGGAGGAGGGCAAAATGGGGAAGCATTCGTCAAAAGGTACAAGGTTCCAGTTATAAAAAATCAATAAGACCTAGAGATCTGCTATACAACATAGTGCCTATAGTTAAAAATACTATATTTTTGTATAGTTAAAAATACATTTTGCTGAGAAGGTAGATCTTATGTTGAGTGTTTTATCTAAATAAATACATACATACATACATACATACATACATACAACTCTTGAAGGTGACATATTTATGGCAAAGTTTGTGGTGATGGTGAAACTAGTAACCAGCAGATTAATGGGACTACTAAGTGCAGCTGCAGACGAATAAGCACAACAGAAACTTTTTACCCAGACCTTTTTCATTTGCCCTTAAATCTCCCTTACTCTTCTCTTTTGGGGAGGCAGATTTTAGCCCTTTGCTAAATAAGCCCTTTGCATGCTGCATACATGTCTTAGTGAGAATGTCTCAGTAATTGTTTTTGTGCATCAGGCAGAAGAACTTGGGTTTGGTTGCAGTGGTTTCTCAGATGTACACTTCCCTCCAAACTAATGAAGTGCTGTACATCAAACATGTACAGCTTTTTGCATGTCAATCATACTTCAGTAAAGTGATTATTTGAAAGATATAAAAGATCTCCATGGTTCCTTTAGATCAGATTCTATTTTATTCTAAAAGCACCTTTTTAGTATTAAAAAAACCACAGCATTAAATGATCTTTATGTACTTATGTAAATTTAATAATGAAATTAATAAAATTTAAGTTTCGTGGGTTCGAGCCCCACATGGGGCTCTGTGCTGACAGTTCAGAGCCTGGAGCCTGCTTTGGTTTCTATGTCTCCCTCTCTTTCTGTTCCCTCCCCTGCTTGCTCTCTCTCTCTCTCTCTCTCTCTCTCTCTCTCTCTCTCTCTCTCTCAAAAATGAATAAACATTAAAAAATTGAATATATCAGGCTTTAAAAGAAAAGTCACCAATCATCTCTTTAAATGCTGCATATTGACCCTTCATCTTCCTCTAAGTATTGGTGATTCTCATGTCTTTTAAACTCCACCATTTAGAAAGAATTGAAAGAAAACCCACCTTATATCAGACTCCTTAGGCCTGCTGACCTGCCAATCCAGGCTTGAAGATGAATTACAAATCATAAAGTAGCTAGAAAGAAAACACTCCTCTTAGTTATGTGGTGGTGTATTTTGGTTCTTTTTAATTACAAAACTTCATTTTTCATGGTTGGCGAAGTTGCTGCTTCTGGGTAGAATTATTATGTAAATAAAGAGGTATCTAAGTTATGTACCTATTTATTTCTTGCTTACTGTGATAGGGACAGCAATCATGTTAGCCACAGAGGTGGAACAAATACATATATTCAAGACAAGCCCTATGGTAACACTGCTGTCACCCTCTTACAAACCTTTCTGTGCTCTTGAATAGGAGGAAAAAGGGTCAAGATGCTGCCTACAGCTCTGGGGATGCCCATGGGACTGTGAGGTGTATGTTAATGCCATCTTTCTTGTGCTTAAGAACCACTGTGCTAAAATAGTAGGTTTTCAATTTTTAAAGCAACAGAATCTTTTTCTCAAAAGAAATCTTACATGCCCTGAAATAAAATAGGTAAAAACACAGATGCAGTGGAGAAATGGTGGGAGATGGGACGGGAAAGTTACAGAGCTCTGATGGTTGGCTTCCTTTTTGGGTTTCCTTACCCCGGAGAGTCCTGAGGCACCCTATTGAACTCCAGGGCCAAGAAGAACATAGTTTGGATTGCTTTGTAGCTGACTCTGTTGCAACATAATAATTGTGTCACCAAAGAAGGTGCAAATACACAGAATATTATAGACTTTTTGGAGGAACAGCTGAGAGATCACAATTATCCTTGAACTCTCTGATGGCTCAGTTGCCATCAAAGAGATGGAGGAAGGGACCAGCGGATAAAGCTCTGCTCCCTTTCATTCTAGCATCCCTACACATGCACAGTTACTCTTATATCTGTTTACCCTATTGGGGTTCACACGTAAGATTTTTTTTTTGATGAAATGATTCAATGTCTGAAAAAGAAAAATGGCTTTTATTTTCACATCTTTTTATTTTATGAGGACTCAGATTATCGAAGTTGTGGTTCTTGTGTAGGTTGAGTCAGTTAGTGAATAGCAGAGTCAAGACCACAACCAGGGTCAACTGAACAATTCATCCTAAACTGGATGAGTGTATGGTCTGTGATAAGCATAGTCCTATGTGGGAGCAACATTATAATGCCAGTCTTTCTCTGATACTAACTTTCTCTTTTTCCTATTTTGGCTTTACTTGGATTAGCACTTTCTTCCAGAATGACAGTGGCATGGAAATGATTCTTCCACTCAGCATGAGCACAGAGAGGACTGTCCACTGAGAGCCCTCAATCCATATCCACTTTTGACTAAAAGTATAGAGAATTGGATTGGTTCGGTGCCTGCTGGTACCTGGCATGGTTTTATATACATTATGACAAAAGGGAAATATATATGGTTCTAGTTTAATAGACTTCAGATATTCTAGGGTTTTTTTTTGAGAAGAGGTGGGGTCGAGGTAGTATAGTGAGGGGGGAAATTGCAAACGAGCATCTCTAATTGAACGTATGACATGAGATTGAGGGGGAAAATAGGGCCAGGGTAGAACCTGTGCCACGCCAGCCTTTCTCAGTATTGCTGTTATAGGTAGAATCAGGACATCACCTTTCCCAAGAGCAATCTGCAGAATGTCTGTGGGCAGGAAGAGATATCGTCTGGTTTTTCCTTGCTATTTGTATGAGCCTTTGTTCTGATAGTACCTGTTGCAGAGTTGCCATCTTCTCTCCCACTGGCAGCCCCCTGGGGCCATTACGGATGCTGGAAACACAGGACTGCCGCAGTGTGGAGGCCCAGGGTGGCCACTCTGAGCTGGGATGTCCTGGGGCTGCCCCTGTTGCAGAGCTTCTGTCAGTCATGTAGTATCTGTGGATAGAAGAATCCAGCTAAAGTATTAAATGAAGTGTCAACAAAGTAGGGAGTGGATTTATCTGAGTAATATGCAGTTGTTTTATGTAAATGTGGGCTTTCTTTTTAATTTATTTCTTTTAACTTTTTTATTCATTCTTGAGAGACAGAGGCAGAGCACTAGCTGGGGAGGGGGCAGAGAGAGAGGGAGACACAGAATCCAAAGCAGGCTCCAGGCTCTGAGCTGACAGCACAGAGCCTGACACGGAATTAGAACCCAGAACTGTGAGATCATGATCTGAGCTGAAGTTCAACACTTAACCATGAGCCATTAGGCATCCCCTTTTTTTTTTTTAAGTTTATTTATTTATTTTTCAGAGAGAGAGAACTCACGAACAAGGGAGGGGCAGAGAGAGGGAGAGAGCGACTCCAACCCAAGAACTGTGAGATCATGACCTGAGTGGCAACCAAGAGTCAGATGCTTAACCAACTGAGCCACCCAGGCGTCTCTGTAATTGTGTGCTTTCTATACTATTTCTATAACAACATTTTCCTGCATATTTAGGAATTATCCGTTGTTCTTTAGGGACATTAGGGGAATATTTACCCTTGTTTCTTCCTTAGTTCTTTCTTCTTCAGTCCCTCTGTCCCTCCCTTTTCTTTCTCTCTTACTTCTCCCTCCCTTTTTTCCTGCTGTCCTGGGGGGTAAATATACAAAACTATACCTGAATTCTTACTTCTTGGTGTCTTACTACAGCCAGATACTCAATGATTTATATATATTTATTTGTATATATTTAATTTTATTTAATATAGAAATGTGTTATAGATAATATAAATTATTATATAAGTATATAATAAACACAGTAATATGTAAATATAATATATATTTACATATTATATAGATATAAAAGTTTATATTTATATAAATTATACATAAATTTAATCCTCAACTTTTACCCACATTTGTAGGTAAAGAAATTAAGTCACAGAGACTTCTGCCTTCAAGGAGCTTATATAGATATTGGGCTATAGGTCCCAAGTCTCACCAGCCTATGAATAAACTAAGTTCACAGTTCTTCCTTCCTATGTAAATTATTATGATACAAACTTCCAACCTACTTGACTGCCCAAGTCTAATCTTTTACCAGGCATCTTCCTGCAGGTACCACTGGCAGAATCTCAAAGCACTATATCATGCAGGTATGCCCCAAAGCAGCAATTCAGGCTCTCCCAGTTTGGCTTGGTACCACAGTCTTGGTGTTGCTTCTCCACCAATGGCCCTTGGTCACTGTCCACCAGCCTCAGCTGACTTCAACCACTGCTCTATCCATATTGTGGTCTTGGAAAGGAACATTGCTGTTTCTTCCTTCAGCTATTCTCTGAGAAACACATTCAGGCTTTCAGTTCATTGACCTAAACGTGAACCCAAAGTTGGTTAAATGATTTGGTCTCAGGTTCCTCAGAGCAGGGACCTGTTTACCCTCTCCCCTTGGCATATCCATGCCTCGAAATCTAGATCCTAGAGAAAGATGAAGGACATTTCTTCCTATTATCATATAGTTATGTAAGTAAAAGACTATTGGGAGTGTTTCTTTTTGCACAGAAACAAGTTCTAGGTCTTCAACCTAGATGGCAGAAAATGATTGGGAGTTAAAATAGCAAGATTGAGAGCTTTCGAAGTAATATTAACATCCAGATACCTGGGGCTCATGATCACAGTGAATTCCTGCAGTCTTAACCACATCCTCACAGTGGGATCTCAAACCCACACCCAGATTCAGCATTGTTCCCATAAAAATGGTGTTGATGCCCTTTGGAGGGAGTTGGGACATTTGTATTTGATTAGGATATGCAATCTTAGCCTGTTAGAGTGTTGTGCAATCATCCCATATAATGAATGAACTGTGATTTTATTTTTTATACTATATCTATCTATCTATAGATATATTTAAAGTTTATTTATTTTGTGTGTGTGTGTGTGTGTGTGTGAGAGAGAGAGAGAGAGAGAGAGAGAGAGAGAGAGAGAGAGAGAAAGGCAGTGAGAGAATTCCAAGCAGGTTCCACTATGTCAGCACAGAGCCCAGCTTGGGGCTTGAACCACAAACTGTGAGATCATGACCTGAGCCAAAATCAAGAGCCAGACACTTAACTGACTGAGCCACCCAGGCGCCCTGAAGTATGATTTTAAATGACAGCACAGTCACTGGGTTACTGGAAGAGAACATCTGTCTTACATTTTCAGTTACCAATCTGTGAAGACATAGGCAAAGTGAACAGGAAGATGGAAGCGATTATCTACTCACCTAATACTGGTTAAAGCATGCCTCTGAATCACATCATGTCTCACCACCAGCACAAATCTTTCCAACCTGGGAAGTTAGTTCATGGTTACTGCTTCCCCAACATCCATCCCTTTCTCTTTTTTTTCTCTTTTGTCTGAATTACCTGGGAAACTGTTATATTTGTAATTTTTCTTGGTTTTTCCTTTGAGACCTCATATGTTCATACTTTGTTCTATTTACTCATTAACATTGAATGCCAGACTGAAGCAGCTTGCAAGGGGAATATAGTCTTCCCGTTTGCAGCATCAATCCTAACAGGGTGGTCTGTGTACATTTTTAAGCCTTACAAAATAGGGCAAAAGCAGAGGAAGTCAGTCATTTTGAATGAATTGGTAACCCCAATGATATAATTATGAAATGTTTGGAGATTGGGAAATAAAATTGTTGCCTTTTTCTTTATTATCTTAGAGCTGTTTTCTAGGCTTCTTTAAAGTGGTCAAGCCACAAGAGACTCTTAATTATAGAGAACAAACTGAGGGTTGCTAGAGGGGAAATGGGCAGGGAATGGGCTAAATGGGTGATGGGTATTAAGAAGGGCACTTGCGATGAGCACTGGGTGTTCTATGTAAATGATGAATCACTAAAGTTTACTCTGAAACCAATATTACTATATATGTTAACTAACTTGACTTTAAATACAACTTGAAACAGTGAACCCCCCCCAACCACAAAAAAGCAAGATTATTCTATTTTTCCAATAAGCATTGTCTGCCATATTTTGTCAGTCTTTCCTTTTTATTTCCTCTGCATGTGTGTTTTTTAAATAAAATTTTAAATTTCAATTCCAGTATAGTTTTATCATACAGTGTTATATTGAATTGAGGTGTACAATATAGTGATTCACCAATTCTATACATTACTCACTGCTCATCATGGTAAGTGCCCTCCTTAATCACCATCACCTTTTTATCCATCCCCCCACCCCCCTCTCCTCTGGTGACCATCAGTTTGTTCTCTATAGTTAATAGTCTGTTTCTTGGTCTGTCTCTTTTTTTCTTTGTTTTATTTCTCAAATTCCACATATGAGTAAAATCATATGGTATTTGTCTTTCTGTGATGGACTTAATTTCACTTAGCCTAATACTCTCTAGCCCCATCCATGTCATCACATATAGCAAGATTTCATTATTTTTTATGACTAATAATGCCATTGTATATATATACTGCCTCATCTTTGTTCATCAGTTGGTGGACACTTAGGCTGTTTCTATAAATTGGCTATTATAGATAGTGCTGCTATAAACACTGTAGATAGTACTGCTATAAACTATCCCTTTGAATTAGTATTTTTGTATTGTTGGGGTAAATACCTAGTAGTACAATTGCTGGATCATAGGGTAGTTCTATTCTTAACTTTCTGAGGAACCTTTATACTGTTTTCCATACTGGCTGCACCAGTGTGCATTCCCACCAACACTGCAAGAGGGTTCCCCTTTCTCTACATCTTTGCCAACATCTGTTGTTTCTTATGTTTTTGATTTTAGCCATTCTGACAGATATGAGGTGATACCTCACTGTACTTTTGATTTGTATTTCCCTGATGATCAGTGATGTTGAACATCTTTTCATATGTTTGTTGGCCATCTGGATGTCTTCTTTGGAGAATGTCTGTTTGTCTTCCACCCATTTTTTAATTGAAGATAATTTATTTTTTGGATATTGAGTTGTATAAATTCATTATATATTTTGGATGCTAACCTTTTATTGGATATGTTGTTTCCAAATATCTTCTTTCATTCAGTAGGTTGTCTTTTAGTTTTGTTGATTGTTTCCTTTGCTGTGCAGAAGCTTCTTATTTTGAGGTAGTCCCAATAGTTTATTTTTATTTTATTTCCCTTGCATCTGGAGACATTTCTAGAAAGACGTCACTACAGCTGATGTCAGAGAAATTACTGCCTGTGCTTTCTTCTAGGATTTTTATGTTTTCAAGTCTCACATGTGGTCCCTAATCAGTTTCTAGTTTATTTTTCTGTATTGTGAAAGAAAGTGATCTAGTTTCATTCTTTTGCATGTAGCTGTCCAGTTTCCCAGCATCATTTGTTGAAGAGACTGTCTTTTCCTATTGTATATCCTTGCATCTTTAATTGAAGATTAATTAACCATATAATTGTGGGTTTATTTCTGGATTTTCTGTTCTGTTCCATTGATATGTATTTCTGTTTTTGTGCCAGCATCATACTGTTTTGATCACTACAGCTTTGTAATATAACTTGAAGCCTGGAATTGTGATACCTCTGGTTTTGTTTTTCTTTTTCAAGGTTGCTTTGGCTATCCAGGGTCTTTTATGGTTCCATACAAATTTCAGGATTGCTGGTTCTAGTACTGTGAGAAATGCTGTTGGTATTTTGATAGGGATTGCATTAAATCTATAGATTTATTTGGGTGTTATAGACATTTTAACAATATTTGTCCTTCCCATCCATGAACATGGAATGTCTTTCCATTTATTTGTGTCATCTTCAATTTCTTTCATCAGTGTTTTATAATTTTCAGGTCTTTTACCTCCTTGGTAAATTTCTTCCTAGGTGTTTTATAATTTTAGTGCAATTGTAAATGGTAATGTTTTCTTAATTTCTCTCTCTGCTGCTTCATTATTAGTGTATAGAAATGCAATGGATTTCTGTACATTGGTTTTGTATCCTGCGACTTTACTGAATTCATGTACCAGTTCTAATAGTTTTGTGTTGTGTGTGTGTGTGTGTGTGTGTGTGTGTGTAGTCTTCAGGGTTTTCTCTATACAGTATCATGTCATCTACAAATAGTGAAAGTTTTAGTTCTTCCCTACCAATTAGTATGCCTTTTATTCCTTTTTGTTGTCTGATTGCTGTGTCTCAGACGTGTTATAGTATGTTGAATAAAAGTGATGAGAGTGGACATGCTTGTCTTGTTCCTGATCTTAGGGGAAAAACTCTCAGTTTTTCAACACCATTGAGTATGATGTTAGCTGTGGGTTTTTCATATAAGACCTTTGCTATGTAGAGGTATGTTCCCTGTAAACCTACTTTGTTGAGGGTTTTTATCGTGAATGGATGGTGTATAATAATGATCACATAAGTCGAACGAATCCCTATCCCATTTTTTCTCCTTGATTACATTACTCTATCTTGCAGGTCATTAATTTGTTCTTCTGCATCCTCTAGCCTGCTATTTATTCCATCAAGCTATTTTTTTTTTTTTTTAGAATCTTTTTTTGTTTTTTCAACCTTTATTTTTGGGACAGAGGGAGACAGAGCATGAACGGGGGAGGGGCAGAGAGAGAGGGAGACACAGAATCGGAAACAGGCTCCAGGCTCTGAGCCATCAGCCCAGAGCCCGACGCGGGGCTCGAACTCACGGACCGCGAGATCGTGACCTGGCTGAAGTCGGACGCTTAACCGACTGCGCCACCCAGGCGCCCCTCCATCAAGCTATTTTTTAATTTCATTTACTGTGTTCTTCACCTCTGATTGGTTCTTTTTTATCTCTTTGTTAAAGATCTCACTGATATCCTCCACTCTTTTCTTTTCTTTTCTTTTTATTCTTTTAAGTTTATTTATTTATTAAAAAAATTTTTTTTGTAATGTTTATTTATTTTTGAGAGAGACAGAGACAGAGCATGAGCAGGGGAGGGGCAGAGAGAGAGGGAGACACAGAATCCAGAACAGGCTCCAGGCTCCGAGCTGCCAGCACAGAGCCCGATGTGGAGCTCGAGCTCACAAACCGTGAGATCATGACCTGAGCCGAAGTCGGGCGCTTAACCCAACGAGCCACCCAGGTGCCCCCCCCTTAAGTTTATTTATTTTGAGAGAGACAGAGACAGTGTGAGCAGGGGAGAGGCAGAGAGAGAGAGAGAGGGAGAGAGAGAATCCCAAGCAGGCTCTACACTGTTAGCACAGAGCCCAATGCAGGTCTTGAACTCACAAAACTGTGAGATCATGACCTGAGCCAAAACCAAGAGTCAGACACTTAACTGACTGAGCCACCCAGGCATGCCAAGTCCAGTGAGTTCTTTATGATTATTATTTAAATTCCCTTTCAGGCACATTGCTTATATTTTTTTTTGCTTAGGTCTCTTGCTGTGGTTTTGTCCTGTTCTTTCATTTGGCATATATTCTTCTGTCTCCTCATTTTTTCTAACTCTGTGAGTCTGTTTCTCTGTGTTAAGAAAGTCAGCCATGTCTCCTGCTCTTGAAAGTAGTGGACAGTGTGATCACTTTATCAAAGTGGCACTGGGCCTCTACTACAGGGGATGCACAGCTGCTGCAGATTGTGGGGCCAGCCAGGGCTGCTCTACAAAGTGCCCATGCCCACAGGCTCTGTGCCCTGATCTTCTTCCACAAGGGACACAGAGCTCCTGTGAAGAGCAGAGCCCTGCAAAATGTGCAGGTTGGGAGATGCAGTGTTGATGAGGTTAATGCTGGTCTTCTGGGGGAAGGGACCTGCAGTGCTGGGACTGAGGCAAGCATGACTGGAAAATGCAGATCTGCCGAACATGGGGGTGTGGGGCTTGGTGTAAGCAAGTTACTTAGTGAGGATTTGTGCTGTGCTGGTTCCTGCAGGTGGCTGTGTGTGTTTATGCTGAGAGGTGGGGGATGGAAATAGTGCCTACCAGCTCGTTTGTTCCTGGAAGGGTCTCCCTGTGATCCCTTCCATTCTGGGACAGGGAGATGAGTAAATAACTCTCCCTCCTGTGTGCCCCAGGTGTTTTTCAAGCTGCTGCTTCTAGGCTGGTTCTCCACAGGCTGTCTGTCAGTGCTGTCTTTTTAAGGGCAGGGACTCAGCTTCCTAACATCTTCTGGGCTCTCCCAGAACTGCACTTGCTGATTTTTTAAATTCCAGGTTTTAAAGTCTTGTTGATTATGAGAACTCATGAAATTCAGTCCCTTTCGTTTTCAAAGCCAGATGTTATGGGGATTTGTCTTCTCCCTACGGGCTCCCCAGTGTCAAAATCTGTTTCTTGCCCTTTTGGTGCCCCTGGCTCCCTCCCAATCAAAGATGGCTCAGGGCTCCCCACCACGTCTCTGCCCTTCCTATCCTCTTAGATGAAGCCTCTTCTCTACTTTAGTTGTGGCAGTTTATCCTGCCAGTGTGTGGGTTGCTTTCTGGGTTATTTACACCAATGTGAGTGTTATCTAGTTGCTTGTGGGATGAGGTGAGCTTGGGGTCCTCCTACTCTGCCATCTTCTCAACCTCTCTCCCTCCTGTGTGTTTTTATAATATCTATTATTTATGTCAAACCACAGTTCTATCTTCAAGTAGAAAGCCAAATTTAATAGTTTTATCTTTGACTAACCTAACCTTGGTTGTTTCTGACTGTTCTAATCTCAAGTGAATTAAGCATAAGCAAATTGAAGGATACTTTTTTTAGGATAGCATTTCTTTAATTCACATGGATGCTAGGGAATCCATAAAAAATAAAAAATGATTAATTTACTATTAAGTAATTTTAATTAACTTTCTATTATTATTACTTTAATTAGAATATCATGCAATGTTTTATTTTTTAAATAGTTATTTTATTATTTTTGAGAGATAGAGAGAGCACAAGTAGGGGAAAGGCAGAGAGAGAGTGGGACAGAGGGTCTGAAGCAGGCTCCACACTGACAGCAGCCAGCCTGATACAGGGTTTGAACTCATGAATCGTGAGATCATGACCTGAGCTGAAGTCAGATGCTCAACTGACTAAGCCACCCAGGCCCCCCTCATGCAGTGTCTTAATATGGACTATAAATGACCTCAAATAATGTAATTTTATAAAGGAAAGACAAAAATAACATGGTATATGGAATTACTTTGAAGTGCTATCTATATAGGTGACATGTTACTACTGGAAAATTAGCAAACTCTTGAAGCCTTCTAGACAGCCATTATCCAAGTTCATTGGCATCCAAATTGGTAAATCTCTTTTCTGTCTTATCAGATTATTTCTGTGGATTGTATAAAAGAAAGTTTTCTTCTATATTGCCAGAATTCCAAACTGGGTAGCTGTGGTATAAGGAGCTTTTAGAATATGATATGGGTAACTAAAACAACGACTCTTCCTTTGGCCCAGGTGTTTATTATTCAGATGATAAGATCTGATTAGTCTGAAAGACAAATGTCAGCACTATAAATGTCAGGACTATTGATGGGAAGACAGTGAGAATAATTGCAGAGGAATAGGATGAACCACCCTTGCTGTTACTGTTGTTGGTGGTCATTTCCCTTTTTTTTTTCTACAGGTGTTGTGATTAGTTGGACAGACTTTTGCTGAGTAACACAACTCACTAGTTACCCTTTTATAGAACTTTATAGATTGGTGGAACCCATAGGTTTCAAAAATTTTAATATTGGGGAGGACTTTGGAAGTCACCTAGCTAAACTCTGTCATTTTATAGATAAGTAAAATGAGGCTCAAAGCAAATAAACGATGCTCTAAATTGCTGTATTTGCAGAAGAATTAGGTCTAGAATTTAGGTCTCCTGGCTGCTGGACCAATGTTCCTTTCACCTCCAGTGCTACCGCCAGTGCATATCAAAGATAGAAATAGCTGATTTTAGGAGTTTCTAATAAAGAAGAGGTGTTTCCTCCTAATTCCTGAATCCTTGCCTTCTGTATATCTTGATGGAAAGCATATGAGTTCTTCTTAAATATCTTTGCCTCACCAGATATTTAGACTCAGAGCAGGGGCTCCCTCAATGGAAACAATTGCTGTTGAGTTGATCAAATAAGATAGTGGTCTCCAAAAAGCTGGGCATGAATAGGTGACAATTATTGATAAAGCTATCATTCATCCATGGCAATTAGAAATTAAGGACAATAAAGAATTAAGGAAAATACAGTAAAATTATCAGATAGCCAACTTTATTCTACTTCTAAAAATTTAAGTTTGGCTTTTGCATTTTTTCTTCATTTTATATTTATGACATTAGGCACTATTAGATATACAGTGATTTGTCCTCATAATGTTACATTCTAGTGGAGGACACAGACTTTAAACAATAAAACACACATTTTACACATCAGTAAGTTCCATGAAGAAAATAAAACTGAGTAGCAAGACAGAGAATGCCTGGAGTGGTACAACAGTTAGCTGAATAAGGTAGAGTGATTAGAGAAGGTCTTTGAGGAGGTGGCATTTGAGCAGGGAATGGATGAGGAGATGGAACCAACAGGTAAAGATCTGAGGGAAGAACATTTCTGTCAGAAGAAAGAATGCGTGCAAAGGTCCTGAGGTAGGAGTGGGCTTGGTGATAGCAGAAGTAGAGTGATAAAGGGGAAGAGCAGTAGGAAATGAGATCACAGAAGAGGTCAGGAGCCAGGTCATGTGAGTAAGGTGGTAAGCTAATAGAGCAAGAGTAGACAGAGGGAGACAAGTTAAGAGATTATTGGAGTAGTGTAAATGAGAGACAATAACGGCAGACTAGGGAGTCTGGGGTGGAAATGGAGGTGATGAAAAGTGGCAGATCTGGAGTATATCTTAAAGGGTAGCTGATGGTGTCTGCTAAAGGACTGAGTATAGGAAAAAAATATGCAAATGTGGCAGACAGGCTTTTAGATGGCCCCCATAACCCACTGCCTCCTGGTGTTCGTGTCCTGTGTAATCCCCTCCCGCCCTTGGGCACCGGTGGGACCTGCAGATAACTTCTAAGGAACAGAACATGGCAAAGGTAATGGGATGTTGTTACATTTGTGATTATCTTGTGTAAGACTCCATTTTGCTGCCAGGCTCTTTCTTTCTCTGTTCTAGCTTTGAAAAAGCAAGCTGCCATATTATCAGGGGCCCATGGAGAGGACCATGTGACAAAGAGTTGTGGGTGGCTTCTAATAGCTGACAGTGAGAGCTAGCAAGAAGCCTGCGCCCTCAGTTCTTCATCCACAGGAACTGAATGCTGCCAACAACCTCATGAGATTGGAAGTGGATCGCCAGCCAGCTTTCAAGATAAGAACAAAATACTGGTCAACACCTTGATTGCAGCCTTGCAGAGCCTTGCAGAACTCCTGACCTGTGAAAACTATGAGATAATAAGTGTGTGTTGTTTTAAACTGCTGTGTGGTAATTTGTCATACACAACAGTAGACACGTGACACACATAGGATGTTTAATTCAACTATTCTAGTATTAGTGCCGCAAAGTGTTAAAACAGTAAGAAAGTCACGATTCTCACTGATTGCTTTACATATTGGGCCACAGAGAGTCAAGTGACTTGTCTGAGGCCTCATGGGTCACTAGCAGTTACAACCCCTCCTCCTGTTTCCCCATCTGTAGCTCTTCCTGGACTATGCTGCATTCTAGGTGTTACACATGTTAAATTCTTTGTTTTTGTTTATTTTGTTGTTGCTTATTTTTTTTTTTCTGTTAGTCTGTTTTCTGTTAGGCTGTGTGAAGCACTTTATTCTAGCTTATGAAGATTTAGTATTTTTCTCCTTTTGATCCATGAAGGTGTGAGTTAGAATCTCTATCTCAGATCAGAAAAAAGATGTCTTTCTTTACGTCATCTTGGGAGATCTGCCCCATGTGTGATTCACATGAATTCCTAACCTGTAACCTTTGGTAATTTCCACCGTGAAAATGCACTGGCATGGGGTTAGGGAGAACTCTTTAGAGTCCCCCCCAAATGACTCATTTTAAAACTTCCTGTCCAATCACAGCAACTCTCTTCTATCCTGTAAATCCTCTGGATCTCAGGAAACTCTTGTCCCTGTTTATGTGGCCTCTCCTGGGTAACATAATCACAGTACAGGTCACTGAGGATCCACTGGGTTGAAGTGATAGAAAGCAAGAAAAAAGAAAATATTTTAAAAACAGAAAGAAAGAAAGAAGGAAAATGAAAGAAAGAAAGAAAGAAAGAAAGAAAGAAAAGGAGAGGGAGGGAGGGAGGAAGAAAGAAAGGGAGAAAGAAAGAAAAAGAAAGAAAAGAAAAGAAAGAAAGAGAAAGAAAAGGGGAATAAGGGAGGAAGGAAGAGAAAGAAAGAGAAAAGAAAGAGAAAGAAAGAAAAGGGGTGTGAAGGATAAAGAGAGAGAGAAAGAAAGAAAAAGAGAAAGAAAGGAAGAAAGAAAGAAAGAAAGAAAGAAAGAAAGAAAAGAAAACCATGTGAAAACAACACAACCTAAAATGCACATGTACTACTCAGGTGGAGGATATTGATAATGGCAGAGACTAGCATGTGTGGTGGAGAGGGTATATGGAAAATCTCTATCTTCTGCTCAATTTTGCTGTGAACCTAAAACTGCTCTAAAAAGTAGTCTATTTAAAAAAGAAAGAAAGAAAATAAGCCTGGACTTAAGAATGTGGACTTTTCACTAAGGAGACAGTAATGATGAAAATGCCAAAAAAAAAAAAAAAAACCCAAAAAACTGGTATAGTGTATGAACGTAAACAGAAAAGTAATGATTCCAATTGACTAGGAAAACCTCAGAAATGTTTGGCTAAACTCTTTAGGTATCAAAGTTTAATTCATGAATTAAGTTCTCTTTCATTTACACAGAGATCAGTTTAATTCATGGACCAAATTGTTAGAGCCAGATGGCCACCCAAAAGAAAGAGAGGGGGATGTGTGTACATGGGTGTGTGCATGCATGGATATTTCAGATCCTACTTTTGACTATTTCTGCCTGGCCTCACACATACCTATCAGCCAGGGGTGGGGAGAAAAGCCACTACTTCTATCATGGAGGCAGAAGACTCTGCCATTGGCTAACTTGTCAAGAGGTGTGCCAGCTTTACTCCAGAATGTGGGCCGTTTGTTTTTGTTTGCAAAGAAAGTTTGAAAACAACAAGCTATGATTTCTTGGTTTTGTAAAAATATGTGTGTGTGGTGGTGGTTAAGGTTGGGGAGTCAGGGAGGCTTGAGAATGATATGTATGTATGGGACAGACCCTTGTTCTCAGGGGTGCAGAGTTTGCTGAATAGGATTCAACATGGAACACACAAAATAATACTTAATCTTTGGAAGCTTAAAGATATTTTAACAAGTAAAATAAGTTAGTTTTCCACCCCAGGAGAGCCACGAATACTTACAGAACCCCAGAGCACTAGTGTGTTTTAGCCATAAGTAGATCAGCTTCTTAAAAAGCTATGAAGGGACAATAGAATCAATAGGTGTGTGTGTGTGTGTGTTTTGTGTGTGTATACACATATATATCTATCTATGTTCCATATATACATATTTACATGTTACATTTGTATATATACACATTCTATGAGTTAAGTATTTTAAATAAATACTAGTTAAAAATGACAAAATCAAATGCATATTTGATTTTGTTTTAGATTTCCATTAGCTAACATAGTAAACATCTTTCAAGCAGGTACTCCTTTAGAGAGATAGTTTTGTTTATTAAAAATAACTTCACATATCACTGGGGTTCTTGCGTGGCTCAGTCAGTTAAGTGTCCAACTCTTGATTTCAGCTCAGGTCATGATCCCCAGTCGTGAGATGGAGCCCCACATCAGGCTCTGTGCTGGGCGTGGAGCCTGCTTTAGATTTTCTCTCTCTCTCTTCCTCTGCTTCCTCTGCACCTGCGTGCGCACATGCACACATGTGCATGCTCTCTCTCAAAAAAACTTTTTACGTATTATTTTGTAAGTCTACTCTGCCCAAGGAATTTATGTTAAAATGTTTAATCTGTCATTCCTGTTTTGAACTATTTAGAGTATTAAAAATACATATGCATCAGTTTATTTTTCTTACATAACTTACCTTAGCATTAAGTCCATACTAAAATAACTTAAAACTATTTAATTTTCTTGGGAAAACTGAGATACGTAATAGATTTTTTTGGTCTTAATACTTTGGCACAAAGTACCCATAGTTATTATGACTGCAGAATTAAGCATACTTTCAGAAAACTGACCATGTATGATTGAAAAAATTCCAAAATTATCTGTTTAGGCATTGTTTGAGAGAATAAAACTAAAGCTCCCTCTAACACCAATTATCTAGTGTTTTTACTCTAAATAACTAGGGTAATCACCCTTAAATTAAATTTGGAGACTTCTCATTTTTTACAAGAATATCTGGCTTTCATTAGCATCTTTTAATGAACTTGCCTATGCTGAGCAAAAATATTTGAATCTAATAAACAGTTGGTCACAATGCATTCCCCTGCAATGGGATAGGATTCTTTTGTGTGTGGGTAGTTTCATGTTTTAATCGGCAGCTTCGTCCTGGGCTGGTTAAGATCAGAGATCTGACCTACTGCTTTGACCTTAAGACTGCACAATCCTATAATTATGATGCCCATATATATGCAGAAGCTAAGAGCTCATTATTGTATTTATTTTTAGAATATATATAATAATCAGGTTTATGAAGGTTGCAATGAATCACTGGCTACCACTAGTTTCATTTATTAGTAAATAATAATTTATCATGATTAAATGGGATTGGATGTTTTTGTTTCCATTGTTTAAAAAAACAGTAAAGAAAGAAAAACAAAATAAAGATAAAATAAACTTTAATAAATATAAGTTACTGAAACAACATTTAAAATACAATTTTGTGTGGAGTTTAAAATTGCAAAATGCTTCATTATTTATACCTTTTGGGGGAATTTTTCCCAAAATAGCAAAATCATTTGTTGTATTTATTGTATCATTTATTGTATCACACGTATTATTGGAAATGTGTTACTATTTGGTAGTAATAAATATATAAATCAGATAATTGCCTTAAATGAAACTGTAAGCAAAATGACTTTGTGAACAGATGGCTTAATAAAAGTAACAATAATTTGTACATTTTTCTCAGAGATTTTCCTGGTAGCATAATTATACCTAAAATTCACTCTACTTCTGTATCCCAACCTTTCATGACCATCACAGATGACAAATATTCCTCAGGGCCTTTCCTAATTCTTTCTACTTCATGTAATTTCCTTCTTTGGACTTCCATTGGTTGTGTACTTAAAAAAATACTTTTAGAGTCAGTTGGTTAAGCATTTGGCTCTTGATTTTGTGTCAGAGCATGATCTCATGGTTTGTGAAATTGAGCCCCGCATCAGGCTCTGCACTGACAGCATGGAGTCTGTTTGGAATTCTCTCTTCCTCTCCCTCCCTCACTTGCTGTCTCTAAAAATAAATAAATAAACAGTAAAAACATTTAAAAATGTTTTTATTAATTCTTTGTCAGTTACAAAGGCTTTTCAGTTTTAAGCAACAGAGACTCTGACAGTGGCTTAAAAAGATAAAGTTTAACTTTTTTCACATGACACAAAATCTGGGAGGAGGTAGCTCGTATATGTCAGCAGCTTAGTGTTATCAGGACCAGCATCATTGTGATTCTCTTGTTCTTTCCCATTTGATTTCAAGATGGCAGCTCTATCTGATCTTGCTAAGTTTCTCCTTACTGCTTCCCTCCTTTGGGAAGCCGGGAAAAAAGAAGCAATCATAAGAGGGGATGAAGCATCCATGTCTTTTTTTTTTTTCCTGAATAAGTGTATGTGTAACAAAAGTAAAATATTTTAATTCAGCAAAGTGCATTTTAATCCATTAATAATGAGCAGTATAAGAAAATATGCACTTCATTTGTAAATAAAAAATTACAAATGGTCTGTATTTTGGAATGATTTATCCTTTGGGGGGCTTTGTTAATTCTATTGTGTAAGATGAGAGAAAGAGGTTGATTTATAATTTTGTCAATTATACAATTTTCTACATTTTACAGCTGTTATGAAATGAAGATCTATATTTAGTCTTTTTCAAATTTCCAACAAAAGTCCCTTCCAACTTTTCCAATGCAAGTCTTCATGTTATATGCTTTAAATATAAGTGTTTTAGTTTCAAAATGATCATTGTTTTATGTTAAATACAGACAGTGGAAAACAATACTAATTTACTTCTATGTAAAGGGACTTGTTAGACACAACCATTTCTTAAAACTATCATTGGCTCCTGCCTTCGTTGTTTTTGTCTTAGCATTTTTTTCTCTTTTTGGCAGTGAAGATAGGTAGGTTTGCACCAGTTGTAGAACTGGACCACAGTGCACTAACAAATGGCCCTCAGAAGGATGTCTACAAATGCCTGAGGTCCTAGTAGCCAAGCCTGGCCTAGATTTAAGCAGCAGAAATGCAAGGGGTCCTTGAGGTGCCCTGTTGGTAGGCACCCCTGCCTTCTTTGGCGCTAGAAGAACTTAATGAGTGTCAGTGATTCCCGAGGACTCACGTTCCTTTCAGGGAACGTGGCTGCTCCTTGGTGACTCTGGGCTACTTAAACCCCAGAGTTGACTTATGCCTCCAGCGCTGGTGATGATTCAGAGATTGTGGGTCTCTGGATAATGGCAAAAGATTTCTTCAGATTTATCTGAATCTGTCCACAGTGAACAGAGTTAAAGTCATATTGCCCTTGAGTGAAATAGTGAGTCTAAGGGCCTACTAAATTATTTCTTTTTAGCTGGTAGCCCTTTCAATGTAAATATGTCATTAATTCTGAAAAATTTGAGAGACCAAAGAAAGCCTTTAAAAACTGTCATTACAGTGAAGCCATCTGGGACTGAGTAAAAATAATAATTATAAATGAAAGCTACAGATATGTTTTCAGTCCTTAAAATGTGTTAAGGTTTTAGAAAAGTATTAGGAATAATTTGCCATAATTGGAAGTGCTTTCAAGTATTTGGATTGAAGGCACTTCAGTAAATATAAAGGATGAGCTCTTTAGTTAATAATAATGGTAATTACTTGGCACTTTTATATGAGGAGTTCAATGCACATAAGATACATTAAACATTCCACCAGGCAGCCTCTTTCCTAGATGACCAAATAGACAGGAACTGACTCATAAAAGTTCATAAGACAAGTTACCAACATAATTTGAATTTCAGTCTGTGACTTCTTCCCAATCCAGGTAGCTACCTATGGTTTAAACCTATGAGGTGCACACTTATTAATCAACATTTATCCAATAGTGACTATGTACCAAGCACTGTAATAAGTGCCATGTCTAAAGATGAATAATACCTAGTTCTGCTTCCCAGAAGCTCATAGCCATTCTATGTTCACCTAATCATCCTGAAGCTTCCCACATGGTTATTCTGGAAGGGGCAGTAGCCTCTTGGGTTTTACCCTGCCTCCAGCCTGGGGATTTGTCATGAAATAAATATGAGAAATATGTTTTAGAAGTAGAGTTGCTTAAGCTGTTTTGTATCATACACTAAAAATACAATCTACATGGATATTTGGGGTGGGAACATGACTTTTTTGATGTGAATGTGTAGAAATGTCCTTTTTGGAAATTCTCAAATATTAAATTATTAACAAATAAAATATTATATCACTTGTCCTTTTAAAGTTATTTTCTTCTTGAGGTGCCGGGTGGCTCAGTTGGTTAAGCATCTGACTTTGACTCAGGTCGTAATCTCACGGTTTGTGGGTTCGAGCCCCACATCGGGCTCTGTACTGACAGCTCAGAGCCTGAAGCCTGCTTCAGATTCTCTGTCTCCCTCTCTCTCTGCCCCTCCCCTGCTCATGCTCTTTTTCTCTCTCTCTCAAAAATAAATAAATAAAATTATTTTCTTCTTTTCAATGGAACAATAAATGTTACTCTGCTCTTGGGCCAGTTGGTTCTAAGCCAGTTGGTTCTTGCCACTTGGTATGCTCCCCACGTTGGTTTCCTGTCATAAATTTATTTTATGTTCATTTCTGACTTTGAAGATCAAAGTTTCTTAGAAAACTCTTCTTCTCTTTTCTATGTGATAGGTAATCCAGTGATCATCTGTTAACTTCCCTGTCTTCCAGACACAGATTCCTAAATGTTAGATAAGAAGAGACATATAAATGGATACTTCTCAACTTTTATATTCCTTCAGGCCCTAATTTATTCCTGGAGATGCATTATGACTCTTCAGTTTCCATCAACACTGGGCATAAACTCCTTGAAAGAATGAAATGGCTACCAACAACAATCTGCTACCAACAACAATGGCTACCAACAAGAATTAAGTAATTCTTAATGTTCATCAACTTTTCATAATACATGTTGATACTATAGTATATCTATAGCCCAGTTAAATGGCTTTTAAAAAGATATTGGGAACAGACTGGTGGTTGCCAGAGGTGGGGCTTGGGCAGTGGGCAAAGTTGATGAGAGGAGTCAAAAGGTACAAACTTCCAGTTATAAAATAAGTAAGTCACAGAGATGTAATATACAGCATGGTGACTATAGTTAATAATACTGTATTGCATATTTGAAGGTTGCTAAGAAAGTAGATGTTAAAAGTTCTCATCACAAGAAAGATAAATTCAGTAACTGTGTTTGGTGACAGGTTTTAACTAGACTTATGGTGGTGATCATTTCACAATATATATAAATATCAAAGCATTATGTTGTATGCCTAAAACCAAGGTATGTAAACTATACCTCAATAAAAAAATTTAAATGTGAAATGAAAAGGTGTCCAACCACCCCCCACAGATATTTGGGGTTATTTTTACCACTGTTCCATTTTTTTAATGTTTATTTATTTTTGACAGAGAGAGAGAGAGAGAGAGAGACAGAGCATGAGCGGGGGAGGGGCAGAGAGAGAGGGAGACACAGAATCCGAAGCAGGCTACAGGCTCCGGGCTGTCAGCACAGAGCCTGATGCGGGCTCGAGCTCACAGACTGTGAGATCATGACCTGAGCTGAAGTTGGATGCTCAACCTCACCACTGTTCCCTTTTAGCAGGGATAATTAAGAGATGATTGTATGGTTGCATGTGTCTCAGGAACAAGCACAGATATCTTAATGTGGGTGTGTCATGCTAGAAATTTCCAATAATTCTGCTAAAACAATGAAGCTTTACCACAAAGCTGAGGCTCTAAAAGACAGAAGCTGCCCAACTTTCCATCTCCTGGGTTTGCTTATCTCTTTGCTCTCTAGCTCACATTGGGAGTTGACCAGCATCTTCACTTGGTTTACAAAAACATCAGCCTAAGCAGAGAGGATTTCCTCCACTCTCATCCAGATGACTTGATATTGGTTTTTCCCTTCCATGTTTGTTAGGAAGGTTAATTAAAATTTTTTCTCTAGGGGCGCCTGGGTGGTTCTGTCGGTTAAGCATCTAACTCCTGGTTTTGGCTTGGGTCATGATCACACAGTTGTGGGTTCAAGCCTGGCATCAGGCTCTGTACTGATGGCATGGAGCCCACTTGGGACTCTCTCTCTCCCTCTCTCTCTGCCCTTCCCTTGCTCATTTACTCAAAATAAGTGAATAAACTTTAAAAAAATAAAGAGGTAAGCATTAATTTTTTTTTTTTTTACTCTAAATAGAAGTAATAAAATCTTTTCCCCCTCAGCTCTTGCTAGGCTCTAAGTGGACTGTTAAGGAAGCAGTTAAGCAGGAAGACAATATTGTAAGATACTGTACTGCTATCGATAATAGGAACATACATTTATTCATATTCTTTAACTTGCCAAAAATTTATGTTATATTTGAGTATTCTTCATATTTGACAGAGAATTATGCAATTACATTTTTAAAAAATATTTTTTAATGTTTATTCATTTTTGAGAGGTGGGGAAGGGCAGAGAGAGAGGGACACAGAATCCGAAGCAGGCTCCAGGCTCTGAGCTGTCAACACAGAGCCTGACGTGGGGCTTGAACTCACGAACTGTGAGATCATGACCTGAGCTGAATGAAGTCGGATGTTTAACTGACTGAGCCACCCAGGGGCCCCTGCAATTGCATTTCTTTCCCTCAATATTGAATTTCTTCCAATGAAATTAGCCAATCAACAAATGGCATACTTAATCTGTTCAGAATGCAAATCCACTGGACGATTTCTCTTGTTTTCACTAAGCAAACTAAATGTTTCCCCTTTTTTCTGCTCCTCAAAGTGTATGTCCTATGAGTTCAGAAAGGAGAACAATCTGCACTGTTTACTTTTCGGGTTCTCAACATCATTCGTTTTGAAGATAAGGGTCAGCCAGCCCCCCCTGGAATGCATGCTATAATAATATGGTGCTGCTCAGGTGGAGGACCTCTTGTGACTTGAAGTTGTTGGCTTGTTTATAAAAAATTCTCATGGGTATAAGAAGTTGGAGAACTTGCCTAAAATAGCTCTTCATCCTACCTTAAATTCTCTAAGCATTTTCTTTATTTAGGCAATGTTCAGGCTATTTATTTAGGCAATGTTCCCTTTAAGAGGTTAAGACAAACACTTTTATAGTGTCAAATAACTTCATGTCATGCAATAAATTCTTGGGGTGCCTGGATAGCTCAGTCGGTTAAGGCTCTGACTCTTGATTTTCGCTCAGGTCACGCTCTCCCAGTTCGTGAGATTGAGCCCCGCATCCAGGCTCTGTGCTGACAGAATGGAGCCTGCTTGTGATTCTCTCTCTCCCTCTGTCTCTGCCCCTTCCCACCCCCCAACACTCACTCTCTCTCTTTCTCTGTCTTTTTCAAAAATAAATAAGTAAACTCAAAAAAACACAATAAATTCTTAAATAATGAAACTGATTTTTGACAATTTTAAAAATTATTAATCATGCATTCATTCTAAAAATATTTATTAAGTGTCTTCCACGTGTCCACACTGTCCCAATTTGCAGATTCTAAGTATTTCTATGATTGCTATTTTTATAGACCACTGATTATGTAGTCCATAATGTAGCCTGGTCTATTTAGGATCTGAAGCAGGGAGGACATCAGGATTTTTCAGCAGCTCTTCAAGTCTTATGTGTTAGATCCACAAGTCAGTGGCGTACAAGAAGTTCCAGAGCCTTGTACAAAGTGAGCACTCAGTAGATGTCAGTTCTCTATCCACCCCTCCACAGCTTTTCTTCTCCTGTAGTATAAAGGAGTAATATGCCCAACCATGAGTTTGTCAAAGTGGATGTAAGCCTCATGGGGTAGACATCTTGTCTGTTCTGTTCACTTGCATATTTCTGCTTTTTTGACGAGTGCCTGCCACCTCGTAGGAGTGTCTAGAGGCAGCAAAGATGTGCCCTCTTCCAGCTCTGCTGAGACTCTGTGAAAGGCACTTCTCTCCATACCCCCTTGGGGTAAGCACCACTTTCTCTCCTCTCTTCTCCCAGCCTCTCTGGTAATCTTGAAGTTAGTTAATGGGGGGCAGGAGGGAATTACTCTTTTTACAGAGATTGATAAGCCATACCTCATGTTTTCCTCTGTTTACCTCTTCATTCGTTGCTCTCTAATTTGATTAATATATGTTCATTTCTTTAATATTGATAATATAACTGAATACTTGAGGCCCAATTCCATAGTCTTAACTCCTAAAAAGTCTTATTCTCAGCAGAATAAGAAAATTTAAATGTCTTGTTGGTCCAAGGTAAAAGGTAACCGTAGGGAATCGCCTGTGCCTATACTTTATTGGTGTTTATTTCAGTTCATCAATTGAAGATCTGGAGAATTATTGAAGAAAAGCAGACAACTCAAACTGAAGTTTTGGCCATACATTTTTAAGGATTATAGTGGTTCCAAGGAATGCATGAAGTCTCTTACTACACAGTGTGGGTAAGGTTTCATTACTTACATTGCAGTCTGAATATCTAGTACTTGCAAAAGAAATTCACCCTTACAAAACTGCCAAATGGGTTTACAGTACTACTTCTAAACCAGCAATGTAATAGTGTCCACACAAAATTGCAGCTAATCTGTACACCCAAAATATTCAAGCTGTTTCATACTATCTCTACAACTTGGAGAATCACTCAGCCATGATTGATCTGAGAAGATACAATAGATTTGTTTGGAATTCTTTACTGCGATCTTCATTCTCAAGAGGGAACTGAGCTATGTACAGAGTTGCTGAGATAGTGCAGGTACTACCTTGTATGGTAACATGATTGATGAAGCTGTCTACCTTAAGCTGGGTATAAGAAGGTAGAGTACATTAAGGGATTACTACTGGTCGAGGTTTTTGTTTCTTAACTCTCAGATCTAGAGACTCAGTAAAACACTTCCCCAGAGGTCTAATCCTTAATTTCTTTGTCTGTAAAATGGGCTTAATAATTACACTTACTTCAAGGGTTTTCTGTGAGAATTAAATGAACAAGTAAAGTGCTTAAAGCTATGTGAGGCACAGGGGTGCCTGGGTGGCTTAGTCGGTTGAGTGTCTGACTTTGGCTCAGGTCATGATCTCGCTGTTCGTGGGTTCAAGCCCCACATTGGGGTCTGTGCTGACAGCTCAGAGCCTGGAGCCTGTTTTGCATTCTGTGTCTCCCTCTCTCTCTGCCCCTCCCTCACTCTCTCTCTGTGTCTCAAAAATAAATAAACTTTAAAAAAAATTAAAAAAAGATATGTCAGGCACATAGCAAATACTCCATAAGTGTTAGCCATTATTTTTCTTTTAACTGTTACAGCTAGATTATATTTGCTAAAAGTTAAGGATCTGCTTTATACTACTATTTTAATTTGCAGAGGGGCATATTCCTTTCTAGAGAAAAGAATACTCCCTAACACTCCCTCTGTCCAGCACCATGTGGCCTGCAAAACTAAATGAATAAATACCAGATTACCTGGTGGAAATTAAATGGAAGAAAGTGAATTAGATGGCTTTAAAGGAGTTTTAAGTAAGTGTGGAAAAGCCAAATAAATGATCCTTCTGTTTACTATGAGTTTTCTAGGGCTACCTGTCAGGTAGTTCTGTTTTCCTTGGATGGTATTGACAACTTTCTCTCTGTCTCTGTTTCCCTCTCCCTTCCTCCCCTGATTCCTCCCTCCTCAATAGGAACCACCTTTTTCCAAGGTTTAATCTTGCTAGAGAGGCTTAACATTCCTTAAGACAGCCACAGATATTTCTTGGCTCTGGGTCTAGATTTTAGAATATCACTACTTTGGGTCCTCTAGTTACCTGCCAAATGACCACATATTGTTCCATATTATATCCAAATCTTTAACTCAGAGGGCAGAAAAGAAAGTGTGAAATTTGCCCTTAATGACTTCATGAAAAGGGAAAGAAAAATACGTAAATTACTTTTCAACCACTTCTTTTTTTTTTTTATTATTGAAGTTGAATCATACCTTTTTCATCTTAGATATAAGTCTTTAATGTTTTTGCATATGAAAATGTTTAACTCTCTAATTGTAATGCTGAAATGTATTTACATTTTTTGGATGTTATAAACTTTTCCTTACGTACACTCTGTATCAGTGTCACATAATGCTCTGCTTCTGCTATATCTGACATTAACATTAAGTATATATACCGGATAAACAAAATTTAATCAGTTTCCAAAGAATTTTTATTATAAAGTATTGCCTGTAAGGACAGTAGTGGAAATTAGAAGTTTGGTTTGCTTTAGCCATCACAACCACTTTGATTGTTTGATCCTGAAAAAAATCAATGCCTGGGAGGGGTCAAATGTTATTATTTTCTGATGAAAGAAGCTAAACTATGATTAATTATGTTTGTTAGGACTGCAGTAACAAAATACCATAAACTGGGTGGCTTAGAACAACAGCAATTCATTGTCCCACGGTTCTGGATGCTCAAAGTCCGAAATCAGTGTTGACCAGGTTGGTTCCTTCTGAAGGCTGTAAGGTCGAGTTTGTTCCAGGTTTTTCTCCTAGGTTCCGGTGTTTTGTTAGCAATATTCGGTGGTCCTTGACTTATAGGATCTCTACTTTCATCTTCACATGGCATTCTTCTTGGGTGTGTGTCCATGTCCATACTTACCTTTACCAGTCATATTGAAATAAAGGCCTACCCCGCTCCAACATTACCTCATCTTAATTAATTAATTAATTAATTACATCTGTAAGGATCCTATTGCAAATAAGGTCAGTTCTGTGGTCCTGGGGGTTAGGATTCAACATATGATTTTTAGGGCGGGGGGACACAATTCAGCCTATAGTAATTATAATCCTCAAATCCTATTTTTAAATGCTCATGAGCCATGGGACCTATCCCTTGGGCTTGTATCTTACTTAAAATATATATAAATAAAATATTACAAAACAAAAACAAACAAATGAACCTCCCCCAGCCAACAACTCACTGCTGGCCAGAGATTTCATTGCTCAGTTGACCAGTTGATCAAGATAGGCTTCATTTCATAAACACCCATTCAGAAATGATGTTCTCTTACATCCTCACAAGAATCTAACACACAATAAATTATAATGTGGAAAATAAATTCTAAAAAAGAAAAATAAAAAGTAAACAGATAAAATAGAAAATATCAAACTTGGAAATCTTCAGATTTTATATATAATCTACTTACTAGGAAACCGTAAGGCTGCCACCCCTCCTGCATTCCGTGGAATTGTTCCAATCTCACCAAGAAAATCCTATACCTCATTAACTTCACTTTCATATCTAATGCTTATTATTTACTAGAGTGATAAAACAAGTTATTGGTTGATGATGACTTATCACATTACCATCTCATTTTTGCCTGGCACATGCTGTTAAAAGTGTGGAAAACCTATCCATAGATAACTGAAGATATTTTTAGCAGTTACCTTTTACAGGATACAACATTTAAGAGGAAATGATTTTTATTTTTATTTTTTTAGAGAGAGAAAGAGAGAGAGGATCTTAAGCAGGGTTTGCACTGGGCACAGGGCTTGATCCCATGATCCTGGGATCATGATCTGACCTGAAATCAAAAGTCAGATATTCAACTGACTGAGCCACCGAGGCACCCCTAAAAGTAAACTTTTCATTTTAATGTATTGGCTATTTTTTAAAAGGTAGAGATGAGATAAGTGTTTTGGTTTGATAGCCAGGTTTACTCTGACAGGTCTTGTCTTTAGTAAAATATAAGTACAGATATGTTTGGAAGTTCATTTATAATGGGAAATGGAAAAATTGTGTTTTTATCTTTTTATCCAAATTATAGTCTTTAATAATCATTTAAAAATTACTGGAAATGGATGCTTTTTTTTTTTTGGAGGAGATATCTTACTATGATGTGGACAATTTTTAGTATTCTTGATGTTTGGTGACTATCACCTAAAAGAGTATATCTAAAAACTGTGCGAAGTTATTCTTACTAATAATAACAGTCTGGAGAATTTCCCAAAGCAGTGATACCCTATTAATTCATAGCCACCACACGGACTACTACTTCCTAAAACCTGTACTTCCTCGTTTAAACTGAAAACAGTATTTTGAGACCAAGCTTGTGTTTTCATAAACAAGTAGTTTAACTAAGTTAAATTTCAGAAGTTTGGTTTCAACTTTTTGGAGGGCTTCTGTGATGTAGTATCTATGACTTCAATGATACTTGAAAGCAGTTTGAATTTTTCACTTTTTGATTCATTTTGTTCTTGTGAGTAATAGGACAAACACAAACTGAAAGTATTCTTTCATTTTAATGTTTATTTATTTTTGAGAGAGGGAGAGAGAGAGAGACAGAAAGTGAGTGGAGGCGGCGCAGAGAGAGAGGGAGACAGAGGATCTGAAGTTGGCTCCGTGCTGACAGCAAAGAGCCTGATGCGGAGCTCGAACCCATGAACCCTGAGAACCCAGGTTCCCCAAACTCAAAATATACTTATAGCCACAATAAAATACATGTTTTCAAAAACATTCCAGATCATAATCTATTTCTATTTGTTTGAATAGATTTTATTCTCTTTTTGAGGGTAAAACTTCATTCAAATACAGTTCTTCAGAAATGCTGGCAAAATCACAGGTGCTAACAAAAATTTAGAAGGGTAATTAGTTCTTTTCCTTGAATTATACACCACATTTTTTAAAAGTTTATTTACTTTGATAGAGAGAGAGAAAAAGGGGCAGAGAGAGAGAGAATCCCAAGCAGGCTCCACGAGTCTGACCTAGGACTCAGTCTCATGAACCATGAGATCATGACCTGGGCTGAAATCAAGAGTTTGTTGCTTAACCAACTGAGCTACCCAGACACACACCATTTTAATTAAACATTCAACCTTAGCAGTGGTACCTAAGAGTACCAATGTTGTGTCTAGTTATAGCCAAGGAGTATCAACAGAACACTGACTTTTAGCAAGCTTCCATGTTATTCTAATAACATAATAAGTTTGAGGGTAGCAAAAACCATTCTTATCCTGTTCCTTCTTCCTTGCTAACAGAATTCCTATTTAGATATTCATTGGAGATATTATGATCTCAGGAAAAGTGGCTCCAGTTTTTGGCCTAAGAGCAAGCATGTGACCCAGTTCTGACCAATGAAGTGTAAGAGGAAATCCTCTTTGGATATCCTAGGGAATATTTTCCTTTCTGATAAGAGACAGGGTACTAAGAGCTCTTGGCCCTGTACCGCTAGCTATTTCTGTCTTTGAATATGGTTACAGAAGGACATGGTGTGTGGGACTCCTGCAATGATCTTGAAACTTGGAAATGTCCAAGAGACTTCTTTTTTTAATAAATATTTTAATGCCAATGTAGTTAACATACATTGTTATATTACTTTAGGATATACAATATAGTGATTCAACAGTTCCATATATTACTCAGTGCTCATCAAGACAAGTGAATTCTTAATCCCTTTCACTTATTTCATCTGTCTCCCACCTCGTAATCCTCCCCTCCTCTGGTAACCACCAGTTTGTTTTTTATAGTCTGTTTTAATTTGTCTGTTTCTTTTTTTCCTTTGTTTATTTCTTTTGTTTCTTAGATTCCACGAATGAGTGAAATCATATGGAATGATTTTCTCTGGCCTATTTCCCTTAGATTCTACTCTCTAGATCCATCCATGTTGTTGCAAATGGCAAGATTTCATTCCTTGTTATGGCTGAATAATATTTCCATATATATATATATCTGCCACTTTGTTCATTTATTTTTTAGTATTTATTTATTTTTGAGAGAGGGAGAGAGAGGGAGAGAGAATGAGTGGGGGAGGGGCAGAAAGATAGGCAAGCAGAGGATCCAAAGCAAGCTCTGTGCTGACAGCAGAGAGCCTGATGAGGGGCTCAAACTCACAAACTGTGAGATCATGACCTGAGCCAAAGTTGGATGCTTAACCAACTGAGCCACCCAGGTGCCCCCATTCATTTATTGATGGACACTTGGGCTACTTCCATAATTTGGTTATTGTAAATAATGCTGCAATAAACATAGGGGTGCATATATCCCTTTGAATTAATGTTTTCATATTTTTGGGGTAAATACCTAGTAGTGCAATTACTGGATCACAGGTTAATTCTATTTTTAATTTTTTGAGGAGCCTCCATAGTGTCTTCCACAGTGGCTGTACTGGTTTGCATTCCCACCAACAGTACAAGACAGTTCCTTTTTCTCCACGTCGTCACCAACACTTCTTTCTTGTGTTTTTTATTTTAGCCATCTGACAGATATGAGGCAGTATCTCATTGTGGATTTGATTTACATTGCCCTGATGATGAATAATGTTGAAAATCTTTTCATGTGCCTGTTGACCATCTGTATGTCTTCCTTGGAGAATTGTCTGTTCGTGTCTTCTACCCATTTTTAATTGTATTATTTGTTTTTTTGGTGTCAAGTTATATATGTTCATTATAGATTTTGGATAGTAACCTTTTATTGGATATGTTGCTTCCAAACATCTTCCCTCATTCAGTAGTTTGTCTTTTAGTTTTGTTTATTGTTTCCTTTGCTGTGCAGAAAGTTTTTATTTTGATGTAGTCCCAATAGTTTATTTTTTCTTTTGTTTCCCTTGACTTGGGGAACATATCTAGAAAGATGTTGCTATTGCCAATGTCAAGGAAATTACTGTCTGTGCTCTCTTCTAGGATTTTGTATGGTTTCAGGTCTCATATATATGTCCTTAATCCATTTTTAGCGTATTTTTGTGTATGGTGAGAGAAAGTGGTCCAGTTTCATTCTTTTGCATATGGCTGCCCAGTTTTCCCAACACCATTTGTTGAAGAAACTTTTTCCCATTGCATATTTTTGCCTCCTTTCTGGAAGATTAATTGACCATATAATTATGGGTTTATTTATTTTATTTATTGTGGGCTTTCTATCCTGTTCCATTGATCTGTGTGTCTATTTTTGTGTTAACGCCTTACTGTTTTGATTATTGCAGCTTTGTAATATAACTTGAAGCCTGGAATTGTGATGCCTCTGATTTTGTTTATTTTTTCAAGATTGCTTTGGCTATCTGGGGTCTTTTGTGGTTCCATACAAATTTTAGGATTGCTGGTTCTAGTACTATGAGAAATGCTGTTGGTATTTTGATAGGGATTACATTAAATCTATAGATTCTTTGGATGTTATAAACATTTTAACAATATTTGTCCTTCTAATCCATTTGCATGGAATGTGTTTCCATTTCTTTGTGTCATCTTCAATTTCTTTTATCATTGTTTTTAGTTTTCAGAGTACAGGTCTTTCACCTTCTTGGTAAAGTTTATTCCTAGGTATTTAATTATTTTTAGTGCATTTGTAGATGGTATTGTTTTCTTAATTTCTCTTTCAGCCACTTCATTATTAATGTATAGAAATGCAATGGACTTCTGTACATTGATTTTGTATCCTGCGACTTTACTGAATTCATGTATCATTTTCTAGTAGTTGTGTGTGTGTGTGTGTGTGTGTGTGTGTGTGTGTGTGTGTAGTCTTTAGGGTTTTCTCTATATAGTATCATGTCATCTACAAATAGTGAAAATTTTACTTCTTCCTTACCAGTTAGTATGCCTTTTATTCCTTTTTGTTGTCTGATTGCTGTGGCCCAGACTTCCTGTACTATGTTGAATAAAAGTGGTGAGGATGGGCATCCTTGTCTTATTCCTGATCTTAGGTAAAAAAAAAACAACTCAGTTTTTCATCATTGAGTATGATGTTAGCTGTGGGTTTTTCATATACGGCCTTTATTATGTAGAGGTATGTTCTCTGTAAACCTACTTTGTTGAAGGCTTTTTACCATGAATGGATGTTGTCCTTTGTCAAATGCTTTTTCTGCATCCAAATGATCATGCAGTTGTTACCTTTTTTTCTTATTGATGTGATGTATCACGGCGATTGATTTATGAGCATTAAAGCACACTTGCATCATGGGACTAAAACCCACTCGTGGTGAATGTTTTTTTAAAATATATTGTTGGATTCGATTTACTAGTATTTTGTTGAGGATTTTTGCATTTATGATTTTCAGAGATATTGGCTTGTAGTTCTCCTTTTTTTTTTTTTTAGTTGTATTTTTATCTGGTTTTGGTATCAAGGCAATGCTGGCCTTACAGAATGAATTTGGAACTTTTCCTTCCTCTTCTATTTTTTGGAAAAGTTTGAGAAGAATGGATATTAACTGTCCATTTAAATGTCTTCTTTAAAAGTAGGGGCACCTGGGTTAAGCGTCAGTCAGTTAAGCATCTGACTTCAGCCCAGGTCATGGTCTCATGGCTTGTGAGCCTGAGCCCTGTGTCAGGCTCTGTGCTGACAGTTCAGAGCCTGGAGCCTGCTTTGGATTCTGTGTCTCCCTCTCTCTCTCTCTCTGCCCCTCCCCTGCTCACACTTTGTCTCTCTCTCCCCCAAATAAATAAACATAAAAAAAATGTCTTCTTTAAGTGATAGAATTCACCTATGAAGCCATCTGGTTCTGGACTTTTGTTTGTTGAGAGTTTTTTGGTTATTGATTCAATTTCATTGCTGGTAAATGCTGGTCAAATTTTCCTATTTCTACCTGCTTTACTTTTGCTATTTTATATGTTTCTAAGAATTTATCCATTTCTTCTAGGTTGTCCAATTTGTTGGCATATAGTTTTTCATGATATTCTCTGACAATCCTTTGCATTTCTGTGATGTCAATTGTTATTTATCCTCTTTCATTTCTGATTTTGTTTATTTGAGTCATCTCTCTTTTTTGTTTCATGAATCTGCCTAGAAGTTTATCATTTTTGTTAACTTTTTCAGAGAACCAGCTCCTGGTTTCATTGATCCGTTCTATTGTTTTGGTTTTTTTTTTTTTGTTTGTTTCTATATCATTTATTTCTGCTCTAATATTTATTATTTCTTTCCTTCTGCTGGTTTGGGCTTGTTTGTTATGGGTTTTCTAGTTCTGATAGGTGTAAGGTTAGGTTGTTTATTTGAGATTTTTTTCTTGCTTCTTTTGGTATGCCTGTATTGCTATAAACTTCCCTCTTACAACAGATTTTGCTGCCTCTCAAAGATTTTGGACCACTGTGTTTTCATTTTCATTTGTCTCCATGCATTTTTTGATTTCTTCTTTGATTTCTTGGTTGCCCCATTCATCATGTAGTAGCAGGTTATTTAACCTCCATGTATCTGTACTCTTTCCAGATTTTTTTCTTGTGGTTGATTTCTAGTTTCATAGTGTTATGGTCCGAAAAGATGCATGATATGATTTTGATCTTTTTTAATTTGTTGAGACTTGTTTTGTGACCTAATATGTGATCTGTTCTGGAGAATGTTACGTATGCACTTGAAAAGAATGTGCATTATGCTGTTTTAGGTTGGAATGTTCTGAATATATCTGTTAAATCCATCTGGTTTAGTGTGTCATTCAAAGCTACTCTTTCCTTGTTGATTTTCTGTTTAGATTATCTGTCCATTTGTGTAAGTGAGGTGTTAAAGTTCCCTACTATTATTGTATTACTATATTATTTCCTTAATGTTGGTTATTAACTGTTTTGTGTATATAGGTATTGCCATGTTGGATGCATAAATACTTACAATTGTTAGATCTTCTTGTTGAATTGTCTTCTTCATGATTATATTGTGTCCTTTGTTGTCTCTTGTTACTACAAGAGACTAACTTCTTAACAGCAGAGCCAGCAAATAAACTTTAAGTTTAGAGAATCTAGACTAAATTGCAGGAGGATATTCTTCTACTTTTTAATTATAAAAAGGATTCCAGTAGATAAATTTTCTTTCCCTTGAAGAGGCAATTGTTATACGTGGATAATTTGAGTAATATTTACACAGTATTTACCTCCAGAGTTAACCTGGATATATATCAGAAAGATATTTTTACCAGCAGCCTTCTAAACACCTCAGAAATGCTTATGGACTCCTCTGTTGGTTGAGCCAACAGTTTATATACATGGATGGACTTTTAGGTTTAGTTGTGTGAGCTTAATTGTCTTTACAGACATGTTTGACAGAGAACTGAAAGCAGTTTGAACTGGAAATATCAAAACAACTGGAAGTTATTTTTTCTATATGATTTTTTCTACATTTTCTCTATTTTTTCTATAGTGTTGTTTGAGCTGGTCGACTGCTTTAAAAATAAGGCTTTTTTAGTAGACAGAAGAGATTCTTGTGACACAAATATGAATCTTTCCTAAACCATTTTATCATCAGCATTCGGCATTGGCTTCGAATGCTCATCCTATGAAGAGCTGACACACAATCATTATTCTGCATCAGTCCACTTTACCTTAAAGGGCAAGTGATTGCATATATAAAGAAAAACAAAATAGACCTGTCTAAAATAATTGGTACTAAGAAGAAGCAACCAAACTCATTTAATGATACCCTACATCCACATAAACTGATAATTGTAGTCGAGGTGTTTTTCATTTGCAGTTTTAAATTAGTCAAAACATTTATGTTTTCTAATGTGACTTCCTAAGGATGGATTATTATTTTTTTCAAAGGATGGAGCCATCTTAATGCTGACGAGAACACAAAGTAGATTATACAAAAAGTACACACCTTGTGACCACAAGAAACAGGAGGCTGTGCTTGCTACAGCACAGTAATTGGTTAGTACTCTAGCAGAAGGAAAGGGTGGGGATGGGCAAGGAAAGACTCATAGCCAGTACAGATGGAGGGTGAGGTAAACGTCAGGTAAACCTAAGTAAGCAACCCGAAGGCAGCCTAAGCTGGGCTTCCCAAATCAAATGAAACCTAGAAGTTGAAGGACACATTCTCTGAGATTGATAGCCTTGAAAATACTTTTGCCAATCAGTTCTAGCATCATAGTTTATGTATCTTTGGAAACTCTATAGAAATGTATTAAAAATCAATCTCACATGTAAAAAGGCAGTGTTCTCCAGGAAGCAAAGCTTCAAATATCCTTTGTTACATTTCGGATAACAGATGGACTAAACAATTCAATTCAAACAATTATTTAAGTATAGAAGCACCAAAATAGTTACCAAACCAATGTCCCTTATTTGTTGATACTATTTTTTCAGGTTATGAATATTTGGATCCAGTAGACAGTCTAAAAATAAGCCAGGATTCTATGTTGCCTTAAAGAATAACTCAAAATTCCTTAGAGGTGTAATAGTGGAATCAATTCAAGTGCAAAATCAAGTATAGAACACAATGACCCATTCTCCTCTTAAAGGAAATAAAACCCATATATGTGGTAGAAATGTTTATTGAGATTTCTTTCAAAACTATTATTGCAACTCAGATTTTTAAAAAGTTTAGTTTACTTAGTATTTTAGGGATCCATGTTTTTTTTTAAGCTTATTTGTGGGGGCGGGACAGAGAGAGAGAGGGAGAGAGAGAATCTCTGGCAGGCTTTGCACTGTCTATGCACAGCCCTACATGGGGCTTCATCTCACAAACCATGCGATCATGACCTGAGCCGAAATCAAGAGTTGGCCACTTAACCGACTGAGCCACCCAGGTGCCCCTTAGGGATCCATGTTTTTGAAGAGAATTTGCAGTTAGCAAATACCAAGTCTCAGTCTTTTTATATGTACAATAGGCATAGTAACAGTATTATTTCACAGAGGTGTTGTGAAGATGAAATGAGATAATATCTTACAAGTACCTTGTGTAACATCTGCCACTTATATTGTGCTCCAAATATATAGTGCCATTTGTTACATACATGGCTCAATGCAGATAACAGTGTAACAAAACGTATCAGACAGCCTTGGGAGGGACCTTCTTACTGTGTTTTTAACTACCCTTAAATGTTGAAATAATCACTCTAGTCAATACTTTATAACTGCATCAGAGAGGAAGGCTTTGTCCAGGAAACATGATGAGGGGTCTTCTTTATTGTATTAGGATCTTCCTTATTACACTGTTAGTCTGTGTGAGTGCCAATTCAGGGACCCAGGATGAAGAATATCATCTAATCAGGATTTTATGGCTGTGAGACACAATTATCTTCCACTCTGCTGCACTTGTAATTGACATGTTAATTAGGCATTTTATAAGATATGAGGGACAAATCAGCAGTATGGAAATAATATTTCTAAAAACAAACAAAATAAAAGAGCAGACACAATGACCACATCACTAAGATGTTGGGGTCAGGAGGGAACTGGAAAACAGGGACTCTTGCACTGGACATGTGAACTGTGTCCCAAAGGGAACATTAAGGAACTCTGAAAGTTTTGCCAAGAGCCCAGAATGCAAACTTCATGCATAAGTGCATGTCCAACTTGGTGGGACTCAGCTTCAAGATGCTGCTTAGAAACAGGTATTCCGTGTGGGGTGTTTGAGACAGAAGATTGAGGCTATCAGAATGTATAACACAGGAGCTCTTTGCTTAGATGGGTGAGGCCCTCTGTGCTGTCTTCTGTGAGGGGCTTGCAGGCAATGGTGCTACTGGAAAAAAGGGTGCCAAGAAGACCAACTAAAATAACTGAATGCTGAGAAAGCCATTCCTATTCATGTAGCCTGTGGAAGGTAAGGCTGAGCAAGCTGTTGAGAATGTGAATATTGTGATGATGCTGTGACCGTCTTCTGTTACTTTAGAATACAAGAGAGTGTATGTTACCTTGTAACATGAGAGAGTTAGGTTAGGCAGCAAAAGAAACTACCTGTGGCCAAAGTTGAGTGATTGAAACATTTATTAAATGAAATTTGTATGTGTTTTCTGGCTGCACATGGAGAAAACTAAGCAGTTAACTCAGTTCCATGTTTTATTTCCAGTATGATGGGCAAGGCGTCCCTTTTCCTCCTTCCAAATTCTTTTTTAAGATCTCTTAAGACAACATCTGGCTTACATTTATACCAATGGACACTATGACTGAAAAATGGCAAAATTCCCATATTAGAACGGATTTTGTGAGAGAGAGACAGAGAGAGAGAGCAAGTGAGTGAGGGGCAGAGAGAGAGAGGGGAGGAAGAGAGAGAGAGAGAGGGCAGCAGCAGCAGGGCTCACTTGATGTGGGGCTTGACCTCACCCAAAGTGGGGTCCTTGCTCACCTGATGCAGGGCACAAGCTCAGCAGCAGTGGGCACGAGCTCACCCGAGGTGGGGCTCAAACTCACAAACCTTGAGATCACGTCCTGAGCCGAAATCAGATACTTAACAACTGAGCCACCCAGATGCCCAAGAATAGATTTTTTTTTTTTGAGGTAAACTTCACATAATGTACATTTCACCATTTTAACCATTTTAAAGTATACATTTCAGTGACTTTTAGTAAATTCACAATGTTGCACAACCATGATCATTGTCTTGTTTCAGAACATTTTCATCACCCTCAAAGGAAACCCTGTAACAGTAAACAGTCCTTACCCATCCTTCCCTCCTCCCAGTCCCAGCCCCTGACAACATCTAACATGCTTTCTGTCTCTATGGATTTGCGTTAGTAATGTATTTCTTTTGGGATCTTCTGAATTCTGCATTTACTTTTCCAACTAGAAACTGTAGACTACAGAGTGTATGTATGTGTGTGTATGTGAGTGAGAGTGAGAGAGACAGAGAGAGAGAGGAACAAGAGTCAACATTCACGAGAAGTTTTGCAAGGTCAAGTCTATTTAAAATAACTGAACAAAGTGAAAACCTGGGAGGATACTTATTTTTCATCTAGATGTCTGTAACTTAAATTAGGTGTCTAAACTTAAATTTCCCAAGGGTTCAGACAGTTATAGGTTATAGAAACGTCACAGTTCTTGAAATATGTCTGTAACATTGAAAAAGCCTTTTGAATGGCAATGTGGCCTTAAAGCTCCTAAGTTAGGCTAAAAAGTTTCACACCCATCAGAAGCTCTGTTCTGGATCTGAGTTCTTCCTGTAATAGTTGATGATAAACCTATTACTTTTCTTTAGAGCAGTGTAGTGGTGACCATTCTTTATCCTGCATTTGTCTTGGGAAGCACATCAGATACAGCAGAGGAAACAGGATGCTGGCGGTAAGTGAAAAAGCAACTTAAAAATAATTAAACTCCTTTATTTCCCCAAAATAAATAATTATCAATTTTAAATTAAAATATACTTTTTATTCTGGCTGGAATTGATTAAAAGTTAGTTAACCTATTCATAAACTTAAAAACTTTGAAAATGAACTAGAAAATCGTTCTTAGGGCATCTTTTGTTTTGTAAACTGATTTAAAATTCGCATGACTTTCTTAGTTATGATTACATTTATAAAGAAGTTATGTTTTCTGCGTTCTGGGGGAAAAAAAGCCTATTTTTAAAAGAAATGTTAATTTTCAGCCAGTCAAATAATTCCTCGGAAGGAAGAATAGCCAGTTGGGTCTTGTGATTTAAGCTGTGCTTTATAAACTCCAATGTCAATGTCAGGAGATCACTGTTATTTGCAGTTTGCACACATTTTGAGGATTTTCCTTCCATTTTTATTTTCAATTCCTTTTCATTTCATGAGCTCCAACTAATATATCTTGACTATTTCCATTAATAATTTCCTAATAATCCATTAGGATTCCCCTGCCAAAGCTCAAACACCTCACTGGTCTTGATGTTATGGATCTTTCTTGTTTTCTTTCCAGAGGATCTTTCCTATGTGCTTCACTGTAGTCTCCCACCTTTTTGTTTTGTTTTGTTTTGTTTTGTTTTGTTCTCTCAGTTTTGGCTTCTGGGGACTCGTTGATGACAATGGAAAACAGTCTCCGTGTCACATTTTGAGCTCTACACTGACTTACCTACTGTTCCCACAAACATTTTTCAGGCAGGTCAACCGGAAGTAATTTTTTTAAAAGCAACTGAACCGGGGCTGAGTGCCAACTTCGGCTCAGGCCATGATCTCCCGGTTCCTGAGTTCCAGTCCCGTGTGGGGCTCTGTGCTGACAGCTCAGAGCCTGGAGCCTGCTTCGGATTCTGTCTCTCCCTCTCTCTCAAAAATAAGTAAACATAAAAAAGAACAGAAACAATGTTTAAAAACAATAAAAGCAACTGAACCTCCTTTAAGCCACCTGGAAGTTGAGGACAGCACAGCACTTCTCATGGCATGTAAAAATTAACATAATGCACTTGGAGGTCCTCGTTGCTGAGAAACCCTGTGGCAAAATGTGCAAAGTATCATTATCTTTTCTTTTCCTTGCTTGAGGATCTATCAACAAAATTCATCTCCAGTTAAGAGCTCTCCACAACGTGGAGGGCTTAATTGGCGAGTCCCCTTCTTCTTCAGGTCCCTCATATTGTGTGTCTACATGAACTTACGCTCCAACTTAAGACAAACGAAAACTTCTCTTGAAGTTAAGTCAAAGGACTTGAAAGTACTGTGGGAAAGGGGCTTGAAAAGGGGAAAAAAGCAGTTAGCAGCAGTAGCTAAACTGCAAATCCCCTATCTCTGCCCTCCAGACCACATCCCAACGAATCCAGCTGTGCCCCACCCGCCAGTAGACCTGTGAGGCTCCTGATTGATAGTCCAGATACAGGGCATATATTTATCCGAGTCTCCCTTCACTGCTGGGTGTCAGTGTGGCCTGTGCTCAGGGTGTGGAATTTGGTTGGAGTTTCAGTGTGTAGGATCCACTCCCGGGGTTTTGGCAAGATTGAGAAACGTAAGGTAACTCTTTGGCAGTAGGGGTTGGTATGCACCGGGGCTTCAGCCCAGAAGGGGAAAAAAGTGTAAAATTCATGGAAGCCTGGTGTTCTCTAGAGTCATTCATCTGCTACTTCAGGAGGCCACCGAATGGCTTTATCTGGACAGGTACAGACCCAGGGACGCAACTGGGATAACCGGTATTCCTGGTAACTGCTTGTCAGATACTGGGGCATTTGGAGGAGAGGTGGGGAAGGGACGGGGCGGGAGGGCGGGGGTTGGAGTGGGGGTTGGGAAGTGGTGATAAAGAAGAAGGAAGGATGGTGAAGGGAAACGGTTGGGCTGGTTCCTCCTTGCTGCATCTCCAGGAAGGATTTGGAGACCTAAGTTCTGGGCTGGGGGTGGGTCCCTAACACGCTGCGGGTCTTGACCTTTACAAGCCTCCCCTTACTCCTCTGGAGAGGGCTCAACTCTGGTCTTTGTGCCCTTTCCTGCCTTTTGATTCTTGTTCTTTGAGAGAAGCCCCGTTCCGTAGTCCCGGGAAGAAAAGGTACTCTCTGCCACAGGTGGGCCGGAATGGAAAGTCCAGGAAAGTGGCCTCCGTGGTATGAATTATGTTTATTTAGTTCCTATATTAAAAATGATTTTCTTTTTAAAAAGTAATAACCCCCCACTCCCAAGCCCGGGTTGGGGCTTTGCACAGGGAAGGTCCGGCGGCTTCCCTCTCCCCCAAACTGCAGGCACCGGGTGCTTTCCTCCAGCACCGGCCGGCTCGCTTGGCGCTGGGCCTCTCTCCGTCGGCCCCGCGGGGTCCACGCTCCTCTTCCCCTTCGCCGCCGCCCTGCGGCCTTCCCGACCCCCTCCCGCGGCCTCCCGGACGGCGGACACCCCGGCCCGAGCAGCTCGCGGGGCGAGGGTCCTCGCAGGCCGCGCGGGTTGTTTGTGGCCAGGTGGCCACTCGCGCCCAGGGCTGGCGACTCCTCCTGGGAAGGGCGTGGAGGGCGGCACGGCGCGTGAGGGCGGCGGGCCCCTGGCCCCGCGCCGCGCCGCGGGGACGCCCGGCTGGCCCTGAGCGAGAGGGGGCGGCCCCGAGCCTGCGGCCGAAGGGAGCTCCGCCCCGGCCCCGTATAAGTGTGCAGGGCTGCGCCGCGCGGGCTGTGGCGGCGGCGGCGGCGGCGCGGGGTGCCGGATCCGGCTCGCACGGCCTGTGAAGCCTCCCACCCGCCTTGCATAAGGCTTTGCCTTTCCAACTTCAGCTACAGTGTTAGCTAAGTTTGGAAAGAAGACTAAAAGAAGACCCCGGGGCCGTTTCTCTTTTGTTCTTTGCCCTAGTAGACGTCGGGGTCTTTTTGCGTAAGGCTGTGGTGTTTTTAGCGGTGCTCTCCTCGGTTCCTTGCACTCCTGTTAACAAGCACCTCATCGAGGGCAGCTGCAGCAGCAGAAGAGCAAGCGGGGGGCGCCTGGGGTCATGACCAAGGCAAGAGAGCAAAACCACCAGGGAGGATGCTGCGGTGAGTTGACCTAACGCGGGTGGTGGGCGGTGGAGGCCAGCAGCTCTGCGCAGTTTTGGAGGAATGTGGCTCAGCTGTTGATCGGAGTGCTCGGACTCCTTTTGGTGAGGGTCGAGGAAGAAGGGAATTGCAAGATGCGGGGAAAGGGCTTACACGCCGGCAAGGAGGAGTAGACCTGGAAGTTTGGATTGTCTTGTTTAAAAAAAAAAAAAAAAAAAAAAAGGCGGAGTTAAAGAATGTTGAAACAAGAGCTTTCTTAACCGTAGGTGATGTTTTGCAGTTATTGACCAATAGGTCGTAGTGACTTGAAGCGAGTGGTATTAAGCAAACTGGACACATCGATTCCTCGGTGACTTGATAAAATGTATGTGGTTTGTCCCACAAATTAGTTTTTAATGATCGTGTTTATTAGGAGAAAACGGGCAAGTGTTCCAACCTCAGCTCACTTAAGTGACCTAAATACGCTTTTTATCCACCGCCCCTCCTGTGTGTCTTTGCAGGATCCTTAGCAAACTACCTGACCTCGGCAAAATTCCTTCTCTACCTTGGTCATTCTCTGTCTACTTGGGTAAGTGACAATGTACAGTAATTCTTACGACATACTTGCATAGTTTCTTGTTTCCTTTCATTTGGACCAATTTTATTAAGTCACCTTCCAGGTTTTCTGTGCAGCTAAATAAATAAATCATCCAAACACACATGTTCTAACCAAAAAGTTATTTTCACCCAAGATATTTTCCCATAGGTGTTAGCAAATGTTATTTAATTATCATACTTTATGTAGATGAACAACTATCCAAAGATAGAAGGACAGGAATATTTGCATTGCTTATAAATTGTATTTTGCGCTACTAGGCTTATGGTAATATTTGCTACTAAAAACGGATGAATGTCTCCTGTATCTTCTATTTCACATTTAAGCTATTTCTCCCTTTTCCTCTTTTGTTAAAATGATAAATTCCAGCATACTGCACTATGAAAATACAGTAGAATAGTGGAGTGACTGATTCAGGCTAAAAATAGCATTCTGTGATTAATTTAAATATAAATTGGCATCCAAAACAAATATCTGGGTGATAAAAATTCTTGGCTTTAAAATGTTCTCTGCTGGGGGTACCTGGGTGGCTCAGTTGGTTAAGTGTCCAGTTTCGGCTCAGGTCGGGATCTCAGGGTTAGTAAGTTCAAGCCTCCCATGGGACTTTCTGCTGTCAGCATAGAGCTTGCTTCAGATCCTCTGTCTTCCTCTCTCTCTGCCCCTCCCTCACTCTTGTGTGTGCACTCCCTCTCTCTGTCTCTCAAAAATAAATAAACTTTAAAAAAATGTTATCTGGGGTGCCCGGGTGGCTAAGTTGGTTGAGCTCAGGTCAGGATCTCGCAGTTTGTTGGGCTCTGTGCTGACAGCTCAGAGCCTGGAGCCTGTTTTGGATTCTGTGTCTCCCTCTCTCTGCCCCTTCCCTGCTCATGCTCTGTCTCTCCTTGTCTCTCAAAAATGAATAAACGTTAAAAAATTTTTTTTAAATATTATCTGTTGGTAGATATTTGTTGAGCATCTCAGGCTGTTTTAAAAACCATCATCCATTGAAAATCAGCAAATGATTCATAATTCTCTCTCCAAATTCCTATGCGGTCCTAGAAGACGGCCAGTATTTCTGTTGGCCTGGCTAGCTTCATCAACATCCCAAAAAAGAATAATCCCAAAAGGATGCTGTATGTGTGTGTTTGATTAATGATTAGAATCTTTCAAATTAAACAATCTTCTTACTGTTTAAAAGCAGTATTTGAGGAAATTCTATGTATGCCTCCTATGATTTTTAATTTTAAAAAATCAAAAGGAGAGAGAATTTTTAAGGTAAATTTTGTGAATAGTATTTTCTTTTTAAATTGGAAACTTCTGTTGGATCATCCTTAAGACATGAATGCAAACTATTGTAAGAGGAAATCTGGACCCATGCCCTTGGGAAATTATTAAGCTAGGTTATCAGCTCTTTAAGAAATAGCAGTTCAAAGATGGCTTTTTAGAAAGGCCAGCTCCTATCTTCCCAGAGGCTTAGTCAAGGATGACTCTGCAAATACATGTAAACAAAGTTGAATTGGTGTGAGTTTGTTTTGTTTTCAATAGCTGATGATTCTAAGTAGAAATCTAGTGAAACTACTCTTAATTATACCTAAACCTATAGTTTTCCTTCCATTTAATTCAGTACTTTTTATCTTTTTTTTTTTTTTAATTTTTTTTTTTCAACGTTTATTTATTTTTGGGACAGAGAGAGACAGAGCATGAATGGGCGAGGGGCAGAGAGAGAGGGAGACACAGAATCGGAAACAGGCTCCAGGCTCTGAGCCATCAGCCCAGAGCCCGACGCGGGGCTCGAACTCACGGACAGTGAGATCGTGACCTGGCTGAAGTCGGACGCTTAACCGACTGCGCCACCCAGGCGCCCCTAATTCAGTACTTTTTAAAAATACTTTTAAGTATTTAAAATTTTTTTTTTAATGTTTTCATTTTTGAGAGGACAGAGACAGAATGCGAGTGGGTTAGGGGCAGAGAGAGAGGGAGACACAGATAGGAGGTAGGCTCCAGGCTCTGAGCTGTCAGCACAGAGCCCAACGCGGGGCTTGAACTCACCAGCTGTGAGATCATGACCTGAGCAGAAGCCGGACACTGAACCGACTGAGCCACCCAGGTGCCCCTACTTTTAAGTATTTTAAAAACCAATAACAAGGAATAGAGGTAGCATCTGATATTCCCATCCTCTGGTCTGGACCTATCAGGAGAATGAGGTATCTCACTTCTAAATACTCATTACCTTTAATGTTTATGTGACCTTTTGTTGTTAGGTTGTGAGGTCAGATTTGCCAAAAGGGTGTAACTATAGTTGTTCCAGGAGGATTTTTTTGTCATGTTAATTAAAAGTCCCATATGAAAAGTGGCAGACACTTACCCCAGTAAGTTGAGCTAAGGGAGTTCTTGTGGAAAGTTGAATTAAAACAAAACAAAACAAAACAAAACAAAATCCCCCCAAACCAGGATCTACAACCATATAAGGTTTAGTGGAGTTTTACTCCTTATTGCAAAAGAGTACAAAAGAGGAATGCTCAGTAACTCTAGATAAGTCTGCCTTTGAGTTTTGTCTCCTGTTTGACACTGCCTAATTTTATTAGAACAAAATAAATGTGGGGGCGCCTGGGTGGCGCAGTCGGTTAAGCGTCCGACTTCAGCCAGGTCACGATCTCACTGTCCGTGAGTTCGAGCCCCGCGTCGGGCTCTGGGCTGATGGCTCAGAGCCTGGAGCCTGCTTCCGATTCTGTGTCTCCCTCTCTCTCTGCCCCTCCCCCGTTCATGCTCTGTCTCTCTCTGTCCCAAAAATAAATAAACGTTGAAAAAAAAATTTTAAAAAAATAAAAAATAAAAAAATAAAAAAGAACAAAATAAATGTGTTTGTGTGTGTGTGTATACGTTTATATATATGTATACACACACACACACACACATCTATCCATTCCCCTGAAAACTCTGCCAAATCATGGTTTCCTGTACACTGAAAATAGAAGTATTAGGGTAGAAGGTTATATCTGTGTGGGGTTGGATGCTTTTTATTTCTGGCTTTATTTCTATCTGTCAGTAGATCAGTACATTTTACTCTATGCTATCAGAATGCAAAGTACTGTAAGAAATGGGTCTTGTTGTCAAGGAGCTTAGAATTTGATTTAGTATGGGCTTTTTTTTTTTTTTTTTTTAATTTTTTTTTTCAACGTTTATTTATTTTTGGGACAGAGAGAGACAGAGCATGAACGGGGGAGGGGCAGAGAGAGAGGGAGACACAGAATCGGAAACAGGCTCCAGGCTCCGAGCCATCAGCCCAGAGCCCGACGCGGGGCTCGAACTCACGGACCGCGAGATGGTGACCTGGCTGAAGTCGGACGCTTAACCGACTGCGCCACCCAGGCGCCCCTAGTATGGGCTTTAAAAAATGTGTCTAGTCACAAAAAGATAACCAACAGTGGAAAAGGGTGGCCAGTTGCTTGTATCTTGTGTCATTATCCTCTGGATTGTCTTCATTCATATCCCAGATGTGTGTATGACTCCAGCCCTTACTTCCTTTAGGTCTCTGCTCAGAGAGGTCTCTGACTACTTAATGCAAAATGCCACCTTCCTGCTCATGCTGCTTTATTTTTCCTTGTAGCATTTATACCATTTGACCTGTTCTAGGTTTGTGTTTGGTCTCTGCTCACTGAGATGCAAGCTGTGGGAAAGTATGGACTTTGATTTTTGTGTACCGTGGAGTTTCTAGTGCCTGCCGTAGGATTGGGTTTATAGTAGCTTCCCAATAAGTAGTAAGTGGATTAATGACTGTGATCATTCATTCACAGATACTCAGTTGTCCCTCAGCTCTCAGCCCATTGGGGGTAGATGGACATGTAAACAAATCATCAAAGTACAGTGAGAGCACATGGGAGGGCAGGAAATGGATGTAAGGAAGGAATGGGTGGGCTCAAGATTGTACTACTTTGGGCTTCATGAGTGTGGAATCTGTTGCCTCTTAAAGCTTAAAGCCTTTAGAAATTGGGATAATCGGAGCAGTTTTCTTCCTCTCCATCAAGGAGGTGTCATGGATACAAGGATAAGCAAGAAAGAAAATTTTCATTTGGTACCACTTGTTTTGATGGCCTGCTGTAGAAGAGTCTAAAATTCTTTTGGGTAAAAAGTAGGAGTTTAAAAAAAAAAAAAAGGAAAGAAAGAAGCCACAGTCATGGAGTATTATTTTTTATTCCTTATGGTAAGAAAAAGGAAATTCACTCCTGGAGGCCACCTATCATTTAGGGCATTTATGTGTTTCTTGTCTTTTCCTTGGGAGCTATTCAGAGGGATGGAGAGGAAGATAAAGTGCCTCTCCTCACCCCCTCCCATTGTATGCTAATCCAATCTACACTTGCTTCTCCTGTTAAAGATTAAGGAAGCAGTTTGTTATTCTTATTGATCTCTTTATCTTAATATAAATTTGTCTTTTTATGGGTTTCAAACGAATTGTATGTGTATCATACAGTTTTAATCATTTAGTACATTGGTATTTGAAACTTAATTCCTACTTAATTTAAGTGGAAAAACTTTCCATTATCAATGCAAACAAAAGCTGTGTCAGACGTGTGAATTATGGTACTGATTAATCCTCAAACTTTTGAACAGTCATGGAACAAATCTAATGTACCAGAACAATGTTATTGATAAATCAGTGTAGGTTTTTGCCACTTATTCTATATTGACTCATTCACAACTGGGATTCACTGCAGATCCACTCCTTTGTTGATTCCATAGTTATTTGTTGTGTATGTAACCTGGGCCATGCAGTGGGCTGAGGTTTGAGAACACAGAATGTTCTAGAGCTCACATTCCAGACCATCAAGTTAGAATGAGTCTTGCAGACATAGTGCTTCCACTGTTTGTTTTAAGATTTACTTGACCATATTCACCCCATTTGACAAGGCCCTAATCTTATGTTAATTTTGAATTGCCTTCCTAAATTATGTTCACAATCCTCTACTCCATGGTAGAGGTTTCTCTTAACTTGGCATTGTTGCCATCTTGGGCTGGATACTTTGTTGTAGGGGACAGCGCTATGCATTGTAGATGCCAGTAGTACTCCTACCCCTGCCCCAGAGTTGTGGCAATCCAAAACAGTTCCAGACACTGCCAGGTGATCCCTGGAGGATAAAATCATTCCTGCAGAGAAATACTGGTCTACATGAAGTTTATTGTAAAGGATTGCTATTGTGTATGTGCATCAATTTAAAATTTTGTTTTGTTTTTTAAATTTTTTTTTAACGTTTATTTATTTTTGAGACAGAGAGAGACAGAGCATGAATGGGGGAGGGGCAGAGAGAGGGAGACACAGAATCTGAAACAGGCTCCAGGCTCTGAGCTGTCAGCACAGAGCCCGACGCAGGGCTCGAACTCACGGACCGCGAGATCATGACCTGAGCCGAAGTTGGCCGCTCAACCGACTGAGCCACCCAGGCGCCCTGACTCAATTTAAAATTTTGAATGCATAGAATTGTTGTCTTGGCTTTATGAAATTAAAAAAAATAATTTGATATACCAGGATAATACTTTGGTCCTAATACGTTGAATTTATCAAGCAGGTGTTAAGAAACTTTGGAAAGAATTAGGACTCTAGTACTTCCAGATAGTGTCAAATGCATAAGGAGCCTAGACTGTGAATTTAGTTTCCTGTAGTGATTTCTAGGGATAGGTTATGATAAAACATTGTTGTCCTGTTTTATGTTAACTCAGAGGTCAGAGGTCAGGGATGGAGCCAAAAATCTCATGATAAGGTCCATTATAGATTTCTTATGCATTGATTTATCTGACTCATTTAAAAATTTTCATTATTCTACATTTTGCCATAATGAATTCGTTTCCTGTATACTCTACAGTGAAAAAATAAGTAGTCTTTTCACCCTTTCCAAACCCATCTGAATTAAAATGTTCAAATAAAAAGCTGCTTATGCATTTATTTCTGACATTTTTGTAAATGTGGTACCAGAATTTGCCCATATTAATTTTTTCCCCATATTAATTTCATTTTTCTGAGCCTGCCTTTTTTTGACTTTGAAATTTATTGGTGAAATAGAGCATATATTTTAGAATGTTTAGGTGAAAGAAACTTTAAAGATCATATAGTTCATTCTTATCAGTTTACAGATTGGGAAACTGGCTTTTTCTTGACATTCAAAGCATATGAATATTTGTAAACTATACTGTAGTTTCATTCTGGTTCAGTAGCACACTACTTTGTGCCTCTCAAATCACAATAGGTAAATTCCAGGCCCAGGTAGAAACCTGACACAAAAGGAAGAAGTTTTGTCTCAAAAAACGTTTGGTGTTGAAACTACATTTTTTTTTTCTAGAATGATAAGGAGTATGTGTGTTTCATTAATATCATGCTTTTTTTGGGTTTACTTAGTAAATGGCCCAGAATATTTTCCATTGGACCAGGATGGATGATTTTAACACTTGACCAATATTCAATTCAAAGAGTAATTGTTGACTTGGAAAAATCTCATGGTGTAGCCAGAAAGTACATTTTGATAAGGGAGCAACTTCCTGAGTGTAATTGCCTGGGAAATAAAAATAATTTCATCAAAACATTTTCTCTTTTCTTATTCAAGGGAGATCGGATGTGGCACTTTGCAGTGTCTGTGTTTTTGGTAGAGCTCTATGGAAACAGCCTCCTCTTGACTGCAGTCTACGGGCTGGTGGTGGCAGGGTCTGTTCTGGTCCTAGGAGCCATCATTGGTGATTGGGTGGATAAGAATTCCAGACTTAAAGGTGAGAAGTGGTAAACTAAGGCTTTGTATTCATGGGACCTAGGCTTGAGCTAAAGAGAAACCACTGTGACTGACCCACTGTGTGTCTGCTTGCCATACTTGAGCAATGGGATGATCAGCGTCAGCACTTCTACATGGAAGGTCCTGGGGCTTCTGCACAAAATTGGAATGCCAAGATATTAAGCTTATAGATTTTTTTGGATCTTTGGCTAGTCATAAATTCCAGATGTTAATAATTAACACCATAGTTCTTTTCTGGGAGCCATGTTAAACATTAAAAGTTTGCTTAACTCTGGCATTCTTTCTAACCATGAGTCGCACTGGAGTCAGTCAGTGTGATGTTCCTGGGACAGCTTTAACATCTGTCCTCTGGGTTACAGTGTTTTCTATAGAGGCAGGTGTAGGGTAATTGAAAACTATAGATTGAAGAGAGAATATCTGAGTCAGGATCATGGAGAGCTGAATTATAAATTTTTGAGGGGAAAAGAAGAAATGGTAATATATTGACATTTATTCTAGAGCATTAGTACTGAAATCATTGCAGTTTTATGTGTAGGAAAGAGAGAAAGTGATGGAACAGTTCAGCTATGCAGAATATAAGTGCAATCCAGATAATAAGTCAGGTCACAATTTTCCTGGGTTGTGCAGTTGATGATGCCAAGACCTGGCCAAGTCTATTTTAGACATTGGAGAAAGATTGAAATATGTTTCTTTCAGTGAAGGATGACTGCCCCTGGATAGAGAGCAATTTGGATTATCAAATTCTAGGACTTGATTCTATTAGTGAAATGGTCAAGATGGATATTAGTCTGTTTTGAGAATGGATATACCAGAACACATATAGAACTAAGTTTTGTATACAAGAAAACAAAAAACATTCCTGGTTGTTCACATCGTTATTTGTAGGAACACAGGGATATTCTATATCTTGGAGACCTTTTAACCTTATGATTGTTGAGCATTGGAATCCTAGGTTGGGAAAGAATGTTGAGTTAGATGAAAAAGTGTGTGGTAGGATAGCAATCTCCCATTTATCCCATGAAATCAGCTCACATGTCACTTTCTGTGAAAATGTCCGATGTCTTTGGGCTGATTTAATCATTTCTTCCTCTGCTCTCAGGAGTCTTCGTCAACACCTCTGCTATTGTACTTCTACTCTTACAATTATCTGTTCCCATATCTTTCCTTCCTCTGGTCGGTGGGGTTCTAAAAGTTAGAAACTTCACACAGTTGGTATTTAATCCTTGTGCAATAGAAGAATGAGTTGTATGTTGGGATTTTACTACAAACTAATTTCAGAAAGCAGTTTGTTTGAGGCTTTTATATGACCTTCTAAGCCAGAATGAGCTTTACTGCCCTTAAAGACCAGGGCTATAATTATGCCTTACGCATACAACTCCCTGTATTTTTCAGGGTACTTTTCATGAGTATTTTATTTGAGCATCATACTGACCTTGTAAAGAAGGCACATATGTATCATCATCCTCACCTTATAGACACAGACATAAGAGACATTACGTATCCTGTCCTAGATCACCTACCCTGGTGAGTGGCAGGGAAAAGATTACAAATAAGACTGTGGGTGTCCTTACTTGGTGTACTTAGTCCTTACTCCAATACATTATCTACATGGGTGCCGGACTCCAAGGAAACTGGCATTTTCTGTGAGGGAAGGTGTTACTTAGAATTTCATAGCAGCAGCATACAGCATTAGAATGCCCAGTGGAATACACTGCTGCTTTATTCTTGGTGAATTTTACATATCTTTCCTATGTATTCATACTATCTTATCAGATTCAGCCTATTCCGTAGGGGCTTATGGATTCCATGACTTCTTAACCTCTTCTCTAACTTCCTGCATGTTATGATTTTAGCTTCAGCAACAAAGAGCTGAAAGATGGATCTTGTCTAGGTAATATAGTTCTGTTTATGACAGTAAACTTTCAAGAGAATAAACTAAATGAAAATGTGGTCATTATGAATGGCTTTAATTAATAGGAAAATGGTGAATACTTCACTCTTCCTGTAAGTTTTACTGGTCTGGTGTTATCTGGTGGGTCCTACTGGAAATAGTTGATTCAGGATTTACTTCAGGAATTTTTTTTTCATATAGTAATTTGCATATGCATTAATGTGTGGACAAAAATGGGGCCATTGTGATATTTTGGTATAGTGAACACTTTGTTTCTCCCTCTGTACAGTGGCTCAGACTTCGCTGGTGGTACAGAATGTTTCAGTCATCTTGTGTGGAATCATTCTGATGATGGTTTTCTTACATAAAAACGAGCTTCTGACCATGTATCATGGATGGGTTCTTGTAAGTTCTCAGTGATATTCTTGATGGCAGAAAATAGAACATCTGGTAGTGGTAAAAAATGAAAACCCTTTGAGACTAGGGGGTATCTTTTCACAAAGACACTGTTGACCCTCTGTGTCCATTTAATATCCTCTACCGTTTGTATTATATTTTGTTTTTGCTTATTTGCCCATAGTGGGCACTCATTAAATATTGTTTGAATTTTAATTTTGTCCTATTTTTTTTCCTTATTTGTTTTTAGTGGTATTTCTAAAAGTTTATTGTATAATTCAGTTGTCAATTAGTTTTCAGCTACTAACCTGTAATTTGTTCACATTACATAAGAAATGTAATCCATATATTTATTAATTTGTCATAATTGTATTCCTCCAATAGTAATTGGTATGTATGGGGTCATGGACTACATAACTTCTCACACTATGGTCTCATGATAGCTTGATGGAAAAGGGGAAAGATGGGGTGGTGGCAAATAATGGATTTGATGTAACTATTGAATCTTCTTATATATTTAGACAGATACTGTAGGGTTTCAAAGCCAGGGAGAACATTAGAAATCTTCTAGTATATTCCCTTTATTTTGTTAATGAAAAAGTAGACAAAGTTATGTTATCTTATTGACCATTGTCGTGCAACTAGAAGTATCATAATTCTGACTTAAATGCAGGTCTTCTCACTTCCCCTTTATTGTTTTTTCCAAAAGAGGTATTTTGGGAAGAAATTAAAAACTACTGCTATGTTAACACTTTATGATAACTATGTCACATAAATGTGCACATGATTTTTATAATTTTTGTACTATGTGTATTGCAGATGATGTGGATTAGGAAGATATTATGCCCTTTAACTTGACTACTGGTATTTATGGTTTCATGTCTACAAAGTAAAATTATTTCTTACGATTTTATGAAATGAACTTAAAATTTTATTATTATGCCACCAAAGACCATTTCAAACTACACTGTACAGTGAGGTATAGGTCCTGTGAGGTAAAACTGACATTTTTAACTCAACTTTTTCCTATAATTCCTTAGACTTCCTGTTACATCTTGATCATCACTATTGCAAATATCGCAAATTTGGCCAGTACTGCTACTGCAATCACGATCCAAAGGGACTGGATTGTCGTTGTTGCAGGAGGAGACAGAAGCAAATTAGCAGGTAATTTGGCTTTCTCTTTTAATGTAAGGGGTTACATGAGGATTCACTTTATTTTTTATTTTTTTTTTTTTTATTTATTTTTGGGACAGAGAGAGACAGAGCATGAACGGGGGAGGGGCAGAGAGAGAGAGGGAGACACAGAATCGGAAACGGGCTCCAGGCTCCGAGCCATCAGCCCAGAGCCTGACGCGGGGCTCGAACTCACGGACCGCGAGATCGTGACCTGGCTGAAGTCGGACGCTTAACCGACTGCGCCACCCAGGTGCCCCGAGGATTCACTTTATGTCAGAGGTAGTAAATGAGGGTTAAACGTTTTCTTCTGGGTATTTAATTGAAAATTATTTTCCATAAATTGAAAATATAGTCTTTGTCTTATCACATTGTCAGTTTCAGTGCAATGATTTATCTCACTGTTATGAAATTAATTTATAGGATAGTGAACTTTTATTGTATGCAAACCTGGCAAATGGAAGAACGTTTCTTTTGAACTCTTTTAAATTCTGTTCATGGTCTCTGTATGTTTACTTAATACTTAGAGCAGTGAAAATCTGACATGAGATTGATTCATTCATACCATGGTAGTATGACTAGTATTTACTGCTTTTTATTTTTCTCCAAACCAAGTGGAAACACTTTATTTCCAAAAGGGACTCTAGTAGTTAATTCCTTCAAGTTTAAAGTTATAATCTCTAACTTTTATTATATTATCTACAATGCAATAGAATTGCTGTTACAAATACTAGAGAAATTGAGGACAGAATATGGTTTTCAAGAAGCTTATAATCTTAGTTGTCCATTGGAAACACATATAAGAGGCCAGAGACAGACTAAAGAATGCTTACAAAGCAACATGTCCTATTACATTAGCATCACTTGTACTCAGAATAACTCACCTCACTCAATATTCCCTACCTGCCCCCTGACACAGACACACATCAGATTCATAGCTACACAGGGGTAAGGAGGAAGGGTACACGTATCCACTGATTAGATCAGGTCAATCAGTTGTGCTGGTCATTGAGATAATGGGTATCACAAACCTATTGCCCAACCATCCTGACAGACCAGAAAACTATTGCTGATGATTCAAATGGCTTATTCTAGTTCACAGAAGGCAAGATTAGTGTTGGGGATAGCAGGCAACTTTGTTTGGGCCATGTGGCTAAAAAAAGGAAAGGAGGTGGTGAGAGAAAGAAAATGTGTGAAAGGTCTAAAGGAAGAAAGAGAAGAATTTGCTTAAATCATCACTTTGTTGTAGCAATGTTATTTATAATTGAGACAAATACCACAGTGATTTTAGAGAATGGTGTCCATATAGGATGAATTTATAACACATGTGAATATACCACAGGATATTCTTTCTAGAGGTAAAGTAGTGATTCTCGTTGATTTTTTTCTTCCTGTAATCATTTACCAATAGGAAATAATTCCATGTCTCTTCTTGTCACATTGAACTATATGATTAGGCTTTGTCCTTTTTTGTATGTTTTTTCCTTATTTACTTTCTCTTTTTAATATGCTATTTTAAGTATGTAATACATGTCCATGTTTTAAAATTCAAAAGGTACAAAAAGACCTGTTTTGAAAATAGAGCACATATGTATCTGGTAGAATATATTTGTGGGGAAAGTTGTCTTTTAAAATGATTTTCTTTCTCTTAATATGAATTTTATTTTATTTTATTTTTTTAACGTTTATTTATTTTTGAGACAGAGAGAGACAGAGCATGAACGGGGGAGGGTCAGAGAGAGAGAGGGAGACACAGAATCTGAAACAGGCTCCAGGCTCTGAGCTGTCAGCACAGAGCCTGACGCGGGGCTCGAACTCATGAACCGTGAGATCATGACCTGAGCTGAAGTCGGACGCTTAACCGACTGAGCCACCCAGGCGCCCCTCTTAATGTGAATTTTAAACTCATTTTGACTCTTGTGAAGTCTGTACAGTCTGGGGGGAAAAAAGCCCTGTGTAAAGTGAAAATTCCTCAGAATTTATCATTTATTCTAAATACAAATATAAATAAATAAGAAAAACCAAAGATTCCATGTAACTTTGTGGGCTTTTTGACGTCCCAGAACAACAAGAAGAATATGAGTGACTGTTTCTCAGCTGCCTTTCTTTATTATCAGGAATAATTGCAGAGGAATAATTGCAGTCTGTTTTCTAACTTTCTGGAATTTCTCAAGTTTAGGAAGGGAAGTAAGCTGCCTATTGAAGTTTCATCCACTGTGAATTAGCTTTTAGCAAGTGGTGCTTTTTAGCAAGTGAAGTCGAATTTCTCAAGTTTAGGAAAGGAAGCAAGCTGCTTATTGAAGTTTCATCCACTGTGAATGAGCTTTTAGCAAGTGGTGCTTTTCTGCATTCAACTAGTATTGCAGGTTAGTAGCCTAGTGAGGGAAAACCTCCGTGTTGTCTTTCTTCAGCATTTGTTAAAAGATTAACTAAAACCATGCTTCAAAATAGGATAGAAACTTTCTTAGTTCAGAAGGTCAGCAAGGGTCTATCTAACCATTGATTTTTTGGTGCTATTTCTGCTATAAGGCAGAATTATAGAAGCTTTCAAGAAGCTTATAATTTCAAGAATTATAGAACAGGTAGAGAGGAGGAGAGAGGAAAATTGGAGAAGAAGTGTATGTCAAGAAGTACACCTTAGTCACCTCTGAGGTTGAGTCTCTGCACACAGACGCACGTCCTCCAGTCCGGAATTGTGTGTGTTTGTGCAGGGCGCGTTTTGAAGCCGAAACGAAAACTTTAGAAACCCAGCGAAAACTGTTAGAAACCCGAGCAGGGGACTGGACGGGGATGCTGAACCTGTGTGCGCCTTGTATGTGTGTGCCTGTGAAGGGCAAAAGCTGTATGCACTGGGAGGAGAGGTGGTGAGCCAGATGGTAATTGCTCCCCTTCCCTTAGTGCAGTGTTTCTTGATTTCAGAATAGGTTTCAAAACTGGAAGTTGTATCACTGAGGGTAAAAAAATAGAGACATTTTCCCTGGAAGGTTAAAAAATTTTAGGGGCGCCTGGGTGGCGCAGTCGGTTAAACGTCCGACTTCAGCCAGGTCACGATCTCGCGGTCCGTGAGTTCGAGCCCCGCGTCAGGCTCTGGGCTGATGGCTCGGAGCCTGGAGCCTGTTTCCGATTCTGTGTCTCCCTCTCTCTCTGCCCCTCCCCCGTTCATGCTGTGTCTCTCTCTGTCCCAAAAATAAATAAAAAAACGTTGAAAAAAAAAATAAAATAAAATAAAAAATTTTAGAATTTCAGTGGCATCAGACCAAAATACAGCTGTTACCATCTAGTTTGGAGATCACCAGAAAAGGAATTGTTTTTCTACATAAATACTGGTAATTAATCTGTCGGCTAATTTGCTTAGGTACTTGGTTTAGTGTTTTATTAAAGCAGTCTGTTGTGCTATGACCCTTAGCCTGTCAAACCTGTTTGAAGCTCACTTCCTTTTCCCAGACTTTTTATCCCTTCTGTTTTATTTCCTTCCCTATTTTCTTTGTTAACCACTCTATTTATAGCTTCTGAGGTGTTTTGTTTTGTTTTGTTTTGATCCTCCTTCCTAAAGACACATCTGCTGGTTACCGTGATCAAGATGACCAATAAATTTCTTATTTGAACTCTATTGACTAAAAATTGATTTCATATTTAAGGTAGACAAACCTGTTGCCTGCTATTTGCTCAGCAGGTCTGCTTATTATTATTATCCTATGAGATTTAATATACCCTTTATAATAGCAAGTCTTTATTTAATGTCATGGTCTGTGCCTCAGCTGCAGCTGAAAATAGTTAAATTGGAATTAAATGAGCACATATATGTGTGTTTACATAAGAATAAATAGAAATTTGTGCAAAGGATGGGTTTGCATATTCAGAGGACAGATTCTTCTCTAGCCTGTTACCAGTGAAATGATGAGGTCTTTTCCCCAAATCATTATATAGTTCATTCTGCTTCCAAAACATAAAAGCTGGTTACTGATACTGCATCACACACAAACATTATTAGCTTCCTAAGTATAATAAAGATTGAAATTGGTGGCATTAGGAAGCTTCAGGAGCACTTAAAAACCGAGGAAGTGAAAATACAACAAATCATTTTAACTAAATTAATTTTTCTCTTGTTGTGGGGCTTTCAGAACATGTGTATATTTTCACTTGTACTCAATTTTGGGAATCAAAATATTGAGTTACTTGAATCTATTCTATACTTCTCTGTTAGCACCTGAGTTGGAAACTTTTTGAGGGTGGGATGAAAGCGAAGCTTCTGCAAAAAAGGGTCATGTGTGAGATCAATGAAAACTGCCTTTGCCTCTCAAGTGAAAGGTGAAACGTGTCAAAGTTCTCCTGTTATCATGTAAGCATTATACACTCATGGGACTAATTGGAAGGCAGTTGAGGACCAGGAAGAATTAGAGAAGGAATAAAGGCAATTTTCTGCTAATGCACTTATTAGTCACCTATTGCTTTTCTCTTAAGGTGCCCCACATGATTGATAAGGATTTGTCTCATTGGTTCCACTCTACTCTGTGAGATAGAGAATAAGAAAATTGGTCATTTTCTTGACTTCCTCTCTTTTATTCATGTTGTCCTCTGCTCTGATTTTGATATGTTCCCATGGTCATGTCCTAGACTTGGTCATCACCACTAAATCCTCCCCTTCCATAATCTTAATCTTAGGCATTCATGTCTTGAATTGGCACCTCCTGTCTTTCCAGCTCATTCCTTCTCATACCCTAGCCACAACAGTCTTCCAGTCTGGTTGTCACCTACCGGCCATTTTCACTGTCTGTGACCGCTCTTGTCTCCCTTCCTTACTCAGCTGAAATTACAGGTCAGACGTTCTGATCACATATGATCACCTCCTAGCTTATACTCTCAGCTCACTTGGCCTCCTCTCCTTCTGTTACTCTCCAGTAGAACATGCCTGGAGAAGAATGCACAGTTTTGCTCTCTGTTTTCACTGTTTTACAGTTCGTGACCATTGGGTTCATGTTCGCCCTTTTGTGCTGCCAGGTGATCGTACTAATTTCTGTGCCCCTTTCCTCCTTCCTGTTTCCTTAGAGGAGTAGGTTTCATGTTCTCCTTTCTCCTCATACATTCCATACCTCCTCCCCCATCCTCACTTTCACTGATGACCTTGCTTTGTGCTTTACTGAGAGAGTAGAAGAAATGAGAAGTTACACATGCTGTCCCCATTACATCCACCTGCAGCTGCGTATGTGGTCTGCACTCTTGTGCATGTTGATGGTTTTGCTCCCGTCTAAGAGTAGCTCTCCTATTTGTGTGTTGGTTCAGATTCCATCCCTTCTCATCTATGGTGTCATCCCCAACAGCATATAAATGTGCAATAATATTTCTCTTAAACATTTTTACCTCTTTTTACCCTTCTACCACCTCATTTCTTTGTTTCTGTTTTCAGAAAATCTTAAAAAAAAGATGTCTATGCTGTTTCTAGTTCCTGTCCCTGGTCAGGGTTTTGCTTTTCATGATGCCAGGGGGGCAACATTTACATTGTGAATCCAGGGAGTGCCACTCACTTAAAAATATAATATAAATGGTATATCTCCTGGAGTTGACGCCAATCTCTTAAACCAGCTTCAGTCAGGCATTTGCCCTTTCTGGTCTACCAGAACTACTCTCTTTGAAGCCCCCAATACCTTCCGTGTGACCAATCTAGAGCTTCCTCTTAGTACTCATCTTCCTTGACCTATCAGCAGCACTTGCCAGTTGATTACCCCCTCCTCTTAGAAACAGTGTTGCCCCATGGCTTCTAGGATGCCACACTCCTCTGGGTTTTTTCCTCTTCCACTGGTTCTTCTTCATCTTCCTGACCTCTAAACATTGACATGCCCAGGACTGGGTCCTCAGATCTTGCCTCTTCTGGATCTACACTCAGTCCCTTGGTTGACCTCATCCAGTCTCACTGCTTTAAAACTCAACTGGCTGATGACTACCAAATCTGGCACAGACTTCTTTCCTAAACTGCAGACATATTTAACTGTCCACTTGATACACCCTTGTGCTTGTCAGTAGCCTATCAAAATCAGCATCTCTAAACTAAATACTCGTTCTTTTGCTGCAAATCTGATTCTTTTGAATTCTTTCCTTTCTCAGTAAATGGCCACTCTTTCCTTCTAATAGTTGCTTAGAAAACAGCAACAGTGAACTTCAGAGTCCTCCTTAATTCTTCTCTTTCTCTCACACCCCATATCTAATCTATTTGCAAATCTTTCTGATTCTGCCTTTGAAGTGTATCCAACATCTGTTTCCCCATTTCCATTATTACTGTCCTGGTTTATGCTACATCATCGTCTACCGGTCTTCTTGCCTCTGCTCTTATCTACCAACTCCCTCACCCTCATGCTACAGTCTTCACAACACAGCAGCCAAAATGAACCTTTAAAAACATAAGTTAGACTGTGTCACCTCTCTGTTCAAAAGCTCCAAAAGGCTTCCTCACCCATTCATTGACAAAGTTGGCATCCATATAATGTTCACAAGACCCTAGGTGATTAGACAGTCTACCCTCCCTCTCTGACCTCTTCCCTTCCTCCCTCTGCTCTAGCCCTGCCAGCCTCCTTGTTGTTCCTCTAACACTGTAGGTGTGCTCCTCCTGCCCCAGGACATTTTTACATCCCTTGGTCTGGAATTCTCTTTTCACTGATATCTACAGGACTGACTCTTTTTCCTCCTACTCCTTTCTCTCTCTCTTTCTCTTTTTTTTTTTTTTTCAGGGAGTCCTTTCCTGACCTTGCCATATTGAAAACTGAAATCTTTTGGGGCACCTGGGTGGCTCAGTCAGTTAAGCGTCTGACTTCAGCTCAGGTCGTGATCTCACGGTTTGTGGGTTCAAGCCCCGTGTCGGGCTCTGTGCTGACAGCTCAGAGCCTGGATCCTGCTTGGGATTCTGTGTCTCCCTCTCTCTCTGACTCTCCCCTGCTTGTGCTCTCTTTCAAAAATAAACAAACATAAAAAAAAAAAAACAACTGAAATTTCTTTTTTCCCTGCACCCTTTTTCTGCTTTATTTTTCACCGTAATATTTAATTAACATATGACATTCTGTGTGTATGTGTATATATATACACATATACATATACATACATATATATATACATATACATACATATATATATACATATATATATACATATATATATATATATATATGTATATATATATATTGATTTACTCTTTCTTTTCCCATGGGAAGGTAAACTCCCTGAAGACAGGGCAGGATATTCTTTATTTTTTTTTTATAGTGATAGAATAATGCCTAGCCCATAATAGGCATTTAATAAATTTTTGTTGAAAACATGTTTGTAGGGTCACTCACTATTGTATTCATCTTAAAAGCTAATATTAGACTTATTTATACAACCCCAGGGAATCATGATTTTTGAGACAAATTTAATATGACTTGTTCCAAATGACAAATTATTTCCTAACAAAATGGTTTGTTCACAGAGTGCTTTTAGAAATTTACATTCTAGGAATCTATACTCTTGGATTATGAATTTGTATTATGTAAGTGGGCAGTCTCTCTTTGATAGATTTGCACACTTATCTTCCTCCTTTACCTACCTCTATAGATATGAATGCTACAGTACGAAGGATTGACCAGTTAACCAACATCTTGGCCCCTATGGCTGTTGGTCAGATTATGACGTTTGGCTCTGCAGTCATTGGCTGTGGTTTCATTTCGGGGTGGAATTTCGTGTCCATGTGTGTGGAGTACTTTCTGCTCTGGAAGGTTTACCAAAAAACACCTGCTCTGGCTGTGAAAGCTCCTCCTAAAGTAGAGGAAGCTGAATTGAAACAGCTGAATTTACATAAAGGTAAGCTCAATACAGTGATCAATCCTTTTATTCTGATGTTCAGACCTTAAAAGTTGGTGAAGACGAAAGTTCATCCAGTTTATTACTGCTGAAGGCGTGCATGAGGTTAAATATGTCACTTTGGTATGGATGAGTCAATACCCAGGCTTTTGACAGCCTGAGGAACAACTTGGGATTGGACCTCAGGGAGCTGGAATGAGGCCTCGGGCCCTTTTCCTTAACGTGAACAGCAGACATGGAGGGGAAATCAACTGAGGGATGGCTGGGAAAAATTGAGCCATAAGAATGGGAAAAACAAGGGGGGAAAAAAAAGAATAAGAGAATTCCTGAGTCTATGAAGAGAAGAGTTACATAGCCATTTGTACAACAGTAGAAGGGAATGAGGACTGAAGGTGGGCATTTCCCAAGAAGAGAGAGCAAGTTGGGCTTTTGGGCTAATGGAATCCTAACAGGGCCCCAGGAAAGAAGATGCTATGTTTTTCCAGACAATTATTATATTTTTACTTGATGAGTTTTCCTGTTATTTACTTTTACTTTGGTGGGAGTATAATTTTCTTTCTTTCTTTCTTTCTTTCTTTCTTTCTTTCTTTCTTTCTTTCTTTCTTTCTTTCTTTCTTTCTTCCTTCCTTCCTTCCTTCCTTCCTTCCTTCCTTCCTTCCTTCCTTCCTTCCTTCCTTCATTTCTGGAGTATAATTTCTAAGGGGGGCAATGGAGAGAGGGAGACAGACCATGTGAGAGACAGCGATATCCATAGTATTTTGTTTAACATAAATGCTACTTGGAGATTGTTTCTTAGCTGAAATTCTTAGGTTAGTAAAAGAAAATACATATTATACCGATACATATAATAATGTCTTTTATTAACAGAAACTGAGCCAAAATCCTTGGAGGGAACTCATCTAATGGGTGAGAAAGACCCTAACATCCATGAGCTTGAACATGAGCAAGAGCCAAGCTGTGCCTCCCAGATGGCTGAGCCCTTCCGCACCTTCCGAGATGGATGGGTCTCCTATTACAACCAGCCAGTGTTTCTGGCGGGCATGGGTCTTGCTTTCCTCTATATGACTGTCCTGGGCTTTGACTGTATCACCACAGGGTATGCCTACACTCAGGGGCTGAGCGGGTCCATCCTCAGTATTCTGATGGGAGCATCAGCCATAACTGGAATAATGGGAACCATGGCTTTTACTTGGCTACGTAGAAAATGTGGCCTGGTTCGGACTGGTCTGATCTCAGGATTTGCACAGCTTTCCTGTTTGATCTTGTGTGTGATCTCCGTGTTCATGCCTGGAAGCCCCTTGGACTTGTCTGTTTCTCCTTTTGAAGATATCCATTCTAGGTTGATTCAAGGAGAGCCGCTGTCCACAATTAGACCTACAGATATACCTGAAATCATTTTTACACCTGAAATGCACATGTCAAATGTGTCTGACCCTGCTACTATTGTCCCAGAGATGAGTCCTAAATCTGTGCCCATAGTGTCTGTCAGTCTGCTGTTTGCAGGCGTCATTGCTGCTAGAATTGGTAAGTCATCTCTCTGAATGTTAATGAGCTAAAGTGTCTTTTTTGCAGTGTGGGTTCAGAAGATTCAATGATAAATGATCTGAAATCTTCCCTTTTTTTTTTTTTTTCAACATTTATTTATTTTTTGGGACAGAGAGAGACAGAGCATGAACGGGGGAAGGGCAGAGAGAGAGGGAGACACAGAATCGGAAACAGGCTCCAGGCTCCGAGCCATCAGCCCAGAGCCTGACGCGGGGCTCGAACTCACGGACCGCGAGATCGCGACCTGGCTGAAGTCGGACGCTTAACCGACTGCGCCACCCAGGCGCCCCTGAAATCTTCCCTTAATTTAAGCAAAACCCACTCTGTATCCTTACATACATATGAAATTTTTATTTTATAGTTTAAAATACAGTTTGTGTATATGCACATATGCTTGAAATATGATTAGGGCTTGAAACTTTTTAAATTTTTTTTTTAACGTTTATTTATTTTTGAGACAGAGAGAGACAGAGCATGAACAGGGGAGGGGCAGAGAGAGAGGGAGACACAGAATCTGAAACAGGCTCCAGGCTCTGAGCTGTCAGCACAGAGCCTGATGCGGGGCTCAAACTCACGGATCGTGAGATCGTGACCTGAGCCGAAGTTGGACGCTTAACCGACCAAGCCACCCAGGCGCCCCTGAAACTTTTTAATAAATGAGTATCTTAAGTATTACTCTTGATGCAATTTATTATTTTTTTTAGTTAATTTATTTTTTTTTAATTTTTAACATTTATTTATTTTTGAGAGACAAAGCACAGGCAGGCGAGGGGCAGAGAGAGAGAGAGGGAGACACAGAATCCAAAACAGGCTCCAGGCTCCAAGTTGTCAGCAGAGCCCAATGCGGGGCTCGAACTCAGTCCATGAGATCGTGACCTGAGCCGAAGTCAGATGCTCAACTGACTGAGCCACCCAGGCACCCTGATGCAACTTATTTTTTGAAAATATATTAGTTATAATGATGCCATTTAGTAATTTAGTGTCTTTATATTGCTATAACTCTACTAAAAGGACTATAAGTTAGAAAATATTTGTATAGGACAAGGTAAAAAAGGTAGTGTTTTTGTTTTAAAAAAAAAAAATCCTTCAAAAGTCCTCTCTAGCTTATGTGTATTTATAGTATACTTTGCCAAACAAGTGGATTTTATAGCTCTGGAAGGAAACACAATGTAATGACTTCTTACAAAGTAAAATTTAAGTAATTATTAATAGAGTACTGATGAATTATCTCTGCCTGAATTTTTTTCTTTAAATGAAACCATATTTATCTTGTGATACAAAGCAATTCATTAATTTATCAAAGACAATTAATATTCAAGCAAGACAGCTTTATTACAGGGGCTTTAGAAACCAAGCAGTAAATGTAATAATCACTTAAAGTCCTTAAACTTTAACCACAACAGTATATTAGTACATTCACTGTAGGCTTTAAAAACACTAGTACTTATAGTAAGATTTATTGTCTCTGATTTTGGAGTTTTGCTTTTGTAGTATAAATAATCACAGAAAATAGAATTAAGAAGTTTGTAGATTAGACTTACTTTAGTATGGTGGCTATAAAAAATCATTTCTTGAAGCCACTAGCAACCCAGTATTTTATTTTATTTTATTTATTGTATTTTTATTTTTCAAGTTTTTATTTAAATTCCAGTTAATTAACATGCAGTGTAATATTAGTTTGAGGTCTAGAATTTATTGATTCAACACTTATATACAACACCAAGTATTTATTAATGAAAAAGAATTCTGAAAGGCAAGGCTCTGATGAATATATGCATGGTGACTTCAAGATAATAGGGATGAATATATATTTTGTACACGTCAACAGATTTTTAAAATGTAAATGTGAAATGTAAAGCTGTAAATTAAAATTCAGTGTTTAACAGATATCTTCTATTAATAGGTCTTTGGTCCTTTGATTTAACTGTGACACAGTTGCTGCAAGAAAATGTAATTGAATCTGAAAGAGGCATTATAAATGGTGTTCAGAACTCCATGAACTATCTTCTTGATCTTCTGCATTTCATCATGGTTATCCTGGCTCCGAATCCTGAAGCTTTTGGCTTGCTTGTACTGATTTCAGTCTCCTTTGTGGCAATGGGCCACATCATGTATTTTCGATTTGCCCAGAAAACTCTGGGCAGCAAGATGTTTGCCTGTTGTCCTGAGGAAAAAGAAGTTACGAATGAAAATCAAACTAATATATCTGTTGTGTGAGACCATTTAACTGTTGCTATCCCTGTTACTAGATTACACAGAGCACATATGCTTATTTTGTACTTCAGAATTCCAATAAACAGCTAGGTGTTTCTCTCTGGTTTTACCCCAGTTGTACCCTGAGGGCTAGAAGCTATTTACAAGACTTAAGTCAGAGGAAATGAATTGGTTAATTTCCCTTACACTTAAGGATGGGGAAAAAAATCAAAAAAGGAAAAGAAAAACTCAGTTTAAATGTGGAGAAAGGTAACACTGATTTTTCCCTATTTCTCAGGAGTAGATAAAATTTTACACGAAGAGCAGTTAGTCACGTGATTTAAGTTATTCTTTGGGAGATATTTATTATCTGTGCAAGAATTCAGATATGTCATTTTTCCTTAAAACTCATTCTTGTCCAAGTCTAGCTAATTTATTTTCTTTTAGCATGTTCTTCACATTATAAAAAAAACAAATTCTGCTTCAAGTATGAAGAGGAGAGTTTGATAACCAGTGTTATTCTTATTGATCCTGTCGATCATAAGGGATTTACATATATGTGGAAAATGAAATACTTAACTAGAATTCTCAAATAGGATTTACGGTATAACTTTAGAGAGCACCTTTGTATCTTTATTATCATGGTGAAATACTGTAGTAAGCATATATAACACTTCAGAAAATGGCTCTCCTGTAAGCTGCAGATAGAAACAAAGCTGTAGATTTATAACAGTAAATGCATAAGGACTTCAAATACGCTGATAGTTTGGCCATAGAAACTAGAAGCTCAAAGTCACCCAGGAGAGCAAGATCTGAATTCAACTCCGCTATCGTTAATGATCTCTGTCTTGGAACAGGAGGGAGCACACTTTTAGCCTGGTAGATTAAATGTAGAAAGCAAGCTCACACTTGGAAAGGTTTTGTTTTAAAATCATCAGATTGACTTTTGAATGCGCTCAGCTAGAGCATTTTTACTTTCACTGTTTTGTACCCAAGGAGTTATTTTTACACAGTTGTAGAGCAAGACTGTTTATAAATGTATCCCATTCAAATGTCTTTGAGAAGAATGGAAGAAAAGAAATACTTTTGTATGTATTTTAAAAAACTGTTTTCCGAGTCATTTTGCAACATGTCAGTACCAACATGGTACTTTGCCTTAACCGTTTATGCACTTTCATGGAGACTGCAATCCGTTACTATGAGCACTTTCTTCTTTTTTCTTAAGGTTTCATCTTCTTTCTATGGTATGACATAATGATTTACTATGTTGTAAAATCTTTGTAACATATTTCTATATAAAAAACATTTTTAAAATCTTGAGTCCTTTTTCCTGAGTTGCGTTCCCCAGTTATTTAATATTACTTTTGTTATAGAACATCTGTTTTGGATAAGGTATTTTCTTCCTCTGCAGTTTCATAATAATTCATAATTTTTAGTGTTATCCCACTGTTCATATGTACAGTTTATGGTGGTTTGGATACAAATATAGTAAACATGAACTCAGTACTCATTCCTTGACCTTGAAGAAGTCACATGAAGCCCTCTGAATTCTATCTCATCTTCTGTAAATTGGAGATGATACTATAAAGCCAACTCCACCCACTTCACAGCTTTTCCTGACCAAGTCAAATAAGAGAAGTCATGTGGAAGTGCTTTGTGGACTATCGGATGAGGTGGTATCAGTACTAGGAATTGGGCCTAACGACAGAGTTCTAGGTTCCTGCTGTAGTCCAAAAAAAAAGAGCCGCATTCTGTACTTGACAAATGTTAATGAAGACTTGATCTGTACCCCAGACAGCTTCTTCCTGGGATGCAGATTTGACTCTGACATGGTTAATCACAGGCTCCTTTTCTTTCCCCTAAAATTGGGGCCTTGAGAACCTTTGCCTGCACCCCGAAGCTCCAGACCTGCTTGTGGCCTTTGGACAGACGGCAGATGCCTCCGTAAGGTTTGGCTGCTGTCTTGAACAGGCCCTCTGCTCCCTCCCACAGGGGTCAGCTGTGGTCTGAATTCTGCCCTGAGTTTGGCAGCCTTAATGGAAGGCCTGTGACCTTGTAAGATGAATAGAGCCATATTAGCAAAGGAAGTTCCCGGCTCTTCATGTGGGCATTTTGACAAATTGAGGGTCTGGAGAGAGAGGGGCCTGTGTAGGAGGAAGGAGCCTGGAGTTGGAGAGCCGAAAGGAATTTTTACAGCCGCCTTGCTTATCTTTGCAGAGTGCTGTGGAGAGCAGGAAGAGGAGGGGAGGGGAGGGGTGTCACCGCTGGCCTGGCAGCCTTTGCTGTTTACAGCCCCAGGCATAGAAGTAGGGCAGGGGCAGGCAGATGAACAGAGCCTGTGTCTGGGTGTATTTCTAAATAGGGGGACAAACTCAAATATCTACAGAGACAATCAGGTGATACCAATGAGTGAAGCGGATTAGAGACAGGAGAATTGTCCTTCGCTTAGCTTGTAATTACATTTCCTAAAAGAGTCACTTATTTTGCTTCCAGTTAAAAACAAATTATTACATTTTTTTTCATGCTTTATTCCATGCAGGTTTCCTACCTGGTTTTTAAGTTCCTTTTTTCAACATAGGCATTCTTTGCTTACTAAATGCAGAAAGCCATCTTCATTACCCTAAAGAACTATGCCTTTCCCCATTTTTTTTTCTTGAAACAGGTGGCTTGCTTGATATACCTTTCATTGCTCCCCACCTCCAACCCCCCAAAAAGAAAGATAAGGTATAAGAAATTTTTTTCCTGTTTATCATAAGACAGAAAAACAGTGCAGGAGGCGTGCTAAATGGAGCATTGGCCCTGGAAGGACTATTGGGAAGTAATGGTGTGGTCCGGCTATGGTGGGCTAGGGCAAGAGGGGCAGCTGGAAGCAATCCCGTTGCCATGCAGGTATGTGGGCCCTGTGTTATGTCTTTTGATCTTTCAAGAGAAGCTGGGATTCTGAAATTTTGTGTGGACTCTCCAAATTCTTAAATACCGGCAACTAATTTGAAAATGCTAGAACATCTTTCTAGTCAAACAATATACACCTACGAGCTACCTCTGAGCCCCTTTGGGAGATTTTCTCTAAGAGGATAGCTTGCGAACAGGAGAATGGTACTTGAATAAAGTGTAAGAGGAGAGGAGCTGCATATAAAAAAAACATGTAGAGTACAGGGAGCAAGAAAACTGGGCAAACACGTATTTATGATGAAAAATATTAAGCTTTTAGACATCCTTTTTTGGAGATCATTTAAGGTCAAGTCATCTATGCATTTATTTCCTGACATATTGATGTCAATGAGCATTCTGCCCCAAAGCTCTTTATTCCATGTGTTGTTTACACTGTTGGGTTAAAGGATAATGATGATTAAAAAAAAAAAGCTTTTAAAGTTTTTCTGAATTATAAATATAGTGTGCTTCTGTTTTGAAAAAGAAACAGCAAGCACAGAATTTTATATTGACAAAGTCCTCTTTTCCCATCACACTCCGTAAATCCTCAAGAGTGCCAGCTGAAAAGAATTCAGGGTGTATCCTTTCAATGTCTTTGTAATGAAGTTTAAAAAAATAACTCTTCATATCATCAGTTGGTTTGTTCACCAAGATTATGTCGATATCTATATCTGTTCATTTTTAAGTGTATATTTCCCCCCCAAATTCTGAGTTAAAGTCATGTCTGCATTAAGATTGTTGATAGAGTAATTAAAAAATTTCAACACATAGAACAGAGTAATTAAAAACTTCAATAACATAGAAGTAGTCTAATACCTAGTCTAATATATTTATTATGATTGAGAAATAAATTTACTCTCAGATTCCTTTCAGCCAAGACAAAAGGCCACTGAGTTTTACCTTTTATCCCTAAATGATACTTACTTGAAACTCGTCATTAACTTCAGTTAAACATTGCTGCTTCTTTTATGTCTCCTTTTTTCTCCTCTTAATCCACCTTTCAGAATAATCTTTGCTATCAGAACATTTTTGTTTTACAACATAGCAATTCAAGAGTAGAGTTGAAATGTTGGAATAACCTTCTGACAACACGTACACATTTGTCACAAACAAGTCTGAACCGGCCACATGTAAGTCACACTTTAGAACTTAAGTGACTATTTTCCTTATATGGATACTTGTTTACATTTTCCAAGTCCAAAAGGGAGCAAATATTTTATCTAAAGGATGGACAAATGAGAGATCAAAGTACAAGTAAGTGCTTTCTTCCACGTTCTTCACTCTGGCCTTTATGTGAATTGGTATATATTTTTCCATTTGAACATTTTCCTTATTGCATTTTACTGGGAGAAAAGTGCACCACAAAGTTCCTGGTTATGTTCCAAGTGTCTTAGAAAATGGTTGTCTTTAGTTATAGTGACCATAATACAAATGTTAATCTAATTAAATTGACCGAAGATGTAGGAGGATAGATATGTTAAATTAAAACACTTCAGGAGAAATATATATTTTGAAGAACTGATTTTCAAAGACCTTACAATAAATGATCCTATTAAGCAGTATACAGTCACATAGTAAATCATACCTAAAAGAATATTTGAACTTAACATATACATATATATTCTAGAAAGAATGCTTATTCAACGATAGGGTTTTTATTTACTACTATGTATATGACCAAATATCTTACCTGTAAATTATAAGGTATTTAAATAAAAGACACTACAGTGGAAAGGAACTACCATTTAAACATCTATTATTTGCCAGCACTTTGTTCATTTAATCTTCACCATAACTCAGTGAAGAAGATATTATCATCTCCGTTTTAGAGATGAGAGCACTGAGTCTTGGAAATAAATGTCATGCACTTAGGCAGCTAGGAAGTGGCAAAAGAATCGAAAACCATTTCTGTCTGTCTCCCAAGGCCATTTCTGTCTGTTCTTCCAAGAACTCCCAAGGTTCTTCTCTCCACACCACACACCTCTAGCTTGAGCTTTTTCTATGGGAAGTGTTGGAAAATCCTTACCATCCTTAAGGGGTCTATTTGTTTATGGCAAACACATTGTAACTTACACAGTGAAAATGGGTGTAACTTAATTAACTGACTCACTGAACACAAGGATTTCGAATTGCATTTCCAGGGAGCTGAAGTTTTTCTAATTCATAGCTGCCACACCCATTTTAAATGTCTTGGTTGGTCCTCGGGCAGCATTTACAATACTGTGGGATATATGAATAAGGTATATAAGGGTATATTTCTTAATATCTCTAAGGTATAATAGGAAAATGATTAGGAACAGCACAGAGATCTGGGTTTAAATTTTGGCTTTGTCATTTACTAGCTTCTGTGTTCCTGGGTAAATTGTTTTAACTTCCCTGAATTTTTATTTGCACAATAGGAATATTAATACCTATCTCATAGGGATTAGCATTTCTAGCCCAATATCTGATATATCACTCAGTAAATTATTTCTTAAATTCACGTGAGGAAGAATTAAGGATATTCTTTGTTTCAATATAATTTTTATCTGAATTATTCTTATGCTAGTGTGGCATGTTCAATGAACTATATACCAATTAATTGTACCTGTACATTTTTTTCTTCAAATATACATATTCATGTTCACAGTAGAAATCTACAAACAGATTTGTCTAGAAGAAAAGTACACTGAATTTACATTTAGTTTTAGGTCTCTGGAAAACAAATAGCTGATATTTCTTTTGTGGACATTATAAAGAACTTCTATTTTTTAAAAAAGGAAAATTCTCATCACTGTTTTTAATTCTAATGTTTCCTTAACTTCTAGGCACTTCTCTGTAAATGAAAAGGAGAGAGGAACAGAAGAATAGAAGGATGAAGAGAGGAAGGGTGAAAGGAAAGAAGGTAAGATATTGGGCAGAGGGGGGAGGGAATTCACAACGCAAGTTTTTAGACAAGGATAGTCGGGGCACCGGGGTGGCTCAGTCAGTTAAGCGTCTGACTCTTTATTTCCACTCATGATCTCATAGTTGTGAGATTGAGCCCCACATCCAGTTCTGTGCTGAGTGTGGAGACTGCTTGGGATTCTCTCTCCCTCTCTCTGCCCCTCCCTTCTTCTCTCTCTCTCTCTCTCTCTCAATAAAAAGATAGTCCCCAGAGTACATATGTTTATCCACTGTCCCTCTTCAGATGCCACTGAAATAACAGTAAAAGAATACCTAAAACCTTCAGCTTGTTTTTTTGGCTTGTACATATAAGCCCTAGCATAAAAGGCTATAGCAGAAAAGGTGTGAACCACCTTTCCTGCAGTAGCTTGAGTTGACAGGTATAGAGAACCAGTGAGGGAAGTGGGCAGTTTGTACACAAAACAGTTGCTTCTTCCCACCTAAGGAAAGCATGTATGCAGTACTACTGACATGATGATACTTGCAGAGTGAACAATTAGTCTGGAGAGGGTTAGTACTTCTAGTGAAGGTGTGGACCCCAGAGAGGAGCCCTCCTGTTCTGATACTGGAAGTGAAACCCTGATGGTCTTTGTGCTCTCTACCTACATATCTTAAAGAAGCCTACCCATTGACATGACTTGCCCACTTACTCAGAAATCTTCCCGGAGTTGCATCTGTTGAGAAAAAACAACCTACTCAACAGTAGAGGAAATTCACATAAGCTACTTGCAATTCATCAACCTAGGCTTTCTTTCATATATATGAACAGATAACCTGGGGAAAACCAAAAGCTCTAAATAATGGGACTAAGATGAATAAAGAAAGTATGAACCAAAAAATCCAGAGATAATTTAGGGGAGAAGACAGATTTTTTCAATTCTAGTTAATATCCTCAGAGAGTTTCAAAAAGGAATGATATCTATCAGGTAAGTTATACTTAATGTTTTATGCAAAAGAGAACAGGAGGAAATTACTGGAAATTAAAAATATGATTCTCCCCCAAATTCAATAAAAATGAATTCAAAAGTAGAACAAAGAGAAATAATGTATAAAGAAAAATAAGTGACCTTAAAGATGGATGTCAAGGATGTCAAATATCTGGAGCACCTGGGTGGCTTAGTCAGTTGAATATCAACTTTGGCTTGGGTCATGATCTTGAGGTTTGTGAGTTTGAGCCCCATGGCTTGCTACCATTAGCCTGTCAGTGTAGAGTCTGTGTTAGATCCTCTGTCCCCATCTCTCTCTGTCCCTCTCCTACTTGCACTTTCTCTCTCAAAAATCAATCAATAAATCAATCATTGAAAAAAAGGATGTCAAATATCTTTCTATTGACAAAATCAGGTAAAAAGAAACAAAAAGATGGAGGAGATGAATGGATGGGGAGGGAATTAGAAGTAGCTGGATTACCTAATGATATGATGAAGTGTTAATATGTCTCTTGTCCAGTAGAAAAAAAAAAAGGTAACTAGAAACTTCAGAAAAAAACCAAAAACTTGTACAAGAAAATTATTTCCGTATATGACACAAAGTAAACTGTGGCCTGATTCTGAGGAATTGTTTGAGTAAAAGAAAAGAGAATTAATTTTATGTTGATTCTTAGATCATTTTCTTTGAGCAGAGATATAATAATATGTCATTTTTCTTTAATTTTTAAAGTTGACTGTGGAGGCAAGTGGGTGACTCGGTCAGTGAAGCACCCCACTTTGGCTCAGGTGACGATATCACAGTTTGTGAGTTCAAGCCCCATGTTGGGCTCTGTGCTGACAGCTCAGAGCCTGGAGCCTGCTTCAGAGTCTGTATCTCCCTCTGTCTCTGCACCTCCACAGCTTGCAGTCTGTCTCTCTCTGCCTCATAAAAAAATTAAAAATTAAATTAAATTAACCACTAAGTGAAGATCAGAAGCTTTTAAATAAAGCTATAAGACAAGGACAACATGGCTGTAAATGTAAATGTACAAATACTTATAAATTAAAAGTCCTGGTGTAGTTGACAAAAGCTGGGAGTTGGGGATAGAAAAGAGGTGAAGGATCATGTAGGGTTGTTATGTCCTCATTTTATAGAGAGGGAATTAATAGTATCTAAAAATGATGAAACAATAAAGGGAATTTAAGCATTTTATATGAAATTATATAAATTATATCATTTGAAAGCAGGAGACAGCAAGAGGTAATGTGACATGAAGTGTCTGTCACAGTATGTCACTGAGAGAGTGTCTCAGGTTGCTAAATCAAGAAATAGTTATCAGTAGTATTGAAAATTAGATGTAGCTGGCTTACTGTGAGCTACTCTAGTAGATTCTAATAGTTACATAAGTCTTTTATCTATATATTTTTATTCTGTACCTAAGTCTTTTATCTATATCTTTTTATTCTATATATTTATTAACAGCTCATTCTTCTCCAATACAATTCTTAATGAGTCCAATGATTGAATTATGAAAAGAACTACTTGTCCTGCTTATTTGGAAATTCAAGTTTAGGGAGGCATGAACAGACTTTTTCAAAAAAGAAGTCTAAATGGTCATTGACTTGATTGAATATATAACAGATTGCCTTACTTTGAAAGTGAATACTATATTTGTGTAAAGTGGGAAAAAAAAGACCCTGTGGTCCTACAACTGTATCTAAGTTAACTACAGTGTTTATCATATAAAAATGTTATAATGTTCTATGTTATACGATTTATGTGCAGTTGTTTTGATGACAGCTTGTAGGTTATTTGCATCTGGTTCTAATTTTTTTTTAAGTTTTTAAATTTATTTTGGGAAAGAATAAGCACGAGTGGGGGAGGGGCAGAGGAGAGGGAAAGAGAAAATCCCAAGCAGGCTCTGCACTGACAGCGAGGAGCCTGATGTGGGGCTTGACCTCACAAATGGTGAGATCATGACCTGAGCTGAAATGAAGAGTCAGATGCTGACTTAACTGACTGAGCCACCCAGGTGCCCATCACTCTTCTAGTTTCTAATCACCCTTTAATTCTTCCTCTATCCTTCTTTTTCCTGGTAGTATTTCATTCATATACTCCAACATTTTACGTTTCTTAAAAATTTTGGTCCATTGATTTTAAATAAACAAATGCTTAGCCATGCATTACAGGTCTTACAAACAGTCTTATGTAATATGGCAAGTTCAAAATGATGACACGTGCTTAAAGTAACATGTTGTGGAAATGCTAAACTTCACTGACAAAAGATTAAGTAAATAAACACTCAGAAAGACACTGACTGACCTAGCAGTGTCAATATTTATAAAATAAGAGTCACAGCTTTCACATGATCACTAAAGGCTGGTGCTTTCACTGGCTGGAGGAGCGTGTGAAAATCACACCCGCCTAAACATAGGCAAACAAGCATAATGATGAAGTAACTACCTGAAAAACCCAAGAATAATAAGAAGGCATTCTCTCTAGTTGGTGTAATGAGGGGTAAAGCTGTACCTTTTCATTTACTGCCATTGTATCATGTTTGAATTTAAGCAGTAATAGCACCACTAACATCACAAAACCAACACTGTCTTCTGGCAGATGTTTATACATACATTAACAGTTTGGATATTGGGTACAGGTCTTTAGGTTTTTAACTAATTTCACTCAGAGGGCTCCTTTTTACTCTTGGGGTATCTGATATGTTACCTACTCCCCTTTTCATGTATTGTATATTTCATGTGACTATCTAATAATAGCTACTAATTAGAGACCATTTCTCTTATTTTTAATTTTTTTTTAATATTCATTTATTCTTGGGAGAGAGAGAGCACGAGTGGGAGTGGACAGAGGGAGAGGGAGACACAGAATCTGAAGCAGGCTCCAGGCTCTGAGCTGTTAGTACAGAGCCCGACATGGGGCTTGAACCCATGAACCATGAGATCATGATCTGAGTCATGGTCGGATGCTTAACTGACTGAGCCACCCAGGCACCCCTTTTAGAGACCATTTCTACCTGCAATTCGTATCTGTTTTTATGCACTATCCCTGGAATATAATTTGTAATCTGGCTAAAGGCAAACCTCACATGATGAAGTCAACAAACAGATAAGAGGAGTTTATTGTGAAACATTTTTGAGTGTCCCTCAGTGCTGAAACATTGTTTTCAATGTCAAAATAGAGACAGAGTTCACTGGAAAATTTGGAGCTGAAATAAAGCATGCCAAAAGCAGGGCCCTAGAGCAAACACTCTTAGCTATTCCTCATCACCAGTCATTGAAGGTTAAATGGCTGTTGCTGGGTGAAACATGCCCATTTCCAGTCTGCAGATCCAGAAAGTGAGAGTTCCAGAAAAAGTAGACATGTTCCCTGTAATAAGACAGTGTCCGTCATTGTCAAGATTTAAACAGTAGTACTCAAAAGATTTTGAAGAATGTTAATTCGTTGAGACCCTGTATCTTGCTTGAAGGCAGACAGAGCCATAAAAAAAGGCCATTACTTTGCCTTTTCCCATGTTTTATTTATCTCATTGAAACTCTTGAAAAAAAATCACATCCTAATCTCATAAAACTTGACACCTATGGTCTCTTAGAATATATCACTTTATAGGATGTTGTTTGAGTTCCCAGACAGTTTGAGTCATGGACTGCCTGCTACGTGCCTGTCCCTGAGCTTCACACAGGAAAAACAAAATAAATAGGATAGTAGGGTATTCAAAGCTTGTGAGTTAATGGCAAGTGATGTCTTTACATTATAATATGGTTTTGCTGTGGTTGAGATGTGCACAGGGTGCTATGGGAGGTCAGAGAGCAATACTTAGACCAGCCTAGAGTTAGGGAAGGCTTCCTGAAAAGGCAATGCTTCAGCTGGATCTCTTATGTTTCTTTGTTTAGTTGTATTTATTTGCTTATTTAAAAATTCCAAATAATACATGAAAATATAAACAAGAGAGTAAAATTCACCCCAAGTCTCTTCACCCAGAGATGATCACAGGTTGATATTTTGGTGACAAAAGATTAAGTAAATCTTCTGGGCGTGTGTGTGTGTGTGTGTGTGTGTGTGTAGCTATAATTTTATATAAATGTGGCTGTGCTCCACGTGTTCTTCTGTATCTTGATTTTCTTCATTCAACAATATATCCTGGATTATTCCATATCAATAAATTTGAAATTATATCACTTTTCACAGGTATATAGTTTCCTCCTATATTTTGGGCCTTTATTTAGCTAGTCTCTTATCAAACTACAGTTAGGTTGTTTCCCCTATCAAGTGATAGGGGAAATTTAAATAATTTTAAATAATTCTATACTTAATATTATTGTATATATATCTGTGGATACTCAGGCAGTGATCTTTACAGATAAGTCTCTGGATGAATTGCTAGACCATAAGTTACACACATAAGAAATTTGATTTACAAATGCGAATTGCTCTCCAGAAAAGTTGCACAAATTCAAGTTTCCATGTTTTCCTGTGCCTTTGTCAACATTGAATTTTATCTATCAAGTCTTTTCCAATCTGATAAATGAAAATTCTTTTTATTCTAATGTGCATTTCTTTAATAATTAATAAATTTAAGCATCTTTTCACATTTTTTCTATTTTTAAAATTTTTATGAGTTATTTATGTATGTATTCATTGGCATGCTTATCACCACCTGGTTGGTTTGTAAAAGATCTTTTGATGCTAGGAATGTTAATGTTTGCCTGTCGTATGTACTGCGATTATTATTTCACTTATTCGTTTGACTTTATGTTTTTAAAATGTTTGAGTCAGATCTATCAGTGTTTTCTATTTTGATTTTGACTTTTGTATGGGCTGTAAAAAGGCCTCTCTACATCAAGATTTCTAAAAGCCCATATTTTCTTCAGTTATATTTATTTTATAAGTTTATTTATTTATTTTGAGAGAGAGAGAGAGAGCATGTGCATGAGTCTGGACGGGGCAGAGAGAGAGAGGGAGAGAGAGAGAGAGAGAGAGAGAGAGAGAATCCCAAGCAGGCTCCGCACTGTCAGCACAGAGCCCAATGCAGTGCCCGATCCCATGAACCATGAGATCATGACCTGAGCTGACAGACACTTAACCCACTGAGCCACCCGGATGCCCCTTCGGTTACTGTTATGGTTTTATTTTTATATTTAAACATTTAAGCCATCTAGAATAAGCTGTGATATAAAAAGTGAGGTAGGGTTTCAGTGAGCCACCTATCTGGAGTGATATTTTCTCCTTGTTGCTTTAAAATACTATATAGAGTAGTGATTAAGAGAGTGGGTCTTGGAGGTAGGCTGTGTGGGTCCAGCTTCTGGCTCCACTGCTTACACACTGGACCTGATTTCTTACATATAAAACAGAGATGCGTATCTATCTCTTGGAGTTGTCAGGACTGCATACATGACTGTATGTAAAGGGCTTAGAAGATTACAGGGCACATTATCAGGGCTCACAAAATCGTAACTATTATTGAGTGCTGATTTCATGTATCATGTGGGATTATTTATAGGCCCTATTCTGTTGCACTCACTGGAGTCTAGGAGTTCATGGGTCAGTACAGATTCTAGCTTTATAACATGTGTAGACAAGTTCTCTCATTGTTTTTCAGAATTTTCCTAATTTTCTAGCATTAAAAAAACTGCTTATTTATTTATTTTTGAGAGAGAGAGAAACATAGAGACAGAGAGAGAGAAGAGAGAGAATCTCTAGCAGGCTCTGCACTGACAGTGCAGAGCCCAATGCAGGGCTCTAACTCACAAACCTGTGAGATCATGACCTGCGCTGATACCAAGAGTTAGACACTTAAGCAACTGAACCACCCAGCCTCCCCCTAGCATTTAAATTTTTCTAGATAAACTTCAGAGTCATTTTGTCAACTCCTAACAAGCTCATTGAGATTTTGACTGTTATTATAGAGAATAAATACTATTAGGAAAAATTGATTTCTTCGTAATTTTGAATTTTTCTTTCCATTAAATAGATATATCTTCCCATTTATTTGAGTGTTTCTTTCTGTTACTTACTAAAGGTTTAGAGTTTTATTGTTTGATCCTTATCATTACTTGATACTGAATGTTCTAAGCTAAGTCTTGAAGGATGAATAGGAATAAACCAGACGGAGAAAGAGAAAAATTGGTAGTGTCTGTTTAGCTTCCAGTAGTTATGCCTGGAACACTCCTAGTTTTAGAAATAATGTTCTTCAAGTCAATCTGCACAAGATACAAGTAGTAAACTGAACTGCCAAAAAAAAAAAAAAATCTTTCTGCAAAGCTCTTTCCTACAAAGAAGTGGAGTAAGGCAGGCAGCCAATGTAAGAAATATTTATGCAGCTGTTGCCTGAACTAATCCAGGAAACTTCTGGGACTGGCAGCAATAGACTTGCTCGGTTTTTTCTGAACCTACTGCCTTGTTTGCAAAAACCAATCTGTGTGTCTGAACCAAGGGATTTCAGTGCAGATTGATGTGTGTTGGGTGTTTTGAACACAGCTAGACAAGGTGGAGTTTGTGAAGTGGTTCCAGTTTTTCTTCATTGGTTATTTGACCTCATTTTCAGCCCATCCCACCTCAACTTCAGAACCATGGTTCTGGAATACCATCGTTAGGGTTTAATTTCCTGCACAGGTACTTACATTCTATGCCCTGTTCAAGCTGACACTGAACAGGCCCTGTCCTTCAGATGCCCAGTCATATATTGCTGGTCCTAGTCCATCTGGGCTTAGCCAAGGGATGAAATAAGCAATATACTCCTCTCCCCCCTCAGAATGTACCTATCCAGCCCATGATACAACGTTTTATTACTACTCTCTATACCACTTAGAAGTATAGGATTGCATTTTCCCCTTCCCCAGACCCTTAAAAGTTACAATGTATACTTGGATAAGGGAATTCATTTCATTCTCAGGGCATGAGTTCAACCTCCAATCCCACTGTTGAAAAAAATAATTAGGCCATTGCTTTTTTTCCTCTGTCCTACCAGCCTAATTTTAGGAACTTAGACCTTTTGTGAGACAGCCAGGAAAATAGAGTTCATCCAGTACTATCCTCACATTAATTAAAATTTGTGTCCCTCCCCAACTTAAAAAAAACTTAATTTGTGTACCTCCTCCATTAATAAAGTGGTTTCTTCTATTATTCAACATAGCCTGTACAGGGACTGTAGGAAGAATTCTAAAAAAGCAATTAGAATACAGCAAATGAAAAAAAAAAAAGAGTTGGTAATTTATTATGCAAAAAACACAGATCAAAAATGTCCTAAAATTCGATTATGGTATGGGGCACCTGGGTGGCTCAGTCCGTTAAGCGTCCGACTTCAGCTCAGGTCACGATCTTGCGGTCCGCGAGTTCGAGCCCCGCGTCAGGCGCTGGGCTGATGGCTCAGAGCCTGGAGCCTGCTTCTGCTTGTGTCTCCCTCTCTCTCTGCCCCTCCCCCGTTCATGCTGTGTCTCTCTCTGTCTCAAAAATAAATAAACGTTAAAATAAAAAAATTTAAAAAAATTAGATTATGGTGATGGTTGCACCATTCTGTGACTATACTAAAACCTATTTTATTGTATACTTTAAATGGGTGAAATGTATGGTATATGAATTACATCTCAATAAAGCCATTTTTAAAAAGCCATTGATATCCAAATGCCTTAGAGCCAAAAGGGAGGGAGGGAGCGAGGGAGGGAGGAAGGAAAGAAGGAAGGAAGGAAGGGAGAGAGAGAATGAAAGAAAGAAAGAAAGAAAGAAAGAAAGAAAGAAAGAAAGAAAAAGTTATCAGCTTAATTTGATATAGTAACTGACTAGTGTAAATAATAATCATAGCATAACAGATGCAGTCAGTAGGATGGAGACCAGGCATCTTTCTCCGGAGCTCAGCCTCTGAAACACTAACCTCACCCAAACACCTCAGACTAGCTTGCTTTTCACTGTCCTTTGCTGGAAACAGCAATTTTCCTGAATGCTAATACCATCTCCACAAGACTTGGACAAGTTCTTTCATCTAAGTGGTTCTAGTGACTTGATTTTATGCAATAGACTGTATAAAATTTATTTACGTATAGTAAATTCTCTATAACCTTTTTCTGAAAAAAAAGTCTATTATATTTTTCAATTTGAATTATATTTTAAGGTATTCAGGACTAGACTAACTTTCTGTGGAGAGGGATCTGTATTTGTCTTATATAAACAAAAATAGCAAATAGTTTCCGTATCTGTAAACCCGTAGTTTTAGACTGCGTTTGTTTCATCATGGTGTCAAATTTCTCTGCATTTTCAGAAATTCCAGCATCACTATTGCTCAATATGTATCCACAAGCTCAGGGAAACCAAGGTTATTGTGTTAGAGGAGAAAGCAGACTCTCATTCTTCTTTTGGAGAACTCAGCCTCCAAGATAAATCAAAAATAGACTTGGATGGTTTACTGTGAGCTTGTGCGAAAGTACAGGGAAGAACAACTATTATTATTATTATTATTATTATTATTATTATTATTATTATTGAATGTTCAGTGTAAGTAATTAGGAGGCAAAACTAAAGGTCTGTCTTTTGCAGGAAATCTTACACTAAAGCACAATAGGAAGAGCTGCATATGAAAATGTTGTCATGGGGACACTCTTGAGATTAAGATTTGGGGTCATTTCTTTCCCATCACTTTCACTAGCGCTCATGGGTGCATGAAGTTTCCTTCTGCTGTTCCTCACCCCACTCCTTCAAGTATCCAACCATTAGCAGCCCATGGGATATTCATAAGAGGGTTGTTATGATGTTTCAAAGATAAGGTTACATAATCTAGTGAATGATGTACATTTAACAAAATATTTAGATCAAATAATAATTTTGACCTTCTTGTCCATTGGATGGGAAGTTTATAACATTTTTTTTTTGGTGTGTCATGTTGATTCTCTAATATCATTTTTGGCTTAAATCAGTAGTTTTGATTAGTTATCTATCAAAGGCCCAGAATAAAATGATTGGAAGAGCATTTAGGGGTATAAAGAGATAAATGAAATAGAATCCTTCCTTTCTGGGATCCTTCCTAGAATCCTTACTTTCTTTGCAATCTGGTAGACAAGGTAAGACAAGAATGTCAGTAACTCTAAAGCAAGGCATCCTGGGAAAGGTAGTCAGTTAAGACATTTGTTGAGCATATACCATGGGCCTATCATTCTGTTAAGGCTTGTGTTAAGTGGAATGAAACACAAACAAAATGCTAAACATCAGAGATATTGTTTGGTTATCAGAAATGACTTAATGGAGAACATGGAATAAATAAGTCTTTAGCCTTAAAGAATACACTATTTGGAAAAATCCATTTCTTTCAAATCCTTTGGAAGAAAAAAAGCAAGCAGTCTACTCTGGCCAAAGAAGGGGGTACCTGTATAGAACTGGAAGGAGATAAGGAAAACCAGAAGAGTATATCCATATCATAGAGGTCAGAAATGCCAGTTTAAAACTGATGTCTCAGTTTAAAATTTACAGGAAATGGAGAATCAGTTATGTTTTCCAGCTGAACTCTTGGAAGTGGGAGAAGCAGGGTATAATTTAGAATGGAGCGGAGAGAGGCTGAGATAACAGGAAGCAATTTAGACTCTGGTGAAAAATAATAAGGGCTTTGGACTAAGACAACTTAAAGACAGATCACATACATATCAGAGACAGAGACAACAGAATTTCTAGAATGACTGAATAATGGAAACAATAAGAAACACATATGTGATGATTGCAAGGTTCTGAGCCTGGTGGAGTGGAAGAATAATAAATTAACAGAAACAACATAATAGAGAGGAGAAAATAGCAGAGGGAGTGGAGGATATGATGCTCTCAATTTTAGTTTTATTGAGTTTCAGGTGCAAACAACTGGAAATATGAGTCTGTAGCTAGAGAAGTCAAGGATAGAATATCAACTTAGGAATCAGGTGCCTAAAAATGATAATTGGATCCAGGAAGTAACTACAATCACAGGATAGAGCAGGGAAAGAGGATAGGATTGGAGTATAATTTGGAGGAAATTCTACATTTAGCAGTTGGAAGGCGACGTGTGTGATACCCTGAAGTGGCAAAGAGTGAGAATAAGGCAGGAAAAGAATAAAAAATGAAGAGCTAGGCATAAGAGCCAACATAGTTTAAGGAAGAAGGCCAACAATGGCAAAGTTTGCATGGTGATGAGGGGAAAATCTCTTGGTTTCTTGTAAAAACAAACAAACAGACAAACAAACAAAAACAAAAAACAAACCTACCCCGAGCCAAGTGATTTCCAACTTAAGAAATAAATTTAGCTATCATACTTAAAATGCTCCCATTATTTTACTTTTAGCTCTTAAAATTTTTAAATGTTTTATTTAATTTTGAGAGAGAGCGCGCACACAAGTGGGGGAAGGGCAGAGAGAGAGGGAGACACAGCATCTGAAGCAGGCTCCAAGCTGTCAGCACAGAGCCTGACACAGGGCTCGAACTCACAAACCATGAGATCATGTCCTGAGCCAAAGTCAGCTGCTTAGCCGACTGAGCCACCCAGGCACCCCTACTTTTAGCTCTTAAAATAAAGCCTAACAATATTACTTTACTCATTTCCAGTCTTGGAAATTAGTCTCTGGTAAAATTTAATTCTAATGTCTAAGTATGGATCAAAACTTTCCACAGCTTTTACCCTGATAAAAGCCTATCATTCATAAATATGCATCCCTCCTTCAAAAGCCAAGAACAGAGAGGTGGCATATAAGAGAAAAGTGAAAGGAAAGCATTAGTTTACAACTGAATTCTTTTTCTTTTAGGATGATTTTCTGGAAGTTGGTCCAATAGATACCGAACATGGATTTGGTTCTGTTATGAGTTGAATTGTGTCCCCTTGAAATTCATATGTTGAAGTCTTAACCCCAGTAGCTCAGAATGTGAGCTTATTTGGAAACAGAGTTGTTGCAGATGTAATTAGTTAAGATGTGGTCCCATTGAAATAGAGTGGGATCCTAATCCAATATGACTGGGGTCCTTATAAAAAGGGGAGATTGGGACACAGATACACAGAGGAAGAATACCATGTAAAGATAAAGGCAGAGATTGGGGTGATGTAGCCGAACCTAAGGAATGACAAAAATTGCCAGCAAACCACCAGAAGCTAAGACAGAGGCATGGAATGGATTCTCTTTCACAGCCTTCGGAAGGAACTAACCATGTCAACAACTTGATGTTGAACTTCTTGCTTCTAGAACTGTGAGATAATAAATTTCTTTTTAAGTGACCCAGGTTTTGGTACTTTGTCACCCTAGGCCTAGTAAACTACAGGTCCATAAACAAGCCAACAATGTGTTTCCTCAGTGGTACAGACTGAAATCTCTTGTACTACGGAGAGAACAGTGACTTAGTCAACTCTTAAAAAATGTATTCACATAAGCAGTTTAAAACCGCCTTATTTTCCAAATCCGCTTCATTTCCCAGAGACAGAAGTTCTTTGACTAGAGTTTATATTGTGAGGGAACAGCCAGTTTTGGAGAATAAATCTCTTCACTCTTTGGGATTATAGACTCTTCTAAACCAATCTAATAATAGAACTGGCCTGTTCACAACGGCTGGCCCATTGCACAGTTGAACCATTAGAAGTGTTATAAAAATAAAGCCAGATGAAGTTGCTCGTCACAAGGGAAGGCTCTGAGTAGATGTTTTTAATGGAGGAAGTGATTATGATTTCTGGAAATGTACTGTTGGTGCTGTCTTTTGATATTCAGTGTTATTGGAAAAATATCCAACCACTATTTTATAAAGAGGCTTTTTGTACAACTTTAGACATTTACAGTTTGTCATGGTTGCACCTGGCTTGGCACAAGATTCTCTCTGTACAGTGGAAATATTTTTTGATAGTCGAATTGCTGAGTGGGTGGCTTCCATGGCAGAGATACTTTACTTTGGGTACCCTTTAAGAAAATTCAGCATTATATATCTCTATTTACGAGACTCTTTAGCAGCTGTTCTGTGCCCGAAGTTTTTCTTCCCAGATTCTGGCTGACATTTACTGGATTTAAAACATGATTTTGTAAAACATGATATAAATCCATCCATCCAAATATTGTTATAATCTAATTTAGGCTCTTCTTCTCTCAACCTAAAAATAAGCCAGACCTTTCAAGTGATCATAATTTGAAGAATTGATGTGTGTATGTGATTTCTACAAATCACCCAGAGAATAGCATTATCAAAACAAACCTGTCTGAACTCAAGAGGATATGGTGCATCACTGGTGACACTTACCATACTGATCCTGTCCCTCCTTTCAACTTGCCTGTGGACACATTACCCTATTTCCTTAGTTCATTCCAATTCTCTGTCCAGTGCTTTCTAAAGATGAAGATAGAGATCACCACAAGAAAGGTGGAGACGGCAACGGGCTGAGGGTTTTGGTGGGAGGGTGGTGCAGGTAGGCACTGCTGCACAGGCTTAAACATGTTGGCTGCTTTGCCCCTATACTATTTCTACTGAACTAAATTATTCCTTTCTTGGCCCAGTTCTTTGGCCAAGTTACCTCAGCCATTTGGTAAAGGCTCTTATATCATACAGCTTTTTGGAGTGATACTGTGGAAAACAAATGGTTTGAGCAGAGAAAACAATGGCCTGTCTTGTCTGCTGGTCCCATGTGAAGGAGTGGCAGCTTCCCCCAAAGGGGACTATGATTGCAAGTTCTGGAGGATTCCCAGCTGCAAAATGAGCCATGCCAGATGCCAGATCTCAAAGGACTAGGGAGGAGTAACTCCTGGGTGAATAATAGTTCAGGAGAGAAATAGGGGACAAAGCCTAAATATACCAGAGGGAAGCCTTTCAGTGCGGAGAGAAGGATGGGTGCAGGAGGTGGAGGGAGGCGGGGGAGGGGCAGACTGCTGACACAGGCTATGGCCATTTGTAATATTTTGCATGCCTGCAGGGATAACTCTCCAGTAACCAGACCACTAACTTTGTCTTTGGCCAACAGTTTGACAGTTTTATATAATGATGTTCTGACAATGTTTCAGTATAATTTAGGGGACATCAGAGTGAATAATATTTCATGTCACTCTATTCCATTTCAGCTATCAGCAGATACTTTTTCATTCACTTCTAGCTGTGGTCACGTTGAACCTTTTTCAGGTCACGGTTTCTTCTTAGTTACTGCAACTTCCAGACTTGCCCCTACTTTTTCCTAGGGAGTAACCTGGGCACAGATGCAGCCTGACACAATGAATGTGACATTAATGGCTCTCATAACAATGATCTGATAAATCAGGTTGCTTTTCAGCTTTTAGGCAACTTGTATGAATCTCAGCAAAGACCGAATCGGCACAATGACTGAGCAATCTTTTCACATGGTTTATGACCTATCCAGGTCAAAGCTGAAACAGGGCAGATAGACTCAACTGGAATGGTGCCTGGCGTGGGTTTTCTTGTCTATTAGCAAAAAGACCGCCTTCTCGCTCACTCCAGGAGGCATGAGACATGTTACTGAGAATATGTGTATACACACTGCAAACCCATTGTAAAGAAAGACACTGTCTTACTCATTGTTTTTGCCCCAGCGCCTCACTTAGTATGGACACCAGGATTGTCCTCAATGAAGGAGTAATATATAGAGTTGGCTTTGATCACATAGCACCTGTGTCACCTCAGGCAAGTTACTCAACTTGGTAAATAAGAGAATAACATCTACCTCACATTAATCTTATAGGGACTAAATGAAGTAATAGATGTGAAGGTACTCTGTAATTCTAAAGTGTCACACAAATGTACTGAGTTATTATTTGTGTAATTTGAATTAGATTTTACCTTTTCTGCATACTGTATTCTTTGGGAGAAAACACTAATAATCTCACTGATTTTCTGGCCAAGGTAACTTCTAAATGTTTATAATACTTATCTAAGGGTATCTCAGCTAACTAAGCTGCCTGGGGCCCAGCCCAAACGCTGTTGGTTTAAAAAAATTGTTTTTGAACTTATTTTCCTGGGGGGAAAAAAAGGCAGAACTAACCCAGAACATACATATCAAACAAAGTGTGCCACATGAAGTAGGAAAGCTCATAAATAGCTTCTGGAGTCTCAGATGATGGAGGTTTTGAATCCTTTTATACATTGATCATTGTATGGAAGGATTGATCTTATGAATCTCTGATCTGGCAAACTTCTCTTTATGAGATCAGAGTTAATTGGTTTGAAGGTAACATGTTGGAAGGAGAAGCAGATTTGGTCATTGACAAAATATTTCCCATGCACAAAGGCACTGGTTTACTGGTTGCTGAAAACAATTGGAAGACTTCAGGCTTCACCTTATTATGAGCTAGAACAATGGAGGTGTATAAAATTCCAACTGATTATGAAGCTGGTAACCCATGGGCTGCCTGGGCCACGGACTGTCTCTGAGTTTGGCAGAGCTTAGACCATTGTTTCTTAACTCAAGTTTGGCTTCTTTGTCAATCTTCCACAAGTAACTCATATTCTTCAGGTCACACATCTCTACCTGTTATTAAACTGATCATTTGATTCAACTGAATGGTTTGTATTTGCTCATCTTATCCTGCTGCTTGTCAGGAGGGAGTTAGCTTTATATCCTCCTGTGGATAAAGAAGAGATAAGCCTCCTTGTTGACAGGTTGACCTTCACAGGGTCCTTAAACTGCCTAGGGCACAGTCTGCTGCTGGGAGAGGTGCACTCTTCCTTATGGGGCCTCAGATTCAGTGAGGATAAAAATCATTGCTGCAGTTCTATCCCCAGCATTAGAAGGAATCTCAGTGGGTGAACTAAGGACAAACATGAATTTTTAAGTCTAGAAAAATGGTCTTGAATCCATTTTTTTTTTGCTAGTTTGCTATTTTTTTTTTCCTGGGTCAGCATTGCTACATTATATTATGTCTTCTATAAGAGACCCTTGAAATAATCAAGGGGTACTCTTGAGACATGAAATCCTTAGATCCAAGAATGATGCTGGAGCTACAAAAGATGGGAGCTGAGAGAGATGAGAAAATCAAGTTGAAACAGAGATGCTCACCAATAAATCTTTTCTCATTCACTGCTTAATCACTTGTTCCCCTATTTCAACCTTTAGTGGGCCTCAGATTCAAGTGAAAACTTTAGAAAAATTACAAGTCCTATACTTTGGTGGTTACTGGAAAATAGTGAAAACCTCCAATGTTAAATCTTTAAATGACAAGAGTCTAATGTAATATCTACTTCTTCAGTTTGCTGTGACCATGAAAAAAAAATGTAACATAGGTGAAAGAGTTAGAAAATGATAGGATCAATATCATTTGATGATATTTAATCATCATTTAATGAGACTCCTTCCTTCTCAAATATGTGCTAGTTGAGTGAATGAATTTGGTAAGAGAATTGTTTCTCTTTAGGTAAAGGTGTGATAAATGTAGATAGTCTTTGGATATTTTTTCCTAGAATTCTCCAGGATCAATCCCTTTTAGACAATGTTGGCTGGTTTAATACATTGGCTCTGTGGCCCTACAACAGGGAAGTCAGGTCACAGTTGCTCATTCACCTTCCCCCACCCCATCCTTCCTCAACTCCATTGTCTATGAGGTAGGATTTTGCTCATCCACAGTGTGTGTGTGGGAAGGGAGGGGATGTTGTTTTTCAAATATATATATATATATATATATATATATATATATATATATATATATTTTTTAGCTGCATTTTGTAAAAAGAAAGAAAAGATTTTAATGTGGCTTAAAGGATGTATCACAGAATTAACATAAATCTCAGACTGAAATTAAAAACAAGAAAAACTAAGAGAATCAGCAATCACCTATTGACTATATTATGGTTCATATGGGAAGTCAAACTCAGCAGGAAAAGCAAAAGGAAGTTGTCCATAACAAATCATGTGTGTCTCTTGATTCCTTCACATACACACACATATTAAACAAAGTATTAAAAATATTATTTTGAACACCTGTGCTTTAAGATGGCAAATGAGGTATGAGGTGTCATTTTAACATCTACTGAAATAAAAGTAGAGAAACACAAAAAGAAAGAAATCAATAACGTTAAAGAAAATGAGGATGGGAATGAATTAACAAACAAATGATTTTAACACATTCTTGGGAGATTGGTACTGACTGGGAGTGGCTTGTGAATCAAACATGCTGAAGGAGCCTAAGTTTTATAGATCACAGGAGCTTCAGGGAGACAAGAGCCAATCTGTTCGGCAGATTCCCAGAAAGTCTCTGGCCCGAGTCAAGAGCAAGCTAATGGGAACTGGTGTTAAAATCAAGGGATTCACTTGATGTCTGAGTAAAGCTGCTGCCACCAGTGGGCACCTCCAGCCCCCTTCCCCAAACCAACATGCAGGCAGATGGCATGCAGGGCTGTGTCTAAATAAACTACACAACATTTGGGGAAAGCAAAGACAACTAGCCTTGAGTGACCTATGGACGAAACACAGCAAGTTTTTCTGTGCTTACGGAACAACAGGCAAATATTAACAACCTTATAATGTGAAAAAGTAAAAATGTAGCTGATAGGGGGAGAAAAGGGACACGTAGAAGGAAGTAAGAATGCTGATACACTGATATCACCAGTGTAGTCACTCATTCATTGACTTGCCAAATATTTACTCTGAATCCACTGGGTGCAGGTGCTGTTCCCAGGCACTTGGCATATAGAGAAAGGGAAAAATCACACAAAACTCGTTACCTGCATGGAGCTTACATTACATTATGCCATTGTTACTAGTGCATGTTTTATATTGATTAATATATATATTTAAAATTAAGTACTCTAAGAACTGTTATAAGCAAAGAATGAGACTCATTTTTCATCCACTAAATGTCATGGGATTAAGCACAGATCATTAGAAATGGATTTTCCTTTATCTTTTAGCAAGTGTTTAACAACTGATGCCATTTCATTGTCTTTCTTGGCTGTAATAAATGGTGGGGTCCCAATGACAAGCTTGTGAAGGTAAGTGCTGGAAATGAAAGATAGTTTGGGTACAGTTCATTTGAACAAAATCATGCTTTCATTTCCCCATTGTTTACCTGTGCGTAGCCAGCAGTATTTAGGAAAGTGGTGCTAGCATTTATTGAATGCTTATTTTGTATAAAGCACTTTGCATATGATAAATCACTTAACACACTCAGCAACCTTAAGGTATTGACATTAATTTTCACATCTGAGAGTTGAGGAAATTGAAGATGAGACAAACAGGGAAGATTGCTAATGGCAATTCACGGGGTAGGTGAAGAGTTAGATTTCCATCCTAGGTATGTCTGACTCCAAAAGCTGTGCTCTTTCTTCACCAACCCTTGGTTTTGCCAGCGCAGACTTTTTTAGAAAAAGGCCAGATTTCAGTAAAATTAGTAAAGTTAGACTTCCCATGATAAGTCAATGTTTTGTAGGATGTAAATTTCTGTAGGTAGCCTATTTTTCTAGGTACCTAAGACATTTAGCTAATGTGGTAAATATTTCAGCATCAAATTGATAGTAAAAGTACACATCTATTAGTTGCCTAACATTTGAATAAAAAGAAATTGCAAAATTTTATTTTCAAGCTCAACCAATAGTATCCTATCTAGTCCCTATGCTGTCTTTTAAAATATCCTTTAATGGTAGTTTATTCTTGGACAACTCTCTTGCTCCATTTTATAACCAATTTTTCATACATGATTTCTTGTGTTGCTATTATCTGTTGGAATGAGGCAATGGTCCTCCCATGAACCTACCAGGTTATCAAAAAAGAGATATGCTCCAGTACCAAGTTAGATGCACATAAATTTGGGGGCAATAGTGGTAATAATAACACAAAAATAAACTAGCTCCTATTTTGTGTACATATTAGGTGCCTGATGCTTTGCATGCATTACCTCATGTAATCCTCTCTGCAGGTCTGTGGGGAAGATACTGTGACCAATAGTCTACAAATGGAAACCATAAGCCAGAGAGTTTAAGCAATGTGTTCAAACTTGTCACAAACCAAGGAACTGATAGAATAGGGACTTGAATGGTAGGTTTAGGAGTACTCTTGTCATATTTCTAAAGTTACCTGATATATAAATAATTTGACACATTCTGTCTTGCTGTCCTTGGGAGACAAAATGGGCTGTTGAATAGTAAAGTTGGATGCTGTGGTTGATCTGAAGCGGATTTGCCTCTACCAATGTCACTGGAGGGAAGTCCCAAGTGGGATACATTCTCTATCTTGTTTGGTTCCACGCTGTTCTTGATGAACATCTAGAGATGACTTGCCATGCTGTTGCTGTTGCTGCTGATTATTATTATTATTATTACAGAATATAAAAAACTGAAAAGAGGAGAGGGAAAATAAGTGAGGATGATAATCTTAAAAAATTATAACAGGTTATAGCAAGATGAAACTAAATAAGGATAAATTATAATCGTGCTTTTGTCTAAAAAGTTATTTTTTCCATTACAGAGAAGAAAAGATGCAGCTTAGTAAGAACTCATGCAAAAATTTGGCCATCTTATCAATCTCAAGGCTTCATTAAGCATCTTTACAATGATTGCTCCCAAATACTTGTTTCCAGTCCAGACCTCTACATGGCTCCAGTCCGCTATGTCCAAAAGCTCTACCAATTCCTCCTTTTGGTGTGAAAAAGGCTGCTCAGACTCAGGATGTCCAAGAATAAACTCTTAAGCCATCCTCTCCAAGTCAAGTCCTCTTCCGATATGCCAAATCAGTGAATATGACCACCATCTGTTATGTTAGTAAATTCAAGCATCATTGCTAGTATCTCTTTCTCCCTCATCCTCTCTTCCCCATCTTTAATTCCTCTCCAGACCCTGTCCATTTTAACTCCTAGAATCTCAGAATTTGTCACTCCTTGATCTCCGCCATTATCTTATTGTCCATGGAACTATCATTTCTTGCCTATAGTATGCTGTGGTCCATCTGGTCTCAGTATTTCTACTCGAGCCCTCTTCATCCCATTTAACATACCAGCATGAATGATATTTGCATTACGAAAATGGGATCAGGTAATACACACATCTACTCCCAAGATTAAGTTCCTCTAATGCCTTTTTATTTCTCTCCAATACAGACAGAAATCATGCCCCTATATACATCTTCAATCTCATCTCAGCAATCTCCTCTTGCTCTCTGTACTCCAGTAGCACAGGTTGTTTTTAAGTTCCTTGATCACACTGTAGAATCTCTAGCCGTAAAGCCTTTGCATACCTTCTTCCTTCTGTTTGATATATTCCTTTGTCCTCTTTATTTGTCAATGCCTACTCACCCTTCAGATCCCTCTGTTCAGGTGGCATTTAGAAAATTCTCCCTACTCTCTAGGTTGAGATTCTTTCGTTACATGTTCTTATAGTTACATGTTCTGTTCCTGCCCTTTGGAGTTCATATCTCAATTTATAATTCATTCATTGGTTTACATAACACATACTTATTGAATATTTATTGTATAGCAAGCTCTTTTAAATGCTGGGGATATAGTGATAAATAAAATAGTTCCCACTTAAGGATCTTCATTTGGTGGTAGAGGAGATATACAATAATCAAATCAACAATAAAATATAAATTGTGTCCTTTGGTGAACATGCTACAGAGAAAAATACATCACACAAAGAGGATAGGAAGTGTGTATGTGTGTGCACAAATACATACTATTTTAAATAGGGAAAACTGATGAGGTAACATTTAAACTAGATGAGAGAGTGAACCTTGCATATATCAGGTAGAGGGAGGAGTAAGGGCAGAAGCCTTCTGATAAAAGTATGTTTGCCATGTCTAACGAGCAACAGGAAGGAAGGCCAGTATGTTTGAAGCAGATTAATAGGAATGAAAATAGCAGGAGATGATGACAGAGATAGGGGTCAGGTGAGGAAGGACCTAGAAGGTTGATATAAGAACTTTGGCTTTGAGTCTGAGTAAGTGGGAAATAATTATGAAATTTAAGCAAAGGATATGATCTGACATATGTTTCTTTTTAAAGGATTGCATGGGCTGCTGTGTGGAGAATAAAATCTGTGTGTGGATAGGGTTGAGGAAAGGTAGAAGAAGGGATATCAGTTATGAACTTGTCTGCACTGATTCAGGTAAGATATTATGGTGGCTTAGTTGGGGTGGTAACAGTAGAAGTAGGGGAACTGGTCAGATTTTGGATATTTTGGAAAGAAAGCCAACAGAATATGTTGACAGATTGGGTGTGTGTTACAGAAGAAATAAAAAAAATCGTGGGTTCCATCAAGGTTTATGGCATAAGCCACTAGAAAGAAAGATGGAGTCATGATATACTGAGATGGGCAAGTCCGTGAGAGAAGCAGATTTGAGGAGAAAGATCAGGAGTCTGTCTGGACATATTAACTCTAGGATGCCTATTACATATTCAAGTGGAATTAGAGAGTAGTCAGATTTATAAATCTAGAGGTTGGGAAAGAAGTCTGGGTAGGGTGATTAATGATCATGGTTTGCCTGGGACTGAGGAGGTTCATGGAACATGGAATTTCTGGTTCTAAAACCAAGAAAATCCCGGGGCAAACTGGTGTGAATTTTTATCCTAGGTCTGGGGTATAGATGTGAATGTGTGAGTCTTTTTGGCATATAGAAGATCCCACTTACATGAAGTATCTAGAGTCAAATTTATAGAATCACAAGTTGAAATGGTGATTGCCAGGGGCTGGAAAGAGGAGAAATGGGGATTTGCTAATCAATAGGAAAAAAATTTCAGCAAAGCAAGATGAATTAAGTTCTAGAGATCTGCTATACAACATTGTACCTATAATCAACACTACCGTGTTTAGCACTTAACAATGGATCTCACCTTTCGTGTTCTCACCACAATAAAAATAAATAAATAAAAATTTAAAAAGAAGTTCATACTGATTTCCCCTTCATGCCTTTCCAAGTTTCTACTTCAGCTAATTTTACCACCACCTGGCCAGGAACAAAAGCCCCAAATCTGGTGTCCATCTTCCATTACTTCTACCTAGCCCTCACTCTACACATTTAATCAGTTGGCTAATATAAAACATTTCTCAAATATACCTCCTCCACTCCATTCCCATTGCCATTTCTTCAGTTTAGGTTCCTACCATCACACATGAACCAATATAGTAACTTTCTTACTAGAAATCCTACTTGACTCTCCTCTTATGCCAGGGATGCCTGGGTGGCTCAGTTGGTTAAGTGTCCGACTTGGGCTCAGGTCATGATCTTGTGGTCCGTGAGTTCAAGACCCGTGTTGGTCTCTGTGCTAACAGCTCAGAGCCTGGAGCCTGCTTTGGATTCTGTGTCTCCCTCTCTCTCTGCCTCTCCCCTACCCCTGCTTGGCGCTCTCTCTCTCTCTCTGTCTCAAAAATAAATAAACATTAAAAAAAAAAACACAAACCTCTTATGGCATATAAAATCCTTCATAATTTAGCCCCTCCTCCTATTCTGGCTTCATCTCCCCAGTCCAAATCCATTCCATTACACCCTTATTGTATCAATAACAAACTATTAGCAGATACTCAGATTTGCCAGGCCCTTTCATACCTCCCTGTGCTTGTCATGTTGTTACACCTGCCATTATGTTATTCTCTGTGGCAAAGTCCTGTTCCTCTATCTTGACTCAACTAAAAATGGCTCTTTTTTTTTTTAATTTATTTTTGAGACAGAGAGAGACAGAGTGTGAGTAGGGGAGGGGCAGAGAGAGAGGGAGACACAGAATCCGAAGCAGGCTCCAGGCTCTGAGCTGTCAGCACAGAGCCCGGCACGGGGCTTGAACTCACAAACTGGGAGATCATGACCTGAGCCGAAGTTGAAGGCTCAACTGACTGAGTCGCCCAGGTGCCCCTAAAAATAGCTCTTATTCATGAATGTTTTCTTGATCTGTCTATTGGTAGAATGAGACCTTTTAATCCATGCTTACTGTTTTCATAGCACTTGTTACAGTGCAGTACAAAGACTAGTTTTCATGTCTACTCCCCATTAGACTGAACATATCTGAGGGCAGGATCTATGTTTTATTATCCTTGTGTCTCATGTACCTAACACAGCACCTGACCCATTGTAGGTATTCCGTGAATGGTTGCAAAGTGAATGAAATTCATCTATATTTCCTAATTTCTTCTCATCAAAATTTCTTAAACAGAAAAAAAGGAGGGAGAATTACAGAGATTCACTTTTGTCCTCACCTAGCCTGTGATATGAGGGTTTAAAGGACTGTGGAATCCAAAAGGCGAAGAGAGATGGTATATGGTATGCTTTTGGCAAATTAAAATATTTGTGAGGCTCAAGATTAAAAGGATGTAGAGAGCCTAGTTTGGCCTTTGTTTTTGCCTTGCTATTTCAACAGGAAGTATGTAAGTTGCCAAATGCTGAAGAAGAGAAGTTAGCAAATTACAGGGAAGGAAAGAAGAGGCAATGAAACATGGTTCAAAATCCTCATGTGCACCCTGCTCCTGGCTTGTTCTATCAGGATCCCTGCTTTTTTTCATCAGATAGTTGGAGTGTACCGAGTCATGTGAAGATTACAGAACCAGTTCCATGGCCACTTCACACAAATCTTTATACTTTCTTCCTTAAAGTCCATGCAGTTAAAGAAAAGTGCTTACTCTTCCTGTCTTACTATTCACATTGGAATGAACCCAAAAATAATTTCCAGGCGACAGCTGTTAATAATTACAGAGAAAGCATTTTATGACTGCACAGCCAGAGCATGTTTTGTGTCTCAGACAATGACGTGGTAGCTAACAGCTTCTTTCCCTACTTTACCCATTTTAATTTTCTTACCTTCAGTTGCATTTCTTTCTATGACAGACACCACACCTATCCCACTAACCATCACATGTTCCTTTCTTGTTAGCTAAAGTCTCCACCAAGTCCAATTCAGACTCTGATCTTTGGTCTCTGAGCTGTTGACTAGTTTGTCATTAGCTGTCTAGGACTTAGCAGGTCAGTCTGAAATTCAGAAGATAGACAATTGTCTATAAAATTGTCTATTGTGCCCCCTCGATTCTGTGGGGTGTCTTGAAAATAAGTTATCTGGGTATATGTCATTAAATATACTTGAATTGTGCCTCTGGTGGTCTGTCCTGTATTTTTGTTTGAAGGAATAAAGAAAACAAATATTTAGTTGTCTCCTTGGTGTCAGGCAATATGTTAAGCATGTCCATATATCCTAACTTATCAGGCTTCATAAAAAAGGCATTATTGTCAGATTGTACAGATACAGAAAACAGCACAGATACAGAAACACAACTAGACAGAAAGACAACTAAGGGCTAAGAACCTGGCCTGGCTGCTGTCAAAACCCATGCCTCTGACAACATATGTATCAAGCTGTAAGCTCATGGTGATTTGCCAGGAAGGAAGAAATGGCTGGAGATGTGACTGCCTCATCCTACCCCTTGTCCCTGTCTTCATTCTCAACCTTCAGTTTTGTGGCCACCAGAGTATGGCATCTCTACTGACACTTTGGCATTTGATGACCTGTGCCTGCTCTTTTACTCTTTGGTTGCTTCAGTTTTTAAATCCCGGAAGAGAAGAATGTTCAATAGTGTCATAGTATCAGAAAACAGAACTTAGATTGGCTCTAAGCTCTGCTGCTTCTTCAAGGCATGAACTTTAATAAGTTCTCAATCTCCTTGGGACTCAGTTTCTTTATATGTAGAATGAGTAGATTGAATTAGATGGTTTAAGGCTACTTCATCCTCTGAAAATAATTTTTAACCCTAATTGAGAGTTCATGAAATTTTCATATTAGGATGCAGAAATTATTTAAGCTTTCATGAAGGAAATTAAAAATATATACTTTCACTGAGGAAATTGAGGCTCCAGAAGTTTATGTAACTTATCCAAAGTCATGGAACTAACAGGTGATTGATCTTAGATTTGAACCAAGAGAGTTACCGGAATATATGGTAAAACCTTAAAACAGCCCCCAAGTTCTTCATGAACATGATGTGTCTTCCTCTCCAAACTTAACTCTCCCGCTCCAATTTTGTATTCTAGTAGCTGAAGTGTTTGTCCTTTCTCCATGGGCAGGTGTATACAGGGTTTTAATGTTTTCCAGCAATCTGGGCCTTTGTTTACGTTCATAAATTCCTTCTGTGGTATCTCTATACTTCCTTTTACCACCCAGCTAGTTCCTATTTGTTCCTTCACAGCTTAGTTCAAATTTCCCAGTTGGGGTAAATGGTCCTCTTCCTTTCTGCCATAGCACATTGTGCATATTTTCATCTTCAAATGTACTGCATTTTCTTAAATGTATATGCTTTGTCTGTCTTCTCCATTAAATCATTAGCTGTTGGCAAGAATGCACCTTGTTCTATTCATCTTTGTTCTTTGTCCCAGGTTCTATCATGTGCTCAAGAAATATTATTTGAACCAAACTGAATGGAATGATCCCAAACACGGGGCTTTACCCTTATATTTCTCAAGATATTTTCTGAGTGTGATTATATTCACATCATCATTTCACAAATAGGGAAATGCAGGCTCAAAATTCTGCCCATGATCAGTCTTCTGGGAAGAGTTATCTATGCACATTTTCCTAATGCCTTATTTGCCTTTCACAGTTAAGTTCTCTTCAACCTACCGTGCCACTCCAGCTGTTCTGGCTTAGATGTCAATGGTGGCCATATTGTAAAATCTGAAATATGGCTCCAGTCTTCCCCTAACTTGCATTCCTTGACTGATCACTTTCTCTACTTGAAAGTCTCTCTTTCCTTGGCTTCTGTAAAATACAACACAGTGTAATACACACTCTAGTGTTCTTTCTGCCCCACGTGGCTAACCCTCTCTTTCCCCTTTGGTGGTGCCTCCTCCTCTACTTAGCAGTTGGAGTTTCCTCAAAAATCAGTCTTGGATCCTTGTTTCTTTCTTAGTATACATCCTTTCCTATGATGGCTCATCCACTCCCACAATGTATAAAGAAATACTATGTATACAACAGCAACTCAGAGATTGGTTTCTCCAACATCGATTTCCCTTCTCAACTACCAAATCATATATACATTTATTTGCTGTCCCCTCTTGGTCGCCTCTCATGCATCTTGATTTAAACATAGCAAAATCCAGACTCATTTTCTTATCCTTCAAACATACTCTTTATCTAGTATTCTCAGTCTCTCATCCTCATCTTCCCAGTTGTTCATGACAGAAATGCTGATGTTACCCTTGACTATTGTACTTTTTGTAAGCATGTGTTGCTGCCACCTTGTAGGTGAATCTTGAGTCTGTACATTTCTCAACCTTGAATCTGCCACTCTTCAGGCTCAACTGCCACTATCTCTTGGCTGGACTACAGCAATAGCTTCCCAACTGGACCTTTACTCCTATCCACTCCTGCCATCATCTTGTTTTTTCATTTCCTCCAATCCTTTCTACTCATAAATCACTAGAGTGTTCTTTTCAAAATGAAATTGTAATCATGTTGTAGCCCTCCTTTACACTTTAAAATGTTCCACATTTCGGGGCGCCTGGGTGGCGCAGTCGGCTAAGCGTCCGACTTCAGCCAGGTCACGATCTCGCGGTCCGTGAGTTCGAGCCCCGCGTCGGGCTCTGGGCTGATGGCTCTGAGCCTGGAGCCTGTTTCCGATTCTGTGTCTCCCTCTCTCTCTGCCCCTCCCCCGTTCATGCTCTGTCTCTCTCTGTCCCAAAAATAAATAAACGTTGAAAAAAAAATAAAAAAATAAAATGTTCCACATTTCTCTCAAGGTAAAACAGAAAATTCTAACATGGCCTATAATGGCTCTGCATAATCAGCTCTCACTTTTCCATTTCTCCAAACTCTTCCCATTTGGACCCTAATCACAATCATAGCTATACCATTATTTGTTTGCTCCTTTTTAATTTTTTAAAAAATATCTTTCCCCCTAAAATGTAAATTCTATGAGACCAGTGTCCAAGCCTGTTCTGTTGATCCCTGAATCATAGAAACCTAGGACAATAGGTGTGCAAAAGATAGTCAATAAATATTTGTTGAATAAATGAATGGATCCATTAATTAACAATAACTTCTTTTGGTAAATAAAAATAGGCCATTGGGGCACCTGGGTGGCCCAGTCAGTTAAACATCTGACTTCAGCTCAGGTCATGATCTTGTGGTTCCTGGGTTTGAGCCCTGCATCTGGCCCTGTGCTGACAGTGCAGAGCCTGGAGCCTGCTTCAGATTCTGTGTCTCCCTCCTTCTCTGTTTCTCTCCCACTTATGTGCACGCACACGTGTACACACACACACACACACTCTCTCTCTCTCTCTCTCAGAAATAATAAATAAACATTAAAAATTAAAAAAAAACCCAGATCAACCTTGAGGGATCCCATTCTGGGCAATTCTCCCAAGTCAAGCATTCTTAAGAATTCTTATTTTAAGAATTAGATTCAGCCATATTATATTCCATATTATTAACTTTTCTTTCTATCATTTGTTTATTAGTGCATAGCGTTCAACTATATGCCAAACACAAGGCTAACAGAAGTAAAAGTATAACAAGTACAGTCAGCAAAAAAGACCTGTAAGTATATAGGAAACTGTTTTTAATGTTTTAGAACAAAATTTACTAGTCTGAGTATCAGTGTGCTGGGATGTCTTTCTGAGGTTTGAAAGATTATTGCTGTGCCTACCGCTTGGGAGGAGGTGAGTCTGCCCAATTTTTTCTGCTGTGTCATGATGTTTGGACTACAATCAGGCTGCATATGCCCTAAGTGGCTCTGCTGAGTGTTAGTCCATTTTTATTGTGACGATGCTAAGAAACTAGTCCAATACTTTTAGGAAAGCTTTGTTATTTTGATTATTGTCTTCAGCTTGGCTGTCTTGGCTGTCTCCCATGGATTTTTTGTTGTACTGTAAGTCCCAGTTTAATATTGTAAGGAATCTGACCTGTACTTTTGTGAAGCCAATTATTTCCTCATGCCTGAGGCAGTATAAGTTTACAGAACTCAGCTCAAGAAAGAGTGAAAGGTAGCCAATAGTAGTCATGGACTAAATTCCTTCTTGGTCATTACTTAGCTCACCACTTTTGAGCTTTCTTCATCAGGTAATCCTAAACAGGAGATGGCACGAATGCCTCACATGACTGTGACTCAGCATTTTCAGTGAGTGTGCACCACTACCCTATTGAAAGGAAGTGGGAGTATTATGCTAAGTGAAATAAGTCAGGCAGAGAAAGACAGATACCGTATGTTTTCACTCATGTGGATCCTGAGAAACTTAACAGAAGACCATGGGGGAGGAGAAGGGGGAAAAAGTTACAGAGAGGGAAGGAGTCAAACCATAAGAGACTCTTAAATACTGAGAACAAACTGAGGGTTGATGGGGGGGGAGAGAGGGGAAAGTGGGTGATGGGCATTGAGGAGGGCACCTGTTGGGATGAGCACTGGGTGTTGTATGGAAACCAATGTGACAATGAATTTTATATTTAAAAAAAGAAAAAGAAAAGAAGAGAAAAGAAAGGAAGTGAATGCCCAGGGTTGTCTTGATGGGTAGGAGAGTATCAGGGGATATATATATATCGTAGACTATCTCAGTCTCTAATATATATATTAGAGAGAGAGGGCGCAAGTGAGCAAGGCTCAGAGAGAGAGAGAGAGAGGGAGAGAGGGAAAAGAAGAGAGAGAGAAAAAAGTGGGGCTCACCTGAAGCAGGACTCAAACTCATGAACTGTGAGATTATGACCTGAGCTAAAGTCAGATGCTTAACCGACTGAGCCACTCAGGTACCCATCAGGGCATATATATTTAACTAAAAGTGATTATATGTCAAAATTTTTAGAACTGTCAGGAATTCACAGAATTTGGTTATTATTTGTACACTGTTTTTGTTTTTTTTTTCTTCCCAGAGATATATACCAGTACCCTGGTGCTAAATTATTACTGAGGAGCTAGCAAATGGCAGGCATGAAAAATATCTAAGGTTATATGTTTAGCTGTAATTTTATTTATTTTAATTACTAAATCTTTTACATGCAGGAAATCACTACAGTTTGCTTCTGAATATATGAAAACTTGTGATGTTAGCACAGCATTAATGTTTTATTATACTAAGAATATTTACTGGGAAGTTGGCTCTCCTAGGTTTCCATAAACATTGTGGGTTTTTGTAGGTTGAACAAAATATGTAGCATTAAAGTACTGCAAATTCCTAGACTGAAATCTAAGGCAAAGTTCAAATTGTTTATTCTTTTTTCTTGGCAGACTGTGTGTGTTTCTATTCAACTACAATGTTGATCCTGTCCAGGACTCTCCTTTAAATGCTGCTTTACTAAAATCTTTATTTAAATCTGATTTGAATTGTTAGAAGGTTTTCTGGGGGGAAAATTAAGAGACCATACCATGCTAACTTTTTAGAAACATTTTCCAGAATCACCAGTTAATATTACTTAATTGAGAAAAAGGCTTGATAACTAAAATATTCAGTGACTGAGATAGTCTACTTAATTATGCCTTCTAGATAAACTTCTAAGTATTGTAGTTCTCGGAGCTTACGCCCACATTATTGAAATCTTGGTAAAATAAACATTTGCCCTTTTCTATATTGTGTGGGTAGTTTAGAGCCGACACAGTGGAATCTTTAACTCATGGCTGAACTCCTGAAATCAGCCCTGACTAATTAACAAACACTTCTGACCCAGGCTGTACGGTTGTGTGCATGTGTATAATGTAGACCTTGGGTGACATTATTGCGCTTTCTGCATAGCTCAGCCTGATGTTAGAACTCCAGGTGCACTAAACCACATGTAGTGAAAAGAGAAACCATGGTTCCGGTGGTGGTGCTTGTTGTTTTTGTTTTGTTTTGTTTTGTTTTGTTTTTTAACATTTTCCGGTGTCTATTTTGGCCACATCTCCGGTGGGAAAAGCACTGCTTGCAAGGTTAGTCCAGGAGCCATTGCCACAAATCTTCCCTTTCTTCCTTTTGGGGCACTCATGCCAAAAAGGCTCAAGAGAAAAGAGGTTTTCAGTATTTCGTGTGTGTGTGGGGGTGGGTGGGTGTGTGTGTTTCTTCTTCCTTTGGTCCAGGAATGGAAATTTATGACAGAGAGACTACTAAATGAGACCATAACTGTGGCAAGTGCTGAGTGTGCTCATGGGCGGCAGGAAGGGGTCTGAGGAGCAGGAGAAGGGTGGGTGGTTGAAATGAGAGAGGAGGCTGGGAGAGTTCCAGAGTTCTCCAAGGTTAAGAACCTTCTCCGTGGTTGAGGAAAAGAAGGAAAATTGTAGGGGAAAGAACATTTTGAGAGAAAAGGAATAGCTGGAAAATTTTACCTGATGAACTGTGTCACCCTTGGAATAACGACACGGTCATCAGAAATGAAGGAGAAGGCTGTGGAGAGATGGCAAGGAACAGCTGAAACTGAAAGGCTGAGTGCTGATGAAAGAGTTTTAAAAGACAACCAGGAAGGATACCAAAGGCCTTGCAGTGGTTAGCAGGACACTAGGACTTAGTAATAATGAGCCAGAGGCAGGAGGGGACACATATTCCATACTTAAGGTAAAGATTATAAAACTACCGATACAGAGTCCATACAAAAGTAAATATTCAGAATGAAAAGGGAAATTACAACAAATAACAATAATTTACGTTTGGTATTTGACAAAAACATATGACCAAGGGAATTGATTGCCCGCACTCCTCTTAAGGCTTAGAAAGAAACTTTACAAGAGAAAGGCTTAAGGCTTCAAGCTTCATTAGCCTCATGGCCATAAGGCTATAAATGCCACTAAAGTAAATACAGCACAGCATTGCATTTCAAATAGTATCTCAAAGGAGATATGTGGAAGATGATGGATGCCTGTACGATACTGACTTCAAAATGTTCAGAATGTACTCAGAACAGCTCTAACTTCTTATAACTTATAATGTTTTATAAAATTTAAATAAGACCATGCATAAGAAGATGCTTTAAAAATTTGTAAAGTTCTTTCCCAATTTAGGTATTTATTTTTTTACTTTCTGAAAAACCCATTATATCTCAATTATTTATCAAATTTATCTAGGACATCAATGAGCCTGTTTATTTTTACCCTGCACAAGCTCCTTAGAATTTTGTTTTATAATTACTCTGCAGTAGTAACTCTCATTTTTTTTCTAAAACATTGTTCTTTCAGCTTCTATGTTTCATATTTGAGAAAATAACAGTGTTTTAGTCACCATTTAAAAATGATTTATGCTTTCATCTTTCCAGACTAAAGTTCTAATCTTTGCTATCATTTTCTTTTGGTAAGTCCTTAATTCCTTTGATAATTTACGGTTCTCATCTTTGTGTTTTCTCAAGACTAATCCTTCTGTTTGTTAAGGTGCCTGGCCAGAACTGAAACAAATGTGGAACGGAAAAAAGTGCCACGGTTTTATAAATCATTCATGTGTGCGTGTGTGTTTTCCAATTCTCTTGCTGTATAAGCCTAGCATTTGATTGATTGCTGGCAATAATTGGCAGATTTGTTTCAGTTTGGTATCTCTTTTAGATTCCCTTCAGTAGTAGTTAGTTGGGATCATAGGAGAAATTTGATCAGGATAATCCAGGATGCAGAGAAAGTTTGGAATAGAGAGCAAAAGTATTCCATGTAAAGGGAGAATTGACGAACAAAGCATATCGAAATTAAGAAATGGGACTACAATCTGAAAGAAACATTTGGGAGACCATTGAAAGGCAAGTATGGCCACAGAACAGGGAGCAGTGGTTAACTGACAAGATAAGAGGTTATGGTCTAGCGGACAAGCAGGAAATTGCGGCTGCTCTAGGTTGATATAATGGAGGTGGAGCTGTACCTTGTAATTAGATCAAAGGTTTTTCATTTGATGAGTGGCCAGTGTGGGATGGAGTAGGAGGCCAGCATGATCAAATAGAAAGAACTTGTGTGGTAGAGATTAGAGAAGTAGTTCCCAGCCCTGTCTTCCTGTGACAATCACCTTTTAAAACATGTTGACGCCCTGGTGTCATAAGCCAATGGAATTAGAATGTGGAAGTGGACCTAGGCATTGGCACATTTTGAAAAATTATCAGGTGACGCTGGCATGCATTGAGAATTGAGAGCTATGGGTGGGAGCACTGGTTCTAAACTGGAGAAGGTTTTATAATCCTATTGGTGTAGGTAGCCTTACTCCTTACCAATTAAATTAGAAGTTTTGGGAGTGGGATCTAGGCATCATCAGATTTTAAAATTCCCTGGGTGTTTCCAATGCACAACCAAATTTAAGAACTGCTGAGTTAGAGGGATTGTATCGTGCGATCTACTGTGCATTACTGATACAATGAAATTATGTTGTGTGATAGCCCTCGTGTATTAAGATCATACTTGCAGCCTTGAAGTTTAAGGCACAGAAAAGAATCCAGGTACTGCTGTTTGACTTTGTTCTGATTCTTCAGTGCGCCCTTCTAATTTAATGGAATTAGAATAACAAAATTTTGAAAACCAGAGGAGACCTTAGAGAAGTAACCCAGATCCCTCCTTTTCTACATGAGGAGTAAGAGGCCCAGAAAGGGTAGTACAATTGTTCATGATCACTTGGGTAGTTAATGACAGGGTGGGATCCTCTAGCTCAAATATTTTCAATCTTCTTCCACAATGCTGGCTACATTAAAGCACTTAGTTCTGAAATGCTAAGTGCTAGAAGGGATATGATTTAATTTATAAAATCTAGAAAAAGCTTATTGTGCACCTGTCCACAAAACTTTAGAACACTAGAAGTAAAAGCTACCCTTGAAGCATAAAAAAATTTTTTTTCAAGTACATTAAATTAATAAACTAGGTTTAAAAAAACTTAATCCCCAACATGGCATTTGTAAAGTTACTGGCCGTGAGAATCCTTCAAGCCATAGAGACAGTTATTGGATAGTCACTCTGTTTATTTAGAAGGCTAGAATTTGGAGGCACTTTAGACTTGGAACCCAAATACTTGGGTTTCCTAAGGTTATATCCTAAACCATAAAAAAAAAAAAGTTTTGCAATCAGTACCTAGACCCTCAATCATGTGGCTTTCATGTGTTTCCATATCCTCTGAGTTAGTCCAATTCCTGAACTGATCCTAACCTTGGAGAAATCAGAACAAAAGCAAATCTCTTTGGGGTATAAAGTTAATTGCATCTGTTTTATATTCTGTTTGTTAAATGTGCTCACTTTCTTGTGCATTTGTGGACTTAAGTTCCAGTATACAATCTTTGCAAAAAATACAGTGGTCACTCCCCCCACTTCCCTCAGGTGATATCCTTTGGTTGGTGCTCTGTCTCCAGCTTTCCTAGCCGATATCTCTGTCACTGACTATGGTGAAAACACTGGGCATGCTGATGAAGCCTAAAAGTAACTTGAAGGAAGGCAAGTGAATACATTAGATCATAGAACTGGGATTCAGAAAGGTCTCCATGGACTGAAATGAATGGCAAGTGTCTAACCAGATACAATTCAGTGGGGAGAGAAGAGCGCAAGTCTCTGTACTTGGACATATTACACGGTCCAGAGGGGAAGAGTACTCTTTCCTTTAAAGCACTTGAAGGGCTGTTATTGAAGGGTTTCTAAGCCTAAGGCCCATAGACCATCATACACTTTAGGCAATGCCCCAGAAATTGCCCATAAGCCATATTTTCGGGGGATGGAGTCTTTAATGTTGATTAAACGCTCAAAATAAGAAAAAAACAAAACAGATTAGACCTAAAGGTTTTAACTGGAAAAAATAAAAGGAAGCTACAAACAGATTTTATCTCCATGTGAGAAAGAAATTTCTCTGTTAAAGTTGTCCAAAGACAGATGAGCTATCATGGGAAGTTTCAAATTTCCAGAACATTTGGCAAGACTATCATAGAGAGGATTTAAGCAACAGATGGATACTTGAAATGTGTTATTATGTTTCTGTAAAACAAACAACTGTGTACATGGAGAGAATGCCTGAATACAACTAACACGAAGGCTGGTGGAGTCAGGAAGCCTCAGGAGCATTGAGGCCCTGGACCACAAAGGCTATGGAATTGTGGGTAATGGGGCTGTCTTCTCTAGGCAGATCCTGGGTCACAGATTGTTCCACCAAAAAGCACCCTGATGGTTTTGTTTTGCTTCTGAGGGAGGACTAGAGGGAGGACTTATTCTATAATGAATTCATTTATGGTGTCTGATAGACAAAATGCCTATCAACTGTTACTATGAGGAGGTCAATCGAGAAATAAAGTGTGAAGGTATAGTAGTTCTGATTATGGGCTGTGAAGTTAGGCTGACTGAATTTCACTTCTGCCTATTTACTAGCTGTGTATGACTTTGCAGAAGTTATATAGGCACTCTGTGCTTCCTTTCCTCATATGTAAAGTAAAAACAATAGTAGTACCTACAACCTACATGTAGGTAGGAGAATCAAATAAACATAAAAGTCATTATGTTTTATTCAAAAGAATTAAAAATGGTGATCAAGGGGCACCTGGGTGCCCCAGTTGGTTAAGCATCTCTCTCTTGATTTCCATTCAGGTCGTGATCTCACAGTTCAGGAGGTCAAGCTCCACATCTGGCTGCGAGCTAAGCTTGGAGCCTGCTTGGGATTTTCTCTCTTTCTCTCTCTCTCTCTCTCTCTCTCTCTCTCTCTGCCCCTCCCCTGCTTATGCTCTTTCTCTCTCTCTCTCAAAATAAATAAACATTTAAAAAGTGGTGATCAAAATTGTTAGCTATATTATTGTTATTTTTTCTGGTTATTGGTTGAAGATATTTGAATTTTATTTAAACTGTCATTTATTTGCTGTGTGATATAAGGAAAACTCCTTACCTTTCTGGCTTCATGTTTCCACCTATAAAATAGTGACTACCTTTATATTGGACAAAGACAATGTCTTACTAAGGTAGCAGAGTACAACAATAATTTTACAAATTTATGTTTGTGTTAGAATATTAATTCTTAATTTGGAGGCAATGCTTTAGATTAGGTTTTGAAATCACGAGCAAGATACACTGATCTACTCCATTATCAAGCTTTGTTCAAGTCTCTCCCATGTATGAGTCTGCTGTCTCTAGAACTCAATGCAGAACTTTTAATTTGGAATATCTGAGAGATATTTTTTCTTTTTGATCTGTAGATTTCAAGTGCTTCATAGCAATTCGCTCCCAGCCAGAGCTGGGATTCCCAGACCCAGCAAGGAGCTCTGCCTCCTCAGCAGTCAGAACCCTGGACGCTTCCTAACATGACTGACTCTTTACTGCTGGAATGTTTTTGCAACAGGGAGTGCCTGTTGCAAAATTGGCTAGAGAGGTTCATCATGCTTTTTAGTCTATTTATAAAGTGTTTTGTTTGTTTGTTTTAAAGTGAGCCCTTATATGTATTTATGTGTAAGCCTGTATAATCTTTCGTTAATAACTGATGAAGCCTCATAAAAAGGGTGATAGGTTTTTGCTTTTAAATTTAGCTTCAAATGCTAAGTGAGTAGTGGAGTAAACACACATCAGTATAGCTTTTTTGTTTTGGACTCTACTAATTCTGGGTTTGTGATAATTGACTGGACCTATGTGTACATTTCTAAGTCAGTCATCTTCTTTATAACAGAAATTAATAGAATGGTCAAACTTTTAAAGACTTAAAAGAATAGCTCTGAAGCACCTTTAAGTACTTTATAAGCAACTACTGAAATGTTCATTATAAATTACTCTTATCTATTCATCACATCTTTTCTTGAGAGGAATTAGAGACTTGAGAAGTTGACAAGACCAACCTTCAACTCTGAGTTCTTGGCATTCTTTGAAAAAATGATTTTATCAGGTTTTTATCTTCAGCCCGAGATTCTGGTTTTGCTTTTTGTTTTTCCCCCTCCTTCTTCACTAGCCTATTCTCCTTGGCTGCTCTTTCAGTTTATTACTCATGCAAAGTATATGACAGCTAGTTTACACTGATTTGCAGATATCAGATTTTCCTCAGGCAGTTTAACTTCTTTTGGGGTATCTTGGAATCTGATTTCTATTTGTTGAGTTAAAAGTAAGAGAATCAAGAAGGAAAGAGCCCCTCATATGCCTTTCCTTCATTACAAGGAAACATTTCTGGGACAGCCTTCCCAAATCATACCAGACTTGAGCTATACAAGAAAGTCCTTCTTAGTCCTGAACCCCATCCCCTTCTCTCTCAACCCATAAGCTCACTGAACCTCTGTTTCCTCTGGTATATATTCCATTTCTCCTCAAAAGGGCCCCACAGTTTAAAATTTTGCTCTATGAACTTTTCCTTTCCCCAAATGAACGAACTATTTGGACACCATTTCTCATCTTGTAGTCAAGAATAGAGGTGCTGTGACTTCAGTCAAATTCTTAGATGCAAACTTTTAAATATTGAAGCAATTTGAATTTACGACTGAAGTCCAGTCTTCAGATAACTATAAAGTCAGGGAGAATGAGCCCCTCCCCTTCTCTTGCACACCTGAACATCTAGTCATATTGACTCTAGTCACATCCCCTGATCACATCCCCATGATTTTGCCTGCCCTGGAAGGTCTCTCCCCTCCCTCACAGATCCCAGCTCCACATGTGAGGGATCTTCAAAGCCTTTTCTTTTGGACTCAGCTCAGCCTTACCCGTCCCCCCACCCCCCTGAAAACAGTCCTGTATGCTGTCCTCACAACACTTTGGTAGGTCCTCCCCTTACCACCACCTACCTGTATTCTCATATAGTCACCTTGCTTCACACAGAATCTGTTTCCCTGATTTGATCCTTCACCCCCATGTAGTGTCCTCCAGAGCAGAGAGCATTTCTGGATTATTGCATCTAACACAGTACATGGCTAGATATACCATGTCTTGAATGTAAATTTGTGGCATGAATACATTTGTGGCATGACTGAGAGAATTATAAGCATCAGACCATTCTATAAAATAAAAATTAGTGAAGATTCCAGAAATTATAAATTTAGAGAGGTCATCGTTGGGCAATTACACTGAAATAAAAAGGAAAGTTAAGATCATTTAAAGTAAGGACAACATACAATTTTATTTAACATTTCTATATGTCAATAAATAACTTAGATACCTAGTCAGAATTAATACAAAATATAAATAATAAACAATATTTTTAAGCAGATGCAGTTTTTTTTACTTTTAAATAGAATATCTCATAATAGGCTTTAAAAATGCTATCTGGTAGAGATTTTTCTTCATTTTCACTCAGCTATGTGACAAGAATTGTCATGGCTTTTGAAAATAGTTCCTTTTGAAACATTACCTCTGATCTGAAACAAAAGAAAGCATATTTTTTTTCTTTTTTGAAAATTTTTATTTATTTTTAAAATTTATTTATTGTTTAATTTGCATCCAAGTTAGTTAGCATATAGTGCAACAATGATTTCAGGAGTAGATTCCTTAATGACACCCATTTAGCCCATCCTCCCTCCCACAACACCTCCAGCAGCCCTCTGTTTGTTCTCTATATATGAGTCTCTTACGTTTTGTCCCCCTCCCTGTTGTTATATTCTTTTTGCTTCCCTTCCCTTATGTTCATCTGTTTTGTATTTTAAATTCCTCATATGAGGGAAGTCATATGATACTTGTTTTTCTCTAATTTCGCTTAGCATAATACTCTCTAGTTCCATCCACATAGTTGCAAATGGTAAGATTTCATTCTTTTTGATTGTCGAGTAATACTCCATTGTGTACATATATACCACTTCTTCTTTATCCATTCATTGGTCGATGGTCATTTGGGCTCTTTCCATACTTTGGCTATTGTCGACAGCACTGCTATAAACATGGGGGTGCATGTGCCCCTTCAAAACAGCACACTTGTATCCCGTGGATGAATGCCTAGTAGTGCAATTGCTGGGTTGTAGGGTAGTTCTATTTTTAGTTTTTTGAGGAACCTCCATACTGTTTTCCAGAATGGCTGCACCAGCTTGCATTTCCACCAACAATGCAAAAGAGATCCCCTTTCTCCTCATCCTCGCCAACATCTGTTGTTGCCTGAGTTGTTAATTTTAGCCATTCTGACAAGTGTGAGGTGGTATCTCATTGTGGTTTTGATTTGTATTCCCCTGATGAGTGATGTTGAGCATTTTTTCCTGTGTCAGTTGGCCATCTGGGTGTCTTCTTTGGAGAAGTGTCTATTCATGTCTTTTGCCCATTTCTTCACTCAATTATTTGTTTTGTGGGTGTTGAGTTTGATAAGTTCTTTATAGATTTTGGATACTAATCATTTATCTGATATTTGCAATTATCTTCTCCCATTCTGTCGGTTGCCTTTTAGTTTTGCTGATTGTTTCCTTGGCTGTGCAGAAGCTTTTTATTTTGATGAGGTCCCAATAGTTCATTTTTGCTTTTGTTTCCCTTACTTCTGGAGATGTGTTGAGTAAGAAGTTGCTGCGGCCGAGATCAAAGAATTTTTTACCTGCTTTCTCTTTGAGGATTTTGATAGCTTCCTGTCTTATATTGAGGTCTTTCATCCATTTTGGGCTTATTTTTATGTATGGTGTAAGAAAGTGGTCCAGGTTCATTCTTCTGCATGTCACTGTCCAGTTTTCCCAGCACCACTTGCTGAAGAGACTGTCTTTATTCCATTGGATATTCTTTCCTGCTTTGTCAAAGATTAGTTGGCCATTCGTTTGTGGGTCCATTTCTGGGTTCTCTATTTTGTTCCATTGATCTGAGTGTCTGTTCTTGTGCCAGTACCATACTGTCTTGATGATTACAGCTTTGTAGTACAGCTTGAAGTCTGGGATTATGATGTCTCCAGCTTGGGTTTTCTTTTTCAAGATTGCTTTGGCTTTTCGGGGTCTTTTCTGGTTTCATGCAAATTTTAGGATTGTTTGTTCTAGCCTGTGAAGAATGCTGGTGTTATTTTGATAGGGATTGCAAAAGAAAGCATTTAGATTGACACTGGTGAAATAAATTTTTATTTTCAGGAAGATCATAGGAATACAATAATTTATACTTGAAAAGACAAAAGTAAAATAAACATGAACTTACAGTTGGCTCTTGAACATCAAGGGGGTTAGGGGCTTTGACACCTGCACAGTCAAAAATCTGTATATAATTTTTGACTCCTCCACAACTTAACTACTAATAGCCTACTGCTGACTGGAAGCCTCACTGATAACATAAAGAGCGATTAACACACATTTTGTATGTTATATGTATTACATACTGTATTCCTACAATCAAGTAAGCTAGAGAAAAGAAAATCATAAAAAGAAAAAGCATTTGCTGTACTAGCCTGTATTTATTGAAAAATATTCACGTATAAGTGGACTCATGCAGTTCAAACCTGTGTTGTTCAAGAGTCAACTGTACAGTAAAACACTAATTGTGACCAAGACTGATTAGAATTGGTGAACTGCTTGAATCAATAAAATATTTAATCATTATGTTGTATACCTGAAACTAATATAACATATCATAATTTTACTTCAATAATAAAAATTTAAAAATAAAATAAAATAAATATTTACATAGGAATGCAGATACAGACAGGACCTGGGTCTAGGTTAACATGTGTTCTATTGGAGGGCCTGCTTTAAGGAATATAGGAAGATAATCAGCAGCTCTGTGGGTTAGGCAACGTTGCACTGAGTCACCTCCCCGTAGAAATGTTTCCACTGGCATATATTCACTCCAAACTTTAATACAGTTTACACATTCAAAGAGAAAATGCCCTTGAAATTGTGTTGACTCTATTAATTTCCTTAATATGCAAAAGGAAAGATTTAAATTTAGCCCATATGTGAATTACCCCAAATTGTCAGCGGCAAGATTGAATTAATGAGAATTTGGTCATTTGACAAGTTAAATGTGGGGGCGCCTGTGGCTCAATCGATTAAGCGTCTGACTTCAGCTCAGGTCATGATCTCACAGTTTGTGGGTTCGAGTGTGACATTGGTCTCCACACTGATAGTGCAGAACTTGCTTGGGATACTCTGTCTCCCTCTTTCTCTGCCCTCCTGCACTCACACTTTCTCTCTCCCTCTCTCTCAAAAATAAATAAATAACTCTTTTAAAAAAGTTAAATGAGTGTATGAGTGGGGGCAGGATACTTGAAAACCTAACTTTCCATTTCATCCAAAATGTAAGTTTATGTAAAATGATTTTTAATCCATATATAGAGATAGATAGGAGGGCTAGAGTATGCAATTTTAATTCCAAGGGAAATTTTTCAAAAATTATAAGTTCTGATCAGTAACTCCATCAAGTCACAAGGTGCTTCCTCATTGTCAGCATTCCTGTCACAGGACTCCTTGCTCTGCAGTCCTCAGGAGTGCATGCAGACTTGTGCCTGGCTTAATAACTTGGCACACTGACGTCAAAGTGGAATAAAAAGAAAGTATTCTCCACTCATGTGTGTTTGGATTTGAAGAGGACACATACGCCTTTTTCAGCTGTGATTTTTATAAATGGTGTAACATGGGTAGGGTTTGAGAAAAATAGGTGAGGAGAAAGAAAAGAAAAATGAAGGATGTACATCCTCTGGGAGGAAGAAGGAGTAGATGAAGTGCGGAGAGGGTAATGATACAGGGAGGGCCTTACTCTGCCTCACAACTTAAGGACTGCACCGGCTTTTGAAACTACTGTTGTATGTTGAGTGTAGCTGATATTGCCGCTTCTCCATCTGGCCAATCTGCGCTTGTCATCTTCAACATTCTCTTACAAGAGTGTTTGATTCGAAGAGCCATGGTGGGCAGGGAACTTCCTGCCCTGAGTTCTGTTAGGGAAAGTGTGGAATTTATTGTGAGTCCCACCCTCCCTCCGGGCACTTAATGCTTCCAGGCAACTCTTGCTTTTAGTTTCCTTTCTTGTTCCCTACAGGGATGGCCCCAAATATTGTCAGATTTTCTGCGACTCTTTATCCTATACATTTTTTCTTTATAAGTGTGTGACTATATGTCTTCAGTCAGGGATAAAATTAATCTCATTTATTTCCTTTCCCTATCCTTTAACATCAGTAACTTCACCCACCTTCTCTCATCCTGTCTCTCTAAGGGAATCCTTCCCTTCCCCCTTGAGGACTTTGTTCAGTTAGTGGTGGCCTCACATTCTACACTTTGTCCCTTCCCTCGAGCCAAAAGAGACTAAAAGAATTTTCCTTGATTCTGCTTCCACCTCAAACTTGTGCTTTATTTCTCTTCATCCTTTTGACACAAAATTCATGTAAGATCTATATTGTGTATATTCGCTCTCCTTAACTTCCTGATTTCTCCTTTGCAAATTGACTTCTATCTCCACAACTACTTAGCAAATGCGTTGGTTAGGATTACTAGTAACTTGATAATTAACAAATACAGAACCTATTTTTTTTTTCAGTTTTCATTTTCCTTGATTTCTTTATAACAACTACACTATTGACCTTTTTTTTTTCTTAGTCTCTTACCTATTTTACTGTTCCTTCTTGGTTTCTCTCATTCCTTCTGCTTCTTCATAGTAAGAATTTTTAATCACCGCGGATTCACCCGGGATTTACTTGTCATTCTTTCTTCTCCACGTTCTCTCCCTTTGCTAGTCATTCCATGCATTCCCATGGTGTCAACAATTATCAGTGATCCGCCAGCTACCAATATCAAATCTATTTCTCTATATCAATCCCTCTTTTGAGCTCCACTTATGTATTAGTGACAGCAGCTTTGTCATATATATGACTCTGGGCAATTTATGTAAGTTTCTGAACTTTCAGTTTTTTTCATGTGTAAAATGTTTCTGTAAGATTACATAACATAGCATTTCTTGTCATGTTTTAGGAATAATAAAGGCCAACGGAAATTTTTTTATTACTAGTAAAAGTTTTTTTGCACAGTAAAGGTGAAAAACAATTTGAGTGGTTATGGTGGGGTGGTTGTGGAGGAAGCTAATAGATGTCAAGTAGCGGAAGCACCACATTTTGTTTCAGGATGAACTAATGCTGTGGAATAAATACACAGTGTGACTATGCCCATGACAAACATGAAGCTTAGCAAAGATGAGAAAGCAGAACTAGTCCTAAACTAAGCAATTTAAAATGCTGAGTTTTGTTCCATTTAAATATCAGGATACTCCAAATAAGAAGACGCTGTCTTACATTTTCTGTTGGTGAATTAGGGTTTTCCTTAAACATATGCATTTAGAAGTATTAACCAAGTAACAGATTGTATATTATCTATCATCTAAATAGTGCAGATCAAACTGTCTTGAAGATATGTACTTTTCTCAGTAATTTGTTACACTGAACAAGTATTGTAAAAATTTATGTATTCATCAATTTAATAAATCTTTTCTGCTAATTGCTCTGTGCCAGGCATAGTAGCATGGTGGTTATTTTAAGATTATTTTAAGATACAGATACTTGCCTCAAGAAACTTAAAAAGAAAGCTATATAGCTAGATAATGCACATGACAGACACGTGCAACAGGTAACAAGGATCATTTTGCTCAAAGCAATCAGCAGAATAACCCATGACTGGGACTTGTCCCCTGTGGTCAAGTGGCTCCAACAACTCAGGAATGTTGATGACTTAACCTGTCCCAGACATCTCTCTTTGGGTCAATGTCCTAACATAATCTATGGTTCATTGCAAGACTAGAGTCTACCCTATTTTCTTCCTCCTCACCATTAACACTTCTCCTTTCTATACCTTGTTCCCATGGGACTGATCTTGTGACTTCACCAAGCCATCCCCACTCCCTACACCCACTTTTATTATACTGCTGTTGAATTGGGCACATTCTAGAATCTTATAACTGATTGGACAATTTTAAGATCTATAGTTTGAATGTTCTGATCTCGGGTCTCAGGACAGTCTTTGACCACCTGAAGATGTTGAAGGAAATTTAAGTATTTGCTTGGGTAGTTACTCTGATTAATAATAAAAATAATAATGATTAAAAAATTAAAGTTAAAATTAATAATAAAAAATAATAAAAAAAGTTATCTGGAGTTTTGAAGTTAATGGTTAAAAAGGACTATTATTTCTTTCATTCTTAAAAGGTTTAAGAATGAAATGGTATATCTTTAAATGTTTGATTAACTGACTCTTAATTAGATAGGATAAACTCAAAATCAAACTTGGAGAAAAAATTAGTATTTTACTCTTTGAACAGTTTTGGAAACCTCTGGAGTGCTTGAGACCCATTTGATACAGAAATCTCATAAAAAAAATGAATCAGTGATCCTTAAATTTGGGCAAGACTTACTGCTGGTATTTGTTCCCATGAACAAACATCCTCTTGTGAAGGAAAGGCCAATGTTTCCTTCCTTTCCAAGGGAACTGATTATGGTGACTGTTTCTATTTTAGTAAGATATATAAACACATTTCAATGACAGCAAAAAGCAAAGCATAGCATGGCTGGTGATTCAGCAAAAATGAGGATGGCTTTGGTCAGCAAAAACAAATTAGACTTTTCTCATTAGTGCCATTTCCACTCTCAAAAACATTGCTTTTAAAGTTGCCTTAAGAAAAAAAAATAGATTGTTTATGAAAATCCCCTCAATTTCAAGCTAATGGTAGAATCATAACAAAAATGATTCAGAGGGAGGACATTTCCTGGGAATGAGATAATAATTCAGCATTTGGTCAGGCATTGCCTTCCAGATAACATTCTCTGCCAACTTTGAGGTTTCTGCGTTTTGGACTATAAACTGTCGAAGTCAACGTTTTCATACATAAGAATAAAGAATGGAATGGATTTTCAAATACCTTTCATTGGAAGCCTGCATGCTTAGTCTGTGAATATGGCAATGTATTTGCTGTCTGAGATTGTTTTTTTTTTTATTTCAGAAAATTAATTTAATAAAAACTAAGGCAACTTCATTTTACTTCTCACTCTCAGAACAAGTAAAACCCTCCTGTAACACTGATACAGGGAGACAGGGTCAGGCAACGCTGGCAGAATAGGCTTTCCGTGTTCACAAGAGTAAATATGCCCATAGTGTAACCAATCTAAGTAGAAGTGAGACACTTCACTGGGAGGATTTATTGGAAAGTTATAGTTGATTATTCCTTCATTCAACAAATATGCATTGACCATTTACCATATTGACACAGCCTCTGCCCTCACAAAGCTCTCAGGGCAGTTGCAGAGATAATCAAATAAACAGGTATAACCAGGATAACATTTTGAAAATGCTAAACAGATGTAACTTTAATTCCCATTAAATCATGATACTCTGAAGGTCCCTACCATGCATGCATGCAGATGGACCATCCAATCCAAACTTGGGCTATGGAGGTAATGTTATAAGGATGAATAAGAGCTGGGGGCTAAATAATATTAGGCAAAAGCACAAATAAGTGTGAAATCCTGGATCCCAGTGAGAGCATTCGAGGAACTAAAAGAAGTTTAGCATGGCTGGAGAGAGGAAGGAAATGGCAAAAGATAGGGGTGGTGAGCAGAGGCTAGATCATACAATGCCTAATAAGCCCTATTACCACATATTTAGTGTATTTGAAGAATTGAAGGAAGGCTATTGTGACTGGACCATCTAAGTGGAATATTTAAAATCATCAGTATAAGTGGGGTGCAATTTGAACATTAGAATTTAATGAATTTAACCAGCTTGGGGAGCTGTGAAATAGCCAAGGATGTTCATTCCTATGATCCAATTTGAATGAGTACCTTGCATGAGCAGGAAAAATGAAAAAGAATTTGGGTGTTTGGTCAAGTTGCCTGCATATTTGAATTGGATATAGGGAAGTGAGGGACCCTACACATCATCGCCTGGGTGGACAGTCTCAAATATTCTGAGGCCTTATTTGTGATAAGAGTAGGCTTATGTGCTGGCTCAGGAAAGAGCAGGAGAAAGTCTGTGAGGCAGCTCTGAGGACTTTCCTCCCTGCTCTTCCTAGGGGCAGCTTCCCTAGAGGAATAGGAATTAGCATTCATAAGAGGCTTTGAATATGTCCCCTGAAAGAGCTATAAAGCCCCAAAGTGGGGTTGATGGGAAAGTGAGACAGGCATGCAGAAGGTAGTTAACTATTTAACTATAGAAGTCAGAGGCATCCAGGAAGCTAGTCTATAGTATATGTCTAAGAAAGAGTGTTTAGTTTTAGAAAAACTAAATCACTTATGGTTCCAAAAGTCAAGCAGAAATCCAGGAATAAGATGAAGAGGAGCAAAAAGCTCATGAGTGAAGGAATCTAGGTCTGGAATTTTCACAATGAGCAGAGTAATGATGCTTGGGTTCTCCTTTATTGGGCATCAGCTATATTTGTATGAGTAAGTCAGCCTCAGTTAAGACACAAGGTCATGGTAGACATGTATGGAAATGAGGGTCACTGCTGACAAGATGGTCAGCTTTGATTGGAACCATCACCTGCAAGAGCACTCATTAAAGAAAGTTATGGTAAATCAGAAAAGTTACTAAGATCTACTACCTGGAATTGTTGACATTGGACTTACTGAACTACTGTCAAAAGAAACCAAGGGAAACCACAGTAGAGAGTCCCAAGATGGAGTTATCTCTTGGAAAGAGGATCACACTTGGAGGCCATACAGCATCCAGGTTTCTCTGAAATTCCAATAGAAGATGTTTTTGATATAAAAGAAGGGAACAGAGATGGAGAATTGGGAAACAGAAAATTCCTGACAGGGGCTTAGACCAGCTAGTATAGAATTATAACCTATCCTGGGACTTGTGGTAGAAGGTAAGAGAAAGGATGGCTTTATAAAGCCAAGAAATGTGTGATGGGTGCCCTTTGTCACTGGTTTTTGGTTTGCAAACTGGCAGGTCAGAAATAAGATTTCTTTCATGGTGACCTGATGAACTTTTATATGTTCGTCAATTTTTTGTTAATATGTCACCTTTTAGTGAACCTAGGTTATACGTGAGCAAAATATACTTTTATAAAGCAGTCACTTCTTTTATTTAGGGCCAGAAACTATTTGGGAGAATCTCTGGCAGGGTGTTTTTTTTTTTTTCCTAAGGTCTACTATATGAGTTATACTTGGTGATTTGAATTTAGACCCAAAGAATGAATTTATTTTTTAAAAAATGTTTATTTATTTATTTTTTGAGAGAGAGAATGAGTGTACAAACAGGGGAGAGGCAGAGAGAGAGAATCCCAAGCAGGCTCTGCACTGTCAGCATAGAGTCTGATGTGGGACTTGATCCCATGAACCATGAGATCATGACCTGAGACGAAATCAAGAGTCAAATACCCAACCGATTGAGCCACCCAGATGCCCCCCAATTTCTTTTAAATCAAGAGACATCTGTGAAGTTGTTAAAACAGGGAACTAAACATCCCTGAGTCTTAAGTTTTAAGTAAATGGGAACACAAACACATTAAATAATCTTTCACGTGTCCTTTTTTCCTTTCACTAGGTCTATTTCCTTCAAGTATATTGTTTTTCCTTTGGAAAAAGAATTGAAGTAAATAGTATTATAAAAATAGCATTATAAACTAGTATTTTAAAACTAGTATTATAAAAATGAATTTGTTATTAAATTGTTGGAATTAAATGAATTTAAGTTGGTTAAAATCTTTAGTAAAATTTTAAAAATACAATTTTTAAGACAAATTTTTAAAATTTAAGACAAAAATTTTTATTTTTGAGAAATAGGATAGGGGGAAGGAGAAAATGTCTATATCTAGTCTCAAACTAGTAAATGAGCAGAACGCTTACATCCGAGTTTCTTGGTTTTTACAACAAAAGTAAATCATGTTGGGTTGTATATATTTTATTATCTAGTGTAAGGAATTATATACCTTTGTATCTAAAAGAACATTTTCTTGTTCTCTACACTCTAAGAAAAATTTATCACAAAAATAATTACACATGAGACATTTGATAATATGGTAGGCAATACATTTAATTCATAGTTTAAGAAATGCAGAAACAGTCTTCATATGGCTATTTCTTATAATAATCCTTTCTAAAACAGAAGGCAAAATGTTAAGTCAAACTGGTGAAAATATGTCTGTCTATGCTAGAGTAAATGAGTAATGGGATTTTTATGTGATCTGATTGTAGCAATGGTAAACTGTTGAGAAGCTGGGGTGATGAGCTTCCCACTCACGATTCAAATGTCCCAGATGAACCTGTGAGAAAAGGAGCAGAGGAGAGAATTCAAAACAAAGCTTGCTCCTGAAATCTTGGGATTCTGACTTGTAAATTGACAGGCGATCCCCATGGAGCTACTACTTGTGTAAGAAACAAAGTTAAAGATCTGTTAAGCAAGTTAAAGAGCCTTTTTCAAAGTCCTGCCCAGATGGAAGTTCCTGTTTACATTTTCATAGAAGTGGATTGCCATGAAAACAGGTTTGGGGAAAATTAATGGTGTGGTTTTCACATAGTAAATTGGCTACTGGCATGTTAATTGAAAAGAATATAAAATGTTCATTGGCTAACTGAATAAAAAACTGCTTAAACTATCATTTTCCAGCTCATGTGGTCAATGTTCTATTGAGACAGATGTCTTAACCTATATGTGGCAACATATTGCCTTATTAATGATCATTATTTCCGTCACCATTTTGCTTAGAGGAGTACCTCACAAAGAAAACAAACCCATGGTGATAAAGACTATGGCAAGAAAACTTGCTTTGTATTCTTTTTTGCTTGAAATTTTTTTACCAAGATAGTTATGAGTCACATGCAATCATAAGAGGTAATACAGAGAGATCCTGTTTTTACACTTGCCAGCTTCTCTCAGTGGTAACACTTTGCAAACTATAGTATATCAGCACAACCAGTATATTGACATTAATATAATCCACTGATCTTATTCGGATGTCCCCAGTTTTACTTGTACCTGTGTGTGTGTTGTGTGTGTGTGTGTGCTTCATTCTATACGATTTTACCACATACAGGTTCCTGTATCACCTTAGTCAAGATACTGAACAATTCCATCCCACAAGGATCCCTCCTGTTGCCATTTTATAACCATATCCTTGTATCTCCCCCTTGCCTCTCTCACCGCCACTCAAACCCCTAACAACTACTAATCTGCCCTTCATTCTTAAAATTTGTCATTTCAAAAACCCATGCTGGAGATATACTAGGTTGTTTAACCATTCATCTGTTGAAGGACATCTGAACTGTTTCAAGTTTTGGCTATTACAATAAAGCTGCTATGAAAATCCAGGTACAGCTTTTGGTGTGGACAGAGGTTTTAATTTCTCTGGGATAAATTCCCAAGAGTGCATCTGCTGGGTTGAATAGCAATTGCATGTTTAGTTGTATAAGAAACCATCAAGCTGTTTTTTAGAGTGGCTATATCTTCTTACTTCCCACCAGCAATGCATGATCTTGTTTTTGCAAATCTCCAGCATTTGCTGTTGTTACTTTTTGTTTCAGCCATTCTGTTAGGTGTATAGTGATATTTCACTGTCATTTTAATTTGCATTTATCTGATGACTAATGATGTGCTTATTTACCATCCACATACCTTGTTTAGTGAATTGTCTGTTCATGCCTTCTGCCTTTTTTTTTTTTTTAAGAGAGAGAGATTGAGAGAGAGAGCAAACAGGGAAGAGGTGCAGAGGGAGAGAGAGAATCTTAAGCAGTCTCCATGCTCAGCGCATAGCCTGACATGGGGCTTGAGTCCACCACTCCATGATCATGACCTGAGCCAAAATCAAGTCTGTCGTTCAACTGACTGAGTCACCCAGGTGCCCCTACCCTATTTTGCATTTTCAAGTGTACAGCTTTCTAACTTCAGTTGTGGATTCTTTTTTAATTGAAACATACATTGATACCATGTACAGACCTTCCTTGACTTACGGTAGGGTTACATCCTGATAAACCTATCATAATTTGAAAATATCATATCAAAATTCATTAATATACCTGCCTACTGAACATGATAGCTTAGCCTAGCTACATTAAATGTGCTTGGAACAATTACATTAGCCTACAGTTGGGCCAAATCATCTAACATAAAGCTTACTTGATAATAAAGTGTTGAATATCCATGTAATGTATTGAATACTGACAGCATGATTGTCTGGGTATAGAAGGCTTATAAGCGTATGGATTGTTACCCTTATGACTGAGGGGCTGACCCGGAGCTATGGCTCATGATGCTGCCTAGCATCATGAAAGAGTATCATACCACACATCACTAGCTGGGAAACTACCAAATTCAAAATTTGAAGCATCGTTTGTATTGAATACTATCACTTCTGCACCATTGTAAATTAGTAAAGTCTTAGGTTGAACCATTGTAAGTTGGGAACTATCTGTAGAAAATTTTTTCACTGTTTCATTTCAAACAGGGATGCCAACATATTTCCCACAGATATAAGCCTTATATTTGTACCCAAGATTCACTTAGGAGCTCAGCAACGCATCAGGGAAATGGCTTCCAGAAAACTCTTATTTTCTTTTTAATTTCATAAAATATTTGTGACCCTTAGGGATTCTGATTGTTTCAGTTAACTAGCTAGTAAATTAGGTCAGGTAATGGAAAATAAATTTACATTTTAAAAAATACATCTGAGTTGTAGGATATCCTACACTCCCCATCAACAGATGGTTTCAGCTAGAAAGAAACTTCCTAGAAGAGATATCAGGGTCTATAAGATGTTGAACCTTTGTTGCGGAGCTGGGCTCAGCAGGGCCTGCAAGACAGGCACAACTGCCAATCCTTGACATGTGGTTTATTATCAGTGAGGGTCAGTAGAGAACTGACAGGGTGGCAAGAGGGGCTGAAATCTCATTTCGGCCAGCCACAGCACATACCATGGACACCAATGGCTGGGTGCTTGGTGGAAGTCTCTACAGTGAGAGGAGGGGTAATGATGACTGGGATAGAGAAAGCAATGGTGCCCCCCAGAGCCCCTACCTGCCTAGGGCTCAGTATAGAAGGGAAAGTTTCCAAGCCAGTGAAGACAGAGATGGGTGAAATAGACCTACAAGAGATGTTAGGAGCAAACAAAACATGGCATTGCATAATTGTTTGGGGAAAGTGGGAAAGAAGACTTTGAATGAGAAGGAAGCCCCAGACCTAAGGGGAGAAATATTACATCTTATTTTCTCTTTCCTTTCAGGACCACAACACTGAGAGTAGATTTTAGAAACTATAAAACCTGGTGTGGGCCTTGTTGGTAGTGGATAGTGAGTGACTGAATAACCTGCTTATTTATTTATTTATTTATTTATTTATTTATGTGTTTATTTATTTAAATTTTGGAGTCTACATACATTAGTCCAATCTCCATTCTCCTCACCCTCTAAGGCTATAGTCTGGATAGAACAATTCCAGCTCCAAATTGCAGAAAGAAATTCTAGACCAAGTCTAAAGGATTAACTCTTACAATTTGAGCAGTGAATAAAATAACCCCCAATATTTCCCTATTCCCTCAGCTACCATGATGTTTTACTTGTAATTTCCACAACCAAAAAAATTATTTTAAAGTTTTATTTATTTAAGTAATCTCTACATGCCATATGGGGATTGAACTCACAACCCCAAGATCAAGAGTCATGTGTTCTTCCAACTGAGCCAGCCAGGCTCCCTTTCACAACCAAATTTCTTAAACAAGTTGGCCCCATTTCCTTATTTCCTCTCACTATTTGACCTGACTTTTGTCCCCTTCTCTCCTCCAATATAGTTCTTGCTGATGACCCCTATGTCATTAAATCAATCAGCATTTTTTCAGTTTCATCTCACTTGGCTACAAGGCAGGATTTTTTTTCTGTGACTCCTAATGTCGCTCTGACTTTCTTACCCCTCCTTTTAGACTTACCCTTCTCTAATGGGATCGTAAAGCTGGAGCCCCTCAAGACTTATTCCTAAACCCTTTCTCTCAGTCTACACCCATAGACATGGGATATCACCTATACCTCTTTTGAAGCTATCAGAGTCTCTCCATTGAATCAAACTTACTGTCAGTCATTCTTGTTCCCTGTCCCCCAATTCACTCTCTATAGTGTAATTAAAAAAAAATCTTGTCACTTCTCTGCTCTCAGATAAAGACTGGCTCCTGTGTGCTTCTCCTCAGGCTCTGTCAACATATCCTCCTTTCAGTTCTTTCGGTCTCAGAGTCTTTGCTAAGGCAGTTTCCTCTGCCTGAAATATTTCTGCCTCCCCTCTGCTCCAACTTCATCTAGTTGTTGACTAGATGTTTTACCCAAATGTTACTTCCTCAGAAAATCTTGACCACACCAAAATATATCAAGTCTATCTCTCACGTGCTTCAGAGACCCCTGAACTCTTCTTTTAAAGGCCTTTCACTGTTTTTATGTATTTGAGTGATTATTTGATTAATCTGTGTCTCTCTTACTAGACTTTAAGCTCCAGAAAAGGAGGTACCTTGACTATTAGTCCTCTCTGTATCTCCAGAACCCAGTATAGGGAATGAGTGAAGAGATCAACTAGTCATAAGTGCTCAAAAGCCTGAAAAATATCTCCTTGGCCCCTGGGTCTCCAGGGAGCAGGTCTTCCACAGTCAGAGGGCATGAGGATCCTGGAATAGGTGCAGTGGCCCCAGATGTAAGCATGGATTGGAACTGCCTCATGCTTTATTGTGCCAAGTTCAATTTCTGGTGATCTTTCCTGACTATTTGAATACTTCCTGAAAGATTTGCTCATCCAGAAAAATTGTCTCAGTTTTTATTGTTAAAATGTCTTAAAATAACATTTTTAGAACATTTTATAATTATAAAGTATATACATTTTCATATGTCATTTGAATCTCCAAACACCCTCTGAAAGAACGAATTATTCTCAACTGACAGATGTGGAAAATGAGGCTTAGAGGGATTAGTTACTAACCCAAATTCTCTTAGCTAATAAGGGACTAAGCAGGGACTTCATTCCAGATTTTGCAGTGCCAAGTTCTGTCTTTTCCCACTACTAGATAATTGCTCATGGCTTCTTTTTACTTGATCAAGTCTGAATTTGGACTTTTAGGGTTAATAACAATAACCCAAGAATGATGTAGCTTGCATCGTAGCTACATATATAGCACATACAACATATATTATGGCACTTACATATCGATCTCCTAATCTGGGAGAATACCTCAATCTGTATTAGTTTTTCTTGTACTATAAGGGGGACATGTGACTTATATAGCTGTCTTTGTCAAATGGCCATGTTTTCCTTCCTTTCTTCCTCCCTCCCTCCCTTCCTCTTTCTTTCTTTCTTTCTTTCTTTCTTTCTTTCTTTCTTTCTTTCTTTCTTTCTTTCTTTTAATGATAGTGCTTGGAAAATTGTTCACTGGGTTTACAAAGTAATAGGACAAACCCTCAAATCTATGGAAAGATGAATTATTATTCATCTATTTGAATCATTACTTTTTCATGATATTATCCAGCCATATTTATATCATTTCAGATAAAATCCAAAATATAAAATAATTATTAGATGCAGAATCTCTTATAACAGCTGGTTAGGCATCCTAAAGTGGGGCAAAACCTTATACTTTCCAGCATAAAAAAAGAAGTGCACATAATAATAATTTAGGTTTGCAGTTACAGCCAGGTCCTTTATTGCTGGTCACAGCACAAAAATTTAGTTGCACAAAAATTTGGATGTCCGTTTCTGAATTCAAAGTTTGTTAGTCCTGAATAAGCAGCTTAGTTGCTACTGAAAACAGAAAAATAATTGCAGTGTAGAAAATCTGACTCTTTAACTTGGGCTAATTTACACTTTTATCAAATGTCTTCCTCTTAAGGCAAGCATCATGGTGGCAGTTAAAATTTAATTCTTGGTTCCATAAATATTCATTTGAAGAGCACTGTAAATTTATTTATTTATTTATTTATTTATTTATTTATTTATTTATTTTTGAGACAGAGAGAGACACAGCATGAACGGGGAAGGGGCAGAGAGAGAGGGAGACACAGAATCAGAAGCAGGCTCCAGGCTCTGAGCCATCAGCCCAGAGCCCGACACAGGGCTTGAACTCGCGGACCGCGAGATCATGACTTGAGCTGAAGTCGGACGCTTAACCAACTGAGCCACCCAGGCACCCCGTGAAGAGCACTGTAAATTTAGATCATGGTTCTAGGGTCACTATGTTAATGGAATTAACACATTCACTGTAGGGTCTCAGTAAAAAAAAAAAAAAAAAAAAAAAAGAAGGAAAGTCAGGCACTTGTGCAGACACCATGGATTGTAAGATTCACCAGGAATTTGAAAACAACCTCTTTCCTCTTTCAGGAAAGGAAAGAAAACCGGCAGGAGGCCATGGTCCTGAGGACCCCAGCAGTACCAGGCCACATCAACTCTCTTTGAAAGCAGAGGGGTTAATAGAAACAAACGAACGAATACCTCCTAGTTCATGGAAAAGCACGTTAAATACAAGCACGTTAATATAAAAACATTTTGATTCCAGAAAAGTTAAAGTGGAAAAAAGTGCATCTTAGGATAGAGGAAGCCTGGTAGCCAATTCTGTGTGGTCAATTATTTTCTCATTTACATTCGTCAGCCTGGGTCATTGGAGAAAGGCATTTTCAAAATATCTCAGTTTAGGGAACTTTAGGACTGTGAGCTTCAAAACTGCTTGCCAAACATCCCCTGATAGTGCAACTAAAGGGATCTTAAAAATGGAGATTTTACATGGTGGGTAAATACTGGCAACTAGATATTTCTTTCTTTCTGTTTTTAATGTTTATCTATTTATTTGGAGAGAGAGAGAGAGAGAGAGCAGCAGCAGCAGAGGGTCAGAGAGAGAGAGAGAGAGGATCCAAACAGGCTCCACACCATTGGCTCAGAGCCAGGTACAGGGCTCAATCCCATGAACCATGGGATCATGACCTGAGCTGAAATCAAGAGTTGGACACTTAACCGACTGAGCCACCCAGGCAACCCTACACATTTCCTTTTTAAACAAAAATCCTCAAACGTTTTAGATTCTTTAATTTAGGTTCTTTCTGCATGAATAGAAAGGAATACAAAGCAAAAACTTTTGTATTTTGTATATGAATTTCTGAAAATTTGAAACATTTGCTTCAAGAAACTAAAATAAGGAATCGATTTCTTTCCATATTGAATAATGTGATTTCATATAGATGACTTGAAAATGGACTCATGAAATGTGGAAGGTTAATTCACTTATACTGAAATGGCATCTATAAAATCTATAACATCTTTAATCATAGGAAAATGTACTGTAACAAATTATATGGGCTTTATTTACAAGACTGAGAAAGTTATTTCCTATTTACCTCCTGACTATAGTGGAATGTGTTACTGAAAAGCGAACCTTGTGAACTCATGCTGGGGACTGACCCCTTCAGCTTTTAGTGGAGCATCTAGTGCAGATTATATGACAGGTGTTGCCTCATAAAGAAGTTTAAATGCTTTGAAATAACTGTGATGAAAGTTCTCTAGTCTAAATATAGGACAAAGTGTTATATTACTAAGAAAAGTCAATAGTCTAAAATTTAGAAAGTTTTTGTGAATAGCTCCTGTAGATAAAAAATTATAAGAAAGCAAGTGTGATGATTTTAATTCAGAATCATTCTAGAAAAAGCTTTAGTCTTTTTTTTTTCTGTAAATTTCTACTCAATTATTTCTTCCCTAAAATCACCTTGTTCCATAGCCAGTGATTTAGAGAAATCATTCCTTTCTATGGAACCTCTAAAAATATATTCTGTTGTATGCAGGGTAGAGTTTGTAAACAGAATTTACATTATAGGTAGTCATTCTTTTTTAAAGCCCCAATCTATAATCTGTAGTGTGTGTATACTGAATGATGAAAATAACAAGTTAGATTTCTTTTTGCCACTGATAAATTATTGAAAAGTCAACCTTGTTCAAACAAATGATTTGTTGCTTTTGTAATCTGCCTCCTAATGGAAAAATGGTCAAATATTAAACACTTAGCTTCAACTGGGTCAAGGATAGTTTTTTGTTTTTTTTTAACCGACTCTACAATTGGTCAGCTTGTCATTGTTGGATCCATTTTTAGATGCCCAGAAATAGATTCTTACTATGAGGGAAATCATATGGTTGGATTGGAAGTTTCCAGTTACATCTCCGGAGGGGATGCCAGTGTGTGGCTTTACATGAGATACTGGGGAGGAAGAACATAATTGATTCTGGTTGATGGTAATCTGAGTTCTTCCCTGGAAGAAAGAGGCACAGAAGTATACAGTAATATTTAAGAAGCATATAGTACTTTTTGTCTCAGAATAAGACTGGAAGAGTTCAGTTGAGGCTTCTGTGAGGAGAATCCTTCAATGAAGAGAAACTGCCTTCAAAAATCTTAGTCCCTTTTGTGCCGTTTATGTTTTTCCAACAAAGAACTCAAACTTGGTACTTCTACAAATGCATATATGTTAGCTGTATGTGTGACACAATGTGTCCTGAATTCAACTAAGGAAAATGTCCTTTAATTCTATAATGTTAATACTCCTTCCTTTCTTCATAGCATTTACCATCCATTACAACACCTCAATCTCAACTGAAAATAAATTTTCTGTATTATATGACCACAGTTAATGATGCGTTATTACATTCACATGATCTGTACAAATGTTTTATGAGAATTGTGGATATTCTGGAAGGTAAGTAATCAGAAAGGCAGCCTTTTGGCTTCCCTCGAATATCAGAGGCAGACCTTGCCTCTTAGACTGAGAAATCTTTCAGTGAGTCAGAAGAACAGGTAATTACATTTAATCTTATGTAAACCAGCCACGAGGAAACATTTGCTACTTACTCCATAATCCATTCTCCCTACTTCCCTATCACCCTCCATATTCTACCTATACAGCAAGACTCATTTGAGAAGAAATCACTGCCGGCAGTATTTACTTTCTGCTCACATTAGAACATTTGTCTTTGTGCAGTGAATATATCCACTGATAAGCTGGCAGAGTAATACCCTGAAAAAAATTGTATGTTAATGAGCCATTGTCCACACAATAAATACTGTTGTCTTTTCCTTACAAATAAGATTTGATTGCTTCATTGACACCGGACCAGGAATTTGTTTTCCATTAGCGGTGATGGATTTTCACAGATCCACCCCCACCTTGCCTCACTTGCCTCATTGCTGGAGATCTTATAAGGCATTTGAGAGGCAGTTGACAGGAAGCTGAGAATGTAAGTCAGGCTGGAGGCTTCAATGTTGTCCAGATATGTTCTTACTTATGGGGTGATGTAAACTGGTAAAACAGCAGCCACATCATTGCTGCTTTTAGGAACCATAATCATTTACAGTGAACCAGAACAAACCACACTTAACAAGGCTGTAGGAACTGGTCACACTCCCCACTAAGGGCTCCTAGTTTACTTTTGCTACCCTCTCCTTCTTAAATTTCTTCCCACACTCTTTTACTTCCACCTTGAGAATGCTAGTTTTCTTCTTTCTGTTGCCCTAATGTTCCCTGCATACCTGTTCAGCTTATCCCTTGAATAAAAGGATGCATTTGGGGTGGCTGTGCTTTGTAGGCTAATTTACTTTGTTTCAGCCCCTTTCATGACTAAATACTGTGTGAGCTAACTGCTCCCACTTCAATTTTGCCATATTTTCATTCTTTCATTAGCTTGAGATCTGTAACACACTATTTTTTTTCAGAATAATACATGTCTACTGTACATAAAACAAGAGGACTCTTAGTACCAGTGGTGTTTCAAATACAGTGAGTGAACCTTGAGACCAATGTCCAGCAATCCTTTTTGACTCTATAACAGTGGTCATGCTTCCTATTGAAGTTAAGAGAAACTTCTGTTGCTGGTGTCCCACATCAGTACCATATCAGAAGTTTCCAATTCATGCTTATTCAATGAAATGGAGGTATAATTGAAAAAGGACCACCAGCATCATGGTTCAAGTAAGTTACAGATTAAAAGGTTTTAGTGGTCTGTCATGGAAGCCCAACCATAATTTTCTAATCTGACAAGAACACATCTTCCCATTGAAACACTCAACCTAATGCTTTTAAGTTATAAACAAACAGTAACACATGCACAACAGAAAAGCAAGAGAGGGTCAGAATAAGCCCAATACATGAATAGACAGAATATATACTGTATAATATAGATACATTAATTTTAGGGATCAGGAGTGAGGATATGCATTAATGGGTTAGGAGAGTTGACCAGGATATAGTGATTCCAGACATACTTTGGGGGAGAATAATAAGAGGTATCTTTTGGGAGAAGGTGATTGAGCAGTAATTCAGAAAAGCTGGACGAACTAAATATAGGAAGGATCACTTTCCAATGCTACATACAGTGTCCAAAGGCTTGGGTTCAAAGTTAAAAAAAAAATCATTTTATTTCCCTTGAATGACCAGCCAAAATGCCATGGGGGACTTGATATGATTCCCTGGGAGGAACCATGAACCTAGATGGTTTTGTAAGGTCTGTTCCAGTTCTGTAACCTGAATTTTCCTTGAAAAGATATTCTAATTATACAGCTAAGAAGATTTAGTTCTTGCTTCTTGATTTTCTAGAGAAAAGTTACTCAGGAAGTAAAGTCACAATAGAGAAACTATTCACCCATAGTCTTTTATTGGTGCAAAAGCTATTCTAGAGAATTTTATTCCCAATCCTGGCTACAGAATCAAGAAGTTAGGGTTGGACCACAGCGCCCTCTAGCCCGCATGCCTATACAGCCAGAGGCAGGGCTTTCCAGGATTCTGTAGGAAATCATTGGGCTTTGTTAGCAGGAGATTTTCTTCATACAATACATTTTCTTATCATTTGTTTATGTAATTTATAGACTTCAAAAGTGTTGCTCCCTCTTCAAGTTAAAGGACACTGTTATTCATTTTAGGGAAATGAATAACACCACACCCAAGACCTCCTCTAGTCCACTTATCTAACATTCCTTGGAGTCTTAATTTTTAAAATCTGACTTTCAGGTATTTTGTTCCCACTAAGGAAAGAAGTTTATAGCAAAACATCCTCATATATATGACAAAGTCACTGAGTATTTTAGGATCATATATTTGGATAATACAAGGTGGAACCCTACTGCATTTCTCTAAACCATGTTGCATCTACAAAAATGGCTGTTTTGTATGGTTTACCCTAATATTTAAAAGGATAAATAAGAAACCAGGGAGAGAACTGGGATCTGGGAGACATATGAGAGGCAGAATTTTTTTTACACATATATTCTTTGAAATCCAAGGATCTTTTCACACTATATCCAAAAAATAAAACATTTTAAGAGGAGAAAAAAGAAAAATATGTAGTCATAAATTTTCCTCAACTGACTCACTTTCTCCTCTTCCCATACCTCCCCATACTCTAATTCCCTTCTTTGCTAGAGTTGCTTATTAAACTATCTGATGATCTATTATTTTCAATGTTCTGACAAATAAATTTTAGAAATATATTCTAAGGAAAATTATCATTTGATTACATAACTATATGCGTGTAGGATTTTTTTTTGTTTTAGGATAGTGGAAAACTTAAAAAACATAGGTGGGAGATTGTATAAATAAAATATGATGCATTCATTTATTAGAATACTTATGGAGGTACTGTTTTTAAATTTGCTTTTAGTTTGCATTGTAACTTTTTGTGGGGGAGGTAGCTGGATTTGATGTACTGGGTAAAGGGAACTGCTGTAAATGGGCCTTTAGTAATGTGGCAGTGAGGTATGTGTGTGGGGGGAAGCAGTTTATTGTTATATGATCGGGTCTCAGTCTTTTAGTGAGCCTGTGCTTCTGGATTCTAAATGGTACAAGTCTTTCTTAGTTTTTCTTTCTCCCCCTTTAGGTGGGACAAGATGGCTAGAGTAGGCTGGTGTCGCATATTTCCCTTCCCCTGCATGGAAGGCCAAGTGCTGACTGGACTGGGTATTTCCCTTCCCAAGGTGTGTTGGGCTCTAATAATACTCCATTCAGCAGGCTAGGCTCTGGTTAAGTAGTTTCTCCTGAGGGCAGGCCTTATTAAGAACAGACTGCTCTGGTCTCTCAAAATGGATCCTTTTTCCTTCCCAGCCGGAAGCTGGTGGGGATTTTTCTCCTTACTGCGGGAACTTGCTCAAGCTCCTGGAGGTCAATTCTACAAAACTGTGGAGGTCCACTAGGATTACATCCCCCGGAGTTCTTAACTTTCAGAATTGGATACCCTGAGCCTCCAGCAAGTCAAGTGCAGTTCAAGTTTTCTGACCCTGGTTCCTGAGGTGCTTTCCACTAAGTGAGTTTCTGCCCTGGTAAGCCATGACTCTTTGTGTTTGCCTATAAGTCTTTCCAATCCTGGAGACAGAGATTTGCCCAGTGTCCTCTCCTCCCTTATGAACCTGGGAAGAGTTATGAATTTTTTTTGTGTGTTTAGCTTTTTACTTGTTAGGATGGAGTGGCTACTGCTAAGCTCTTTAAATGCAGAATACTATTTCCGATTCTGTGTCTCCCTCTCTCTCTGCCCTTCCCCCGTTCATGCTCTGTCTCTCTCTGTCCCCAAAAAAATAAACGTTGAAAAAAAATTAAAAAAAAAAAAAAAAAAAAAAGAAGGGGCGCCTGGGTGGCGCAGTCGGTTAAGCGTCCGACTTCAGCCAGGTCACGATCTCGCGGTCCGTGAGTTCGAGCCCCGCGTCAGGCTCTGGGCTGATGGCTCAGAGCCTGGAGCCTGTTTCAGATTCTGTGTCTCCCTCTCTCTCTGCCCTTCCCCCGTTCATGCTCTGTCTCTCTCTGTCCCAAAAAAAATAAATAAACGTTGAAAAAAAAATTTAAAAAAAAATAAAAATAAATAAATGCAGAATAAATGGTTTGAAATGAGTTTAAGGAGACACTGAGGTTCTTCCTAATGACATTAAAGGATGTTATAAGAGAAATGGAAGAAGTCTATAGGGCAAAAGGAGAGCAGAGGAGGGAAGCCAGGGGAGGAGTAGGAAAGGAAAGTAAAATATCAGGAGCCCATAAAAACTGTGGTCCAAGGTTTAAGGTTAGTGAGTCTGATGAATGACTGTTGGGAGGTGCCAACACTCACATTGGATCGGAGACCTTGCCAGCCAGAAAACTGCTTAGAGTTCTTATGAAAGAGAACTTCACATTGCCTGCACTCAGGACCCGTGCCTGTCCATTGTCTAATCTGCACTCTGGGAGAACTGTCCCTTCTCTGTACCATGTTCTCACCAGCTGGTTATCCAGCATGACAATGCCCAGTCCATGCACCAGTCTTTGCTTTCTCCCACTGCACTGCTGCCCACTGTAAATATCTCTTTGCAATGCCCTAGGGCATTGATTAGCCCAAGGAGACCTATTAATGTGGTGGTGGTAGTACAGGAGGGATGGGGTTGACAAACTAATTATGCTTGGAGACACTAAGCTTGAGCAATGGGGAGTAGACCCCACTGTTCTGTCTGAATACATTAAAAAAAAAAGGATATTTTGACCTCTCTGTTCGGCAATTTTCCCCAATATTGTTATATGAGATTGTTTTGACTTTGTTTCTAAATATCAGCACTTTAATGGCCATTTATAGTCTTGATTGTGTTGAAAAAAAAAAAAAAAAAAAAGAAGAGACAACAGGCCCCAAAGGGAGTCTTGTGTGCTCAGCCCCACGTCAGCAAACCAAGACTTAATATCTAATTTGATTGCAATCTCAGCCTCTCCAGGGAATATGACCTTTAACCCGTTAAGTGGAATTACCTGATCAGCACTGGTGAGGTAATCTGTAAGATAGACCCCTGCCTTTCACCAAAAGGAAGGCAATCTTGCCTGAAACAATTAACTTTTTATTAGAAACTTCCCTTTCAGTCCTCTGCCTATAAAAGCCTTTCATTTCAGCTCCTCAGAACTCTTTTCCACTTGCTAGATGGGATGCTCCCCAACTCATGAATTGTTGAATAAAGCCACTTAGAATTTCAAATTTACTCAGTTGAATTTTGTTTAACAATTGATTTTCAGAGTTAAAATATACTAACTTTCCATCTTTATTTTTATTTTGCTAAAATGATTTTCTTTGGGGGGACAGCTTTTGTGTGTAAATTCCATAATGAACATTTTTACTGATGATGGCACATCGTATTTGACCTTTATTAGGGTGCATTATTACTACCAAATCCAATTTTCCCAGGTCACATTTGCAAATCTAGTTTTTTCAAGGAGATGGAATTCTTCTATGATTTCTAATCAAATTTTATTGTGTATAATTTTAGCAATTTATTTCTCCCAAAGAAAGCCAACATTTTTCTGGGTTCACAGTGCAGTTATCCTTCAGCTGGTTTCCTAACTATTATAATAAAGAAGGGTCCACGCCCCTTAGAGATACAGAAGAAGGTAGGTGCTCAAAAGCAGGGAGATTTGGTGGTGAGAAGAAGAAAGAACATTATCGAGAAGTTTCTATTTTCCCATGTGATGTATGAGGCAAGGTGAGTAACTACAAGCGAAGGAGGAGAAAGACATGAGTAAGTTTTTGGAGAGAGGAGAATGTGTGATGTAGTCATTTTGGAGAGAGGAGAAGCTGACATATTAAGCAAATATAGTAGGATTGTTGGTTAGTGTGAAGTGCTCTTTTGAAATCTGTGGTCATAGATCTTAAGTGAGACCAGCTGTGTATGCTTCGCCCACTATCTTTAGCTGCTTGAATTTAGGAGGATGGCAGACAGTTGAGCTTCACCTGAGTTGGAGTTTGGCGAAGTGTTGACAGCTGAGGGAGAAAGCATTGCTCCCATAAATATCTTTTCTCTGCCACGTCATCAAACTTTTATTCACTGATTATTTTCTTTGGTATAAAATATGTTTCAATATCTACCATCCTTAAACAACAACAATCAATACAAAACAAAATACTAAACCAAACCTTTCTTCTATGTAGACTCTTCCTAAAAGAGCTATTTCGATTTCCTCACTTTATATTTTCTCTTAACCCATTCCCATCCAGCTTCTCTCCATGAATCCACTGGCACTGTATTTATCACAGAACCAGTGACTGTCATTGTGCTGCATTAACAGTCAATCTTTCATCCTTCTCTTACTTGAAACTGCCTTCTTCTCTTGGATACCCTGATACCAGACATCCCTCTTTTCCACCTTCACCCCCATTTCATTGGCTGCTTCTTTGGGATCTCTTCTGTATAAAGGTTCAAATGTTGGAGATCACATTGCTGGGAATCACTCTTTGTTATCTAATTTCTTTTTTCCTAGGGAATCTTCTTTACTAACAAGTATTTAAGTATTATTTACATGCCAATGACTTCCATAAGTAGATTTTCCAATGTTGAAAAATCCTTGCATTCCTATATCCACCACTGATTATAATGTAGTGTTATTTTTTTGTGTACTGACAGTGAAATTTGCTAATGCTTTATTTAGGAGTTTTGCAACTGTGTTTACCAGGAAGATTACCTATAACATTTTTTTTTTTGTATTTGAACTAAACTCAGTGTTTCAAAATAAGCTGTATTTAAAAAGATACTCTATATTCCAACTAAAACTATTTTAGTAGAACTTTACTTTCTAGAAACACTAACAAAGGAAGCAAGGCATTTTGTAAAATGTGGTCCTGAACAAGCCACAGTAAAAAGTAAATGTTTACTTAACTTTCACTTCCTCAAAACAGAGGCTACTTTCTGTTCCTCAGATTTGGAAACAAGGTCAAAAATAGCCCCTAAGCAACTTCGAGCAAGGGGGTTGCTAAAACAAAACTCAAGCAGTTGAATATGGACACTTCATAAAAGAATTTGGGGGAACCTAACCAAAGGGTCCCAGTTCTATTTGTAATAACTAAGACAAGGGTGAAGTGGTTCCTCCAAAGCAGCAATGCTGCTGGAGCCTGACCTAGCCGGTTGCTCACGTAAGCTGTCGTCCCCAAGCAAAGTCTGATACTTCTATTCCAGGGGAGACTTTTCGTTTTAGAGGTTCAGTGTCCAGGGAGCTCTTCATGTGAATTACATGAGTGCAGACTGCACGTGGGTATGTTAAGGGTTGGAGTCAAAAGTAATTTTCTAACATGGCTGGGCAAAGTCCAGGTACCCAATGGCCCATTTCCAGTTTGTCCTAATCCCTTGCTACGCACCTGAGACCTAGGACCAGGGACCTCTGCTATGTCATCATAATCATACCTAATGTCTGTCCTAGCTTATGATTCATGTTCCCTGCCTGACCACAGTTCCCGCATTTAACAAATACTACCTACACGTAAAACAATCCACTGTTACCAGGCAATGGTCACAAAATACTAATAATCTTCTGCAGACCGAACAGATGTTTTTAACCATAACTGGTCATGCATCAAATTCACAGCCAGAATCCCTAAGTTCGAAAAACATCTGCACAATACAAATAAAATGTCCATACACACACAGAACTGTGCTTGTTGACTGCCACTGAAGGCATACTTTGCTAAACTGTTACTTCAGGTATTTTTGTTTGGAAAATCTAACCCAGTAGGGCACAGCTGTTTATTAGATGAAGAGAAAAGAAAGAGATGCTTTGGGCAACCAGACAGTTTTTTTTTTTTTTAACGTTTATTTATTATTGAGAGACAGAGAGACACAGAGCGTGAGCAGGGGAGGGGTAGAGAGAGGGGGAGACACAGCATCTGAAAGCAGGCTCCAGGCTCTGAGCTTCAGCACAGAGCCTGACGTGGGGCTCAAACTCACAAACTATGAGATCACGACCTGAGCCGAAGTCGGTTGCTCAACCAACTGAGTCACCCAGGTGCCCCTGGCAACCAGACAGTTTTAAGGTCCTTTGAAGTTGTAAAAAATGGACCTAAAGAAGCATTTATGTGTTGTCAGGATGGAAAGCTGGAGCTGAAATGTGATAGCATGTCTTGTGGTCAAACTGGTCCCCAGATATGCAAAAAAGTTTCAGGACACATAGCTTGTTGGCCTCATCCCATATCCTTGCATAATGTGATCGATCATGTATGAATTTCACAGAAGATTCATATTCTGCTAGACTGGTATAGAGGATTTGCTCATACCCCTCCCAAATTTGATCTTTCTAATCTTTTAAGAGATGCTTTCATGTTACTCCAAATTGTAGAAGGGTACAGGGGGCTGGTTCTTCTTCAGAAGGAATCTTCAGAAGAACTAGGCAGTATGCACGCTGAGTAGTCAGGCTGAGTCTCTAAAGTACAAGCTTCACTCTGATTAAGGACGACTTCAGAATGTTTCCACCTCTGATAATGACTATATTCATGTCGTATAATCTGAAAATTTTGCTCTGGAGTTGGAAGGCTGGCAGCTGGGCACAGCAGGCTACAGCACACTGGGCTGAGGCAGCCTGGCCACGGGGGCGGGCAGGGGTGCCGGGGTGTGGCATGGTGGAAACCCGGGCTCAGCAGTGTCCCCTGGCCCCTGGCAGGGTCATGGGGCTTCACTGCAGCTAAGCAGAAGGGCCTGGAGTGGAAGCTGTGGCAACTGTGGCCCAAGCCTGTGGACCAGGCCTCTCCAGTGGCGCTGCCAGCATTCCACACAGAGAGATTTGAATAAAAATGTGCACAATTATCCCTGGAACGTACTATGATTGACTAGCGATTGTGAAGTATTAGGTAAATATCAAACACCCATTAAAAAAAAAGAATAACTGAAATCCAGTGTCTGAGTTTTAAGGAAAAAGACATGACACTTGTTTTATATTTTAATATTTTCCCTCTTAGTTTATAATTTTAGATTTTAAAAATGCCAGACCCATAATCCCAAGTTTGTCAAGTGTGAAGAACACTTTAAAAAAATGCTTATTTATTTTTGAGAGAGAGAGAGAGAGCGCGTACGCATCCACATATGAGCAGGGGAGGGGCAAAGAGAGAGGGAGACATAAGATCTGATCATGACCTGAGCCCCAAGTCGGCTGCTTAACTTACTGAGACACAGGTGCCCCATGAGGAACACTTTTTAACATAAAATGTTTCATAGGTCTTTATATGATTAAAATTAGTTTTTATTAAGTTTTTAATTTTAATTCTGGTATAGTTAACATGCAGTGTCATTAGTTTCAGGTGTACAATATAGTGATTTAACATTTCTATACATTATACAGTGCTCTTAATGATAAGTGTACTTTAAATCCCCATTAATTATTTCACTCAGGCTCTCACCCACCGCCCTCTGATAACCATCCATTTGTTCTCTACAGTTAAGTGTCTGTTTCTTGGTTCCTCTCTCTCTGTCCCTCTTTCTTTGTTTCCTTTGATCTTTTCTTTTTTTCCTTAAATTCCACATGTGAGTGAAATCATATGGTATTTGTCTTTCTCTAGCTGACTTATTTCACTTAATATTATGCTCTAGCTCCATCCATGTTGTTGCAAATGGCAAGATTTCATTCTTTTTTGGCTGAATAATATTCCATTCTATGTGTGTGTGTGTGTGTGCGTGTGTGTGTGTGTGTGTGTATATAATAGATATATTCTTTTTTAATGTTTATATATATTATAATCTATATCTTCTTTTTTAATGTTTATTTATTTTTGAGACAGAGAGAGAACACAAGCTGGGGGAAGAGGGCAGAGAGAGAGGATCCCAAGCAGGCTACATGCTGTCAGTGCAGAGTCCATTGTGGGGCTTGAACCTGCAAATCATGAGATCATGACCTGAGCCAAAATCAAGAGTAGGATGCTTAATTGACTGAACCACCCAGGCGCCCTTACATACCACATCTACTATGTCCATTCATCAGTTGATGAACACTTAGACTGCTTCCATAGATTGGCTATTGTAAACAATGCTGCAATAAACATAGGGATGTGTGTATCCTTTTGAATTAACATCTTTTTATTTTTGGGGTAAATACCCAGTAGTGTGATTACAGGATCATATGGTAGTTCTATGTTTAATTTTTGAGGAACCTCCATACTGTTTTTCCACAGTGGCTGCACCAGTTTGTATTCCCACCAACAGTGGAAGAGGGTTCCTTTTTCTCTGCATCCTCATCAACACTTGCTGTTTCTTGGGTTTTTTATTTTAGTCATTCTGACAGCTATGAAGTGATATCTCATTATAGTTTTGATTTGTGTTTCCCTGATTATCATTAATGATGAGCATATTTTCATGTGTCTGTTGGCCATCTGGATGTCTTCTTTGGAGAATGTCTGTTCACATCTTCTGCCATTTTTAAATTAGATTATTTATTTTTTTGTATCGTGTAAGTTCTTTGTATATTTTGGATACTAACCCTTTTCCAGATATGTCATTTGCAAATATCTTTTCCCATTCAGAAAGTTGCCTTTTAGTTTTGTTGATCAGTTTCTTTGCTGTACAGCAGCTTTTTATTTTGATGCAGTCCCTATAGTTTATTTTTGCTTTTATTCCCCTTGCCTCAGGAGACAGATTAAGAAAAATGTTGCAATGGCTGATGTCAGAGAAATTTCTCCCTGTGCTCTCTTCCAGGATTTTTATGTTTTCATGTCTCACATGGGGTCCTTAATCCATTTTTAGTTTCTTTTTGTATGTGGCATAAGAAAATGGCCCACTTTCACTCTTTTGCATGTAGCTGTCCATTTTTCCCAACACCATTTGTTGAAGGAACTATCTTTTTCCCATTGTATATTCTTGCCTCCTTTCAGAAAGATTAATTTACCAGATAATTGTGAGTTTATTTGTGGGTTTTCTATTCTGTTCTAGTAATCTATGTGTCTATTTTTATGCCAGTACCATACTGTTTTGATTACTACAACTTTGTAATATAACTTGAAGTCCAGAATAGTAATACCTCCAGTTTTGTTTTTCTTTTCCAAGATTGCTTTTGATATTTGGGGTCTTTTGTGGTTCCATACAAATTTTAGAATTGTTTGTTCTAGCTCTGCAAAAAAAATGCTGTTGGTACTTTGCTAGGGATTGCATTCTTTGGGTAGTATAAACATTTTAGCCATGTATTTTTCTTCTAATCCATGAGCATGGGATGTCTTTCCATTTCTTTGTGTAGCCTTGAATTTCTTTTATGAATGTTTTACAGTTTTCAGAGTACAGGTCTTCCACCTCTTTAACTAAGTTTGTCCCTAGATATTTTGTTGCTCTTGGTGAAATTGTAAATGGAATTGTTTTCTTAATTCCTCTTTCTGCTCTTCATTATTAGTGTATAGGAATGCAAACGATTTCTGTACATTGATTTAGTATTCTGTGACATTTCTGAATTCATTTATCAGTTCTAGTAGTTTTTTTGTGGAATCTTTAGGGTTTTCTATATATAGTATTATATCATCTGCAAACAGTGAAAGTTTTACTTCTTCCTTATAAGTTTGAATGCCTTTTATTTCTTTCTGTTGTCTGATTGCTGTGGCTAGGTCTTCCAGTACTATGTTGAATAAAAGTGGAGAGAAAACATTCTCATCTTTTTCCTGACCTTATGGGAAAAGTTCTCAGTTTTTCACCATTGAGTATGATGTTAGTGGTGGGTTTTTTGTATAAGGCCTTTAATATGTTGAGGTATATTTCCTCTAACTTGTTTAAGAGTTTTTATCATGAATGGATATTGTCCTTTTTCAAATGCTTTTTCTCCATCTATTGAAATGATCATATGGTTTTTATGCTTTCTCTTATTGATGGGACGTATCACATTTTTTTTTTTTTTTTTTGCAAATATCAAACCACCTTGCATCCTAGGGATGAATTCTATTTGATTGTGGTGAATGATTTTTTTAAATGTATTGTTGGATTTGGTTTGCTAGTGTTTCATTGAGGTTTTTGTACCTATGTTCATCAGAGATGTTGGTCTGTAGTTCCCTTTTTCATGTGGTGTTTTGGTATCAGGGTAATGTGGCTTCATAGAATGAATTTGGAAATTTTCCTTCCTTTTTTTATTTTTTGGAAATTTTTGAGAAGAATAGGTGTTAACTCTTCTTAAAATGTTTGGTAGAATTCACCTGTGAAGCCATCTGGTCCTGGACTTTTAGTTTGTTGGTAGTTGTTGATTACTGATTCAATTTCTTTACTGGTTATTGGTCTGTTCAAATTTTCTATTCCTTCCTGTTTAAGTTTTGGTAGGTTACATGTTTCTAGGAATTTATCCACTTCTTCTAGGTTGTCCAATTTGTTGGCATATAATTTTTCATAATATTCTCTTAGAATTGTTTGTATTTCTGTGGTGTTGGTTGTTATTTCTCCTCTTTGTGATTTTGTTTACTTGGGTTCTCTCTCTCTCTACCCCTCTCTCTTTTGATGAGATTTTGTTGACTTTTCAATGAAACAGCTCCTGGTTTTATTGATATTGATCTCTTCTATTGTTTCCTTATTTTCTACATCATTTCTTTCTGCTCTGATCTTTATTATTTCCTTCCTTCTGTTGTTTTTAGATTTTGTTCTTCTTTTCTATCTCCTTTAGGTGTAAGGTTAGGTTGGAGGTAAGGTTAGGTTTAGTTGTCTTAGTTTAGTTGAGATTTTTCTTGCTTCTTGAGGTAGGCCTGTATTGCTACAAACATCCCTCTTAGAAGTGCCTTTGCTGCATCCCAAAGACTTTGAACCATTGTGTTCACATTTTCATTTGTTTCCATTACTTTTTGACTTATTTTTTGATTTCTTAATTGACCCATTCATTGTGTTGTAGCATATATTCATCCTCCACGTATTTGTGCTCTTTCCAGATTTTTTCTTGTCATTCTAGTTTCATAGTGCTGTGGTTGGAAAATATGTATGGTATGACTTCAATTCTTGATTTTTGAGGCTTGTTTTTGTGGGCTAATATGTGATCTATCCTGAGAGCATTCCATGTGCACTTGAAAAGAATATGTATTCTGTTTTAGTATGGAATGTTCTGAATACATCTGTTAAATACATCTGGTTTAGTGTATCATTCAAAGCCACTGTTTCCTTGTTGAAATGTTTGGATTATCTGTCCATCTATGTAAGTGGGCTGTTAATGTCCCCTATTATTGTATTACTATTGATTAGTTCCTTTACATTGGTTATTAACTGTTTTATGTATTTGGGTGCACCTATGTTGGCTGCATAAATGTTTACGATTGTTATATTCTCTTGTTGGATTGTCTCCTTTATTATTATATAGGGTCCTTCTGTGTCACCTATTATAATCTTTGTTTTAAAGTCTATTTTGTGGAATATAAGTATTGTTAACCTAGCTTTCTTTAGACATCCATTGACATGATATATATTTCTCTATCCCCTTACTTTCAAGCTGCAGGTGGCTTTAGATCTAAAATGAGTCTCTTGTAGACAGCATATAGATAGGTCTTAATTTTTATCTACTCTGACACTCCATGTCTTTTTATTGGAGAATTTAGTCCATTTACATTCAAAGTAATTTTTGATAGGTATGTATTTATTGCCATTTTATTACTTGTTTTGTGGTTGTTGGTTTTTTTTTTCATTTTTTAAACATTTATTCATTTTTGAGAGACAGAGTATGAGTGGGAGAGGGGTAGAGAGAGAGGGAGACACAGAATGTGAAGCAAGCTCCAGGCTCTGGGCTGTCAGCACAGAGCCCAACATGGGGTTCAAACTCATGGACCATGAGATCATGACCTGAGCTGAAATTGGACGCTTAACCAACAGCCACTCAGGCGCCCCTGTCTTGTGGTTGTTTTTGTTGTTTTTCTCTGATCCCTTCTTGCTGTCTTTCATGGTTTATTGCTTTCCTAATGTTATACTTGGATTTCTTTCTCTTTATTCTTTGGATATCTATTACTGGTTTTTGATTTGTGGTTACCATTAGGTTTGTATAGAACATCTTGTCTTCTGCATATAGCAGTCTATATTAAGTGGATGGTTGCTTAGGTTTAAATCCATTCTTTACGGTTCTCCCCATCACATTTTGGATATGTGGTATATTTTACATCCTTTTATTTTATGAATACCTTGACTCATTTTTTCAGAAATACTTCCACTACTTTTTTTTTTTTAACTTTTCATACTCTCTTTCCTTTCCACTCAAAGAGTCCTCTTTACTATTTCATGTAGGCCTGGTTTAGTGGTCATGAACTGCTTTAACTTTTGTTTGTATGAGAAACTATCTCTCCTTCTATTCTGAATGATTGCTTTGCTGGATAGACTACTCTTGGCTGCAGATTTTTTTCCTTTCAGCACTTTGAATAGATCCTGTCACTCTTGGCCTGCAAAGTTTCTGCTGAAAAACCCACTGATATTTTTATGGGATGTCTCCATAAGTATGTAATTGTCTTCCCTCTTCTTGCTGCTTTAAAATTTTTTTCTTTATCCCCACTTTTTGCCATTTTAATTACTATGTGTCTTGCTGTGGACTTCCTTGGGTTGATTGGTGGGGGAGTGGAGATCTCTGCCTCCTGCATCTGGATATCTAGTTCCTTCTCCAAATTAGGGAAGTTTTCAGCTATTATTTCTTCAAAAAATTTTTCTGCCCCTCCTTCTCTCTTCTTCTTCTTCTGGGATCCCTATAAAGTGAATGTTATTGTGCTTGATGGAGTCGCTGAGTTCCCTAAGACTATTCTCAATTTGCATAATTTTTTCCCTCTCATTTTTTTCAGCTTGGTTACTTTTCATTACTCTGTCTTTTAGCCTGCTATTTAAACCATCAAGTGTATTTTTAATTTCATTTCTTGTGTTTTTCATCTGACTGGTTCTTTTTTATCTATTTATTAAGGGTTTCACTGATGTACTCCCCTCTTTTCTCAAGTCCAGTGAGTATGTTTATGGTCATTACTTTAAATTCTCTATTAGGCATATTACTTATATCTGTTTGCTTAGGTCTCTTGCTGCGATTTGGTTCTATTCTTTTTTGGGGGGATGTATTTCTCTGTCTCCTCATTTTGTCTCTCTGTGTCTGTTTCTGTGTTTTAGGAAAATCAGCTACCTTTCTTGCTCTTGAAGATAACGGCCTTATGAAGAAGAGGTTCTGTATGCCCTGCAGTGCAGTGTTCCCTGTACCCCAGGGCCTGCTGCTTCAGGGAGTGCCTCCTATGTGTGTTGCATGGGCTCTGCTGTTGAGTCTTGGTCTCTTTTTCCTTCAGTCTAGTTGTCTGGACAGGTTCTCTTTGCCTGTTGTGGCCATTGTTTGGTCCCCAGGAAGGATGGGGCATGTTTTGACAAGATTTGTGCTGTTCTGCTTGTGAAATAAGACCCGCCACCTCTGGAACTGAGGTCTCATAAAATGCACAAGTCTGAGATGAGATTTTGGGGGGTTTGCACTCGTCTTCTGGGGGAGGGGGAGCATAGCACTGGGACTGAGGCAAGTGTGACTGGGAAGGGTGGATCCTTCCAAGCATGAGGGTCAGGCTTGGTGTAAGCAAGTTAGGTAGCAAGTGTTGTTGCAGTGCTGTTTCCCACAGGTGGCCCCGTGTTTACGGAGATGGCACTTGCCAACTCCTTTGTTCATTGTGGAGTCTCTCCATGATCTTTGCCTCTCTAGGCCACACTTTGAGATGAGTGAGTCACTCTCCCGCCTGTATGCCCCAGGCATTTTTCAACCTACTGATTCTATGCTGAATCTGCAAGAGCTGTTTGTTATGCTGTTTCTTTATAGGTGGGGTCTCTGCTTCCTAATGCCCTTAGGCTGTCCCAGAGCCACCTGCTGAGTTTTATAATTCCAGGCTTTAAGTCCTGCTGGTTGTAACAACTCACACAATTTGTCCATTCTCACTTTCAAAGCCAAATGAATGTTATGGAGATTCATTTAACCTGTGCAGGCTAACTATAATGAGTATTTTTAAATGAGAAAATACATCAGAAAAAGCTATAGTGATGCATTAATATACTGAAGTAAGTCTGTATTAGTCATGGGCTGTGTATGGTGTTGTGAGAACATGAGCTCTAGAGCCAGACTGCCCATGTCCTAATCCTGTTCCTTCACTTCTGGTGTGTGACAAAGGTAACCTCTACATATATCAGCTTCCTAATATTTAAAATGGTGAACAACTGTACTTATTTCATAAAGTTGATGATGGTTCATTGGTATCCGACATGCAAAGCCCTCAGAGTACCTGGCATATAGTATATTTATTTGAAAAATAACACACACACACACACACACACACACATATATATATACACATACATACCTACATATATAATGGATTCATTTTTTAGTTAACATGTAATAAATGTCCACTGGGCTGTATAGCTTAGAGACTAAGAATAAAGTCCTGGAGGGCAGGGGCTGTGTCTGTATCACTGGTCTGCATCTTCAGCACTATGCATGGTTCCTGGCAGGTAGTAGATGCCTGAGTTAATGAAATCAGACATATTTTGGTTCCAATCATAGTTCTGTCATCTATAGTCAGCTGCCTAGGTTACTTGACCTCTCAGCTATAAAATGAGGAGAACTTCATAGTTTTGTTGGGGGCGGGGGGATAAAGTATTCATGTAAGTACTTTATAATATGTCACATACTGCATCACAGGTGTTTGTTGTTAGCAGGAATTCAAATGCTGACAGCCTATGGAATTGAGAGTTTGAGATGTTAAATTGTGTATGTCAGCCTATTCAACTGTCTGTCAAACTATAGCTAGAAAGCCCTGCCCAGGAAAGCAATCTGTATCATATCCATTTCATCACTTCCTCCTCTTCCTGCTAACTAAACAAAAAAAGTTTCTAAGTCTTCTTTTGATTGCTCTAGTGTGGAAGGCACTGTTGGATGGCTACTCACTAGCTATTCCTTTCTCTCTCGCTCTCAGAGCCCCAGTTTATTTGGAATGAAGGGAAAGATTAGATTTTTGTTCCCAGTCCTTCATTCCCTTTCTGTAATAGAATTATACATCTAAACCTTTTGGTATGTGACTTTGTAGCAATTTCCACTGGAGCGGGCAGAATATATATCCTTGCCCAGTTTGTGTTGGAATTGGCCAGGGAATTTGTTTGGCAAATGGAATGTTACTGTACATGACATTAGCAGAGACTCTAAATGTGTGTGATTTTGTGATTATCTGGCTTCTTGCACACCTACCATTTGCTATGAGACTATTCTAGGGTCATCAGTAGTGCCAGAATAAGAATATGCATGGGGCAGACATGAAAACACACACAGTCTGTATTCAAGCCCAGTTGATCCCAGCCAAACCCAGCAGAATTACAGATGACCTACGTGCCGTGAGGAACAGATGCCTGTTCTTATAAACCACTAAGATTTTGGGAGTTGCTTATTATGGAATATTATCGCAGTGAAAGCTGGCTAATATAGGCACTGCCTGTATATAATATATATAATATTATATAATTATATACATATTAAATATAATATATACATATACATGTATACATACATATATAATATGTATATATTAATTATATACATACATATTAAATATAATATGTAATATAATACAGGCACTGCCTGTATATAATATAGTCTGCCTACCTCCAGAAGATTAATCATAATTAATCTAAGCTAATCCTGTTGCCCTTTTCCATACAAAAGAATTTCCCAGATTCGCATGGAGCTAAATGTGGCCAAATGACCCAGTCTTAGCCAGTGAAATGTATAACAACTACTGGGGGCTTTTAGGAAAGCTTTTGTCAGGGTGGCATTGTAGGGGCTGAAAGTGGTCTTTCCCTTTTCTTCTTTGCTTGAAGTTTCAGTGGGTATCTTGAGACCATAATTTGAAAACACAAAGATGGAAAACTAACAGCTAGCTACACATGATGGAGCAAACAAATAGAAAGTCTAGGCTCCTGATGACATGGCTTAGTGGTTGACCAACATCAACAACCATCTATCTCTACACTTTAGTCGGATTTTTTGCTTCTTGCTTTCCAAGTCATTCTTGACCTACTATCACTGAAATAATGTCAATTTCATCATCTTAGTCACTATTTCTCTGAGGTAAGTGAGGAATAAGAAAAGGGAGCTATGTGATCACAAATCTCCTCACACAAACCTTAGGAAACCTTATTTGTTAAGTTATTAGAACCTGGTGTATGTATGTGTGTGTGTGTGTGTGTGTGTGTGCGTGTGCGTGCGCGTATAGTTTTGTTTGCTTGTTTTTCCTGTGTTGTCTCTTTGTAAGAAGGTTTGTAATAACAATGAACAATTAGCTGATGGTTACTTTTAACCAAAAATGTGGTGGCGACTGATTTGGATATCGTGTGCTGGCCAAAACTGGGGACCACGATGTCAAATTGTTATTTCTTAAAAAGAAGCTGTGTCAACCATGGAGTCACACTAAGAATAGCTCTTACAGAGTTGCTGGTGGGTGGGCTTCCAAAGGTATTTAAGAAATATGTGATGTGTGCAATACTACCATCTTCAACTTGCACTGGGTGTATCCTCACTGTAAATTTGGAGTATGTGTGGATTGCTACCAAATGAAAAGCAAAGATTGCCAATAGAGTACTACCTACAAGGTTTTCCTCGGCTGGGATGAATGAAGAGTCAGGTCTGTGAAGCAAGGAACTTGATGCCTACACAGGTTAGTCTTGGAAAAGTTCTTTATAATGTTGGAGACTGTTCATTTTGTAAGATCAAATGTGGGATAGAGGCAAATTGTCCTTGTTAAAACAGTAAATTCAAGCTCTTTTCAAAGCTAGCCTCAGAAGAAGACATTAGACAGACACCTTTAATGAGAGGAAAAACCTATTCTTAGTGTTATGCTTCTGTAGAATCCCTCAGTCTTGGAAGCAGCAGCTGTGGGCAAGGGTGCAGCCTCCGAGCCAGCCAACAGCATAAAGCTGACCTGTCCAACCAGCACTTTTCCTTTACATTGGCCAGCAGACTCAACAAGAGGGAAGGTCAACACAGAAAACAAAGACAAAATGGACAAAAGAATGCATAAAAAATCCTTGATATCTTTCCTTCTTTGGTAGAAAATAAGACTTCTCTGATTTATGGAAGAACCTCAAGGATTGATACTAAGCATGACATTCTGATAACTGCTCACTACTGGCTGTGTGGTAATTGCTTACTGTGCTTGCAGGACCCCAAAAATAAGAGGAACTGGAATGTTTTCAAGGAGTACGGGAAACAGGGTAGCCAGTAATGGTGTCTGGATGCATCATAAATTGAAGGCTGAATTTTGAAAACTTTACTCCCTCATCAAAGAGTTTGGTAACCAGTAAGTTGATCTAGTTAATTGTAGGACTATCTTAGTCTATTTGGGCTGCTATAATAAAATACCATAGACTGGATAGCTTAAAAAGCAAACATTTATTTATCACGGTTCTGGAGACTGAAAAGTCCAAGTTCAAGGTATTGAAAGATTTGGTGTCTGGTGAGGGCCACTTCTTGGTTCATAGACAACTGTCTTCTTGCTGTGTCTTCCTAGGATAGAGGCAAGGGAACTTTCTGGGGTCTGTTTTATAAGGGCACTGATGTATTCATAAGGACAGAGTCTAATCACCTCCCAATGGCCCCACTTCAAAATATCACATTGGGGGGTTAGATTCAACAAATGAATTTTGGGGGAGACACATTCAATCAATAGCAAGGACAAATGAAATTATCACTGAAGTCACAAAAGGAGACTTTTGAATTGTACTTGAAGGTGTTCCAAATCTCTTGAAAAATGAAAAGGAATTAGTGATTTTGAAACTTAAGGTCTGGTTACCAGTAAGAAATTTTAGAGATATAATGCCTTACAGGTTTGATGATCTGGTGGCCAACATTCCATTGTTTGAGTACATGAGATGAGATGGTGAACTGCATTTTTTCCTCTAGGCTACCAAACTACTTTGGCCAGATTGGGGTCCCAAGATGTATGGTGCTTGTAGACTAATTATTCTGGAAGATCAAAAATGTGGAATATCATCTTTACTGAGACATATCTGTTGCAGCTGGTGTCATGGTCTATGTGGAAATTTCAAAAGGACAGTGACTGAGAAGTCCTTAAAACTTTCCAAGATAGAAAATTTCATGAACTCATAAAAAAGCAATTTATTGAAGGAAAGGAGAAGCCAAGAACCTTCTGGTACATACATACCACTAAAGACACAGAGAAGTTATTAGCATTTCTTTAAATTTTTTTTTTTTTCAACGTTTATTTATTTTTGGGACAGAGAGAGACAGAGCATGAACGGGGGAGGGGCAGAGAGAGAGGGAGACACAGAATCGGAAACAGGCTCCAGGCTCCGAGCCATCAGCCCAGAGCCCGACGCGGGGCTCGAACTCCCGGACCGCGAGATCGTGACCTGGCTGAAGTCGGACGCTCAACCGACTGCGCCACCCAGGCGCCCCTATTAGCATTTCTTTAAAAGTTATCAGAAAAGCAAGTTCAGGAAAACCCAGCAACCATGATCTTACTAATCAGATCTGGTGTTTAGACCTATCACTAAGAAAACATCTTCATCAAGAGTATGAAGTTGAAGGCTGGGCAATTGTAAGTTTCTCAGAGATGTGGTAATTATCCCAACAGGAACTCCATATGAGGTTCATAACTTATTTAGCTGTATCAAGTGGTTGATGATTTTGTTTCTCAGAGCATGTTAAACAATGTTTCTGGCTTACTAAGGAATTCTGTTATCTGTCACAGACTCATACCAATCATGAAGATAAATTATAGGTGAAGGATATTATCTACCATGCAGTGAAAGATGCAGTAGCTATACTAAAAGCCAGCAAATCCATTTTCAACAAACCCTAAAGGCCCCAGGGATGCTGTAACCCTGGCACAATGGAAATGATTTATTGGTAGCTGTCAAAACTTTTCAGGAAGGATTTCTGGAGATGTTAAGAATCAAGTTACTTCATTTTTAAAAACTGTGCCTGACTTTTGAGGGTACACTGATAATATATATCTCTAGTGTTTGCAGATGCTAAATGTGTATATGTAGTGAATATTTACAGAGCATGCATCCTTAAACTGTGACTTCTTACCTAGTATACAAGTGCAGAGCTTTTACCAAGCTGCAAAAGCAAAACCCCTTACCAGCTTTGGATCAATACCTGTGGTTATCCCATAGCTACTTATTTGGATAGTTTAGACGAAATGCATTTATAACTATCAGGAATCACTTTGCACAGTTTATTTGGGTTGAATTTTTTTCATGTTTGTCTAAGTAACCCTCCTCTGCATTTTAAGATTCAAAAGAGCAATGGAGGAAATCAACAGCTAATGATGGAGTTTTTATTATATTGCATAAGATTGACATTATATAGTAGAAATCAATCAACTGGGAGGTAATTATCTTTTTTTTTTTTTTTTTTTTAGTAGCCAACACTTTTTTAAAATGTTTATTTTTGAGGGAGAGAGAGAGAGAGCATGCATGAGCAGGAAGGAGAGGGGCAGAGAGAGAGGGAGGCAGAATCCTCAACAGGCTCTAGGCTCTGAGCTGTCAGCACAGAGCCCAATGCAGGGCTCAAACCCACGAATTGTGAGATCATGACCTGAGCGAAAGTTGGATGCTTAACTGACTGAGCCATCCAGGCACCCCAGTAATCTTTTTTAAATAAAATTTTTTACTTAAATGAAGCTTTGCTGACTTTAAGTGTTAAGTGTTTTGCACTATTCACATAATAAAATTTGCAAAATATCTTTGCTAAAAGTAATGTAGCATCAAACCATGTAAGGTAAAAACTAATATATTTGCAGAGAGAAATAAATTAATTCATTATCATGATTGGAGACTTCAATACCCCTCTGTCAGAATGGACAGATTCAGCAGGCAAAAATTAGTAAGGACATAGTTGAACTCAGCATTATCAATCAACTGAATATAATCAACATCTACTGACCACTTTATCCAAAATAGCAAAATACATATTCTTCTTAGGCTCACATGGAACATTCACCAAGGTAGACCACATTCTGGATATAAAACACGCCTTAACAAGCTTAAAAGAATAGAAATCAAACAATACCTTCTCTTAGACCACAATGGAGTTAACTAGAAACCAAGAACAGAAAAAGATTAGGAAAATCTTCAAACATGTGGAAATTAAACAACATACTCTTAAATAACACACTGGTCAAAGAAGATATCTCAGGAGAAATTTAAAATTACTTTAAACTACATGAAAATGAAAATGCAATTTATCAAAATACATGGATGCAGTGAAAACAGCACTTAAAGTGGATTAATATATATACAGCATTAATATATATATTAGAAAAGAAGAAATTTCTACAATCAGTATTCTAAATTTCCACCTTAAACTAGAAAAAGAAGAGCAAATTAAATCCAAAGTAAAAAGAAGAAAAGAAATAATAAGAATTAGAGCAGAAGTCAATGAATGGAAAGCAGGAAATCAATAGAGAAAATTAATGAAACCAAAAGCTGTTTCTTTGGAATGATAAATGAAATTAATAAGCCTCTAGTCAGGCTAATAAAAAAGGACACAAATAACTGATATTAAAAATGAAAGAGAGGAAATCATTATAGATTCCTTAGACATTAAGAGATAATCAAGGAATAGTATGAACAACTCTATGCCTACAAGTTTGATAACTTAGATTAAATGGATCAATTCCTTTAAAGGCATCATCTGCTAAAACTCACACAAAAAGAAATAAATGAAGCAAATAGGCCTATATTAATTAAAGAAATGAAATCAGTAGTTAATAGACTTCCAAAACAGAAAGCACCAAGTACATTTGTGTATTCTACCAAACATTTAGGGAAGAAACTATACCAACTCTCTACAATTTTTTTCAGAGGAGAGAAGCAGAGGGAACACTTCATAACTCATTCTATGAGGCCAGCATTACTCTAACACTGAAACAAATAAATTGCAAGAAAATAAAACTACAGATGAATATCTCTTATGAACATAGAGGTAAAAATCTTCAACACAATATTAGCAAATCAAATCCAGTGATGTATTATAAAAAGAATTATACACCATCACCAAGTAAGATTTGTCTCAGGTATTCAAGGTGGTTTCAACATTTGAAAATCAACTGATGGAGAGCCAAAGCATAAGCGACTCTTAAAAACTGAGAACTGAGGGTTGATGGGGGGGTGGGAGGGAGGGAAGTGTAGGTGATGGGCATTGAAGAGGGCATCTTTTAGGATGAGCACTGGGTGTTGTATGGAAACCAATTTGACAATAAATTTCATATATTAAAAAAAAAATCAATTGATGTAATCCATCACATCAATAGGTTAAAAAAGAACAATCTAATGATTGTATTAATAGATACAGAAAAAGCATGTGACAAAATCTAACACTAATTAATTATATAAACTCAGTAAATTAGGACTAGGGAAACCTTCCTCAACTTGATAAAGAATACTAAAAAAAAAACCCCAAAACTAAAAACAACAACAACAACAACAACAACAACACCCAACAGCTAACATCATGCTTAATGGTGAGAAACTTGAAACTTTCCCACAAAGATCAGGTGCAAGGCAAGGATGAGGATGTTCCCTTAAACCATTCCTTTTCAACACTGTACTAGAAGTTCTAGAAAATGCAACATGACAAGAAAAGGAAATATGTACAGATGGGAAAGGGAGAAATAAAACTTTGTTCACAGATGACATAACTGTCTATGTAGAAGATCTGAAAGAATCAACAAAAAACTCTTGGAACTAATAATCAATTGTAGCAAGGTTGCAGGGTCCAAGGTTAATATACAAAAGTCAACTGTTTTCCTATATACCAGCAGAGGACAAGTTGAATTTGAAATGTAATTTCAAATTAACATAATACCATTTATATTAGTATTCAAAAAATGAAGTAATTAGATATAAATGTAACAAAGTATGCACAAGATTTATATGAAGAAAACTACAAACTATGAAGTGCATCCTTCTCAATTTGATCTGTTAATTCAATGCAGTCCCAGTCAAAATCCCAGCTAGTTATTTTGTGATTATCAACGTCCTTAATCTAACGTGTATATGGAGAGGCAATGATCCAGAAGAGCCCACACAATATACAAGGAAAACAAAATTGGAGGATTGGCACTACCCAACTTCAAGACTTACTATAAAGCTACATTAAGACTGTGTGATATTGGTTAAAGAACAGACATATAGACCAGTAGAACAGAATAGAGAGCCAAAAAATAGATGTTAGCTGATTCTTGACAAAGGAGATATCTTTTTGACAAATGGTGCTGGAACAATTGGATTTCCACATACAAAAAAGATGAATCTAGACAGACCTTATACCCTTCACAAAATTAACTCAAAACGGATCACAGTCTTAAATGCGAAATGCCAAACTATAAAACTCCTAGAAGATCACATAGGTGAAAACCTAGATGACCTTGGGTATAGTAATGACTACTTAGATATAACACCAAAGGCACAATCCATAAAAATAATATTTGACAAATTAGACTTTATTAAAATTAAAAACTCATGCTCTGGGAAAGACGATGCCAAGAGAATGAGAAAGCCATAGTCTGGGAGCAAAATATTTGCAAAAGACATATCTTATAAAAGACTGTTATCCAAAATATAAAATAACTCTTAAAAGTCAACCATAAGAAAACAACCTGATTAAAAAATGGGCCAAAAACCTAAACAGACACCTCATCAAAGAAGATATTCAGATGAAAGATAAGCATATGAAAAGATGTTTCACATAATAAGTCATCAGGGAAATTAAAACTAAAACTATGAGAGACCACTGCATTCTTGTTAGAGTGGCTAAAATCTGGAATACTGATAGCACAAAATGTTGGTGAGGATGTGGAATGATAGAACTCTCATTCATTACTACTGGGAATGCAAAATAGTACAGATACTTTGGGAAGTCAGTTTGGTAGTTTCTTACAAAACTAAACATACTTTTACCATATGATCAAGCAATTGAACTCCTTGGTATTTATCCAAAGGAGCTGAAAACTTATGTCTACCCAAAACCTGCACACAGATGTTTATAACAACTTTATTCATAATTGCCAAACGTGGAAGCAACCAAGATATCTTTAGTAGGTGAATAGATAAATAAACTGTGGTATTCCCAGACAATGGCATAGTATTCAGCACTAAAAATAAATGAACTATCAAGCCATAATAAGGCATGGAGATATCTTACATACATATTACTAAGTAAAAGGAGACAATCTGAAAAGGCTACATACTGTATGATTCCAACTGTATGACATTCTGGAAAAGAAAAAACTATGGAGACAGTAAAAAGATCAATGGTTGTTGGGTGCTGTGGGGGTGAGGATGGGAGAGATTAAAAAATGTCATCTTAGATTGTCACGTACTCAATTAGCCTACCTGCTGCTGCCATTTCCCAGTATTCAGTTTATGCCATATGGCAACAAGTGGGGCTTCAGTGCATCCTTACACAATTTCTTCAACTAGACTGGTTTAAGAATCTTTAACATCCTCATATCCTAAGAAGTTGAATGAAAGATACAGCAACTATTACAATAATTGACATGACATCAGCAGTGTTGGGTGCTTACATAAACTTATACAGAACTTATTTAGTGAAAAGGATTCTGGCTTTGTAATAAAAATATGAATTAGAATTTGAGTTGTATCATTTATTCATCATATGACTTTGAATAAGTTACTTAACTTCTTTTGGCCTATACTAACCATCCTTCTGCCTACTGTATAGTTACAGATACCAGTGAGGTATTCAATGGGCATTGTATTTGGTAAACTGCAGAGGGGTCTGGATAGGTAAATCTCTATTAATAGTACATGTCCTCAGAACAGATGTGTGCACTGACAGAGTGAGACAGCAATTTGTATGTGGTTGTTCTGGGGCAGAACATCTGGTTAGAATCTTCTCTATTTCACATGAAGCTTGTCTATATGTGATGATGATGGGCCTGCTCTAAAACTATAAACTGCAGTTTCAGATCCCACTGGCCTATAGCAAATAGACCATATGCACGGTTGCAACTTAGGGAGAGGGACTGCATCTTACCTTTTCACAGAGTATAAACCCAAAAACTTGTTAAGTGAAATGAATTTTGGGGCACCAGAAATTTCCAGGCACTTTTGGTATAATTAAAACATTGTGGGTCTTTTCAGGTAAATAAAACTTCCCTGGATTTTGTTTTGCTCCAGTAGAAATCCCTAGCTTATTTGCACTCTTCACATACCATAAGAATTAGATCTGTATGTATTTGTCTGGTTAATCGCTCTTATCTGAAATGATAATAAAATTTCTTTTATATCCCTGAGAGAGCCAAATGGTTACACAACAGACCAGGTCCCTAAGTTAGGCCACAGTGTGCAGATAAACCGATGGCAGTGCTATCTATCTCCATATGAAGATAAGGTATGAAGCCCAGACGTTGGCAACACCTCTTGGTCATAAAATCTAAGATACATGGGCTATATGGCCCTTGGAGATATTTTATTCACTCAGACTGATTACATTTCTAAGAAGAGTATTTCAGGAAGGCAGGAGACAGCTGCATTCTACACTTTTCATCACCACTCACCTATGGAGCATCCAGATATTTGCGTAAGACATTTGACTTTGCTCTCTTTTTGATACCCTTGGAGGGGGGTGAGGCTAGTATACTTATTATTCACTAGAAGGTAGTTGACATGAACTCTGTCTCTGATCCAGAATACCTTATGTGCATATTCAGCATGAAATAATAAAGATAAATATTTAAAACCCAGTGGTTTGGGCATAATTATAATACTGAATTTCTAGTGCAGGGGAATGATGGGCAAGATGTGGCCTGAACTGTATATGTCTCACCCAGCCCCACACCTAGTTTAGGAAAAAACTTTGAGTATGGGGCAGAGCCTGCAGTGAGGGAGAATTGAAAGGCTAGGAGATTACAGCACAGCTGGGACCTGGGGAGGGCGAGAGATCTCCACTCCCAGAAGGCACGTGGTAACAAGTTAAAGAGGACACAGGAGTGAGGGGTCACAAAACTTGAAGATGAGGTTTCTTTGGTAACTTATCTGCTGCTCTTCTAGGAGCTACACCCCTGGGTAGGGGTAGAGGAGTTCCAGAGGCCAGAGGGAAATTTGGGTGTGTGTCCCCTCACGTCTAGGGAGGCTCCTCCCCCCAGCAGCAATAGGTCCTCCAGAGAAGAACTATCTTAGGAAGAGCCAGGAGGATGCCCAGGATTTGCACACCAGCTAAGGCTATGACAAGTTTGAGAAGAGGTAAGAAGGAGACCAAAGGGCCTCCATAGGGTGGAGATGGGGCAGAGGTAGCGACCATTCGACCACAGCACAGCTAGCTAGGAGAGGCAGAGGCCCCAGCGCCGACCCAGCCTGGTCAGAGGGAGGACCCTCCAGAAGGGTGCTGTGTTAGCTGGCTGTGGGAACTGCAGCGGATAAGGGTGCTGGTCCATTTGGCTCTAGGAGCCTCAAATGTATCTCAAACCTCCATTCTGTGACTTACTAGCACTGTGACCCCAAGCAACTCACCTAACCTTTCTGGGCCTCAGTCCTACCTGCAAAAGAGAGATAACAAGACTACATTTGAATGTGTAACTGAATCCTAAGGTGAGGATTAGATAGCACATGGTGAGCCGTAAATAAATGGTAGGTATTGTTCTCATTGTTTAGTCATTATTGTACCTGTGGGGCCCTTAAGAAAATTGGAATTATTTCTGCAATGAGTTGTTTCATGTCTGACTGTCCCTCCACCCCCTTTCCCCAAACATGCACACACATCTAGATGTAAACACCCAGAGAGCAGGACCAGGGCCACTGTCATTGTGGCATGGGCAGAGATAGTTGTCAAATCTTGCTTCTTTTTTAATTGTATAAGGAATTCTGCACACCATAGAAGGCTTCCCCAGTCTATTAACATATTCAACAATGAATTATTGCTATCAAAATATTGCCATCTTTTAAAAAAAGTATCCCTGCTTTATTCAAGTGGAAATTTGTCCTTAAAGAAAGGGTAAGATTGGCCCAGGGTCACACAGCTGGTGAGTCACGGACTTCAGCCAAGGGCCTCTGTTTCCAGAGTCTATTCTCCCAAACATTATATTACATGGCTATACAAATAGATTTAAAGTAACATTTTTTTTCTCATTACAGTAATTCAATTGAGAACAGATATAATGCTTCATGTATGAATCATGCATGAATCATACTAATTTTGATTAGTCAAAATCTATCATGAGTAAACACCTTTTAAAATTATTTTTACTATCTTAATTGCAAAAGATATTATATAGTACTCTTGCAGTCAAGGACTATAAGAGCTGGAAGTCACCTCAGAGATGACAGTCTCCTTCCACTTTACTGATGAGGAAATGGATGCCATGGAAGTTTAAGTGAGTTTTTCAAGCAATTCAGTAGAGCCACTATGACTGAGTCAGGGGTTGAGCTATACTTTCTTTGTGCTCCAAGAGCATCCTGGCAGTAGATTCCATAACATCCTGAATCAGAAATATGGACCCCTAGTAACTGGCATACAGATTGCTCATGCTAGAGTTCTTCCAAAAGATGTAGAGATATTCAAGGTGACTTAATTTCCCATTAAAAGAGGACTTTGAAAGTGTTAGGAGACAAAGGCAAAATATGGAATAGCAATTATTCTTGGTACAAGATACTCCCAATTATTGGACATACCAATTAAAGTTCTATTTTCTGGGTAGTTTGATCTCTATAGCCAGTCATACATCTCTCTGCTCCTTTATTTAAGGGACCTGAACATATTGGTATATTTTGTAGTGTTCAATGTAATGTTCAACGTTTTCTTTAGGTTGTCTCATAAAGTCACTAGGATTTCTTCTACCAAGGTTATGAATTGGGGAGATGAGAGGAGTGTTACACATTGGATACCCTGGAGGGTAGAGTGAAATGGATTTAGGTATATTAAGTTAGCAGAAATTCCAAAAATCTCCCCCATTATAGGGGAGACAGTGTAGAAAGGCAGAACAGATTATGTCACATAGTGGGAACCATTTGAGCAGGAGTGCTTACTGCCTTGAATGCAGGAGGCAAGGAAATGGTAAAGATCTTAGAATTCAACTTGGAGGACAAAAACTGGTTCAAAGGCAATAGAATAGAAAGGCGAGATAAACACAAAGGAGGATAAAGGAGCAGAGAGTAAGAGGATAAGCAAGGAGGGGTGTTATCAAAGTTGAAGCTAGATAAATTGCTTGAGAGGAGGTTGTAGCTGGGAAAGTTGAGGGTAGTTAATAGTTTAGGAGGAAAGAAGGAAGTCATCAAGAGGCATATCAGGTGAGGAATCTGGGCAGTTCGGATGACAAACCTGTCATCAGATAGCTAGACAGGTTGCAAAGCACTTAGTCCTGCAGCAATAGAGATAGCAGAAGTAGAATTTTTACAAAATTTTTTGAAATTTAAAAAATTTTTATTTGGAAAACCTTCAGCCTATAGAAAATTTGCAAGAGAGCATTAAATATGCATGTACCCTTTACTTAGATTTACCAGTGGTTAACATTTTGCTAGATTTGCTACTATCCTCTCTATGCATCCTTATTTATTTTTTATTATTTTTAATTTTTTAATGTTTATTTATTTTGAGAGAGAAATATAGAGAATGAGCAGGGGAGGGGCAGAGAGAGAGGGAGACAGAATCCCAAGCAGGACCCGCATTGTCAGCATGGAGCCCGATGCAGGGCTTGAACCCACGAACTGTGAGATCATGACCTGAGCCGAAATCAAGAGTTGGGCAGTTAACCAACTGAGCCATCTATGCATCTTTATTTAACAAAACATTTATATTACCTGTGAATTTTTAATGGTTTATATCACACTTCACACCTAAATATTTCATCATATATTTTCCGAGAATAAGGGCACGACTACATTCACTTATCACCTTCAGGAAGTTTAACATTGATATAATCCTATGTCTAAAATTTGTATATATGCAAATTTCCCCAGGTGTCTCCAAAATGTCCTTGATGGCTTTTTCCTCTCCTCCAATCCAGTATCCAACCAAGGATAACACATTGCAATCAGTTGTTATGTCTATTGTCTCCTTTAGTCTATAATAGTTCCCTAACTTTATTTTCATTCAAAACTGCCATTTTTTACTCCACATCAGTTGGTTTGCAAAATGTCCCTCAATTTGCACTTGTCTGTTTTCTCATGGTTGAATTTAGATTAAATATTTTTTTGCAGCAGTACCATATAAATGGTAGTATGGACAATAAACTATGTGGTAAGTCACAATGCACCAAAGTCCTATAAGCCTGCTGCTGATTCTACTTTTCATCTTGAATATGTGTTTTGGGAAGAGCAAAAGGGATATGCTAAAAGCAGATCTAGACCTCCATGACATAAATTGGATTCATGTCAAAATTCGACCTCACTCTGTGCTACATATAGCTCAGGAATCGGAGGAGTGGTTTCTATTACTGATAATCAAATCTTTTCCATTTTAGAGCTTATACTTTGTATTTTCTTTTGTCTTAAAGGAACCAATTTATAAAACAGATACAATATGTTTGTATTGTATCAAACAATATGTTTGTATTATATCAGATAAACATCAAGAATTAGCCTCAGGATAGATCTGAGTCTTGCTGTGATTCATCTTTAAGTGAAAGTGAAATCCTTCCACTTTCAAGGCAATACATTTTAGCTAGAGTGGCTAAATCTGCCAACTAGTTTGCTTAATGTTTATGTAAAAACTTATATTTTTGTGAAGAGCTTTATCATACATGATTGTATTTAGTGCTCACAATGATCCTATGAGGCTGGGAGATGAGTGGAGCCTCAGGAGATTCGGATGGTCCTAATTTCCAGTGAGACTCCCATCTTTGCTTGTTGAGACTGGTTTGCAGCCACACACACACTACCTTCCCCTCTGCCTGCCTGAGAAAGGTTTTTGTTTCAGAATTGGTTACTGGAAAGATCAGATTACCAGAGAAATAAGGTTAACCGAGATATTTAAATCCACAATTTTTGTAGAAAAAGGCCAGTTCTAAAACAAAAATCTCACTTCAATTTGTTGTTTTAATTGCATGCTACTTGATAAGTGAAGATATTCATTTGCTCATTCAGTTTTCAAACTTTCATTTGGAGCTCACTTTGCTAGATCTAGGTTGACAAGTTGGATATGATACCTGTTAGGATACATGAATATTTGCATGTCCTGTATTCAGGTCTGTATCCAAAAAGATTTAATATCACTTACAGAAATACATGTGGCTTAACACAAAACAAAGTAAGAAGAGAAAAAGTAAGTAAACACAGTTGGGGGTGAAAGGAAAAGAATGCCAACAAGATTCATAGGTAACACCATGTAAGCTGTGGGATTTTGTTTTAAACGTTGAAGGTACTTCATGTAAGCATGTTCCTATCAAGGGGAAAGGAGAAAGTGAAAATTAGAAGAGTAAGGGGTAATGATTGCTGAAGTAAAGTCCCAAGCAGACTGGAAAGAATGGGATAAAACCAAGAGGGTGGGAGTGAGAATTAGTCCCTCATCAACTCAAAGGATGTGCTGGTATACAAGGATGAAGCAGCAATGGTTTTTGTCAGTGTGGAACACAAAGTAAGCCAACCCCTTTTCTTGGTACCGAGGAATGTGGGGAGTGGAGAGCAGCCTCAAATATCCAGTGCAGCCCTATATTCTAAGATTGAAAAACCCAATCTGTATTCAAGTTTCTTTAGCTACCCCATTGACAGACTAAAATTCATGGACTGTGTTGCCTATGTTGCAGAATATATAACTCCTCATTGATTTCTGGGAGTACTTGGAGCCTGGGAAATAGATTTGATTAGATAGGACAAAAACTGTAAACCTACCTTTTCATCATCTTTACCTTATGGTCTCCTTCATTCAACAAATATAGGTGCTGCTTATGTGTCACACAGTCTGCTTCCTCATTCCAGTTTTTGCTTTTGTTCAGTTTCTGTGGAAATTACTAATGAGGATCTCTAATTCTGTTTATCCAAAGGATACAGGAGTGCTGATTCATAGGGGCACATGTACCCCAATGTTTATAGCAGCAACAATAGCCAAATTTCAACAATAGCCACTTTCAACAATAGCCAAATTATGGAAAGAGCCCAAATGTCCATCAATGGATGATGAATGGATAAAGAAATTGTGGTTTATACACACAATGGAATACTACTTGGCAATGAGAAAGAATGAAATCCTGCCATTTGCAACAAAGTGGTTGGAACTGGAGGGTATTATTCTAAGTGAAATAAGTCAGTTAGAGAAAGACAGATATGTTTTCATTCATATGTGGAATTTGAGAAACTTAACAGAAGACCATGGAGGAAGAGAAGGGGAAAAAATAGTTTCAAACAGAGAGGGAGGCAAACCCTTGAGACTCTTAAATACAGAGTACAAACTGAGGGTTGATTGGGGGGGGGGGCGCAGGGAAGAGGGGAAAATGGGTGATGGGCATTGAGGAGGGCACTTGTTGGGATGAGCACTGGGTATTGTATGTAAGCAATGAATCATGGGAATCTACTCCCAAAGCTAGGAGCACACTGTATACACTGTATATTAGCTAATTTGACAATAAATTATATTTAAAAATATAAAAATTATATATATATTATATATATATTATATATTATATATTATATATATATATATATGTATGTATATATTTTAAAAAAGGAGTTCTAATTCTAATCTGTTCTCTTGGGTAAGGTCTGCAGAGATTCAGGTCGAGTGCATCTCAAGCCTAAGTAGGTACAGGATCTTCTTTCTTATTCAGAAATGAAATAATCTTTTAAGCTGCTTGTTTGCTCTTGTCTAGCACCAAAGGAGGCTGTAATTAAATCAGCAAAGCCACACACACACACACACACACACACACACACATATATATATATATATATTTTTTTTTTTTTTTAGTAGGACTAAAAGAATTCTGGATATGTTTGAGAGCATAATTTGAGAGGGGGGGAAAAAGCCTTAGAGGACCATCTAATGAAATACAGCCCTCTTAGTTTACAGGTAAAAAATTAGGTCCTCAAATAAACTTAATACAAGCACATACCTAGAAAGAGGCAGGGCTGGAACTAGTAGTCTTCTGACTCCTAGACCAATGATCTTTCTGGCATGAGATACTGCTCACCAGATAAAGATTGGCTAGTGGACTCATATTTCAGAACTGCAAACAGGCATTTCTGAGGGAACAAGAAGTTTAAATTTACCTTCCTATGTGAGCTAGAATATAATATCAATATTTACATTTAAAGTGATTGTTTTCAGAGCACTTATATTCGTCCTTCCGTTAAAGTAGGCAACCACTGTGTAGCAAGGATTATCAAAACTCCACACAACAATGGGAGGAACTGGTGCACTTTCATGTCTGATTATTTCATTTTGTGAACTAAGTGCTCTGATCTCTCAAGGAGTTTCCAAGGCAGAGGTATGTTATGCCTGAAGATGCAAAACTAAGATAGCTATAGCTCTATATATTTATATACAGATACCACAAACTTAGTACTTGTAAGATCAGATTCTTGGCATTTGGGGGGCATGCGGTGGGAATGGGTGCTGTAATATACCACTCTGGCTCTTAGTTTTGTGGTCACAGAGTACCAGAGCTGGAAGAGATAATTTTATTTAATTATGCAATTTAGATGAAGGAACTGTGATTCAGAGAATACGTGGTTTGCTCGTGGTTTTAGAAAAGCAAAAGCAATTTTAACAGTTCAGTCATTGATTGCATCTCTCTGGTCGATTCTACTCTACTCACATTATCCCCTCTGTGGTATACTACTATCAACTTCTAGTTAGTTTCACTTCACTTTTATTTCTCCTTAATCTCAATGATAAGTAATCTACCTGGGATCCTAAGTCCTTTCTGGGTCTTATCTTTTACTCTTTCATTTAGGGTTGTGTGATGTTACAGTATCTTGACTTTGGTGTTGTTAAGACAATTTTGCCATTTTCACGGCTGCCAAGAAATGCAGCTAACAGAAGACAGCACAATTTTCAGAAGTTATAGTTCAGATAAAGCAGCCTCATAGAAAAATCAGTGCCTTAGTTAATTTTAACCAAATGGTTATGCTTAACATAATAGGTTTCTTTCTGTTAAAGACTCCATTATAGTCATAGTACAAAGAACTGGAATTATTTAAGACACATTATTACAACATAACATATTTTATAGTTTCTTTACTGGTTGCTAGTCTATGAGAAGGAAAACAACAACAAAGAGGAACATCGTTCCAGCACAATAACAATGAACTTATTCTAGGGTGCCTGGGGGGCTCAGTCGGTTAAGTATCCGACCTAGGCTCGGGTCATGGTCTCATGGTTTGTGCGCTGAAGCCCTGTGTTAGGCTCTGTGCTGACAGCTCAGAGCCTGGAGCCTGCTTCAGATTCTGTCTCTCTCTCTCTCTGCCTCTCCCATGCTCACGCTCCATCTCTGTCTCTCTCTCAAAAGTAAACAAACATTTAAAAAAGTCAAAAAACAATGAGCTTATTCTAATTAATATGTAGGTGTTCAGTTAGCTTAGACTTTTCGTTAAAAATTTGCATATAATCAAGTACCTTGTGTGATACAATATCTAAATTTTATATACGTTTCCTATATTTGGAACATAATAGCACTAGTCAGATAATCAAAGCCATTTGTATAGGGAGGGAGTGCTTCATTTTACAGATGAGGAAGCTAAAGTTTAGATTAAAGGACTTCAGCCAGGTCACAAAGCAAGCTAGCTAGTTCTTGTCTGGGGCTAGGACAGTCTAAATCTGAGCTCTCTATTCTGTTGGTTTCTTATCACAATTCCTCCAAAGTTACAGATGCATTTGTAATGCTAACTAGCTGTCTTAAGTGTCTGGGACACAATGTACTGTTCTAGAAAGAGCACAGGATTTGGGATTTGATGGGGAAGGGTTTGTGTCTTTGCTCCACTTCTTGAGAGGCCAGTGATTTAGATACAACTTACTTCCTGTCTCTGGAGTCAGTTTCCTCATTTGTCAAATTGGGGTGACTACCTGACATACGGAGTTGTCGTGGAGAAAGTGTGATGTGTGTGAAATGCGTGGCATGTAATAAGTGGTTAACATGTTGTTCATCCCACAGTGGGGTGGAGATTGTCTACTTCCTGACGTACAGCCTGCTCTCATGAAAGCACCAAGTAATGGGTTCATGCTGGACAGATAAATTAGATACAATGAGGGAGGAGAGAATGTGAATTATCTTTATTAGTTCACTTATTATGATGGCACTAGTTTTGTGTGGGGGGAATAAAACCCTAAGGGCCAGAACTATAAATCTGCTGGGTAGGTCCAGATTTTAATGACTAGAGTGGCCATTTTCCTTTTATATGTAGAAATGCCTTTGGAAAAATAAACTTTTTTTTTTAATATTAGAGGAGGATTAATTAGAATAATTATTCACAACAGTGTTGTCATGTTTTAGTGTTAGAGTGATCAACTTTTTAGAAAAAGTAATGAAATCCACACTTACAAACCAACTATTCAGATTGTATAATCATTATTTTTAAAATACATGTTCCAAATTTACTTTATTTGATTTGAAACTCTGGAATCTTTTATATATAACTGCAAAAATAAGTATTTCTTAAACTTGGAAGTACCATGTTAGTGTCTGAATATAGCAAAATAATAAATTTATTTGTAACTATGCCAATATGTCCCATTCCCTAGGCTGGAGAGCAGGCTGGGAATACTGGAATCCTGGTCATCTTTACCCCAGCTTGCTTTGGGCAGGTTCCAGAGATAAGCAAAGTCAAGGTTATTGTCTCTCCCAGTTTGTAAAGCAGGGTGTCACTATGAGAGAAGAGGCCATTGTGTCTACAAAAGGCAGTCCATAAGAATAGAGAGCTCTGACATTATTTGAGTAAAGTTCAAGTCTAAGGGTGTCCCTGCAAACAATGGAGATTTTGGTGGTACACAATTAAAAGAGGGCTTGTAAGTAGCTCCATGAGTGCAATAAACTAAAACATAAACCAAATAGTTTACGAGAATCAGGAAAAGAGACAGCTAAAAAGAATCCTCCTGGGATCAGAATAAACCTCAAAATCTGACCTCAAAATTAACCCTGCAAATGGACCTAAATTCAATGGACTAGATTATGGAAGAATGAATGCTCCACAGAATGTAAATAATATAAAATAGATTTGTGAGTCTTGTGATTCTTCAAAAAGTTAAACACAGGCTTACCGAGTAACCTAGCAATTCCACCCTTGGGTATATACCCAGGTGAAATGAAAAAAATGAAAAATGAAAAATGAAAAAAATGCTATGGCATGAATGCTAAGTGGAAGAAAGCCAAGAAAGACCACATATATGATAGGATTCCATTTATATGAAATGTCCAGATATACAAGTCTATAAACACAGAAGTATTAATGGTTGCCAAGGGTGTGGGGTCGGGTAGGTTGGGAGAAATGGGAAGTGATTGCTAATGAACCGAGTTTTGGGGTGACGAAAATGTTCTGAAATCGTGGTGATGGTGTACAACCCTGTGAATATTCTAAAAAACTCCCGAATGTGCACTTTAAATAAGTTGTATAGTGTATGAGTTATATCTCAATCTAGCTGTTAGCTAAAAAAACTGTATAGGCCTTACTTGGATACTGATTCAAACACACTAAAAAGCCATTTATAGCAATTCTGTTAACATTCTTCGAAATGTGCTCTTATAATTTGTCTACTTGACTGTTCTGACGACACATAATGCTACATTAGTTTCAAGGGAATAACATGGTGATGTGACAACTCTATACATTACCTTATGCTCACCATAAGCAATCATCTGTCACCATACAAACCTTACAGTATCAGTGATTATATTCCCTAAGTGGCACCTTTTATCCTCATCATGACTTATTCTATAACTAAAAGCATGTATCTCCCACTCCCCTTCACCCATTTCACCCATTCCCCCAACCTCCTTCCCTCTGGCAACAATATGTATATTCTTGCCTCCTTTGTTATAGATTAATTGGCCATATAAGCATGGGTTTTTTTTTTCTGGGCTCTCTACTCTGTTCCATTGATCTATGTGTCTTATTTTTGTGCCAGTTCCATATTGTTTTGATTATTACAGCTTTGTAGTATATCTTGAAATCTGGGAATGTGATACCTCCATGTGTTCTTTCTCAAGATTGTTTTGGCTATTTGGGGTCTCTTGAGCTTCCATATAAATCTTATCATTTAGTCAAATTCTGTGAAAAATGCTGTTGGTACTTTGATAGGGACTGGATTAAATCTGTAGATTGCTTTGGATAGCGTGCACATTTTAATATTCTGCTATTCCATGTGCATGGAATGTCTTTCCATTTATTTGTGTTGTCTTCAATCTCTTTCATAAGTGTTTTATAGTTTTCAGAGTACAGGTCTTTCACCTCCTTGGTTAGTTTATTCCTAGGAATTTTATTATTTTTGGTGCACCTGTAAATGGGATTGTTTTCTCAAGTTCTTTCTGCTACTTTATTGGTAGTGTATAAAAACACAGCTGATATATGTGTATTTTTTATCCTGCAACATTACTAAATTCATTTATTATTTCTAAAAGTTTTGTGGTGGAGTCTTTAGGTTCTATGCATAGTACTGTGTCATCTGCAAATAGTGATAGTTTAACCTCTTCCTTACCCATTTGAATGCCTTTTCTTTTTCTTGTCTGGTTGCTGTGGCTAGGACTTCTAATACAATGTTGAATAAAAGTGGTGAGAGTGGACATCCTTATCTTATTCCTGTTCTTAGGAAAAAAGCTGTTTTTCACCAGAGTATGATCTTCACTGTTTTCTATATATGGCCTTAATTATGTTTAGGTATGTTCCCTCCATACCCACTTTGTTGAGATTTATCATGAATGGATGTTGAATTTTGTCAAATACTTTTTCTGTAACTATGGAGATTATATTTTTATCCTTCATTTTGATAATGTGGTGTATCCCATTGATTGATTTGTGAATACTGAATTTTCCTTACATCGGCCATAAACTCAATTGTGGTGAATACTCTTAATGCATTTTAAATCAAGTTTGCTAATATTTTGTTGAGAATTTCTGCATCTATGTTCATCAGAGATGTTGGCGTGTAGCTTTCTTTTTGTAATGTCTTTGTCTGGTTTTGGTATCAGGATAATGATGACCTTGGAGAATTATTCTGGAATCTTTCCTTCCTCTTCTACTCTTTGGAATGGTTTGAGAATAGACATTAACTGCTCTTTAAATGCTTGGTAGAATTCATTTTGGAACCCTGGACTTTTTTGGAAGCTTTCTTGGTTACAAATTCAATTTGTAACTAGTAATTAGGTTTCAGGTTTTCTATTTCTTCCTGATTCAATTTTGGAAAATTGGTTCTAGGAATTCATTTTTTCTAGATTGTCTGATTTATTGGCATATAACTTTTCACAGTAGTCTCTTATAATCCTTTGTATTTTTGTGGTGTTGGTGGTTATGTCTTTTTTGTTTCTGATTTTGTGTCCTCTTTTTTTCTTGAGGAGTCTGGTTAAAGGTTTATCACTTTTATATTCTGAATCAGCTCTTGGTTTCATTGGTATTTTCTATTTTGTTGTATTTCATGTATTTCTGCTTTGATCATTATTTCCTGTTTTCTACTACACTTTGTTTTTCTACTTCCTTTAGGTATAAGGATAGATTGAGATTTTTTTTTTTTGAGGTAGGTCTGTATTGCTGTAAATTTCCCTTCGAACTTTCACTGTGTCCCAAGGATTTTGGACAGTTGTTTTCATTTTCACTTGCCTCCCTTGTACTTCCTGATTTCCTCATTAATCCATTGGTTATTTAGAAACGTGTTTAGCTTCCATGTTTGTTTTTTAGTTTTTTTTTTTTTTGGCGGGGGGAGGATTTTTAGTTTACCATTGTGGTTGGAAAAGGTGTGTTATAGGACTCCAATCTTAAATTGATTAAAGTGTTGTTTTGTGGCCTAACATGTGAACTACCCTGGAGAATGTTCTAAGTGCACTTGAAAATAATATGTTCTGGGGCGCCTGGGTGGCTCAGTTAAGCGTCCGACTTCCGCTCAGGTCATGATCTTGCAGTCTGTGAGTTCAAGCCCCGTGTCAGGCTCTGTGCTGACTGCTCAGAGCCTGGAGCCTGTTTCAGAGTCTGTGTCTCCCTCTCTCTCTGACCCTCCCCCATTCATGTTCTGTCTCTGTCTCAAAAATAAACGTTAAAAAAAAAATAAAAAATAATGTTCTGATGTTTTTGGATGGTATGTTCTGTATGTATCTGTTATATCCATTTGGTCTAACATGTTCAAAGACACCATTTCCTTATTGATTTTCTGCCTGGATGAACTATCCATTGATGTAACTGGGGTGTTAATATTCCCTACTCTTTTATTGCTGTCAATTTCTCCATTTATGTCTGTTATTTGCTTTATGTATTTAGTTGCTCCAGCATTGGGTGCATATTTACAAGTGTTGTATCTTTTGTTGGATTGATCCTTTTATCATTAGGTAATGTCCTTGTCTCTTGTCATAGTCTTTGTTTTAAAGTCTACTTTGTCCGATATAAATATTGCTACCCCAGTTTTATTTTTTTATTTCCATTTGCATGAAGTATTTTTCTACCTATTCACTTTTGGTCTGTGTATATCCTTAGGTTTGATAGAAGTCTCTTGCAGGTAACACTTAAATATGTCCCCCCACCCCAACCCTGTATTTGGATTGACAAATTTAGACCATTGAAAGTAATTAATAGGTATGTACTTATTGTCATTGTTGTTTTCTGGTTTTCTTAGTACTTCTTTGTTCCTTTCTTCTCCTGCTTGTTTCCTTGTGATTGATGATTTTTAGTGTTATAGTTGGCGTTCTACTTTTTTGTGTCTATTACAGGTTTTGGGTTTGTGGTTACTATGAGGTTCATCTATAACATCCTAAATATATATCAGTCTACATTAAGTTGATAATCACTTAAGTTCGAACACATTCTAGAAGAACATTTTTACTCCCTCCATGTTTTATGTATATTTTATATCTTTATTCCTGATTTTCCTATTTCTAATTATGTTCTTTTTCACTTAAAGGAGTCCCTTTAACATTTAAAAAAATATTCATTTTGAGAGAGTGCATGTGTGAGCAGGAGAGGGGCAGAGAGAATCCCAAGCAGACTCCATGCTCAGCGCAGAGCCTGACCTTATGACTGTGAGATCATGACCTGAACCAAAATCAAGAGTCACTTAACTGAGCTATGCAGGCACCCCTTAACATTTAAGGCCTGTTTAGTGGTGATGAATTCCTTGAACTTTTACTAGAATTTTGTTTTTTACACCTCTCCTATTTTGAATAGCCTCCCTAGGTAGAGTATACTTGGTTATAGGTTTTTTTTCCCTTTCAGCACTTTAATTATGGCATGCCACTCCCTTCTGAGCTGCAGTTTCTGAAAAATCAGCTTTTATCCTTATGGGGTTTCCCTTGTACTTAACTATTTGCTTCTCTCTCACTGCTTTTAAAATTCTGTTTTAATCTTTCACATTTTAATTATGTGTCTTGGTATGGACCTCTTTGGATTCATTTTATTTGGAACTCTTTGTGCTTCCTGAACCAGACTTCTTCAGGTTAGGGAGTTTTCAGCTATTGTTTCTTCAAATAAGTTTTCTCTTTCTCTTTTCTTCTGGGGCCCCCAAGAATGTGAATGTTTTTGGTTTGATGTTGTCCAACATGTTCCTTAACCTATCCTCATTTTGTAATTTTTTTTTCCTGTTTAGCTTGAGTGCTTTCCATTAGCCTGTCTTCCAGATGGCTGATCCGTTCTTCTGCATTTGCTAATCTGTTAATTCCATCTATTTTTCATTTTAGTCAATGCATTCAAATCGAATTGGTTTGCTGAAGTTCTGAGTTCTTCCACTCTTCTCTCCAGTCTGGTGAGCATCTTTATGATCATTACTTCAAATTCTATCAGATTATTGCCTATCACTATTTCACTTCTCTGAGGTTTCATCTTGTTCTTTCATTTGGATCATATTCCACTGTCTCATTTTGCTTCATGTTGTGTTTGTTTCTATGAATTAAGTGGATCAGCTACTTCTAAACTTGAAGCAATGGTCCTGTGTATGGTCATCTTTTGTGTAAACTGTGAATGCCTGTTGACTTTGGCATGGGCTGGGGATGCCCTGGTGGGATGGCTGGGCCTGGAGTGTTCCAAGTACTTTGTACCTGTGTCACCTTGGCAAGATGCCTGCAGCTACAGGCGTACTGACCAGGGGTATTCAGTGTCACACTGGGGCCACCTTGGTGGGATAACTGGAGGTGATGGGGGCTATGGATCTGGGACTCATTAAAGTGCTAAGCTGGTTAGGGTGCTCTGACCTTGCTCCCATCCATGCTATCAATATGGAGGGAGAATATAAACCATGACACTCACCAAGCCCTCACTTGGAGTGAGGGCAGCAGCTCTCCTACTGGTTGACAGAGTTCTAGGGCTGAACACTTTCTATTCTAGTTGCTCTTTTAAACCATGGCTTTTTTCCTGTGCTCCAGGGCAGACAAAACTGTTTGCATGCAATTCCTCAGTACTATTCCTCTGCTGCAGTTTGCAGTGTGGGGAGTAGATGTTCTCTCCATTACTGTGTCTCTGTCTCTTTGGCTGTTGTGTATGTGGTTTATCTTTTGTTGTGCAGAAGCTGTTCAGTTAGTCCTCAGGAATTGCACCAGAAATATGTATAGATTTGGTGTGTCTGTGGAGAAGTGGAGTTCTGGGTCATCCTATGTCATGGTCTTGGACTGGAGAGCTGTGTATTTGACTGTTTTTGTGTTAATTTTTTAATGTCAATTTAATAGGGATAGACTGGGAAAACTCCAAATGCTAAATGGTTAGAAAGTAGCCACTTCAGTACTTTAATATAAAACAGAGACTTGCATTCTCCTCTATTAGCAGTGGGACTTTTGGTTAAAAAGTAGTTGTTCTTAGGGTACCTGGATGGCTCAGTTGGCTAAGCGTCTGACTTCAGGTCATGATTTCACGGTTTGTGAATTTGAGCCCCACGTCGGGCTCTGTGCTGATAGCTCAGAGCCTGGGGCCTGCTTTGGATTCTGTGTTTTCCTCTCTCTCTGCCCCTCTCCCGCTCATGCTCTGTCTCTCTTGCAAGAATAAACAAACACTAAAAAAAAAAAAAAAACAGAAAAAAGGTAGTTGTTCTTTGACTCAGTACACATAGCCAAAACACTGACAAAGTAATATCAGCTCTTCTTATTTTCCAAGGCTTTCCTAAAAAATGTGAGTAGATAAGCTTTTAGTCAAAAGGCTCAGAGCCAAATGATTTGAATTTAGAATTTTTCAGATTGTAGGCAGCCCATATTATTTAATACCCTTAGTGGGGTCTGTGGAACACCACATAATCAAATAATTGCTCCACATTTCTCTATGAGAAATAAATACACCAAAAGGTATGAAGCAGGACTACAGAAACATCACATCTGTTCAGGTCCTATTTGGTTATCAAATGAGTTTAGATGTTAAATTTAACACTAGTATCATCAACAAAATCTTTTGATTTTCGACTATTTATATCTCCAAATTGCAAATAAGGGGACATATGCTATAATCACCTGTGAGAAAACTAGCTTTTTTTAAGGCTGATGTTACTCAAAATAAAAAGGAGATGGTGTCTATGTGAATGCACCCAGGAACACTAAGAATGATGCAAAGACAGCTTTGAATTACCAGTTATTTAAAAAGTAAATCCTGTTCATATTTAATATTTTAAGAAGAGAAATAACATTAGATGTTTTTGGAGTATCAATGTACAATAAAAAAACACAAAGTGCAAGAACCTTCCCCCACCTCCAAGGCTCAAAGGACAGTTATCCAGCTGTAGTCTACTTTCCTGAATTTTCTTAGTTCTTTTTCTTCAGATTTTGACAACTGATGTAGAAGGTCTTCTCCCAAGTCTGTGTTATTTGTATCCTGGATCTTTTCAGTAAAATCATTTTCTTCATCTGAATCATCACTTTCTTTTCCTTCTTCCATATCTACGTCTTCAGGAATTTCTTCACCACTTTCATTACAACAGAATAAAACAAACAATTTAAACAAACATTTTTCTAACTAAACAATAAGTTTCTAATTTAAGACACCTATGTAGAAATATAACCATACAGGGAAAGTAAATGAAAAACCTTATTAAGTGCACTTTAAAAATGATGGGTTAGGGCGCCTGGGTGGCTCAGTTAGTTAAGCATCTGACTTTTGGGCTTAGGTCATGATCTCACGGTTCATGAGACTGAGCACCATGTTGGGTTCTACACTGACAGCACATAGCCTGCTCGGGGTTCTCTCTCTCTATGCCTCCCCTGCTCTCTTTCAAACAAACATGAAATTTTTTTTTAATAAATTACGGGTTATTATAAAAAACAGGTGTGTAATTTTTAATCATAGATCAAATCCTTAAACGGTACACACATGAGGTCTTCCTGAAAGTTATTTTCAATGTATTTTATTTACTTGGCTTAATCGTCACATATCCTTTAACTACATGTTAAAGCTTAAATAAAGAGAAATACAGTTGACCCTTGGACAACATGGGTTTGGACTGCAGATCCATTTACACATGGATTTTTGTTTTTTATGCAGTACAATACTGCAAATGTATTCTCTCTTATGATTTTCCTAATTTCTTTTCTCTGGCTTATCTTACTGTAAGAATACAGTGTACAACACATAAAATGTGTGTTAACTGACTGTTATTGGTAAGACTTCCAAGCACCAGTAGGCATTAGTAGTTAAGTTTTATAGGAGTCAAAAGTTACACGCAGATTTTTGACTGTGCAGGTCAGTGTCCTAACCCACACATGTTGAAACCTCAAAGTGAAAGAACATTCTAATAAAGGCTAACATAACCATTTTGTTTCCCAAAACAATATCTAAACATATTTTAAAAACTGCTTTACCTCTTGGTCTCCTTAGACAGCAGCAATGAGCTTACAAACTTGGAGCACAGGAAGGAAGCAGATGGCAATACATGGGCTGGAGTATGAAGAAGCTAGAGTAAAAAAAACAAGGAAAATAGAGTTTCATTTAAAATGATTTAATGCCACCGGCTGAATGTAACAGGTTTCTCCACAGAAAAACCAAACCAAAAAAAAAATTTATTCCCGCCTTCCTATACTTAAGCGAACAATAATCTCTCCCCTCCTGTCAGGTCAGACCACAATAATCTGGAATTGCAAATTTATGTTATTTGGTTTAGATATTAAAACTGCACAGTATACAAATATTCAAAAATTATAAACTGTATAAAAACTATAAGGTGCTTTAATGTATTTAATCTGTTTCATGTTGTGAATCACTTACCTCACTAATCGCAGGTATATTTTCTGTTAAGGGTAGTTGTACCAGTTCACTCTCGAAAGCTTCATTTATTTTTTCATCCTGCTGTTCCCTGTGCTTTCCCAATATGAAATAAAATGGGGTTGTTGGAAGACTTTCTTCTGCTAGTAGCTATAAAGATTTAAGACAAAGGGAAATTTCTTCAATAAAAAGAATTGCCTTTGACTCCAAAAAAAAAGTACTACAGAGTCGTAAAATGTCAAGGATGGAAAGAACTTTAAAAACTATCTAGCATGATTCTTACACTTTATAGGTAAAGCAACTGAGGTCTGGCAGCCCACTTACTCTGGGAAAAGCTAACAGTGGACACTTGACAGAACAAAATACATAACACTGCTTCTCCCCCAATGACAAATGACAGCAAATGGGTTTTCAAAAGGACATAAACCCACAGGAGAAAGAAAATGGGTAAATAACATGTTGGAAGGTGGAAAGCAGGTTCAAGAGTGATAAGTAATTTAGTAGACCCGAGAAAGAATCCTAAGCTGGCTGGGAAGCATTCTGATTTATATTGTGGAATCCTGCAAAGGCCCAGGAATTGGTGCTAATAAATAACCAGGGAGCCAGGCTGAATGTCTGCTTAGAGAGGACTCAGATTCCTAGATCTTCTTTTGAGCCCCAGCAGAGGGCTGGAAGTACATTCTTGGGAGAGTGGAACAAAAGTGTGACTTTAAACTGAACTGCCTGGTGGGGGCTGGTGGCAGTGTCGTCACAGCTGCAGGCAGTTGTACTTCACAGAACGTGCTTCCAGGTTGATATCCTCTAGGCAAGAACTTAGAAGAATTTTATCTGGGCAATCATAAAAAGACCTAAAAATAATGACTTTGGAGACTTTCTCAAAAATAGCCAGATGGCGGAGGCCAGCAGAGAAGTTCTACTTAGGCAAAGACCTTCCAAATGACTTTTTTGATCACTTTTAAATAAAAACAGCCAAGAAATCATCAGACTCTGATGAAAACCTCTGAAATGAAAGACACCAAAACAGATGGAAAACACACATATGAAGGATGTGGGAGCATGCGAAAGAGAAAAAAGCAGATAAGATGATAAAGATGAAGCAATCTCCCTGAAAGTAGAAAGAAAACAGGTAAAAAAATAAGAATATTAAAGCACCATTCGAGAAGGTCCAGCACTAAGTAACAAATAGACAAATTGAAGGCAAAGAAGGAATTCTTTCTTAGTCATTTCTTGGATTAAAACTCTTGAAGGGGCGCGGAACCTGAGTGGCTCTGTTGGTTAAGAATCTGACTTTGACTGCTCAGGTCATGATCTCAAGGTTCAGGAGTTTGAGTTCTGCATCAAACTGCGTGAACAGTGCAGATCCCGCTTTGGATCTCTTGTCCCCCTCTCTCTCCAAGGTTCTCTCTCTCTCTCAAAAATAAAAAAAAATTAAAAAAACCAGAACTCTCCACAGGGTTCCACATTTTACTTGGAGGAAAAGCCAAAGTCTCTTATTCATCAAGCCCTACTTTGCCCTACATAAAATGGCAAGCTGCACCCCACACCCATTTCCTCTTTTCCTCCATCCATAATTACCACTTTTTTTAATGGCGGGGGGGAGAGGTAGAGAGAGAGAAAGAGACTCTTAAGTAGGCTCCATGTTCAGAGGAGAGCCTGATGTGGGGCTCGATCCCACGACCCTGGGACCATAAGCTGAGCTGGAATCAAGAGTTGGACACCAAACTGACTGAGCCACCCCGGCACCCTCTTACCACTTCTTAAAGTACTACATATTTTACTTATTTCATGCTTGTTGTATCTTGCTGCTAGAGTGTAAACACCATTAAGTTTAGAGACTTGAGTGTTTTGCTTACTGGTGTACTCCAATCATCTAGAACAGTTCTTGGCCTGTAGATATTCAACAATAAATTGTTGAACAAATTCAAGGACTTTTCAGAGGAAAACAAAGCTAGTTTACAGACAAAGGAATAGGAATAAGAATGGTATTAGACTTCCAGTAACACCCAAAGCTATAAAATAGGACAATACCGCCAAAGCTCTAAGAGAAAATGATTTTCAACCTATTACTTTATAACTCAACCAACCACTCAAGTGGGAGAGAACAGAAACATTCCCAAACATCCAAGGTCTTAAATTTGCCTCCCACGCACTAACAGAATGTGCTTCATCAAAGCAAAGGGGTGACCAAAGAAAGGGGAAAGCTATAAGATCTACTAGAGGTAAAATGATTCCCCAAATGATGGTGAATGTAGATCCTATGACAACTACTGTGTAGCAAGTTTATAAGTTTATAGAGCAATCAGTCCAGACTGAAGCAAATCACAGGCTCCTGGGAAATACTCAAGATTTGAAAGAATACTTAATATATCTGAAAATTCTGAGAGAATATTTATACAACTTGAGCAAACAGAAAACTATACAAATAAGAAGATAATCATTAACCCTAGAGAAAACAAAGTTGCAAATAAAAGAAAAATAATCTGTTGGTTACTACATGACTCAGCTGTGAATTGTTATTGGTTATAATGAATACTGACCTGATTTATCTATACTGAGAAAACTGGGGAACAGGAAAGGTGTGTATGTTATGTACATGAGGGAAGTGGTGGTGTGAAAAAGAGTAACAACTTGATCAGTTAAGAGATAATAACTTAATCTGAAAAATAAAGAATTAGTAACATAGACATGTTTCTTAGAGATAGAGAGGCAAATAAAAACTCCAGCTAGAAGAGTTGAAAGTGATGATCTTTGTGGGTGATGGCAGTGATGTTAACAAGTTTTCCTGAGAGTCTTGTATAGCTATTTGACTCTTTAAATCACAAGCATATATTTTTGATATTTCTAAAACGTAGTTTTAATTTGTAAAGTAAATATAATCTCAAAAGAGGCCAAGTAGCTTACAAGTATATGTTTAATTCCACATTAGGGCAGGTGGAACATTCTTCTCATAGCTGAATTCAAACAGATAAGGTTATCTGTGTAGGGAGGCAATGTAGTCTGCACCATTAGTGGCTAAAACATACCTGTTTGCTTGTTGGTGTGAGTTTCTCTTCTGGAGACTTTGTGCTGAATGTCAATAAACTCTGAAAAGAGATTAATGATGCAAAAGCTAAATAAAAATTTGTTGTAGAGTTAAAAAAGGAGGTCAATATTTCATATTGATGTTTATCTGCCCAAATAGAAAACTTCAAACATATTTAGTGACAAACTGCTGTGACAGTTAAGATTGTTCTGAGAAATCTTATTTAAGAACTGACTAGTAATGAAATAGAATTCAACTGATGGATCAACCAGAAGCCACACTTGTATTTAAAAAATATATATATATCAACCACACTAATAGCTACCATTCAAAGGATTTTAGTTGTCTTCTGCCTTTCCACAGTCATGGAGATAATACAGACACTACTTAGAAGAATCTCAAAGGTACGGGGTAAAGTGGTGCTAATATACTTACACTAATAAGACTGCTGTGTGAAGAAGCATAATGGATTCCTTCTTTTGGGAGGTAATCTTTTAATGAAACTGTTCCACCAGTTATGGGCTATTACTCTCAAATATCAAATCAGATGAAAATTATATATATAAAGTGGTTCCCTTTTTGAGGTGGGATGGTTACCTGTGATTTTGTTAGGAAGTAAAACTGGGATCTGTTCAGCCATTGGTAAGCTTCTGAGGTGAATGATTCAGGGACATCTCGTGGAACAAACACTCCCCACTGGACTTCCTCTCTGGAGATATTCTTTTGAATATACAATGGCCTTGGCTCACTAGGTTTAAATACAAACACTAGAGGGAAAAAACAAACAGACAATAACATTTTGCCGGCAAAGGTCAGTTCCAGCCTCAGGTTGGCAGATCACACTAATCCTGGGACTTACCCCATTGAGTAAATGGCCCAGGTCATGATTATTTTAGGCTCTGATTCAACAAATATCTACTGGGTGCCTGCTACGTGCCAAGAAGGTTAGGAATGAGGATATGAAGATAAAAAAAGAGGAAGAAGAATCCCCGTTCCAGAGACCAGGTCCTACTGCAGAAGGCGGACACCAAGATATTATTGCACTATTTTGTTGTAGGTACTAGAATAGGGATCTGCAGAAGTGTTTCAAGAGGATAGAGGAAGAATGATTAAAGCTTCCTGAAATGCTTCAGAGGGGCAAAATCAAGAAACTTTAACTCAAGAAACTTTAACTCAAGAAAGGGCAATAGCACACCTCAGGCCAAATGGCCTAAAACAAACATTGGATTTAAAGGCAAGTCTAACTCAAATTATATTAAAGACGTTAAAAAGAAAATTTTGGTAAGAGATTTACTCGTGTTATCAAAGTATGGTGTGTACTTACAGTCTGAACCCACTGAAGACCGAGAGATTGCAGCAATATTCTCTGAATTAGGATCAGGTTCCATAACTCTAACATTTAATTTTGCACTCCATTCCACTGGGGAAGGGGGGGAGCAGAAAAAGAGCAATTTACTTCTGAGATTTACCAAAAGCTTTTTTAAGCCTGTTATTTAAAGTACATACTGAATTTTTACTGGGACAATCAATTCTATTATTCTTAAGAAGAGGGATTTTATATTTCCAAATAACACATGGAAACAAACTGAAAATGTCTGTGGAAGGCTGCACTAAAGCTAGGGGCAGGAAGTGGAAAAACAAAGTACTCCTTCCACATACTATGACATGGTTATTATTTCAGTGCTTTACCATAGCTGCTAAACGTGGGCAAAACGTTAACCAGAATCACTGTAGAGAATATAAAAAGAGACTATCACATATGCTCATTACTAAGCAACCACCATGCCTTCCAAACATACTCAACTGAGTAAAATACCAATGAATGAAATGAGTAAAAATAAGTAAGTCCACACTTACTAGGAGGCTTGTGAAAGGGTACAAATTAAAGCTGTCAGGGATACTGTCAGGGATAATGCACATTACAAATTAGCAGAAACATTCCTCAAATTGTTATGAGGACAGATATCATGGAAGGCAACAGAAAATTATACATAGTAGAGAAAGGCCAGGATAATGGAAATCAATTTATGGCCAACTAGGCAGTTTATAAATAATGTATGTCTATTATAGGCCTAGCCCTCCAAAATTTGGTGATATCACATGACATGTGACAAATTATATACTCTCTGGATAGAGACACAAAGATACGACCCAGAAGTCCTAAAACGCCGAAGTTTGATGGCCACTTATTATATGCTTTGCCAAATCACTTTATAGTAAAACAAGATCTTACATGCACAACTGAGCAGATTCCAACAGCAAAGAATGCCATTTTCAGTAGCACCAAGAAGATACTTTGAACAAGTCAATCTCCCAAAGCAAAGGTGCCTATATTAAAACCACAAGGAAGTTATCTGTCAGTTCCAGCACACCGAGTTTGGGATTGCAGACTTCTAGTATAATTTTACACAATGCAGATTTTTAGATAGACACATATTTTTGTTTACAACTATCCTGCAGAAAAAAGGGGCTAAAGAGAGCAAAAGGAAAGGTTTACTTAGCTCTTTTGTTTCTTTACAAACAGGTTTATGATCAATTTTTTTCTAATATGCTGCACAGTATAATTGACACATACTATAGACAACATGTGAAATGTACAAAGGTATTTAACAAAACCCTTTTTTATGCTTGTTTAATGTAGAGGAAGAAACAATATGAATTCTGAAGGATGTTTTACAAAGCAAAATATGTTGGGAATTAAAAACTATTTTGTTAGCCATCTGCAAATCTGTCCTCAAATGCCAGTTGCCTGAAGTAAAATCGCAGATAACTGATGCTTTTTCTTCTGTCCTTCTTAGATGCAACAAAGTTTCAGTATGACATTGTTTTTATGGGAAAACAGAAGATAAGCATTGTTTGGATCCACTGAGGGTTATCAGCTTCCATTATGTAGCACAACCATGAAAAGTATTTATTATAAAGAAAAAATTTCTGTAGGTCAAGAGTTAAATGTTAATCTGGATTTCAGAAAGGGGTAAAATCACAGCAAATGGTTCACATACCCAGAATTTTTAGCTTCCCACCACTTTGGTTTGCTGCTGACTCTCACTGACCCACAGACTACCTTTAGCAGAAGCATAAGTTACCAATAATGTTTATGTGGAAAGACCCATTTAAGTTAAAGAAAAAAGAAATGATATACTCCCCAAATTATTTACCTTATTTTCCCAGCTCGTTGACAAAATGTACATTTAAGTTCCCATGTCTCTGAATCCCATATTGTAACTATTTCCTCAAAACTGACTGCTAGTAAAGAGCCATCTTCAGAGAAACAACAGTTAGTTGCTTGGTATTTGTGATAACTACCCACAAAGTCACAAGTCCAGCCAACGGCTTTTTCTGTGAAAACATAGATCATATAATTCAGAAATGGTATAAATGCTAGATAATACTTTAAGGTAGTTATAAGCAATAAGGATTACAAAAGAAGCACAACAAAAAAACCACCTCCCTGAAACTTTAGAAATGCTACAAAGCATTGATTGGTTTGAAATTTATGCCCATTCCTGGAGATCCTGACCTCCCTCTAGTGGAACAGTGAAGGAACTGCCTTTTTTTTTTTTTTAAACTGTACCCTAACAAAAACAATCAGCACTTAATTAATCAAGACCCACAGCATTAAATAAGGTAGAAAATGTTCTTCCAGAATGGATACAATTCATGAAAGAGAAATATTTTAAAACATTTTTTAAATTATGCATTGATATACCTTATTTAATTAACTTACTGTATATATCAGAATCATCTGTTAATATCCATACTTTGAAGTGACCATCTTTACTAGATGTAACCAAGGTGGGGTTTTCAAATTTTTCTGCATTACAGAAACAGAGAGCTGTGATGTGGTCTTCATGTGGCATGTTAACCTTTGTATTAAGAACAAACCTAACAGAAAGGAAATCAATTTATTTTTACATAAGAACAATATGATATATACTGTCATGTAAGAATTTCTTATGGTACATCTTATAAGAGCATCTTTAGGAATGGGCAACTGACAATTATCATCTAGATAGACAACTGAGTGTTCTATCTCTAATGGCCACAAGATATAAAGATTTCTAACACATTATCTTTGTCTTCATGTAACTTACACAATATAGAGATGATTATGTATACAGTCAACTTATGGTGAAAGCCTACTGTATTAACTCTGCAAGAAAACTGTACAGAACTCAGATGGCTTACTATCTACCTTTGAGAGAATAAGCAAAAAATGGAATGGCTATGAAAGCCCCTACTTGTGGCAAGAAAATACAGAAAGAGAACTACCTATTCAAACTTCCCTGGTCAATATTCAATATTTACAGTCATAGAAAATACTTTTTCAAAGCGTGTTTCCAGCTTGCCAGGGTGCTGCTATGAATGAAAGATAATCTGTGCTAGCACAGTGTACTTAAAAGAACATCAGGAGAAAACTGTCTTGTGATTTTTTAAAAGTCCATGTTATAAGAAGCATGACTAGTGACAATCTATTAATCCCTCCGGGCCTGTTTCCTCACCTGTAAAATGTAGAAAATAAGTTTATTTTAGAGTATTTCTGTGAAGATCGGTAGGACAAAAGCACTAAGCCTAATTCTTGGCACACACCAAGGACTTGATAAATGGCTACTATAATCAACGTATGAAACTAGTGAATCCATCTAATCAAAACACGCACGTTATACTACAATACACTTCTGCTGCCTACTACTGCCATTATTTCCGAAGAAGGTAGCATAATGTTAATGAAAGAGCAAAGGAACTAAGAAATTTGGGTTCTAATTTTGGATCTGCTTGAAATTAGGTACTATGTCCTTGCAGTGTCACTTTTTCATGTTTCTTCATTTATGCATTGAGATGACATTAAAACTTGGAGGACACCAATACTTTCTCAAAGCAGAAAGCTTAAAGGCTTTATTTGGAGAATAACATCTCTCTCATTTCTCTAAATCTAAAATTTATCAAAATGAAACATTTTAAAGACAAATGAAACCATAAAATAAAAAGTCAAATATCTTCCATTCTGAAATAGCCACATAGGTAGTATTACCCTTGTGTTTTCTTATTATACATCCACAGTTTCATTTGCAATTCAAGCTCTGTTTCCTTTTCCTGACGTTGTTCCACTGTTGCAAGCCAGTTACCATAGCAGCCAAATGCAGCCTTTGTTAGCTCGATTTGGATCAGACCATAATCATTGATATATTCTTGCTGTATAATATCTAACTGAAGGGTTAAAAAAAGAATCCAAAATGTTTATTAATGTAAACACATACATGTTCAAGTTTTCAAGGAATTACAGATAATTTCCAGAATCTATAGTAACAGGTTTTTAAAGGAAAAAAAGGAAATATTTATTAGTTATGGATACCAAAACTGCCATTATTAAGGACATTATATAGCACCAGTTCAATAGCATTATTATTATTCTCCAATGACCTTAAACTTTAGTGATGACTGACCCATTCACATGGTACAACAGAACCTTTAGTAGATAATGCTTGTCTCTTGTTTCTATAAACAAAGAGCTTTACATAAAATCCCAAGGTTAAATTCTGTATCATTAAAAATGAGAAGAGCAAAAATAAAACCTACAATTTTTAGGAAGTGAAGAAAGACAGCGACGTTATAAGTAGACAGAATTTTATGTATGGTTGTTTCTTTTATCCCATTCCCTTGTCTATTTACTAAATATGGATCAAGTAACTATTATTTCCAGGCACTGTACTGGAAATGTACAAAGAAATAAATTTCCTTTCTTTAAAGGGTTTAAAGGCAGGGGAGTGATACAGATCAAGTGTATAGCCATTATGTTAAATCTATAAAGGGTACCGTGGGGCACAAAGAAGTAGGGAGTCTGGATTGTGTTTATCAGGATTAATAAGCATCCCTTTTTACACCAAAAATTTTATGACACTTTACCACAGAGACATATTTGTATTTACAACCCTCATATTATTTCTGTATTCTTGTGACTCAAAGGCACAGATGTGTGTGACAGTTAGAATGCAGTCTGAAACAAAAATACAGAGCCAGCATAAGAGCTGACTTACATGTAGATTTAATTTGCAACCATGGCCTCATTAGAATCATGCTGTAAACAATTCAACTAAGTAACCACAGATAGTACTGATAATGTTCAAGTAAACAAAGGCACAGAGTCTTTTTTTAGAAGCTACTAAATAAATTACTTGACCCTAGTGATGCTGTTGGAAACTTTCATTAGATTTAAGGCTAATTAATGGATCAAAATCTTACATTGTACAACTGCTTATCATGCTGGAGAGAATAAAACTGCAAATGGCCAGGTTTTCCATTTAAAACCAAAGCTTTAGTTCTGGGATCAACCATCAAACCGGTGAAGATATTACTGTCTGCAAAAGAAGTGACAAATAACAGTTAAACTCATACAAATATTCACACTTCTAAGATGTGCAGACCCATTGGGTTTTGCAATACCTTTCACTAGGCCTTGAATTACTGCGGAAGCCTCAAGGTTTCTGTGAATGACTATTATTTCTGTGGATAAATAAAATAAATAAATAAATAAAAAATCATAGATTGGTCAGAACTTCAAGGAAAAAAAAAATCAATTGAATTTATGTCATTCTAAAATACACCAGAATACAAAACAACTGGTAAGTTCAATTTACTCAGAGTATTATTAGAAAGTCAAGAATTTATTTTGTGATTTAGCTAAAATACTAGAGTTGGGGAGAAGGAGTTTTTCTGGAGGCTTTAAGTTTTATCAGTTGTGCATATGAATATATCAAGTGTTAATTCAGAAACTTACCCTAAAAGACACAATTTACCTTGAAACGAGTCACGGCACTAATAGATTGTTCACAGTTATGTTTTTTGAAGGGAAAGGAGGCAGTGAGCTCTGAGATCTACATTTAGGCTCCGTAGTAAGAGAATGCGCAAAAAGTTTTGGAGGCGTATGAGACTGTGCCACCCCCGTCAGAACGCACAGGACTCTTAACGCAGAGTGGCCACATGAGCATTTTTTGAAAATGTCATTACATCTGTGAAAGCACAGATGCTCACTTTCTACGCCCACATCATCTCACATGTAAAGATTTCGAAATAGAAGCGGTACAACAAGAACCAAATACACCTAGCTCTACATTTTCATAAAAATGATCCTGAAAATGTTGGATTCTGGTGGCAGAGTCAAAAAGGGGGTAGAGAAAACAGGAAGAATGGAAGAAAAAATCCTCGTTAAATCCTATGCTACTCTTAATTAGATCTCTTATTTTCCATCCCTAGAGTTATAATTTAGGCATTATACAACCCCATCTCCTCACAACAAATTCAGACTTACTATTATCAGAGTGAGAAGTACAGAACAAATCCCCTGCTGGTGAGACTGAAATGTGTTCAATAGTAGCTCCTAAACGGGGGAGGAACTCCTTATTTTTCTCTGTTGCATCGCGCCACTCTACAAGGACAGATTCACGACCACCACTCAGCAGACTGGTGCCTTCTCATCCACCCACAGAAATGAAAAGCGAAGTGTTTGGGGGGAAAAAAATCGAAAGAAAAATATAATCAACGTTTAAAATTTCCTTACCATGTTAGAGAAATACACTATTTTTAAAGATATGCAAACAAGTGTCTTCCTAGCTTTTAATAAACTTAAGATAACACGCTTAATAATCACTGATCCTAGGATTTTCCTTTCCAACAATATCTGACTCGTTTGTTGCTGACCAGTTCTTCTGCCAATGAGAAAAAATAAATGAAACAAACATCATCTAGGGCCAGATAGCTTCAATGACAAAATTTTCCAAACATTTAGGAAATAAACCAATTTTATGTTCTTCCAGGTAATAAAAAAGAGAACATTTCTCAACTTGTTTACAAGAACAGCATAACCCTTTACTAAAACTAATAAATTTTAAGAAAATTATAAGCCAATTTCATGACCGATGAAAATTCCCCAACAAAAATATCAGCAAGCTGAATCCAAGGATATGTTAAGAGGATAATATATTGCAAAGTTGAGTTTATTGTAAAAATGTGAGATTATTTTAACACTTGAGAAATAAATGTAATCAATTCCTACTATGGGATAAAGAGAATAATCACGAGTATCTTAACAGATGTAGAAAAAGTAAATAAACTTCTACACCCATGATAAAATTTCTCAGCAACTTCAGTGCTCACACACAGCGTGACTGGGTGCAAAGCACCAGCCCAGTTTATACTGTTCATATTTGCCTGAACTTATAACCTGTTCTCAAAGCAACTAGAAGTTGTAGCTCATTTACACAGGCAACTAATTTTCTTTTTCTATTAATTCTTTTATACATATACAGGATCAATGCTGATATTTTACTGACAACCATATACCATTTTAACTATTCTTAGAAATAGTCACATGGCTTATAATATAAAAACAAGAATTCAACTCTCTAATAAGCCTAGGTTAGCTGCCTACATCAAAGCCTTGGTGCAGGGTAGGGTGCCCTGTATTTTCTTCCCTTTGAGTGCCAACTAGCCGAACTACTCCTTCTTCCCCAAGACCCGTCTGAAAAGGCTAATCCTAAATGTTCTAAGGCTTAAGTAAAGCCACCACAGATAGCTGTGACTGCTAACTGCTGTGAGAGGTGGCAGACAAGATGGACAAGGTAACAAAATAAAGAAAAGTCGGTGACAATAAGTATCAACCGGTCTTGGCCCAGATTAGGGTAGAGGCCACAGCAAAGAAAATAGAAGTGAGGATGAAGGGCAGAAGAAATGACACTGCCTGGAACATGACATACATATGCACACACACATTCCACTCTAGTAGATCACCTCATTCACATTCACAATTTTAAATAATTCAGACCCTGTGTTCTATTTTAGCTACATGAGAGTTTGTGTAAATGAGCTACAACTCATCCAATATTTGAAAACATAAATTTTTGAATGAGACATAGGTCCAAATCCCACTTACCAGCTGTGTGACCTTAGGCAAGTTAGTTCTCAACTACAAATCTCACTTCCTTTCTGTGCAAAAGGAGAAAGACGATGCCTATGTCATGGCTTTAAGAATTAAATGAGGTAGTGCATGTAAAGCACTAGCATAATCATTTGCTCTGATAAACTACAGCTATTCTTATGAACAAGCACTTAACTTTGCAGACATGCATTTTAAACAACTATTATGATTTAAATAGGTTCTTTAGTTAACAACAAGGACTTTATCATAGGTATACACTTTGATACTCTGATGGGCTCTGAAACCTCAAATAAATGGTATTGTGCTGAAAAAAGCTCAAACCACAGGGGTGAGAGAAAAGTGTTTACGATTCCTCTGGTGCAGGCAATTCTACACCTTTCAAACTATAAATGCAGTGAATACTGATCCACATACTTCAAAAGATTATTTTAATTATTAAATTTGCACTTACCTGTCACTGAAAAAGCCAAATCCATAACCATATCATGGTGCCAATGTAAACATGTGTATGTGTATTTCTTATCATCATCAAAATTCCTCCTATTGGAGAAAACCAAAATTGTTATTTTCACCAAAGGCATTAAGTCAGGAAAATAATGGCATGCCAAATATAATTCACATAATATATGCCAAAAATAATAAATTATATTATTAAGCTTGTAGGTCTCAATGTGTAAAAATTACATTTTCTCTAACCAGAGTCACTTCTACAAACAATAGATCATCATGGTGTCCTATTAGGTATATGCTCGTTAGTCTTTCCTTTTCACTCAAAGCTTGATAAAAAAAGTTCTCCTCAATAAAGCAATCAGAGACAAAATGGAATTAACTCCTCCTACAAGCTCAAGGTTACAAATTTTAAAATAGTAAGTCTATGCAATGAAGAGCACAGTAATACAAGAAACAGGGTACCAGCAAAGCCTAATCTCTATCACCAGTAATGGCTTTTCGGTACTATCCTTTTTCCTGAACCCAGGGATAGCTCTGTTGTGCAGGACTAATATAATATATACATTCACCATACTCTTCACGAGTCAACTGACCAAAGACGAATTTTGCCATCCTTGTGACCAGTTGCTATGCAATCTTCCTTTGGGTGACATGCTACACATGTGAAATTGTTCTTAGCATGTTTCTTATTTCTTGATGATGATAAAGTAAACCTAGAAGAAAAAAAAGTGTCCCTTATTAAAGTTTCTTGGTAAGTGGTGATGTAGTTAAAAAAAAAAAGGGGGGGGTGGGGAGAGTTTGTCCCTTATCAACCAAACTGGAGAATTCTCAAAACTCACTGAATACAAATACAGGATTAAAAAAAATATATACTGTGTCTAAGAACCACGAATTTGCAAACACTTACGCAGTATAAACTTCACATGACTAATATTCTACCATGATAACTTGGCTACAGAGGCCACTGACTTTGAAATAAAGCCAAGACAGTCTTCTCAGTGGTTTTTGCTCGAGCCAAGTTTGTTCAAATTTGTCAATTGAAGCTAAGTTTTAACATTAGGTATGAACAAGCCTAATAAATTGTATCTGTGACAACTGGCTAATGTATCCAAAGGTATCAGGATCCTTATTATACTGCAAAGAAAAACAAATGTTAATCCTGACAGGGTAAAAGAGGGGAGTGTCACTTGAGGAGTCACCATGCGTGCTTCGCACTAGTCTCCTTAAATATGTTATTTTATTCATCTTTACAACTCTGTTAGATAGGTATTATGCCTATTTTAAATATATGCTAATTTGAGGTACAGTGAGATTGCAGAAACTAAATTTGACTCATTTTAAACCCAGGTATCTCAAAGCCTATATTTACTCCAAAGCCCCAAAACTGGCCAATAAGCATCACCACCTGGGGTAGCCTTTTCCAACTACATCCAATTTTGACATCGTGTATGAACACCAGAATCTAAGGGGACAAGGAGTTTTGGCTGGACAAAGCTCCCTAGGTGTTTGTGACTAATGATTGATTCTCTCAACCACATGCATTGTTGTGTTAAAAACTCTACCTCTAAATCTAGTGGTTTCACAATCACTTGCAACAGGAAACTAGACACAACTCTGGATCACAGGTATGAAGATGAAATAAAATTGCAACAAATTTGAGTAAATAAAATGATCAAAAAGGAATTCTTACCTTGATGTTGTTTTCTTTTTGAAAAAATAAACAGACAAGTAAAAGTCCCGTACTGCAGCAACATATTCCCCCTGGTATTTCAAAGAGAAGATAACATTCACAAAAATAGGCAACACTCTTTAAGAAGAAACGTTCTCATCACAAAAGTTAACACAATTAACAATTTTTTTTTTTTTTTTTTTACAGATTGAGTATATCAATATAAAAGGATATAGGTAGCTATGGAAAGGATACTCCTGTTAGAATAATCATAGAAAATTAAAAGACAAACTTAGGTACTATATCTGAAAACTAAACTCTCTAGCTTTAAGAATAATAACTTGAAATTTTCCCATTAAGGCATAATTTACACACAATACAATGTAATGTCTGACATGTATATATCCATGTAACCACCACCACCACAATCAAGAAATCAAGATTTAGAACGTTTTCTTCACCTCAAAAATGCTTCCTTGCTCCTCTTTTTAGTCATTTCGCAATGGTCCTGCCCCTGCCAGCAACCAGTGATTTCTATCACCACAGTTTACCTCTCTGTCTGTTCCAGAACATCATATAAACAGAATGGTGCAGTATATACTTTTGTGTCTGAACTCTAGTTCAAAATCACCCTTTTGAGATTCATTCATGCTCTTTTCTGTGTCATTTGTTTCTATTATTATGAAGCAGAATTCCAATAAATTAATACATATCACAAATTATTTATTCTCTTGATGAACATTAGGGTTTCCACTTTGGAGCTACTATGAATACTAATCATTCTTGTACAGGTCATTTTATGGTCATGTTCTCATTTCTCTACCAAGGGAACTTCTGGCTCATGGTAAGGACAGATGTTTATCTTTGTTCCATATATTCCCAATGCTCAGTACTGTCAGTCTTTAACGTTACGGCGTCTTCTCTACCATAAGAAATTAAACCTTTTCAGAACAATGCCAAAATAATGCTATAAACTTAGATTATAGAAACACGCCACCACAATGTCATCTAGGGGCTTTTGGTGGTACTTGATTTTAAAATAAAAAAGTGGTTAGTAATAGGGAAAGGCGAAATAAATCATGGTATAAACATAACAGAGTTATTATTTCTGATGAACATTTAAGTATACATTCATGCTGCAATGTCAGGTGAAAAAAAGGTAAAGAGTCTTCAGATCCTAACTCAGTTTGAGAAAAATTATTTTATGAATGTTTAGGAAAAAGTCTAGAAAGACATTCCCCAAATATCACTGGTAAGATTTAATTTCTCCACTTTATTTTTAACTTGCAAATTTTCTATACTGGGCACACTGATTATGGACAGGAAGACATAATTTTCTAAAGACACAGTCCAAAATGAAAGGATTTGAGTAGCTTTTACATGAGGCAGGCTAAGAAAGAATACAAATGCCAAAATATTGGTATTTTTTGAACAATTAGAGGATTTACAAGAGCAACAGGTATACACATTAAGGATCCTAAAAACTCTGTAACAAAAATACATGCTAAAGCAACGGAACAAACTTCTTCGCTAACAAAAATACTGTAACTCAAGGCAACATTCAATCACTGGAATATAAAATGCTCAGAGCAAACATTGCTGAAAAGAGATTTTATGTACAAAATAGAAAACTAAAATTTTACCTCATTTCCAAAGGCAATGCACTTGGGTGACTGGTTTATATAATCCAAAACAAAGGAGAGCTCCTTTGCTTCTATCTCCTGGCTTGATGATTTTGGCAGTTTCACTGAAACCAGCTGAAATACATCTAGCCAAAGGAAGCTATATTAATATAAAGCTTCTCTAGAGAAAATGAACATGTGCACTTATTCACAGGAAACTGTTAATTAGTATTCTAGATACATTTGATGCCAAGATAATAATTCTAGGCCATCTTGAACAAAATGTACCTTCACCCTGGACTGTTCATTTGAATATACAAGTTCTGAATGGCAGTCTAATTTCACAACTCGTATACATACATGCTCTCTCTAAATAGAAATACAAAACAATTTAGCTTACTGGTGCATTCTGTCTTCCAAAGTATTAGGCTGACCTTTACAATGGATACAGTAGATCACTGAACTGAGCAGCCAAAGGCAACAAACCAGCCGAGGGCTTTCAGAAATGCGATGTGCTTGCCACATATTTATAGGATAAATCTCTTCTAGAATATTGACATGCTGTTCTCTTTATATCCCATTTTTAAAAAACTCACAAGGGAAAATAGCTATGTTTTACTATGTATGCTATTTCCTTATCCTCTCAGACATTATAATGAATATGAAATTCTGTAACACATCGATTTACCATTTTCCCATTTTCCAGCCTGTTTAGTATTTGCTTTGAACTCTTGATTCTTCTAGCCTTCTCAGTCATCACAAACTTCACATCCCCAGACCCTGTACATTTGATTTTTTTTTTTTTTTAACTTAGTTTTCCCCTCTGCCGACTGCAGGAAGTGGCACCACCATTTACCAAGTTGCTTAGACTAAATCCTTGAGTTATCTTTGAATTCTCTCTCTATCCCCTATTCAAACCATTAGTAAATCTTGTTGGCTGTCTCTTCCAAAGATACCCAGAACTCAATCATTTCTTATCATCTAAATGGTAAGACGTACCTCTTAACTGTACCCTGTACTTCTATCCTTGCCCCCCTTTAGTCTATTCTCAATAAGCCAGTGAATCTACTACAATTAACATTTCACTTTTCTGCTCAAAACTCTTCAATGGCTTTTTATCTACTCAGAATAAAAACCAAAGTCCTTTCAATGGCATATAAGGATGTATATTATCTATTCTTCCTTGGATTACTCCAATCCAACCTCCCTCCTAGTCCTCAAACATGTCAGAAATGCTGTAGAATATGCTTCTCCAATATGACCATGCGTCTTATTCTTCTCAGAACCTTCCCTGACCACTTATTTAACTAGGTATTTCTCCAATGTTGCCTATTCCCCTCCCCTGCTATATTTTTCTCTAAAACATCTTTCACCTTCTTATATCTTATGACTGATTTGTCTGCTAGATCAGACTAGCAGATGCCTTTTGGAGTAAACCAAATGCTATAATCTAATTGGAATTCTGTTTATGGTGGGATTAATGTTACTCTCCAGTACTTGGCCCATATCATGAGGACTCAGAATATGAAAATCTAGTTAGCTGTTAGATAAAATTGTGAACCGGGCTTGAACTAGCATTTCATAGAATAGATTTAAATTAATATTCTTCATTTGTTTCATCTTTGTTCCACAATGCAAAACCAGTCTCTGTTAGGAAATTGTATAAATCATATTGAAGTGTGCTTCTGGTTTAAAAATAAATTATTTACACGTCATCTTTTACAGTATCATTTTTTAACTATATGTAATTTATTCATTTAATGTCTAACTGAAAACCTACTATGTGCCACATTCTATTCTGTTGGAGAGAATAAAACGGACCATCTCAACAGAATGCCAAGGTCTTTACTTTAGATCAGTATTCTACCCTGGTTTGCACACTGGACTTAAACTAGGGAATTTTCAAGTAAATAAGCCCCACCACAGAGAATCTTAAAATTTTAAATTCTTTGCAGTGATTCTAATGTACAGCCAGTGTTAAGAACTGCTGACTTCACTGATACGGATAACAAGTTTTGCTACAACTATTAGCAACTACTCTTGCAATTGAGAATCACAGTGTTAACATACAGAGTGGTTACCAACTGTGAGTGATGAGTATAAACACCCGGGGAAATATAAAAATGTAGATTCCTAGACTAAATCTCACAACTAGTGAATCAATGGTCAGTTAGGGAGATTAGGAACCTACATTTTTAGTAATATTTTAGACTATTTATCTAAAATAGTCAACTAGGAGACTTAATTATTTTAAGAAATGTTGCCATTTCCAGAACATTTTTTGGAATACTTTAGAGGTTGTTTATGGGCTAACATAACTAAACTTACTGCTTTTATTCTTTCCCATTTTTGACAGATAAATATTAATCATTAACAGACTTCATTCACTAAATGATTTTTAGCTTAAAAACAGATTTAACTTTCACAGTTTTAATAAAGTCCATGATAGAAAACAATCTGCCAATTTTTCCCAGCCAAAACAACACACAAAACCAATTCTCCCCTCAAAAAACCCTCCAAAAACAACAAAAATACACCGTGGAAAGGATTCACTTAGCTAATGAGCCATGAGCCTGTGTAGCAGACTGCTCAGTAATTACCTTAAAGCTGCTTTCATCTTTGAATTCTGTATACAGCTATACTTTAGAGAGAACACCAGAGGTGCAGCAACCTTCTTGAATTCTGATATTAGAAAAATTCTTTGAATATATCCCTCATGTCGATGTTCTGATGTATCAAATTCTCTGCTATAGGGTAGTTATTTGTGACCACTAAAGATATTCCAGAAATTCATAAAATGCTCTGAAACATGGCAATTTCAATGAAATAATGTTCCAATGATAATAAAAATGTAATTAATAATTTAATCACACTATTAGCTCTTAATATCAAACTGTTTTCTATACCATTTCTGAACAGATTCAGGGTCAAAGGGGTGTTCAATAATGGGTAAAATTATAGAGATACTTAAGAATGACAGATTAAGTTCAGTAGAAAGATAAACTCTAGTCCACCTCTGCAACACAGCTTTGAATTCTGAGCTCTGCAGTCTATTATTACAACTATATATTCAGTAATCATTCCCTCACTATGTATTTCAGAACTGGTATGAGGCTTCCCCAAAATAAATGCAATAACAACAGAAGGAACTGAAATGCCAGCTCCAAAAACTGTTAACTTCAGACTAAAACCAAGATGTTAACTTTTGAAAAACTATGGAAACAGTAAACCCATGCTATATAAAACAAAATAAGTTAATTATACTATACCTGGTTTTTCTTTATTTATTATAACAAAGACAGAATCCTCAGCACTGGGTAGAGTAAAGAGGGCATGAAGTTTAAGCCCTACTACGAAAGTCTGAAAGATAAAAAGCACCATATTATTTATCACCTGTCCTCCCCACCCCCCAAACTTAGGTTCCATAAAGGGCAGGGATTTTTTTTTTTTTTTAACCCATTTTGCTCACTGCTGTATCCCAACGTCAGAAGAGTATGTGGTGTATAGAATATACTCAATATGTATTTGTTGAATACATTTTCAGTTAATACATATAGATCCACATGTGTCTTTTAAATGGTACTATGGTATTCTAATGAATGAATATAAAATTTTAACTGACCTCAAGATCATATTCAATTTCTTTCTTCTGTAAACAATGCTGTAATAACTACACATACATGTCGTTATTTCAACAAGAAATTCCTAACAAGTGAGATTGCTGGAGTAAAGTTATTTTTTCATTATCAGTTGTACTCTGATTATGTACAAAAGTATCTGTTTCTCTGCACTTTACCTATTACTAGTGTTTTTTTTTTTTTTTTTTGCAGTCTCCAATTTAGAACTGATAGGGAAAAATGCTGTGTCGTTTTTTTATGAGATTAAACACCTCTTCACATTTACTGGCTATTTGTTATTTTTTTTCCTGGGAGTTACATAGTCTTACCCTATGCCAATTTTTTTCCCACTGAGTTATTAGTTTTTCCTTATTGATTTTGGGAATTTTCTGTATTTTAGGGATAATATCTCTTGTAAATATTTTCTTCCAATTTTATTACTCATCTTTTCATTGAAAGTTTAAAATTTTCAAACAGTCAAATTTCTTTTATGGTGTGACTTTTACAACTTGTTTAAAAGGCTCTTAGGCCTTCTAAAAAAAAACAATGTGTCTGTCATTACATTATGTTGCCATTCCTTTCCAAAGGATAAAAATGGAAGATCAATCCACGTACCTTTATTAAAATGCCATCTACATAGTCCCACAGTTTAACTGTGCCATCAAAGGAACAAGAATACAACTAAAAGGGTAAAGATAAAAATAGTACAGAATTTATTACAAAATACAACTTCATTAAGATATTAAACAAATAATTAAGCAATACAGATGGCATTTTCTGTTCATTAAATCCTTAGCTTTAAAGAGGTAGAGTCACTTACTCCTATTTTTTTTTTAAAATAGAAAACCTAATCAGAGCTCTGTGAGGGAATTTCAAGTTTTAATTAAAATGAGGGGGAAAAAGTCAATCCTCTATCTTCAAGAAGATGGTAAGTTCTTGAGCTACGAAAATACTTAAGAGCTTGTCTAGAGCCCAGTCCTCTCTTATTGGCAAAACCACTTTCATCTTACATACATTAAAGGACTGCTTCTCAAATGATCTGAGAATGTCCTCTTAAAAAAAAAAAAAAAAAAAAAAAATCCAACACACTAAAGACCAATACTTTTGTAAAATACAATTAAGTTATCATGCACTCAAATGCTGTGGCAATGTCACAGTGCTCTACAGTTCTGGGTCATTCAATTTCCACACTTATCTCATTGCAGAATGTTAACCAACCATTTGTGGCACTGGTTTGTACACCACACTTTGGTAGCACCAGAAGGCCTTAATAGCATGTATTTTTAGCTTTGTCCCAGTGGACTTAATTTTACTAAGGCCACACTGGATTACTTGTTGCCATTACGGTGAAAATACATCACTTAGAACATTTATAAAGAATTTTAAGTTTTCTGAAAGCGGCAATTTTAAGATTTCTGCCAATGAGGACATGGAATCAGAGAACAGAAAATGGTATCATCTATTCAAGTAAAAGAATTATGTCATGTAGAAAATATACATCAAAATTACTACATATAAAGAAAGGACCATGAAAAAGGATTAGTAAAACATAACAACCAACCATACAATCACTGTCAAAACACAATGGTTAACACACAAATTCTATGACTCTGAAGTCCAGAGAATCTGCACTCCCCATCACCTCAACCAAACCTTTCAATAAAAGCATTCTCTAACTTTATTAACTTTCACTCACGCGAATATATTTTTATGCAATGATACATGGTTTTGTTTGCCTACAAAACGTAGTCATACTGACTTCACAAATTCCAGTTTTAATGAAAGGATACTGCTATGAAAAACATTCAAGTGCTACACATAACAATGAACTGTTCTGTTAAACCCCCAGAGGACAGCAAGGAAAGTAAACTGTGCTTGTACTCTGCAGAAAAGCTACTTAACTTTGACTTTCATGTAGTAGCTCATTTAATTTTGGAAAGAAAAGATCCCTGTTACATTAGGCCCGACTTCTTTGTGATAACAACACAGTGAATGGCGATACAAATAAACCCATTCTTGTATCAAGCAATAACTTCCATGTTGGCAGTAAGTAATCTAGAAAAATGGAACTTGATCAAAAACTAGAGCAAGAGAGGGGTGCCTAGGTAGCTCAGTCAGTTAAGCATCCAACTCTTGATTTCAGCTCAGGTCATGATCTCATCATTTGAGAGATTGAGCCCTGCATCGAGCTCTACACTGACAGTGTGGACCCTGCTTGGGATTTTCTCTCTCCCTCTCCCTCTCACTGCCCCTTCCCCATTGATGCTCTTTCTCTCTCTCTCTAAAATAAATAATTAAAAAAACAAAACAAACTAGAGCACGAGTCAACCATTTTTGAGCTGTCTTTAGTGGTTGCTGAAATTTAAGAACAGAATTAAAATGACATTATTTCTGACTTCTGAGCTGCTTTGTGGGGTGAGTGGGAAGGTCTGGTCTAAATTAGATTCCCAAGTTTGCCCTGAAATTAACTGGTCCATCCACTGACTAATCCTTCTTGTCCAGCACTGGCCTTACGATAACATCTGCACCAACACTAAAGAGCCTCATCTGTAAAGGAAAAGATCTAAAACATCAATACCTCTTAGCCAGCATTTTGAAAAATGGGTTCCAGAAACCAAAGGGGTTAAGGACATTTAAGCTTGAGAAACACCAAACAGTATGCACCCTTTTTGGATATTTGTAATGCATATAAAAGGATTTGAAAAGATCTACAACCAAGAAATTATCTAACTGTGCCTAACCTTCAATTTCAGTAACTCACACAGCCAAGAATGTTTTCTTTCAAGCAACATCTATTAGCATTCTCTGGAATAAATGGTTTTACAGAATACAGCATGGGCAATGTAGATCTAGGCTGTGACCCTATTTTAATAACTAAAAATGTTAAAAAGTACCCTGACTCAAAAAAATCAACATATAGGTTTCTGCTGCTACCTGAAAGTAGAGTATTTCTATGAAACCTTTCATAGAAAGGTGGAAATGGTGTAAAACAAAGAAGCAATTACCATTAATTTATACAAACAATTTTGAGCATTCCCACATCCAAAGAATAACCTCTCTTAGGCTCTTCTGATACCTTGGGATTCATCTTGCTAATGGATGTACAACACATATTGAGATAAAGCACAGGTGATCATAGCTTAAAGCTGTGGTAGCTTGATGCTGAGCAGTTCCTGGGGAAGGAGCCTGGTGGGGCCACTCTCACTGCCAGGGGTGCGTGCTGCCTCTACATCACCCTGCTGCAAAATAAACACGGAATGCTACTTTTGATTTTCATCTTTTTTTTTTTTTTTTTTTTTTTTTTATAAAAACGAAGTAGCACAATATGAACTTTTGAAAAGCAAGGGATGCATGTATTTTTCTAATTGTAACTTGGTAAGTTTCCCAGCTAAAATCAAATCATAATTTTCTGGTAACAACAAAGCCAATATTACATTTAATTATAAATCATTTGACACCTGTAGATGATTATTGGGGTTGAGCTGGATTCCAGTCACCAGATTTCTGTGCCCTTGCAATATGTGTACACATTCTTCTGTAGCTGTGCTATGAACTTTAACAAAGTCACCAGAGACACAGAAGATATACCTGGAAATAAGAAAAAAATAAATTTCGTGTATTCTGTATACAGCATAATCTTTTTTTTATAGTTCATGAAAAATCTTTTTCACTTGCAACAGAGTTTTCTTTTAAAACCAACAGTTTCAAAAAAAAAAATAAAACCAACAGTTTCAAGAACTACATACTAAAAATTGTGTGCTATGTTCTCACTTACCACGCACCATTACTCTAACAGCATCTTCCCATGTCCCCCCTGCTCTCCATTGTTCACTGGGGACACCACCTTACAAACGCTAAGTCAAAGCTCTCTCTAGTTGGCAAGGCCTCTTTTATAGCAAAGTACAAAGACTTTGTGACAGTTCTTTCACTTGTTGCCGAAATGTTAGTTTTGTTTTTGTCTTTCTGGATTTGTGGCTTTCTTCAAAATAGGAGAGGCTACTAAATTACTAAAAGTAGTTAAGTGGGGGCAATATTTGACAATTTTCATTACCGATATAACCACAGAACAGAGCTCGTAGTATAGTAGTACAAACCTTCTAGTCTCTACAAAATAAAAAATGTTCTGTGCCTATTACATAGAACATTATACATGTTTAATAGGGTGTTTTTCCATGCAGTACAGAAGGTACAAACCACAGAATCTCCAGGCCAGATCTCTTCTCTGTGTTCCCAAAGCAACCTTACATGACTTGATCCTACTACTTTTCACACTGTGTTGCCATTACTTGTTTACAAATGTATCCCCCTTCCTTATTAGGCCATAAGCTCCCATCCGGCAAATGCCTTAATTTATCTTTGATTCCCAATGTGCAATCCAGTTTGTTGAACAGAACCCACTCAATTCTCAGAGATTTTGTAAACTATCTGGATAAAATGAACCAATAAAAAAAATTACAAGATAACAAAAGAGTAAATCTTCTAATGCTGACCAGGATCACGACTACCCTATTTTATCAATTCTAAGACACCTGCTTTTTCACATGTTCACCTCTCTGAAATCAGGACGCATTATTCTAAGTGCCAGGAGGCAATCATGAAATGACTTGTTTCACTGTCTAAAAGATTAAGCAAGTTCAAGCAACAAAACATCTGAGACATATGGTTACCCTTCTGGCTAGATCCTCCTCTTCATTCCCATGAGTACCTTAATTCAGAGTCTTAACATCTCCAGTCTGGACCTAAGGGCTTCTTACAGTCCCCAGGTGTGGCCCTTCAATTCATCTTTCCCACTCACACCAGATTAACTTTGCAAATTTGACATTACTTCTTTAAAGATAAAATTAAATTACAGTTTGTCAATGTTTTCCCACTGCCTTTGGGATATGATCTAAACTCCTAAGGCCTTTGGTGATTTGACCTGATCTAAGTGGAGCTACTTTGTCATTTTAAAACTGTCCTCTAGTCAAGTGGTTTACAACTCCACTACCCTCCCACTCCCCACAGACACACCCCATTATACCAAAAGGTTGGCTAGGCATTCCCTGAGATGGTGGTGGGTGAAGGGTACTATGTGCCAGGAAAACTCCCTGATTCTGATATGCTTTCCCAGAGAAAAGGAATTTCCTCTCTCCTTGCTCCTCCACAGAGAATGGCTTTAAATTTGAAAGCAAGCCCCCAAAAGAAACACTCTCTCCCTGCTTTTGTATATATCGCTGTCTACACAAAATATTCTTTCTTTCTGACTACTTCCTTAAGACAGATTCAGCACATGTGAAGCCTTCCTGCATTTTCTCATTCTAGAGCAGCACCACTCTTAATGTGCTTACACAAGATGGTAGGCTTAGCGCTTTAAGAGCACTGACCACACAGCATATTGAAGCCTTCCCTACTAGACTGTAAGCTCTTTGAGGGGAGGAAAGGTGTGTTTACTTATTATAAATAACAATAGAAATATAGTAGGTAGAAAAAGGACAGTTTTAAGAAGTCAAACAAATGGGTTTGAATGCCAGCTTTACCACATATGGGCTGAATGCTGGGAGAATTTAATTCTCTAAAACATCACTGTTCTCTGCTGTAAAAGGCAGGTAATGGTTTCTCACAGGGTTATTATGAGGACTAAAGGAAACAACACATGCAAATGCACCCTTAGCACACTCAAATGCTTTCATAAAATCAGAATACCTAAAACCCTGCAGACAGAAATGCATGTAAAGCATAGACCCCAATGCCTGCCACATATGATTCAATCAACTTTACTGAAATGAAGAAGTTAGGGATGCTTTCAAACAGGAACCAGAATTTAAATGAGGCTCCAAAGGATGCATAATTTAAGAGCTGGGAACGAAAAAGAATACCAACATAAACATAAGCCGGGAAATAATTAACACAGTACCTACAAGAGATAGGAAATGACCTAACAAGCAAAGTGTATATGATGGGTTATGTCAGGAAATAATTGGGTAAGGAGAGTCAAGCTAGATCAGGGAAAGTCATGAAAGCCAGAGAAAAGAGCTGTAGATAAGGAAGGCAACAGAAGATTAATAGGGTTCTGAGCAAGACTAGGAATAAGGGTGAGAGTTATGATAGTAACACTTAAGGAAAATTATTACAGCAATATACAGAATGGTCTGCAAAAGAGTAGAGTTGGACACTAGCTTTGTGGGAATTTAGGAATGTAAAAGACAAGAATGACCTACTTTTTAAATTTTCTATACCTTAGCAACCTAATGCTTAGCACCATGTAACAGTAGGAGCTAAAAGGATGTAATATAAACAGTGCTGGACTGGGAGTCAGTAATAACTGATACAGGAATACAAGCTACTCTCACGTATACCCACCTCTCGACTTGCCTCTTATAACAACCCCCTCAAGTAGGCAGAACAGAGTTTTTGTCTTAGTTCCAAGAGGACCCAATGAACAAGAGGAAACAGATAAAACTCCACGATTCTAGTCTTATTTACTATCTCGGCTTTCTTGATGACCTCCTTGAAGCAAAATACAAAATTACCTTATTCCTTTTTGTATAAACTAGCCAACACCTGTAGTACCTTTTAGATAACATCCAAAACCTTGATGAGTTCATTATGACCCTGTTCATTTGCTAGAGAGCTGATTTTAATTACTTTTTATATAGACACAAACAAAACCCAAACACTCCACATCTAAATCTTCACCAAATTCCCCAAACTTGAGTACTGATTTTCTACCTACTTATTAGGTCCACCTGGTCATTTCATAGGTACTTTAAACTCAACAGGTCCCAAAGTGAACTCGCTATCGCGTTAATCCTAAGTGCTGATTCACTCCAAAATTGTCTATTCTCTTCATCTTCAATATTATCTTGGTTTAGGCCAAAGTAATTTCTTGTCTGAATGCCTGCATTAGCCTTTTAAGCCATGGTCTGTACTCTTCCAGATTCTTCTCCCACCACTTCCCTATACTTTATGCTACAAACTATACTGACTTTACACACATCACACTACCTACCCCTCCCACCCTACCCCAGCAACTTCAAGCTGCGCACTTCGCCTGGATGCCTTCCCCCAATATCAGTGGTGGAACAAACTCCTGTTAGTCTTGCAAGGTCCCACTACTGAAGGGAAACTTTCACTATATAACTCCCTCCTCTATGCCATCTGTGTACCTCAAGTATGCTAAGTCAATCTACCTCTGATCTTGCCACTCTCCACCACTTATTACTTAGTTTTATGCATAGTCTTCGGATTAACATTCTTGAAGAAACACAATCATGTTACCTTCCACCGCCCTCCATCTAGGGAATAAAAAAAATAGTCTCTTTGGACCAAACAGCCAAGAACTGGCTTCACGTTCCTTTTTCAACCTCACTAGCTCTCTTCATATACTAGTCATATGAGCTAACTGTACCACAGTCTGTTCAACATATTCAGGTTTCTCCTCTTCTTGCTTATACTGTGCCCACTATCTGGAATGCCTTCCATCCATATCCTCTAGTCAAAATACCACTCACCTATTTAGGCCTAGCCTAAATGTCATTTCCTCAGCAACCTGTCCATCCTCACCAGTCTGAAGTACTCTCTCTTTAGTAACTCCCAAGGAACCATAGTATGCAACATCTGTTACTAATTATTTTTTTCCTCACCAGACTGTAAAATCTTGAAAATAGGATCAATATGAAAATTATCTTAATTTTTATCATGTCAGCTTGTTATAAATAATACGTAGCTGACAAATACTTAAAAACGAATTGTAGGACTTGGTAAATGAAACACTGCATCTCATCCTAAGTTGTAGAAGCACTACACTGGAAAAAGAAACTGGATTCCTAGCTGTAAACAGAACTTTGACACCTTGAAATCTCAGTTTCCTCCTGATTTATAAGATGAATATCAACAAAGCTCTCTTTCATGTAAAGACCAAGGATTCTTCTTTTTTTTTCTTGCCTCTACTGCTATTTATGAAAACTCCTTCAGTCATGCATGCATTCAACAACTCTCATATACCCATAAGCAAGACACTGTGGGGGATACAAACTTTCATAAGATATTACCGTTACTCTTCTAAGATAGAAAGGGGTAATTAACTAAGGGTCACTCTGTCCTTAAATGATTTGAAGACCTCTTTCTACGAGATGTCATTTGTAAATTATACTGACAATAGAGCAATGACAGCTGACACACACTGAGCCATTAAGTACCAGGCTTGTTTTACCTGATTTATGTGTATTAAAGCACTTAACCCTCTCAACAACCCTAGGAATTGGATTACAAAAATATTATTCCTGTTTTAGGATGAGACTACTGAGGCAAAGATAAAGAACTTGCAAAGGTCACACAATGTAAGAACCGGGTTTTGAACCCAGGGAGTAGTTTGGTTTCCAGCTATACCGAACTCCCGAGAATAGACACCAGGGCTTTCATACGTAATCATTCCGCACAGACTCTAACATCAGTATCACGCATAGTTGCAATAAGGTTGCCAAAATACATCTTTAGGGGAAAGAAGAGTGTGGAGAAAATGGAAATCTTTGATCTTTCAGTAATTCAAAGTCACGACTCTTCCCGAAAAAACACTCCTCGCAGTACTGCAAGGGCAGTGATGTACAGATCTTTGCCCGGACTTTCTCGCCGCCCCACGGCGGAGCTGATTCCAGGCACGTGGGCCCGCCCCCGGTCCCTCAACCACCTGCAGGTAAACTGTCCTGTAAAGAAGCCTCAGCCTGCAGTGCCACGGGACTATAAGTGGTTTCTCACTCCTCTAAACAGCACTGAGGCAACGGTTCCCTTACGCGTGGCCTGGGGACTCCCGCACGCGCCCCCTTCCCAGAGCCCAGAACCGCCGGTTGGCGAGTCCGGACTGGCCTGACAGTTCTTTCCTCCCCCTCCCCGGGGACTCACGTCCCTCAGCCCGGCTGACAGTGCGCGGTGGCCCCATACTTAGAATCCGCAGAGAACACAGCTCTCCTAAAGTTCAACTCGCTGCCGCCGCAACGAACCACGCGGACACTCTCCTCCTCCACCATCTTCGCGCAGACGCAGGAACTCACGACCGCCCGCGAGCCCCGAACTTCCTTGATGGAGGCCGGGCGCTAGGGCACGAGTCTCAGCCCACAAAAGGCGTGCACGAGCTTCTCTAGGCCTCAGTCTCTATGGTAGGACCCAGCGCCTGTGCCGCCATCTTTTTTGGGGGCAAATTTAAATTACAACACAGGTAGGAAAGGTGAGACAATGAATTTATATTAGACATCTTTGAACTCTTAGTACAAATAAGTTTCTCTCTGGCCTGTTAATTTGATTCTACGTACAACTTCGTTCGCCAGAAGGGAAGGGTGGCCTATTGTGTATCACGTGACCTCCAGACGGCCTCCCTTTCCCACTCACCAAGGCCTTTCCTTTCTCGGTAGTGTTTCGGGCGCTGCGAGATGACGCCAACATATTCGTGCCACCTGGTTTCACCGCTCAGCTTAGTTCTTGGGTGGGAAGGTAGCTTTCTACTATTTGCGTAGCTGTTTGTCCCTTTCATTAGCCGTCATTTTCTCCTTTTCCGCCGAGCGTAGCATAGGTCTCTACAAAATCTCCGCAACTCCGAAGGCCTTGCCTTTTCCTTTGGACACCTGGCTCCTGCTCCGGAATTCTGGTGCATCCGTTTTTCTGTTCGGTGGAGCTGCTCGCACCGATCTGACCTTCCCTCCCACTCCGGCCCAAGTTCCGACGCCGCTGCCCCCTGTTTGGCTACGGGTTTTTTTGTTTTGTTTTGTTTTGTTTTTGTTTTTTTGTTTTTTTTTTGTGCCTGTTGCTTTGGTTTTAGTTTTTCCATTAGTCCACCTTGCCTGTAGGTTAGGAGGCCCCGAACTCGGAGCATGGTTAGGCCTCTATCACCATTCTTTTTATCACCATTCTTTTTTTTACATCCTCTTCGTGGTCCAGGTCTATTAGGTGTACACTTACCTTTATTCACTCATTAAGTACACATTTATCAATCCCCTTGCCGGCACTGTACCACTACTAAGTGAAGAGCCACTGACAGCTTAATTTTATTTATTTTTTTAAATGTCTTTTTAAAAAAAATGTCTTATTTTTGAAAGAGAGAGATTGTGAGCGGGGGAGGGACAGAGAGAGAGAGAGAGACACAGAATTTGAAGCAGGTTCCAGGCTCTGCACTGTCAGCGCAGTGAGGCATGGGGCTCAAACCCAGAGATCATGACCTGAGCCAAAGTCATTCAACCGACTGAGCCACCCAGGTACCCCCTCACAGCTTAATTTTAGCAGGAACAGGTCTGCCCTGTACGTGTTACCTCTTGATAGGTTACAATTTATCAGTTTTCTGGAGACAAATAATAATTATTGTGAGGGACGGTGCAAAACAGATGGGACCCCAGTCCTGTTAACCTTCCACGGGAGGGACAATAAAATTGTTTTACAAATTAATGACAGATTGTGTGCTAAAGAAAATAAGACTTTAATATGAGAAAATGGTTTTCTCTGAGGAGGCTTAGGTTTAACCTGATGAATATGTTTGTTAAAGTTATGCAGGTTAAAAAATACTTTAAAAATTCATTGTTAATACAGATTTGCTGTAAAATAATTCAGTACAGAAATATGATTAGGATCACTCCCGCCCACGAATATCTCTCTACTGCTAAAAGTTTGGTGTGTATGCTTCTTGATATTTTTCTAGGTATCCATATACTTTCACATTATTCTTCAGTACAAGGCACTACATAATTCTTTTTTCCCTCTCTCTAGGCTTTTCACTACATACAGATTTTATCTCCTTTTTAGTGACTGCATAGTATTCCACAGAGTAAACGTGCCATCATTGATTAAGGCATTTTCCCAAAGGTGGATATTTAGTCATTTCCATTTTGTAAAGTGGCAAATAGTGCTATAGAGAACATGAATTTGTGACAGCATTGCTATAGGAGAGATTCCTAGAATAAGTATTGTAGGATTGAGGGATATCTACATTTTTATTTTGAAGGAATATTTTGTGGAACTGAGATATGTGTTATTGGGGAAGCTAGGGGGAATAACTAATGGCAGCCAAAAAAGGGGAGACATTTAACTTTGCTTTGTAGTCTCAAGTTGGGGGGGGTACATAAGGAGAGAGTTATAAGATAGTATGTTTTCTTAAGAACTCATGAGGGAAAAGGACTGATGAAATGGTGTTAGGCAATTTTATTTGGTGTTAGGCAATTAGCAACAATTGAAAGGTAGCCAGGGCTAGGTAATCCATTATTTGAAATTTAGATTGTAATGTGGGGTTTTATCTTTTACTCGTTGCTTTATTGGGTGGTTGTTTTCTTACTGTTGAGTTTTGAGATTATTTATTTTGGATACACTTTCCTTGTCAAATATGTGAATTGTGAATATATTCTTCTGAACTACGGCTTGTCTTTTCATTCTGTTAATAGTGTCTCTCGTACTAAAGTTTTAAATTTGCATGAAGTGCAGTTTATCAGTTTTTTTTCTTTTCTGGATCATACTTTTATTGTTGGACCTAAGACCTTCTTACCTATTCCACACTCATGACAATTTTCTCTTATGTTTTATACAAGGAATTTTATGTTATATAGTTAATATTTAGGTCTGTGATCCATTCTGAATTAATTACATTTGATTCTTTTTTACAGCCTCTATTTTTTCCATGAAAATTTCTATCTTTCCATTTCTTTTAAGATCATTTTGCCTACTTTTTGGAGTATTGTTATAATTACTGAATTAAAGTCTTTTCTAATAATTTCAACATTTGGGTCATCTTGGTGTTGGTGCCTGTTAATTGCCTTTCCTTTAAGAGTTATTGAGATTTTTCTGGTTTTGGTTTTGTGTGTTGAATAATTTCATATTTTATCTCAGACGTAATGTTAAGAGATCCTGGATCCTATTAAAATCCTTCAAGCCTTGGCCATGTTAATTCTGCGTAGTCTCATGCATGCACAGCTCAGAAGTGAGCCCATTATTAATGATTTAAAAGTTACCTCTCTCCAACTCTTGCTTCTGTGATATTCTATATTTTTGGACTTCCTTGATTTTCCTTCTTGGTGTTCTGATTAGAAAGCGCAGTCTTTTTCCTCCCACCTTATTGCATACTTTTCCACAGTGAGGCCTTGTAGTGAGGCTAGGTAGTGAGGGCAAAGGATATGTGGGGCCATATGGCCATCTCCCTCTCTCCACCATTGTCATTGCTGCTGAGTAACTGTACCTTTATTATTGGATCTCATCTGGGGTGGATCCAGGAGAATTAAAAGAGCTCCATCTCATAGGGGACATTACTCCCAAATGGGGGTAGGAGAAAGAGCTGCTTCATTTCTTGTCACTTGCTACTAGGTCTTCCTTGGAGTCCTCATCTTCCTACCCTACCACTTGTGTTTACCTTGCAGAGGCAGCTGTTAGTTTATTTTGTATTTTGTTTAGAATTTTTAGCTGTAGTTAGTGGGAGAGATAGAGTACTCTAATTCCAGTTTGACAGGAGCTGAAATTCTCTAGGTTAACTTCTTAATAGAATTACTCTGATTCTTATACATAGAGACTGGTGAGATGTTGCAGGAAGTATGGCCGGAGTCGCAAAAGATGAGTCTGCAAACAAAGTGCAATTAAGTGAAGGTCCTCATACTGGAGTCGGAATGAGGCTGGCCCGACTCTAGAATGAAGCTTCTTTTTATTAGGATAATTGCTAAAGACTACATGCATAAAGTCAGTTAAGCAAGTGTGTTGATCAATCTAATGGTTTAGCTTTTCAAGGTTGAATTTTGAGTTAATTGGTTTCTATAACACTAGGAAGGGTCAGGTGTGAAGGAGGATCTGGCCTTGGACACTGTTAATGGCTCTAGGCGTTCCTTGTAAGCCAGCTGCAGTGCTATGTAAACATGTCCTAAGGCCTTGCACCTTCTCCAGCCCTTCCCATTTGAAGTCTTTTCCTTTGATGCTTTTCTCCTGCATCTCCCACAGTATGGAAAAAAGGTTTGAAGCTTGAAGCCCTACTAGGAGTGTCTTGAAATAGTGCAGTTGAGAGATAATGGTGGCTTAGACTCGGGCAGTAAGAGTGGTGAGAAATGTTTGCGTTCTGGGTATATTTTGAAGGTAAAACAAATAGTGTTTTCTGATGGATGAAATGTTGTATGTAAGACTGTGGGAGAACAGATGACTCCAGAGGTTAGAACTGAGAATTTTGAATATTGAGATCACCATGTTCTGCGAAGGAAAGACTGTGAGAGAACAGATTTTTTTTTTTTTTTTTTTTTTTTTTTGCCGGCGTGGGGGGCGGGGGGGGGGGTGGAACTAGGTATGAGTTTTTTATAAGACATTGAAATGGAGATGTTGAGTAGGCAGCTGAATATCCCGTTGGAATTTAGTGCAGAGATATAAATTTGGGAGTCATTTGGATATAGGTTATATGGAGGGGCAGTGAGGATGGCTGAGGTCACCATTGGAGTGTGTGTAGGTAGAAAATGGAAGAGGTCCAAGGACTGAGTCTGAGGTACTTTAATATTTAGGGATCAGGAAGATGAAGAGGAAATGAAAAAGATTGGCTAGTTTAAGAACAAAACCAGGAAGGTATGATGCCATGAAAGCCAAATGAAGAAAGAGGTATAACTGATCTTTTTGTCAACTGTGACTGATAGGTTAAATAGCTAGAAGACAAAGAATTGACTGTTGCACTTAGCAATATGGAAATCACTGGGGGTGTTGATAAGAGTAGTCTTGATGGGAGTGCTGGGAATGAAAATCTGATTTGAGTGGGTTCAGGAGAGAATAGAGAAGTGAAATTAAAGACAGTAGGACTTCTAGGAGTTTTGGTGTACAGAGAAAGGAAGAAACATGACAATAGCTAGAGGGAAAGTGAGGTCAAAAGACACTTTTTTTTTCTTTCTGTTTCTAAGGTAAAGATATAGCAGATAGAAAAGACATAGGAGAAAGAGAAACTGACAATCAAAGAAAGTAAGCAAATAATTGCAGGAACACTTCTTAAATAGGTGAGAAAGGATGGAATCTAGTGTTTAAGTAGAGGGATTGGCCTTTGCCAGGAGCACTGACACTTCAACCATAGAAATGAAAAGAAATAAAGGTGAAGGTAGATGGGAAGATGTATTTTTGGGAGAATTTGAAATTTTTCTTTTGTTTGCTTTCTATTTTTTCAGTGAAACAGCAAATAAGACAATCAATTGAGATAAGGATTGGGAAGGAGTTGTTGGAGGTTTGAGGAGAGAGAAGATATGGAATAACCATTTAGGATGGCATTCAACCAACTGTGGCCTGTAGGCCAAATGTGGCTTGTTATCTCTCTTGAAAATAAAGTTTTGGGAACACAGGCGTGCCTCCTTGTTAATATATTGTCTATGGCTGCTCTTGCACTACAGTTTCAAAGGTGAGTAGTTGTGACAGAAATTGTATGTCATGAAAAACCTAAAGTATTTACTGTTTGGTCCTTTCCAGAAGAGTGATGCTGACTCTTGGTTTAGGAGGAAGGAAGGGAGAATGGGGGTGTCTATGAAGACTAGAAACATAGATAATATTCTATTTTTTTTTTTACAGAATTAAGATATAATTCAACTGGGGAGTTTCACTGTGAAAGACAACTTTTGTTGTTATACTGATAATTTTTTTTCTCAGATTATCAAAATGACATCTCAAAATTTGAATATTCTAATTTAACTCTCAGATCTCAATTTAAGAGACAAAGCAATAGGGAAAAACTTCATAAAGCTAAAATAATTGCACATTTTAATGACAGCTATGAAAAATAAGCTCTTCAGTAGACTCTGAAGCCCTATCCCCATAAAAATGAACTTACACAAAACTCTATACTTAAGTACCTGGCGTTAATACTTTATGCCTGTTATAGCCCCAAGGGATAGTCTAGCTATTTATACTAATCTCTTACTAAATTCTCATTACTATATATAAGCTATATATAAGAAGTACCTGGAGTGCTTTAGAAAATAATGAAACCTCCATAGATTCTGATGAAATTGGTCTGCAGTGTCACCTGGACATCAGAGTTGGTTTTTTTTTTTTTTTTTTAAAGTGTGGTGAAATACAGTATAAAGTTTTTATTAGTGACATTTAGTATATTCACAATGTTACGGAACTATCACTGTATCAAGAATGTTTTTGTCACTCCAAAAGGAAACTTTTTACCTTTAAGTCACTTCTTAGTCCCCCTCAATTGCTAGTGTATAGAAATAAAATGGATTTTTGTGTGTTGATATTGTATCCTGCAACTTTGCTGAATTCATTTATAGATCTAATAGTTTTTTGTTGTGTATTCTTTAGGATTTTTTTAAATGTATTATATCATGTCATCTTTTCTAGTTTGCATGCTTTTTGTTTCTTTTTCTCACCTGATTGATCTGACTAGAACTTCTAATACAATGCTGAATAGCAGTGGTGAAAGTGGACATGCTTGTCCTATTCCTGATCTGAGGGGGAAGGTTTTCAGTCTTTCACTATTGAGCATCTTGTTAGCTGTGGGTTTTTCATAAATTCCTTTTATCATATTGAGGAAATTCCCTTCTATTTCTAGTTTGCTGAGTGTTTATGACTACATTAATGAGGAATATTGGCCTATAGTTTTCTTTTCTGTGGTGTTTTTGGCTCTGGAATTAGAGTAATGTTGGCCTAATAGAATGAGTTAGGAATTGTTTCCTTATCTTCTATTTTTTTCTGGGCAGCTATGAAGGGTTTGTTTTAATTTTTTTAAATATTTGGTAGAATTCACAGGTAAAATAATTTGACCCTGGACTTTTCTTTGTTGGGAAGTTTGTGATTGCTGATTCAGTCTCTACTTGTTATAGGTCTATTGAAATATTCTATTTATTTTTCTGTTAGTTTTGGTAATTCATAACTTTGCAGGAATTTCCTCATTTCATCTAGGTTACCTAGTTTATTTGCTTATAATTGTTCATACCATTCTAATTTTTTTTTTATTTCTGTAAGACTGGTGGTAATGTCCCCACTTTTATTTCTGATCTTAGTTATTTGCATCATTCTCTCTCTCTCTCTCTCTCTCTCTCTCTCTCTCTAGTCTGCCTAAACATTTGTCAATGAAACATTTTGTTGATCTTTCTAAAGAACCTAATTTTGGTTTCATTGATTTTTCTCTCTATTCTATCTTTATTATAACTTTTATTACTTTTCCCAACTGTCTTTGAATTTAGCTTTCTTTTCTTTTCTTTCTTTCCTTTTTTTTTTCTTTTTAGTTCCTTAAGGTGTAAAGTTAGGTTATTGATTTGAGATCTTTCTTTTTGGGCATTAGGGTTATAGAAGCTTCCCAGTTGATCCTAATGCTAAAAGACAAAAGTACTGCCGTGTTTGGAGACAGTCTAGACCTTGCTTACTGGTTATTTACCTTGAGTGTCTATTAGAAACATCTGAAGATAGATCTAAATTTGAATTGGAAGCATCATTATGGGCTTACAACTTATTTTGTTTTTAAAAACATATTTTGTTGGGGTGGGCACCTGATTTCGTCTCAGGACATGATCTCATGGGTTCATGAGGTCAAGCCCTGCATTGGGCTCTGTGCTGACAGAGCAGAGCCTGCTTGGGATTCTGTCTTTGCCCCTCCCCTCCCCTCTCTCTCAAAAATAAATAAACTTTAAAAAATGCATTTTGTTACTAAGCCTGGATGTGGCTTATAACTTCCATTTTCTACTAAAAGGAAACAAAGCTCCTTGAAGAAATGGCTGACAGAGATGTACAAGATTTCTTATCATACCAGAAAGCAAGAGAGCTATCAAAGACTATTGAGGTTGAGTTAAATGGACTCAGGAACAACTTGAAGAGGGTCTCACTGAGTTGGGACAATTTGAGTATCAAAAATAATAATTGCAATGGATTGAAACATGTTATGGTTGAAGTCATGATTTCGTAATAATACAAACAAAACAAAGTCATTGGTCATCTTTGGAGGGTATTAGGAAATAAAGTTATTACTTCAAAGAACTTACTGAAAAAAAGAAAGTAAGAGTCAAGCGTTTATAATCGGATAAAATGGTGCAGTTAGAGTTTCTCTAGTAGAGGAGCTTTTATCCAATAATAATAGTTTTATAAAACTAATGCTACAATGATCAGTAGATATTTCACAGTGGACAATAAACTTCAGAGCATTTTTAAATTTGGTTAAACTCTTACTTGAGAATCAGACTATGTATTTACCAAGGCAATAATACTAAGTCAAGCGGTAGGAGAGTATTGCCTGTATTTTGCAGCCTTAAGGTTCTTAAGAAAAAGATTAACGCAGATAAAATTTAGGTCAACTGAATGCTGAGAGGGAAAGACATGGAAAAGCTGGATTCATTACTCTAAGTGGTTAATGAGAGAAGACCGCAGAAAGGCAGAAAATTAATATTTATCAGAGTTAGATTGGGCCAAACGACGAGGATAGTACTACAGGTCTTTCTCCAACCCCTCCCTTTGAGACTGTGAGAGAAACCAGTTGCTTAAATTAGATTATGGGTAGTAACTCTGTATCTGAAACCATTGAAATATTTCATGAAGTTTAAGAAACATTTTCATATCTCTGATTGAGATATGTCTTATAGTCAATGGAATCTTATAATTGATGACATCTTAATTCACTTTCAGGAACAAGTCATAATGTAATTGTCATTGTCTCTCTAGGCTGGGTCTTGTTATTTCTGGTCACATGACTGAATACCTACAAACTCTTGATATTTCAGTCAACAGACCCTTTAGGTACATTTCTTATTCAGTGACAAGTTTCTAGAATCAGTCAAGTCTTTCAAAAGGTATAGCTATAACAATTTTTTTGTTTTGTTTTATTAAGAACTCTTAAGTAACCTTGAGGTTTATCTGACACACACATCCTAGGCACTGCGTTTCTCAGAACGCCCCCATACTTGTAAACTTCTCCCTTATTCCTATATGCTTGGTTTATACTTGATTCAAGTTTCTTGACCTGAGTGAGGTTCGAACTAATTTTTATAGTCTCTGGTTCTGCGTATGGTAAGATCTACCTTGTTCATTGTTCTCCATTGCTACATCTGAGGTGGGCATTTAGCAGACTGCTCTTTAGAGGGGCTATATATTTTCTGTGGCTTATTTCATGTTGGTATACATTCATTCAGAGACCCAGGGATTAATTAGGGATTGGGTTGTTGTAAGTAGTTTTAGACCAAACTCAGAGTTTCTTTGAACAAACTCCATAAAAATTGAAGTCATTTAGTTAATTTGCTCTTCATCAATTCCATTGTAAAAGAGTATGACACACTGAAGATAAATTGTCACATGTATAATAGTATTTCAAAAGTCTGTTCTCATATTACTACTATGTAACAAATTACCCCAAAACATAGTGGCATAAAATAAACGGTTTAATTTTGCTCACAGATTTGGTGGGTGGCGAATTCAGGAAAGGCTTGACTAGGCACTTTTCACTTGGTGTCTGTTATGCAGCTGTAATCTTACATTGCTGGGCTGCAGTCTTTGAAGGGTTGATTTGACTGGACATCCAAAATGACTTACTCATAGTTGTCAAGTTGATGCTGGCTGTCAGCTGCAAACTTAGCTGGGGTTATCAATCTAGATAACCTGGCCTCTCCAATGTGCAGTGTCAGGGTAGTTGAAATTTTTACATGATGGCTGACATCCTGCAGAGAGAATCTCAAGGAAATCATCAATAGCTTCATGACTTTTTATGACCTAGTATCAGAAGTCCTAAGGATCCCCACTGCTGTGTCAAAGTAGTCATAATTCAACATGTAAGGAGCTTAGAAGTCATTACTCTCATCCTCACAGTAAGAAAATCTGAACAAACCAAAAATCAGCAACTCTTCTTAGATCCTTCAAAGAATTGAGGTTACAGGAAAAGGTACTGCCCCTGCTCTCAAAACTGAATATAGGTAGATAGAGAGAATCATGACATATTAGAACAGATGCCCAAGAGCAGTAATCACTGCTGGAGCCAGTACTAGAAAAAAAATTTGAACGGTAATTGACAAATTATTGGAGGATCAGTGTGGACAAGTTTAAGAGTTAAAAAAAAAAACACATGGGAGTGTAGTCTTAGAAATACCTCACACTTTCATGTGTTTTGCCTTCAGGAACTCTACCAGATTCTTACAGTGAAGAAGGGAGACGAAAAGTCCCTCATGTGTCCAGGACACTTTTTTAAAATAGGCCCAGAGCATTCTCTCCTTCTTGACAAGTCCTGCCCTTGATAGCTCTCTTACCAGAGCCTAACTGATTGGGATTTTACTGGATTCCCACTGACCAGGGGGAAGGCAACTACTCAACTCTATTCTCTCTAGCCTTCTTGTCTCACTTAAGATGGAAAAATCTGAGAAGCACTCCTGAAGGTTACAATGTAGGGGAATAGATTCACTAAAAGACTGGGATCTGATCATATCACTGTAGAAACTTCCCCTCCCTCACACTTTACCACCACATCAATAGCTCTCCTGTATAATAAAATGGGTATATAACTGAAGTAACTGCATGACTCAGATCCTGTATAAGGATAAATCTCTAGGGAAGTCTGAAGACAAAGGGAAACCCAAATACAGGAAGGGAGACAAAAATAAGAATACCATAGGATATGTTAGCCTCTGACACCTAAAGCTAAATAACAGCTAAAGCTACCAAAGCCATAAATATGGCTTAACTAAAGCTACTATAAACAATAACTACAGCCAAACTCCTAGCTAGATAAACACAAAACCTTTTTAAGCCTATTTACCTCAGTTTCTTTTACCCAGTGCATCATGTCTTTCAACAAAATTATGAGGCATATTAAAAGACAAAAACTAGTTTGAAGGAATGGTGGAAGCATTAAAAACAGACACAGAGATGGCAGAGATGTTGGAATTATCAGACTGGAAATTAAAACAACTATATGCTAAGGGCTGTAACGGAAAAAGTGGATAACATGCAAGGACACATATGTAGTGTAAACAGAGAGCTAGAAACTCTGAGAAAGAATCAGAAGGAAATTCTAGCAATAAAAAAATACTGTAATAGAAGTGAAGAATGTCTGATACGATCATTAATAGATTGGACACTGCTGAAGAAAGAATCAGTGAGCTTGAAGAAATGTCAGTAGAAATTTCCAATGATAAAATGTAAAGAGAAAAAATAATGCAAAGATAGAATAGAATATCTAAGAACTGTGATGCAGTTATGAAAGGTATAACTGTGTGTATAATGGTAATACCAGAAGGAGAAGAAAGAGCCATAGAAAAAGAAGAACTATTTGGAGTAATAATGATTGAGAAGTTTTCAGAATTAATGATCGACGCCAAATAAGAGATCCAGGGAGCTGGAAGGATACCAGACTGGATAAGTACCAAAAATTTATGCCTAAACATATCATTTCAAACTGTGGAAAATTAAGGACAGAGAGAAGATATTGAAAGAAGCCAAAGGGGAAAAAAACGCACACCACATTAGCTATAGAACAAAGGATAAGAATTACATTGGACTTCTCTTGAGAAATGATGAAAGCAAGAAGAGAGTGGAGTGGAATATATAAAATGTTGAAAGCAAAAATCACTAGCTTAGAGTTCCTATTCAGTAAAATTATCTTTCAAAAGTGAAGAAGAAAGACTTTCTCAGACAAAAACTGAGGAAATTTATCTCCAATAGACCTGTCCTGCAAGAAATGTTAAAAGAAGTTCTTTAGAAAGTAGGACAATGAGATAGACTCAGCTCTAAATAAAGAAAAGGAGTGTTAGAGGAGGAATAAAATAAGGAAATAGAAAATCTTTCATTTTTCTTATTAACAGACAACAGTTCAACATAGTAATAGCAACAATTATTGGATGATTATAACATATGAATAAATGAAATAAATGACAACAATGTCACGAGGGTGGAAAGGGCAGGAGGTATTAGGGATATTCTGTTTTAAAGTATTTGCACTACCTGTGAACTGGTATTGTGTTATTTGAAGGTGGACATATATTAGTCATAAATGTATATTGCAAACTCAAGGACAGCCACTAAAATAGTAATATATATATATATGTATATACATACGCATATATAGAATTGATACGCTAAGACAGTTAAAATGTTTAATTGAAACGAGAAGGCAGAAAATGGAAGAAAAAGAAACAGAACAAGGGAAACATAGAAAACTGAAAAATTTATGGTAGCTATTAATTCAGCTATAACAATAATCACTTTAAACATCAATGGTCTAAATACACCAATTAAAAACAGAATATCAGAGTGGATTAAAAAAAGAAGACCCACCTATATGTTTTCTATAAGATATTTATTTTAAATGTAAAGACACAGATTAAAAGTAAAGAAAGATATGCTTTGCTAACACCTTTTTGAAGAAAGCTGGAGGAACTATATTAATTTCAGACAAAGCAGACTTCAGAGCAAGGAAAATTACAAGCAAGAAAGGGGCATTACATCATGATAAATGGGTCAATTCTCCCAGAAGACAACAGTCTTTAATGTGTATGTGCCTAACACCAGAGCATCAAAATATGTGAGGCAAAAACTGTTAGAACTTCAAGGAAATAGATTGAATCCATTATTAGAGTTGGAGACTTGAAAGCAGTCACAAGGCTGCCTAATTTCAACTAAAGGGGAAGTTGACTGACTTTTCAAAGGAAGAAGCGGTACCATCATATTGTAGAAAAGACAGGAGACATAATAGTCATCTCTATAAAATACAGTCCTCAAGCATATATATTCACACAAAGGAAGTGTCCTCTTTTCCAGGTTTTCCTTCCCTTTATGGAATGTTTTGGTCTCACTAGTTTGTGTGTTCTTGGTGAGGTTACTTTTTGTCAAGGTATATACAGGTGTTGGGATTCCTATGACTGGAGCCTCTGCCAGCAATATAGCTGCTCTATTGATGTTTGCCTGTGTCTCCAACCAGTAGGGAACAGTCTTCTCCTATGCTTTCAGTCATCCCTAAGAGCATTATATGAACCTGCAGCAATGTATCCTTTCGTTTTATTACACAAGCACTTTTGGAGGATGAATAGGCATGCAGTTAAGAACAGCTTGAAACAGTACTGGAAACCAATGATCTCCTGACTCTCAGGTCCTAAAATATTTATTAGTCCTGGGGATCTTTTCTCTCAGGGGTGCAATTGAATATCCTTATAATGTGCCCTTTTTTTTGTTCTATACCCCTTCTTTTTAGTCATTCCATCAGATGAGTATCTATATCTCAATCAATTTGTATGTAGATAGGGATAAATTTCTTCCCTATGGGTCTTAAGAGTCCCATGCACATTGAGATATATCTGGGCAATCAATATGTTCCCTGAGCATTTTTGGACAGGAGATTTAGGAGGTGGGTGTGGTGCAGGAGAGAGCAGGGTGCCTAATTCCACTAACACTCTCTGGCCTGTGGTTTCCTTGTTTGAGAGGAGCTTCAGATCAAATCTGTCAATCCCAGTTAAGTACATTAAAGGACCCATTGTGAACAGTGTGGGCAAAGGATTAATAAAACCTTAACTTCTTATACCGTAGTAATGTGACCTTTAGTTAACTTTCTATCTCTGTCCTACTGGAAACCATATAAAGATAGGATATCAATTATATTACAGGCAATATTACTTATGGTAAAATGACCCCTGATTAATAAATTGCATCTGGTTAAGGAGGAACCATAAATGAACCGTACATACCTGATGAGGACGCTTTATGCTCCTCTGAGTGTGTTCAGTCTTGTAACTGAGCATGTCCCTCCTGTGAACTCTGAAGTAATGCGTATGGGTTTGGTGCAAGAAATATTGTCTCTTGTGGGACATTTGGCTTTTAAGCAGGGAAGCTTCTTGCCAGATGAGATGAGGATGAGATAAATAATAAAGGTAAATTGAAGTTATAATTTTTAAATCTCATACCCCCAGGCATCATCTTATAAGTGACCCTCTTTGGAAACTACTGCCTCAGAGATATCCCTTTAAGATACAGACAATTGGAGAGGGTATCTGAGCTAAGGAGCCAATCAGATTCTCCCACATAGGAATTTGGGATACAAAAGTTGAAATTGAAGGCCACATGGATTTGGATTCTGAAGCTGCAAGTTATAGTGAGGTCATTTGTGTGTAGAAGAGATATCAGAGAAGGATATCTTAATTTGGTCTATGGGCCTGCTATAAGGTTAGAGATAAGTTGTTTTTATATTTAAGTGAAGTATATTAGTACTTTCAAAACATGACAAGAAATAGAATACCTATTGCCAAACTTAGTATTCTTTTACATTTTTAATTTTAATTTTTAAGCTTTTTTTAAATGTTTATTTTTTTGGGGGAAGGGGCAGACAGAGGTGGGGACAGAGGATCTGAAGCAGTCTCTGTGCTGACAGCAGAGACCTTGATGTGGGGCTCAAACTCGTGAACCATGAAATCATGACCTGAGTGGAAGCTGGATGCTTAACCAGTTGAGCCACCCAGGTGCCCCTATTTTTAAGTTTTGATTTAAATTCCAGTTAGTTGGTATACAGTGTAATATTAGTTTCAGGTGTACAATATAGTGTTTTAATACTTCCACACATCACTTGGTGCTCATCAAAGTGCACTCCATAATCACCATCACTTATTTAACCCAATCCCCGACCCACCTTCCTTCTGGTAACCATCAGTTTGTTCTCTATAGCTAAGAGTCTGTTTCTTGGTTTGCTCTCTCTCTTCTCTCTCTCTCTTTTTGCTTCCAAATTTTTATTTAAAATCTAGTTAGTCAACATATAGTATAATATTGACTCCAAGAGTAGAATGTAGTGATTCATCACCTACACATGATACCCAGTGTTCATCATAACAAGTACCCTCCTTAATGCCCATCACCCATTTAACCCACCCTCCTCCCCCCAGCCTCCTTCCACCAACCCTGTTTGTTCTCTGTCGTTAAGAGTCTGTTATGGTCTGCTTCTCTCTCTCTTTTTTTCCCCCTTCTCATATGTCCATCTGTTTTGTTGCCTAAATTCCACATGAGTGAAATCATATGGTATTTGATTGACTTATTTCGCTTAGCATAATACACTCTAGTTCCATTCTCGTCATTGCAAATGGCAAGATCTCATACTTTTTTATGGCTGGGTAATATTCATATATATATACATACATACACACACATGTATATGTGTATACATACGTATATATACACATACATATATACATATATATACGTTCATACACACCACATCTTCTTTATCCATTTATCTATTGGTGAATACTTAGGTTGCTTCCTTGTCTTGGCTATTATAAATAATGCTGCAATAAACATAAGGGTGCATATATCTTTTTGAATTAGCATTTTCATTTTCTTTGGGTAAATGCCCAATAGCGAAATTATTGGATCATATATATATTTTGGGGGAACCTCCATACTGATTTTCACAGTGGCTGTACTAATTTACATTCCCACCAACAGTGCTCAAGGGTTCCTTTTTCTCCACATTCTTGCCAATACTTGTTATTTCTTATCTTTTTGTTAATAGCCATTCTGAGAGGTGTTAGATGACATCTCATTGTGGTTTTGATTTGCCTGTGATGATTGGTGATGTTGAGTATCTTTTCATGTGTCTGTTGGCCATCTGTATATCTTTGGAAAAATATTCATACCCTTTACTTGTTTTTTAATCAGATTGCTTTTTTTTTTTTTTTAAGTATTGAGTTGTATAACCTCTTTATATATTTTGGATATTAACCCCTGATTGGATATATCATTTGAATATATCTTCTGCAATTCAGTAGGTTGCCTTTTTGTTTTGCTGATGGTTTCATTTGCTATGCAAAACCTTTTTATTTTGGTGTAGTCCCAATAGTTAATTTTTGCTTTTGTTTCCCTTGACCTAGAAGATATATTTAGAAAAATGTTGCTACAGCCATTGTCAAAGAAATTACCGCCTGCATTCTCTTCCAGGATTTTTATGGTTTCAGGTCTCACATTTAGGTCTTTAATCCATTTTGAGTTTATTTTTTGTATGGTATTAGAAAATGGTCCACTTTCATTCTTTTGCATATATCTGTCCAGTTTTCCCAGCACCATTTATTGAAGAGACTGTCTTTTCTTCGTTATATATTCTTGCCTCGTTTGTCAAATTGACTATATAAGTGTGGATTTATTTCTGGGGTCTCTGTTCTGTTTCATTTGTCTGTATGTTTATTTTTGTGCCAGTGCCATACTGCTTTGATTACTCCAGCTTTATAGTATATTTTGAAATCTGGGATTGTGATACAGTTTTATTCTTCTTTCTCAAGATTGCTTTGGCTATTTGGGTCTTTTGTGGTTCCATACAAATTTTAGTATTGTTTGTTGTAGTACTGTGAAATATGTGGTTGGTATTTTGATAAGGGATGGAATAAATCTGTGGATTACTTTGGATAGTATGGACAGTTTAACTATACTCTTCTAATCCATGAGTATGAAATGTTTCCCCATTTGTTTATGTTGTCTTCAGTTTCTTTCACCAATGATTGATAGTTTTCAGAGGTTTGTCAGTGTTTTTTGATGTTAACAGATGTGTGCTTTTTTGTGATCAAGACAATATACTGTTCTGCCAGATATCATAATTCAGTGCTTCCTACATTGTGAGAAAATAGTTCCTACTTATTGGTTGATGATAAATTAGTATGTAAATTATCTGTGAACTGACCCTATGTTCCTAAAACTTTGATAATATTTGCATACCAGCGGTTTGAGCTGATGGTGAAGACTTCAGAACTAGGTATAAAAGTTATTATTTACAAACTTCAAACTATGACTGCAAAGATACAGATATACCACATGGTGGCAGCAAAGGAACATCATTAATTTTACAGGTTTTGTATTCTACTTCAGTCTATGAGAAATTATAATTGTCCTATTAGCACAGGAAAAAGATTTTTAATGCCTAATAAGACTAGGGAAATGTTATTGAATAAGCATTTCTTAATTTTAAAAAATTCAAAAAGCTTTTTGTATCTTTTTCTTTATTTACAAAAACATCTCTTTAAAATCTAACATGCCATGTTGTTTTAGAATCAAATTCCTTTACTTTCTTATCCCTCTCTACTATAAAATTTTCATGAGCATTAGGGACTGTTCTTTGACCTTTAGGTTTTGAGACTGGAGTCATTGGTGACTCCCAGGATATTAGACTGTGTAGAATGTGGACCTATACAAATTCCAGCTGTTGATGGTACATGTAGTTCTTTTGCAGACAGGCTTCTTAGGCATGTTGCCTAAGTTTAATTCCATGTATAAAGTCATTCTCAAAGTATGTAAACTGAAACAGATGTTAGTACTCTGAGAATGCATTTGGTGCACGAAGGAATAGTTTCCTTGCCTTTTATTCTACCCCTTCTTTATTTTGAAAGCTCTTTTGAATAGAAAAGGGCCTCTAGGGAATCATGTAGTGTCTTTGACCCCATTAGTGTGTAGAAATTCATTCCTGGGAAACAATTGCCCCAAATAAATGTTAGAATCTGCTTTAAAGTCCTTCTTTAATAACTGTATGATTCTATTTCCTTCTCTGTAAGCTTTAACTATTCTTTAATTAGGAAGCTATTCACTCTAACAGTACAAACCAAACTAGATCTTACTGATACTGTGATTTTAAATTTTTTTTTTTTTTTTTCAACGTTTATTTATTTTTGGGACAGAGAGAGACAGAGCATGAACGGGGGAGGGGCAGAGAGAGAGGGAGACACAGAATCGGAAACAGGCTCCAGGCTCTGAGCCATCAGCCCAGAGCCCGACGCGGGGCTCGAACTCACGGACCGCGAGATCGTGACCTGGCTGAAGTCGGACGCTTAACCGACTGCGCCACCCAGGCGCCCCAACTGATACTGTGATTTAAATAATAACTCTAAACTGTGATTTTCCTAAAGATTAGCAGTAATAAAGGCAGATGTTTTGCAACACCTATGTACCTTATTACTATGTTTTGAGATATTAATGTACCATATTTGAAAGTCTTCCCAAACTGAATTGTGTTGATAATAGTTCATAGAGTTCAAGTCACACACTTGGTGATTCCAAAAATTTCCAGAAAAAAAAAAAAAAACAAAAAAAACAAAAACAAAAAAAACCCCAAAAGTAGAGTTACTGGAAGTAGTATCTGACTTTTCTTTACTTTCTTTGTATCTTATTTCCTTCCTCTTCCCCTTTCTCCTTTTCTTTTTTCAAAGATATTTGTTAAGGGCCCACCCCAGGTACGATGCTAGCCTTAAAGACAGATCCTGGTGTTAAAGAAAGATGCACAATTAAAAGTCTCTGGCAGCACAGAAGAGCCAACCCACAATTCTGGGGAAGTAAAGAAGACTTTACAGAGGAGATAATATTGGAGCTGGGCATTGAATGATGGAGGAGAATTTCTCTTAGCAGTGAAAGGGAAGGCAGATATTCTAGGCAGCAGAATGATATGAGCATTATAGGGTGGGTTTGTGGAACCTGGACTCTGTTACGGTTTTCTTCAGATACTGGGGTGGGGGATGTGGTAATTAGGTGATGAGAATGGAAAGACAGGGTGAGGCCAGAATTAGGTCGAACGGTTTGGAAATATAAATGTAAAATCTTTTTTTAAATTAAAAACTAGTGATTATAGTTTTAAATTTTTGATACATAATTTATAATATGTTCTTGATTCATAATAATGTTTTGATTATGTTACTTCAGGGTGGTAGTATGTGACCTTTTTCTGTATAGTAAAAGTTTAGATAGATATCATAATGAGCCGATGTTCTTAAAGTTAGTTACCTTCTACACGCATCAGTAAAATACATCAATTGAGTAAAATTTATGCAATTCCATGTAATTCACATAATTTTGTTACATAAACCCAAAAGTCTCCTTGAATTTGTCTTTATATTTAATCATTCAAGCTCATGATATTTAGCTACTAGATTAAGAAGCAAATTTTAAGTGAAAAGTTATGCAGATGTATACTTATAATGCTGTATTGGTAATTGATATTGGTAATTTGGCCTTTATTAATGGGCAACTTAGCTAAAAGATAGCTCTTGTATAAGTTACATATAACAGGAATCATTTAATTTATGTATTAAATGTAACAAACAGAGTTTTCCTCACAAAGAATGGACAATATTTTCCTTAGAAAGTAAAACCCAAGTTCAAAGTATATGTGGAGAAATTCATGTTCAAAAAATAAATTCCATGTTGTTTACTCTAGTTTTTAGGATCACTGATGAAAGGGTTTCATTAGCTGTAGGTTTTTTTGATAATCCTATTTTATAAAAATAAGTTAAGTTTTTCTACTTTTGATTTTAGTATTTGTTTTATTCTCAAATCATACATCTTTTGGTCCTGCTACCATGGTCTTATTTACATGGAAATGACTGATGCTATTTGTTGGGGCAAATGTGGATGTTTAAAAAAATGTTGTTGGATGTTTCAGAGTATTTTATATATCCCATCTTTCTATTGGATCAGAATAAAACATACTTCTAAATGAAGAAAAAAGCATTCATATTGCTTTCTTCCATTTAATGCTGACATTTAACTCCTTTATTTTTTCAGCCTGAATTATAATTCTAAAACAAACAAATTCTTAGTACTTAGCTTTCCATTTTAAAGTTCTCAGCAAAGTGCAGTTAGGGAGTGGATAGAAAACTAACATGATATTCTTCAGGTTTTCTGGTCTGCTTGAGTGATTTCATAAATAAATTGTAAAGCTTCAGTAATTTCATTTATGAAAGCCACTTGAAAAAATAATTCACTAATAATTTTGTCACAAATAAATTCAGTCTTATAAAGGGGTGTTATAAAGATTGTGCTTTTTATTTTTTGCATTAAGATAATTCTCTTTTTATTTTTGAATTTTATTTAAATTTAAGTTAGTTAACATACGATGTAGTATTGGTTTCAGGAGTAGAACCCAGTGATTCATCACTTACATATAATACCCAGTGCTCATCCCAAATTCAGTCCTTAATGCCCATCCCCCATTCAACCCATCTCCCCATCCACCTCCCCTCCAGCAACCTTCAGTGTGTTCTCTGTATTTATGGTTTGCCTCCCTCTCTGTTTTTATTTTATTTTTCCTTCCCTTCCCCTATGTTCATCTGTTTTCTTTCTTAAATTCCACATATGAGTGAAATCATACAGTATCTGTCTTTCTCTGGCTGACTTACTTCTCTTAGCATAACACACTCTAGTTCCATCCACGTTCTGTTTTTCAGATGAAGTAAATCTGAAAAGTAAGGATTTAAGTGGTAATTTCAATCTGAATTTTCATAATTTCTTAAGGTTTCTCACCTCACCTCCCAGTTAGAAGTAGAATCTAACTCTTATTTCTAGGACTTGTCAGAGAACATATTGAGGAGAAGTAAAAAAAAAAATTCCTCGTTTCTTTGAATTCCTTACACAATGTTGTAGGACAATGCTAATTGAGCAATTAGACTTGCATTTCTGATTGACTAGGGCATATGTCCCAGCATTGAGTGGATTTATGGAAATCAATAAAATGTAAGGGTATTTAAAGTAAGGCTAGTGATAAAAAGATAAACTAGTATGTATGAATCATGGTATTTAAATTTTTATTATATTCCAATTTATTTTTTAAATTTTTTTGAGATTTAATTGACATAGCATTGTGTAAGTTTAAGCTGTAAAATGTATTTATTTGATACATTTATATTATATTCCAATTAAAGAATGACCATCAAAGGTCACCGTATTCACTGAGTTTTATTCTCTGTGTTGCTTTCCTTTTTATAATTTATATGCTGTGGTCTTCAAACCAGAATTAAGAATTAGGAGTCACAGAAATTTTTTTTTAAAAGACCTTTATTGGGATATAATTAACAAAAGTTATATATATTTAAGGTGTATAACTTGATGTTTTGATAGACACAGATGTTTTTAAAAGTCTGAATGTAGTATTCCAAGTCTGTTTACATAGCAATGCTATCGACACATTTTCAACATCACACCATCGGAGAGGCAAAAAGCAAAACTGCATATATCCAAGTTCTGTGGTTTGTAATGAGCAGGGTATTAATGTCAATGAGATTTAATTATCTTTAGCTTCAGCTTCAGGTATAGCCTCTTACTTCAGATAACTTAGTATTAATTCTCTTTAGATTTGCATTTGCTTCCCATTGTCTTTCACTCAGAAAGAATAATGGCTTTCTGACTTGGAGTGGGCCTCTTGTGCTAAATAACTGGCTGACGAACACAGCACAGTTTTTTACAACACAGACGTCAGAGTGGATTTCATCTTGAATTGTAAATCAAGCACATGAATCAGGGTCAAGATTAACAGGTTAACAGCCCAGGTTAATAGAACCAGTCAACTGAATCTTGGCTTGATCAGCCTTAAGTAATGCACTCTAGTTTCACCATCGAAAATACTGTACCCATCCTCAGTGAAAGATCTTTCATCTGCCATGACAAGATCTGAAGTTTAAGTGTGGCTGGAAATACAACCTTAATATTTTTCTTTTCTAGAAAATGAAAAACAGAGAATCTCTCATTTTCTGACATGCCAACTGTTACAAATGTCTTAAAGCAAGGAAAATGGAGTCTGATTTTGTTCAGTACAACAGTACTAGTTAAAGAAGTGTCTTGCTGCAGTGTTTCCAAAAGTGAATTTATTTGTTGCTTTAGAAAGAAATTCTGTTGCCATTAAAATTATGTCTCTGGGTAGGTGATTCATAAACAGAGAACCTGGAAATGGAATCAGTCTCTTGAGCCTATTTACATTCTTAATCATCCACAGCTGCTGAGCTCTTGGAGCTTTTGGATTTTTCAAAAACAGTCTTATCTTTTGCGATTAAAATGTTAGATCATGATCACATAAATACAATGCCAAGTAACAATAGTTTACAAAACTAAGTTTTGAGGAAGGTGGACATCCCTTTCCATGTGTAGTGAATCTCTTTTTAGGTACTTTGAGCTAGCTTTTAGCACATTTTAAAAACATTCCTTTGATGCAAAACAGCTGTAGCTATGTTTTGAGAGATGTAAACATTTCCTTCCACCTCCTCCTTACTCTTACACTTTCCAGACTCAAGGCAAAGGATTTAAAAACTTTGCAGTTTCTTCTTACCATGTACTTCCTACGACTGTTTACCTTCTAACTAACATTTTTTAAGAAAACTTTTACAGAACGGAGTTTGAACACTTACTTGAAGCAAAAATGGTTGAAAAACATTATTTTCTTGAAAATTTGGTATAATCTTAAAACACCTTCTTAAGGTATAGCCATTGACACATTTTCAAATGCATTTCCTGCTTGGGAAGAACTTGGCCAGCACAAACAGTACAAATTAATACATGTCCACAGATATTTGGGTTGTAACAGGCAAGCCAATTACAATACTTTCCCTTTAGAGTTTATAGGAAATGATCCTTCCAGTTTCTTCAACCCATATAAATTATAGCTCTATCTTTCTTGCTTTTGTGATGATTTATCTCGGGCTCTTGTGTGAACATTGTTAAGGTCTTGCCTGCACCATTTCTGAATTTCCTACACTTTAGATGTATTAACAAATTAATAACTGTTTCTTGTATCTGAAGAATACCATGCCCAAGGTGCTTTTAAGATATAAGTAGTCCAGTCTAAGCCAGTTTTCATTTTTCCTAGACACATGGCTGTAGGTGAGAGCTGGGTCAATCATGTTTAGTTACAAACCTTTTTCCATATAGATGTTATCTCCCAAGACCCTCAAGGAGTACATTTCCTGGTGGGGTTTGGCAGGGGAAAGAACTTGATTTTAGACTGAAGTGAAGTGCTGGGGCACCTAGCTCAGTCAGTTGAGTGTCTGACTTCGGCTTGGGTCATGATCTTGTGGTTCGTGAGTTCGAGCCCCACGTGGACTCACTGCTGTCAGTGCACAGCCTGCTTCAGATCCTCTGTTTCCCTCTCTCTGCCCCTCTGCTGCTTTCACATGTTCTCTCTCTCTCTCAAAAAAAAAAAATAAAAATAAATAAATAAACATTTAGACTGAAGTGAAGTGCAAGGATAAGACTATAATCGGTGGCAGGAAATATGCACTAAAACTGATTTTTCAGATTTTAGCAATATATGCTTTTGGACGGCCTTGGATATTTCTCTTGGATATTAGTCAACTTTTAGTAGTGTCTGAGATGTTACTATCTCAGAGATGGAGTCTACCATTTCTTCATTTTATTTGTGAAATGTGTTGTTTCCACAAAATATACATTGGAATGTATCTTAAAAAACATTAATTCTGTGCTTTTATGTTAAGCAAACAAAGCTGGGAAAAATAAATCAAACTGTATGTTTCCATTTATATGAAGTTCAAAAGCAGTTCCAAATGTGAGAACTTTCTGGGAAGGTAGAAATAAATATTCTATCTGGTGGTAGGGATGTGAATTATATGGTTGTACTCATTTATCAAAATTGTACTTCTAAGATTTTTGTACTTTAATGTATGTTAAATTGTACCTTAAAACTGTTAAGAATAATGATAATTAAATGGGGATGGAGTGTGGAGTGGCTGAAGATACGGACAAAATAAGAATGGCCAGATATTGATAATTATTGAAGTCTGGTAATGGATACATGAGCGTTCATGTACTCTTCTAATTACTTATATATGTTTGACCTAGTTTGTAATAAAAGTGAAAATTGACATCTTAGTGATTCTGACGTGCAGCTAAGGCTGAGAACCCACTGATCTAAGTAGATTAGAGTAAGAGTAAATTGTGTTATGCAAAGCTTGAGCCTGGCCACACTTTGTGAGGAATTAGAAAACAGTGTCCTAATACCATAGCTGGAATTAAATTTATCAAGTCTCTATTATTATCTCTAGTGCACTGAAGAGGAGATGGAGACCCATGGGAGCCAAGTGTCTGAACAATAATGGTAGGACTAGGGCTAAAACTGAGAAAAGATACATCTTGCCTCAGTTTGTTCTGGAAATTACCCTGGTGGCTCTCTCCTCTCCCTTTTGGTGGCTTTGCAAAAACTTGGTTCAGCAGGAGCATGCTTGTTCAGTGAGCATAACAAGATCTTTCACTGACACCTGCTATGTTTCTAATAATTAATACTTTATTTGAGCTGCATATGCCCCCTTTTCTTTAAACATTCTTTCACCCAGGAAGCTCCCATTGATGAATAATCCACCTGAAGTTTATCTTGCACCCATACCACTTGACAGTGATACATGGGCAGGGTTCTTTGCAGGATGAACATAGCTCTGCCCAGTCCAGTTGCTCTGTTCTGTAGGATTATAAACACTCTTGGTATCTTGTGCAATCTGATGTTTTCTCCAGTTATAAGTTTACTTTCTAATAAACCTTACTTTATGCTTATACCATCTATTTATAGGCCTGTTTTTCTGTTTCCCTTGAACAATGGTTGTTGAGCATGGAGGTAAACATAGTACTCATTCCAGTGTTAATTATTTTGTTTTAATTAATTGTGGAATAGTTCAAGTGGAAATATCTGCTTTCCAGTTATGTCAAACTAGTAAGTGGTAGCTTTGGCTTTTCCTAGCCACCATAACCCAAGAACACTAGAGTCTAGTAACAGGTGGATCACCCAGAATTCCCACAACAATGGATATGCTAAGAAAGTAAAAACTAGGGGCGGGGGGATAACTTGAGGATATGTCAACATTTACAATGTCCTGGATGCTGGAACATTTTTGCTGGATTATGGTTTTTTTTTTTCTTTATCCTTTTTTTCCCTCCAGATTGCATTCCTGATATAGACTTTCAGAGCTACCTGAGACTAGTGTGAATGCACCAATAGTCTGGCTGGAAATATTTTTTTAAGATTGCAAATTTAAGTGATATAATGTAGAAGAAAGAGAGTAGCCAAAAGCCAATAGACAAAAAAATGAAGTTAAAAAGAGCATGGGCCAGAGAGTTTCATTATTGTCAGTTGTAGACTGGGTTGCTTAAAACCAGTTCTGTTGAGGATGATTATAAAGTCTGGATAAAATATGAAAAAGAAAAGAATATCTCTATGAAGGCATTAGATAGCTACTAGTATTTCTAAGCCAAGATCTGAAAGAAGATGGAAACTAATAAAAATGAGCCCAGGATTTGATACTTTCACCTTCAAGGAAATTGTAGATCTCAAAAGCGAAACCAGTGGTTGAAATGCTGAGAAGCTGAGGGAAGCTTCTTTGAGTATTATGGAGGTAGAGGAATAAAAATTGGAGTTGAGGATTTGTCAAGGGGGTAGACTCCATTAAATAGGCTACCTTTTCAGGTGGGACCTTCAAAGTCTGCTTCCTAGAATAAGGGTAAATCAGAAATTTACTAGCCTTGAAGGCCAGGAACTGAAGGCCAGTTTCAAATCATATTGATCTCTAATTTGGATTAAAGCAAACTTGTCTTGGCCTTGATGCCTAACAAAAGCAAAAGTAGATTATCTGGAGGAAGATAACATCACTCAGATCTTCAGATTATATTTACAATCTTAAAATCTGCAGTGTTTTTCATCCAATAAAAACCTAATCCACTCATACAGAAGTAAAATAAATGACCCAAACAAAGGATGATAGAAATATGCTCTCAGGAGGTCCAGGTGCTGATGTTCCCAGATTTTAACATAACTATGATTAATAGTCAAGGCGGAAGAATTTTGGCAGAAAACTGCCAACTGTAAAAAAGTCAAATAGAAATTCTAGAACTCTAAATATCTGAAATTAAGAACTTACTGGGCACCTTACTAGTATATTTGGTACAACTAAAGAGAGAATTAGTAATTTGGTATATGGAAAATAAGAAAATGTTCTGACAGAATCACAGAAACAAAAGAATAGAAAATGTAGAAAAGAATGTAAGAGGCATGAGATAATGTGCAGAGGTCTGACATATGTGTAATTGGAGTTCTGTAAAAAGAAAGAGAAGGGGCAGAAACAATATTTGAGGAGATAATAACTGAGAAATTTCCAAAACTTATTAAAGAAGTCAAGTCATATATTCAAGAAGTACTGTGTATTCTGAGCAGGATAAATATGGAAGGGAAAAAAACATATCTAAACAAATCATAGTAAAACTGCTGAAAATCATAGCAAAAAATTAAATCAGACTAGGAGAGGTTTCTTTGTCAAATGAGCACAATGTCTTACAGTTGACTTTTCAATAGAAGAGAAACAATGGAAGACAGAAGATAGTATGATTATGATTAATGCAAAGAAATGTGTAATATAATATATATCAGCCACAAAAATTCTATCCTATAAAATAATAACCTTCAAAGAGGAGGATGAAGTAAATATTTTTAGGTAAACAAAAACTGAAAGAACTTATCTTCAGAAGATCTGTACTAAAAGAAATAGTAATGAAGTACTTCACATAGAAGGAAAATAATTCTACCTGAAAGTGTGAAAATGCAAAAAGGAATGAAAACCTATGGAAAGAGTAAATACATGGATGCATCCAAATGGTATTGATTACATTAATCAATGCTGCTATCCTGCTGGTTTTAAAATACGTAACAAAAAGAGCACAAAATGGTATATATACTGTTAGACTTAAAAGAATCAAGGATGCATGTTCTAGTTGTAGAGTAAACTTAAAAATTTTTTTAAAAATGTTTGTTTATTTTTGTGAGAGGGAGAGAACGCAAGTGGAAGAGGAGCAGAGAGGAAGACACAGAATCAGAAGCAGGCCCCAGGCTCTGTGCTGTAGAGCCCAGCATGGGGCTTGAACTCAAGAGTTGTGAGATCGTGACCTGAGCTGAAGTTGGACACTTAACCAACTGAGCCACCCTGTACAGTAAACTTTAATAGTAAAAAGAATGTTTACCTAATAGAGAGGAGGAAATGAAATAATAAAAACTACATAATTAATTGAAAATAGTGCAGGAATGAAAACAATACTAATTTGGAAGATTGAACCCCAAAAGATCAGTTATTTAACATGAAATGTAAAGAGATGAAATATAACAATTTCAAGGCAAATATTATGAGACTTGATACAAAAACAAATCCCAACTACACTCTGTTCTGATACTCACGGGTTGAATATAAGCACACAGAAAGTTTGAATGAAAAAGGATTATGGAAGATACCTCATGGGAACAGCAACCAAAAGAAAGTTGGTATAGACTCCAAAGCAAGAAACGTTGTAAAATGTTGTAAACATAACATTGTAAACACATTGTAAATGTAAAAGGAGATATAGATAATAGGTGTCAATCTTTTAGAAAGATACAATTTAAAATTGTATGTGTCTAATGAAACACCTTCAAAATATAGAAAGCAAACATTGCTTTTACTAAATGTAAATATGGAAAAAACCATACCAAAGTGGGAGACTTATAACCTCTTTAAATAAATGCTAGTTTGAGCAGATGTAGAATACAGAAAATTTGAATAATAACAAACATTATGTAATATATAAATATTTAGCACACATATAAACTTGCACCCTGCAACTGCAGAATACTTAATACAAAATATTTCCCATGTGCTTGGCTACAAAGCGAGTCTCAACACATTTAATGAGATTTAACATCAGAATATGTTCAGTGAGCACAATTTAATTATTCTAGAAATCAATGACTAAATTTCAACTAGAAAATTTCCAAGTGTTTGGAAATTAATAAATACCATAGTGAATAAATCCCTGGGTTTAGAGAAGAATTGCCATAGAGATTAGAAAATATTTCAAACTGAATGCTAATGAAAATATAACATATTAAAATTTGTGGAATGCAGCTTAAGTCCTGCTTAGAGGAGAATTCATGGTCTTCAATAAATTTATTATAGGATAAAGGCTAAAAATCAATAATTCATCTTAAAATCATTAAGTAGCAAATTAAACTCAAACTAAAAATAAAAGACATAATGAGGGTAAGAGTAGAAATTAAGGAAATAGAAAAAATATGTAACAGAGCAAATTAAGAAGCCTAAATTTGATTTTTGTAAAAGACCAATAAAATGGATAAAACTTCAATGTGATTAATCAAGGAAAAAAGAAAGAAGGCACAAATGTCCAATATTGAAATGAAAATGGGGGACATCACCACTGATCTTACAGACATTAAAATGGTGGGAAGGAAATATAAGCCAAATTAGGCTAATACATTAAAAAGCTTAGATAAACAAGTTAGTTAAAAACTCAACCTAACAAAACTGACATGAATGAAAGAGAAAATATGAATCCTTCTAGATATTAAATAGAATCAATGATTGAAAGCCTTCCAAATGGGATTAAGTTTTGCCTTTAAATTTCTAATACCAAGTAGAAAGTCTGATATATATAGCTCACATAATAACTAGTTGACTGAATAAATAAGTCTGAAGTATTGAAATATTCCTACCATATTGCCAATATGTGTCTCCCCTGTTAAACTATGATCTTGAATGGAACATGGTGTCTTAGCTGTCTTTGTATCCCCAGCATCCGGCACCAGTATTTATAACTGATCAACAAAGTTTTGTTGAATAATTGAATTAAAAAGGAAGAGAACTAATGTTTAGTGACTGTCTTCTAGACACCAGGATCTATGCTAGGAACATTTACATAATTATATATATATTTTTTTACATTTTTATTTAAATTCCTTCCTGGGAATTTAAAGCAGGGGAAACAAAAGCAAAAATAAATTATTGAGACTTTGTCAAAATAAAAATCTTCTGCACAGCAAAGGAAATAATTAACTAAAAGACAGCCTATGGAATGGGAGAAGATATTTGCAAATGATATATCTGATAAAGGGTTAGTGTCCAAAATATATAAAGAATTTGTACAACTCAGCACCCAAAAAAATTAATAATCCAACTAAAAAATGAGCAGAAGACATGAATGACATTCTTCCCAAGAAGACCTACAGATGGCCAACAGACACATGAAAAGATGCTCAACATCACTCACCATCAGGGAAATACAAATAAAAACTACAATGAGATATTACCTCACATCTGTCAGAATGGCTAAAATAAAAACACAAGAAACAACAGGTGTTGGTGAGGGTGTGGGGAAATGGGAACTCTCTTTCATTGGTGCAACCACTCTAGAAAAACAGTGTGGAAGTTCCTCAAAAAGTTGTCCTATTCTTAATACTTTTATGACAGGAATTTTTAGTCCTATGAGGGGAAATTGGGTAATTGACTTGCTCATGCTCACAAGTGACAGAGCCAGGACCTGAAGTATCTTTAAAGCCCATTTCTTTCCTCTATATCAGTGGTTTCCAAATTGACTGCATGTACCCTGGGGGTACTCAAGGAAAAAATTTTAAGAAGGAACAAACTGGGAATGAAAGTTAGAGACAATAATTTGTCTGAGATCATACACTTCAGCTTTTCATCTAGCTCATTTATCATTAAGAAAATATCTCAAATATTTTTATTCTGATCTAGTACTTTATATTCTGATTTTGATTCTGATCTAGTACTTTATATATATTCTCTGTAAATGGTGTATTCTAAATATCAACAAAAACAAAACAAAAAACAAAGTAGATACCACTTCTCATGCAAAATTGTGAACTCAGCCAGTAGCTTCTTAAGTTTGGCTTTCTATGCTGTCTTTGCTCCAAATTTCATTTAGAAATGTGAACTATCAGCTATGTTTTCCTAAGGTTGTTACCTAAAATAATGTAGTAGTGACAAAAAATTCCAAGTTGTATCTGGAATTTCTAAGGTGAAAAATAAAAGGAGAGCTTGTGGAGTTTATTGAAGTTCATTATTTTTTGTTTTGTTTTGGATTCCAAGTGTATGCATAGAGGTGGTTTTATAAAATGGAAAAGGAGAGATTAAAATTTGGCCTGTAAATTGTGATGTGATCTTGGTAGATGTTGCTTTCCAGCATATATCTACCCTGTGGTTTTCTTTATAAATTTTGTTTCATTTATTTCATTAATTCATAATGTAAAAAATTATCCTTGTTCCAAGGATCATGGTAAGTATGAAACCATTTTAAATGTTTAAAATGTTTAAACCATTTAAAAAGTGTGCAATAAAGTATGACACAGAACTTTTCAAAATTGTAGGCACTTTTTGACAGTTTCTCAGCTTTTAGTTAAATTATTCTTGGGGTGCTTGGGTGGCTAAGTCAGTTAAACATCCAACTTTGGCTCAGGTCATGACCTCACGGTTCATGAGTTCGAGCCCTGCCTTGTGCTCTGTATAGACAGCTCAGAGCCTGGAGCCTGCTTCGGATTCTGTGTCTCCCTCTCTCTCTGCCCCTCCCCCACTCTCACTCTGTCTCTCTGTCTCTCTCTCAAAAATAAATAAATACTAAAAAAATATTTTTAATTAAATTATTCTTGTAGCATCATCTGGGAGTAATTTTATTGACTTTGAAATTCTTTTTAGAAGATTATGCTTATAGTGACTCAGACATTTCTCTGGTATCTTTTTTTATCCAAAGAGCTTTGTGGAAGTTTTAATAATGACCATTGTACTCTTAAGAAAATAACACAAATTCTGGAACTGCTGAAAACCATCTCATGGAAAGACAGACCTAAAATGAACAATTAAAATGTGTAAATCAAGACTAGTTATTATTCAAACTAGTTTAGAATATTTATTTTGCTTTGAGCAAAATGTGAATCTCTGGGACAGGGACAGTTTTTAATTAGGTAGAATTAGCCTTCAGTGAGCTTCACTTCATTTTATTGCACACCTTTTCCCTACTCCATCTTGCCTCCTATTCTTTGTGTCTTTATAAGCCTACAGAGATGAAAATACTTTATAAATCTCTGACTCTTGTCATGTGAATAGTTTGCTGAATTAACCCATCTAGGTTATTTTCGGCTGTTCTAACAGAATACCATAATAAACTGTGTGGCTTAGACAACATTTATTTCTCGAAGTTCAAGAGGCTAAAGTCCTAGATCAGAGTGCCAACAAGGTCAAATTCTTGGGGGAAGTCCCTCTTCCTGTTTGCAGATGGTCGTTCTCTCATTGTATCTTCACATGGCAGAGACCAGAGGAGGAACCAAGCTGTCTTGTGTCTCTTCTTATTAGGGAACTAATCCCTTTATGAGGGCTCCACCCTTTGACCTAATTACTTCCCAGTGGCTCCATCTCCGAATACCATCACAAAGGCAAATAGGATTTTCAACATATGAAGTTTGGAAGGGACACAGATATTCAGTCCATAGCATAACTCTTCCAAGAATATTCATATTTTAAAAGGGAACCTTTTGCATGAAGAATTGTAAAGGAATACTGTTTTTTTTCCAGAATCTTCCTGATATTCCTTAGTCATATCATGTCTTACTCTTGCACAGCACATTACCTACTCTAACTAGGTTAAGGTCAGTCTTATCCAGGTACAACTTAACTTTTCTGCTGGAGGGGTAGATCTTTGAAAAGAAACCACAATAATAACTAGTACGTAATTGTAGAGGGTTGGTTGCCATGGTAACTTGTAATTAGGAGGTGTGCCAGAGGAAGGCCTGATTTAGGCTGATTAATACAGTTGAGCAGAGGAAAATGCCTATGAAGGATGATAAAGCATAAAAATGGTTGAGAAGGTGTGAAAATTAAATGGACAGTATGGGGGAGCCTGGGTGGCTCAGTTGGTTAAGCGTCCGACTTCAGCTCAGGTCAGGATCTCACTGTCCGTGAGTTCGAGCCCCACGTCGGGCTCTGTGCTGACAGCTCAGAGCCTGGAGCCTGTTTCAGTTTCTGTGTCTCCCTCTCTCTCTGACCCTCCCCCGTTCATGCTCTGTCTCTCTCTGTCTCAAAATAAATAAACCTTAAAAAAAAAAATTAAATGGACAGTATGTCTTTAAGGCATTAACAGCAGAGAGGCATCTGGGAGCTAGTGTTGTGTGAAGGCCCTGCATGCCTTGAAAAGCCAGATGTTAATATGTCTTGCCACTGTAACTGAGAAACACTGAGAGGATTTTGGCATAAAGGAAAGGCTCTTTAAAGTTCACTTCTTTTGGCATTCTAGGAATAGCAGAGCAAAGAGAAACTGCAAGAATGGAGGGATAAAAAGTAGTTGTTGAAAAATCTAGTTATCACTTTATAACTATGTTTTTTGTTGATTAGGAAAGAGTTTGTATCACTGTTGTCTAGGAGAATCCAACTTTAAATCTCTCTGTTACAAACAGCATTCCTCACATCATGAACCCATCCCATCAACCATCATACATTATACAGACAGTGCTTTGACAATGACTCACATTCTCTCTAAGAGAAGAAATTAAAGTCTTGTAAAATATAAGTAGAGATGTTAGTTAGATTGTAGAAGGATAGGTTTCTCTAGTTTTTAATTTTTTTTTTTTTCAACGTTTATTTATTTTTGGGACAGAGAGAGACAGAGCATGAACGGGGGAGGGGCAGAGAGAGAGGGAGACACAGAATCGGAAACAGGCTCCAGGCTCTGAGCCATCAGCCCAGAGCCCGACACGGGGCTCGAACTCATGGACGGCGAGATCGTGACCTGGCTGAAGTCGGACGCTTAACCGACTGCGCCACCCAGGCGCCCCATGGTTTCTCTAGTTTTAACAAGCATTTGGGCTGATGGTAATATTAAAAAATGAATTAATAGGAATGTGTCAAAACTCTTAAAATATGAAAATTTCCAGCTACTATGAAATGAGACATGGTCTAGTCCCATTAGTTATTAGTTTTATTTTATAGTTAATTTCTTTTTATTTTTAAAAAATTTTTTTTTCAATGTTTATTTATTTTTGGGACAGAGAGAGACAGAGCATGAACGGGGGAGGGGCAGAGAGAGAGGGAGACACAGAATCGGAAACAGGCTCCAGGCTCTGAGCCATCAGCCCAGAGCCCGACGCGGGGCTCGAGCTCACGGACCGCGAGATCGTGACCTGGCTGAAGTCGGACGCTTAACCGACTGCACCACCCAGGCGCCCCAGTTAATTTCTTTTTAAAGTGTTGAACTGAAGAATAAATATAGAAGTTACCAGGCCTAAGCCTGGACACGTGTAGTATCTTTAGACATATGGAATGAAGTCACAGCTGGAACCAAGCTTCTTTTTGCGTTTTTTCTGTAAAAAGGATTTGGCGATTTTAAAAAAGTCAGAAAGAGGGAAGACTATGAGTTCCAGGGGCACACATAGAATGTTAAATTGGCTCTGCTAATTTAAGAAGCAAATTGGCAATGAGTTTATTTTAATCTACTCTTACAGTAAAGTTTTTCATTTGTCAGAATTCTGTGCAGTAATCAGGAGTAATAAGATATGACTCAGGGGGCAAACTGGAGGTAACTAGTATACAGATTTTTCCTTTTACAGATAGATGTGGCATCTCTTTAATTCTCCTTGTCTGGTGACAGTACTGTCAGAGTAGCTACTTAAGCTGCTCAGGTGATTGGATAATTCATCACTAAACTAAATCCAAAGAGAAGACGCTGAACAACGCTTCTGAGCAGGGTTAGAAAATAGGTGGTCCTTCAAAGGATCGCCTACATCTTGGGACATGTGGTGAGCGTGATTGCTGAGCCCATGACTCCTAGGACAACTGCAGTGAATTCTTATTCTGTCTTACCCCTTCTTCCTTCCACTCTGCTGCAAGGCTGAGTCCAAGCTGTTTATAATATGGGAGTGATTGATGGAGGGAAGCCATTTCTACTGGTAATAGGTAGAATGATTTGCTTCTTTAAGTCAGGGGATGTGGAAGCACATTTTTCCTATAAAGTCAGAGGAAGATGGAAGGCATATTCTTTACTGCTAGAGGTAGGGAAATGTAAAAGTCTGATTTTGTTTTAAGAATGAGGGAAAAGTGACAGATAATAATTTGATATGAATGTGAAAGTTTGGGACAATTAAGAGCACAGGAGACATAACTGCTCTTGTAGAGGATAAGGTCAAAGTCAGTATGACATTTTTGAGGAAGTATTTCTTGATGTTGAACACATACTCCCAGTTATTCTGGTTGAATCCAAGTCCTATCAACAAAGTGTAAAGATATCTGTTCTTAGGTTCTTAGCCGCATTGGCAGCTTTTGATATCCCATAGTTTTCCTTTCCAGATTTATGTGGAATTTTGAGTTGTTGAATTAAGTTCAGTGTCTAAAATTTCAAGATACTTTATAACTGGATGCATACAAGTAAAAATAGTTCTATACATTTCAATATTAAATTTGCTCAAATTCCACATATGAGTGAAATCATATGGCACTTGTCTTTCTCTGACTGACTTATTTCACTTAGCACATTATTTTATTTTTAAAATAGTGAGAATAAAGGAGTATTATCATGTATTAACATGGTAAAGAGATATTTTAATAAAGGATAAACTAATATCTCAGCTAAACATTAATAACTTACATAGACTAGTTCCTACTAGGAACACTATTTCAATATGATGTCATACTGAGATGCATAATTGATATAAGGAAAACATACCCATTTAAATCAAAAGAACTAGTGGCTAATTAGCAACAACATCAATGGCAACAAATTAAACAATTTAGCATGTAGAATGAACTATTGTGATCCAAATCTTTTTTCAAGCAAGTTTTAATATTCTTCCGTTTATATTCCAGAAATAAGAAGACACTTAATGAGTATACCTAAAAAGGCTTTATAAATTCATCTTTTCAGAACTAACAACTCTGTTCTTTATACTAATGGAGGAAAATCAGGTGGATGCTCTCTGAGAAGAGTATATGTAATATAGCAGATAATTGGTTCCTATTCCTAAAAGGGAATGGAGAGTAAATTATACATTGTACATCACCTGCTCTGAGTCACTATCTTGCTATTTTGTTCATATTATCATGTTGTTCACCCTGGTTCTGTTTTTTTGTTTCTACAATCAGCCTCTGCCTAAGGAACTAGCAAATTAATTTATTTTATTTACTAGGAGCAGTAGGTTCTCATTTTAAGTTTGCCAGCAGTAGGTGGAACCATAGCCATAAGTCAGAGATGTTCTCCACAATTCTTGCTTCCATATAGCCCAGGAGCCTATGCAGCTCCAATACTAAACTGAATTCCCTATGTCTATTAGATGTTGTTCATAGAACAAAGGGTTAGGGGGTATCCTATCCTGTTGAGGTAACAGGATTGATTTCTAATCTAAATCTCAATGCCATCTCAGAAGATCTAGCCAAATTTGAGTTTCAGAGCATTTGTTACTTTCAAAGGAGTGTTATTGCTTTGGATACCTTTCAAAAATAAGTAATTTTTAAAAGTCTTTGAAAACAACAACCACTAATTTCCCTAATGGCTTTCCTTTTAAGCCAACTTTAATAACCTTGCATTTAAACTAAACAAGACTGATGACTTAAAGGAAAACTTTATTTTAAGAAACTAGCTCCAATTATTATAGCAGGAATCTTATCCCAAGGTGACAATTTCAGAGAATGAAAATAGTTCAATTTTAATGAATTCCAAAAATAAATTACTCATGCCTTGCTAATTTGGTATAAGTGGCTCAATTTGCTAAGTAAATCAGGGAAATGGCTTCTAAGTACTGACTACCTATTCTTACCTTTGATGTTTAATTTTCTTGTATTTGGTTACATTGTAAAGTGAAGGCTGCAGTTGGGAACTCATTACTAAGATCATTAAACAACCTGGAACATAGGTGAGCATTGCCCATACTATGTGTTCTTTATGATATTTGAGAGCAGGGCAGCCACTGTGTTTATATAGCTTCTTATCCCAACATTTTATTCCTGGCTTATCTCTGTGTGTAGCCCTTATTCTATAACCATTTTCCTCCCTCCCTCCCAACCCCACTGGCCATGCCTTGTTAGGTGGGCATCAGCAGCCAGATTTGATTTGATTCACATTAATTCTAACTTGGTCTGTTCCATTCGTTTGGGGCCTTTTTCTCCATAGGATGTGTGAGCAGTCAAGTTTACCTTTACTCTTTGATCCTGAAGAAATTTTACTAACCTTTGGTAGTTTCATTCGTTATGGCTTTATTTCTTAAAAATAAATATTTTATTTATTAGGGCTGTTTTTGTCCTTGCAAACATTTTTGGTGACTCTTGAGTCATGCCACATAGATATGTTCTGGTGTGACCATGCCTATCTTGTTTCAAAGGTCTGAATCATCTGGGTATATGCGGTTCTGATGTGTGCTGGTGAGCTCCTGGGCTTGGGGTGAGTCTAGAGTTACACAGAATCATCCTTTGGGGACCTATTTTATAATCTGCTTTATTTAGGCAGTGTTATAGCCTGGACTTACCAGATTTGGGGCAGGCCCTACAGATCCAGGAGGTTTATTAGAATTTGTGTCTGTTCCAGGGCTCAGTCATCTTGTTCATTAGAATGATAGACCAGTGTGCCTCCATTGACTAATGTGTTTTTCCAATTCAAAATACTTCATAATGTTTCCACATTTTATGAAATTTACTAAAGGACAAAATGCCTTGTTAGGATATTACTGCTTGATGCAATAATGTCTTCCTTCCAGTCTCTGGATATATTTAGATTTACTATAACTCATTAATATTAGCAGGTCATTAGAAGTTAAGATTTCTCATCGTAGTGATACTTAGTTTGGATTGGAATAGCATTTGTTTTCATCAGTGATCCAGTTATTAATTACGATATGGTGTATGGTTGAGGTGTAGGGATTAGGAGCTCTAGATGACTGTATTTTCTTCTTCTGAAAATATAACAGGAATAAGCAATAATGTCATAGCCCCTTTACAGATTTCAAACAGATCATACGTATAGTTGTAAAGCCAAATTGCATTTTTCCAATTTAAAATTTATAGAGTGATTCTATACTAAAGATTGGACTGACAGTTTGGATTTGAGCATTATAGACACTAGAGCAGATAAATTCTCTGAGGAACAAGGTAAAAAAGGTCTTGGAAAAATTTCTGGAATCTTTATCATTTGTCCATAAAAAGAAGTTTTTTTTTAGTATAATGAATAAAATGTGTCCCCATATTTGTGTCTTCATATTTCTCTCTGAATCTTACTTCTTCAAAGTAATTTCTTAAAAATTCCTAAAATAATGTAGTACTATCATAGAAACATAGAATTTTAGAACCAGAAGATATCTGATTTACAATATTTAATCATAGTTATTCAAGATAGCCTGAGATAGGATGTTAGGAATTGTTCAGTGGTTTTTCCATTAACATTTCCTGGAATCAGAGGAATTACCTAAAGCACTGGGGATGATCTTAGGCTATGCTGATTAGTATCAGTACCTATAACATAAAAGGGACTTAGAAAATATTTGCAGAATGAATGAATGAGAGAATGAATGAATGGGAGAGAGGAAATATACTGGATGGACTGAAGTACTATTCTGTGCTCAGCATTACTATCACTTAATGTTATGAAAATAAAAGGAGCATAATACTCTTTTAGTTTGTGAATGCAGTAAGCTCTTAGTTCCTAATTTTATTTCCCTTCTCCTTTCATCCTATTTGCCTACAGTTTATTTTTTACACATGATATTTTAAAAACATAAATTGTATGCTACCCTATTTCTGCTTTAAAATCTAATGACTTTCCATTGCATTTAGTACAAAAATCCAACCATTCATCATGACCTACAAGTACATGCTTGCCTATGTATCCATTGTCATCCCCCATAGATCTTTTTCTCTCACACTGCATACCAGTCACATTGGCCCTGTTTCTGTTCATAGCAAGCTTCCAACTCAGGACTGTTGTACCAACTGTTCTCTGGACCTGGAAGGCAGATCTGCACATACCTGGCTTCTTCCCATTGTTTAGTTCTCATCAAAGGTCACCTCCTTAAAGATGCCTTCCTTGACCACCCCACCACACTTCCATGATACTCCCTCTAGCACTCCCTGCCAGGCCACTCTTTATTTGTATATAACAATAATGGCTTCATGATACTGTCTTCCAGGGCAGTCATCTTTAATGCTGTGTCTCAGTATCTAGAACAGAAACTGGCACAAGCTGAATGAGTAAATGCTGAATTTTTAAAATGCTCTACCAGAAAGAGTCAGGAATGAGCTTTGAAGATCAATCCTGTACCTTGTCTGAGCTCCCTCAGTGCTCTGTGTATACATGTGTAAATGCTGTATTACTTCCTAGCTCTTTACCAGCCCATCTTATTCACCAATTGTAATCCCTTAGTGGGGAGGGCTCTCTAACATCTCACAGTGCTGGACATATCAGGGGATTTCAGTTATTTGGAGAAAAGATGTTTAAACTTATTAAGCACCTATTTGGCAACATAGAATGAAAACAGATGTTACTTTGGGGTAATATTTATTTAAGGATTAAGGACACAGACTCAGAAAAACTCATATAACCTTGGGAGGTAGTTAATGTGGTAGAGAATGCTGGTTGCTTGCCTTCCAGATCCCTTCTCTGTCTCTGCTTCTACTATCAGAACTCTGTTTTTATTTTAGACAACCATGGGTCTAGCAGAAAGATTTCATTTTCTCGCCTTTCTTGTAGCTAGGGGCGGAAAATGATATACCAATAGATTATGTTAGGTGGAGCTTTGGAAAGCTCTTATTCCCCTGTTGTGGCTTGAAATATTTGGTTACAATATTTTATAATTTCTCCCACTAAGGAGTAGATTCTATTTCCCTATCCTTTGAATATGGGATGGCCTTGTGATTTTCTTTGGTTAATAGAAGGCACATACTTGATAAATTATTAAGAGAATAGGTTTGAAAGCATATTTGAAAGCTTTGGAGGAATTAGGAATTCTTAACCTTTTAAGTCCATTTGTTATATTAGGGTTAGCCCAGGCTCTTTAGGTATAATGTATTTCTTGTCATTACTGCTTAGTGAAGAAATCCCTAGTTTCTCTAAGGGGTAATAGACTTGGGTCAGAGAGAAGAGGGGGATGAAGTTCAAGAAATAAGAGGAGAGCTAACCTCCTTTTTGGCATGAGGATTGGTGGACAGAAGTGATAGCCAAGAGGCAGAATATGGAACCAATGAAATATGTGTTCTGTTTTTCCCTCTCTTGGCTTTAGCCTGGGTTGAAGGGATGTTTGGGAAGTTGATGGGATGTCAGTGTCATATGGCTCTTTTCTTACTACCCTAACTGGGACTCAGGGAGAGGATTGGGGGTTGGGGGAAAGACCCTAGCCAATGTGGGGAAGGGAGGGGTTTGGACACTAACATGAGAGATAGTCAGGTGAGGTGACCTCATGGCAGGGGTTGAGAAAAGGCCATCAAGTCAGGGCACTGGGTGAAGGCTGCAGGGTAACCAGGAGTTTGAAGCCAGTAAGAATGGAGAAAAAGCTGAGTTGGCTAAAGGAAGAGGCCAATTTCTTCTGGGAACAAAGTCTGAGCCAAAAGAATGGACCATAAATTTGCTGGTCATAAATTGCAACAACAGAAGCCAATGGGGCAAATAGTAACTAGGAGGCCAGGGGACCTCAATTCAGAGACCAACACACGCCAGTCCAAGGACTGGCATGAGGCTGAAGGCCCCTTTACTCCAATACCAGGAGAATACAACACGTAAAATGGTTGTGACTTTACTGGAGGTTGGGCAGGAAGGGGCTCCCGTAAGACAGGATTTTTATTCAACTGAGAGAACATTACTTGAGCATTACTCAGAGGGTAATGACCAGGATGTACTGGAGATCTCTCTGTTTATATTTATGTCTCTAATATGTCTATATTTAAATCTGCTAGGTATTAGGTAGAGACACAGGAAACAGATTGGTTTTAGACAAAATAAAGAACTTTGGTTTTGCTGCACATCTGAGTTTTTATGTCAGTTACATTTTATGAACCTGTTTTGCTTGCTTGGCTGCAAGAAGAGAATGTTGGCCTAGAAGCTCTCCAAGGCTCCTTCTAGCTTTCCATGTTAGAGTTTCGGCACATTTCCATTATTTGTCAGACTTCTGCGGCAGCCTCCTTAGAGGTCTCCCTACTTCCCAATGACCTTTCCTGAGATTTCTGTCTCTCATAGTAGAGCAAAAACAGACTTTCCCAGATGCCCCTTTATTCATGGGATTTCCCTGCTCAGATGAATATTGTCTTTAAAACTCCTTTCAGGGATCTTAACATTGTCCATTGCCTGTTCAGTATGAGGCCCTTTGTGGGATCAGATGTACTAACCATATGTTGAAAACTTGATTCTCCTGGTCTTGGTCTTCTTTTCCAAAAGGCATCTCTGGTCTTTCAACTCTGGAGCTTTAAACTATGCTCAGCACTTTCCTTTTTCACATTAGCATCAACTGGCTTTTGATTAGCCCTCCATTATTGTTTTTACACTCTGAAAACAATACCTCAGTGATGTTACACACACATTTTTATTTGCTGCAAATAACAGCAAAAGTGTGTGTATGGTCCATTTTTCTGAAGCTTTTTTTTCAAGTTGCTCCCTGCACGCATCAAGGGACTTGATTTTTATAATTTATGCTCCACTTAAGTATATTCTATGCAGTTCTTCCCTTGGAAGAAAACTCAGACCCCATAACATAACATTTCTGGAGATTGTTCTCTGGTTACTTCAAGTCAAAGAGTAGAGTTGAAGTTTAGTAATTAAAATGTCCAAACTCCTGTACTAATTAAAATTTTGATTCTGTTTTGTATGTATGGCTCTCTTCCTCTCTCAGAATCAGCAATACACAAGTAGGAAGTTGGGGAAAAGATGGGGGTTATGGTCTTCTCTTTGCTTTTCCCTTTTTCTACTCTTCCTATGTTACCAACCACATTTTCTGACCCCTCCAGCACCACCCTACTCCTGGCCCAAGCAACAACTGTCCCACTTTCTTCCACTATATATTAGGTTAGTCTGTTCTAACTTTCACACAAATGGGCTCATGTAGTTAGTACTCTTTAGTCTGGTTCCTTTTTCTCAGCCTAATGAGTTTCATTAGTTTTCATTCAAAAATGAGTTTCATCCATGCTGCTTGATTAGTATTTTTAATTCTGAGTAATATTATATATTCTGAATATATTAGTTTGTTTACCCATTCTCTTATTTATTATTTTTCTCTGTGTGTTCTTTTTTTTTTTTTTAATTTTTTTTTTTCAACGTTTATTTATTTTTGGGACAGAGAGAGACAGAGCATGAACGGGGGAGGGGCAGAGAGAGAGGGAGACACAGAATGGGAAACAGGCTCCAGGCTCTGAGCCATCAGCCCAGAGCCCGACGCGGGGCTCGAACTCACGGACCGCGAGATCGTGACCTGGCTGAAGTCGGACGCTTAACCGACTGCGCCACCCAGGCGCCCCTCTCTGTGTGTTCTTTTGGAAATTGTATAGATTTAGCTTTTATGTTAGAACTATGTGCATTTTAAATTATATTTTTGTATCATCTTATGTAAGGAATGGGGTTCATTTTTTCCATGTGTATGTTCAGTTATTCTGGCACTATTTGTACACAAGCCTTTCTTTTCTCTCTTGAGTTTCCTTGGCACCATTGTCAAAAATCCATTAACCGCATGTGTGGCCCTGTTTAAGAACTTTATATTCTGTTCCACCTACCATAAATTTATCCTTCAACCAACACTATGCTGTTATGATTGCTATAAGTCTTGAAATTAGATTAAGCCTCCAAACTTGTTTTAAAAATTTTTTGGACATTACCATGTCATTTATTTTTCATGTGAATTTTAGAATCAGATTGTTGGGTTCTGATTAGGCTGCTGAGATTTAATTTGTAAACATTAAAAAAATCCATCCCTTTGCCCCCCTCCTTCTCTCTGCATCAGTTACAATCCAATCTTTATGTAAAATTACCAGTATTATAATATGATGAGAAGGCCATCTATGTAATCAGTAGATGAAATTAAAAAAAGAAAAACTTTATGGGATAACTTTTAAAAACTTTTTTTCTACTTTAAACTGTGATATTTAATATTTGCTAAGTAACATCTTTAAGCATAAACATCTTAACCTGTTGGGAATTATCTTTCTTTTCTATGGGCAAGAGTCCCACAAGTGGGATTATTGAATCAAAGTTCATGTAAATTTTAAATTTTGTTGAATGAAAAATTCTAAAGAGAATATTGGCAAACAGAATACTATAATGCCTCCAAAGAATAATACATCATGACTAAGTAGAACTCATCCCAGGATGCAAGGTTATTTCAGTATCAGAAACCGAGAAGTTTAATTGTTTACATTTACCAATTAAAGAAGAAAGCTGTATAATTATATCAATAGATGCTGAAAATTTTGAATAGAAGATAGCAGTTACTTATTAAAGGCTAAGTGCAATAAGAATAGCAGAATATGCTTAATTAAGACTGTCAGAAGTAAATAGCAAATATTGTTCTAAATGATGAAGCATTAAATAAATTTCTGTTACAATTAGAAAAAGGACAGAGATGACCACGTCTTTATTATTATTCAACATTATTTTAGAAGTTTTCTAAAATGCAATAGGAAGAAAATGAAAAAATAATGGAAAAGAAAACAAAATGGTTTTTCTTTTTCTTGTCTATGATATATCTTTGTATCCTAAGAAATTGTTTTGGACTGAAATGTGTCCCCTCATCCCCTTCCCCATCCCCAAACTCATATGTTGAAATCTTAACCCCCAATGTAGTTGATCGTATTCAGAGAAACAAAAGAAGTAAATAAGGTTATAATAAGCTCATAACAGTTGAACCCTAATTCACTATGACTGGTGTCCTTATAAGAAGAGGAGATTAGGACTAGGACACAGACAATACAGATGACCATGTGAGGGCATGGTGAGAAAGCTTGGTTTTCTCCTGCAAGCCAAGGAAAGAGGCCTCAGGAGAATACAAACCTGTCAACATGTTGATCTGGGACTTGCGGTTTTCAAAACTGTGAAAAAAGAAATTTCTTTGGAATTAAGCCACTTGGACTGTGGTTTTTTTGTTCAAACAGCCCTAGAAAACAAATATAGACACCCATGACAAGTTCATTCGAGTGAAAATGTACAAGTTATAGAATGAGAATTTAGTTAGACGGCTGGATAGAAGATATGTATACACCAAAATGTTTTTCTATATTGTTTATGATCACCTATACATAGAAATCAGAAAAATTATAAGTAGAATTAACTGTATGACAAAGATGAATTTTGATATCGTGATCTTTAGCCACTTGTGTAAACACTGGCTATTATTTTATTTATTTATGACTGTCTAAAAGGGAAATTCTTTGGCTTTAATACAAAAGCATTCAGCTTTATACCACCTTAAGTTTATTGCTGCCCTGACAATAATTAGGCATGTAGATAGCTGTTTATTTCTTTTATTAAAAGAAAAGTTTAAATTATTGGGAACATTTATTGTTAAGTAGTTATTTGAACTATAATTGATGTGTGACATTTTACACATTTTATTTTATTTTTGTTAGTATTTTTTTTAACATCTATTTATTATTGAGAGACAGAGAGAGATAGAGCACGAGCAGGGGAGGGACAGAGAGAGAGAGAGGGAGACACAGAATCTCAAGCAGGTTCCAGGCTCTGAACTGTCAGCACAGAGCCTGATGCGGGGCTCGAACTCACAAACTGCGAGATCATGACCTGAGCCAAAGTCGGACGCTAAGCCAACTGAGCCACCCAGGTGCCCCAACATTTTACACATTTTATACATTTTGACAATGCTTGTTCTTCCAATCCATGGGCATGGAATGTTTTTCCATTTTTTTGTGTGTTCTTCAATTTCTTTCACAAGTTTTCTATAGTTTTCAGTGTATAGACTTTTCACCTCTTTGTTTAGGTTTATTCCTAGGTATTACATGGTTTTTGGTGCAATTGTAAATGGAATCAATTCCTTGATTTCTCTTTCTGCTGCTTCATTATTGGTATATAGAAATGCCACCGATTTCTGTGCATTTATTTTATATCCTGTGACTTTGCTGAATTCATGGATCACTTCTAGCAGTTTTTTGTGGAATCTTTTGTGTTTTCCACATAGAGTATTATGTTGTCTGCAAAGAGTGAAAGTTTGACTTCCTCCTTGCTGATTTGGATGCCTTTTATTTCTTTGTGTTGTCTGATTGCTGAGGCTAGGACTTGCAACACTATGTTGAGTAACAATGATGAGACACTGTGATGGACATACTTGTTGAGTTCCTGACCTTAGGGGCAAAGCTCTCAGTTTTTCCCCATTGAGGATGATATTAGTGGTGGGTCTTTCATACATGGCTTTTATGATCTTGAGGTATGTTCCTTCTATCCCTACTTTCTTGAGGGTTTTTATCAAGAAAGGATGCTGTATTTTGTCAAATTCTTCTGTGCATCTATTGAGAGGATCATGTGGTTCTTATTCTTTCTTTTGTTAATGTGATGTATCACATTGATTGATTTGCAGATTTTGAACCATCCCTGCATCCCAGGAATAAATCCCACTTGATCATAGTGAATAGTTCTTTTAATGCATTGTTGGCTCCAGTTGGCTAGTGTCTTGTTGAGAATTTTTGCATCCATGTTCATCAGGGAAATTGGTCTGTAGTTCTCCTTTTTAGTGGGGTCTTTGTCTGGTTTTGGAATCAAGGTAATGCTGGCCTTGTAGAATGAGCTTGGGGTCTTTGCTGGGTTTTGGAATTAAGGTAATACTGGCTTTGCAGAAAATGAGTTTGGGGTCTTTGGCATTGGAATCAAGGTAATACTGGCCTAATAGAATGAGTTTGGAAGTTTTCCTTCCCTTTCTGTTTTTTGGAACAGCTTCAAAAAAATAGGTGTTAACTCTTCTTTAAATGTTTGGTAAAATTCTCCTGGAAAGCCATCCAGCCCTAGACTCTTGCTTTGGGAGATTTTTGGTTACTAATTCAATTTCTTTACTGATTATGGGTATGTTCAAATTTTCTATTTCTTCCTGTCTCAATTTTGTTAGTTTGTATGTTTCTAGAAATATGTCCATTTCTTTCAGATTCCCTAACTTATTGGCATATAATTGCTCATAATATTTTCTTATTATTGTTTGTATTTCTGCAGTGTTGGTTGTGATCTCTCCTCTTTCATTCTTGATTTTATGTATTTGGGTCCTTTCCTTTTTCTTTTTAGTCAACCTGGCTAGGGGTTTATCAATTTTGTTGATTCTTTCAAAGAACCAGCTTCTGGTTTCATTGATCTGTTCTACTGTTTTTTGTTTTTTTTTTTGGTTTTGATAGCATTAATTTCTGCTCTAATCTTTATTATTTCCTGCCTTCTGCTGGTTTTGGATTTTATTTGCTGTTCTTTTTCCAGCTCCTTAAGGTGTAAGGTTAGTTTGTGTATCTGAGACCTTTCTTCCTTCTTTAGGAAGGTCTGGATTGCTATATACTTCCCTCTTATGACCCCCTTTGCTGCATCCCAGAGGTTTTGGGCTGTTATCATTCATTAGTTTGTGTTATCATTTTCATTGGCTTCTATGTACTTTTTAATTTCCTCTTTAATTTCTTGTTTAACCCATTCATTCTTTTTAGTAGGATGTTCTTTAATCTCCAAGTATTCATAGTCTTTCTAAATTTTTTCTTGTGGTTGATTTCGAGTTTCATAGCGTTATGGTCTGAAAATATACATGAAATAATCTTGATCTTTTTGTACTTGTTGAGGGCTGATTTGTGTCCCAGTTCATGATTTATTCTGGAGAATGTTCCATGTGCACTTGAATTCTATTTAAAAGCTGTTTGAGGTAGGAAAGATATATCAGTGATGTCATTTTGCAACTTTATTCACGTTTTCTCATTCAGTCTTCTTTTGTGCCATTACTGCACAATCTTTTCCATATATAGAAGGCTGCATGAGATACCTCAATTATTTATCATCTTGACATTATCTGTGTACTGCTCCATCTTTTTTGTGATTCTTCCATAATTTTAAGTAAAATGTCAAGAACTATTACTTTACTTTCACAGAATTGATAATACCTTTTAAAAACATTTAAGCAATATAGTAATGTACAGATAACAGAGTGCCTTCACATCCCACCATTTAGAGACAGATATAAATATAAGTAGAATGACTTTTTAGCCATTGTTCCATGTATACATAGTGGAGAAAAAGGAACCCTTGTGCATTATTGGTGGGAATGTAAATTGGCATAGCCATTATGGAAAACAGTGTGGAAGTTCCTTAAAAAATTAAAATTAGGACTCTCATATAATCTAGCAATCCCACTTCTAGGCATATATCCAGTGGAAATTAAATCAGTATCTTGAAGAGATGTCTGCAGTCCCATGTCATTGCAGCATTATCCACAGTAGCCAAGATACGGAAGCAACCTAAGTGTTCATCAATGGATGAATGGATAAGGAAGATGTGGTATATATACACAAAGGACTATTCAGCCAAAAAAAAAAAAAATAAGAGAAAAGAAGAAGAAGAAGATCATCTTACCATTTGTGACAACATGGATGAACATGGATGAATGTGGGGGGCATTATACTAAATGAGATAGGCCAGAAGAGAAAGATAAATACTATATGATCTCACTTATATGTGGCATCCAAAAAAAATCAAATTCATAGAAACAGAGAATATAATGGTGGTTGCCAAGGAGTGGGAGTGTGGGAAATGGGGAGATGTTGGATGAAGGGTACAGACTTTCAGTTATAAAATGAGTAAGTCTGAGGATCTAATGTACAGCATGGTGACTATAGCTAATAATATTATATTGTGTATTTGAATGGATGTGTTAGCCAACTTGATTGTTGTAATCATTTCACAATGTATACATATATCAAATCATCACATTATACCCTTTAAATATATTACAATCTTATTTGTCAATTATACCTCCATAGAGCTGGGAGGAAAAAAAGAACAGTACTTAGAGATGTTGTATCCTTTGAGTTTGTGCTACAAATTATAAACTTTATCATCTGGCAGTTCATTTGGCAGAGTATTATAAAACACTTGGGTCATACTTTTACCTCAAGAACTTTGTAGATGTCGCTCTATTCTTTTCTGGCACTAAAGTTTGCTGGTGAAATGTCTTGAGGCTAGCTTAATTTCTTAATTATGTTATCTATAGGTGACTCATTTTATTCTCTTTCTAAAATGGTGGATTCATTTTTTTAAATCCCATATTTAATATAGAAAAATGATCAGATGGCATAAATACATGTATAAATTATAACAAGATCTATATTAATTATGCTTTTATTATTTTAAAATTCTAGCTTTTAAAATTGTCTATTCCATTATGCTTTTTCACTTAAAAATTAGGGACAAAAACAGTCAAATTTCTCTTATACTTTTATATTTATTTTTTGTAGTATGTTTGGTCATCTTATACTGTTATGTTTCAATTCTAGTTTTAGCTTTAAACCTTTACATCTATTTTTTATTCAGCTTATTTAAAAAATATTATGTAGGTTAAAACAGTTTACTATTGTTATTTTTTAATTTCTATTTACTTATTTACTATTTTTACTTTTTAGTTAATTTAAAGTAAGAAGGAAAAGTTTTGGGTGACAGTTTTGAACTTAAGCACAATCCACATTCCAAATACGGGAGATTAGATGCTCTATTTCACAGTGGTAGGTTCTGGAACAGCTCATCTACCTAGATAGACCCCATTATCCCATTCCATTTATCACTGACATTCTTAAAATATTTCGTGTGAATGATTCTGAGAACTCACAGAACAAATTCCTTGCAATAAAGATAACCACCAGCTATGTGAATAGCATTTTTAACTGCTGAGACTTTCTTTCACCATGTTATGCTTCCCTTTAAGAGGAGTTACATATTCTAAAATCCATAAACAACCAGTGTATATTGAACAAGTCAGGTTAAATAAATGACCACTGAGGAAGTAGATGGGTAATTTCAATTAGGGAAGAATCTTAATAATGTCAGTGATTTAATTTCATACAAAACCTTCGTTCTTACTTACTTTTCTGGGAAGAATTATAGAAGAGGTCTCTGAGGTTATAGCTTTGTCAACTCCTTCCAACACTAGCGTGCCACGCAAGGAGTTGATTGTCAACATGGTGTACTAGAACATATATAAGCTTGAAGTTATGAGCCTCAGAATGAAATTTGGTTTTGTCACTTAGTATGAAAACTTGGACAAGTTATTTAACATTTCAGAGGTTTTTTTCTTCATGTTTATAATATGATAATGCCTAATTATTATGAAAATTAAATGAAGCAATGTCTGTAAAGAACCAAGGACATAAAAAATACTCAGTGTCAGATACCTTTTCTTGAGCTGGAGTAAATCCCAAATACCTTTGAAGAAATGTTGTTTTGCTTTAAGTACCTTTTACTTTGCCTGTCTGTGACCTTTAATAATGAGATGTCAACATTGTGATCTGACAGTTCATTTACCAGAGGCTAAGGGTCCCCTTTCATCTAGCCATAAAAAAAATACCTGCAGAAAATGAAAGTGACATTGCTGTGGCAGATAAATATACTGTTAGTATAAAAAAAAGTTATTATCATCAGAGGAAGGAATTTTGCCCTGAGGGTTTCAGTCATTCAGATTAAATAGGAGTTTAATTTTAGGAATTTCAGTGAAACTGCAGGCTTGAATCATTTACTTCTCTTTTATCAAAAATGTTAAATCTGAAGTTTATATGTATGAAAAATTGTTTAAAAACTGGGTAATTCATCTATAGTCCTTGGGAATTATGGATGGGCTCCAAGGGGTCAGTGAACTCCCTCAAATTGTATACAACACTGGTATGCATGTGTATTAGTGTCCTGAGAGGTCTGTAGTATTCAAGTGATTCTTAAAAGGGTTCAAAGGTCACATAGAATTAAGAACCACTTCTTAAATTGTCTGACAACTGTCTCTGGAGAAATTGGACTGTGAGAAGATTATTTTTGGACCATACTAACTTAGCCTGATGTGTAATCAACTTCTCTGAGTTTTGTTTTAAAAATATGCCTATAAAATATAATAAATAATAGTCATAGAACTCTTCCAGAAAATATTTCCATATAATTTCCACATAATTTTCCAAACATATTTCTATATAATTTCCAGAAAATTATAAATATAATTGTTGAGGGGAATGTTCACTTTTTACTCAGTGTTTCATCTTTCACATATAAAAGTTTAGGCGAGAACTTTGTTTTAGAATTCATTGTCAGAAATACCTCCTTCCTCTTTGTATCTGCCATGTTAGCTTTTTTCCCTTTTAAATAAGAATTAGATTATTCATTCTATATATTATAGTATATTATGTTATGTTATATTATATGTTATGTTATATTACATTACATTGTATTATATATTTCTAGTATAGTTAACATACAGTGTTACATTAGTTTCAGGTGTACAATACAGTGATTCAGCAATTTCTTACATCACCCAGTGCTCATCATGACAAGTGAATTCCTTAATCCCCAGCACCTATTTCCCTCATTCTCCCCACCTCTCCTCTGGGAACCATAAGTTTGTTCTCTATAATTAAGAGTTTGTTTCTTGGTTTGTTTCTCTCTTCCTCTTTTCCCCTTTTTGTTTGTTTTGTTTTGTTTGTTTCTTAAATTTCACATATGAGTGAAATCATATGGTATTGTTTTTCTCTGACTTATTTCGCTTAGCATTATACTCTCTAGCTCCATCTATGTTGCAAATGGCAAGATTTCATTCTGTTTTATGGCTGAATAATATTCTGGTGTGTGTGTGTGTGTGTGTGTGTGTGTGTGTGTGTACACCACATCTTCTTTACATGTTCAGTCAGTGGACACTTGGGCTGCTTCCATATCTTGGCTATTGTAATTAATGCTGCAATAAACATAGGGGGTATGTGTATCCCTTTGAATTAGTGTTTTTGGGTAAATACCCAGTAGTGTGATTACTGGATCATGAAAGAGTCTATTTTAAACTTTTTGAGGAACCTCCATACTGTTTTCCACAGTGACTGTACCAGTTTGCATTCCCACCAAAAGTGCACGAGGGTTCCCCTTTCTCCACTTTATCACCAAACCTGTTTTCTCTTGTGTTTTTGATTTTAGCCATTCTGATTGGTGTAAAGTGATATCTCATCGTAGTTTTGATTTTCATTTTCCTGATGATGAGTGATGTTGAGCATCTTTTCATGTATCTGTAGGCCACCTGTATGTCTTTGGAGAAATGTGTTCATATCTTCTGCCCATTATTAAAATTGGATTATTTGGTTTTTGGCTGTTGAGTTGTATCAGTTCTTTATATATTTTGGATACTAGCTCTTAATCAGATATGTTATTTGAAAATATCTTCTCCCATTCAGTAGGATGCTTTTTAGTTTTGTTAATTGTTTCCTTAACTGTGCAGAAGCTTTTTATTTTGATACCGTCCCAATCATTTATTTTTGCTTTTATTTCCCTTGCTTCAGAAGACATATCTAGAAAAGTGTTGCTATGCCAATGTCAGAGAAATTACTGCCAGTGCCATCTTCTAGGATTTTTATAGTTTCAGGTCTCACATTTAGGTCTTTAATCCATTTTGGGTTTATTACTCATTCTGTATTTCATTTTTACCTTGTTTTTCAGGCAACTAAAAACCAGAATTTAAACTAAATGACAGAATCTAAGTTGTTCTTAAGAATTTTCTATTTAAGGGGCACCTGGGTGACTCAGTTGGTTTTGTGTCTGACTTCGGCTCAGGTCATGATCTTGTGGTTCGTGGGTTCGAGCCCCACATCAGGCTCTGTGCTGCCAGTTCAGAGCCTGGAGCCTGTTTCAGATTCTATGTCTCCTCTCTCTTTGCCCCTCCCCTGCTAGCGCTCTGTCTGTCCCTGTCTCAAAAATAAGTAAACATTAAAAAAAATTTTTTTAAAGAATTTTATATTTAATTCATCTATTACATGGCAACAATTTTCTATTTATTTGTTTTTTAATTTTTACTTGAGAGAGAGAGAGAGAGAGAGAGAGAGAGAGAGCGCGCGAGCAGGGGAGAGGGACAGAGGGAGAGAGAGAGAATCTTAAGCAGGCTCCATGCCCAGCACAGTATGGAGTCTCACGGCTGAGAGATCATAACCTGAGCCAAAACCAAGAGTTAGACACTCAATTGACTGAGCCTCCCAGGTGCCCCAACAAGTTTCTATTTCTAATTGTATTTATTATATGTGGATTTTGCTGTAAACTGTATCACATATTTTATATAAACAGTAGGATATAAATATATGTACATTAAAAAAGAAATCAATTTTGGAACTGGGCATATTGGAGTAAAGGAGGGGAAGATTTCCTTCATCACAATGATCAGAAAATAATATTCTTCAAAGAGAATCATAATAAAGGAGGAGAACTTATGTTATAATATATTATAAGTAGATCATTTATGTTCAAGATTAACTCAGATACCTCTTGAAAGAAAAGGATATGCCCAACTGTTGGGTGCCACTTATGCCTTTAAAAAGTGGGTCAACTGTGACTCATAATCACAATTCAGGCCTCAGAATAATTCAGCACATTTACTCAATACAAATTATTAAATAAATGGTTCACAAAAGAAAAAAAATCATGTACCTAATGTGTTTATAATGATGCATGATTCTTTTCCTTTCAAATAAAATCACTGTAGTATTCACAACTCCTTTTAGGGATGGGGAAGGAGGAAAGAATGGAGAGATTAGGATGGGTAAATACAGAAGCTGCAAGGTTCTCACTCATGAATCAGACTTGCAAAAATAGCATAGTTAAGAATTTCATAATGGCGTAGCAAGATTAGTGTGAACCTAAGAAAGGCTCTTGGTAAAACCTGGATTCATTTCATGTTAACGTATAATTGGTTCAAATGTTCATTTATTCATTCAAAATATATTTATGGAGTTTCTACTTTGTATAATTACAGTTGAAGAAATGGGACACAGACATGAAAGTACCAGTGTTTCTTGTCTTTGAGGATCGTGTTCGTCATTTATGGGAGATCAATAATAGTATTATGACCTAGTGAGAGCAACTAAGTCTGTACATGGTGCTCCAGGAACATTGGGGTGACAATGATTGACATGCCCAAGTTGAGAGAAGGCTTCAGAAAAGCCAGTTTTTCCCTGGGTCTTGACAAGTAGGAATTGTAAAGCAGAGGAAGGAAGGGCATGGAAGGCAAAAGAAATGACTTTCCAATGTCTGGGGATGTGAAAAGCCATACTGTGCTTGAGTATAGTCTAGCAGAGTTGGAATGTAGCATATGTTCTGGTTGGCACCTGGTAGAAAGTAGGGGCAGATGCAGCTAAAGTGTTTGGACTTTGCCCTGTAAGATAAATTTTAGTCATTTAATTATTCATACACTTAATTGATGAGGTATGTATTAATTTCATAATTTTAACACAATAATAATATTAATCACTATTTAAGAAATTTAGAGTCTTTTCTACCTGTTCTCTAATACTGGGATTGGACCTTTGCATAGCTTGTAAAGTTGTGGACATAATGCCTTTGTCTTACTCATGGACGAACACTTATTATTTCACATATTACAAGTGGATGTATGTGCTTTGCCTGTGTTAACGATTATCAAAGGAAAGGTGGAATACTTATTCCAATATTTATTCCATTTAAACTGACAACTACTAAATTTAGGATTTTTCATGATTGCATAGATACATAAACTCAAAATTGTAATAACTTTTCTATACCCGAGAATACAAATGTACTTATGTTCCTGTGCCAACATTTATAGAGTGGTTGCCTGGAGCATTGTTTTGAAAAAGATTCTGAGATTGCATCTGGGTGCAGAGGGAAAGAATACTATAATTGATTAGCAAATCTTCTATGTGCCAGAAGAGGGGAGTTGCAGCCATATTTTTGTTGTTCTTGGTTATTGCACTTAACCTGGGGCCAGGTTAAGATTTTGCTATTTATGCCACAAATACATTCTATTTTTTTTTTTTTTTTAATTTTTTTTCAACGTTTTTATTTATTTTTGGGACAGAGAGAGACAGAGCATGAACGGGGGAGGGGCAGAGAGAGAGGGAGACACAGAATTGGAAACAGGCTCCAGGCTCTGAGCCATCAGCCCAGAGCCTGACGCGGGGCTCGAACTCAAGGACCGCGAGATCGTGACCTGGCTGAAGTCGGACGCTTAACCGACTGCGCCACCCAGGCGCCCCACATTCTATTTTGTTTTTAAAACATACCAAGAATATGATAAAAAGTTAGCCAACTGTAGTAGCCTGGAGGCCTCATCTTCTTAGAACTTATGCTGGGTAAACTATGGAAGATATGATGTATTTGGTGATGGAATAATTACATAAGTTTTTCATTGTTGATAGTGAGGCTAGAAAAGGATAAATACATAAAGAAAACTAGAGTTTAAAATGGAAAGTCTTAGAAGGTGATCAAATACCAGTATTAACCAATAGTATAAAATGCAAAGATTGTAAGTATAAAAATTCAAGTATTCAATAAAAGGGAATCAAGGAACAAAATAAAGTATAATATTTTATTAAGGCTATAAAAAGCAGCCTTTGCTTACACACACTGTGGAAAAGCTAGATGCCTGAAGTCATCCTGCGTACCAGAAAGATAGAAAAGAGCAGAGATTTTATTCTCCCTGTGAAAGACAAGAAGAGTGAGAGCTGAGCTGGAGTTTGGGCTGAGTTGAAAGCTTCCCCAGGACGAGTAGATTTCTTTCTGCTGTTCTGATCTCTGCTAATCTTAGAACTTTGTTATCATGCTAGTAGAAAGGGTCATGCAGAATAAAACTACTTTTTCCTTTTTAGTCACTCCTTCTGAATTCCAGATATCTGATTATTTTCAAATATCATAATTTTTATTAAGTTGTGATATTTATTAACTACTTTGGACCTACTAAGATCTTTGACCAATTAGCTATGAGACTAATTCCAGATCTGTAAGTCTACTGTAATAATAGATAATACTGCACTGGACAAACTTCCCTATTGCCCTAAAACCCAGACTAACTTGAGAAATTAGAATTCTCTCTATAAGGATTTAAACATTGATAAACAGTGTACAACACACACAAACAAAACACAGACATCAAACTAGTTGACAGAAGAAGCCATTATTCCATTTTTGAAGGTAAGAAAATAATCATAAAATCAATAAATTATTGATAATCTCTACACATTACTGCTCAGTAAATAAAAATGGGGTCTTCAACCTATCTAAGCAAAATATAGTTATGAAGTAATGCTATCTGGTAAAGCAGATTGGTGTAGAAATAAATAATAAGCAGTTCAATAATTCTTATGTTCATTTAAAATATCTCAGTAATTACATTTTGTACTTCTGCAGACTCATTCTTTTTTTTCTTTAAGTTTATTCTTGAGAGATAGAGAGAGACAGAGCATGCGTGGGGGAGGGGCAGAGAGAGAGGAGGAGACACAGAATCTGAAGCAGGCTCCAGGCCCCGAGCTGTCAGCACAGAACCCGACGCAGGGCTCAAACCCGTGAACCATGAGATCATGACCTGAGCTGAAGCCAGATGCTTAACTGACAGAGCCACCCAGGCGCCCCAAGTAGACTCATTCTTAAGTAAATACAGGCCTTCTAAATGCCTGTTTCCCATTTTTATTAGCTTACATTTGAATTGTTTTCGATTCATGTACTTAATATAGGTGAATACACATGTATATATTTATAAATATTTGGGGTAAACTTACATCTTGGTATATAATATTTTCTTTACACTTTGTTCAGAGCATATTTGACAACTAAATCTCCTAAGCAGTCATATTTCCTGTTAACTTTATTGAAGATTAAGGTGCTTCATTCTCCTTTGTTTGGAAAGTATTTTTAAACAAATCAATAGTGTGAAAGGACAATTTGTAATCTGTTTTACATTGGTGATTTATATGTTTATATTTATTTATTTATTCATAGCTTCCTTAGCTCACCCATAGCTTAACCCAAATGCCCACTTTAAATTTGGAGAATACATATTGTATTGAGTACTAAATATTCATCTTAGAAGATTTTTGAGTTGCAATGCTTTTAAGCACAACAAAAATTCTTTGTAAAAATTCTTTAAAAGCTCCAGCTATCCTTTAATTTGGTGCTCTCCATATAAAAAGTGGATCTTTGATAATTTTTTTAAGCAATGCTTCCATTAACAATACATGTTCTGGGGTGCCTGGGTGGCTCAGTTGGTTGAGCATCATACTCTTGATTTTGGCTCATGATCTCATGGTTCATGGGTTCGAGTTCCATGTGGGGCTCTTCATTGACAACTCAGAGCCTGCTTGGGATTCTCTCTCTGCCCCTCCCCTGCTCATGTACTCTCTCTCTCAAAACAAGTAAATAAACTTAAAAAAAATACATGCTCTATAAGTGTGGCTTTCCAGTTTTTCCATAAAACTGATCTCTAGCAGTCATTTAAAAAATATGATAAATTAAAATTCAATAAAGATTATTTTGAGGTCATGGTCAATTTCTTTCTAAGAGTGATCTTTAAAAAAGGGTAAAATTAGACCACAGGAACGTCAGCACATAGGAATCTGAATCTTTTCCCCTCAAGAAATCTAAACTGTGAGATTGTCCTAGGAAAGAAAAATATATGTGAAAAATAATTTATTAATTTGATATTTAGCAAAATCTGTGCCCTACTCAGTGCCTTGTCACGCATGCACTATACCAAGTGTCATTTCATTTTTCATATTATACTTTATAGTCAAATATTCTTTCACAATTCACAGTTGTCCTTTGACCAGATACTTCTTCCATGACTGTTTTCTCAGATAGGGGTTTATGCATGCTGCTTCTCATTCCTTTATAGGGTGTTTTTTTGAACAAAAATGAAATTGGTTTCAAGGATAAGTTCTGTCACATGTGTTTTCACAGCAAAACAGCACATTGTCCCATTGCTTAAAAAGAAAGAAGTTCAAAATGGGCATCTAGAAGCTATGCCAGGGCCTTAGGCACATTGGGGATTAAATACATTTTTGAGTTGGAGATACTTTTGCTTACAGGATACAGGAATAGTAGAACTGATTAACTTTATATATATTTTATCTCTTTCCTATCTTTTCTCCCCCTGTCCCCATTAGCTATGTTCTTTTTGTGTTCTTTTAGGATTTAAGCTTCTCATATTGAAGTTAGTTTCACATGATTCTGAGATCATAAGTATATGTCCCTGCCATATTTCTTCCCATACACTTCTTATTGATGTCATTCATAATATTACTTTGAGTTTGATTATTTGTAGCCCTCTAGAAAGCCTGGCACAAAGAAAAGTGTAAAGGGATTTTACTCAGTAGGAACTTATAAGAAAAAAATATCAATTTAAATGGAAGAATGCATGCTTGTTTTGAAAAGTAGAAATGAGAGAGGTTCCTATTCTTTGTGGGTCTTAGTACTCAGTGCTCATACTGAAATTCTTTTTAGATATCTTTCTTAGTTGATGGATATTTGGACAGCAGAGAATACCTAGGTATCTTTGTAACTTTTGAGGTTAACCCAGTTTGATAATCAGTAAGATGATCAATAAATGTTTGAACTGAAAAGAACCTTTTGTAGTTATCAAGCAGTAACTGTAAGCAACACTGTAATGCTTGGGACTGAAAAGGCTATTATGAAAATTGAAAGAGTCATATTTTTCCCTGCTGAGATATTAATGTCTGCTTAGCTTGAGCAGAAAAAAAGGGCTACCTCTGGGGAGGGAGTGAGGTAATGTAGAAATTAATTTTGCCATGAAATGATCCAGAACAATCTAGGGCATTCTGAAGTTAGTGCCAAGTGTAGCATATGAAAAACTGTTTTTTAAAACATGCCAACTTTCCCAAAATATGAAGTCATTGCCTGTGGTACAAACTGATTGGCTTGCAAAATTCACCCTCTGGAATAGTCCTAACATCAAATATGAGGGAGTGAGTTCATGAAAGTATTCAAGAAATAAACCTTGTTTATATAAATATAATGAAGTCTGCAAACATAAATGAAGTAATAAATCAACATGTCATGTTCTTTAAAATGTGATTTTAAAATATATCCACTTATGCAAAAATGCTTAATCAGAGTTAAAAAAAAAGGGATACATTCCATTTTATAATGATTTTATTTTTGGAAAAATCTGGATTTACTGTTTTGCTAATGATGTGAGTGATACATGCTCTTTGTGAAACCCTTAAACAATACAGAAGACCTTAAAATAAAAAGTGAAAAATCCTCCTGCTAATCCACTTGCAGAGATACTGCCATTTATAGCTTCTTAAATAATTACAGAATTTTCTCATATACGTATAAACAAATAGTACAAGATAGACTTTTCTCCATTTTCAATGTTTTATTTATATATAGTATGCAAACTGGATAAAAGTATTTTAAAAAGTTTGAAAAAAAATGGACATACATGACCTTGAGATATATCCATGAAATAATTGTATATTATTTATAATATATGGATTTTAGCTAATCCTGAATCAGTTTTAAACATTTTACTGAATTGAAAGTAAGTACTCTGTTAATGGTTAAAATTAGTGCCATACTAACCATCCTGTACTACCAATCTCAGAAAATTATAAACTATAGTAAGTCTTTGTGAATGTTAACTGAACACTTCACTCTGTTCTAGGTGTTTTCCTGTTTTCCACCGATTAATTTAACCATTGCACCATTTCTGTGGAGTAGGATTAGGATTCTCCATTTATAGTTCTAAAAACCTGGCACTTAGAGGGTAAGTAACTTGTCCAGTGACTTCAAACTCTAGCATATAGTGGAGCCTGTTTCCATTTTATTCTTTCTTATTGAAATCCTGTGTCCATCCTTAAAAGGACAATGAACTTTATTCAGTATTGATGTTTAAGTAACTAAAGAGTGAATATATAATTGAATTTTCTAAGAACATAAATATTAAAGCCTATCAGAATATAAGTGTTAAGAGAACAGAAGCTTTTTCTTCCTCACTCTTTTGCCCCTCTGCTTTTAGGCCTAAAGTAAGTATTCACTTAAAAAAATGTTTTTTAACTTAACAGAAGACCATGGGGGAGGGGAAGGAAAAAAAAAGTTGAGAGGGAGGGAGCCAAACCCATAAGAGACTCTTAAAAACTGAGAATAAACTGAGGGTTGATGGGGGGTGGGAGGGAGGGGAAAGTGGGTGATGGGCATTAAGGAGGACACCTGTTGGGATGAGCACTGGGTGTTGTATGGAAACCAATTTGACAATAAATTTCATATTAAAACTGTTTTTTAATGTTTATTTATTTTTGAAGGAAATAGCACATATGCATGCCCCCAAGTGGGGAGGGACAAAGAGAGGGAGACAGGATCTGAAGTGGGCTCCACACTGACAGCAGAGAGCCCAATGTGGGGGGCTGGAACTCAAGAACTGGGAGATCATGATCTGAGCAGAAGTTCTATGCTTAATTGACTGAGCCTCCCCAGGCACCCCTCATTTTTTTTAATCGATGAATTATACATTTCCACGTCACAGTTAGTTTCTTTTAAAGGACCTATAGCTGAACTGCTTCTCCTTTCCATTAGTGCATACATTCTACTGAACACAGGTATTTAATAAGTAATTCAATCAATTGTATAATTCCAGTCACTGAATAAATGCTATGAAGGAAATGAAGTATGGTTAGGTATATAGATTTTTGTGTGTGAGTATGTGTGTTTGTATAAATAGGCTATTTATTATGTATGTGTTATGTTGTATGTATTATATGTGTATGTTGTATGAGTGATGGGTGTGAGTGTGTGTATATTATGTCTACATTTTGTGTGCCAGTCGTGTGTATGTATGGATTGTGTGCATTGAGTGTGTATGTGTATGTTGTACATAAGTGTGTTTTATTTTAGATTGAGCAGTGGGCAGAGATGTTTTTGAAAATGCTTTATTTAATTGCAGACTAAAAGTTTATGTTGTTAGAGTAAGACATATAATTCTGTTGGCTTTAAACTATAAATGTGACGGCGAGGAAAGAACTAATACGCATTGAACGTCTTCTACTTTCATATATTATTTCATTTAATTATTACAATAACTGTATAAAGGAGATGTTGTTTGTATCCTATAGATGAAGTAGGGTGTGAATTAGTTTAGGGCTACCATGACATCAACAGGCTTAAGAAGAGGGATTCAAAATATATTTCTCTTACTCCAGATTCCCTTGCTCTTTCAGCTTTACCACACTGCTTGTCTTAATCAGTTTGGGTTGCTGTAACAAAATACCATGTACTGAGGGGCTTATAAACAACAGACATTCATTTTTCACAGTTCTGGAGCCTGGGAAGTCCAAGATCAAGGCCCTGGCAGATTTGGTGCCTGCTGAGGGCCTACTTCCTAGTTCATAAGCAGCCATTTTCTTGCTGTGTCTTTACATGGTGGAAGGAAGAGAAAGCTCTCTGGGGTCCGTATATAAGGACACTAATCTTGTTTATGGGGGTTTCACCTTTGTGATCTAATTAGCTCCCAAAGACCCAATATAACATTACATTAAGGGTTAGGAATTCAACATATGAAGTTGAAAGGGGGGGGGGGGAACAAACATTCAATCCATAACACTGCCTTTACTAAAAATGGGAAAAAAAAAACCAGCCATGGGTAAAGAAGGAGAGAGATGAAAGTACAATTAAAGGTAGAGAGTAGAGAATTCAAAATTTCTGATAATGGAAAGAATTAAAAATAATAGGAAGTCATTTGATGTTTGTTATGGTAAGATAACTGACTTGCTGAATTAAATGAGCCAAAATATGGAAAATACAGAGAGCAATGCCTGGCATACAGTATGTGCTGTATGTGTTAACTTTTATTATTATTACTAGTCTGGTAAATTTATAAGTGAAGCTAATACAGGATATCGACACATGAAGTTTATGTCTTTTATCAATGAATGAGGAATAATTGAGTGCATAGTATAGGTTAGCTATGTATTAACATGTTAGTTCCCATAATGCAAGCAGAAATAGTGGAAAAGTAACACAAATCAATCAAACATTGACTTGGTTCACTTCAGTTGACTTCTGTTGACCAGTTTTTTGTTGACTTCAGTGTTAGGTAATGCTCATAGAACTATCACAAACATATTTGGAAAGTTTGTTTTGGAAATACATAGTTCTTAGAAATGACCAAGAGTTCATTTAGGCACATTATCATAAAGCGGTAGTTCCTATCTTTTTTGGTGCCAACATCTTCCTATTATAACAAATGAAATTCATAGTTATTAGGTAATCAGTTAATAAACAATTTAAAAATCAGAACGTACAGATATTTAAAAAGCTTTTAGAAAGAAGTTTGAGTAATCACAACCAAAACAAATGTACCAGATTCTCCCGGTTCAAAGGCAGAGATTACCAGATTGAAAAATGAAAATAAAATCAGCTATATTCTCTACACGAAATATACATCTAAAGGAAAGGGCTACAAAAAGTTTGAAAATTTAAAGAATGGAAAAAATAAGCAAATCCCAAGTAAAAGAAAGTTGTCATTTATGTATTAGTGTCAGACAAATATATCATTAGAGGATATTGCTATTGATCCAAAGAGTGGTGTCTGGGTGGCTCGATTGGTTAAAGTGTCCACTTAGGCTCAGGTCACGATCTCATGGTTTGTGGGTTTGAGCTCTGCATCAGGTTCCATGCTGACACTGTGGAGCCTGCTCGGGATTCTCTCTCTCTCTCCCTCTCTCTGCCCCTGCTCTGCGCTCTCTCTCTGTCTCTGTCTCTCTCTCTGTCTCTTTCAAAATAAAGAAACTTAAAAAAAAGAATTTGACAGTTTTTAGAGATAAAATAGGTTAGGGAAGTTCAAAACATGTCTATAATATTATATTTGAGCATTAGTGACACGTTCTAACTTAAATCACAGTAACTGTCTTCTTTTAATTGAACCTGCATTTTACATTCTGGACTTTAGTTTGTTGTCTAAATAAAGTATTTGTGTTATTATTATTGTTATTTTGGTGTTGTAAAATATTGGTGTTATTATTTTGTTGTTTGTAACATAGAGGCATGTTCTCATAGTACAAAGGAAAAATCCTTTCTATTCCAATGTTGCAGTAGATTGTTGTAGTAGATTAACGACTTTTATTCATTAGTGAGAGAATAACTTTAAGAGGAGTTACTTAGAACTCCAAGAACTCCAAGAACAGTCCTTTCCTTTTTCTTTGTGATCACCTGAATAAGACAATTAATTGTGGTGCCTGGGAGAGCTAATTTATGATGCCTTCCCCACAAATGGATGGGACATAGAAATTGCATCATCTATTAGAGAAGAAAGTCTCAGTTGTGGCAAAAAAAGATTAATGACTTTCCTTTAGGTATAAACTCATACAGGTCCTTTCAGCATTTATGCTGTTGTATAAAGACTATTATAGCAAGTTGTGGCATTATTCCAAATTAATACCACACAATAAATTTTGTTGGACATATCATACTGGTGATTTTATGTAGTAGGTTGTTAAAAATTCTCTTGCAGTAAATATGTTGATTTCAGTGTTAGGTAATGCACACAGGAAAGCATATTAACAGGAATTTAACTGCTAAATGATGTTGGCATTTGCTTACATGTGATTGGTGTTTTTGGTGATGAAATCCACTATAATTGTAGTATTTTTTTTCTCAGAAAACTAGAGATTTTCTTAAACATATGATGTATGGTGTATGTTGTGCCGTGTGATATATATCAGCACTTGTAGTTGCCACTCAGCCAAAGGCTGTTGACATGGATTGATAGTTTTCAGTAAGAGTGTTTTCATTGCAAATGAGATACCTTAAGAACTCAGAGTTGTTGAATAGAACAGTACATTTAAGATGTGTTTTTGGACTGCAAATACAAAGATAACACAATTATATATCCTCAAAAGGAGCTTGTTTATCTTTTTTTCTTTTGATCTCTAATCGATTTTCTCATTTATAAAAGTGGAAAATAACTAAGCTATCCAATTCATGGAGTTGCTATGAAACAATAGAAAACAAATACAAATATTTGTTATTTGTTTATGTAAGCTGGAATGGGGATAAAAGGGGGTTTTATAATAGATATTTGAAGATAGATGAATTAGAAAATAAATCTGTGTCATAAAGGAGGATGTTTGACTTAAAAGTTAAAATCCATTAAAATCCAGATTGCTTAGAAGTGGGTTCTATCCAGGTAAAGACTGTCATAAAAACAGATGGCTGATGATTTTCAGTAATTTAAGGGTCTTGGTGGGTAATACTAATTCTACTGCTTTGTGAAGATGACTGAAACATATCTGAAGGACTTGATACTGGCAAATCAGAGCAATAGGTTGGATTACTAGCAGCTATGACAGCCTTGAAGGGTCACCATTATAGATAGAGTTTTTAAATTGCTATTTCTATTAAATAAGATACTGGTCTTGGAGCTAAGCTCTGAGGAAGAAGCTTTTTGGGTGAAGCAACTGAGTCTGTCTTGTCCATTTTGTACCAGTGGAAAGTGGCCTCTTAGCATAGGGAGTGGTCCTAGGGCAGTGGTGTGACAGCACCAGCAATATAGGAATGGGAGTGAAGTATGTCTGGGAGAAATAATGTCCTGGAGTTATACTCCAATGAAGTAATCAAATTTAATCTAGCATGGAAGTCAATATGGAATTTTGCTTTATCACAAAATTATTTTAATGAGGCTGTTGTATATGCCAAGAAGCACTTGAGTAGGAATTAAGTGACCAACTGTCCTGGTTTTTCTGGGATGGAGGTATTTCCCAGAACATGAGATTTTCAGTGCCAACCTGGGACTGTCCTGGCAAACTGGGACCACTGATCACTTTAAGAGGAAATTATCAGATGTGGTCATGGGCTCTGAGTTGTACAAGTTTTTCTCAGCCTGCACTGAGGAAAAGGACCTCAAGAATGTCTTTGGAATATAGTTTTATCTAGTTTTCTCTGAAGAGCAGGAGTGAGGGAGAATTTATGTGTACATTACTGAGTATATGAGTTATCACAGTAGTTTTTCTATGCACTACATTTACTAATGAAATAAAATGGGATTGTGTGCCAATGCTTATACCCCTTACAAAAGTTTCTGGTAGAAGGATTGACCAATCCCATTCTAAGGATGTGAGAAGGACCAGGGAGAGGAAAAGCATGACTTGCCTGATTTAAGGAAATCTATGAAAGGACATAATCAGGAAGATGGGCAAACCTCTAGAAGAGCTGGGATAACAGCTTGAAGTTCCCAGTCCTTGATCACTTGCATGTAACCAGCACTTGGAGATGGGAGCAACAGCAAAAGGAAGTGGCCCATCTTCAGTCTGCTTACCAAAAAGAGAAGCTATAGAGAGGGGTGGCCCTTTAGTAACACTAGAGAAATTTCCAGTCTGTCTTACAGATTGAATAAGCACACACACACACATACATAAAGTTCTGTGCTTGGTACTTGGGGACTATGATGGTAATTAAGCAGAAAGAGAGCTATAGACCAGAATTCTCAACCTTGGCACTATTGGCTTTTATGGTTGGATAAATGTTTGTTGTGAGGGGCTGTTCTGGGTTGGTGTTGGTAAACAGAACCCTTGGTTTCTAATTACCAGAGATCTCTGGTGTCTCTCCCTAGTTGTGACAACCAAAAATGTCTTCATACGCTGCCCAGTGCCCCTGGGGGGCAAAATAGCTCTTTACTGAGAACCATTGCTATAGATAATAATAGTACATAGAAGCAAAAGAGAATTGATATACATCACAAGACAGCATTAATGGACCTTGTTGAAATAGGACTTTGTTGGAGAGCAATGTTAATAATCATGGCTGTTATATTCTGAATACTTATTATATGTAAGGCAGTGTGCTATAAGTGCTTTACATTTATCATTTCAATCATTATCATTAGAAGGGAGTTCTGGGGTTGGTGCTACACAAGGTGAAATAAATGAAGCACTCACAAGAATCCAAGGGTACACTTCTATAAAGTTTTTTTCTTTTTTTATTTCTTTTTTTCTTTTTAAAAATGTTTTTATTTTTGAGAGAGAGCAAGAGCACAGTTGGAGGAGGGGCAGACAGAGAGGAGGACAGAGGATCTGTAGCAGGCTCTGCACTGACAACAGAGAGCCCTGACACCTGGGGCTCGAACTCACCACACTGGGCTCGGACTCACCACATGGGTCTCATACTTATGAACTCTGAGATCATGACCTGAGCTAAAGTCAGATGGTTAACTGACTGAGCCACCCAGGCACCCCAAACTTTTTTCTTTCATGGATTAAAGACTATAAATATAGGTAAGAACAAATACCTGTAGCTGCGCCAGTAACTGTGAGTTTATCTGTTTGTCCTATAAACCCAGGAATTCTGATAAATACTATTTCACAAAATCCCCAAAATGGGAATATGTTTAGTGCCTTTATAACTGTATTAGTTGCTTTATTAGTATATTCCTGATAGATTACTTCTGTTTTGTCTAGGCTTTGGGGAGAGCTGGATCCTTCTGTTACAATTTTATAAATATGATTAGAAGAATTTCCCCTAGGTGAATTTCTGGGTTTGCACATTTAAGGTCTTTTCTCCTTTTATGTACTATTTTCTGTTGGGAGATACAGGACACTGTGTATGCCTTTCTCTCACAGTGACAGTTGGGTCAGCACAGTAGATTGTAGAAATGGATGTGAACTACAAATATAGTCTACTAACCTCACACTAAATGGATCACCAATTCTAGTTCTCCTGAGCCAGATCCCAATGCCACCCACAACTGAAGAGAAATTGTGAAGTCAGATCATGAACTTGTACAGTGCTGTATGCCAATTTTATCTCAATAAAACTGGGGGAAAAAAAGAAGCTCTAATGGAGATGAAGTTGATCTTATATTTGATAATATTTTGAAATCTGTTATTATTCCCAAGAGGCTGTTGATACTATATATTTTTCTAGATGGGTGATCACATAATTGAAATTATTATTTCAAAAATAAATAATACAGGAAAACTTCATAATTAATTCATAAATAACTTGAGTAAAAAATACATCATAATCAAATAGCGTTTATTCTAGGAATGTGAGGACACCAGCATCAGAAAAATCTATAAGAGTAATTTACAACACTAATTGACTAAGGAGCAGAAATGTATAATAACTTTAATTATATATGGAGAAAATTTGATTAAGTTCAGAAAACATTTATGGTTAAAAACTGTTAGAAACCTAGAAGAAAGAAACTTCCTGGACTTGATAAAGGTTATATACTAAACACCTTTGGCAAATATTATGCTTAATGGAGAAACTTATATATTACTTTTAATGTAGGTGAGAAGACAATGGTTTTATTATTACTAATAATATTTAAAAAATTTTTGGAGGTCCTAGAAAATGATGAAAGGAAATGAAAAAAAAAGTATGAAAAAAGTTAGTTTTAAGGGGGAGGAGAAAAAGCTGCCATTTTATAGACTTTGACTATTCATTTTTTTGATTACCACTTAACATTTCTTTAGTATTTATTCTATTTAAGTTCTCTATTTCTTTTTATACGCCTTGGTATTTAATACTCTCTTAGAAATTATGCATTTCCTCTAGGCTTTAAAACTTATTAGCATAGAGCTGTCCAAAAACTGCTTTATTATTAAGAAAATCTTACATCTATAATTACTTCCCTTTTTCATTTTGTATTTTTTTGTGTTCGATCCCTTTTTATTCTTATCAGTCTTATTAGAATTTTTATATTATTAAAATACTTTTCAAAGAACTATCTTCTGTTTTTGTTTACTATATTCTTTTTGTGTGTGAATTTTCTGTTGCTGTATTTCCAATTTGTTGAGCTGAATTTATTTTTAAGCAATATGGCTTATAATTTAATTAATTAATAGCAAAGTTAACATAATTTTCTTGCATTATAGTAAAAGAAAATCTATATGATATTGATCTTTTGGAGTTATTGAGAGACTTTCTTTGTAGCCCAGCACATGCTGTATTTTCATACAATTATGGGTGTTTGAAAATAAAATGTTTTCTCTGTTTTTCGCATGTAGAGTTTGATGTGTTTTATATATAATTGTATTGTTCGGATTTTCAATATTTCTACTCTTTTTTATCTGTTTGATTTACAATTTCTAAGAAAGTTGTATTACAATCTTTTTAACTGTTGAATTTATCTACTTCTTCCTGCACTTGTGTTTATTGTTTCTTGGCATAATTTGAGTGAATATTTATAAAAAAAATATATATATCCTATGTTTTTGGTGGATGTATATTCTTTATTGTTTTTTTAAAAAGAATATAATGTCCTTTTTCTTTATGATCTTTGTACTTCAAATTCTTATGTATCCAATATTAACATTACTGCCAACAGCTTTTTTGGATTCTGTTTTATTTTCAGCTTTCCGTGCCTTTTAAGACTATCTTTCAGGGGTGCCTGTGTGGCTCAGTTGGTTAAGCTTCAGACTTTAGCTCAGGTCATGATCTGGTGATTTGCAAGTTTGAGCCCCGCGTGGGGCTCTGTGCTGACAGCTCAGAGCCTATAGCCTGCTTCGATTCTGTGTCTTCCTCTCTCTGTCCCTCCCCCACTTGCATTCTGTCTCTTTTCTCTCTCAAAAATAAATAAACATAAAAAAAAAAAAAGGCTGTCTTTTATAGCCAGTATGTAGTGGGATCTTATTTTGTGATCCAACCTGAGAATCTTTTTCTTTTATGAGTAAGTTTAATTTATTCAAATTTATTGAAATTACTGTTATATTAAGAACTAGTTCTTTCACCTTATTTTATATTTTTCATGTTTTTGAAAAATTTTTTTACATGTTTACTTGTTTCTGAGAGAGAGAGAGCGAGAGAGAGAGAGCGTGAGCGGGGAAGGAGCAGAGAGAGAGGGAGACACCAAATGTGAAGCAGGCTCTAGGCTTTGAGTTGTCAGCACAGAGCCTGAGGTGGGGCTCGAACACCTGAACTGTGAGGTCATGACCTGAACTGAAGTCTGACACTTAACTGTTTGAGCCACCCAGGTGCCCCATATATTTTTCATATATTTTCTTTCTCTTTCTTTTTCCTCCACTTTTTCTTCTGCATGCTAAAAGTAAAACATTCTATTTTTTTAAATTTTTTTTTAACGTTATTTTTGAGACAGAGAGAGACAGAGCATGAACGGGGGAGGGTCAGAGAGAGGGAGACACAGAATCTGAAACAGGCTCCAGGCTCTGAGCTGTCAGCACAGAGCCTGACGCGGGGCTTGAACTCACGGACCGCGAGATCATGACCTGAGCCCAAGTCGGCCGCTTAACCGACTGAACCACCCAGGCGCCCAATGCATTCTATTTTTTGTAGTGATTGCCTTTTTCTTAAAAGTCCTACTCATGCTTATTTACTCCTGTTTGATTAATGGAATTTATTAATATCTGCATATTCCCTATAACAAGGCAAGCCCTGTGCCGTACTCTCTAATCCCTTAATTTCTTTCCAAAACCTAATCATATGAGCAAAATTTTCCTTCTAGATTTTTATAGATAGACTTTATATTTTGCTTTTTTGGTAGGATTTTTATGACAGCTATTCATTTTATCAAGATATTTTGTTACATTTATTTTCCATATCACTTGAAAAAATTCCTGATTATTTTCTCTTTTTTGTTTGCTTAATTTCCCCCAAAGTGTTTTCAGCATGGACCTTTGTATGGAAAACCATCTAAGGCCTTGTGTCTTAAGTTTGGTTACCCAGAAGAAGCCAGGGATTTACTATGAAAATATTCACTAAATATGACTAGTAGAATGGAAAATGGAAAAGTATGAAGCTAAGCAAAGATGAGATTTTAGACAAAGTCCTAGCCTTTGCATGATGCTGTGGGGAGAGCTGGAGCACAAATAAGACTTCAGGAATTGTCCCACCTTGAGAAGGAAGCTGGGCTTTTATATTCCCACACCAGTTATTCATTGGCTATGGGCTGCTCCAGTAGGGTGTAAATTTCCAGGCACTTCTTGTTCTTTGAGAGTGCAGTTGAAACTTCTCCAGTAGCCAAAGGGAAATCTTCTGAATTAGTTAAATCTACCCAAAAGGAAACAGAGCATACAGAGTCTAAAGGATAGACACACAAAACCTGTGAGATCTAGGTAAAACATCAGTTGTGTCCACTATTGTCCATCCCTTCCTCTGCTGAGATTCATTTAGTTCACACAGAAAGATCAATCCATCGTGCAATGGCTTCTTCTATATTTTGAGTGGTCACAATTTCTGGAGGAAAATTTACAGCAGGTATTTAATGAGATGAGCTATAGCCCTTTGTCCTGAATTTGTAACTATGTTTATCATTGATGTTTATCATTTCTTCCTCTACCATCCATTCTAGATTCTTCTCACTCTGGCTAGAACCTCTTCTATTCTAGTGGTTTGGCCAGAAATTTGAACCTTATAATACCATGGGTACCATGGGTAATACCAAGGGTACCATGTCCTTATAATATAACATGGTTGCTTTAATTATCTTTTTACAGTTATTATTGGGCAGTGAAATAAATACTAATAGATATGACAGTGGATCAACTTAGTGTCAAATACATTCCTCCCTTCCCCAACTTTCTAGCATCATCTTTACTTCCTCATTATGATAAGGATCAATTACCCCTACTGGTATGGTAATCTTTTTTTCTGCCTACTTGTCTATCAGCACAAGGATCCCAATTTTGACAATTGTAGCTTTCATTTTAGTGAGACTCATAAATTGGTCCCTTGGCAAAAGCATCCTTCTTCTGGGAATCTGGAACATTAGACCTAAAAGCCTAGATTTGTTGGGACAAGAAACACAAAATTCCTTAAGAACTTACCTGGGAATGACCTTAAGAGCCACTCCTACTTCTAAAATGTAGTTACTGAATCCAGAAAAAATTAATGGTAATTTGGTTTCGGGTATATATAGTATCGTGAAAGAGAGTGTCCCAAACATACAGAGTGTTACCTCCTGGCTTGTACCTTAGCTATACCTTTCAAGTTCCCATTCTAACATTCTACCAAACTGATAGCTTATGGATAATACAATTCTTTTGGCCAGTTGATCTCATGGTTATGTGCTCACTGTTGCACATCCTTTGCTGTTGGATGGTTTCCCTGGTTCAAAGCAATTTTATATGGAATTCCATGTTACTAAGTCATATTCTTTGTGAGCCTTAGGGTAGTTATGTTTGCTGAGATAGGGCAGGTAGGAAAAGAAAGTCCATACCTAAAATACTTGTAAATCTTGGTGAGAACAAGTCATTACCCCTTCTTGGTGAAAAGAGTCATCAAGGAGAGCCTATATTATTGGCTTCCCATCAAGAAGATTGTTGATCTTGAAGAATGATCTTAACAAGGTCTCAGTTTTTGTATCTGTTGCTAAAATTACTACATATATTCAGCAGAAGCACTACCCAGATGAGCTTTGGTTGGGGATTGAGCCCATGTATAGGCTCCATCTCTTCCAGCATCACTATTGTATTCTTGGGCCCATTGAGCAAGTACTAAGGTGTCTAAGTACAGAAGCTGGCAGACAGCTACTGGATAAATCATCGTGTTTACCCAGTTGTTTAGTATGTTTTCTGTAATTTGTGCTTTCTCAGGGGCATTTAGTGTGTTTCAAGGATGCTCAAATTTTGTGCCCATTCCCACAGGCTCATCTATACATTTCTTTCTAAGACTTTCTTATCTCTGATCTTCTAATCTTGCTCTTTCCTAGCCTCTGACCCACCAGGCCAAATCATTTTCCACTGTCTATGTGATTATATATATTCTTATCTTCAGCCAGTTATTTAATTTTTTTTCAGAAAAACTGGATGCACTGCTCCAAGTTTTGCCCATTCAGAGAATCTCTACTCACTGCTGTCTTTCAAGTCTCCCCTTGAGTTGGGCTTCAGTAGTCTACTTTCATCTTGCCTCAACATATCTAGTAGACCATCCATGAACCAGTTATGGGTTTTTTTTTCTCTGTCAGCTGGTTGTAAGAAACTGTCCCATAAGCCCATAGGTATAAGAAAATGGTGAGTTACTGGTACATGATCAACCCGATCGTGAAGCTTACTTGTGTCTTTTAGATTTCCTTGGTTCTGTGCTGGAGGTACCTGGATGGCACTGATCTTGAAAAATGTGTTGTTGGGGTGCCTGGGTAGCTCAGTTGGTTAAGTGTCTGACTCTTGGTTTCAGCTCAGGTCATGATCTCACAGTTTGTGAGATTGAGCCCTGTGTCAGGTTCTGCACTGACAGCGTGGAGCCTGCTTGGGATTCCCTCTCTCTGTCTCTCTCTCTCTCTGTCTCTCTCTCTGCCCATCCATGCCCTCTCAAAATAAATATATAAACTTAAAAAAATGTATTGTTTCTGGGGCCAGTTAAACCTTATAACTTTCTCAGGTCTAACAGCATCTGGTTCATTATGGGCAGCTATGCTTGATGGTCACTTGCTTTCCAGTGGTCACACATTTATTTTCTACCATATCCCGAGAGCATGCTAGGTGCTGATTTTTAAATAGGATACAATTCTCTACTGTAGATAGCATGACTTTGACCTAGAACCTTAGGGGTCTGTGCTGCGACTCTCATACTGGGTCTTGACAGAGATTCTACATAATGTTAATTACGTATATAAATATAAATTTGTTTAGTACTATGGGGCCTGGTGGGATGTGTGGCCCAAGTGGCAGGGTGGTTTGTACTTTGGTCTATATTTACTACAGAACTCTCTTTTAAGTCATTTGATAAGTGGATTGAAACAATATTCTCAAAGGCCTCCAAGTGCTATACTTCTTTCTAAGTGGTAGGAAGTGAAAGGTGCAATAACTTGCCCTTTACCTTGAAAAGGACGTTATAGCATGCACCAGACCACTGGACCTCTAAATACTTGACTGATATATCAAGCCCTTAGGTCTTTGTAGTATCCATAGCCCATTTTTAGGAGCTTGTGTATGTTATTAGGACATTCAGAGTGCTTGCCATTTTCTGCTCACCAGTTCTATTTATCAAGTTATCCATATATTGCACCAGTGATATGTTCTATGGAATGTCTAGATGATCAAGGTCCCTTAGGACTATGCAGTGACAGAAGAAAGGTGATTCAACATATCCCTGGGTGATACCATAAGTGTATAGTGGTTATTAATTTCAGATGTATGAGAACTGCTTTTAGTACCTTCCTGATGGGTATCCACAAGATAAGTAGCTCCATAACACATACTAGAGGCCACGTTGACCTGTAAAAATACCACATTTAGCAAAAAAAAAAGTTGAAATTGGGACTAGTATTTAATTAAATTATGGATTATACTGTCATCTGCCTTGGTCCATTTGATTTTTTATGACCAGACTGGTGAATTAAATGGATTCCTAATGGGAAACACCATCCCTGTATTTATAAGTCTTTGAGTTTGGCTCTAAACTCTGTCATTCCACCTAGAATACATTATTGTTCTTGATTTCCTATCTTACCTGATGTGGGTTGTTGTAGTGCGGTCTCTGTTATCAGAGTGATTTTAGATCCTGAATTCAGTAGCCATCAAAAGACCCTGGTTCCCCTTTCCTCAATGTAGTTAGTTGATAAATGACCCTAAGTCACTATGGGGAAGGACTGAGGGAACCACTACCATCAATTGCTCTGGTATTTTAGGGTCTTTCCTTAGAGAGATATGACCTCTCCTTTAATTGATGAGTTCTTGTCTAAGAACTGACTCAGTATGGAATGTAGGTGAAAGATTGCAATTTTCCATCAGGGAAGTTGGTATCATCCTTCTGTTCATCCATTCTTGATCTCTCTTGAATCTGTCTTTCATCTATCTCTCTGTGTGTCTATGTGTCTGTCTATCTACCTACCTACCTCCTACCAGCCTATCCAGTTATCCATCTGTCTTCTAAATATCCTTCATCTCAAGAAACTCCTTTGTTACTATTTGTTTTGCTCGTAGGAACCATGGTCTATTAGTCATCATGATAGTTCTCTGTGGGTCAGGGTGCCCCAGATATCATTTCACCATGCTGTCAATTATAGTTATTACATGTACCTTTCCTCTGACAATTAAGTGCTGCCAGCTGCCTCTGCTATTCTGGAATCCTATTATCCTCATTGATATTAAGGAGCCATGTTTAATAACAGCATGTCCTGTCATTAACTTCAGCTTGCAGAAGACAGCCATTACTAAAATTCTCAGTAATTGTGGCATTTCTCTCTCCAGTGCATTCCTTATCACCATAGTTAATGAAATGTTCCCCAACCCCTTCCAGGGAAATTCAGCTGGTAGATTCTCAAGTCTTATGTAATAGAATCATTGTAGCATGTTCATTTGTCTGGGACATTTGCTTCCTGTCCTCAGTACTCTACTAGGACAGTTCTAACATCATAAATGTATTGAAAAGAAAGCCACATTTCCCCCAAGCTTGCAACAGCCATCCAGCAGCATATCAGAAGTTGCCAGGGCATTAAGTCCTGAACCACAGAGAGTGCCCCCATATCAACAAACTTTCTCTGATCCAGCTTTAAATTCATATCCCCTTCTGGCTCAGAATCTTCAAGAGCCACTTCCAGGCATGCTGTCCTGCTTCCTACAGGTTCACATTAGCAGGACTTTATAGCAGCTTTGGTAAAAAATCCCTTTTCTCACTAGCATTGAGAGCAATTCTCAGGTCAGGTTATGCTAACATTTGGTCGTAGATATTCTGTGTTAGACCGGAAAGGAGATAGGAGGCAAATCTGAGGAGGGTGGCATTTTCTTTTTCTTTCTTTTTTTTTTTTTTAATGTTTATTGATAGAGGGAGAGAGAGAGCACGTGTGCACATGCATAAAACGTTTTTAATGTTTATTGATAGAGAGGGAGACACAGAATCTGAAGCAGGCTCCAGCTTCTGAACTGTCAGCATAGAGCCCGATATGGGACTCGAACTCATGAACTATGAGATCATGACCTGAGCTGAAGTGGGAGGCTTTAACCTACTAAGCCACCCAGGCACCCCAGGAGGGCAGCATTTTCTAGCAAGCATCTGCCTCAGTTGAGGCTTCTGCATGGTCTTTGGGCTACCATTTAAAATCAGTGTTAAATGAGGTGAAATAATTTCCTTCCATCTGTTTTGGAGGAATACATATTCCTTCAAAGATTATACATGGTATAAGAACTTAATTTTTGTTTTCCTTTTTTAGTGGGACTTAACATTATTCAGTGAGTGAGACTGAAAACATTCTCAAGAATATTTGAAGTGAAAATTTACCTAAACCAAGCTTATAACATTTAATTATTGGCCTGGATATGAGTTTGGATTCTTAATTTAAAAACATGGAGTATTTTCCTACTACTATTTAGCACTTTCCACTGGATATTTCCTCACCAAGTAGAAATGAGTCTTACTCAGAATAGGAAAGCTGATATGTTGAATAACTTATTGTTCACATTTGGCAGTAAACTGCAGAGATGTAAAGTTAATAATATGCTTGCCAGGAAAGTTATAAATCAAAAATGAAAAAAAAATTCTGGCAGTGAAGACACAACTGGAACATTTTGCACTAAGACAAGTAGTTAATCATCCAGCTCTGCTCTTGGTTAATAACTCATAGAATGTAAGAAGGAAACAAATGACCAATATTTTCCCATCATCATGGCTTTAGTGTACTGGGTTGACAGAATACTGTTGGTAAAATTAGGAGAAAAATTATAGGCAGAGGGAAAGTGGTCTCTTTATTTAAGGCATAAGTTGAACACTTTTTGTTGGCTTGCAACATTTATAACACTCTACACTCTTCTTCAACAGCCCTGTGGCCTTATAAACTCATTATGTGATTACCTAAAGACTATATAGGTTAAAATTCTTACTTTCCAAGCTCTGTGATTGGTGGTGATTGATAGCTTTGTGAAAAGACTCAAGATGGTAAATTTGTGGTTTGTAGTCTTGAAATCATCGTCTTCTCATTTGCCTGTATTTTTTTTTTTTTTTTGAGAAAGCGCATGCATGCTAGCATGAGAGGAGCAGAAGATAAGAAAGAGAATCCCAAGCAGGCTCCATGCTCAATGCAGAGCCTAATATGGGGCTCATTCTTAGGACCATGAGATCATGATCTAAGCCAAAATCAAGAGTCAGACGCTCAACTGACTAAGCCATGTAGGCACCCCTCATTGGCCTGTATTCTATGCATCCTAGCCTGTATAAGAAAACTGACAAATGCCTTAAAAATATGATCTAATATATTATTATCCTGGTAATGATATTTATGTTATGTGATCACATTATTTTCTTTTTCTCATCTAACTGTGATAGTTATAGGCATGAAATTGAACTTTATTAATTAGCATTGTATTTTCTGAGGAAGTTTTTTTCTTGAAGCTTTTTCTTTTTTGTAATCCATGAGATTATATTATTATTTAAATTTTATGACTATTTTAACAGATTTCTTAAAATGGACTTAGGACAATTTAGAAATTGTGTCTTCAACTTTTGAGGTGAACTCAAACTTTTGTTATTTTATTATGAATCCATTAACCAACAAATTAATCACTTAGTCAAAAAAATATAGTGAGTATGATATTTCTCAGGCAGTGTAATGTAACCGTGTTTATTTTTTTGTAATTCAACCTAAGCTTTCTTTTGAACATCCAGTCTATCTAGAAGCAGAAAGCTTAATTTAGTAATTTTTCAGTACATGTAGTGGACTTATTCTCTCTCTGCCTGTCCTCTTTTTGAAAGCGAAAATGTTTCACTCATTTAGCTTAAAGCCCTCCGTACTTCTTGAACTTCTTATATCCTCCAGCTATGCATAAAATCATTTCTGTTCTCTCATGCCACTGCTTATTTGGAGTCTGATAGCATGCTTCTTCCTTTATCAACAGATAGGAAAGACAGAATAAGGTTTCAGTACTTAAATATATTAGAGATCTATTTACACTTATCTTGCAGTGGGAATAATAGAGGGTGGAGTCCATTCTAAGAGACTCACATAAGCATCTTACTCTATTATTCTTTTTACAAGTTTCTTCTTGAGGGGCGCCTGGGTGGCTCAGTTGGTTAAGTGTCCGACTTTGGCTTTGGTCATGATCCCATGGTTTGTGAGTTCAAGCCCCATGTTGGGCTCTGTGCTGACGGCTCAGAGCCTGGAGCCTCCTTCCGATTTTGTGTCTCCCTCTCTTTCTGCTCCTTCCCCACTCATACTTTGTCTCTCTGTCTCTCAAAAATGAATAAATGTAAAAAAAAAAAGTTTCTTCTTGAATGGGAAAGCTAATTTCTTCATCCTTCATTGGTTAAAGCATTTATTTTATGTTTTATATTGTAGACTTCCTGACTTTTTGTTGTTTCTTTGTGGGCTTTAAAACTTTATTTATTTTTTTTTTCTTTAAATTTTTTTTTCCAACGTTTATTTATTTTTGGGACAGAGAGAGACAGAGCATGAACGGGGGAGGGGCAGAGAGAGAGGGAGACACAGAATCGGAAACAGGCTCCAGGCTCTGAGCCATCAGCCCAGAGCCCGACGCAGGGCTCGAACTCACGGACCGCGAGATCGTGACCTGGCTGAAGTCGGACGCTTAACCGACTGCGCCACCCAGGCGCCCCTAAAACTTTATTTTTAACGTCAAGAACTGAGAATTTATTTCATCCTTTATTTGTTCTTTCTGCATTTCTGCTAGAATAACCCTGTTCTGAGGATAAGTATAGTATTATTTCACTGATCCTTGATTTGAGGAGGGATGTCAGTTAGAAGGAAGTGTGTATGTGTGAATGTTGGGGGTCGTGGGAGTAGGCAGAGGTTGGGAGGGACCACACTGGTAAGTAATTCACATGATCATCTCACCACACAGGTATTGATTTGGTGTTTATTACAAGTCAGATTCTGTCTCAGGTATCATGAAGGAGATAAGAAGATATATTCCTGTTTTCAGAGTCCTTGCTGTTAGTGGAGGGAAAGAGCACAAAATATGTGAAATAATTAAGGTGTAATTAAGAAAACACATAATAAAAATGGCAGAAACCTCTTTGATTTTGGCCATAGCAACTTCTTACTAGACATGTCTCTGGAGGCAAAGGAAATAAAAACAAAAATGAGCTATTGGGACCTCATCAAGATAAAAAGCTTCTGCACAGCTAAGAAAACAATCAACAAAACTAAAAGGCAACTGATGGAATAGGAGAAGATATTTGCAAATGACATATTGGATAAAGGCTTAATATCTTAAATCTATAAAGAACTTATCAAACTCAACACCCAAAAAACAAATAACCCAGTGAAGAAATGGGCAGAAGACATCAATAAACACTTTTCCAAAGAAGACGTCCAGATGGCTATCAGACATTAAAAAATGCTAAACATCACTCATCATCAGAGAAATACAGTCAAAGCCACCATGAGATATCACCTCATACCTGTTAGAATGGTTAAAATTAACAATCCAGGAAACAACAGATGCGACTATGCGGAGAAAGGGGAACACTTTTGCACTGTTGGTGGGAATGCAAACTGGTGCAGCCACTCTGGAAAATGGTACAGAGGTTCCTCAAAAAGTTAAAAATAGAACTACCCTACAACCCAGCAATTGCACTGATAGGTATTATCCAAAGGGTACAAAAATGCTGATTCAAAGGAGCACATGCACCCCATTGTTTATAGCAGCATCCAAAAATAGCCAAATTATGAAAAGACCCCAAATGCCCAAATGTCCATTGACCGATGAATGGATAAAGAAGTGTATATTTGTGTGTGTGTATGTGTGTGTGTGTGTGTGTGTGTGTGTGTGTGTGTGTGTGTATATAATGATACATAGAATACTATTTGGTGATCAAAAAGAGTGGAATCTTGCCATTTGCAGCAATGTGGATGGAACTAGAGTGTATTATGCCAAGCAAAATAAGTCAGGCAGAGAAAGAAAAATACTATGTGATTTCATTCATACGTGAAATTTCAGAAACACAACAGATAAACATAGGGGAAGAGAAGGAAAAAAATAAAAACAGAGAGGGAGACAAACCATAAGAGACTCTTAAATACAGAGAACAAACTGAAGTGGAGGTGGGTAGGAAGATGGGCTAAATGGGTGATGGGCATTAAGGAGGGCACTTGTTGGGATGAACACTGGGTATTATATGTGATAAATCACTGGGTCTGCCTCTGAAACCAATACTACACTGTATGTTAGCTAACTTGAATTTAAATAAATAAATTAAAAAATACATAACTAAATGTCAAATTTGGCAATGTACATTCTATGATGAAACTACTGTGCATAAGAGAAGTACAGAAAGACTGGGCTGTGGTAATGAATCCAGAGTTCGTTCTAAAAGTTGGATAAAGTTTATATAAGATGAGAAAATGGTTAAGAGCATTTAAGATGAGATAAACAATGTGAGCTAAATAAACATGAAGTGAGTATGCAAGCATAAGGGAAGCAATAGCAGGATTGTTTTTTGTTGTTGTTTTTTGTTTTTGTTTTTGTTATTTTTGGAAAAGAGATTGAGTGCTTGGATTTAGGTGGAAATAAGTTAGGCTGAAATAACTTAAATGCAAAAATTTCAAATTCATAGAAGTTATGCTTCCTGCAACAGATAACAGAAGATTATGCAGAGGCATACTAAATGCTTTTGCAGAGGGAAGGGATGATGGAAGCCTAGGTGAATTCAAGACTTGAGGCTGTTGTGACCCAAATTTGAGATGATAAGTGCTCTGAAAGGAGTTATATATGAGTGTAATGATAATGACAAATGATAGGAAGATCTGAGAAAAACAGAATGGGATAATATACTGATAGGGCAACCTAGTTTTTAAGCTTCATGTTATATTTTTCTCTTTTTCTTCCCCTATTCAAGTAAGTATTTGTTTCTGGGCTCATTATCTCAGGGGGAGTGGTGGAGGATGTGGCTAGGTGGAAGTATAAAACTTGGTTTTTGTTTTAGAAATCTAAACCTCATAATAGAGGAAGGATTTGTGCAATTGGTAAAATAAAGTAGACATAAATGTAAAGGAAAGTGTCTTGGCTGGATATTTGAAGGGAGAATTGCTTGAGACTAGAAAGAAATATGTTGGGCAGGGAAGAGAAAGCCTAGAAAGTTTATGGTATTTTAGAGATCTGAGGGTTCCATTCTGCTTCCTGGCAATGACCTTGAGGGAGTGGAGTTTGAAAAGACGCTATCAGGCAATACTCCACGAGACTTTTAGCAGATGGGGAATGGAAAACTTTGTGGACATATTCCTATGCTTCAAGAAGGGTAATGAAACTGCACCTGAAAGACCATAATGCTTTTACGTGATGGACTTCTCAGTGGTAATCTCTACATGAGAAGTGACTTGAGGGCCATATTACTTTCTCATCTCCCCTGGTCCTTAACACTACAGGATCCATTCCTATTTTTAAACCTCAATGCAACCCTGGAGAATAGGAAGGATCTTAAAAAAGACTCAAGTTGTACTTTCCAACCTACCTTACAGATTCATAATACCAACAGTGGGTTAGTGGGAGACACATTTGCATTTATGGCATATCTGAATTTGTAGGCTTCATTCATCCATGCTACAATAGTGATAGATCCATTTTATCTCATATGAACACAAACCATTTCTTAGGATTAATTTACTAAATGTTAAAATAGGTTTTTTTGAAAATAGTTGTGAACATGTATCTTCTTTTTGTTTTTTATATTCACTCTTTCGATAAAGAATTATTATAAGCTTCTAGTGGGAGTCAGTCGCTAGCAACATGAAAAGAGTAACACATAGGCCCTAGCCTTAAAAAGCTTGGTCTAGTGAGAGGACACATGTAAACAAATGATTCTAACTGTCTGTCTCAAATTCATTGTGGAACAATTTAGATTATAAATAAATAAACCAATAACTCACAAATAAAAATTTTATATTCTATTATTTATACTGAATTATATATTTAATCTGGTGGTTGTATAAGGAGGGAATGAATGGTTTATTCATAAATATATAATATTCAATAAGAATTTATTGGGTGAGAATCTGGTATAGAACAATATTGTTGGCTGGAGGAAGGATGAAAGGAGGAATGGATACTAAGAATACTGTAAAAATCTTCTTAACTTGGAGGAATATGACATTTAGTTTTGAAAGCAGTGTGTGTGTGTGTGTGTGTGTGTGTGTGTGTGTGTGTATATATATATATATATATATATATATATATATATATAACAGGGAAGCAGGAGAGATTGGGGAAGATATCGTTCAGTGTTTATTTATTTTTTTTTTAAAGAATCTTTTTTTAAATTTTTTTTTCAACGTTTTTTTTTTTTTTTTATTTATTTTATTTTTGGGACAGAGAGAGACAGAGCATGAACGGGGGAGGGGCAGAGAGAGAGGGAGACACAGAATCGGAAACAGGCTCCAGGCTCCGAGCCATCAGTCCAGAGCCTGACGCGGGGCTCAAACTCACGGACCGCGAGATCGTGACCTGGCTGAAGTCGGACGCTTAACCAACTGCGCCACCCAGGCGCCCCTCGTTCAGTGTTTAAATTACAACTGGTATAAGAGTGCCTGGGTGGCTCAGTCAGTTAAGTGTCTGACTTTGGCTCAGGTCATGATCTCATGATTTCATGGTTTGTGGGTTCGAGCTCCCCATTGGCTCTGTGCTGACAGCTTGGAGCCTGGAGCCTGCTTCAGATTCTGTGTTTCCCTCTCTCTCTGACCCTCCCTTGCTTGTGCTCACTCTCTCTCAAAAATAAATAAGTAAACATAAAAAAAATAAATTACAACTGGTGGAAATTGTAGGCAATCAGAATGAGTACACATTGGAAGGCAATGAGATGAAAAAGAGAAAGGGAAGACAAGAGACAAATGACCTCAGGGAGACAAATGTTGAAGATATAATTGTGTGAATCATCCAAGAACAAAATGTGAGTGAAATATGTCATCAAGGGAGTATCTGAAGTATTGAGGACTAGTCACTAAGCTGTGTTAAATATCCACAGCCAAAGCCTTGAAGGAGAATCTCAGGGAGAAGGGAGATGAACTGCCTAGGAGAAGTCACTGAAAACCATGTGAGGAGTCAGGGCAAAGCAGTTCACAGAAGAGGAGAGTCCACAGTCAAGTATCAAATGCCACTCATGAGTGGTTGCAAAGAATCAGAACTGAGATAGGCCAATCTAAGAGATCCTTCCGTGTTTTTGGAAGATAGAGTTCTCACAATTTTTTTCACCTTCTTTCCTCCCTCTTTAAACCATGTACCCTTTCCATTAATTCTTATGTTTAGTTTCCTCAAGGCCTCATTTTTTATTTTGATTTTTACTTTATTTTCACCAATATTTCACCAATATATTCACTTAATATTTGAATAAGCAATACTTGCACATGGCAATAAATTAAAATTTAAAAGCTATAAAAAGTTACATAGTACAGGGAAGATGGTGGTGGAGTAGGAGGACCCTAGGCTTTCCTTGTTCCTCAAATACAACTAGATAACTACCAAATCATCCTAAATACCTCAGAAATCAACCTGAAGATTGAACAAACTCCACAACTAAAAGTAGAGAATAAGCCACATTAAAGAAGGTAGGAAATGTGGAGATGTGATTTGGGAGAGAAATGGATCATGACCAGTGCAGTGGGGAGGAAGCCATGGTTGTGGAGAAGAACAAGAAACAGACTAACAAACAGAGTAGTGCATGGGGAAAATGAATCCCCAAAGAAATTGGGTTGGAAAGTGAGAGGGGCCAAATTTTGTGGGTATTTGCAACCAGTGGGGCCTAAGGACTGTAGTTCTAAAGGTCAGCAAGACTGGCATGGAAACAGCGATCTGAAGAACACCTGGGGCACAGAGTAAGGAGGTTATTTGTTCATCCCAGAGCATGTCCCAGAGAGGCAGTATTCATGGAGAGACCCCTCCAATAGCAAAGGAACTTGCGGGGACCATTTTCCTCCTCCACTCCTCAGCATAAACACAGAGCCATCTGTGAGAACTGGTAAAGTGCCAATTCTGGCTACCCAGAATTGCTTACATGAAGCCCTGCCTCTCTCTGCTCCATTGGAGTTGCCTTTCCCAGCCATGCTTGCCTCCATTCCAGCATGGCAGAGCCTTTCCCCAGAAGACCATCCTAAACCCCTGCCCACACCACATCTCTTGACCCAGGAGTTTTAAGGGCCTTGGTTCTAGGGGCAGTGGAAATAAGTCTCATTTCGTAAGCAGAGCACACATAGTTAAATCTTCCCATATTCAGGCCAGGGACCAAACACTGCCTCCAACACAGGCAAGGAGAGCCTCTGTAGAGCCTAAAGGATAAAATTGCCAGGACACAACAACAGAGCACATGGAGCACACATTGGAGACATTCCCAGAAGCGCTAGACCCTGGGGAGTAGGGGACACTAAATGGCAGGGCATTACAGGACCTGTTGTTCATAAGGCCATTACCCTCAAGAACAGGAGATGTAGTTGACTTTCCTAACACACAAAAGCAGGCACAGAGACTTAGAAAAATGAGAAAATAGGTAAATTTGCCCCAAATGTATGAACAGGACAGAAACCTATAATTAACTTTCCTGATAGAGAATTTAAAGTAATGATCATAGAGATACTCACTAGATTTCAGAGAAGAGTGGAAGGCATCAGTGAGACCCTTAACACAGACATAAGAACATAGCAGAGCTAAAAGGTTTAATATATGAAATAAGAAGCATGCTTGGTGGAATGAACAGCAGGCTGAAAGCAGAGGAACAAATTAATGACCCAGAAGACAGAATAATGGAAAGTAAATAAGCTGAACAAAAGAGAGAAAAAAAGAATTATGCACAATGAGAATAGACTTCAGGAATTCAGTGATTCCATCAAACATAATAACATTCATATTATTAGAGTCCTAGAAGAGGAAGAGAGAGAAAGGGAGATAGAAAATTTAGTTGAAGAAATAATAGCTGAAAACTTTCCTAATCTGGGGAAGGAGACAGATATCCAGATCCAGAAGGCACAGAGAACACCCAACAATTCAACAAAAGCAGATCCACACCAAGACATATTGTAATTAAATTAGCAAAATATAATGATAAATAAAAAAAAAAATTAAAGCAGCAGGACCAAAGAAGACAGTAACATACAAAGGAAACCCCATAAGGCTATCATTGGTTTTTCAGCAGAAACTTCCTAAGCCAGAAAGAAGTGACATGATATATTCAAAGTGCTGAATACAAAAAAATCTGTAGCCAAGAATATTCTATCCAGCAAGTCTATCATTCAGAATGGAAGGAGAGATAAAGAGTTTCCAAGACAAACAAAAACTAAGGAGTTCATGACCAATAAAACTCTGCAAGAAATATTAGAGGGGACTCTTTGGAAAGGAGAGACGAAAAGTGACAATATGAAGGTAAGAAACACAAAAACAATAAAATAAATATTTCTGTAAAAAGTAAGTCAAGGAACTCACAAAATAAAAGGCTGGAAAGTATAATACCATTTACCTAAAATGTGGGGAGGAAGGGAATAAAGTTCAAACTTAAACAACAATCAATATAATATAGATTGGTATATGGAGAAAATGTTATATACAAACCAAATGGTAACCACAAATCAAAAGCCACTAATAAATATGCAAAGAATAAAGAGAAAGAAATTCATATGTATCACTAAAGGAAACCAGAAAACCATGAAAGGAAGACAGACAAGAATGGGTCATAGGAAATCTTCGGAAACAACTATAAAACAAATATTAAAATGGCGATAAATACATATCCATCAACAATTACTTTAGTGTAAATGGACTAAATGCTCCAATCAAAAGATATAGGGTGACAGAGTGGATAAAAAAAAAAGCAATACCTATTAATATACTACCTATAAGAGACTCATTTTAGACTTAAAGACACCTGCAGCTTGAAAGTAAAGGGATAAAGAAACATTTATCATGCAAATGAATGTCAAAAGAAAGCTGGAGTAGCAATACTTACATCAGACAAAATAAACTTTATTTATTTATTTAAAAATTTTTTTTAATGTTTATTTTTGAGAGAGACAGAGACAGAATGCGAGTGGGTTAGAGGGAGGTTAGAGAGAGGGATCTGAAGCAGAATCTGAATCAGGCTCCAGGCTCTGAGCCGCCAGCACAGAGTCCAACGTGGGGCTTGAACTCACGAGCTGTGAGATCATGACCTGAGCTGAAGTCGGACGCTCAACTGACTGAGCCACCCAGGCGCCCCCAAAATAAACTTTAAAACAAAGACTGTAACAGGAAACAAAGAAGAACTCTATATAATCATTAAGGGGACAATCCAACAAGAAGACACAACAATTGTAAATATGCCCAACATGGGAGCACCCAAATACATAAAACAGTTAATAACAAACATAAAGAAACTAATTGGCAATAATAGTAGGGGACTTTAACCCCCACTTGCATCAATGGATAGATCATCCAAACAGAAAATCAACAAGGAAACTGGATTTTTTTGAGAGAGGGAGGACACAAGTGAGTGAAGGACAGAGAGAGAGAGAGAGAGAGAGAGAGAGAGAGAGAGAAGTGGGCCTCACCTGAAGTAGGGCTTGTGTTTATCTGAAGCAGGGCTTGAGCTTACCTGAAGTGGGGCTTGAGCTCACCTGATGTGGGAGTCGAACTCATGAGCCATGAGATTATGACCTGAGCCAAAGTCAGATGCTTAACTGACTGAGCCACCCGGGTGTCCAGGAAACAGTGGCTTTGAATGACACACTAGAGCAGAGGGACTTAGCAGATATATTCAAAATGTTCCATCCTAAAAAAGCAGAATCCACATTCTTTTCAAGTGCACATGGGACATTCTCTGGAGTAGATCACATATAAGGCCAAAAATAAATCTCAACAAATTAAAAAAGATCAGAGTCATACCGTGCTTACTGGAGGGGAGGTGGGCAGGGGAATGAGTTAAATAAGTGATTGGTGTTAAGAAGGACAAATAATCCAGTGAAGAAATGGGCAGAAAACATGAATAGACACTTCTCTGAAGAAGACATCCACATGGCCAACAGACACATGAAAAGATGCTCAACATCGCTCCTCATCAAGGAAATACAAATCAAAACCACACTCTGATACCACCTCACGCCGGTCAGAGTGGCTAAAATGAACAAATCAGGAGACTATAGATGCTGGAGAGGATGTGGAGAAACGGGAACCCTCTTGCACTGTTGGTGGGAATGCAAACTGGTGCAGCCACTCTGGAAAACAGTGTGGAGGTTCCTCAAAAAATTAAAAATAGATCTACCCTATGACCCAGCAATGGCACTGCTAGGAATTTACCCAAGGGATACAGGAGTGCTGGTGCATAGGGATACTTGGACCCCAATGTTTATAGTAGCATTTTCAACAATAGCCATATTATGGAAAGAGCCTAAATGTCCATCAACTGATGAGTGGATAAAGAAATTGTGGTTTATATACACAATGGAATACTACTTGGCAATGAGAAAAAATGAAATATGGCCTTTTGTAGCAACGTGGATGGAACTGCAGAGTGTTATGCTAAGTGAAATAAGCCATACAGAGAAAGACAGATACCAATGTTTTCACTCTTATGTGGATCCTGAGAAACTTAACAGAAGACCATGGGGGAGGGGAAGGAAAAAAAAGGTTAGAGGGGGAGGGAGCCAAATCATAAGAGACTCTTAAAAACTGAGAACAAACTGAGGGTTGATGGGGGGTGAGAGGGAGGGGAGGTATTGAGGTATTGAGGAGGGCACCTGTTGGGATGAGCACTGGGTGTTGTATGGAAACCAATCTGACAATAAATTTCATATTAAAAAAAAAAGAAGGGCACTTGTTGTAATGAGCACTGGGTGTTGTATATAAGTGATCAATAACTAAAGTCTACACCTGAAACTAATATTAAATTGTATGTTGACTAACTGGAATTTAAATAAAGTCTTGGGAAAAAAAAACCCAAAAAACAAAGTTATGCTATGCATCTTTTCTCACCATAGTACAATAAAACTACAAATCAACCACAAGAAGCAATCTAGAAAGAGCACAGATACATGGAGAGTAAATAACATGCTACCGAACAATGAATGGGTCAACCAAGAAATCAAAGAAGAAATTTATTTTTTTTTTATTTTTTAAATTATTTATTTATTTATTTATTTTTTAATATATTAAATTTATTGTCAAATTGGTTTCCATACAACACCCAGTGCTCATCCCAAAAGGTGCCCTCCTGTCACCCACCCTCCCCTCCCTCCCACCCCCCATCAACCCTCAGTTTGTTCTCAGTTTTTAACAGTCTCTTATGCTTTGGCTCTCTCCCACTCTAACCTCTTTTTTTTTTTTTTTCTTTCCCCTCCCCCATGGGTTTCTGTTAAGTTTCTCAGGATCCACGTAAGAGTGAAACCATATGGTATCTGTCTTTCTCTGTATGGCTTATTTCACTTAACATCACACTCTCCAGTTCCATCCACGTTGCTACAAAAGGCCATATTTCATTTTTTCTCATTGCCAAGTAGTATTCCATTGTGTACATAAACCACAATTTCTTTATCCATTCATCAGTTGATGGACATTTAGGCTCTTTCCATCATTTGGCTATTGTTGAGAGTGCTGCTATAAACATTGGGGTACAAGTGCCCCTATGCATCAGTACTCCTGTATCCCTTGGATAAATTCCTAGCAGTGCTATTGCTGGGTCATAGGGTAGATCTATTTTTAATTTTCTGAGGAACCTCCACACTGCTTTCCAGAGCGGCTGCACCAATTTGCATTCCCACCAACAGTGCAAGAGGGTTCCCGTTTCTCCACATCCTCTCCAGCATCTATAGTCTCCTGATCAAAGAAGAAATTTAAAAAAAAAAAACACATGGAGACAAATTAAAATGAAAACACAACAATCCAAAATCTTTGGGATGCAGCAAAAGCAATTGTAAGAGGGAAGTTTATAGCAATACAGGTCTATGTCAAGAAGAAAAAAAAGAAACCCTCAAATAACCTAGCCTTAGACCTAAAGGAACTAGAAAAAGAACAGCATACAAAACCTAAAATCAGCAGAAGGAAGGAAATAATAAAGATTAGAGCAGAAATAAATAATACAGACACCAAAAAAACCCAATAGAACAGATCAATGAGACCAGGATCTGGTTCCTTGAAAAAATCAACAAAATTGATAAACATCTAGATTTATCAAGAAAAAAAGGAGAAATGACTCAAATAAATAAAATCACAAGTAGAGAGGAGAAATAACAACCAATATCACACAAATACAAATAAGATAATATTATGAAAAACTATATGCCAACAAATTGGACAATCTAGAAGGAATGGATAAATTCCTAGAAACATATAAACTACCAAAATGGAAACAAGAAGGAATAGAAAATTCGAACAGACTGATAACCAGTAAAGAAAATGAATCAGTAATCAACAACTCCCAACAAAAGTCCATGACCAGACAGCTTCACAGGAAATTCTATCAAACTTATAAAGAAAAATTAATGCCCATTCTTCAACTATTCCAAAAAATAGAAAAGGAAAGAATATTTCCAAATTCATTCTCTGAGGCCAGCATTACCGTGATACCAAAATCAGATAAATATACCACACACAAAAAAAGAACTACAGACCAATATCTCTGATGAACATAGATGCAAAAATCCTCAAAACAAAACAAAAAAAACAAAACAACAAAATGAATCCAACACATCAAAAAAAAAATCATTCACCATGATCAAGTGGAATTTATTCCCAGGGTATAAATGTGATTCAATATTCACAAATCAATCAACATGATATATCACATCAATAAGAGAAAGAATAAAAACTATATGATCACTTCAATAGGCACAGAATAAGCATTTGACAAAGAACAACATCCATTTATGACACAAACCCTCAACAAAGTAGGTTTAGTGGGAACATACCTCAACATAATAAAGGCCATATATGAAAAACTAACATCATCCTTAATTATCAACTCTCAGTTTTTCACCGAAGGTCAGGAACAAGACAAGGATGTCCACTCTCATTTGTTCAAGATAGTACTGGAAGTCCTAGCCCAGCAATCAGACAACAAAAAGAAATAAAAAGCATCCTAATCAGTAAAGAAGAAATAAAACTTTCACTATTTGTAGGTGACATTATACTGTATATAGAAAACCTGAATGACTCCACCAAAAAACTGCTAGAACTGGTAAATGAATTCAGTAAAGTTTCAGGTTACAAAATCAAGTTACAGAAATCTGTTGCATTTCTATACACCAATAATGAAGCAGCAGAAAGATAAATTAGGAAAATAATTCCTTTTTTTTAGAAAAAAACCCAGGAATTATAATTGCAGCAAAAACAATAAGATACCTAGGAATAAACCTAACCAAAGAGGTCAAATACCTGTACGCTGAAAATTATAAAACAATGATGAAGGAAATTGAAGATGACACAAAGAAATTGAAGAAAGACATTCTATACTCATGGATTGGAAGAACAAATATTGTTAAAATGTCTATACTACCTAAAGTAATTTACACATATAATGTAATATCCATCAAAATACCAACAGCAGTTTTCACCGAACTAGAACAAACCATCCTAAAATTTGCATGGAACCACACAAGGCTTTACATAGCCAAAGCAATCCTGAAAAAGAAAAGCAAAGCCAGAGGCATCACAATTCCAGACTTCGAGTCATCTTACAAAGGTGTAGTGAGCAAAACAGTATGGTACCAGCACAAAAACAGACACAAAGATCAATAGAACAGAGTATAAAACCTAGAAATGGACCCACAACTATATGGTCAATTAATCTTTGACAAAGAAGCAAAGAATATCCAATGGGAAAAGGACAGTTTCTTCAACAAATGGTGTTGGGAAAACTGGACAGCAACATGCAAAAACCTGAAACTGGACCACTTTCTTACAGAAGAATAAATTGAAAATGGATGAAAGACCTAAATGTGAGACCTGAAACTAAAATATCCTAGAAGAGAACACGGGCAGTAACGTCTCTGTCATCAACCATAGCAACATTTTTCTAGATATGTCTTCTGAGGCAAAGAAAACAAAGCAAAAATGAACTATTGGGACTACATCAAAATAAAAAGCTTCTGCCCAGCAAAGGGAATAATCACCAAAATTAAAAGGCAACCTATGGAATGGGAGAAGATATTTGTAAATGACATATCTGATAAAGGGTTAGTATTCAAAATACATAAACAACTTATGAAACTCACCACCTGAAAAACAAATGATCCAATTAAAAAATTGGCAGAAGACATGGATAGACATTTTTCCAAAGAAGACATATAGATGGCCAACAGACATATCACTATCACTTATTATCAGGGAAATGCAAGTCACAACCACAATGAGGTATCACCTCACACTTGTCAGATGGCTAAGATTAACAACACAAGAAACAACAGGTGCAGGCAAGGCTGTGGAGATAAAGTAGTCCTCTTGCACTGTTGGTGGGAATGCAAACTGGTACGGCCACTGTGGAAAACAGTTGGGAGGTTCCTCAAAAAGTTAAAAGTAGAACTACCCTACAATTCAGCAGCCACACTCCTGGGTACTTACCTAAAGAATACAAAAACATTAATCCAAAGATACATGCACTCTTATGTTTATAGCAATATTAATTACAATAGCTAAACTATGGAAGCAGCCCAAGTGTCCACTTATTGATGGAAAAAGATGTGGTACATATATACAATGGAATATTATTCATCTATAAAAAAGAATGAAATCTTGCTATTTACAATAACATGGATGGAGATAGAGAATGCTAAGTGAAATATGTCAGCCAGAGAAAGACAAATACCATATGATCACTTATATGTGGAATTTAAGAAATAAAACAAAGGAGCAAAGGGGAAAAAAAGAGAGATAAACCAAGAAACAGACTGTTAACTATAGAGAAGAAACTGATGGTTGCCAGAGGGTAGGTGGGTGGGGGGGATGGGTGAAATAGGTGATGGGGATTAAAGAGTACATTTATCATGATGAACACTGAGTAATGTGTTGAAATGTTGAATCACTCTATTGTACACCTGAAACTAATAGAACACTGTATGTTAACTAACTGAAATTAAAATAAAAACTTTAAAAACAGAAAATATACAAAAAGTTATAAAAAGGTGTAAAGTTACATAGTATATATTGTGCTAATATATATATGTATACATTATATATACATATGTATTATATATAATATGTATATATATATATACATACAAACATACAATGGCCCTAGTTATTCATATTATCTTTTCACCTAACAATTATTATGGGGATTTATTATTATTGTTTATGAAGACATTCCTAGTTATTTTAAGTGCTAAATATTATTTCTTGTGTGAATATAGCATAAAATATTCTATCAATCCCCCACTGATAGATGCTTAGGTGATTTCCAAGTTCCCAGTCTTAAAAACCATGCTGTAGTGTGTATCCTTATGTATGCTTCCTTGTGAACATGTATGAAAATCGTTGGGTAATTTTCTAGGAATGCAGTTGCTAGTTTGAAAAATATGTGCCTTGATCATTTTTATTAACAGTGGGCCTTAATATGAAGTAGCCTTTGTGTTAGGTAAGACAGCAACAGAGCATATGTAGAAATCAGTGATGTTTTTCTGTTTGTTAGCCAGATGGAAATCAGTGAATGAGACTCCCAGAGCCAAAAACTCTGTTGAGAGATTCTCACAAGTAGTGTGTAGCAAGGAGGAAGACTCATCAATGTGGCAGTGGCAGGAGGGCAGGACTCTTATTCTGATATTAACCAGGATTTTAATCTTGTAAGTTTCCTGAGCCATTACAGAAAGTCCTTTGTTTGAAATACTTCAAAGTCAGAAAAAAAACCCCAACATGTAGTTCAGAAGGTAGAGAAATTAGAAACATCTGGTAAGTTTGGTTGCCGACCTGGCTTGTGCTGACATGGAGATGTAATAACCAGGCGGTTGACTAGTCCAGTCTAATTTGGGTGAATAATATTTTCTCAGCAGTCTCCTGGCCACAAACTTTCAAAAAGCAATGGGAACATGCTGTAAAGTGCCTTGATGCCCAGAACAATTACACTCTGGAAACATTCTCTTGGCTGGCTGAATGTGACCTATGACCACGGCTCAGTTCATTCCACAAACAGAATTAGTCACAGAGCACATGTGAAATAACACTCTTTGTAGGACTTTTCTTGTGTTAATTTTCTAAGTGCATGATGCCATGATGGGTGCTCACACTTTGGAATGCTGTTTATTACCTCATAATAGCAGGGATGGAAAATAATGCAACACTTTTCTTTATATAATTATACCAGTAGCGTTTTCCCCATGTGGTTATGGATTGTACTTTTTTCAGAGCTATCTTATATATGAACGAGGCCAGTATAAGAATCTGGCTTTGGTTTAACATATTTTTACTATCTTAATGTCATGCAAATAACATGCAAGTTACTTGTGTTCTAAGAAACGGATTGATTTTCAGTTCAGCCCTGTTATCTGTCTGATCACTTTCTTTTTTAAAAAAAATTTTTTTTAACGTTTATTTATTTTTGAGACAGAGAGAGACAGAGCATGAACAGGGAGGAGCAAAGAGAGAGGGAGACACAGAATCTGAAACAGGGTCCAGGCTCTGAGCTGTCAGCACAGAGCCGGACACAGGGCTCGAACTCACGGACCGTGAGATCATGACCTGAGCCGAAGTCGGAGGCTTAATCGACCAAGCCACCCAGGCGCCCTTGTCTGATCACTTTCTGATCCATCTCTGATCTCATGAAGGAAAATTAATTACTTCACTTTCATGTAATATGTGTGTATTTCAAACATAAACCAGTTGATTTACTTTTCACTTTGCATTTTAATTTATTTATTTATCTGTCTCCAACTAGGTGTTTACTCCTCAAAGTTAGGAGTATTTTATTTTGTAAACTACTCTTGGTGACTGTCAAAGTGCCAAATTCATAATAAGTAAAGAATAAATGTTTATAGCATGAATGTATCAGTCAGCTAATCAGAGACCATGAGGTACTTTGATATAAAATCCAATCTAGCTGCTAATCATTTTTCTCCAGTGAGTACATTCTTGCATTTGGGTTTCTTAAAACTTTTTTTTTTTACTAATCCATATTGTTGGGTGATTTTCCAAAGGCAGCTGTGAGTTTCTGAGTATATATTCTGAAAGCATCAATATGTAATTCTGTAATTAGTCAAGATAGACCAATTTTGTGATACCACTTTCAAAGACTTCTGAAGATTCTGTTATTTGATGGGAAGAGTTTGTTCTAACTGAAAATTATAGTGTCTTGCTTTCTCCTACACTGGGACATTATAGCCTAAGAAATGTCCTAAATACTGCATCAAATTAAAGAAGCTTCAAAAAGTATCTCTTATCAGGAATCTATTTTCTGAATTATTTGTAAACTGCATCATCAAAGTGTGTCTATCAAGCACTGACATGCAGCTAGTACATCCCTGACTACCATACTGATTAAGTTGTCTATGTAGACCCGTGATGCAGCACAGTTGTGTTGTTTTTACAGTTCTTTTCAATTCTGGATTCTGTATCCCTCTGATTTTGCTTAGAATTCTATTTGCTTGAAAGTTGAACATGAGGTTTAGTTATTGATTCTTCCTTTGTAACTTAAAAAAAATTTTTTTTGATGTTTTATTTTATTTTTGAGAGAGAGAGAGAGAGAGAGAGCACAAGCAGGGGAGGGGCAGAGAGACAGGGAGACACAGATTCAGAAGCAGACTCCAGGCTCTGAGCTGTCAGTACAGAGCCTGACATGGAGCTCGAACCCACGAACTGTGAGATCATGAGCCGAAGTGGGATGCTTAAACGACTGAGCCACCCAGGCGCCCCTGTCACTTTTAATTTTCAAAAACAATCCTTCCTAGTTTGCTGAAGAAAGCATTTTCTTGGGCCCGTTCTCCTCAAAGCTCCTGCCTTAACCTTTCATTTTATGTGATCTAGCCCAATTTGATGTCAAACCTTTGTTCTTTCTTTTGTAGGAATATAGGTGCATTAAGGTATCATCAGGCAAGACACAATGATGTTATTGTATACCTTTTCTGTTTCAACAGGACTAAGGGATGTGATTCAAAATATGAAAGTCAAGATTTTATTTACAATAGAGAATGTTGGGATATATGTTAATAATAGAGTCAAGCTATGTTGTGTAGCTTTGAGAAAATTATGTAATATTTCCAAGTTTCCTTCCTTGTCTTTAAAATATGATGAAGGTTGTAAATGATTCTGTTGAGTGACTTGTGTAGCTGATACCTAGTAGGCACTAAAAATGACAGCTAATAGAATTTAAAGCTGCAAAAAATCCTGGGAGAAATAATCTTTCTGAGCTTGGTATATATGTGACATGCATGCTGCCACTCCATGTGGCCCTGCTAATGGGTCAGTAACTTTTCCATTGTTTCTGCGTGCAGCTCTAGGATTACTTATAAGTAGCCAATGCCAGGTAACCAAAGAAGAAAAATGAGTTGAAACTGTTTTGTCATCCCTCATAGAGTCCAATCCTTTCATATTATAGGAGAGAAACCTGAGGCCTAGAGAAGTTACATGATTTCCTCAAGGCGGTATGCATTTAGTGAGTGGTCAGAACCTGTACTAAAGTCAGAACTGTTAATTCAGATCTCTTTCATTGCAATATTGGTCAGACTTGTGCACCTTCTTTCATAATAACCAGAGCCGAGACTCATTATCACTTGCCATTTTTTCTCAAGCAAATAAATTAACCCATGATTTTTTTTGAATTGGTATCTACTGGTTTATATAAATGAACCCTACTGACCACTTTACACTGGTGATTATATGAATTTTTTTAAAAGCCATGGTGTTTGATTCAAACCTTCTGTTCTATTGGCTTTCAGAAAAGAAGCCCGAGGGTCAGCAGATGTTGAAGGAGGTATAATCAAGGTAAACAATTAGATAAATAGAAGAAGTTTCCTAAGGAAGACTAACTCTAAACATTTTCCACATCTTCTTTGATCATTTGACTTTTTTTTTTTTTCTGGTCTGTTATATTATGCTGAAATTTTGGGTTTGAATCCTCTGAAGCTGGCAGCAGTTAAATTAATCCTTTTTACTGAGAACATGCTCATGCTTGCTAACAACTACAAAATTAATTTGGACTTCCTTAGCCAAAGGAAAAACAGGATGAGAAAAGACAACGCAAAGTCTCTTTTCTCATCACTTATGCCTCCACCCCCACTGTTTTTTGTTTGTTTTAGTTACATTTTCAAATATTCTCTCATTTTCCCATGTTCTGCATTCACTTAGAAAATCTTCTAATAGCACAGAGGACAAACAGGAGTTCCAGAAGTGCTGACTCATCGCAGCAGAAGTCCAGTGGTTTGGCAGGAGACTTAATTTTAAAATGTTGAAATTGGCCCTTTTAAAAATAAGCCCATGGCAGCAGATGTCACTGTTGGTCCATCTTAACTTTAGGGCACTTGAGCAGTGTTTGCTCTGAGCCTATGAGCCCCAGAATCCTAGGTGTTAGGCAGCAGTGTCTTGTGGGACATTTCACGATGGTCTGTAGCAGTAATGTGAGGGCCAATTTCTTACCCCTGGGGCCCAATTTAACTACATAGAACTTTTAATATTATGATTATGATTCTCATTCTAATGTCATTTGCCTTTTTAAAATAGGGATCTTTTCCTCGAGGCTCAAATTGTCTTTGTTTCTTTCCTCTTTCTGTGTGTCATTTCCTAAGCATGGAACAGCTTTCTTTTTTTTGTGCAAGGACAGGCTTATTTATTCATGTATAGATTTCCTGAGTTCATGTATAAATTTCCGGAATTCTTACATTCTCTAAGGTACTTTCTTCAACATTAATTTTTTTGCTATTAACTATGATGCAGTCAACTTTCACTTTTCTGAGTAAATAATTTGTGCCAGTTGTCTGCCTATTGTCTCTCAGTTTCAGGTCCTCCTTTTTGACTCTATTCTGTGGTACTAGGACCCTGCAAATTTCATTCATCAGATTTTCTTGCCAGATTCTTGGAGGTTTTAGAGTGGGTCTGGAAGGTATTGGAGAGTGGGCTTTCTATATAATGAGAGAGGGTATAGACTTTTACGGTTTTAAAATTTCTACCATTCTTCTTGGCCTCAATTCCAAAATGGCAGTTCTCCTGAGATTCTGCTGGTGGCCCCAGCTATGGAAGTGACTCCAGCCTCCAGATGCTTTTTGGCACTTCCAGAACAAGTCTCATTGTGTTCCCTTAGAAGTTCCAGCAACAGCCAGCCCAAGTCCCTTTTTTAAAGCATCCACTCTGGGGCCTTGATCTTGTAGCTTCTAGGTTCTGGTTTTCTCCATCTTTTCCCTTTGGTACTTTAACCTCAGGCATTGTGGCTGTTTAATGAGTGTCCTATTTTTGCATATGCAGCCATCTTAACACCTGCAGAACCAATTCCCTCCAATAAGTTCCCTCTGTTAAGTGTGGGTTTCTATTTTCTTAACTTGTAAAATCTCTCTCTCTTCTCTCTCTCTAGTCATATATATTTCAAATTATATTTAATGTGAAAAGTAGGAAAAAAGCAAGTAGCAAATTCATTGCATTGTTTCTTTTTTTTTTTTTTACTATTTATTTATTTATTTATTTATGAGAGAGAGAGAGAGAGAGAGAGAGAGAGAGAGAGAAACAAAAAACAGAAACAAGCAGGGGAAGGGCAGAGAGAGAGAGAGAGACAGAGAGACAGAGAGACAGAGAGACAGAGAGAGAGAGACAGAATTGGAAGCAGGCTCCAGGCTCTGAGATGTCAGCACAGAGCCTGATGTGGGGTTTCAACTCACAAACCGTGAAATCCTGACCTGAGCTGAAGTCGGATGCTTAACTGACTGTAGCCACCCAGTGCCCCTGACTTTAAAGTTTATTTATTTATTTTGAGAGTGAGAGTGAGCGTGCAAGTGGGAAGGGGCAGAGAGAGAGGGAGAGAGAGAGAATGCCAGGCTGGCTTCACGCTGTTAGTGCAGAGACTAACACTGGGCTTGGTCTCAGGAACTGTGAGATAATGACCTGAGCTGGTTGCTTAACTGACTGAGCCACCCAACCATCCCATTGCATTGTGTTTCTGATTTATATTTAAAAAATGCTTCCCTGATTTGAGTCTTCAGCATGAGATATGTATGTGATGATTTTGACTACTTGATATGGAATATGTTTTGTGAAATGTGTATATACTTGATAGGATCAAAGCAAAAACTGATGTGAACATTGATAGTAATTTCTCATCTCAAAATTTTTGCCTACAGGGTTCTAGTTAGGTTTTACAATTACTAAAATCACTTGATGCCTGTTTTCTATCCGTGATCTAATTTATACTTCATTTTACAGAAAGCAAACCAAGGCCTTGGAGAGATGAAGGGGCTTCCTTAAGTTCATACAAGTGAATTGTTAGAAACCTAAAGCAGAACTCAATCTAGTTTTCTTTCTTTTGCCTCAAGCTGCCTTTAGTTGCTCATGATTTAACATATATCCAGTGCCAGGATTTGTTAGCATTTGGTAAGCAATGAACATAAATAATGTAATAATCCAGGGTTTCTTTGGACTAATCATAGTTACATTAATGTGCCATGCTGAGAACTTTAATTTGGAAGAGATAATTAAAGAAGTTGTTGCTTTCTATGAAAGTCAATTACTTCTTTATACTACATGTTTATTCATTCATTCACATTCAGTGAATATGTACTACTTAATGTGTGCTATTATTAATATGTATTAATGTACACTTATTAATATGTACTAATGTACATGTGTCAGGGTATAAATATCATTTTGACTGTTTTAGATCTGTCAACATCCCCTCTTTCTGTTCACAGCAGTGCTTGCATAAATTGGGCTACATTAACTTATTCTACTTCCTCAATTCTTTTCTATTAAACCCCCTACAATGTAGGTTCTGCTCCTTTTCTGTTGAAACAGTCTTTGAATTCGCCAATGACCTACATATCACCCAATCCAATAAACACTTTCCTGCTTTTGTCTTGACCCACTTTCTGTTGCAATTGACGTTGTTGACCACCACTATCCTTCCTGAAAACTCTCCCTTTCTTCCTAGATATTTCTCTACTAAGTTGTTCTCCGTTTCCTATTGCTAGTTCTCGCATCTCCTACGTAGGATCTCAGATATCGGTGACCTCCAGATCTCTGTTCTTGGTCTTGTGCCCTTCTCATTGTATTTTCTCCCCCACATGACCCTATTTTGTCTCACTTTCTGACCTTCTACGATCATTTCTGGGAATCTCAAGATTCCCAAATCCGTGTCTCTAACCTAGACCTCTTTCATAATCTCCACTGTACATCTGTTTGCTGGAAAGCCACTCCATCCACAAATAGCTTTGTTCCATCCATACCAAAGCACTTGCAGCTTTTGTTCTTATCATGTTCCATATCTCTGTATTTCAAATCTTACCCCTATTTGGAATGCTTCACTTGTTGTTCACTTTCTTCATATAGTTAAATTTTTTTGAAAGCCCAACAACCTCATTTCAAATATCTCAGTTTACATGACTTATTTAAAACAGCTCCCTTAGTTAAAATATTTCTTTGAGAAACATTCCTGCCTGATACTCCATTGTTCACACTTCTTTTCTTGTTTATACTTTTCTTTTACTCAGACCACAATCCTAATGCTTGACTGTTACCATTGCTTTGCTTTTCTCCCTTACTAATTTCTTTTGGTAGTCTCCAAAGATGAATGGCATCAATATCTCATCTTCCTGTACATGTATGCTGCTTCTCACATAAAGAGAGGGAGGCTCTTTCCCCTCTTCTTGAATGTGCACTGGACTTTTGACTTGCTTTAGCCAACAGTTTGGCAGAAGTAACATTCTGAGATTTCTTAGTGCAGGCCCCAAGGGGCTTGCAGCTTTCTTGTCTTTACCTTTTGCATCCTAATTGCCATGCTTTAAAGATATTCAAGTTAGACATCTGAATGATCAGACGTCACAGAGACACCCTGAAGAATGAAGGCTATTATGGACATTCTAACCCTAGTTAAGCTTCCAATGAATGTAGCTATATGAATGACCTCTTCAAAACTGAGTAGTTGCTCTCAAGTCTACTTACTTATCAGAATCATCTGGGGAGCTTTAAAAATTATTGCCTCTTGGAGGCTTTTATTTGATAGGTCTGTGCTGTAGCCCAAATCTGTTTTTAAAAAACACTAAACTACGGGGTACCTGGCTCATTCAGTCCAAGGAGTATGTGACTCTTGATCTCAGCTTTGTGAGTTTGAGCCCCATGTTGGGTGTAGAGATTACTAAAAATAATTAAAAGAAAAGAAATTAGGAAAGGCTCTTCACATTTTTGAGTTTCAATTTCTCCACCTTCAAACTGAGGATAATATTATGTATTTTAAAAAGCACTAAGCTATTATCTACAAGATGTATTTCTGATGATACAAAGGGCTGTTTTGGATTGTTCAGAACACTTGTGAAGGTGGATAGAAGATAGTCTTTTTCTATTTAAACAGAGGAAATATGTACTCCCAGAGAAAGAGACAAGAATAATAGACTGTTGAAGGTATCTAGATTAACTAAACAAGGGGTTCACAAACCTGTATGCAAATCAGAATTGTCTGGGAGTTTGAAAATACCAATGTCAGTACCTACTGCAGAACAATGACATCAGAATCCCTGGGTATCAGTCACCAGCACCCACTGCAGACTAATAATATTAGAATTTCTGTGGGTGGAGCATCCAGTGGTGAGAACCATCTTGAACAGAGGTTTGCAAATGGTTTCTGTAAAGGGGCAGACTAAATATTTTTGGCTTTGGTATTTGAAGTATTATTGGCCACATGGTCTCGGTCCGATCACTCAACTCTGCTGTTGTAGCACAGAAGTAGCCATAAATAAGACATAAACAAATGAAAAATGCTCATGTAATAAAACTTTATGTATGAGCACAAATTTGAAACTATAGTTTTCTGACCCTTGAACTTGAACAAACAACACCTAATTTTAAAAATTTTCAACTTTATTGGGATAAGATTGGCATGGACAATTGTTAGATATTTAAAGTGTACATTGTGGTGAATTGATATACATATATGTTGTGAAAAGATCCTCTCCCCATCTAGTTAATTAACATACCATTGCTTCATGTATTTATCTTTTTTTGGTGAGAACTTTTAACTTCAAATCTATTTGCAAATTTCAATTGTACAAGTGTTATCAACTTTAATCACTATGTTTTATCTGGCAACAAATTTTCTAGTCTCTGTTTCTATGAATTTGAATCCCCCACCCCTGGATTTTACATATAAGTGATGCAGTATTCGTCCTTCTCTGTCTGGCTTATTTCACTTAGCATAATGTCCCCAAGGTCCATCTGTGTTGTCACAAATGGCAGGATTTACTTCTTTCTCATGGCTGAATAATATTCCATGGTGTGTGTGTGTGTGTGTGTGTGTGTGTATGTGTGTGTGTATGTGTAGATGTATCTTTGTTTCTATCTCTATATCTGTATCATCTATATCTATCTATATCTCACATCTTTATCCACTCATCTGTTGATGGAAACCTAGGTTGTTTCCTTATCTTGGCTATTGTAAATAATGGTGCAATGAACTTGGGAGTGCAAATATCTCTTCAATATTCCATTTTAATTTTTTTTGGAAATCTCTACTTTTAGGCTTATTCTTCCAATTTTTAAATATTGTCAACTAACTGAAAAAAAATTAAATGCTGTGTAAGTCAAACTAAACATGCGTCTGGGCTGGACCCAGTTTACTGCATCTGTGGAGAGTCTGAGCCATTACAGAATCAAGACAGGGTTGGGTGTGGAATCTGGGAGAGGAATGACTTTGCCAAAGAAAGCGTGTGTGAGGGAAATGACAGGAGTATAAGAGAGATGGAGCACTGGGCTAGGGAATAGAGCAGTAATGAGTCATTTAAGGAGTCAAAAGAGATCAGTTCTTCCATTTACATTTCTATTAAATAACTTTTATTGGGAAGATGCCAAAATATTTTATAATATTATATTTTCTCTCATGTCTGTATCTTTATAGTTATTTTCAGGAAAACAAATAACATCATATGTAGATGATGGGAACTGTTAAGAACCAGGTGGTTTATTATTCAGGACTTTAGGGAGTAGAAAAGGAAAGAGTAGGGGAACTGTCTAGGAGTGGAGGATAGGCCTTGGAGTTCTGTCTGTAAGTAGAGTGGAATAGGGCTAGATGAATATGAAGAGAAAATGTACCCCAGGAATGATATTCAATATTTAGAGTGGAAAGAGAGAACTGGGATTAGACAAAAGTGGAGAATAGCCAGGAATCAAGTCCTGGTGGGCTGGGAGGTGTTTTGGCAGTGTTGGTCAAAGCAGAAGCCAAGGTGAGGTACTGAACTGGGTGGCCAAGATCAGAGCCAGAACTATTGAATACAGAGCCAGGGATCTGGAGGCAGTTTGGAAAGATATGCAAGGGGGACTGTGCCAACAATATGTGCCCCCTGGTTTGGGAGTTTTCAAGTGGGAAAATTGCTGAGTTCGTAATACATATTATGTAACATAGTAATTCTTCTTAGGCTATTCTTTAAGTCAATGTTGAATTAAGAGTTAAACTAGATTTAAAATCTGGAATTTTGGTTAAAAAAATTAAAACATCCAAACATATCATCTTTCCAACAAATGTTTTTTAAACAGACCATTCAGCCAAGTTGCCTAAGAACAACAGTTGATGAGAACTGCACGTCTTCAAACACTGTCTACTGCAGGATGGAAACAGGAACCTCTGGGAATATCTGTGAGTCATAAAGTGTTGTAAGGAACTTTCCAAAACGTTTTCTTGCTAGGATGGAGAGTTCTAATCTCATATTGGCAGGCTCTGTTGGCCACAAGGTACACTGTTTACTTTGATTCCTATTCAGCTGTCCTTCATGACCTTGGTTTATCAAGTTTTTGATATATTAGAACAGAAGACTTGCATAGAATGACAAGATTGTAACCCCTTCTGTTCTTCTGGTCTCTTAAAAGAAATACAAATAATGATCCTAATCTATGCTTCCTCTGTGAGTATGTTTAATTCAGTTGTCTTTGAAGGAAGTAGTTTGGATTACTCCCACAATTTTGAAAGCTTATAGTACTGGTAATTGAAGACATACGTTTTCTTTTAATTAAAAAAACATGTCAAAAAGCACTTCATAATTCTGTCAGAAAAGGGTATTTCTAAGTGTGGTGTGTCTGAATGCACTGGGGTCATTTAATCTAGTTTAAATATTAGTGCTTGAATTTGGAGAAATATAGACACAAATGCATATCTGATGAACATAGCTATCAATGTTAAGAATGGACCAAAAAGTGGGCCAGAAAAAAGAATACCCAATCCTTTGCTCATAAATTCTTTGAGTGTGAATAATTTCTCAATTTATTGTTTACAGATTTTTTCTATTTTTATTTAGTTTTTAAAGCAGAGGTTCAAAAGGTTTTGATTATTGTACAAAACTGTGCAGTCACCACCCAAATCATTATGTAGAACATTTCCATAACCTAGAAGGTTCCCATGTGACCCTTCTAGTCATTCTTCCTCCACCCCTCTCCTCCACACATTAGAAACAGCAGGGATTGGTTTTGCATGTTCTTAGACTTCATAAGAGTTGAATCATAGAGTATATACTTTCTTGGGTTTGGCTTCTTTGGCTCAGCATGTTTTTAAGATTCATCCAAATTGTGTGTTTAAGTTGTTCATTCATTTAAACTGCTCAGTAGTATTCCATTGTATAAGTATATACCACTGTCAGCTCTTTTGATGATAAACGTTTGCACTGTTCCCAATTTTGGCTATTATAAATAGGGATGTAAAAGTCATTTTGTAATGTATGTTTTAATATCCCTTAGGTAAATACCTAGGAACGGGATTCCTGCATCATAAGATTTTATAAGAAATTGTCAAACAGTTGATTATACAATTTTACAATCTTACCAGCAATGAATGGAGTTCCATATCCTTGTCATCTTTAGTATTATTAGTCTTTTTGTTTTAACCTCTCAAGCGAGATTGAAACATTAGTACATTATGTTTTTGTTTTTGTTTTTGTTTTTTTTTTTTTTTTGCATTTCTCTGATTACTAATGATGTTGAGGAACTTTTTGTGTGTTTATTGACCATCTCTATGTCTTGCTTTATGAAGTATCTCTTCGATTTTTTTTACATATTAAAAAATGTACTGGTACTGCCATCACTGGGTCGTGGGGTAAATCTATTTTTAACTTTTTGAGGAAACTGCATACTGTTTTCCACAGTGGCTGCACCAGTTTGCATTCCCACTAACACTATAAGAGGGTTCCCATTTCTCCACATCCTCACCAACACCTGTTGTTTCTGGTGTTGTTAATTTTAGTAATTCTGACAGGTGTGGGTGGTATCTCATTGTGGTTTTCATTTGTATTTCCCTGATGATGAATGATGTTGAGCATCTTTTCATTTGTCTGTTAGCCATCTTAATGTCTTGTTTGGAAAAATGTCTGTTCATGTCTTTTGCCCATTTCTTAACTGGGTTCTTTGTTTTTTGGGTGTTGAGTTTGATACATTTTTTATAGATTTTGGATACTGACCCTTTGTCAGATATGTCATTTGCAAATATTTTCTCCCATTCCAAAGACTGCCTTTACTTTTGTTGATTGTTTCCTTTGCCGTACAAAAGAAGCTTTTTATCTTCATGAAGTCCCAATAATTCATTTTTGCTTTTATTTCCCTTGCCTCCAGAGATATGTCTAGTAAGAACTTGCTAGGCCAAGGACAAAGAGGTTGCTGCCTGTGCCTCTCTAGGATTTTGATGGTTTCCTATATCACATATAGGTATTTCATCTATTCTGAACTAATTTTTGTGTATGGTGTAAGGAAGTGGTCCAGTTTCATTCTATTTGTTACTGTCCAGTTTTCTCAACATTTGTTGAAGAGATTGTCTTTTCCATTAGATATTCTTTCCTGCTTTGTTGAAGATTAGTTGACCATATAGTTGTGGGTCCATTGCTTGGTTTTCTAGTATGTTCCATTGATCTATGTGTCTGCTTTGTGCCAGTACTATACTATCTTGATGACTACAGCTTTGTAATATAGCTTGAAGTCCAGAATTGTAATGCCTCCAACTTTGGTTTTCTTTTTCAGGATTGCTTTGGCTATTCAGGGTCTTTTGTGGTTCCATACAAATTTTAGGATTGTTTTTTCTAGCTCTGTGAAATGCTGATGGTATTTTGATAGGGAGTACGTTAAATGTGTAGATTGCTTTGGGTAGTATGACTATGACTTTGTTCTGGCAATATTTTGGTAAAGTCTTTTGAGTATTCTATATAGAGTATCATGCCAACTGCCAAGAGTGAAAGTTTGACTTCTTCCTTGCCAGTTTGGATGCCTTTTATTTCTTTTTGTTGTCTGATTGTTGAGGCTAGGATTTCCAGTACTGTGTTAAGTAACAATGGTGAGAATGGACATCCAGTCTTACTCATGACCATAGAGGAAAAGCTTTAAGTTTTTCCCCATTGAGGATGATAATAGTTGTGAGTCTTTCATATGTGGCTGTTGATGTATGTTCCCTCTAGCCCTACTTTGTTCGGGTTTTTTGTCAAGAATGAGTGCTGTATTTTGTCAGATTCTTTTTCTGCACCTAACTGAGAGGTTCTTATCCTTTCTTATGTTACTGTATGTCACACTGATTGATTTGCAAATATTGAACCACCCTGTAACCCAGGAATAAATCCCACTTGATAGTGAATAATTCTTTAAAGTATTGTTAGATTAGACTTGCTAGTATCTTGTTGAGAATTTTTGCATCCATGTTCATTAGGGGTATTGGCCTGTAATTCTACTTTTTAGTGGGGTCTTTGTCTGGTTTTAGAATCAAGGTAATGCTGGCCTTGTAGAATGAGTTTGGAAGTTTTCCTTCCATTTCTATTTTTTGGAACAATTTGAGAAGATATGTTTTAACTCTTCTTTAAATGTCTGGTAGAATTACCCTGGAAAGACATATGGCTCTGGTCATTTTTTGTTGGGGGATTTTTGATTCAATTTCGTGTTTATGGATCTGTTGAAATTTTCTACTTCTTCCTGTTTCAGTTTTGGTAGTTTGTGAGTTTCTAGGAATTTGTCCCTTTCTTCCAGATTGCTCAGTTTGTTGGCATATAATTTTTCATAATATTCTCTTATAATTGTTGGTGTTTCTGTGGTGTTAGTTACGATCTCTCCTCTTTCATTTATGCTTTTATTTATTTGGGTCTTCTCTTTTCTTTTTGATAAGTCTGGCTAGGGGTTTATCAACTTTATTAATTCTTTCAAAGAACCAGCTCTTAGTGTTGTTGATCTGTTCTACTGTTTTTTTGTTTGTTTGTTTTTTGTTATTTGTCTGTTTCTATATTGTTTATTTCTGCTCTAATCTTTATTATTTCCCTTCTTCTGCAGGCTTTAGGCTTTATTTGCTATTCCTTTTCTAGCTCCTTTAGGTGTAAGGTTAGGTTGTGTATTTGAAACTTTTCTTCCTTATCAGGTAGACATGTATTGCTATGTACTTCCCTCTTATGACCACTTTTGCTGTATCTCAGAGGTTTTAGACTGTCATGTTGTCATTTTTATTTTCTTCCCTATATTTTAAATTTTCTTCTTTAATTTCCTGGTTAACCCATTCATTATTTAGTAAGAATGTTCTTTAACCTCCATGTATTTGTGGGTTTTCCAAATTTTTTCTTGTGGCTGACTTCAAGTTTCATAGTATTGTGGTCTGAAATTATGCATGGTATGATCTCAATCTTTTTGTACTTGTTGAGGTCTGATTTATGACCCAGTGTGTGATCTATTCTGGAGAATGTTCCATGTGCCCTTGAAAAAAATGTGTATTCTGTTGCTTTAGGATGAATATTCTGAACGTGTCTGTTAAGTCCATTTGGTCCAGTGTGTCATTCAAAGCCATTGTTTTCTTGTTGATTTTCTGCTTAGATGATCTATCCATTGCTGTAAGTGGGGTGTGAAAGCCCCCTGCTATTATTGTATTATTATCAATGAGTTTCTTTATGTTTGTTATTAATTGATTTATCTATTTGAGTTATTTCAAATTGGGGGCATAAATATTTACAATTGTTAGATTTTCTTGTTGGATAGACCCCTTACTTATGATATAATACCCTTTTTCATCTCTTGTTACAGTCTTTGGTTTAAAATCTAGTTTGTCTTATATAGCTGTGGCTTTCTTTTGATGTCCCTTAGCATGATAGATCGTTCTCCATCCCCTCACTTTCAATATGGAGGTGTCTTTAGGTCTAAAATGAGTCTCATTTTTTTAAATCAATTCTGATACCCTGTATCTTTCGATGCGAGAATTTAGTCCATGTATAATCAGAGTAATTATTGGTAGATAAGAATTTAGTGTCATTGTATTACCTGTAGAGTTGCTGTTTCTGAGAGATTTTCTGTGTTCCTTTCCAGTCTTTGTTGCTTTTGGTCTTTCCCATTTAAAGAGTTCCTTTTAATATTTCTTGTAGGGCTGGTTTAGTGGTCACAAACCCCTTTAGTTTTTATCTGGGAAAGTCTTTACCTCTCCTTCTGTTCCGAATGACAGCCTTGTTGGATAAAATATTCTTGGCTGCATATTTTTTCTCTTCATCGTGTTCAATATATCATGCTACTTGCCTTCTGACCTGCCAGGTTTTTGTAGAGAGATCTGCTGCTGACCTGATTTATCCTCCCTTGTAGGTTAAGGATTTATTTTCCCTTGCTACTTTCAGGATTCTTTCCTTTGCTCTTTATTTTGCAATTTGTACTATGATATGTCTTAGTGTTGGCTGGCTTTTGTCGAATTTGATGGGAATTCTCTGTACTTCCTGATTGTGGATGACTGTTTTCTTCCCCAGATTAGGGAAGTTTTTAGCTATAATCTGCTTAAATAAACCTCTGCCCCTTCCCCCCTCTCTTCTACTGGGACTCTGTTGACATAAATGTTATTATGCTTTATGGAGTCCCTGAGTTCCCTCAGTCTACACTCATTATCTAATACTTTTCTTTCCCTCTTCTTTTCAGCTTCATTATTTTCCATAATTTTATCTTCTGTATCTCTGATTTGTTCGTCTGCTTTGTCCATCGTCATTGTCATTGCAACTAGTCAGTTTTGGATCTCAGTTAATAGCATTTTTTTTTTTTTTTTTGTTTAGGACTAACTAGTTTTTAGGTCTCTTATCTCCACAGAAAGGGATTCTTTAGTGTCTTCTATGATTTTCTCAAGCCCAGATCATTTCCTTATGATTGTTGTTTTAAATTCTGGTTCGGAGTTATTACTTATATCTATTCTGATTAGATTCCTGGCTGCAACATCTTCCAGTTCTCTTTTGTTTGTATGGATTCCCCTGTCTTGGTATTTTGTCCAGGTCTCTGTCTTCTGTGTATTTAGGAGAGCCTGTTATGTTTCCTGCTCCCGAGAGTAATGGCCATATTAAGAAGAGGTCATACACTGTCCAGGGCCTGGCACTTCAAGAAGATTTTATGGTGTATGCTGTGTTCACCCAGCTACTGTGTTTTGGCTGCTCTTTCCCTCAGATCAGTACTCTGTAGAGCTTCTCCTTTCCTGGAGTGTTTGGACCTGTTCTAGTGTGTGGTGCATTCTAACTAGGTGTGTTTTGGTCTGCTTGTTAGAAAAGGCTAGATTCTATTTTCCCTGGACCAGCACTTTATGATCAGTAGACTTGGTACATGTTGGGGGTTTGTGCTCATCTTCTCTGGGAGAAGCCTGCTGCACTGGTTCTCAGGCAGACTTGCCCTTGTAAAGATGCACCTGCAGGGTGCAGTGATAGGGCTTGGTGCAAGCCACTCCAGCCTCCATTGGGGGTGCTTTATTGATCACTGAAGTCTATGCTGATGGGCAAGGGGAAAATGGTGTCATCCCACTGTCTCATCCCCTGAGAGGGGAGTTTGCACCCACCACCATTCAGGAAGCCCTCACAGAAGAGTGAACAATCTCCCCTGTCTGTCCCAGGCTTCTGTCAGAACCTTGCCTTCATCCTTTCTGTGTCTGAGCCATCCAGCTATTTGGTGGTACAGTGCTCCTGTATTTTATTTCAGGTGTGTGACTGGGTTTCAAAGTTCCAAATTTTAGGGACCAGGCAGGGCTTAGACCCAAGCTAATTCTCTGGGGGGGGGGGGTGTCTCACTACACTGTGGAGAGTGCCAGTTTGTCCCAGAAAAGTAGTTGCATGACTGTGTGGGGCTGAGTATGCAGTAAAGTGGAGTGTAAAGCTGGCTTCTAGGTTAGCTCCTTTCACTAAGTGCCTCTGCTTTTATGCTAATTAAAAGGACCACTCAATGACATCCCCTTCTTTTTTGTTCCCTGAGAGACAGTGCCACCTCTCCCAAATACACTCCAAGAAGGTGAACTGTTTCTCCCCATGTGACCCAGGAGATCCTAAGAGCACACTGTCCTTTCCTGGGATCTGCCCTCCTTCATCACACTAAGCCCACCAGACACAACCCCAGCCCCATCACCACTAAGCCCACCAGACACAACCCCAGCAATGGTGTAGACTTCTAAAGCTACAATTTGAGCTTTACTGCTTATAAAAACTTGCGATAGTCAGCCCCTCTCCTTTGCCTAACGTTTTTGGGGAAGAGTTTTTCTTGTGCAATCCCCTGTGCACTGCTTTCACTCTTTCCCTCTCCTCTCTTTCTCTCTTGCTCCTCTTTCTGTGATCAGGGCTCTTTCTCTCCACAGCATCTGCAGTTCTTCTTCCAGTCAACTCTGAAGCTCCTACTACTTTCCACCATCTGGCCATTTGTCTCCCTCTGGATGTGCAGTTTGTTCTCTCAGTCCTCATATTGATTTTTGGCTGTTCACAATGATTTGATATTTTTCTGGATGTGTTTGAGGGACGAGGAAAGTATAGGGTTCCCCTACTACTCCACCATCTTAACTCCTCTGCCTAAAGGTTTTATTTTAAAGTAATCTCTATATCCAGCATGGGGCTCAAACTCACAACTTCAAGATCTAAAGTTGCATACTTCACTGACTGAGCCAGCCAGGTGGCCCTTGCAACCTGCTTTTTAAGCTTAATGATGCTTTGTAAATTTTGACTTGCTCTAATTGCTTTTTTTTAAAGTTCTTATTTAAATTCCAGTTAGTTAACACACAGTGTAATAATAGTTTCAAATGTACAGTATAGTGATTCAACACTTTCGTAGAAAATCCAGTGCTCCAATAAATGAACATAGGTGAAGGGAAGGAAAAATGAGATAAAAATAAAGGGGGAGATAAACTATAAGAGACTCTTAACTCCAGAGAACAAACTGAGGTTGATGGAGGGGAGGGGAGTCGGGGGATGAGCTAAATGGGTGATGCATATTAAGGAGTGCACTTGTTGGAATGGGCACTGGGTATTATATGTAAGTGATGAATCAATAAATTCTATTCTTTATATCAAAAAAAAAAAAGAAAAGAAAATCCAGTGCTCATCACAGCAAGTGCACTCCCTAATCCCCATCAACTAATTTACCCATCTCCCCACTCACCTCTCTTCTGTTAACTATTAGAAAAATATCTATTCATGTCTTCTGCCCATGTTTTAATGGGATTGTTAATTTTTGGGTGTTGAGTTTATAAGTTTTTTTATATATTTTGGTAACAGTTTCTTCTTTATAGTTAAGGGTCTGTTTCTTGCTTTGCCCTGCTCTCTCTTTTTTCCCACTCTGTTCATTTGTTTTGTTTTTTAAATTCCACCTATGAATGAAATCACATGGTATTTGTCTCTCTTTGATTGACTTTATTTGCTTAGCATAATACTTTCCAGGTCCATCCATGTTGTGCAGATTGCAAGATTTCATTCTTTTTTATGGCTAAGTAATATTAATATATATATATATATGTATATATATTCTATATATATATGTATATATATATTCATATCTATCTATCTATCTATCTATCTATCAATCTATATCACATTTTCTTTTTCCATTCATCAGTTGATGGAGGTTTGGCTCTTTCCATAGTTTGACTATTGTAGATAATGCTGCTATAAACATTGGGGTGCATGTATCCATTTGAATTAAGGTTTTTGTATTCTTTGGGGTAAAAACCTTTTAGTGCCATTGCTGGATCATAGGGTAGTTTTATTTTTAACTTTCTGAGGAACCCCCATACTGTTTTCCAGAGTGGTTGCACCATTTTGCATTCCCAACAGTTTAAGAGGATCCCCCTTTCTCCACATCCTTGCCTACACATGTTGTTTCTTGTATTGTTGTATTTCTGACAGGGGTGAGGTGGTATCTCATTGTAGTTTTGATTTGTATTTCTCTAATGATCAGTGATGTTGAACATCTTTTAAAGTGTCTGTTATCTGTATGTCTTCTTTGGAAAAATGTCTATTCATGTCCTCTGCCCATGTTTTAATTAGATTATTCATTTTTGGGTGTTGAGTTTTGTAAGTTTTCTTTATATATTTTGGACACTAACTCTTTATCAGTTATGTTATTTGCAAATATCTTCTCCCATTCTTAGGTTGTATTTTCATTTCTTTTCTTTTAATCTTTCAGTGGGATAAACTTGAAACTCTCAAATATATGCAAATGTATAAGAGTAAATAATTTAGGAAAAATCATTGCAGATCACACACACACACTTATACATATGAATGATTAAGTCCTAAGTAGGTGGAAAACATGTGAAAGAAGATGCATGTGTGTGTTGGAGAGGTATGTAATTGTTTACGGCAGTGCTTTTCAAACATTTCTGTTGAAGGACCACTAAAGACAAAAAAGAAGAAACATGGATGGTAGGGAGTAAGAGAGGAGTAATGAGGTGCAGGCTTTTCTTCATGTCATGTTTTAATTGAAAAGTTTATGTAATTTTCATTTTATTTCATGCCATATTCATTTTTATCTTAATATAAAGACAATAATAGGTACAGTTATTTTATTCTCAAATATGATTAAAATAGACACCTGAAGGAGCTATGTCATGTCTAGCTTTGCTCTTGAGCATCTCTTGGCACAGTAAATCATATGTTGGAGATTTGCATACTTTTATTTGAGGAACACAGATGTATAATGATGAATAAATGAATCATAGTCTGGTGCAGCTTGTGTATTTGGAGGCAGCATTCTGATTCTGACAGAAGTTTGCTTGTCAGTAGCTAAAGCAGCTCTGTCAAAACTCCAGCCCGTTCAAAGAGGCTGTATACACAGATGCCCCCAAACTTCACTGTCTTTGGCTTCTCTTCAATCCCATCTCCTAGGATTGTGGGAGGAGATAGAGTGATATTTGTTTCACAAATTAATTGAAAGTAAAAGTAGGTGGTAAAAATTTAATGGTTTGATTTTTAGCTACTTTAAAATAACACCTTGTCAAAATAACTTCATCAAAATATCATTTACCTGTTAGGTACTATTACTTGAAGAATTTAATAGAGAAAGAAAAACTTTAGAAAGAATATGCTGTGGTGTAGAATAAGTTTAAAGGGCTTCTTGTTGGGCCGATTTGATAAGCTCATGACAATTAATCCTCCTTTTTTGAAAAATTGAATTAAATAACTAGAAGAAGGAGGTGTACAGAGGGAATCAACTAATTCAAGACTGACATAGAAATCAAAGGTCAGAAGATAGTGAGAGAAGTGGAGAATTTAGTAAAAATGGGTAGTCGAGACAGGGGAACTCCCTAAACATTTTGATTGGGCCATAAGTAGTGTCACATAGGTTGACACTACTGGTGAGGGAAACTTAATTGGTATTTTTTTTGCCCTTATATTAGTTTGCTAGGGCTGCAGTGACAAAGTACCACAAACTGGGTGACTTAAACAGCAGAAATTTATTGTCTCACAGGTCAGAGGCTGGAAGTCCAAGATCAAGGTGTCGACAGGATTAGTACCTTCTGAAGGCTGTGAGGGAAGGATCTGTTCCTCTCTGTCTTGTAGATGATCATCAGTATGTTCACATGGCATTCTCCCTATATGACTACTTCTGTGAGCAAATTCCTCCTTTTTATAAGGATACTAACTAATTGGGTTAAAGCCCACACTTTACTCACTGTAATTACCTTTGTAAAGATCCTTTCTCCAAAAAGGTAACATTCTTGAGTTCCTGGGGGTTAGGACTTCAACATGGGCAGGATGGCGGGGGGCGGGTGTGTGTGTGACACAATTCAACCTCCAATATATTTCTTTATACTTTAACTTCATTTTATAAGTTAGTTTCGCACCAGCTCTCCTCTCAGACACTGGGATGAGATGAAATATTAATGCAGTTTGAATTCAGCCCTGGCTGGGACTGCTCATATCAGTGGTTGCAGACACAAGTGCACTACTGTGGGTCAGATATATAGTCTAGAAAAAGAAACAACATGATGGTATCTCAGTTCTGTGTATCATGCATTGGTCTAGAGAATTCAGGAGCTCTGAGTTACAAAACACTTCTAAATTTAATACTAAAGAGAAAACGTTTGTTAGGGACGAGTGAGTGCTTATGTTTTTATTTCATTAGAAGTACAATCATACTTACTCTCCTATATCTTGGTCAATCAGATACTCTTGGACACCAGCTGATCAATTTTACAATTTTTAAATTTCAGTTTGAGACGTTTTGCATGTTGACACACAACTGCTTTTGTCACCTGCAAATAAGTGTACCTCTAATGTAATTTTACTGGGTCTGCACTTTAAACATAGAAATGATTCTCATTAACTTAAAGTCACCTAAGTTTTGGATTACCTGCTTTTGGGTTTTATATATACTTTCCCCCCTCCATCAATGTGGGTGAAAATGGGTTCTTGGCTTAAGTAATCAAACTGGCAGATTAAATGGTTTGGAAAATTTGGTAATATGTAGAAATAAATTATTGAAAAATTTTATATGTTGTTTAAAGTCAAGAATATTATTAAGAGTCATTGCTAGTCATTAAGAATGTGGCTTCTTGGTTCAGTCTTGGTTCAATCTTGGTTCAATCTTAGGACCTAATAGTACTTGAAAAGTGTTTATAATATTACTTGAAATACAGGAAGTAGTCTATATGTGTCATTTTTTATTGCTATCAAAGAACAAAATATATTTAAAAGCAATAACATGAAATAACATCAAAACCAAATGAATATTTCTTATAATTTATATGGAGAAAATAATGCTAGAATAATCAAAATCACTTAAAAATCTCATTCCTACTAAAATTCTAGCTAGGAAAATTGATATTTGAGACTTTGCCAGAAGGTATATACTATCCATAAAATAATATTAATGACTTGAACTCTGTGGCATTTTAATTACTATAGAACACCATGCAGATTAGTGTACCATTCTGCAGAAATGACTTCACAAGTTCTTTTTTTAAAAATAATATACCTTGGACTTCAAATAAAGGCTAATAAAAATAAGATTATAAATAATCTCTTTACATTTTCTGGAAAACCACTATCTATTATTCCGTGTGTAAACAATCACTTGATACATCCCTTTAAAAAATAATTTATTAATAGGGAAATGTTTCTGGGGCACCTGGCTCAGTTGGTTGAGCGTCCAACTTTGGCTCAGGTCATGATCTCACTGTTCGTTGGTTCAAGCCCCGTGTTGGGTTCTGTGCTGACAGCTCACAGCCTGGAGCCTACTTTGGATTCTGTGTCTCCTTCTTTCTCTGGCCTCCGCTCATGCTCTCTCTCTGTCTCTCAAAAATAAACAAATGTTAAAATAGGGAAATGTTTCTTTTGCCTGACAAACTTCTCTGCTTCCTTTTATTAAGAAACAAGAATAGTAAGCCCGTTGTTTTTATTTTTGTGCATGGTAAGGCACAGAAATGGCAGTGAGTTCAAAGAACTTTCGGGGCGCCTGGGTGGCGCAGTCGGTTAAGCGTCCGACTTCAACCAGGTCACGATCTCGCGGTCCGGGAGTTCGAGCCCCGCGTCAGGCTCTGGGCTGATGGCTCAGAGCCTGGAGCCTGTTTCGGATTCTGTGTCTCCCTCTCTCTCTGCCCCTCTCCCGTTCATGCTCTGTCTCTCTCTGTCCCAAAAATAAATAAACGTTGAAAAAAAAATTTAAAAAAAAAAAACAAAAAACAAAGAACTTTCTTTTCTTTCTAGTCATAGAGAAATGCTCTTTTCTTCCAATCACCTTGTGTCTGGGTGGGAGTGTATGACTAGTTCTGGTCAACAGAGTATGAATGAATATATGCCAGTTCTAGGTTTGGCCTCTAAAACCTCTTCAAATTTCCACATGCTTTCTCTACGCTTGTGAGCTGGTTAAATGCAGAGGATCTGGCAGAAAGACCCTTTCTAAGGAAGGGTCTGGAATATGGTCTTATCACAAGATGAAAAGAATTCTGATCACTAAGACACTGCTTGAAGGAAAGATGTCCTGAAGAGTTACCCAACCAGAAATATACACATTGGATTTAGCATGACAAAACAATAACAACAAAACTAAAAAGACCCCCCCCCCCCACTCCAATCATGTATTGGTCCTAGACTGCTGAGAGATTTTTTTTTTATTGTTTGTTATATAGTACCTGGCATATACCTTGGCAACCAGGGTGTTAAAAATGTGCAGTGATAGGAATTTATTAGTTTTGTTTTTGTTTTGTGTACTAAATTTCTCCTTCTTTTCTTCCTTTTTCTTTCTCTTTCTTCCTTCCCTTCCCTTCCCTTTCTTTTTCTTTTCTTTCACTTTTCTTATTAATTGAAGTATAGTTTGCATATATTATTATAAATAATATTATTAGTTTCAAGTATAAAACAGTGATTTGACAATTAATAGATAATGAAATGCTCACCAGTAAGTGTAGTTATCACTGTACATATCATACTTCTGTCACCATACAAAATTATTACAATATTATTGACTATATATCCTTTGCTGTATTTTTCATCCCTCTGATTTATTTTATAACTGGAAACTTATAGCTCTTAATCCCTGTCATCTATTTCATCCATTTCCCCATCTCCTTCTCTTTAGCAACCACCATTTTTTTTTCTGTATTTATGAGTCTGTTTCTCTTTTGTTGTTATTGTTGTTGTTGATTTGTGCTGTTTTAGATTTTAGTGAAATCATTTGGTATTTTATGTGTTTCTTGAGATGAAATAGATAATTATGTTGAGTGGGTTGCTGGCTCCTGAAGCTAAGACTTTTGGTATCATTACGTGTTGCTCATTATCCTAAAATGCTGGTATGAAAATGGTTTCTATTGACTTTAGGGAAACTTTAAAGTTCTAAATAATAGTATATAATATTTTGGGAGATTTCAGTGCAAAAGTTTAAATCTTATAATCGTGATTATGGTAAAGTCCCTGGGCAATTTCAACATTTAATCATTTGAATAGGCAAATACCTCTAAAATACGCTGTTACTTAATAGCAACTAACTAAATTAAATTAAAGTGGATTTTCAGTGGACTCTAAAGTTTAGGATATAGGGAAATAGGAAGTCCATTATAAAATTACCAGGTTAGGTGAAGAATTTAGTACCAAACTTTATTCAAATAAAATAATTTTCTCAATCAGTGGAACATATTGTCATAAACTTCAATTTTAGTTCAATCACAATATAAGTTTTGTCATATATAGAAGCAAAATCTTATTTGTGTTTTAGTTTCTGATTTTCTGTGATTTAGATACAGACAAATGCTTTCTATGGGTTACATACAGCATAAAACTCTTTCCTCCAGAAATACCTTCTCCATGTACTTTTAGGCATTTTCTTAGATTTTTCATGAAAAAAAGATGCAATAAAACAAATATCTTATGGAGAATACCGTATGTTTTTTTTCTTCTGAATTTGAAGAATGTTATATTTAGCCTTAATGAATTAAATCTCAAAGAATTTCTGTCTAGGTTACTTCTACAGTAAAACCAGATTGTTAACCAAATTAACCATGTTATTTCTTCAGTGACAGTCTTTGATATAAAGTGATAGTTGATATAATTTCAGCAATCTCTAGTAGATATATAAATCCATTGTTATTACTGCACTTTTAGAAATATTACAAATGGTGAGGTGGCGTCCTTGGTTAAACATCCTGGGTAGCTCAGTTGGTTAAGTGTCTGACTCTTGATTTTCCCTCCAGTCATGATCTTATGGTTCATGGAATTGAGCCCCGCAGCAGGCTGTGAGCTGACAGTGTTGAGCATGCTTGAGATTCTCTCTCTCTCTCTCTCTCTCTCTCTCTTTCTCTCTGCCCCTCTCCCACTCATGCTTGTTTTTTTTCTCTCTCTCTTGCAAAAAAATAATATATATATATTAAAAAAAGAAATAATACAAATAATTAGTCAATTTCTTTTCTTTAGAATATAAACATAAATAAAGACATAAAAATGTTATAACTTCAAATATAAAATTACAGGGATTCTTATTTCTCAAGTCTTTAATGATCCTAATTCTAGGAGATAATACGTTATTTAAACAGGCCCCATGAGCTGGGTAGGGCATTATAAGGTGTATTTTAAGCATGTTATTATTCCAGTGTAATTAATAGTGTCACATTTATGTTTGTCTTTTATTCCACGAGCATTTAATGTTCTAAACATTGAGCTAGATGCTCTCACAGATTATCTTTTTTTAGGGGCACCTGGATGCCTGAGTTGGTTAAGTGTCTGACTTGATTTTGGCTCAGGTAATAATCTCATGGTTTATGAGTTTGAGCCCTGCTTCAGGCTCCATGCTGACAGTGAAGAGCCTACTTGGGACTCTCTCTATGCCCTTGCTTCTCTCTTTGCCCCTCCTCCACGTGGGCATGCTCTCTTTCTCTTTCTCTCAGAATAAATAAAGTTAAAAAAGTGATTATCTTTTTTCATCCTCATAAAAAATCCTTTGAGGTGCCCATTTTCCTGGAAAGGAAATAGTGTTTAGAAAGAATATATGACTTCTCCAAAGTCACCTTTGTAGTCTTTATGGTGGCATCACAAAGATGACCCCCCCCCATGGGGCGCCTGGGTGGCGCAGTCGGTTAAGCGTCCGACTTCAGCCAGGTCACGATCTCGCGGTCCGTGAGTTCGAGCCCCGCGTCAGGCTCTGGGCTGATGGCTCGGAGCCTGGAGCCTGTTTCTGATTCTGTGTCTCCCTCTCTCTCTGCCCCTCGCCCGTTCATGCTCTGTCTCTCTCTGTCCCAAAAATAAATAAACTTAAAAAAAAAAAAAAAAAAAAAAAAAAAAAAACAAAGATGACCCCCCCGACCCCCACAACATGTCTGACACCAAAACCTATGCCTGTTTCCATTTGGATTTACTCTGTGTGTTCTAGAACCATCTTAGGCATATACCATTAACCCAGTCACTACTTCTGAGATTTAACCTCTTTTCAGAGATCTCCCTTCTTCTTGCTATGGCTCCTGGAGACATGTCTACTTCTATTCTCTGAGGAAGGTCATAACCTTATTTTTTTGGGGTTCTTCTCCTCTAGGGACTGACTGAAAAGTGAAATACATTTATTCTCTTTTTATTTCTTGCTCCCAAACAGAGTTATTTTTATTTCTCCAAGTTGGCTAATGCAGAAGCTATTTTATTTCTATACCTCTAAACAGAGTGGAGAAAATAAAGGAAATCTGGGAACATTCAAAGTTTCTTAATTTTATGACATCTCTAGATGAATAGGCTCTTATGTAGTTTCTGACTGTCTTCTGAGAATGTAGACAGTAGATTTTTAAAAATATCCAGCCACAGAAGAAAAGACAGAAATGTGCAGAAAGATATTTCCACACATATTTGCATGCAGAGAAAAAAGACAAACTGTAAAGGAAGTATAACATACAGCGTAGCAAGGAATATGTATTTTAAGTCAGAAGATTGTGAGTGGTATTATTAAAGCATCAGAACCTTGACCTTACTTGTTTCAAGTATCTTTGTATAACAATACTTAAGGGTTATCTAACTTGAAGATTTGTGCACCCCATGGAGGGATTTGAAGTACAGGGTAATCCTATAGTTTTCCATGAGAACTGTTGTCAATATATCCTTATGTATGATGAACTGTAAAGGCCATAGAGGACATCCTTATATAATTCTCTAGTTCTACCTTGCTCCCACAGTTAGTCCTTAAAAATTCTGGGTGTTCCTTTTTTTCCCCTAAGATGTCATGTAGTTGGATCTATGTTCAGAAAGAACTTCTTGATTAAGAGCCACTTTTTATTAAGTTTTTGCTTAAGCATGTACTTCAATAGAATATGGAAGCACAAGGACTGACTTGGAGTTTAAATCAGACTGATAATTTCAGAAGGCATTGCTATCTTTCCAAGCATGAGTTATTTGTCAGTGAAAATGATGCCTTCCTTATAACATGTAGGTATCTTCAAGCAATATTTATTATGAGCTCATCATATTTAATAGCCAAAAACTATATTGTACCATTTGTGAAATGCACTCCTAAAATGCTGAAATATGTTTGTTCTACAAGTAATAGGCAGAATGTTAATATCAAGTTTTGGCAGTTCATCCGTGCAGATTAGATAGAATTGAGATGTATATCAATGTGGGTTCATGGGTTCAGGATACAGAGATTTCCTAAACTTGATGCTATCTCTGCCTGACAAAAATGCAACATGAGCTTAAGTGATTACCTCAAAGCAAATTGAGGACATTAGTGAACTAATGGAGTTTCCAAATTATTATGTTTTGAAAACTAATGGAATTACATATCAAAGTGAATATTAAAAACTAATTATTTTAGAACTTTAGCTTAAAACTTTAGCTTAAAGATATACCTTCTTGGGTATTAATCTAGAAAATTCCAACTATTAATTCTATGCAAATAACTATGGGTTCAGTATGATATTTTCCTGACTACTTTTAGAGAAAAAGAACACAAAAAACAAAAAACTTAAGAAAATGGTAGCCAAAAGCTATGGAGTAACATTAAAAATGTGAAATTTAGGGGCGCCTGGGTGGCGCAGTCGGTTAAGCGTCTGACTTCAGCCAGGTCACGATCTCGCGGTCCGTGAGTTCGAGCCCCGCGTCGGGCTCTGGGCTGATGGCTCGGAGCCTGGAGCCTGTTTCCGATTCTGTGTCTCCCTCTCTCTCTGTCCCTCGCCCGTTCATGCTCTGTCTCTCTCTGTCCCAAAAATAAATAAACGTTGAAAAAAAAATTAAAAAAAAAATGTGAAATTTTGTTTCTGCAACAGGATACCCAGTGGCAATTCTATGTTCAGTGTCTAAGGTCAGGGATGAAAAATCTGAGGCTTAAATTTAAACAATTTAAAGAGAACTGCCCCAAAGAAGGAATTATTAACACTCCCCTTCAGAGCTGGGAATAAATAAATAAATGTTAGAACTAACACTTTTGCATCAGCCATCCCCACCCCCCTCCTTTTTATGTGAAATGATTAGACTGGGGAGGCAGGAGTCATCATGAATATAGTTATTATATGAGAGGCTTCACTCTTTCCCCTCCTTGGGGAAGAATAGAGATGCTTTCTTTTCTAAGGCCAAAATGGGAGTAAAAGTGCTCCAAGAGAATCGCTCATAAAGAATGGGAGTTCTTACCAGCTGGCATTGTGTTTCTTGATTGGATGTCTGCTTAGCCAGCAAACTTGCTAGTCTATTTCTTGGCCTATTGCACAAAGGAAAAACACAATGAGAGATTGTTGGCAGAATGAAAAGAGCCTGTGTTCTTATTATCTGGTGTAAAGATGAGACCAGGTGTATAACAAGGAAGGCAAGCAAGCTTAGGCCTGCTTGCTCACTAATATGGACTGAATGTTTGGGTCCCTCCCAAGATTTGTATGTTGAAACCCTAATCCCCAGCGATCATATTTGATCTTTGAGGTAATTGGGTTTAGATGAAGTCATGAGGGTAGAGCTCCCATGATGAGATTAATGCCCCCATCCTCTTATAAAAAAAGGCAGAGGCACAAGATTTCTGTGTATGTGCACATGCCAAGGAAAGGCCTTGTGATGACATGGACAGGAAGAGGGCCCTCACCAAGAACCCAATGGTGCTAGTACCCTGATCTTAGACTTCTAGCTTCCAGAACTGTGAGAAATAAATGTTTGTTGTTCAAGCCACACAGTCTATGGTGTTTGTTATAGCAGCCTGAGCTAAGGCACTCACACTATAGGGCTTCTTGCTAGAGAAGGAGGTCCCAACAGGAAGAGGTGGTGGATGAATTGCCAGGGGAAGCAGCTGGGATTGGAAAATGAGGCTGACCTGCAGCTTATCCTATTTTATCAGAGAACTATAGTTTAAGAGGACCTCTTAAGATTTTCCAAGAACTTGTATACCCTTCCCAGGAGAGTTAAGCATTTGGATGGCTGCTATCCATAGGGCATCAATGCCCAGCCAATACAGAGAAGGCTAGAATAGCAGCCAGTTAAATAAAGAGGCACTTGCTCCTCTCCCTTTCCCTTCTCCCAATGCTTACAAGTGAAGGAGGTAGGCCTTGAAGGAAAAGGGCAACAAAAGGAGAATAGGGATGTATAGATTTCCCTTTAGTCCCTACCCTATCACTACCCCAGCAGTCCAGGTACATTCTCATGCTTGGGTTTGATGAGATTTAGATTGAGTTTGAGCTTGAAGTTTTTTTTTTTTTAATTTTTTTCAACGTTTATTTATTTTTGGGACAGAGAGAGACAGAGCATGAACGGGGGAGGGGCAGAGAGAGAGGGAGACACAGAATCGGAAACAGGCTCCAGGCTCTGAGCCATCAGCCCAGAGCCCGACGCGGGGCTTGAACTCATGGACCGCGAGATCGTGACCTGGCTGAAGTCGGACGCTTAACCGACTGCGCCACCCAGGCGCCCCAGAGCTTGAAGTTTTATATTGGACTTAATTTTATAACCAAAAATGACTAGAAAATTATGGAATCTACTAAGTATGATACCATGGGATGGGAAAAAGAGATTTGACAAAGCATTATTGAAACCAGTGATTGAAAAAACAAGTGATTTCATGTTTATATTCCAACTGTTAGAGATTGCAGTGGTCTTCATTTGATAAAATATATTTCATTGTATTGGCAAATAGAATAGAGAAATAATGGGAGAAATGTGCACTGAGAGGCCACCTCTTTTACACTTCAGCTTCTGGAAAAAGTAAGAATTTTAAGACTTTGGGTATTAAGTTACAATCAACGACATGAATGGCATTTTTGTGATTGTGGTTTTATATGGTATTAGACTTCTATGAAGAATGTTTAAAAGAACATCTTACATAGTATAAAAAAAGTCTTGATTTTCTTCATCAAATAACAAATAAATTGTCAGTTGTGTGAGTTCAAAGGCAAGTCGCCATGAATCAGTTTTTGAAATAGACACATCTAGGAGATGCCAGTTTGCATTAATGATTCCGAAGGAGTACAGATGGGAAAGCGGGCAGCCTCTGAGAAATTGGAGCTTCCCGGAGAGCCCCAGACACCTGTGTTTTTAAATAATGACACTCTGTATTATTATTTAAGGAGTCCCCATTTTATGCTAAAAATACAGATGTTTCTCATATGTTTTTAAGATATGTTTCATGGATTTGATCCCAAGAGTCACCTTACACTGTTAAAATATACTGAAGTTTTCTCCTCTTGATATTACCATCATCTTATAAAAAATAAAATGGAATATAAATTTCATCCTAACCTATTAATATAAAAAATGAAGCTTGAAACCCTTCAGACCAAACAACCTCTTTCCACCCCTACTCTGCAAATATACTCCCAAATAAAAATGAAGGGCAAGAACTATATACTTAAGATAGCCTATGTTTTCTGCTGTGGCAAAAAGCTAATCATAACCTAATCAAAGAGGCTTACTTTTCATTATGGAAAAAATATTGAAAATTAAAAAGACAAATTAGTTAAATGGTATCATTATTTTAAGTCTTGTTTTCCAACATGTTTCTGTTTTACATTTGTCCTTTTGTCCATTGTAATTAATGAACTAAATCCAACTTTGCAATATTATAGGATTATTTTTGAGAAGGGTAGAATAGTGGATTGATTTTAGACGTTAATAGTCTCTTATTAGCTTTGTGACTTTGGGAGTGCTACCTAACCTCTCTGTGCTGTTTTCTCATCTGTAAAATGAGATAAGAACACAAAGTATCTTGAAGAGTTGTGTGAATACTAAACAACAATAATATGATATGTTTAGTTGTCTAGCACAGAGTGAACACACTGTAATGTTAGTTGTTATTATGTAGGTGTGAAGATGGGGATATAGGATTTTAAGAGAAATGCAACTGACAGAAAAGTTAATTGAGAGATGTTGTGAGGGAAAATAGATAAGAAACCAATGACAGAGAGGGAATTAAAAGTGAGTTTAAGAGGGTTGATGGGGGGTGGGAGGGAGGGGAGGGTGGGTGATGGGTATTGAGGAGGGCACCTTTTGGGATGAGCACTGGGTGTTGTATGGAAGCCAATTTGTCAATAAATTAAAAAAAAAAAGTGAGTTTAACATTACCATTTCTTATCCTGACCCCAGCTGCTTGATGAGGGTAAATTCTTGATGACCATGGCTGAGAGGTGTGTGTGTGTGGGGGGGGGGGGGGGTGTCTTCTTCCTCCTGCCTCCAGCTCATGAGTTGGAGGTTCTTCCATGTGTGTGTCATTGTTGAGAATGCTGGGACCCTGACTGCCCTTGTCCCAGCTCAAAAGTTGGTGGTTCCACACCAGGAGGAATAAGTTGAGAACTGATGGGGTCTTTTGGGAGATGTAAGTTTCTTTACATCTTACACTACAGGAAGGGACATTCTCTATTTTCTTCTCCATTTTTTGAGATTGTATATAACCAGCAGTGCACTAGCCTGAAAATAAAACCAAGAATAAAGAAGAGTGGAGAAATAGAAAGAACCTAAGCCTTTGAAGATAAAGTTTAGCCATGAAAAGAGTAATGATTGGCACAGTAGGGAGTCCAGAGGTCCAATGAAGTCCTATCCTGAGATCCACAGAGCCTCTAGACCTCCTGATGAGGGATAATAATTATTTCCTTAACATTTAAAGTATCTTTTTTTTTAAATTTTTAAAAAATTTTTTTTTTCAACGTTTATTTATTTTTTGGGGGGCAGAGAGAGACAGAGCATGAACGGGGGAGGGGCAGAGAGAGAGGGAGACACAGAATCGGAAACAGGCTCCAGGCTCTGAGCCATCAGCCCAGAGCCTGACGCGGGGCTCGAACTCACGGACCGCGAGATCGTGACCTGGCTGAAGTCAGACGCTTAACTGACTGCGCCACCCAGGCGCCCCACATTTAAAGTATCTTAAGACATGGTTGCTGTTAGGGTGCCTGTCTGCCTCAGTTGGTTGAGCGTACAACTCTCAATTTTGGCTCAGGTCATGATCCTAGGGTTGTGGGATTGAGCCCCACATCTGGCTCCATATTGAGCATGTAGCCTGCATGGGATTCTCTCTCTCTCTCTCTCTCTCTCTCTCTCTCTCTCTCTCTCCCTTTCTCCCCACTCTCCCTCCCCCCCCCACCTCTCTCTCACTCATGAGCACTAGCTCTCTCTCAAAAATAAAAAGACAGGGTTTCTGTTACTTGCAGCCAAAAGCATTGTAACTGATAAATATTAATTTGAAAATAGTTAGTTATTTTAGTACAAAACTTTTGTACTATGGAATGTAATTTATTGGAGTTTTTAGAAACCTTTTTTATGTTTGACTAATAAACTTCTTTCCACTTTTAATTTCTTCCGTGACCTCTTTAATTTTTATTATTCATCAAAGGAATTATTACATTTGTTTTTATTATTATTTTTTTTTGTCTTTTTTCCTTACTATTTCCTGGGGATTTTTCTTTTCTTTTAGTAAACAGTTTTGGCTTCTAATTTTAGTTTCTATTTACACCTTCTTTGCCTTTGCCAACTTTAAGTTTTCTGTCTTGTGAGAGATGACTCAACATGTTCTGGTTATAATACATCTCTTTGTCTTTCTTTAAATATATTTCCATTTATTCAGTTCTTTCTGCACCTTGGGAAATCCTATGTGATAGAATAAGTGAAACTACCGATGTGCTTTCTTACCCAAAGTTCTAACCCCATTCTCCATCTCTGTTCAAAGAGGGAAATAGAGCCATCATTTGTACAGGGGGAAGGAGGGTAATGTTGTTGTAGGACATGGACAGCAAACAAAGATACAAGATTCTCCTAAGTGGCATGAAGGGATGTTTTGAATGGCAGTGGCAACCCACAGATAAGCTCTGCACCCTCTATATGTAGCACAGTCCTGTGGTCAGAGAAATCTCCTGATTGGGGATAAGGAATATTTTGGGGGTAAAGAAGAGGAAAGAGGGTAGGCATTGAACCTGGCTTATGTTCCTCACCATGTGTCAAGGATAAGAGAACAAAAGGGTCTTGTCCCACTTGGGTCAATAATGGTTGCAACTTCACAAAAATGGTAAGGGGAAGAGCAAACACTGCACTCACCCATAAAGTTCCAGCAGGAACCATAAAGTTTCAGCAGGATGCAAGATCTTTCCTCTGCCACCTGAGGTCATGGTAGGACTTGGACCTTTCAGAGGAGGCCCTGAGGACAAGGGATAGAACTGAGAACCTAAGAATTATTATGGCATGGATTTTATACACATTCCTGGAAGATAGCATCAGCCTCAGGGAAGAGGAAATGGAGACAAAGAGACTATGATTGCATTTTAAACTGAGGTAACTGAAAATCACTCAGGTGGATTACATTTACTATAAGGTGACTCAATTAGGTTTTTACATTTGGCAGCATGGGGCCTCAGAGTCAAAAAATTAAATTAAAAGAAAATAAACTACATTTTTTCACATATGAGTTTTGTGGGATATTGTAACTTCATAGAATCTGAATTGCATTCTTGGCATTTTTAGAAATTCATTACCCTGGAGGCATTTCTTCACTCTTTTCTCCACAAATCCCAGCACCTTGACAAACGCTGCTTTTGCTTCCTCCTGCACGACATCTCTTGGATACAGTGTTTCCTCTCCGTCTTTGCCACCAAATTAATTATCCAAATTCCAGTTATTTGTCACCTGAGTTATTATGATATCTTTATCAGTGTGCCTGCCTTGTTTTTTCTCATCTCAGTAAGTTTTATGATCTTGTAACTCTTTGTCTTATAGTAGCATGTACTGTCTTAATTCATTCTTTGATTAGACCTCTCTAACTTTCCATTTCATACAAACCTATTTAGTATGATTTGGAGACTAAGGATATATATATATATATATATATATATATATATATGTATATATGTATATATATGTATATATATATAACAACCAAATATTTTTTTGAATGTTTATTTAATTTGAGAGAGAGAGAGCAAGAGAAAATTTCAAGCAGGTTCCACACTGTCAGTGCACAGCCCTATACAGGGCTCCACCTCACAACCCCATGACCTGAGCTGAAATCAAGTTAGACACTCAACCGGCTGAGCCACCCAGGTGGCCCCATCCTAATACTTGAATTTGTGATTCATCTTCACTCTTCTAACCACTAAAGTAGTTGTTTCTTGTGGAAGTGCTATTTGACACAATAGGTCAAAGACATAGGTGTATGTCTTTAGGTTTATATTTTAATACTTTTATAGAACATGATGAACTAAACCAATGCAGATCATGATCTGAAAATATTATCAAAAAACTATTTTAGAAAAATAATTTTCTTAAATAATTTGAGGCTACATTTAAAATAATTTAAAATACAGTATTGTCAATGAGAGAAAAGGTAATCTACAAGTGCCAGGAAGTGAGAGAAATAAAGGCAGAGTGCCAAATGGTAGCTGGGACAATGAAAGCTCACAAGGGTGTTACGTTTGATATAGGCTCTATGGGATGAGAATTTAATACCCATAGAAGGATGAGAGCCATGTCATTTGATCCACATGAACTGGGGAGCTGGTATTGAGTACTCAGCATAAAAAACAGTGCTTTAAAGTAGTGGTCTGCTTGCAAAAATGGAACTAGAAACACAGACCTTGGGAGGCAGCCTAATAATTTGCTCTCTGTTTTGGCTTCGAGTGGAAAAAAAAAGATACTAGTGAGAAACTGAAACCCTGGGTCTGTTCCAAATGGGGTTACAATGAATATTTCCTGAATGGTATGGGAAATACAGGCTGAGAAATTGGAATAAAAACCAGTCAAAAACCATTAAAATCTAGTGTGTTCTGTGAGCAAAAAAAGTACAAAATTGATCTGTCAGGACAACTCAAGGAATAGAGGACTCTGTGGAAAACACAGACCCACTGAAGAAATTAAAAATCATAAACTACATTAGCAAATGAACCACTGTGAGGGAGAGTAAGCAGGCATAGCAAACAGGAAGATTAGCACTCTCAAGAATAGAAAAGAATAAACAATCTCAATGCATCTTTAAGTGTAGTTAAATTGTTAAAAAAGATAAAGGTGGAGCAGAATCCACAATGAAATAAGAGGACAGTATGGAATAAAACATAAGAAAATAGAATAATATATAAAGAGACATAGTTCAGGAGAGAATTTGTGGAAACCTGAGAGAATCGTCTAGACTATAGCACAGAGAAATTGAGATAGAAAATAATAAAACACAGTCAATAGATATAAAGGATAGAACATGGATGTTAAATGTATATCTGATGGGAATCTCAGTGGTGAAAATAGGGAAAATGAAAAAATAGCTATAGTACAATAAGTTATTGGCTGAGAACCAGAGGTAAAGAAGACAAGCTATCAAAATAAAATAAAATAAAATAAAATACCCACCTAGAAATATCAGAATGAAATTGTAGAATACAAAGGGCAAAAAAATCTTAAAAGCTAGCAGAGAGAAGGACTACTATGGACAAAGTGTGAAGGAACAAACAATCATTCAAGTGTGGGGGACAAAATAAAGACATTTTGAGATAAATAAGAATTGGGGGGATACTTCCCACAGATTACTGAGGAAAGAATTATTAGACGACAACCTAGAAGGAAGAAGGGAATGAATGAAGCAAATGGAGACAAATAGGCAATAAAGATGTGGGTTAACCTAAATAATTAACTGTGTAAAGTGGTTACATTTTGGAGAGCTTAAAAACAAGGTAGAACTAAAATACCAGATAAAAATAACATGGAAGATGGCAAAAGAGTTCAGAACTAACTGTTTTATAGTTCTTTTTAAAAAAAATTTTTTTTAATGTTTATTTTTGAGAGAGAGACACAGAATGTGAGCAGGGGAGGGGCAGAGAGAGAGGGAGACACGGAATTTGAAGCAGGCTCTAGGCTCTGAGCTGCCAGCACAGAGCCTGACATGGGGTTCAAACTCACAAGCTGTGAGATCTGACCTCAGCCAAAGTTGGAGGCTTAACCAACTGAGCCACCCAGGTGCCCCATATTTTATAGTTCTTGTGTATTGCATATGGATAAAGATGTTGATGATTTTTCCTAGATAGATAAGTGAAGGTTTTTCAGGGTAACTATTAAGAATGGAAATAGACCTATAACAAAAAATAGTAGAAATGGGGAAGGAAAAGAAGAAATTGATTACTTGATTAATTTGATTAAGCTAAAAACCAATCTAAGACAGAAAGAATGAAACAAAACAAAGCAACAATAACAACAATAACAACAACAGCAAACTCAGATTCTACCTAGCGAAATGTTTTAGAGGTTTATTTCAATGAAATGACTTCAATCAGAGAAAAGCAATTTTTGTGGTAATATGACTGGATTTTCATATTGGGATCATATTATTTTAGAACCGAAAACAAGTATTTAAAATAGTCTAGTTAGGTCTCTTCCTTGTATTGTTGAGGAAGTTAAGACTCCGAGATTAAATGCTTAAACCACAGGTTTAAGACTAGAATTTAGTTTCAGGGTGTCTGGGTGGCTCAGTTGGTTGAGCGTCCAATTTCACCTGAGGTCATGACCTCACGGTTCATGAGTTTGAGCCCTGCATCAGGCTCTGTGGTGACAGCTTAGAGCCTGGAGCCTGCTTCAGATTCTGTGTCTCCCTCTCTCTGCCCCTCCCCAGCTTGCACTCTCTGTCTCTGTCTCTCTCTCTCAAAACATAAACATTAAAAAATTTTTTTAAAAAAGACTAGAATTTAGTTTCACTTAGGGTATTGTTCATGAAATTTATCTGGAAGCCAGAAAACATAGGGCTAATGCTGAGTAGATGTAATCAGCTGTCAAAATTGAACCTGGCTATAGTTGCTTCTTTCAAAATGGGATAATAATTGTCATTTAACAATTGTCAATTATTGTCAGTTGTCAATAATTATTTATGTATCAGTCAAATTAGGAGAATTCTTTGGGCATTTTAAGGCCCTTGGATAAAAATATAGTAGTAAAAATAAGCATTTATTAAATAAAATTTTGTTTATTTATTAGATAAAAATAAAAATCTGTGTTATAGATTTATCTAGAAAAATAATTGAAATTGAAATTAAGGTGAAAGCCATCATTCTTTGAGATACTAGAATACTTTGTATTTTCTTTTATAAATATTATTAAAAATACTATTTTATATAATCCAAGATTTGAAACAAAACATTATAGGATATAGCAAGCTCTCTTTTTAAACCAAAAATCATTAATTGTTCATAGAGGGGGAAAAAAAACAGAAAACTTCTCCGTAGTACAGAATGAGGAAAATTTTACCAAGATATGAAAATTCAAGCTATGATGAAGAGAAATGACCTTGTCCACACAATGAGTCACAATTTCCAAGTGAGTTTCTTTGTGAATGTGGCTTATAATCACATTGTATGGTATGTCTGAAGTATTTCTAGAATGAGAATAACAGCTACTCTGAAAGAGTTTATCCATCATTAAATTTAAATTTAATTTTAATCAAATGTAATAATACAGTTATGGGGGGAAAGATGCCAGGAATGAAATAATAGATTTCAAGTATAAGAAATTAAAACAGAAAATGAAAATGAATTCAAAATTTTATGGATTTTGTCATTTTGTTCTTAAGCGGTTGTAGGAATTAATGAATGTTTGAAATAGCATGTGTGGCATAATGAGAAAAACTGCTTTCTATTTACTGCTAGAATGTAGTTAAGAGTATAGAGCTAGTTTTTCTAATCCAGAGACCAGAGCTAATTCCTCTGATTGGAAACTTAAATCTTCCAGTCTTCTGTCTCGAGTGAGTACAAAGATAACCACTAGGACACTTGCATTTCTTTAAACCTTTCAGAGAGAAGACTATCTATATCCAAAGTGTGTGAAATCAAATGTTTATTCAGATTTATGGACTCAATCCATGGAATTTAGTTAAGAATCACTATGCCTTCCTTTATTTTTTATTTTTCAATATATGAAGTTTATTGTCAAATTGGTTTCCATACAACACCCAGTGCTTATCCCAAAATGTGCCCTCCTCAATACCCATCACCCACCCTCCCTTCCCTCCCACCCCCCATCAACCCTCAGTTTTTTCTCAGTTTTTAAGAGTCTCTTATGCTTTGGCTTTCTTCCACTCTAACCTCTTTTTTTTTCCTTCCCCTCCCCCATGGGTTTCTGTTAAGTTTCTCAGGATCCACATAAGAGTGAAAACATATGGTATCTGTCTTTCTCCGTATGGCTTATTTCACTTAGCATAACAGTCTTCAGTTCTATCCATGTTGCTACAAAGAGCCATACTTCATTCTTTCTCATTGCCACGTAGTACTCCATTGTGTATATAAACCACAGTTTCTTTATCCATTCATCAGTTGATGGACATTTAGGTTCTTTCCATAATTTGGCTATTGTTGAAAGTGCTGCTATAAACATTGGGGTACAAGTGCCCCTATGCATCAGTACTCCTGTATCCCTTGGGTAAATTCCTAGCAGTACTACTGCTGGGTCATAGGGTAGGTCTATTTTTAATTTTTTGAGGAACCTCCACACTGTTTTCCAGAGTGGCTGCACCACTTTGCATTCCCACCAACAGTTATGCCTTCCTTTAAATGAGAGTTCTTAACTGACTTCATTAAATATTTTGAAAGTTTAATTGCATGTTTCTTTGACATAATGTATTTTATCAGCATAAAAGAAGAACAGCATATAAAATTTAGAAACACTTTTTATTTACTAAAATGTGCTTATCATCAAGGATGAAGTCCAGTACTTTAGAATCTACAACAATGCCATTATCTATGAATTTGCACATTTTTCATGGCCTGCCTAATTCAACCAAGGGTCCTTATATGCAAAGACATTTTCCCTGGTTTTGAGGTTTAATAACATTCATGTATTCATTCCTTCTAGCATACCTCCTTCTAAAAGGGATTTGAGGTGTCCTATGTATAATAAAGTGTGTGCATCTGTGTGTGTTTTCAATAACTATCTAGAAGATGGAATCTCAAATTCATTTATTCAGTCCAAATCCTTTGAGCACTAGACTCAATGCTAGTTCTCAAAATATTCAAATGGGATGTTGGAAATTCTAGAAGATACACTGATACATGTTTAACTTGTTCAAATCTGAATACTACACATTAGTATTATTACATTAATATTGTATATTATTTTAGAATAAAAATCTGATGCACATTATTTCTGTTATGCAAAAAGGCCTCAGTATTTAGCTGGTAGTTATCTCCAATTCCTCAATTACAGAATTCATTTTTTAACAATTTTTATTTCTTTAGCATTATAAACGTGACCAAAAAGTAATGTTAAAACTAGTAAAGGACTATGAATTGTATTTGGGAAGTATTTTGAGGAACTTGTTTTTGGTCATTTTTTTTTTTTTTCTGGAATTAATAATGACCAAAACATACTTCCTTGCTGTATTTTGCAAATGTACATCATTGTAAACAAACCTGATACATGAAAATAGGAATTTATACATAATGTATATTAATGATTAAATGTTTTCTTTATGAAAGGATTATTTTGCAAATAACGCATAATAATCTAACTGCAAATGAAAGGTTTTTTAATACATTGATTGCTTTTGATTTCATTATATCATTTTAAAATAGGTACTGTAGAAAATTTTTATAAGTAAGAAAATAAAAGTCACCTGTATTACAGCCAGGGGTTTCATTAATAATTTTTGTTTAATTTTCCCCAATTTCCTTCAGTGAGATTACACACACACACACACACACACACACACACACATTTTGTATACTGTTTTTTCTCTCAAATTTTAGAATTTTCTCACACCTGTAGATATTCCTTATATGTATATTTAGCTTTTGCATAAAAGGTTGGAGCTTTTGCATAAAAGGTTGCTTAGTATTGATATAGCCTTAATTTATTCTCTAGTTCCCTTATTATAGAACAATTTTTATTGTTTTATTTTTATTTGATAATTGTACATTGAATGTTTACATGTATAAATCTTTGTGTTTTTAGATGACATCATTAGGATAGAGTCTTAAAATAGAAATTATTGTGTCAAAAGACTAAAATATATTTGAGATTTTTGAGAGAGATTGTTAACTATTTTCTGTAGGAAATTGAATCAATATAATTTTGTTATGTATGTATTGACAATACTTCCTTATTGTATACCAATTATTATGAACTAAATGTCCCCCATTCATATATTGAAATTCAATCCAGAATACGGTTGGAAGAGGGGCCTTTGGGCAGTAATTAGGTCATGAGGATGGAGCCCTCATGAATGAGATTAGTGCCCTTATGAGAGTCCAGGGAGCTAGCTTACTCTCTTTCCACTATGCGAGGATATAAGAAGTCTGCAGTCTACAACCTGGAAGAGAGAGGGCTCTTGCCTGAACTTGGCCATGTTAGCCTCTGATCTCAGACTTCCAACATCCTAAACTGTGAGAAATAAATTTCTGTTGTTTATAAGCCATCCAGTCTATGGCACTCCTTTATAGTAGACCAAACTGACTAAGATATTGTTACATATATTTTAATTTTTCCTATTTTTATGCCTTAAAGGCTATACTTTATTGCTTTAATATTTATTTCTTTGCCAATTTATGAGATTAACAACGTTTTCTTGTTGTTAATTATTCATATTCTTTTATTATGAAGTATACATTTAAAATATTTACCAATTTTCTTATACATTTTGATTGTTTTAATTGATCTCTTAGAAGTTTAATTTCTTTGATTATTTTTTTCTAAAACTTTTTAAAACATTTTTTATTTTTGAGAGACAGACAGTGCGAGTTGGGGAGAGGCAGAGAGAGGGAGCCACAGAATCCAAAGCAGGCTCCAGGCTCCAGGCTCCATGCTGTCAGTACAGAGCCTGACGCGTCTCAAACCCATGACTGTGAGATTATGACAGCTGAAGTCGGAAGCTTAATTGACTGAGCTGTCCAGGCACCCCTTACTGATTAAAATTCTTAAAAGACCCTCCAAAACCACATTGGAATTTTAATTGTATTCCATTTCCCTACAAATTAATTTTATGTGGATCAATGTTTGCTGTGTGTCCTCTTAAAGTATGTTTCCCACCTATCCCATTTCCATCAGACCTTTTTCTTCATTTAGGGACCCATAGTATTTCAGGGAAGATGAGCTGATCAGTACATTCCATCTTTCTTGTCACATGGATGGTGGGCTAGTCACCTAAGTAATCCATTTACAGGGAATCTCAGTACTCCCAGGGGATGCTGGGGAAAGAAGCCCATACTTGTGGCTTTGGATGGAAGATATAGGCAAAGAACTGAGATAGAAATAATTTATATGTTATGTCATTGTTGGACCACTGGATCAGACTGCATTTGATATGTCTGGATTTTTTTAGTTTGAGATCCACCAAGTTCTCATTACGTTTTAAAGTCAGCTTTAATTAGATTTATTGTTACTTTTATTTTTTTTTTATTTTTTTTCAACGTTTATTTATTTTTGGGACAGCGAGAGACAGAGCATGAACGGGGGAGGGGCAGAGAGAGAGGGAGACACAGAATCGGAAACAGGCTCCAGGCTCTGAGCCATCAGCCCAGAGCCTGACGCGGGGCTCGGTCTCACGGACCTCGAGATCGTGACCTGGTTGAAGTTGGACGCTTAACCGACTGCGCCACCCAGGCGCCCCTATTGTTACTTTTAAATGAAAATATTTATGTTGACACTACATCATTATAATATTCTTTTTCCATATCATAAACATGGTATGACTCAATTTCCTTAAGATTTCTTTTGCATATGTCAGGAAAATTGTATTACTTTCTTCGACACACATTTATTTCTGGATGCTCTAGTACATTTTAAATTACTCCAACCTCAAAACCTTATTTTGTATAAAGCATTATAGCAATACATGAGACTAAAGTGAAGAAATAAATAGTGATAAAATAACAAATAATGTTGATGCTAGTAATCTCTTGTATAGTAATACTATGATCTAGGCACAGTTTTATTATATATTGGTATATATAATCTCATGAGGTAGCTCTAAATATGATCCCAGTTTTATGGGCGAGAGAAGGGAGGCAAAGACATAAACTATCCAAAGCTTGTGCAACTAATTGGTCAGCAGTACAGCTGGCTGAAATCAAGCAGTCTGGGCCCCAGGGTCTGTGCTCAGAACCGCTGTATTATACTGCTTTTTAATTATAACTGTGCCTTGAATCCTTAAGAGCGTGTAGCAAAAATGGCTGTGAATGATTAATGTCAAAAGTATTTGTGAGCTAATAGAACTGTATGAAACAAGTAGGTCAAGAGGCAGTTTCTAAGTGCTGGAGTTCCTATCAACTCACTAAGATTCTTAATGGTGATTTACTGTGGTTTCTGATTGGGGCTAACGGCTGAAGGAATGATGACAATTCAATATAATTCCTTTGACTTTACCCCCAGAGAGTTTTATTATTGACTGTTTGATCTTGCATATAGAGATTTTTTAATAACTACATAATCATACTGAGGAAAACACATTTTCTTTTACTTTCAGGTACTAAAAATTTCAGTAGGAAGATCAGCACAAGCAGATAAACAATCTAACACCTCTGTATTTTGCAGAGGAGAGAGGCAAGGACTGGACTTGTCTGCAATAGCTTTAGTTACATATGCATGGTCATAAACTTGTTACAACATGCTGGAATCAAGATCTAGAAAATCAGAGGGAAGCAAATCAATTTTTTCTCAGCTATGACTCCTGTTCAGAAACTGTTGGACATCTGTTCATTCCATAAACACCAGGGGGCATACTTTCTTTTCTGATCTTTTTTCTATGGAGATGTTGACATCTGTTGAACACTGCCTTTGCTCTTCGCTCTTGCACGTGTATAATACACAATTTTAAAAATCCTTGAATGGCTTGATCTCATAGAGGTGAAACGATCATAATTTTTTTTTATCTTTGATATGTTTGAGAAATTATTAGGTAAATTACATTTAAAATTCAGATAGATGAAACCCAAGTTAGTGGATTTCCAGTTTAATTTAGAAATCATAAGTAAACTAGATGTCCAAAAGTTGTTGGAATTTTACTTTTTTTTTTTTTTTTTTGCAGATTAGTAGAGTATGGAATTTGGAGATATGTTAAGATTAATCATCATATATATACATATATATATATGAATTTGCAGCTGGCTTTGCACGTGTATGGCTCTAAATCTTATAAATTGACATGATTTGTTTAATATCCACTTTATAACCTTTATGATACCACTGATTTTAGCATCTAATCATATATTTCATTGTTCTGTGTGTGCAAATCATTTCCTATCATCGAGAGTAGTTTTTGAAGGTGGGCATAAGGAATCTGTTGGAGGAGTGGGAGTTCATCAAATACTTGTCAAGCGGAATGGAAGAGAGGCCTGAAAGTGGGGCTTTTCCACACATATACATCGTTACATCTCCCCCAGCACTCCCTTTATCCTTACTTAAGTCACTGGTCCTGTGTTCAGTGTGCTTGTGACACATCTGTACCGAATCTCAGTGGTCAGTAACAAAACTAGAAAGGCAAATAACATTATGTATTCAGCTGTTCTTTAACTTTTTGTGGAAAAATATTTCTTAAAAATTTAATGATAGTAGCAAGTACCATTTATTATGTGCCAAGTACTTTGCTGATGTTATTTAATTAAATTCACAATAACTCCCTGAATTAGGTACTATTATTTTTTTCACCTTTACAGAAGACACTGAAACTTTCAGCTGATAAGTGAGAGAGCTGGGATTGCACTGTGTTCTAATTCCTGGCCACCACGGATGCTCAGGGATGGAACTGACACTTCTCAAACTTAGGCAGATTGTCTCAAAGGCATAAACTAATTTTTTTTCTAGGAAGTAGGTAATAAGTATTATAGTATTCACTCTACATTAATATCTACAAGGTAACATTTTTTTTCTCAGCTTTATTCTTCGTTTTGTTCCTGTTGTGAAAAAATAGTAGATGACAATTTCTTCCTACAAAGAAAACTTTGAATCTAAAATTAGTTCTTGTCTTATTTTTTTTTCCTTTGCTAGAAATAGGCATTCTGAGATTTTATTTTATTATATTTTAAATGTTTTTTTTTTAAATATTTATCTTTGAGACACAGAGAGACAGAGCATGAGTGGGGGAGGGGCAGAGAGAGAGGGAGACACAGAATCTGAAGCAGGCTCCAGGCTCTGAACTGTCAGCACAGAACCCAATTAGGGCTCTAACTCACAAACCATGAGATCATGACCTGAGCCAAAGTCAGATGCCCCACTGACTGAGCCACCCAGGCACCCCTATTTTATTATTTTAAAACTTTGGAAGGTTTAACAGAGAAAAAGTGGGGGAGGGGCAGAGGGAGAGGGAGACACAGAATCTAAAGCAGGCTCCAGGCTCTGAGCTGTCAGCACAGAGCCCAACAGGGGTCTCGAACCCACCAACTGTGAGATCATGACCTGAGCCGAAGTCAGATGCTTAATTGACTGAGCCACCCAGGAACCCTGATGAGATTTTAAATATTAGACAAAACTAACTCTATGTTGTATTTATGAACCCAGAAGTAAATTAAAAATAATTTTAGAAGCTACGTGCATTCATTTAGAACAATTCTTTTTAAACATTGTGTTCACTTTTGAAATAGTACCATAAAGACTCTTAAAATCATTTAAAAGTAGAAATCTTGTCTGTGTTCTGGAGTGTCTTCAGGTTGTGCCAGTGTCTCACCACTCTCAAGATACGCCTTTTCTGGCTGTAGTCAAGTGTGACCACCGCCTGTTTTTCCCTCCAAGTGCCTCCCATGGAAATTCTTGAAAAATAAAGCAACATTTCAGCCCACACTTTAATGAGTGGACTGGAATCCCTATGCCTTTAGATATCTCAGTAGTGACTCATAGGATTGTCTAGCCCTCGCTTTCCTAACATTTTCCATTCACTGTAAGTTATTTCTTCATCTTTTTTTGCTGCTCAAAAGTGCTTTTCATGTCTGCCAGCTGAAAAACTAGAAATAAATAAGACCTATAGTTCCAAATTTGAATGTGCTATTTGAGCTTTTTAATGAGCCCTAGTGATCTGGTGTTTGGCAAAAGTACCATCTGAAAATGGACAGTTAGGATGCAACTAAAAGCTGCTTGACTATAATTTACTAAATGCAGTGCCAAACTGTGCAATCTGACCAGCCTGTGCCATTTAAGTGCTCTCTCTGTCCTCAGTCATTTGTTTTACCACATGTGAGCTTCTGTGGAGGCACCTTTAGGCCACCCAAAGAATCCAGGTACTAAATCTCGAAGTGTAATTAAATTAAATAAATGGCTGCCTGGGGAAATAAGGTAGTGTTGAAACATATTGCCAGTGAGATGTTATGGAATATTATGATACTGATACAAAATGTGTTCATCTGGTGTTCCTTGAGGAAATGGGTGACGTCCTAATTAAATGATCTGTTCAATCAGAAATGTTCATGCCTCAGCTGACCATTCATTTGCTTCACAGAAAGATTCTCTGGTTATAGTTAATAAGAGAAAAGTATGAAAAAATATTATAATAAAGAAATTAACCTCTAAAGGACATTCTAATTCATCAAAGGAATTTCCCCAGGGACACTTTATCTTTAAAAATCTTTCCCCTTTTACTTTAAGAGACCGCTTTTACCACTAACTCTGAAACTATGTCTTTGACACTGTGCTTGGTTGGAAGCATTATTGCTAGTGGGACGATGTCATGTTAGATTACCCAGGTGCATTCTAGTCCTGCCTTGTAGTTGTGGTATGTGACCTTCTGAGAATTATTTTATCTCAATTTCAGCTTTTCTTTCTATAAAATGAAGATAATATTTCTTTCCTTCCCTATCTTCTAGGATTTTTGTGAGCACCAATTGAAATGATACACATGAGAAATTGCACTATGAATGTAGGTTATTAGAACTCAAGAGATCTTTTCAAATTGTTTTAACTCTCTCTAAAGGTGCAGGACCTGGAATTACAAGCAGTGTTCAGGCGTGGATGGGTCCCAGACTATAATAAGTAAAATACAGTTGTGAGTTTTCAAACCTTGGGGAAATTTTGACATGTGCTCTAGCATTAGGGGGAACAGTGCGAATTTTTGTCGGTGGCCTATTTCAGAAGACAGATGTTCATATTCAAGCATAGCAGTCAGCAGAGGGGTTTACCAGGCCTTGCTCTGTGTTTCAATTTTTCTCTCTCCTTGAAGGATATAGTCTCAGAAGAACTCTTCCCACTTGTGCTCTCTCATTATCTGTCTCTGTTTTTCTCTCTCACACACTCACATGTGCATGTTTACACAATAGTAAACTGGAGGCTACCTCAGAAGTGTCAATATGGATATCATAGAGGAAGTGGCTTCATAAAATAAACAAAATTAACAAGAACAACTCCCATCTCTGAACAATAAAACACCCTGGTAAAGTTTTTGTTACTCAAGCATGCTTTATATTCTTCTTGTCAATCCTTAGGTTTGCAAGAATCAGCTGTATTTGGCTGCCACATTAAAACAAAAAAAAAGTGGTCATTGATTAGGAACACTCAAAAAAATAGAATTAAAAGACTCTTCCAAAGAATTTATTACTAATTCTACTTTGAAAAAAACCTTTGAACATCGAGTGAGTTTTGATAAGATCCTTGGGTCAGAGAAAACTGTGGTAAATCTATTCAGTAAGTATTTCCTTTCCCTCTTTTACAGTGCTTAAAGAGTTCTGTTTTTATCTAACACAAGAAATACTTCATTCTCTTTGTATGAGGCATTCTTGGTATTTTTACCTATTCTGTTAACAGAGCCAGGTCTGTATAAAAGCCTGTTTCAACATGACATATTAATTTGAATTGTAGGTTATAAGAAACTTGTTACTAATCTTGAGAATGTATGTTAGGCAGGACAAGCTAGGTTATGCTTATCAAATCTGAGTGGCTTAGGACCTGGAAGGTTTACTTCCACTGTGTGTCCATTGTGGGTCACACAGTAGAGCTTTACTGATTGATATTAGTCAGAGGCCGAGGGTGACAGAGTAGTCAGATATCTGCCTGACCATGAGTGGTCCCCTTGCCAAAGGGAAGGACATCTGCAGGATCTCCCATTGACTTAGAAGAGACCTGCATCTCAGAATGTCTCATGCCCTCCCAACCAAAAGAGGATCACAAAGCGTAACTTATCAAATGCCTTGAATGGAGGTAGACCCAGAAATATTTGGCAAATAGTGCTAGTGACTGCCACAACAAGTGAGGACAAGTTCTGAAGAAATTAAAAACCTGGCTGATCTTTTTTGAGAGCTAACTATGTGTCAATTTCTGTGCTAAATGATTTCCATACATTCTTTCATGTAAATCATATAATGAGCCTATGAGGTGAGTTGTATTATTATATCTATTTTAAAACCGGGAAAAGAGATGAGAACAGTTTAAGTAAATTGTTCAATGAAACAGAGACAGTGAATAGCCAGTCAGGTCTTCCTGACCCCAGAGGTAGCAATTGTTATGCTTCACGTTTTAAAAACATCCACAGTTGTCAGTGTTTAGATTTAAGGTGATGGACATCATGATGGAGATCTATATATTTCCTGTGCTACCCATGACAATTTCACTCTTTTCTGTTTGAAAAGAGGAGCCTAATGAGGAAAAACCAACCTGTTGGCTGAAGATGTTTATCCTGAGAGAACTGGAAGAGTACCATATATTCTAAGGATTCCGGTTCTCACTAGTTAAGCTAAGCAGCATTATTCTTTGTAGCATGTAATTTTAGAACATTTTTCTAGATTAATGGTGAATATGGTTCAGATTAGTGACTGACTTTGGATTCATATGGTTAAGTTTTGAAGTTGCTAGAATGATTTTCAAGCCCAAATTTTTAGAAATAAACTTAATTTTAGGATAGTCCTATTTTATTTACAGAAAAAATATGAAGATAATATGGAGAGCTTCCATATTCCCACACCTAATTTCCCATAGTGTTAATATTTTACATTACTTTGGCAGATTGGACACAATTAATGAACCAATATTGATACCAATATTGATACATTATTATTAAGTAAAGTCCATACTTTATTCAGATTTCCTTAGTTTTTATGTAATATCTTTTTTTTTTCCTGTTCCAGATCTCACTTAGGGTACTTTATGTGTAGTCATCATGTTTTCTTAGGTTCCTCTTAGCTGTGGCAGTTCCTCAGATTTTTCTTATTTCTGATAATCTTGACAGTTTTGAGGAGTACTGGTCAGGAATTTGTAGAATCCTTCCATTGATATTTGTGTGTTTGTCTCATGATTAGTCTGAGGTTATGGATTCTTGGAGGAGGAACATGGGGATTAAGTTCAACCCACATTTTGCTCTTTCAAAAACTTCATAGACTAATTTTTTTCCTTTCTTTGAATTTTCTCTGCTTTGCTTTGCTTTCTCTTATCTTCCTTTTACTTTTCTGGTTCCCTTTCTCTTTTCCTCTCTCTCTTCCCTATTTTTTTCTCTCCTTTCCATCCTTCTCCTTCCTTCTGATCTTCTTTCCTTCTTCTTCATTTTCAAACAAGTCTGCATTTACTTTTTAAATATTAGTAGTATATTTCTCTACACAAAGGTTCCATAGCTCTTTACTTCCTTGCATTTAACTAAAAACCCTTAACTATTTTGATGACATAGGAGGCAAATATATACACTGGTGAAGTTGAATAGGCAGCCCTTGAATATTATTTCTCAGTTTTATACTTTAAGATGTAGAAAACTATATATGCTTGATTTGTTCAATAACCATCATAGATTTTTACTTTTTTCTCTTCAGATTGATTTTATTTTTTTTTAATTAAAAAAAATTTTTTTTAACGTTTATTTATTTTTGAGACAGAGAGAGAGCATGAACAGGGGAGGGGCAGAGAGAGAGGGAGACACAGAATCTGAAACAGGCTCCAGGCTCTGAGCTGTCAGCACAGAGCCCGACGTGGGGCTCGAACTCAACAAACCGTGAGATCATGACCTGAGCCGAAGTCCGATGCTTAACTGACCGAGCCACCCAGGCGCCCCTCTTCAGATTGATTTTAACAGAAAATATGATGCATATTATTTGTAGTATCTAATAGCAATTTTGTATTTATTCTATGATTTAGATCTTTTAAAAGTATTCAAAGATCATCAAACACAAAAACTCTTCTGAATCAAGCAATTTACTTTGATCCTGCCCACATGTACTAACCTCTTTTGTCTCCGTACCCCACTCAGATAGCAAAATCACTGATGTAGGAAAGAGGAATCAAGGATCCACATAGTCAGACATATAACTCAAGAGTGGAAGGCAACATGTGTACAAATAATGTGCTAGAAATCAATCCATCTTATTTCTATATAGATTTCTGTATAGATAAAAACAAACAGAATTTTACATTCTGTTATGTGACATTTCTTAGAGTTAATATATGCCTTCTACTAGCTTCTCTGTCTAATAATTTTCTTCACTCTGGTCATAGTTTTATTATTTTTATATTACAAGTGCAATAGTTGGCAGTGACTATATCAGACAAGAAACCAGAAGGATTAGGAGTGGAATTGCTGATTCTTATATTACCAACATTTATATTTGTTTTATAATATCATGCTTTTTTTTGAAATGTTTAGTATCATTTTATCTTTG